>NC_136070.1:188399935-189599935 GCF_964261635.1 Lissotriton helveticus | reverse complement strand
CGGGTGCAGTGAGGAAACACAACTGCGTGCTCCGTACAACTCTATGGAAAGTCGGGGTTGCAAAGTTACAGTTTAAGGACACTTCTAAGAGGACTTTGAGCAAACCCTTTGGACACCACGAGGGGGGTGGTCTCAGAATCACTGAGAGGGCAGATCGACCTCAAGGACCTTCAGGAACTCACCTCTGGTGTTGCTGAAATCTTCAGAGTCCTCAGGAGCTCGGGAGAAGCAAACCGGTCAGATCCGTTTAGGTGCCTGCTTTTGCAGGGGAGTAACTCCTTTACTCCAAGGGAGATTCTTCAGTCGTCCAGCGTCGTGCAGGCAGTCGAAGTACTTGGCTTTATCTTAGCAGAATCTTGTCCAGGTAAAAACTAAAGTCCTGTAATCAGGTAACCCACTTTATACCCATGGGAAGGGGTTGGATGGATTCTGTGGACCCTCCTAGGGGAGGGGCAGGACAGAGGGGTGGCTACACCCATGTCCTTTGTCCAGTTTCACACCAGAGCAGGAGCCAATGGCTCTCAGAATTGGTTTGAGCTGGTCTATGCACAGGGACACCAAATATGCCCCCAGTGCAAACTTTCTGGCACTCTCAGAGTGCACCCAACCAGCCCTAATACACTGAACCCTGTCTGGGAGGGGGGTCACACCTCCCTGTGACAGGATGCTTATTGTCATGCCTTCCTCTTCTCGAGCTTGGCTCAGCAGCAGGAGAGCAGAATCATGTCTGTGGCTGGCAGCATCCATTTTGTGCTGCCCAGGTCATGAAAGCTGGTACCGGGTAGACTGGTGACCCACAGTAGTGGTTCTAGAAGGGTGAAATCATACCTCCCACACCAATTACTGGTAATGAGGTATGATTCCAAGGTGATTGACACCAAACACAACATGTTTCTAAGCAGCCGTTTTAAAGTTAGCATTTACCGCAAGGTTATAATGCACTTAAAACATATATGTCTGGATGCATCACAGACAGCCCTGGAGAATGGTCTCCAAAGGCTGCAGAGGGGCTCTGCTCATGCAGGAGCACCCTCTTACATAAAACCCAGCACCCTGCCTTCAGGATTGATAAGGCCTGCCATAGGAGTGACTGATAGGTTTTTAACCCCTTCCATGCTGATGACGAGCTCAGCTCGTCATCAGCGTAACCTGCCGTACGCGGATGACGAGCTGAGCTCGTCATGTAACGCGGTAATTTGTAAATTGCCGCACACAGCGGGAAAAGCCGCCGCAGTGATGCGGTTAAGTGTAGTGATTTAGATAGGTATTGTGAATATATATCTCAGTAAGTGGTGCCAGCACTAGCTTACACAGTCTGCTGTAGCAGGCCTGTTGTGTCAATTTGAATGGCCTCTCAGGGGTGGCATAATACATGCTTCAGCCCATGGGAGACCTCAGGGGTACCTATGCCCTGAGTACATGGAGTACCATATACTAGGGACAGATAATGGTGCCCCAGTATCCAATCTGGAGTGTACCTAAAGTACATACATGCAATTTAAGGGAGAAACAGACAGACTGGGGTCTTGGATAGCAGGATCCCAGTCAGACTAGGCCAAAAACAGTGATATATCAGCAAAAGGTGGGGGTAACCATAAGAAGCAGATCCTACTTTCCTACATGAACTACCTCTTCAAATTTCTTTAATAACTGGGGTATCAGACTGACCTTATGTAACCTTGGTTTTGAATGTGCTATTGGATTGCACGGAGTAAAAATCTTTAGTAGTAGAGATGCGCACCAGAGAGCTGTAACTGAGTTGTCATGGATGGCACTGCTGGTATTCATTAAACAGCTACACATACAGCATGAAGCGCCTTAAGGCTTTAGGAAAGATGCTGTGCTCATCAACTGCATTACTCTGTCCTGAGGCAAATCAAAACTTGAAAAATATTTCTGACTGTATGAATTCCTGGATAGAATACAGTACTGGTGCATTGCTCGGAAAGTAGTACACCACAAGAAGCACAGTTCAGATCTCTTGAACAGAAAGCAGCTCTCAAGGGAGAAGGAACCAGGATGGTGGCATAAACAGGAAAAGTCACAGGAAAATTCACAGTCCGGGACAACTGGTACATTATAGGAAATAAAGTCTAGGTGTTTTAAAGAAAAGGGTGCATTCAAGGAAGAGAGAGTGAATGGAGAACAAGAACAGTTCACAATACCAATGGACGCAAGAAAGGACAATACAGAAATGACACACTAAGAGTGACATCTGCAGAAGTTAAGTTAGGATTTGGCAGGATACTCATTTAATAACAATAACTGTAAACAATTCCTTAAAAATCGCAGATGGGTGGTGATGCTGGCTATGCTTTCCGGAGCAGCTCATTATCAATGATGCAATTAAAACAAGCATTGGCTAGGCCAATAGGTTTCGCCCATACAACAGATATTGGCTTTGCCAAAGTCTTTTAACCATGGCATAGAGTGAAATGGCGTGTCCAGGAGTGATGTAAAGTGGCATACAGTGGAGTGTAGTGGCATAGAGGTTGAGTGGAGTGGCATAGAGTGAAGTGGACTGGTGTAGAGTAGTGCGGCTCAGAATATTGTATTGTAATTGCATTTATATAGTGCTTACTAACCCTGATAAGGTGTCGCAGCACTTTTTAGGCAAGTAGCACACTACTTCGGAACCCATAACGGAATAGTGGTGAATTAGTATAGTGAAAATATGAAAGTAATTTGAGTAGTGGATATGTTAGTCAGTTATTTGGATTGAGAAGGATAGTGGAGAGATAGAAGAGGGAAATGCATAGAAGAGGGAAAATGGTTTGCATTTAGAAAGCGCTTGCTACCCTTGATGGGGTGTTGAAGTGCTTTTTTGGCGAGTAGCACGCTACTTTGGAACCCAGAAAGGACTAGTGGTGAATTAGTGTAGTGAAATTATGAAAGTCATTTGAGTGTGGTGGATGTGATAGTCAGTTATTTGGATTGAGAAGGATAGTGGAGGGATAGAGAAGTGAAAAAGTTTGAATTCATATAGTACTTGCTACCCCTGATGGGCGTTGAAACGCTTTTTCGGTGAGTAGCACGCTACTTCAGAACCCATAAAGGATTAGTGAGGAATTAGTATAGAAAATATTAAAGTAATTTGAGTTGTGGATATGTAAGGCAGTTATTTAGATTGAGAAGGATAGTGGAGGAATAGAGAAGGGAAAAAGGTTTGCATTTATACAGCGCTTGCTACCCCTGATAGGGGGTTGACGTACTTTTTTGACGAGTAGCACTCTGCTCTAGAATAGTGGAGTGGCATAGAGTTGAGTGGAGTGGCATAGAGTGGAGTGGACTGGTGTAGAGTACAGCAGCACAGAGTACAGTGATGTAGAGTGAAGTGGCCTAGAATGGAGTGGCATGGAGTAGAGCTGAGTAGAGTAGAGTGATGTAAAGTTGAGTGGGTTAGACTAGAGTGACATAGAGTGGAGTGGCATAGAGTGGCATGGAGTGGAGTGGGTAGAGTGGATTGACATGGCGTAGAGTAGTTTGGCGTGGCATGGAGTAGAATAATGTAAAGTGGTGTAGATGGAGCGGAGTAGAGTGACTTGGAGTGGCATAGAGCAGAGTGAAGTAGGGTAGAGTGAAGTGGCACAGAGCAGAGTGGCATAGAGTATAGTGGCTTTGTGTGGAGTGAAGTGGGGCAGAGTGGCATAGAGTGGCACTGTATGGAGGGGAGTGAAGTGGCGTAGTGTAGAGTGGCATAGATTGGCATAGAGTAGAGAGGTGCAGAGTGGAGTGCAGTGGCATAGAGTAGAGTGGTGCAGAGTGGAGTGCAGTGGCATAGAGTAGAGTGGTGCAGAGTAAAGTGGCATAGAGTACAGTGGTGCAGAGTAGAGTAGAGTGACATGGAGTGCAGTGGTGTAGAGTAGATTTGTGAACAGTAGGGGGCATATAGTGCAGTGGTGTAGAGTAGAGTGGCAAAGAGTGCAGTGGTATAGAGTGGTGCAGAGTAGAAGAGAATGGCATAGAGTGCAGTGGCATAGAGTAGAGTGGAGCATTGTAGAGAAGAGTAGCATAGAGTGAAGTGGCATAGAGTGTAGTAGTGTAGACTGCAGCAGACTAGAGTAGAGTGGTGCAGTTGCAGTGGCATAGAGTGCTGTAGAGTTGAGTGCATTGGCAAAGAGTGTAGTGGCGTACAGTGTAGTGGCGTCGAGTGCAGTGGCAGACAATAGAGTGGTGCAGAGTAGAGTACATTGGTGTGAAGTCCAGTGGTGTAGAGTGCAGTGCATTAGAGTGCAGTGGCATAGAGAAGAGTAGTGCAGAGTAGAATAGAGTGCAGTGGTATAGAGTAAAGATGTGCAGAGTAGAGTGGCGTGGAGTGCAGTGGTATAGAGTAAAGTGGTGCAGAGTAGAGTAGAGTGGCATAGAGTGCAGTGGCGTAGAGTGCAGCGGCCTAGAGTAGAATGGTACAGAGTAGGATAGAGTGGAGTAGAGTGCAGGGGCCTAGAGTAGAGTGGTGAGGAGTAGAGTGTTGTATAGTGCAGTGGCATAAAGTGCAGTGGCGTAGAGTGTAGGCGAGTTGAATAGAGTTTTGCAGAGAAGAGAATAGTGGCATGGAGTGCAGTGGCAGAAAGTGCAGTGAGGTAGAGTAGTAAGGTAGAGTGGCGTAAAGTGCAGTGGTGTAGAGTGGTGCAGATCAAAGTGTCATAGAGTACACTGGGGTAGAGTGAAGTGGTGTAGAGTACAGTGGTACAGGGAAGAGTAGAGTGGCGTAGAGTGCAGTGGCATAGAGTTGAATTGTGCAGAGTACAGTGGCGTATAGATGTGCCTAAATGTTCCGTTATTAATTTGTTATCTAGGGAAGAGTTTTATTCTGATGGTTTATTTCCCTCTCTTATTGATTTTAAAACAGTGTGGAGTGCTTGTAGTGATCATAACCTGTTATGTGCAGAGTTTATAGTGGTGTTGGCTGATAAGAAGTCCCTGCTGTACAAGGAGCTGCTTATACCAAAGGAGCAAGTCTGTAGATTAAGATGGGTCAAGCTAATCCCAGATGACTTTTTAAAGAGCCTGGTGACATCCTGCTATACAAACTTCGAAATGTGCTTACAGTTAGAGTGCTCTGAATATAATATTCTGGATTATTTTACTGTATTGGCTCAGAAATCCAGATGGCTCTCACCAGGAAGGGGTGTGTGCTCCTTAATTCAGTGTCTAAGTGGTTTGAGAAGAAATATTGCAACTACAATAAGGTCCTGCTGGGGGTCTTTTATCTGAAACCTAGATGAGTGGTAGCAGTAAAAGAGGCCATGCATTTGTATGCAGCCGGCTGCAAGGAATGCAAAAACGCCGTTAAAAGGGAGGTCTGGGAGGACCCAACACCAGCTAGTTCTGGACAGCTGGGCTTTTTCATACAGATGCTGTGCCTAAACTGGCTTTGACTATCCCTTCCCCAGCCTGCGTATGTCATTTGGAGGCTATATATAAGGAGGAAAGCCTATCCTCCTCCCCTTTTTATCTTAGCAGGACGGATGTACTCCTCTTTAGCTGAGAGGAAGTTAAAGAAGCTATGCAGGCTCTTCCATCTGGAGTTCCTGGAGATCTCTCTAAAGCCCAGGTGGACCTCAGGACCCCTATTATCTCACAACATCTGAATGTGGCAGCTCCAAGCCATACCCCCTCTTCCTGGCAAAAATCGGTAATTTTTCTGGTTTTTAAAAAATGGAATAGAGCCGATCCAGTATGTTACAGGCCATTTAGTACACGCAGAAGTTACAATTATGGGCTGCATCCCGGTGAATCGGCTGGCATCGTGTGCAGAGCAGCACAACATACTGTCAGACATACAGTATTGGTTTAGACCAGGACGGGGATGATTGAACAAAACCTTCATCTTTATTGACTAATTAACAAGCACACAACAGTCAAGAAAGGTTCCATTCATTTGGCCTTCATGGACTTCAGCACAGCCTTTGACACGGTCAACAGATCGAAACTCTGGGTCATGCTGGAGTCCATGAGGGTAGATACTGCACTTGCCACTTTTCTGCACTATTTGAATATGGGGCTGAGGCCTCTGTAAGATTCGGCCCCAATGGGGACCACAATCTGTACTTTAAGGTGGCTACGGGAGTGCGCCAGGGTTGCATTTTAGCACCAATGCTGTATATTTTATATTTTACCCAGTTAGAGTCCTTTCTATTGGAACATTTTAATGATGCCCCCAAGGTGGGTGATAGACATGGACCAGCCCTGCTATATGCGGATGATACTGCCTTATAGCGCACACCTCTAATGACCTTCAGCACTTGTTAGACCGGTTCATTTTATTTATGGATAGCCTGGGCCTGAAAAACAATTTTTCCAAATCATTCACTATAGCTCTCGACCTAGCCAAATCAAAATTTAAAACGTACTTGATTAAAGGTCAACAAATAGTCAGGGTCGAAACATTATTTTATCTAAGCCTTTTACTAGATGCTAAACTGAACTGGCATTTTCTGCTTAATGACCAGGTGCAGTCCTTTAACAGAGTATCAGATAACACTGAGGTGTTCTCTAGGCTGCTCGGCCATTCCCATATTAGGTCAATTTTTTCTCTTTATGAAGCTAAATGTAGACCAACAGTCAGCTTCGGCTGCAAGACCTGGGGATACAAGGCATGTAAGTTAATGCAGGTTGCGGACAATACATTTCTGGGAAAGGTCCTGAGGTAGCCTATGGAAATCATACATGAGGAACTTTGGTTATATTTCTGAATACATGAAAGTCCATCCGTTATTATTATGGCTGTCAGTTTGGCTTACGGGGGAACTAGTATTTAACAGAAGGATTTTAAGAGACTGCTTTGGCTTGGACCATGGTCTTCACATTCTGTGGCTGAACTATATCAAATGCACCTTGAGCAACCATGGTAAACCAGAGTTGTTCTCAGATCTAAATATTATTAATATAGCAGATATTCTGTGGGTCAAACAAGCCGTTCTATATAAAGCTCAGGAACACAGGGTGATGACTGAAACGTCTAAAAGTTACCTTATGGACTATTCTATGATCACATCCCCAAACCTTATTGACCTGTTCCTGCTGATTCGACATGCCTGCTCACCGTAGATGACTTTTGACTTATTTTCGTCTGAATTTGTTTCTCCAGCTATGAGTGGGCTGGCACAAGTCTTCTAAGTTTTCGCTATGTACTTGTGACCTTGCTTTTATATTTGATGCCTTGCAAATTGTTTTCTTATACCCTATATTTTTTAGATTACATTTTAAGTTTATGCGCTCTCTAGTTTTGTCAATTAATTTTTCACAAGTTAAACCTGCCTTACTGTATATTCAATTTTTTGACACACCTATTGTTTTTTCTATGTCTCATGGTTTTTAGTGAGATATGCATGAGATGTTATGATGGATAATTTGTCTAACTGTTCGGCCTGTTCTTATTTATGGATTTTTGCCTTTATGTTTTTATGTACTTTTATGATTTGTCTAATTCAAATATAATAAAGTGATTATTGATTGAGTGCAGTGGGGTAGAGTGCAGTGGTGTAGTGTAGAGTGGTGCAGAGTAGAGTCGAGTGGCAAAAAGTGCAGCGATGCAGAGTAGAGTTCAATGGCGTAGAGTGCAGTGGTATAGAGTAGAGTGCTGTAGAGTGCAGTGGTATAGAGTGCAGTGATGTAGAGTAGAGTGTAGTGACATAGGGGCCCATTAGGCTGGTGGGTGGTTTGCCACCGCTAGGCCGGCGGTAGCCACCCCCGGCCTGGCGGGGGCAATTCGCCCGCCATTCTAACCAGAATGACCCCCGCCATATTAGCACGGCTGGGGGGTCCGCGGTGGACGGAAAGACCGTCTGCCGCTTTTCCGCCCGATCACCTTGCGACCGGGCGGAAAAGGTCTAATATGGTGGCGGTGTCTAATAGACACTGCCAGCCATATTAGCATGGGCTTGCAGAGATGCTTTTCTGTGGCGGCATGCATGCGGTGTTCACTTTGGAGGCCCCCTGCGGGCCCCTGGAGTGAAGGAGAGGTGGGGGGTGCACACGGGGGGTACCTGTGGTACTCCCCAGCATTTGCATACACAAAGAGGCCGGCACCGCGCTGTGCCTGCCGCTTTGTGTATGCAAATACATAAAAGCATTTATAGCATTGTGGCGGGTGGTGCTAAGAGCACCGCCCGCCACCATGTTAAAAATGCAGGATGCGCCCGCCACAGTGGCGGACGCATCCTAATACCCCCCACGGGACCCCCGCCCTTATGGCGGGCGGGCCTTCCACACGACAGGATGATGGGCGGACAAAGTCTGCCAGTCATCCTAATGGGCCCCATAGTGTGCAATGGTGCAGAGTGCAGTGGCATACAGTAGAGTGGTGCAGAGTAAAGTGCAGCAGCACAGAGTACAGGGTGGGGGTTGGAGGGAAAAGAAGCAACATGGAAGGGCTGCGGGTGATAAGGAATAGAAACTACATAGACAGGGATATGGGGATGGCCGAAATACACAAGCTGTCAAATGGAGTTCTTGAAATGCAAAAATAAAGTGCTTCTAAAACGGGAGCATTGGATAGATATAAGCACTTGGATAAGAAGCTTCTTTATTTTCCAAATTCACAGCATGCCAAAAAGGGACCTGTCACCTTAGAAAGAGATTACTCCAACTGTCAGGGATATGTTGGTGACAGAAGCATTACAACATTCTAAGGAGGGGAAAGGGCAGGAAAGGAGAGGGGTTACCAGAGTGGGAATGGCTACTAGAGCACATATACAACAATTTATAAACAATTGTCAAACCAGTCTCAGACCTACATGCAGCAAAGATAAATCAATCAATCAGGCGTATGTTAAGCATGACTACTCACCCGTAAGGGTCTCAAGGCGCTGGGGGGAGGGTAGGATGGGGGGGGTTCTCAGGCTCTAGTCCATCAAGGGGGAGGGAGCCATCGAAGAGCCAGGTTTTTAGGTTTCTTGCGAAGATGGGGAGCGATGTTGTCTGTCTGGGGTGGAGCGGAAGGGCGTTCCAGGCTTGGGCCGCGAGGAAGGAGAAGGAGCGGCCTCTTGATCTGGTCTTTTTGGTGGGGGGAACCATGGCGTAAGAGAGCTGAGCTGATTGTAGGGTCCTATGAGGTCGGCTGTTCAGTTATGCTGGTCCGGTGTCGTGGATGGCCTTGTGGGAGTGGGTGAGAATATTGAAGGTGACTCTAGCTTCGATAGGGAGCCAGTGGAGTGTGCGCAGGTGCTGGGAGATGTGGCAGTGTCTTAGTAGGTCGAGGACTAGTCTTGCGGCGACGGTCTGGATGTTCTGAAGCTTGCGGATGAGGTTTTTGTTTATTTAGAGATAATTGACTCTTGAATGAGGATAGAGGGCAATGACTTGTTCTAATCATTCCTCTCAGTGAGGACACTATTTGAAACAGTAGTCTCATTTAAATCTGCACCCTGCTCTGTAAAGTAAAGTTTGTCAGACGGTTCAATCATTTTACCTTTTCTATTAAAACTTCAAATGGCATCTCTGACCTTGATTGTCCAAGACCAGAATATCCCCATATAGCATGATGCTGAAGGCACTCAGATGTAGCTCTAAGTCTCTGCCCTTTGAATCGTACATTCATTAAGATCTTCCTGGATAAACTAATACATTGGAAGTCTGCCTTCTCCCTAAAACTCAGCCCGAACAAAACAGGATGCAACTGCTATATTAAAAAAATCCCCCAGTTAAAAAATGGCTCAATACGTTCTTCCCACTGGGCATTAGCCTCACTAGTACCTCTTGCCAAATCTCTTGGACTTAGCATTGATACCAACCACAACCTCATCAAACACATCAACAAGCGGGAGAAAACATGTGGAGCATTAAAATCCTTGCAGACTTGAGCATCCCATCACTTGTAAACTCTCACCTCGACAGATTTAATACTCTTAAAGATGTCCTACCTAAAGCAACAATTGCTTGTCTTAAGACCACTCTATGCATAGCAGCTACTCAGATCCCCAATGCAACAAAATCGGACTGTATCACTCTCATATTAAAGCAACTACCCTGATTTACCAAAGAGACACGTGCCGGCTCTAAAATTACCTTTAAAACCCACAAGACCCTCCACACTTTGTCCCTACCTCAAAGACAAACGTCAAACCACTACAGGACATGTGATGCAGGAGGGACGAGCATTTGCAATGCAATAGGTCTCGCATTTGCAAGAGTTTGAGCTATTGGCATTGTAAATCACAGTGTCTTTTATTTATGTGTTTTGAAAACCTGCAAGCAATGCTCAAACACCTACAAACACCCACATTGTACTTATAGTCTTTACTTACGAGAAGCAAGGCTGGCAGTAAAAGAGGCACAGTTACTGCCAGCCTTGCTGCTCATAAGCAACGACTATAAGTACAAAGTGTGTTCCTGAATCTTTCCTTCAGTAAAATTCTTGAAACTTACCTTTTCAAAACGCTTATTCCAAATTACTTCATCTCTGCCCTCGTCTTAGACTCTCACTCGAAGTCTTCAGGACAAAGTCCTTTCCTTCCCTTCTGTCCCTGTCTGAAATATATCCCCTAATGTCTCTACTGTCCTGTTCTACTTTTATCAGTGTCTGCTCTCTTTTATATAACAGTTACATTTAAGCAACTGATATGCTTCTACTGGAGTCAAGCTATCCTGGCTGATGAGGGGTGAAACTCCGACACAAGTCATAGGATGCTTGTTTCCACTCCATGAAGGACCTGGCCTGGCAGTTCGGGCTGGATTGTTCCCATTGTGTGCAGGGTCAAGACTGATTTGCACATGGCTGGCTTCAAACTGGAATGCCATGGGGAGCAAAACAACAATGGATTTAGGCCCTGATCTCTTTACTGAGGAGAATGCTTGACATCTACTTTTACCCTGCCTGAGTAGTGCTCCATGAAAAAACGTCTCCTCCCAATTATGATCTCACCGGATCACTTAATTAATAAAAAATACAGGGAGGTCTCCTTTCAAATCCAAAATGATATTAAGAAAATTGTACAATGTATTCAATATAAAACAATATTAAATTATTATATTATATATTAAAAAAAAGAAAACATTGGATATATCTAATTGTATGTTTCCTTTTTAACTAGAACTTTGTTCTGATGAAGGCGTTATTACAAACCCGAAACGCTGCGTCGACAACTTTGTATTTTTAATTGTTCTTCATGTGAATTGACACATTTTTAACTGTATTAAATGGCATTGTAACTCTGTATAAAAATATTGTTTTATATTGAATAAATTGTAAAATTTTCTTAATATCATTTTGAAAACTGTTTTGATCTTATTTTTCTATTTCTGTGGTTTATTAGAATGTGGTTATGGCATTAATGGGTTTGTGAGTTCATATTTTGCAAATTTTCTCCATTTTTGGAAAAATAGGGACTTTTTCTTATTTCCACTCACCGGATCACTGACATAATATAGAATACCAAAATATAGACTTACCAAAATATCGTTGAGAAAATATACAATGCAAAAATATTGAATTCCTATCTACAAACAGGTAAGTACAAAAATATCGAATCAAAAATATCGTTGTAAAAAATATAGTTAGTCAAAATATTGAATTTTTTTAAATGTCTCAAAAGTAATTTAAAATGAATAAAATAATAAATATAATGAACTAAAACATACCTAAAAATACTTAAATAACCTTTAAATTAATAAATAATTAATTTAAGTAAAAAAACAAATGAACATACAATTTTATTTTTTAATACATATATATATATATTAACGTAATATTAATAAAAAATATACAATATTTTTACCGTAGGATAGCGGGAGGATAAAATGTACTATTACCACTTCAGTGAGTGCAACAGTAGGGAAAGCGTTGGATAGCGTAGGGGTAAAAATACTATTCCCACTCCAGTGAGTGCAACAGTAGGGAAAGCGTTGGATAGCGGGAGGGTAAAAATTACTATTCCCACTCCAGAGAGTGCAACAGTAGGGAAAGCGTTGGATAGCGTAGGGGTAAAAATTACTATTCCCACTCCAGAGAGTGCAACAGTAGGGAAAGCGTTGGATAGCGTAGGGGTAAAAATTACTATTCCCGCTCCAGAGAGTGCAACAGTAGGGAAAGCGTTGGATAGCGTAGGGGTAAAAATTACTATTCCCACTCCAGAGAGTGCAACAGTAGGGAAAGCGTTGGATAGCGGGAGGGTAAAAATTACTATTCCTACTCAAGAGAGTGCAACAGTAGGGAAAGCATTGGATAGCGGGAGGGTAAACATTACTATTCCCACTCCAGAAAGTGCAACAGTAGGGAAAGCGTTGGAAATCGGAAGGGTAAAAATTACTATTCCCGCTCCAGAGAGTGCAACAGTAGGGAAAGCGTTGGATAGCGTAGGGGTAAAAAATACAATTCCCACTCCAGAGAGTACAACAGTAGGGAAAGCGTTGGATAGCGAGAGGGTAAAAATTAGTATTCCCACTCCAGAGAGTGCAACACTAGGGAAAGCGTTGGATAGCGGGAGAGTAAAAATGACTATTCCCACTCCAGAGGGTGCAACAGAAGGGAAAGTGTTGGATAGCAGGAGGGTAAAAATTACTATTCCCACACCAGAGAGTGCAACAGTAGGGAAAGCGTTGGATAGCGTAAGGGTAAAAATTTCTATTCCCACTCCAGTGAGTTTAACAGTAGGGAAAGTAATGATTTAATATATTAATACAATTACATTAAATATCAATACCAATAAAACACTAATTAAAATTAATTACCAATCTAATACTATGTAATAATTAATTAATTAGAAATACAAATAAATATTAGTTATTAAAAATTAATTACCTATTCAAAATTAATTAACAACGAATTAATTTTCAATAACAAAAACGAATTAATAATTAACAGTAAATTAATTATCAATACACAAAAAGTATTTTTAATATGTGATTAATTACAATTACATTACTTCCTACTCTATTCCTCTATAAACCCACAACCCGCTACAGAAAATAAATTAATAAAAGTATCATAATTATCAAATAATTAATTATTAAAAATGAATTACCAATTAATAAAAATGTATTAACAATTCAAACTTAATTAACAATAAATTAAAAATCAATACCAATACATAAAAAAATGATTTACTTAATTACAATTAAATTACTTCCCACCCTATTCCCCTATAAACCAGCAACCCGCTACGGAAACTAAATTAAGAAAATTACCATAATTATCAATTAATCAATTAATAAAAATTAATTACCAATTAATAAAAAATATTTACCAATTCAAAATCAATTAACAATACATTCAAAATGAATACCAATAAATAAATAAAAATATTGAATTAATTACAATTAAATTACTTCCCACCCTATTCCCCTATAAACCCACAACCCGCTACAGAACTAAAAAGCAAACTTGAATTAAAAATAATTAATAATTGCTCAAAACTAATATTTAATTGAATATAATTAAATTACTTCCCACCCTATTGCCCTATAAATCCACAACCCGCTACAGAATTAAATTACGCAAAAATTAAATAACATAAAGTTCATTACTTAAAATAAATTAAACATACATTACAAAAATAATATACACTTTTCACACATATACTAACACACAAAACACTTTAAAAAATTCGATATTATAAAAAATTCGATATATTTTAATGCCTATGTTATATACTTCGATTCTTTTGACTTCTATATTTTGACAATCGATATTATATTACTTACCTTCAATTCGATATTTTTAACACTATATTGTGTCCATTCGAAATGTTGTCCATTCTATATTTTTACTTCAATATTATGGCCATTCTATATTTTTTTCCGATATTATGTCTAGTTACCGATCTCACCATCATCCGCTTTGATCTCTCGTTTGCTCTATGTTTCTTTAATATATTTGCCACTGTTCCCTGCAAGTCTAAGATCCTCTTTATGTGCACATGCACATGTCCTATAGCTAGTGCAGACTTTCGAAGATGCAAAATGGGCATGGCTGCTGTGTGGTTTGTTTCCCCTGCACGAACACTGCACATACTTCTTTGTGATCTATTTTGCTTCTAGTTCTTATTGAAGAGGGATCTGGTCCTCTTCACATTTCTTTGTACAACTTCTTGTTCTTCCATTTATCAGCAGCAAAGCTCCCGTTCAATTCTTAGGCGGCACTCAGTGTCAATGATTTGACACCGGGGAGTAGCTACCAACAGTGCAGCAGTAAATAGTAAATGTTATTGTTAAATTGAATACAATTGTAATTACTTGAACAATAACATCTACTACTTCTACTAGTGCAGCTGGTGCAGTGCTACTATGGCCCAAGGGTGTGTGAGAAGCCTTCTAGGCCCCAAGTAATAGCTGTCTTTTACAACTAAACTGTGGGTAGGGGGAAGTTACCTTTCTTGCATGAGGGCCTGTGGTGCCCTGGCAGTGTCACTGCTTGACACAGTTGTCCTTTCCAGCCAATAGCATCAATTTCCTTTTTCAGACTCTTCCCAGCAAGTTAAGTTAACAAGTTAAATCTGTAAGCTCCATTAACTAAAACATTGACTTGACATTGACTCTCCTTTTTTAACATGTAGGAAATCTCTCTGGCTAATCACATTGGTAATCCCAGGCTTTAACATTTAACTAATGCCCTTGGCATAAGTTTCCAATCCAACAACTTTCTCTTCCTCTAAGACCTGCCTTTGGCTAATTCCTACAGCACAGTTTATTTAAGCTGAATGTGGAAAGACTTAGGTGTTTGACATTAAACATTCCTCTTTGTGTGTGTCCGGCTCTATGTAAGGTGGAACGGATATTGGGTATTTTTGGTGATTGTGTACTTTCTTTGAGGACTGAAAGCTATTGCCTGCTGGTACCAGAGGTGGATTGGATGCAGCTATCGCCACAAGCCAGCAGACACTTAACATTAGTATTAACAACACTATCACCATTATCAGCACTGCGCTAAAGCCAAGCACTACTAGCAGTGCATCGGATGTGACCATGACCAGCAGCCAGCAGACTATTACCACTAATAGTAATAAACTGGGTGCAACAAATCCAAATGCTTTCTCTTCCTCTAAGACTCACCTTTGACTAACATCTGCTGGGTGAGACACACATTATTAAAAACCAACAGAGAAAATAATGTGGTGGGTGCTATGGTAGACCAGCATATTTAGCTCCAACCTCTATGGGAGGATGGTGGGGAGTTTGGCTACTTTATCTGAGAATTAACTCTTTTCCAACCCCTATAGGATTAATACCTAATGCCTGCCATTATTGGCAGTGCATTTTGCGATGAGCCCCGGAGCTGCCCTGACAGGTAAAAGCGATGGGTCAGCGTGGGGGGGACTTGACAGACGACAATGAGGGAAAATTAAATAGTCCACCCCGCCCAACTGCTCTTACCTGCACGGGCCGCTCCTGGATGAGCCAGACATTCCCTGTTGGAGACTAGGAGTTTTGTTGTGGCCAAGTCCATGATCACAGTCAGTTGTGATCATTTTAATGATCTCTATTTATTTACTGCTTCACTTTCATAAAGTGCCTGGTTAATTGATCATACCAACTGGCACCAGCTAGTAATCTTGCCATAGCCCATTTGCATTAGCTTCTTCTGTAGCAATGGATTAAGTTTAATTCAAAGTGGTTCATTAAGGAACCCTTCCAGTTGACGGACCACCTTTTCCACCTAAAAACAATATAGCCCTCCATTCCAGTTGCAAACGCGATTCAGCAGATGCTTATCATGATACAAGTGGGGCTAGTGATGCTGAAGCTGAGACATTGTTGCATAGCTGATACTTTAGTAGGCTGCCAAGGAGTGGACATGATTGATGCTCCTTCTTGTGTGTAGTTGTCAGACGTAAGAGTGACTTTTTCCTGTGCAAAACAATATGGAGGACCAGCAGTCAAGTTATTTGAAGCAAAAACCATTGTGCCTGTAGGGCTGGAGAGCTGCCCAGACACCATAGGGATGCAAATTTGTACTAGACCAGGGGTCGGTATAGTGATATTTAACACATTTATAAGGCTATTGATTTACAGCAACTTCATTTCAATTTAATGTTATTTCATTTTCAAAATCAGACGCTCAGTGACTTGCAGAAAAGTGTACTTAGACTGTGTCATGAGAAAAGAAAAGTTTATTAGAAATGTAAACATAAAGTAGAGTACCTCCATGGAAGACTATGTTGCCAATAACAATAGAAATGATTTTTTGTAGCATTTTATCAGTGTACATATATTACAAACATGTCAGTGTACGTATATTAAAAAAAATACCATTTTCCCAGGAAGTGAGAGAGAGAGAGAGACTTGCGGAGCAGCGAAAAGTAATGTGGAAAGTTGAGAATGGGAATTCTTATGAGTGACATGCTTTTGGAATTACTCAGATGCTTTTAGGGCCATCAGGATGCTGAAGGATCAGTTAGTCAGATTGCCTCATAGGTTTCAAGGAAGAAGTAAGGGCACCATATTTACATTTTTGCCGACAGTCCCTACTTCACTTGGAAATACCTTACAATATAGAATTGTCTGCACTCTGCTCAAATTGTATCAGCTTTGTAAGTCCTGCAACAGTCCCCATTTCATTAACAACAACATTGGCAAAACCAATAGGTTTGGGCTTGACAAGCAGGTACAGTGGTTACTTTTTTCTTATTGCAAAGATATGGTGAGTGAAAGTGCCTTTTTTCATGGTCACCCTCCCCATTGTACTGTGGACCACTGCTGAAATCTGTGGGCTTTGTCCCGCCTCTCTGTTCCATTGGCTAGCTCCATAAATAGAGGCTAGCCATTGGAACAGAGATGCGTCAGTCATTGTGGGAGCAGATTCGTGGGCGTTCCGGCGATTTTTACTCATCCCGATCCTGGTAATGCTGGACTTGTCCGCAGCCTTCGACACGGTTGACCATACCATCTTGGTCGCCCGTGTCGAAAGGATCGGCATCTGTCATTCTGCCAAAGACCTGCTTGCTTCGTTCTTAGCTAATAGAACGCAAGCGGTCACTTTAGGACCTTTTCAATCGGCGCCACAATCATCACCATGTGGAGTTCCTCAAGGCTCATCCCTTAGTCCGACACTTTTTAACATCTATGTGTCGGACCTTGCTTATGTCATCAAAGCACATGGGATGAGCCTAACCTCCTATGCTGATGATACTCAGTTGGTGTTAGCCATTAAAGGCGATGGAGCTCAAGTGGCAAAGAAATTTAATAAGGGACTGCTAGAGATAGGAGAATGGATGGCCACCAACTGTTTGAGGTTGAACTCAGATAAAACTGAGGTGGTCATTTTTGGACCTCTTCTCCCAATCTGGCCATCATGCTGGTGGCCAGAAACTTTTGGCACTCCCCCGAGCCCAACAGCCAAGGTCAGGAATCTGGGTATCATCTTCGACGATGGACTAAATTTTATGGACCATGCAAAAAAGACAGCATCTATAGCTCATCACAAACTGAAGATGATTAGGAAGATTCACCCTTTTCTCCCGGAAACAGCCATCAAAACCTTGGTCAGCTCCTTAGTTTTGTCTACTCTGGACTACTGCAACGGTTTATTCCTTAACGCACAATCCAGAGTCATAAGGAAACTACAATCCATTCAGAATGCGGCAGCCCGTCTGCTCTCTGGAAAAACAAAATATAAGCCCATATCAAAAATCATAAAGGAATATCATTGGCTCACAATCCGGAACAGAATACATTTTAAATCCTTATGTATGGTTTATAAGGCACTGAATAATCAAGGTCCACATTTCTTGAAAGAGCAACTCCAACGCTACAAACCAAGCAGACTGCTACGATCAGCCACCCTCAATCAGCTAATCGTTCCACGCGCCAAAACAGTGTCCTGGGGCGATCGCCGCTTCTTGGTAGCTGCCCCGAAACTGTGGAATACTCTTCCCCAAAATATCCGGCAAAGTCCTTCCCTTTTTCATTTCCGTAAACTTCTAAAAACTTGGCTGTTTGACCAATGACTCCTCATCTATGGTTTAAGCTCTCCTCTTTAAAAGTAAGTGCGGTTTAGCGCCGAGACGCCTACGGGTATTTGTTGCGCTTTAGAAATGTCAATAAATAAATAAATAAATAAATCCCGCCCCTTTTAGAACGTCATTGCGGCGGTGGGCGGTGGTTTATCTTTTTTTTCTGCAAAGGTTTCTTTTTGTCATTCCTCCAGGCCGACCGCTGCCAGAAGAAGTCCAGGTGAGTGCTGCCTTTTGATTGTGCCCGTTCCCGCCCCCCTCCCGCTGTCTGTGTGCCCGTTCCAGTCCCCTCCCGCTGTCCGTGTCTCCGGCCCCTTGTAGATGCTTGTTATGTTTGTTGACGCTTCAAGTCATGGGAGGAGGAGTGGTGTCTTTTCCCCACTCGTCTACGGAATGTTGTCTCTGTTTCCTTGAATCCTTCGTCTGTTTGCATTCGTCAATTTATTTATGTATGTTTTAGTAAAGGGCCATTCAGCGCCGACATACCACTTCCACCACACGGTGAGTAGATTGTAAACCAAGTTCCCGCCCCCCCCTCCCGCTATCCCTGTGCCCGTTCTCGCCCCCCCTCCCGCTGTCGTGTGCCCGTTCCCGGCCCCCCCTCCCGCTGTCCGTGTGCCCGTTCCCCCCCCTCCCGCTGTCCGTGTCTCCGGCCCCTTGTAAATGCTTGTTATGTTTGTTGACGCTTCACGTCATGGGAGGAGGTGTGGTGTCTTTTCCCCACTCGTCTACGGAATGTTGTCTCTGTTTCCTTGAATCCTTCGTCTATCTTTGCATTCGTCAGTTTATTTATGTATGTTTTAGTAAAGGGCCATTCAGCGCCGACATACCACTTCCAACGCACGGTGAGTAGATTGTAAACCAAGGCAAATATTCACATTGCAGGGCAAACCCCCTGCTTTCCTGTCCTCTCTTCCTCCTTTGCTGATCCTTCACCCTAACCAAACTATCAAACGTTTGTTGTCTCCCCGTCCCCCCTGCTGCTCCTGGCCTTTCTGCCTTGTTGTAAATCTGCATTACAGTAAAACAAAGTAAGGTGTTAAGTACACCCACTTTAACAGACAAAGCTGCTGATATTGGATCTGGGTAACAGGATCCTCAGTCTGTGAATCTGGGAAACTCACTTACTCTCTCTCCATCACCCCCCCCCCCAGCTCCCCCCCCTGCCTAAAAAAGAAAATGTAACTGGCCTTAGCGTCGAGTTCACGCTGTCTAAAACTGAAAGAAAATAACTTTTCACTCTGAAATCTAATAATACCTAGTCCATTTAGCCCCTCCGTTCATCTCTTCATAAAACTGTATGATGCCATTGATAGAGCGCGCAGGTCACCCGACCAACAATTTTTACCATACACGTATCGGGCCCATATATTTCAATTCACCTTATTTATTAATCAGGCGACCTTACACTCTACTACCAGTAACCCTTGTTCCTTCCTATTGATTCCTACTGTACCCGACTTACCAATCGACCGTTACGGGTACCTATGATCACAATGGATCAGGGAGCTAGCTGTAAAAGAAAGACAGATACAAAATACCAACTATTGTAATTGTCTTTACATTCATAAAATGACCACAGATTCGAGAAAAGGTTTAAAACCTTTATCTAAGGTTAATCGATTTCTGAAAGCATTAGGTTTACAGCAATTAAACTATCAATAACCAAGAACACAAAGAGCACATATCCATATAGGAAATAAATCAAGCCAACCATTTATGAGTCTAAAGGAAGGTAAGAACAGGGAACATGCTAATCAGAAATTTCAGAGATTGGACTTCATATGGAATAACTAAAAGACGGGGAAAATTTAGGAACACACTAGAAAGTCACTATTGGAAAAATACCCCTGATATATGGATAGGGAAAAGAACTTTAGTTTATATTGCGAGACTCTGGAATACTATACAACTATAGGGAAGGTAAAAGTGGAACACGCTATAATTCTAGAAACATCATTTCTTAATAGGAGGTAAAGAAAAAACACATCTATTTTTCATAAACGGTATGGAGAATTGTGCCTAAAAGAAAAATAGGAACAGGCTAGAATAACAATCAAAAATGTATGAGCTTTTCATTTAGTAGTTTTGCGGAAAGCATGGAAATTCAAATATGCAAGAGTATGACTTTATTAAAGCAAAGAGAGGAAAAATAGAAAAATGCAGAGTAAACTTTTCAGCGCTATATTTACCTAGTATGGTGTGAAGACCAACCCTGGCCACGGGTCAGTTAAGGACAGGAGAAACCCCACGGACGGACAGTCGTCAGTAGGCCAGTAAGTGCAGAATGGACACCCCAGGACAGGACAGGAAGACCAGATTAGGATCAGGACAGGACCACCAAGGTAAGACCAGCACCCGCAGTTCGGAAGCAACGCTTGCGCTCCACCCTCTCTGCAACTAATAGTCAGAACCCCCGATTGGGTTATCGAATTCTCCAGCAAAGTGCTCCGCCAGCACTTAAGGTTTCTTAAAACCCCCTGGGTCTGTGGAAATTTCAGACAGAGTGCTCCGCAGCTCTCTGTATCAGTCACCTATTGAGTGCGTTGGGTCAGTGACAGGTCGGCTATTCAGACAAGTCGGACAAATTCTCTAGCTAAACCTAGGCTAGTTATACTGTTTTCGGGTCAGTGTACCACCCCCCAAATGTTGCAAGTGTCAGAATCCCCAATTTCGATTGGTCCACAAGTAGGATAGGTTAACACACCAACCAGGACAAACTTCTACAATTCCACATTTGCATACTCTGGGACCGCCTATTGAATTTGGGGTTCCCATGACCTAAGTTTCTATATTACAATAGAGCATCTATGAATTATGATACATTGAGAACAGTTCAGCTTCTTCTGCTAGGCGAAGGTGCATCTTCCCAGGCACATCTTGGCTGGGACTTCGGGTTGGCACCGTTTCAATGCCACTAGCAGAAGACGGTCATGCGCAGAAAGGCTGTTCAATATGGAATCACGAGTGTTCCTCAGGCCCCATAGAATGCGATACATGAAAAGTAAGCGAAAACAATTTAGAAATACAGAAAAATGAATACACTGTATACCATGAATAGCTACTCTATACCCCTTTACTTTATAATAACTATTGCATTAGGGTAAGTGCGGAACAAACAACTTTGTGAAAGCAGCTTTGCAAGCACGGAGCATATGAGAAACAAAGCGGCCATTTTAGCTGTATTGCGCATGAGCAAACCTTTCCCACCAGAACTGCGAGTCTGTTACGTCACGTGAGTGCGACCAACGCATGCGCAGACTAAATTCCCGCGAAGCAGCGGCCATCTTTAGTGGCAAGCGTTATTATGTTTTAGTAAACACATAGGCAAGCATCACTAGGACAACCAAATGTCAGAATAACGGGGAAAATTAGTAAAACAAACATATTGGATTAATCTATTATGGTTATTCGAGGTTCATGAGTACAAGCAAGTCGCGTAACGTGCAAATCCTTGCTCTATCACCATAAGGCCCCTACTGTCATATAATTCCTTTTCATTTATCTCAAGAAAACAGAAGAAAAAGCATATAATTTCTTCCAGGGCTTTACGTGGGATGACAAAACTGGGGGAGTGTGTGTGTGGGGGGGGTTATTTTTCTTGCCTCCCGCTGTCCGTGTGTCCGTTCCCGCCCCCCCTCCCGCTGTCCGTGTCTCCGGCCCCTTGTAAATGATTGTTATGTTTGTTGACGCTTCAAGTCATGGGAGGAGGTGTGGTGTCTTTTCCCCACTCGTCTACGGAATGTTGTCTCTGTTTCCTTGAATCCTTCGTCTGTTTGCATTCGTCAGTTTATTTATGTATGTTTTAGTAAAGGTATAATGTAAACAGCAAGGACCCCCTGATTAGAATTAATAATTCATACAACAGGAAAATAAACAATGTGTACATGAAAAAGTATCTAACAAATATGAGGGTAGTTGCAAAGAAGAACCTAACAAATTTATTTCTGTATAAAATGATATCATTTTTAATGGCTTCTCATGTTAAAAAACAATTATTACTATACATCCACATTACATAAAAAACTTCACAAAACATAAATCATACAATTCTTTAAAAAGTATGATGTCATGTTACTTGTTGTGAATATTCAACTGAAATGTGTTTATTCAAATGCACCTTAAGTGGTGTGCTACTGTCTTACTGCACTACCAGGAATAGGGCTCAAACAGTCCCATATTGCAGCAGGAAGCTGAAAATATACCCCTCTTGAGGAGTCCACATCCACAAAACGTTTGCCAGTGGGTCCAAAAATCCTTGCACTATGCCTTCCTCTTAATAGAAACTTTGGGCCTTATTTATGAAAACTGTTGCTCCACGTTGCCCACCGACTACTGGAAGGTGTCGAGCATCGACGGCACGGTCATCACCACAGCCACCTTCTGGTCCAACTTGTGGAAGACCTGCATCACCTACTCCACCGGCATCTCCAACTACAAGGACTTCCCGTCCATGCTGGCCCTGGAGGGTGCGTCCCGACGGGGGGGAGGGGGAGGGCTTTGTGTGTCTGTGGCTCTGTGTATGTGTGTGTGTGGCTCTGCGTGTGGCTCTGCAGGTATGTATGTGTGTGGGACTCTGTGGGTCTGTGTGTTTGTGTGTGGCATTTACGAGAGATTAAGCTATTGGCATTGTAAATGACCGTGCCATTTATTTATCTGTTTTGAAAACCAACACATAAATAAAAATGTTGTCATTTACAATGCTAATAGCTCTAACTTTTTCAAAGGCGAAACCGTTGCATTGTAAATGCTTGTTAACTCTCTGTTCTCTCGTACTGCTGTTCAGTTCCCAGTGTATGTGCTCTGGCTCCTAAAATGTGCTAAACTTGGCTAATCCTCAATTGGCATATTTTTTACTTTCCAGTAAAGCTATGGTGCAGGAAATACACCAATTGCATGGAAAGATAAATGTAAACTATGGACAGCAGCACATATTGTTCCATGGCCTAAGCTTGTAAGGAAAACATGGCTTCAGTCCCACATGTGTAGTCTCACTGATGCAGCTTTAAACGTTCAGAGCAGCTATGTAAAAATAACCTAATTTTCACAGTTACAACCCCAAATTTTAAATATTAAGTAAGTCACCACTTGAGTAGGCCTTGCAGCTCACAAGGAAGGGTGTTTAGTATTTGAAAGTGGCACATGTAAAACGCTAAAGTTGGGATTCCCCTGCATTAACTGGCCCCTTAAAAGGTATTTTCTCTGCACAGGGCTGTGGCATTTTTGCAACACACGCTACTGTGTAAAGTACTGATGTATGCTAATTCTCTAATTTTGGGTTACAGTGAGCCAAAGTCCATTCAACCACTGTTCAACCACTGTTTTTGATATTTATTAAAAAGCCAAGTCAATGGTGAAATTGGATTTTTGATAAATATAGAGGAAAATAGATTTTTAGAAAGTCATAGGTTGCCTGCCTGAAGCTCCCACGGGCTCGTTAACGTTAGTGTGCCCGCTCCTGGTCTGTCAGAGCTGTCTTTGAAGAGGTGTGAAATGCTGGTCCCACAGTAGAGGCAATGGTTTAAGCCTGGCAGGATGGTTTGGATGAGGTACATGACACAGCTTAACTCAAGAAGGGAAGTTAAGGATGCTGTAGGAACTTTACTAACTTGAAAGGGGCTGAACCTTTATAGTTTAGTGATAAGGAAAGCCTGTGTTATACGGTTCCTACGAATTTAGTAGGACTGTGCATTAGGTCAACAATACTTTACAATATAGAGATTAAGTGGGTCATTAGGATGACGGGCGGACTTAGTCCGCCCGCCATCCCATCGGAATTTGGGAGCGCCCGCAATAAGGGCGGGGGTCCCGTGGGGGGCATTACGATGCGCCCGCCACAGTGGCGGGCGCATCCTGCATTTATAACATTATGGAGGGCGGTGCTCTCTGCACCGCCCGCCACAATGCTATAAGTGCATGTAGGCATTTGCATACACAAAGCGGCAGGCACCGCGCTGTGCCTACCGCATTGTATATGCAACAGGTACCACAGGTACCCCCCCCCCGTGTGCACCCCTCCTTCACTTTGGGGGCCTGCAAGGGCCCCCAAAGTGAAGGCCGCACGATGCCGCCACGGAAAGGCATCTGTCCAGGCCCATGGTAATATGGCTGGTGGTGTCTAATAGACACCGCCACCATATTAATCCTTTTCCGCACCGGCCGCAAGGCGACCGGGGCGGAAAAGCGGCAGACGGTCTTTCCGTCCGCCGCGGTCCCCCAGCCATACTAATATGACGGGGGGGTTTAAGGAGAGGATGGCGGGCGGATTGATTTTTTATTATTGTGCCACATATATGTTCTCTTGTATATCCTGCTAGTGTTTTTTCCCCTTTTTTTTCATTGTATATTTATTGTTTTCCATGTCGACAATTTATGTATAGTTCTTCGAACTATTTTTAATGCTTGGTTTATTAAATCCTTGTTTTTACTTGTCTGTTGATAACTTACTGATGTGTTGACAATACAAACTGTATTTTTATTCTCGGGAATGGTCCTTTGCCCTTACATTATTGTTTAAGACAAGCAGTTATGATTGCCTAGGTTGATGCTTACATATATGTATTTTTCCCTGACCTAGGAGTTGAAATATATTTTTTGCTCAGGGGGTCCTTGTTTGATACGCCACGGGCGGATTGCACCCGCCAGGCTGGCGGTGGCTACCGCCAACCTGGCGGGGGCAATCCGCCCGCCATCCTAATGGGCCCCATAGTCTACTCATATCATCTGTAAATGTTGGTTCGGTTGGCTCAGAGTACACATCAAAACTCCTAAACCTCCGGAGTTGTAGATACTATTGGTGACTTCAGACATGACTACTCTGACTCCCAAGGAATTCATGGAAACAAATCTAACTCTTACGTTTTCACCTTTGCATGCCCAAAGTTGTTACAAAGAAAAAATACAATACTACATATTCAAATGTGTATTAGAAAAATCCATTCCTTGTATATGTAACTTAACCTGCGATTATTAGACAGATAAAACACATTATTGCATGCATTATTAGAGTGGAGAAAAACACAAACAGTTCAACCATGTTAATTGTTCCTAATGAAGGATTCAAATTTAATACTAATGGACTATACTCACCAATAGCCCAAATACCAATATCAGTAATAATAATTCAGTTGGCAATGGAGAAGGTTCAATCGTTTATTCATCAAATACAGACCCTGACAGGGAAGCTTCAGTCTACACGACCCTCGGAGGTGCGCAGAGGAGACTGACTACATGCATAAGATACAAAGCATATATACGTTTCATACATCCCACAATGTCACCTTACAAGGAAAGATACAACTTGTCAGTGAGCCAAAAGGATTACCCATATATGGCACAATTGATTGCAAATAGCCTAGGCCTTAGCTATTCCGGGGGCAGGTCAGTAAGGTGCCTCCCTGTCTATCTGTAGCCCAGGGAGTACAGGAACGGCTCTGCTAGAATGTGCGCATCCCACAAGAAGGGCAGGTGTGACCTTGGGTTTCCTAAGCTTCAAGCTAACAAGTGAAATAGATGGCTAAATCAACCATCACAGATTCATGCGGAAAGCATAATCACGTGGTTTCAGGGAAACAGTACTTGCACACAGAGAAACGAAACAAAATGACTTCGAACATATCAATAGGTGCAAGCGAGCTAGAAGTGAATTATCGTTAATGTGTGACTATAATGAAAACTAAACATATAATCATATGGTTATGAGGTTATATTGTATATATTAGGCCAATAACATGTGTTTATCGAATTTAGATCCCATCAGACGGCCCTTTTGACCTACTATAGCCAACATAACTATTCTTATTCTACAAAAACTCCCTCATCGATCTGCATAGGATCTGAAACCTCCTTCTGATTCATTTGCTTTTTGACTTTGGCCTGACGAGAAAAGTTCAAAGCAGACGTTATTCTTGTAGCACAGAAAGAGCAGCAAGCCGGGCCACATTGGAGACATAGGCAACAAGTAAATATTATTCCAAAGGCTCCAGCAAGCACCATAAATATTTCCCAACCCCAAGTGGCTAAGAGGCCCCAAAACCAACTACTAAGTGACGAGGTACCGTTGTCCACATGAGCTTCGCTGGCTAATCGATGTAGTTTCTGTATTGCAACATGAATGGTAGGGGCTGAATCAGGAATATACACACAGCAACAGCTGCCGATCACACGACAGGCTCCCCCCCTATCTGCGAGGATGACGTCAAGAACCATCCGGTTCTGAAGCGAAACAAGCCTCGTCGCCTGAAGCTCCACAGTAATATTCGTGAGGATCCCAGTTGTGGTCTGAACCACTTTCTCCACTATTCTAGACAAACGTCTTATACTACGGCTGTTAAATATAGGTCCCCAAAAGGGAGTGAGACCTTTAACGAAATCCTCAAATTGCTGCAGGGAGGTATCTGTCTGATCGGTACCATCAGTATCAAAACTCCTAATATTTCGGTTAACTACTACCCCCCTTCGAACCAATTGATGTGTTCTATGGTAATCAGGTGGGGCAATATAAACTGGAGGGTAGAGAAACGAGAGATAGCAACGTCCTGCCCATCCTCTTGGGAGCCAAGTATACGCGTTCTCACCACACACGAAATATACATCTGGAGGGGTAATCATAGGTGGGGTACTATATACCTGCAGGATGTAATTATAATTACATCTCCTCTTTCCTACCTTAACATGACCTCGGCCTTGTATGCAGAAGGGGGAGGTGGTATTAATAATGGGGATCGGCAAAGCATTGTCATTCGTGACATTTCGTTCTTTAAAATGTTGAAAATACATAGTATAATTGAAAAGTTCGAAATCCTACATTTCTTCATGTAACCAAGTCATATTCTTATAATCTGTATATACATTCATGCAAGCGTTTGGATCTAGGGATCCCTCTCCTCCATTTCCTTCTGCATCAAATCCTTGATGTTGTTCTTTATACTTCAAAATAGCTTCATAATCTCTTTCAGTATATATCTTTGGTTCGGCTACATAATGAGAATACATCAATGATAATAATTGGAACCAGGCTTCACAGCTAGCTAAATAAGACAGTGGTAAGGAAATGAATAATTCATGCTGGTGCATTACTGAGGGAAGTAACCCACATACCCAACAATTAGTTTTGTTC
This sequence comes from Lissotriton helveticus, assembly GCF_964261635.1. Taxonomy (NCBI): domain Eukaryota; kingdom Metazoa; phylum Chordata; class Amphibia; order Caudata; family Salamandridae; genus Lissotriton; species Lissotriton helveticus. The sequence continues at coordinate 189,572,929 of NC_136070.1, read as the reverse complement.
GTGATACTGTGTGTTTGATGCAACATTTCAATAAAAGCATTTTTCATATAAGTTTCTCTATGTCTCGCCTCACGAGGGGGCAGAGAATAAAAGAGGTGTTCCCCCGGGGCAACAGTAGTGCCTAGCAGTTGTTGTACAGGGTGCTGGAATTCTAAATATACAAATACACACATTAAGATTACTGTGATTATAGCAATAAAAACAACGAATGCCACCTTCACTCTGGTGGGCCTTCCAGAAAACAAATGCATATTATCCACATATCGCCGAGGAGCAAGTGGCATCTCATCCTCCATTGCAAATCGGGCAAAAGGAAACATGCTGTCTATAAGTCCAAAAACTATCTTTGTATCCACAAAGCACGCACGCCACCAGACGGGTTCTTCTTCCCACCGAGGGATCTTCTTCCCTGTGTCCGTTTTAGAGCCTCACAAGTAGACTTTTACCATTCATCAAAGGGAAACAACTTTCCATCTCCTGTGGAGCGACCGCAGCCCTTAATTCAGTCTTTCTTTCTGAACAGAGCTACTTAGCACAATGTTCCAAGCTCTCAACGTGTTCAGTCCAGTGTCTCGCTCAGTAACCCAGTAAATCTATCTGATGTTCTTCAACTCAAGTCTTTCCCTAACTCCTACCATGAGGATCTGGGGTACCACGCTGTTTTCGGGGCCGCAGGTCGTATTTACAGCGACCAGGCTGCTCCTGGTCAGAAAACAACTCTGCTGCAAGAGCATCAGATGCATTCGAACCCGGTGATGCACCCGAAACAACAGCCTCCGCTGGTCGAGCCGCCGCCCTTCCACCTGGGAACAACACTTCACTCGGCTGCCCCTTCTCTTGGGCATCGCAAAAGGGCACAACGCTTTGCAGCACTTCTCTTTCTTGGCTCGGGATTCCTTCGCGATTTTGCAAATCAAAGGGCAAAGGAAGCGGCAGGCGTTTCAGGTGGCTGATATGTATCCAGTGCTTGCGTCCATGCACTTTCACCGCCGACCTCGTTGCAAGGATTATTTGATAAGGGTCAGACCATTTCGGTTCCAGACTTGATTTCCCTTGATAATTCTTCACCAGGACCCACTGGCCCGGTTCCAACCGATGTCCAGGACCCTCTGGTAGCGGCGCAATGTCTCAGATACCTGTTGATGAATAGAACGCAGATCTTTAGTCAAGGCATACATATAGTCTGTCATCAAAGGATAATCAATGTCTCTAAAGGATCTCGGTCTAGGAACTCCCCACACATTAGCAGGACGGCCAAAAATGACTTCATAAGGTGACAACCCAGTTCTCGTGTGTGGGGTTGTTCTCAGAGACAATAACGCTAAAGGGAGTACATCGGGCCACTTTAATCCAGTACTTGCACAAATCTTGGCCATCTTTAATTTCAAAGTGCCATTATATTTTTCAACCAGACCAGCTGACTTTGGATGCCTGGCTGCATGAAATTTGTGTTTAATCTGCAAACTATCACAAACGCTTTGAACCAACAGGGAGTTAAAATGTGTCCCATTATCAGACCAGATAATCCGGGGCAAGCAATACCGTGGGAAATATTCCTTAATCAGGGCTTTAGCAGTTGCAACCGCAGTGGCTTCCTTGGTGGGGTAGGCTACGACCCATTTACTGAAAGCACAAACCACCACCAATACATATTTCAAATTGTTCACTCGTTCCATTTGTATATAATCAATTTGTATAACCTCAAAAGGCAGGGACGGTGGTGCAAAATTTCCACTCAGGACAGATTCTCTACCCCCGGGGTTGTAATCGTAAACACACGGGGCAATATTTGACTACATGTACCGCAGTCTTAGGAATATTTGGATTATTCCAGACTGGGTCCAACACGGCACAAATACCTTTTGCTCCTATGTGGGCTGGGCCATGAGCCATGGTCACTACTGCATATACCAATGCATTAGGGAGTAACCATCGCTGTTTCTCAGTTCGATCTATCCAACACTCATTTTTGTCTAATATCCCTACTTCCTGTTCCCATCTCTGCATCTCGTCTATTGTAGCTTCTTTTTGCAATTCTTTTACACTTTCAATGGTATTATCGAACATGGATGCTTCCGCTACCCACCGAGCTGAAGCACTAGGAAACATGGGAGTTATTTTAGTTTGAGCTGTTTCTTTAGCTATCGAGTCAGCAAAAGCATTTCCCTCCCCAGTAGAATCAATGACTTTTTTGTGAGCACTACATTTAATGATGGCTACTTTTTCTGGTAGTGTCAAGGCAAACAACAGTCGATCAATTAAAGGACCATGTTGAATTTTCTGACCATGTGTGGTAAAGAAACCCCTCTCGATCCACAGCCTCCCGAAACAATGGGCAACGCCAAAGGCGTACTGGCTGTCTGTGAAAATATTTACCCTTAGTCCTTCACTCAATTCACATGCTCGAAACAAGGCTATTAATTCAGCTGCTTGAGCTGAGTGGTGTGAAATCCTAGCAGTTTCCACCACCGTTTTTAACGTCGTGATGGCATATGCAGCTGTTGCAGTACCATCTGGCAGCTTAAAACAGGAACCATCTACATACAGCTCTCCTTGGGGTTCTGACAAAGGGGTGTCAGTAAGATCTACACGCCCTTTTGTCTCTTCTTCAGTTCTAAATATACAATCATGTGTATCGTCTTTTTTATCATTAGAAGGAAGAGGCAGTAATGTTGCTGGATTTTAATGTTGCACATCTTTTAATCGTAATATGAGGTGCAAATAATGTTAACTCGTATCCTGTTAAACAAGCACTTGTAATGTGCTGCATCTTAGTTCTATTTAACAGACTATCCATAGCATGCGGTACCATGACTGTGAGATCCGTGTTCAAGACTATACCCTCCGATTGTCGGATAGCCACCGCTACTGCCACAGTGGCCCTCAGACATCTCGGCAGAGCTCGTGCAACGATATCCAAGACTGATGAAAAGAATGCACAGGGTCTCTGTTTTCCGCCGAAACCCTGTGTTAACACTGAAAGCGAACAACCGTCCACCTTATGCACATAAAGTGAAAAAGGCTTCCGGTAATCCGGGGTACCCAAGACAGGTGCGGAACACAGAGCAGATTTCAAAGAGTCAAAGGCTTCCTGACACTCATCCGTTCAGGGTAGGGGCTCCTGCACATCTTTGGTAGTCAAATACAACAAGGGTTTAGAGAGGAGTGAATAGTTAGGGATCCATTGGCGACAGTAAGAGGTTATGCCAAGAAAAGCACGAACATCATGTTGGGTACGAGGTACAAACATATTAGTAATTACAGATATTCTCTCTGGAGTCAATCGTCTCCCCGCTTTCGACAGTAAGTGGCCAAGGTAGGTCACTTCCTGTCGACAATATTGAAATTTAGAGAGGGAGACTTTATTCCCTTTGGCAGCCAAATGATTCAACAACATCACCGTTGCTTTTTTACAGCCTTCCTCTGTATCGGAGGCCACCAAAATGTCCTCCACATACTGGATGATTGAATTTCCTGCTGGCAAACTTAATTCATCAAGGACTGCCTTCAAAGCCTGACTATATATGCTAGGGCTTTCTGTATAGCCTTGGGGTGCACGCGTAAATCTAAAGCTTCGGCCACCTAATGAGAATCCGAAGACATGTATGCTATCAGGATGAATCGGAATGCTGAAGAAAGCATTCTTCAGGTCAATTACCGAAAAATATTTTGCTGTGGGAGGAATCATTGTAAGAATCGCCGTAATATCTGGTACCACTGGATACTGTGGAAACAATATTTTGTTGACCTCTCGAAGGTCAATTACAAAACGATATGCAGTCTTCTGGAGCACCATCAATTGGTGTCTTTTTCAGAATCGGCAAAATTGGGCTATTACAAACATTAGCTGCTGTTTCTTCCACCACCCCTCTTTCGACGAGGTCACGAATAATGTGCATCAAGGCCTGTTCACCTTCTGGTGAAATCTTATACTGTGGAATGCGAGGCAGCTGGGCATTTGGTTTCAAGGTTATTGACACAGTGGCTATTTTTAACAGACCAACATCAGTGTCCCCAGTAGCCCACAGTGTCCGGGGAATCGTAGAAAACTCAGGGGGCAGTGTTTCATTTTTAGCAAAGTACTGAGCTATTGTCACAGGTGGTTTCTGCATAGTCAGAAAAACACCGTCAGGGGAACAATAAATGCGTGCATGTAATTTCTTCAAAATATCTAAACCCAAAAGGTTTTCACCACAATTAGAGGTCAAGAGAAAAGGCGTATGCATAGAAATAGGACCTATAGTAAAGGGCAGAGGTTTCGAAACGGGGCTTACCACTGGTATTCCAGAGAATCCTACTGAGACATTGTTTTGGCCAGAAAGAGCAGCCCCTGGGACCAGTGTGTGGGCAACCGAACTATTCATTGCTCCAGTATCCACTAAAAACTTTCCCGATGTACCCAACAATTCCCCTTCTACCTAAGGTCCTTCTTGGTCAACTAGTACTGTAATATGGCCCCCGCTTTGACCATGGCTGTCTCATGCATAATCCTGTCCGTCATACCTGTCATCCTGATAAGTCTCATTGTAGTACTGTCAGTTCTGGGGGTCATCAAAATAATTCTTCCGCGAACCCTCATATTGCGAGTCCTCTTGTCGCATACTATTTCTATCTATGTTCCCTCGACCCCTTCCTCGTCCTCTACTGGATCCATTCCTTCCCTGCAACAGAGGGCAATCCTCCCTCCAATGCCCTTTCTGTTTACAATAGGAACATTGATTTATCCCAATGTTCGGAGGACCTCCTCTACCTCTACCCGCCATTGTACCTCTCTGAAAGGAGCCTCGCACTCCTCGCCCTGAATTTTGCCCTCTACTTACTTGCTGAAGTAGCACTCTCGTTTTTAGTTCCTTAGTCTTCTTCTCTGACTTTTCCTTACTCTCATTTTCACAATGCTCATAATATTGGGCCATACTGAGGATGACGGAAGGAGCAGCCGTAATCCAGGTACTCTCAGCCGATTGGAGATGGTACATAACCTCCGGAAGTAAATTTGTAACAAATCTATTCACAAATAAGCGTACTCCTCCTTCGGTAGAGAGGTCCTGGCCACTGAAATCTATACAAACCTTTTCGAACCTAGTAAAGAAGTCCGACACACTTTCATCCTTTTTCTGCTTACATGCTGTTAATTTATCCCAGTCTACTTTTCTAGGAGGGAGAAGAGTCTGCATATATGTAACAATTTTACCCGGTACTGCTAATACTTCATCTTTGGGTTTCTCACCGGGCTTTCGTTCCTTATCCCAATTCTTTAATTGATCCCACGTTCCTTCCAATTCTGGAACATGGTCTGTATCATGTATCTGCCTCCAAATATCTACTGGAATCAAGAGACCAAAAAATAGCTCAATACCAGCTATAGTCATGATGGCGGAATTAGCAGCGTCAGTCAATTCCTTACAATAAGCTGTAGGATTTTTATGGGGGTCAGGGAGCTGGGCTTTTAACGTAAGGACCTCACTTCGTTTCCAAGGGGTGTAGACCCATTGTTCCTGAAGTCTAGCGTCCACTCGTGCCCTCGTGACATTGCCCCCATTATCCCTTATTTCAGGTACTTCCGGGAAAAAGAGAGGATGCACTTCTCTCTCCAGTGGGCCGCCCTTGACGGAGTAGATAGGAGGCTCCCTGCGTCTCGCGTTAGGCCGTGGGGGACGGGGGATGTCTGGTGCATGTCACTGGATCAGTGCGGCCGGAATGCCAGAGGCGTGTCTGCGGGGATGTGGAGTGAGGGTACCAGAAAGTTGATCAGACCCACTGGCGGGCGGAGCTGAGGTGCCCAGGCCGACTTCACACCACATGGGGGACTTCTGGACTGCGTGACTGGCAGCACGCGGTGGTGCGACAGATTCACTGAGCTGCTGAGCGGAGCCTCCTGGGACTGCTGGTAGGGAGCTGGTATGTGAGGCGGCAATTTCAGGGCACGCAACACTGCGCAGCTGAAGTATTGGAGGTTTTCATTCTGACTTGGCTTGATCCTGCACCAGTGGGACTCGCACTCTCTACACTAATTGAGCAACCTAGAGTTGTACCAATCACCTGCGCAAGCACTATACCCGAGGAGGGCACGTGAGCGGTGAATTGGGCTGAGCGGACGCCTGGGGAAGGCCGCGCCGGCATTCTGGGACACGTGGAAGGGCCATCTCTCATCAAAGAGGAGAGTAGGCTTTTCGCTGCTCTCCATCTGGCCAAACTATTATTGCCTCTCACAGCTCTCTTACAAATGTGAACTTGACTACGCCTGGCCACTGCTGTGAAATATCGCTGCTTGTGCCATGCCGAGTGGTGGGGATCCCGGACCTAGGTGCAGACGTGAGCTGCCAAAACAGTCATCGGGTAAAGAAATTGCCGAGATCGGGAAACCTGACAGGAATCAGCCTAAAATCAATTTTGACCAGGGGAAGAAGGAGACCGACCACGGCGGAACGGACCAGGCGCCTGCCCTGATGCTGGCATCGGATGCGAGCTCCCCTGCGTTGTGGACTTTCAATCCATGTTCACAACAATGCAAGCTACCCTGACAAACATCGATGAGAAAATTGACTCCTTGACCTAGAGAGTTGACAGCATGTCTGAAAGAATGGACCAACACACGGAAAGGATCGATACGGCAGAAAGGTGAATCTCGGACACGGAGGATGCGCAGCGCCAAACAGAAATGAAACGAGAAAAATACGACAAGGCGCTCACAGCTCTTATGGCAAGATCCGAAGATTCGGAGGCGAGGTCCCGCCGCAATAACCTGCGCATTTTGGGGATAGCAGAATCAACGAACATGGGCAATATGGAGCACTACGTTGAAACTCTCCTGGCAACACTAATTGGGAGACTTTCTCGGAGGTCTTCATCATCGAAAGGGGGCACAGATCCCTCGCTCCGCCACCGCCACCTGGAGCAAAACCACGCCCAATCATAGCTAAACTATTGAACTGACGCGGCCCTCAGAAAAGCCAGAGAGTTGGCAAGCCTCACACACAATGCAATGAACATATCCATCTACCCGGACAGGAAGCGAGGAAACAATTTGTAGCAGTCAAGACGAAACTACGTGACCAGCAAGTTCCATATGTGATGATATATCCGGCTCGTCTCCGCGTCAAGGATAGTGAGAAGACTGTGATATTTTCTGATCCTAAAGACGTGCTCAAATTCTTACAACACAAGGCTTCACAGGCACCGCGCAGAAGATCACCCAGGGAGAAACAGGGAATACCTCGGACGTTGAATAATATGAGAGACTACTGTCATTTGCACTCTGCTGGCACATTCCTTACAGATTACCCTCATCTGTGGCTAGCACGGACATGGTGGAGTGCATTTCATGACTTCCTGGTTTGATTTTTGTGTTTTTCTCTTTGATAACTATGTTTGGGGACAAATTACATACTTATGGGCACACCTTTGCTCATTGTGTGGTCAATTACATCATGGAGGGGGCACTGCATCGTCACTATGACTGATAGACTGTATTGCTTAACAATGACTCTTTGAAGCGACCCCCCAGGTACCGGTGTTTCTGGGGTGTCCGGCCGGCGACTCCCGCCACTCTGTGTGAACCACAACTACATTCTGGTTTTTTGTGGGTTTATTTTGAGGGTGGGATGGAGGGACTGCTTGAGGTCAATTGGAATGGGTTTAGCGGTTGGGGTTTGCTGAAGTGGGTGGGGGTGGAAGGTTGGGGAAGTTCTGATTTGGAGTAAGTTATTGCGATCGTACTGACGAGTCAAGTACTATTTATGTTTGCCACACTTACTGACAGTTGTGACCGAATAATGGAACCTGCAGTTCTAATCAGTGTGTCTTCAGATGAGTGAGAAGTATAATTGCCTGACTTGGAACGTCAGGGGTTTAAACACTCCCAAACAAACAGGCAAATATTTGCCTACCTTGACAGGCATGATATCCAAATAGCTCTCCTACAGGAGACGCATCTGACTACAACCGCTGAGGCCAGGATTACTGTTCGTTGGGCTAGTTATAAATTAGCCGCCTCGTATTCCTCTTACGCTAGAGGGGTCCTCATATTAATAAAGAGGGGAGTTGCCTTTACACCTATCTATACATACACGGACAGGGAAGGGCGATGTGCCATGGTGCATGGCAAACTAAGAAATTCTCTGGTCACTCTGATTAATGTATATGGTCCCATAACAGATGAACCAAACAATTACATGCACATCTACACCATTTTGCGTGAGTGGCCTGAGGCGACTGTCCTATGGGGAGGTTATTTTAATATTTACCTATACCCACACCTTGATAAATCGAGCCCATTAGGCCTGCTCACACCTAAGATAGCCCAGAGTGTCAATGATGCAATGCTGGAGTTGGGTTGCCCTGATATCTGGCGGCTGCGTCATGGCTCAACCAGAGAGGGTACACACAGTACACCTTGCCATGGCAGCTGGTCCAGACTGGACTATTGGCTAATAAGTGAGAGGGCAAACGACTGAGTCTGGGAGGTCGCTACACTACCACGCACACTATCAGATCATAACCCGGTACGGCTCGCACTCAGGGTCTCGGGAAATGCCCACCGCCCCTACACTTGGCGCTTTAGAGCCCAGGCCCTCCTTGATCCTGTTTATAATGACACCATCAGACGAGCCATAGAACAATATTTTGCAATTAATACGGGAACCGTGGAGAGCACAGCTACCTTGTGGGAAGCCTTTAAGGTGACCATACGCGGGGTTTGCATCAGTACTTCAGCTGGCATTTTGAAAGACATCTGGGGTCAACTGGAACAAATTGAACTTACACTCGCAGAGCTAGAACGCCAATACACAACCACAACTTGCCCGAGACACTCACTCGCATTCACGACCTACTGACTGAATACGACTCATCAGCGGAAATGGAAGTGCAGTATAGGAATTGCAGACACACAGCCCGAACATATAGTGAGGGTGGTCACCCGGGACGAAGTCTAGCCTTTAAAATCAAGACTCAGGAAGACTACCACTACACAGCTAAGATTACAGACTCCCAGGGAGTAGAAAACTACACCTCTACGGCTATACTAGATCAGTTCCACAGTTTCTATTCGGAATTATATGCTTCCTGGGGCGGCACATCTGACAAAGCCCTAGCAGAGTACCTTTCAGATATAGCATGCGCTTGGTTGTCAGACACTCACCAGAAATATCTAGACCTACCAATAGAAGAGACGGATATAAAAGCTGCAATTCGCGCACTGCCTAATCAGAAAGCTCCAGGTCTGGATAGACTCACGGCTGAGTTGCATTAAGGATATATTGATTTACTTACACCTCCCCTGCTGGAAATATATGCAGAGGTGGACGAGACTGGCTCCCTACTACCGTCCCTTAGCAAAGCACTAATCATCACTCTGTTAAAGAAGGACAAGGCTCCGGATGCTTGCTAATCTTATCACCCACTATCCTTGCTAAATTTGGAATCAAAAACCTAAGCAAAAATCTTAGCCATAAGGCTGCAACCCCTTATGCCCAACCTGGTTCTCCCAGATCAATGGAGCTTCATACCGGGGCACTCTACGTCACACAATCTGAGAACTTTTTTTGCCATGTTTCATGTCTTAGATCCTGCTGTGCCTGATGCTGCGGTGATGATAGATTCAGCAAAGGAGTTTGACTCCATAGAATGGGAATATATGTTTCACATATTACGGCGAGTGGGGTTCCCATTGTTATTCCTGGATGGGTTTGGCTTTTATACACAGACACATATGCATTGGTGCGCGTCGGGGGCTTGACGTCCAAACCATTCAAAATACACAGAGGCATGCGGCAGGGGTACCCAATATCGCCCTTACTGTTTGAATTGGTGCTGGAGCCACTGGCATGCATAATTCGCCAGCGCCAAAGGGAAACAGCACTTAATTTCCTGCACAGACCGGTGGGCATATCACTCTAAGCTGATGATATGGTCCTGTTCATCAGAGATCCAACACAACACTTAGTGAAAATTTTGAGGCAATACATCCGGTTCGGACTTCACTCCGGTTTGCAAATTAACTGGAATAAGTCGATCATGATACTCCAACCAGTTAATACATCCCCACCGAATGTGGAATACCCTTTCATGTGGACGACGGACCCGGTGAAATATTTGGGCATCTGGGTACACTGAGACCCCGAAGTAGTGATCAAAGAAAACTATGGTAAAGCCTGTACCGCCCTGGACCAACAAATTGATTGATGGAATTGCGTACCACTCTCTCTGGCAAACTGCAACGCCATAATTAAAATGGTCATTCTACCGCTTTTTTATATTCATTTAGTAATATCCCAATCAGGCTGACAGAACACTTCTTCAAGGAAAAGCGATCCTCACTAATTCGCTGGATATGGGGAGGTAGGCAGGCCAGGGTGAGCTGTTCGACACTGACTCTGGATTATGATCAAGGAGGCTTCAGTGCTCCGGATATTTTTTTATACTACTTGTGTGGCCAAGCACAATATGAGAGAGTGCCATATTATTTTGAAATTTGTAGGGGTGCATTATAATCACTCGTAGTCAGCACCCACATATCTAGAGGACTTTTCGCTAATGTAGTTTAGAATTGTAACGTTTGGGCCGGGGATCAGTGCAATAAGTAATGGAGTGTTTATTAATAATAGATAAAATAGTGCCTTAACAATAATAGAAGTTTACATAACGTAGGAAATGTAGTCACAAATGAAATATCGCCTTAATTGTAATCTGCCTTAGTAGAAAATACATATGCTTATTAATGAGTGAATTAACCTAGGATTTTTAATATGAAAAGATGCATTGCTCGCATTGAAAATTGAATTGATGTTTAGAACGGTGAAATGTAATGTTATGCTGTGTTAGAAATGCATTCAATGTATAAGGGCCTGAGATGTGCTGAAGCCAGTAGAGGCCTAATTGTATTTTTCCTTGGTTAGCTTTAGTCGAAGAAATTGTTTTCTTATTCTTTGGAAAGGCTGTCCTCAGCAAATGTTGAATTGTAACTTTGAATGTTGCAAGGTTTCTTCTCACGTACATCAGCCTGCAAGTGCAAGGCCATGGGCCTCGTTAGGTAGAAGGAACCATTGTTTAGGAGTTAGGTTGGTAGGCGAGAGTGCAGAAAGGATGCCAAGGAATTTGGGAGTGCAACATTTAGCGGAGAAGGTGCCTGGGACCCAAGGACACATTATTTTTGCCTATGTAATAAATTCTTAAAAATTCCACTTCATAGTCAGTGGTCCTTCGAGTTTATGTTAAATTTGGATTACAATGTTGTTTAATGATATGATAACAAAGATCTTCCCTCCACGCTTTTAACCACATCAATTCTACAGCAATTCATCCTTGGTGCTGAACTTCTGGAAATCCCATTGTTCATGACGAGCTCAGCTCGTCATGAGCACACAAGCAGTGTACTGCATGACGAGTTGAGCTCGTCATGAGCATGGAAGGGGTTAAAACAGGGAAAAAGGTTCAGTCGACCTGACCTGGGATTCTAGAATTCAGTAAGCAAATCTAGATGAGAATCCCAGCTTCCCCAATATGAATACTACTGGTTCCGACCGCATGCATTCATGCCCCATGTTGTAGTAGAGGACTGGGACGCTCATCCTGTACCACTATCGGGGATGCTCACACAAACACTCAGAGGTACAACGAAAACAGAAATAAATGCCATACACACAACTGTTGCTGCCTGGCAAACTATAGGTAACATCACTAGCAGACTCCCGCTATATGCACCAGCAATGCCTATTGCACATCATGTGACAATCTCAATGACGCAAGGAGAGGGCTCACTCAGGGCACTGAGAGAAGTGGGCATAGTAACTATGGAAGATATTTATCCGGACAGACACTTTCTCACGGTGGATGACTTAGCTCACATCTCCAACCCCTCCCCACTGTTCAATTTTACTTTGTACAGATTGAGACAAGCAGCTAAAGTTCACTATGTCACGTATCCGACTGCCAACTGAACCACCCACACTGAGTGCCTTACAGATGATACTAGTTGCGCCTTTACGGCATAAGCTTATCACAAAACTTTATAAAGAGATAAGAAAAGACAGAATGCAGACAGAATCTTAGCTAGCTGGAATCAAAAACTAGATCCACAATTATCAATACTTGACTGGGAACACATATGCAAACTGACTAGCGCCATCACACCTAATGGAAACCTGCACATTATCCATTTCAAATTTATACATCAAGCTTACCACACCCCCGTTAAACTACATAAGTGCGGCCTGTGGGACACCAGTTGTGGTAATTTAGCAATGATTAGGTTAAGCATTAGCAGAAGACATCCGGCATTTAGAGACTATCTTAGCTGTTTTACGTAATCCATTTTGTATTTCTGTCGGCCATTTTGTATGCCATGTGCTTTGTCCTACCTTCCTGTCAACTGCTCTTGAAATCTGCCTAGAGACAAGATAGGTTTAGCCTCCTTCACTTTGCACCGGCTCAGTATAGCATACGGCTGTCTCCAACTTGTAACTGTCAAGATGTGCCCACCAAAAATAGCTGACAGACAGCCCTTCCCACTTGCTGCTAGCACACTCTCTGTATGACCTTATATGTATTTGAAACCAACACACTGTGCCTTGTACCGCCTTCATTTGAGCCCCTGTGTGGGTATAAAAGGACCAAGCTCCTTCTAGTCAGTGTGCTACCTCATACTCTACTGAAGGTTATTGTGTGAATGTAGTTCCACCTCATTAGCTTTAATAAACTCTGTCTTTTCTATTCCAGTTTCTGTGCCAACTTCTTACTATTGGTCTAAGGACTCTGAGCAGAGAAGGGCAAATATCTTGCATTAGTAGGCCTGGCTGAGGCTTGCTACATCAAACTGGCGCATCCAATGTGGGGCTCATCGGCGACTCGATTGCCCGAAGGACTGGTCGAGACGAAGGATTGGAATCTCGCTTTGGACGTTCACTGCTGGAGGAGACGCAAGTCTTGGCATCCGTGGCGTTTTCCCTTTCTTTCTGATCTGACCATCCAGGTGGCGCCGGTCCTCGACTGAGATCTCTTCTGTTGATTCGCCGTGCAGTGACCGTTTGGTTGATTTGAAAACTTGGCAGTAGGAACCTGGACACCATTTGATTGGTAAGAACCGTTTTGAGGCACTTGTTGTAAGATTGACGCCTTGGATTGGTGAGGTAGTTTAGAAACACTTACTGTGGCATATACGGAATTGGCCAAATGTTGAGTTAGTCCTATGAATATGAAACAAAACATATGTATATTGCAATACACATAAGCAGGTAATGAGGAGATTTTTCTCTATTTCTACGAAACGTGAACGGTGCAACGTACGAAGAGTACTTTAAGCGCTACTTTGATTATAATACTGCATATTTTGCACTATTTTCGGCATGCCTGTTTCCAGCACACTTCGTAAGATGTGTTGCTTTTGTAGTGGTACCAATTTGAGAATAGATGAAGCACAACCCTTCCCCCAGAGGGGACGTCTAATAGGGACATGTATGTTAAATATGGTATTTCATCCATAATGTACAGCACGTTGTGGAACAAATATACCCATAAGGATCCTGAGTTGCGTTGGCCTATGCATGGGTCATTTGATTTACGTAAGTTTCAGTATGTGGAGCAACGGATGTTCAAGCGAAAGGCTAGGCAAGACATGTTTGACTGTGTGCGAAAGTGGGAGAAAGAAGTGCGTGAGATAAAATGAAGCGTGAACAGGCCTTGATTGAAAAAAGCAGCGTAAGAGTGTGTATGCGAAAGCATTAGAAATGAAAAACAAAGAAATCAAAGAGAGGGAAGATAGGGAGCGTCAGTTACAGGTAAATGGCCAATACGCTGTTCGTAGACCTCGTTATCCTAATCTTAATAAACCCCAAGATGATTCTCTCTTATTAGATCGTTGTCCATCTCCGTATACTCTTCCCTCTGCTCCTGATAAGTCAGATGAGGACTCTCCTACGGATCAGGATAAAGCTCAAGCCGCTCACTCAATGTTAAATACCGAACGTTCCTCTCAGATTAGATCTGCGGCGCGTAAAGCCGATCGTAGTACTAATATTGCTTCTGAAATATTAGATACTATTAAGAATTGGTCGGAAAGGGAACAAAAATATTTTACTGAGATATTTGCTGGAGAGGTTCTTGAGCGATTTAGGAAACATTCGGAGGAAGTAGAGCCAGATGATATATCAGCTGATTGTAAGCAACTACGTGAAGGTTCTTTTGTTTTCTCCCAAGTGACTGACACAATCAGACGCTTGGTTAAACTACGTGATGAAGCAGTCCGTTTGCGGGAGAAGAAAAAGGCAGCAGACGCAGCTGCACAAACATCTCGAATCAACATGGCACAAGCTCCGGCGCCCGAAACAGATAAGAATGTTGTAAATGTGAAACCTATGCGGGAAGCCGCACCTTTATAAGTTCCTCCTAAAGGAACAGGCACAAGTGATGATAAGACTTCTACTGACGCGAAAGGGTATTTTCTTTATAATTGAGTTTACACTTCTTGGAATAGAGCAGATGTCATGGCTCTTAAAAAAGCATTGCCTGATCCGCGAAAGAATCTGACAGCTTTTTATGAAGAAATTGAGGGTGCCATTAGCTCTTGTACTATGACTTTATCTGACATTGATTTGTTTTTTGGATTAATATTACCGCCTGATATGTGGAGAACTGTGCGTAAAGTTGACGATTGTGCGTTATTTGGGGCATTGTGGTCAGATATAGAACAATTAGATAAAGATAGAGAACCTGCACAAAAACCGTGTCAGCAAATTTTAGATCTTCCAGCAGCTATATTGGTTAAATTAAAGACGATTATTCCGCCTAAAAAGATAGATTGGACTATGTTAGCGTCTTGCAAGCAAAAGGTAGATGAATCAGTTTCAGATTTTTTCACACGCTTTGAAGAAGCATTCCACGATTTTAGTGGCCAGTCATTGACAGATGACAAGGGTAGGCATCTGTTTGTCGATAAATATGTCACAAACCTTTTGCCAGAAATAGCTAGCCCCCTAAAGACCAGTGAAAGTTCATGGACTACCTCCTCTCCGGTTTCTCTCTTAACTATGGCTCAGTATTATGAACGACAAGAATTTGAAGCAAAAAGTAAGGAGGATAACAAATCTAAAGAGTTTAAAACAAAGGTTATGATGGCTCAAGCTTATGGCCCACCTTCTAGAGGTAATAATAGAAGTGGACGTGGATCTTATGGTTTGTCTTTTTCTCCCTACCCTCGTGTAGATTTGTCTGTTGATCAGTGTGCGTATTGCAGACAATTCGGACATTGGATTTCTAATTGTCCAGTGTTACATGCCCAGCAGGGTTCACGTGGTCGGGGACAAATGAGAAATCGTTCAGGATATTCGGGGCCTAGAGGAAATACAAATGATCGTGCTAGGTTTTGATGCAAATACACGTGGACAAGAGGGGGCTAAAACGTTTGACAGACGGAATCAATATCAAATGTCGGACTATGAGCCGTCTAATTTGCAAGATTCTGCTTATGCATAGGATTGCCTAGGATGGGGTAAAGAATCAGTTGAAGTTCCAGTAGATCAGAAGGGTCCCTATGTTACAGCACATGTTTTGGGTTCTACTGATCAGTTTCTGGTTGATACAGGAGCTAATCGTAGCACCTTGTCTAAACACTTGATTCCTAGGGCTCCCCTGTCTGGCTTAACTATTACATCGATAGGTTTCGATGGAACATTCTTCCTTAGCCCATTGTCACAGCCACTTGCACTCCATGTTGATAAGTTAACTGCTCCATGTCAATTTTTGCTTTCTCCAAATACACCAGACAATATTGTGGGTCTTGACATGCTCAAATATTTCAGGGCCACGATATGATGTTCTCCGGAAGGAGTACGGGTTATTTTAAATGACAACCACCCCACGATTGAGAGATCCTGTGTTGTTAAAGAAGATATTGCACTAGCTTCACTCCCTAGTACCTTGTGGGCTACTTCAGACACAGATGTAGGGCAAATGATTATTCCACCAGTACATATTAGTGTCAAGGAAGGTGCTATACTGCCAAGATTACCTCAGTATAAAATTTCTCGAGAAGGAGAAGAATCACTTACATGTATTGTACAAGACCTTATTGGAGTGGGGGTGGTGGAAGAAGTTCCTTATAATGTTTGCAATAGTCCGATTCTTCCCAATTTGAAAAAAGATGCTGACACTAAAATTTATAGATTTATCATAGATTTGAGAGAGGTAAACAAGAATGTAGTACCACAGTATCCTGTAGTATCTGACATAACGACACTGCTTACCTTGGTCCCTCGAACTGCAACTACATTTTCAGTAGTGGATTTGAAGAACGCTTTCTTCTCGATTCCTATTCATCCTGATAGCCGATATTTGTTCGGTTTCACTTTGAATAATAATTCATACAGATTTTGTAGAGTTCCTCAAGGGTACACTGAGAGTCTGAGTATCTATAGTCAAGCCGTAAAAAGATAACTTGATTCCTTTACTTTGCCTGAAGGAGTGGCTCTCATACAATATGTCGATTAAATCTTGTTGGCAGCTGATACACCTGAGCAGTGTGAAAAATGTACTTTGTCCTTGCTTTCTTTTCTTGCGACACACCATCATAAAGTATCACGGAAGAAATTGCAATATTTTAGACCGAAGGTAACCTATATAGGTCATCTTCTGTCTAAGGAGGGACGTGCACTGACATCAGATCGCATTCAAGCAATTCTAGGCACTCCAGTACCTTCCACACAGAAAGATGTTTGTGCATTTATTAGGTTAACTTCATTTTGTAGGCAATGGATATTGGGTTTTTCACACATTGTTAAACCATTGCTAGCACCTTTGACTAAGAACACTCCAATTCCTCTTCCTTGGACAGATGAATGTCAAAATGCTTTTTGCCAGTTGAAGCAAGCTCTTTGCTCTGCACCAGTGTTAGGTACACCAGATTATACGAAGGCCTTTACACTCTATGTACACGAGAATAATGGATTTGCATTGTCAGTTTTAGTGCAGACACACGGTGACAAGCAGCGTCCCTGTGCATATTTTTCTGCAGTTCTTGATCCTGTTGCTCGTGTGTTGCCTGGATGTTTTTGTTCAGTTGCAGCGACAGCCGTGTCTATACGTCAGAGCGAAGGGATAGTTTTGTCACACAAACTGTTGGTGCTAGTACCTCATGCAGTAGATGCTCTTTTGAATCAGACTAAAACTCAGCATTTAACTAGTGCTCGCTTGACAGGATATAAATTGACACTGTTAGCACTTCATATTACATTGAAGAGGTGTGCAACACTAAACCCAGCCACTTTGTTGCCATATCCTGCGACTCAGTCTCAATCAAAGGAGCCTCACGATTGTATATTCCTTACTGAGGAACAGACAAAGGGTCGCATTGATTTGGAAGATACGCCCCTTCCAGATGTACATGGGGAGCTGTGGGTTGATGGGTCCTGTCTGAAGTTACCAGATGGCACAACGTCAGCCGCATATGCAATCACGACACTTGAAACAGTAGTGAAAACAGCTCGCATACCACAGAAGTCGGCTCAAGCAGCTGAACTAATAGCTTTGACACGAGCATGTGAGCTTAGCACTGACTTATGTGTGAACATTTACATGGATAGCCACTATGCTTTTGGAGTGGTTCATGATTTTGGCCTACTCTGGAAGGAGAGAGGCTTTCTTACATCCCATGGGATGCAGATAATGCACGGAGAATTAGTACATAATCTTTTGACTGCACTTACATATCCAAAGAAAGTTGCCATTATGAAGCGTAGCGCACACAAGAAGATCACTGACACAATAGGACAGGGAAATGCCTTTGCAGATCGTGGAGCTCGCAAAACTGCAATACAGCGAAGCACTACACCTATGTTTGTTGTAAAATCACAAGCTGAGCGTTGGCATGATGCTAGGGAGGAAGTATTGGATATACAGAGATCTGCCTCTGTGGAAGAACTTGAACAGTGGTCCAAAGATGGAATGTTAGATGATGAGGCGTAACAAATATATGAACAAGTGGAAATTGCCTGCAGCCTATTTACAACCTATGGTTCAAATGGCACATGGGCTGGCACATGTTGGAGCTCTAGCAATAACTAAATTGCTTACGCAAGTCTGGGAGCATCCTGAAATTGCCAGCACAGCTAAAAGAATAGTACAGTCTTGTTTGATCTGTTGGCAGTACAATCCTGGAAAAGGAACACGAACTCCTACAGGAGGGTTTGCTACACCAACCGCACCTTTTGAAGTTTTGCAGATGGATTACATCCAACTTGAACGCTGCATTAATCTAAAATATGTCCTAGTGGTGGTATGTGCCTTCAGTAAATGGATAGCGTACCCTACA
The DNA here is from genome assembly GCF_964261635.1 of Lissotriton helveticus. Taxonomy (NCBI): domain Eukaryota; kingdom Metazoa; phylum Chordata; class Amphibia; order Caudata; family Salamandridae; genus Lissotriton; species Lissotriton helveticus. The sequence continues at coordinate 189,554,631 of NC_136070.1, read as the reverse complement.
AAGGATAATACTGCTCCTACCACAGCGAAGGTGCTTTTGAAGGAATTCTTTCCAAGGTATGGTGTTTGTAAACTTTGTGGAGTGACAACGGACCTCATTTTATTGGGCAAGTTGTTGAGTATGTCCTGAAAGGGTTAGGGATCAAACAGAAATTCCATACAGTCTTCCACCCGCAGTCAGCAGGATTGGTGGAAAGGTATAATGCTACCTTAAAATTGAAGCTAGCAAAAATACTGGCTTCCACGTCCCAAAAGTGGCCGGATGCACTGCCTTTGGCACTGTTATTCATAAGATCAGTACCACACTCACGATCAGGTCTTACACCATATGAGGTGGTATTTGGAAGACCGATGAACATTTGGGGGGTTCCTAAGCCACACCCCATAGATGATGTACCTTGTGTTCTGTTGAATGATTATTTGGCGCAGTTAACTGACAGTTTGGCCTCTATTCATCAACAGGTTCGAGAAGCTCTTCCTGACAGATCTACAGGTGAGGCCCATGATCTCCGTCCTGGTGACCACGTGATGGTCAAAGCATTCGACAGATCGAACAGCTTGGAGCCAAGGTGGCGATGTACGTAGCAGGTGCTGTTGGCTACAAGGACAGCGGTCCGAGTGACGAACAGAAAGAACTGGCTCCATTCCACGCACTGCAAGCGTGTATCGCCCGCCTTGGTGGAACCTGCTGTGCTGATCGACCATCGAGAGATTCTGGAAACGGAGAAAGGTCAAGCTATCTCATCTGACGAATCTACGGAAGACTTCCCGGACCACATGATTCCTGGAGCATTGCGATACAACTTGAGACCGAGGAAAGAAACTGCAGTGTTGAACGAGACTAGTTGAGCTACCGCCCTGGGTTTGTGAAACGGAGAGCCAATGAGGCAAGGGGGGGTCAGCCCTGCATCAGTGTAGTGACACCCGTCTTGGCCCGTGGTGAAGAAATCAGCGGCTACCCAAGGGATAAGAGCTCCAACGATTGTTTTCAAGAGGTTCTTAGAAAGATCGAGCATCGTTGTCGATTGAAATGAATAAGAAAATAATTTGTGCTGTAGGGTTTGTTGTTGCCCTGGTGGTTTTGGCAATAACCACTTGGTTCATTGAGAAAGCAGTTCCTGCTCGACAGCTTTTTGTTGCAACTACTCCAGCTCCTCTGGAGCATTGGTATTATACTCTTCCTTATCATGAGCAGAATCATCGACAGTCCTAGCTGAATAACACATTCATTCAGATGTTGCATCATACCCATAATGCTACAAATACTACCAATTGTTGGGTTTGTGGGATGATACCTGCACACCAGAAGAAAGGAGGAACACCTTTTATTCCTCTACCGTTTTCTCATAATGGTTCACGTCAAGCTTGGCATGCCCTTTTGTTTGCTTATAGAAAACCTTCAATAGGTGGAATCATTTTTCGATTGAATAAAGAATGTTACCAAGATAAAGATGGTTATCCTCAAGCTAAAGGGACTAAATGGGAATGGGATGAATACCAACCGGACAATATTTCGACACCATATGTCTTCACAAATGTGAGGGCGATTAAGAACATTGGACCCTTTGTGATAACTGTAACAAGAGCAAAAGCAGATTTATGTATTGGCAGTGTTGGGAGAATTCCCGTAGGACGAAGCGAATGTATTACTGTATTGAACATTGAGGGTGTTAATAATAGTAGTATTATATCATCGCACAGCACCTATTTTGTGTGCGGTAATAAAGGATACTATCAATTACATGTTGGGTGGTCAGGGGTATGCTAGCTACATATCATTTTTGTTACCCCCTGTGTTTTTAGCACCCGCATTATATCATCTTGACCTGAAACTGTACAATGATATTTCTAAGAATAGATATAAACGGACAACAAGTACTGACGAGATTGATCAGACAGACACTGCTCTGAAACAATATGTCGATTTCAATTTGAGTTTGTTTTTCTTTGTGGGTGCTGCATTGAATAGTAGAAAGATCAGACGATTGACTCGTGTAGTGGAAGCTGTCACCAATCAGACAGCTATGGCACTTGGGAACATTACGGAAGAACTTCAAATTGCAAGGATCGTAGCACTCCAAAATCGGATGGTGCTAGACGTGATTTTGGCTGATCGTGGTGGTGCATGCCGCATCATCGGAAGCAGTTGCTGCGTTTTTATACCTGATCACTCACCTTCAGTTTATGACGCAATCTCTTAATTGCATAAGATTGCTGCAGACATTCACCCAGAGACTGGTACATGGACATTTTCAAACTGGATATGGACAGTCTTTGTTACTTGGGGCTGGAAACTACTGACCATTCTATATATACTACTGGTGATGCTATTTACATGCTGTACTTGTATACAATGTGGTCCCATGATTTGCTCTATGTGCATTACTGCTTGTACAGCTGCCAAAGGAAGTGTTACCAAAGAGAAACAAATGTTGAATAATGAAATCATCCCCTTTTGTATCGCTTTGTTCGCCCTAAGTGTGGCAGGGTATACTCAGACGTGAGTCCCTTGTTCACTTGGCCACTGGATTCAAGATAGCCTGGCTGATGAGGATTATGAATCCGAAACCGGTCCCAGGATGCTTGTTTCCGGTCCAGGGAAGACATGGCTTGGCAGTTCGGGCTGGACTGTTCCCATAAGGCACAGGGTCAGACTGATTTGCATATAGCCATGTCTGAACTGGGGTGGCTGAGTGAACTAAAGAATGGTGATGGATTAAACCCAGATCAGTTGACTGGGGGTGAGTGTTTGATTTGTTCAAACGCTCCGTCCATCATCCCCTTTTGTATCGCTTTGTTCGCCCTAAGTGTGGCAGGGTATACTCAGACGTGAGTCCCTTGTTCACTTGGCCACTGGATTCAAGATAGCCTGGCTGATGAGGATTATGAATCCGAAACCGGTCCCAGGATGCTTGTTTCCGGTCCAGGGAAGACATGGCTTGGCAGTTCGGGCTGGACTGTTCCCATAAGGCACAGGGTCAGACTGATTTGCATATAGCCATGTCTGAACTGGGGTGGCTGAGTGAACTAAAGAATGGTGATGGATTAAACCCAGATCAGTTGACTGGGGGTGAGTGTTTGATTTGTTCAAACGCTCCGTCCATCATCCCCTTTTGTATCGCTTTGTTCGCCCTAAGTGTGGCAGGGTATACTCAGACGTGAGTCCCTTGTTCACTTGGCCACTGGATTCAAGATAGCCTGGCTGATGAGGATTATGAATCCGAAACCGGTCCCAGGATGCTTGTTTCCGGTCCAGGGAAGACATGGCTTGGCAGTTCGGGCTGGACTGTTCCCATAAGGCACAGGGTCAGACTGATTTGCATATAGCCATGTCTGAACTGGGGTGGCTGAGTGAACTAAAGAATGGTGATGGATTAAACCCAGATCAGTTGACTGGGGGTGAGTGTTTGATTTGTTCAAACGCTCCGTCCATCATCCCCTTTTGTATCGCTTTGTTCGCCCTAAGAGTGGCAGGGTATACTCAGACGTGAGTCCCTTGTTCACTTGGCCACTGGATTCAAGATAGCCTGGCTGATGAGGATTATTAATCCGAAACCGGTCCCAGGATGCTTGTTTCCGGTCCAGGGAAGACATGGCTTGGCAGTTCGGGCTGGACTGTTCCCATAAGGCACAGGGTCAGACTGATTTGCATATAGCCATGTCTGAACTGGGGTGGCTGAGTGAACTAAAGAATGGTGATGGATTAAACCCAGATCAGTTGACTGGGGGTGAGTGTTTGATTTGTTCAAACGCTCCGTCCATCATCCCCTTTTGTATCGCTTTGTTCGCCCTAAGTGTGGCAGGGTATACTCAGACGTGAGTCCCTTGTTCACTTGGCCACTGGATTCAAGATAGCCTGGCTGATGAGGATTATGAATCCGAAACTGGTCCCAGGATGCTTGTTTCCGGTCCAGGGAAGACATGGCTTGGCAGTTCGGGCTGGACTGTTCCCATAAGGCACAGGGTCAGACTGATTTGCATATAGCCATGTCTGAACTGGGGTGGCTGAGTGAACTAAAGAATGGTGATGGATTAAACCCAGATCAGTTGACTGGGGGTGAGTGTTTGATTTGTTCAAACGCTCCGTCCATCATCCCCTTTTGTATCACTGAGATGATGAACATCAATATACAGGATGCAGATCTAGATTACCCTAGACAGACGAATGTCTTTAGCAAATGCTGAAAGGGTTGTCTGTGGTAATTTGAAATGATTAGGTTAAGCATTAGCAGAAGATATCCGGCATTTAGAGACTATCTTGGCCGTTTTACGGAATCCATTTTGTATTTCTGTTGGCCATTTTGTATGCCATGTGCTTTGTCCTACCTTCCTGTCAACTGCTCTTGAAATCTGCCTAGAGACAAGATATGTTTAGTCTCCTTCACTTTGCACATGCTCAGTAGAGAATACAGCTGTCTCCAACTTGTAACTGTCTAGATGTGCCCACCAGAAATAGCTGACTGACAGCCCTTCCCACTTGTTGCTAGCACACTCTCTGTATGACCTTATATGCATTTGAAACCAACACTCTGTGCCTTGTACCGCCTTCATTTGAGCCCCTGTGTGGGTATAAAAGGACCACGCTCCTTCGAGTCAGTGTGCTGCCTCATACTCTACTGAAGGGTGTTGTGTGAACGTAGTTCCACCTCATGAGGTTTAATAAACTCTGTCTTTTCTATTTCAGTTTCTGTGCCAACTTCTTACTATTAGTATAAGCGCTCTGAGCAGAGAAGGGCAAATCCCTTGCACTAGTAGGCCTGGCTAAGGCTTGCTACATCACAGTGAGTGTAGGCGATGTGGTCATCTTGGGGCAGATATTCTACATCTTGCATGGGGATGTGATTGAGTGAGAGCTTATTGGGATGTGGTTCTAAAACACATTCACAAAATTACGGAGATTGTGCTTCACTGTACTCCACAAATTTGTTACTAGGCCATATGCCGCAATTGAAGGGGGTGGTGGGGAAAAAAGTGTGCATTGCGCTACTACTAGCCAAACGACGAGTGGTTTTACACTGGGTGAGTAAACTAGTTCCAAAACCTGATCACTGGTTGAAAGACATTGTATACTGTACGGAGAATCTCGCACTGTATGCGGAAGAATTACCAGTAACGTCAAGACCCAGAGACATTTGGGAACCCCTGCGAAAATATCTGATAAGACTATCTGTTACCGACTCAGACACTGATTGATATTATTGGGCAACATAACATTGAATATCTGTTATTGCAACTGTATATGCTAATTTAGATAGACAAATGGACATGTAGTTATTGGCTGTGAGGTAGATCGCACTATTTATTCTGTTCTGTTGCTATTCCGCTGCCATACACGGCAGATGAAACTTACATTACTTGAAATGCCAATAAACAGAGATTTTTTTAAAAACACAGTCAGGGATCTGGGGTGCCAGATCGATGCCCTTTTTCAAGTGATATCAGTCCTTGAGCTAGGTCAATTGCATATCTTACAGTTTTTAATATCATACTGGTTGGGGTTGTAACACCAAATTCAGATCTAATCTAACTCACAGTAACCCCTTTTTGGTTAAAGAATCATTTCTCTATACTTCTACTTCTGATACAAGGGGGCGCAAGCTATTTGAGGCTCTCAGGCATGCAGCCCTTTGTAATGTGATAACAATGGGGACTAGCCCATCTTTGGAACAGCCTACATTTGTTGGATGGGGTAAAGGGTTGATTATCGATTACGTGTTTATATCCATAATCCCTTGTGAATTCTGGGAGCTTAGAGGTTGTGCATGAAACTTGCTTCAGTGACCATAACCCTATAAAAATAAGGGTGGTGGCGCTATCGGGCACCAATTTGGACCTTGTGCCTGGTCGGAAGAGCCTGATGGTTAAGGACATGGGGCTGCGGTGCAGTGGAGAAATCTTCCAATTCCCTCCCGGTCAGAGAAATTAGTTAGCTCAAACTTAGATCTTATCATTGAGCGTTTATTGGCTATTGATTCATCCCCTGCAGCGTTTTTTGAACGCCTATGTCCACTTGAATAGTTCAGCAAATGGCATTATGAGGGAAATGTCTGGTCAGGGTTCGGCAGCCCAGTTTGGTTGGTTTGATAAAGCCTGTAGGTTGGCCAACAGGCAACTTCACAAGGTCCTTAATACAAAGCCTCATATTCAGCAGTATATAACAGAGGTGAGGATGCATATATTAATTAGCGAATATTAAATGGAAAGCCGACCTTAAAGAGGCTTCATGGGAGCAGTTGTTGTCTATGTGCGGCTCAAGGGATTCTAGGGGTTTGGGGGCTATCGTCAATGGCAGGCAGACTACTATGGCTGCTTCTGATGGCATAGGCTCCACCATTAGACCAGAACATTGGGTGTTCAATTTTTAAAAGATCAATGCTCTTGATACTGATGTCTCTCTAATTTTAGAGGACTCAAGTCAGTTGTACACTTTGGAGTAGGTTTGACCTTGAGGAGGTACATCCAGCTATCTTGGCAAGTCCGTCCAACAAAGCTCCACGTCCATGCGCCAATATAAAGCTGAGGCCCACTTTTGGCCCCCATTTTAACAAATGTCCTCAATGCTGTTGTGAAGGCGGGTCTCCCCCACCCCCAATATAGAAATATGCAGTAATAGTACCCATTTTTAAAAAAGCGAATAGACAAAACCCAACATGCTAAAGACCTATTTCCTTACTTAATTCAGTTGTGAAGGTAGTAGGTCGTATCATTGTACAGCGCATGGAAAATTTGGCACAAGTACATAATATACTGTGTCCAGTATGGCTTTAGGGAGGGTAAAGGAATTTTGGAGCAGTGCCTGAACTTAACCTTTTCCATGCGCCGGACGGCCCCCACCCGTCTGACGTCACAGTGGGCGTGTGCGGAGGACGGCCGGGGGCCATACGATCTGCGCACGCATAAGATTCGTCCGCACCTCGGCGGAATGTCTGCCGCGGCGAAGCGGTTAAACCTACTGATTGGAAAATATGTGCCTTCAAAGCAAGGGGCATTTTCCTTTGCATTCATGGACCCAAGCAGTGCCTTTGACCGGGTCCATAGGTCAAAACTATGGAATAACTTAGAGGCACTAGGCCTACCCATTCCGCTGGTCAATTTATTAACGGCTCGACATATGGATGTGAATGCTTCAGAGAGATATGGCATGAGTGGACAGAATCTTTTGGCCTCCCATGAGGGGTTAGACACGGCCAAGGTTAAATCAGCCTTTGTGCCTTCTCTGCTCTACGCGGATGATGCCGTGTTGTTGGCCCGTATGGCCAACGGGCTAAAAATGCTTGTTGACCTTTTTGTTCCTTTTATAGGTGAGCTGGAGCTAGATGTGAATAGTAGTAAAAGACATTATATGGTGAGTGGGAGGAAATCCGCCAAAGATAGACTAATCTCCATAAAAGGGAGGATGGCTTCTAGAGTGCCTGCTTTTCTCTATTTGAGGGTCACATTTGATCAGCAAAATAACTGGCTTACATGTTTCTCTATCCGCTGCTTCCGATTTTCCCAAGCTTGTAGTGCTTCTTTTAGATTTTCTTCTTCCATTAGTAACAAGCATTTACAATGCAACGGTTTCGCCTTTGGAAAAGTTAGAGCTATTGGCATTGTAAATGACAAATTTTGTATTTATGTGTTGGTTTTGAAAACAGATAAATAAATGGCATTCTCATTTACAATGCCAATAGCTCAAACTTGCGTAAATGCAAGACCAATTGCTTTGCAGATGCTTGTTTAATGTCACGCTTCATACTGAAGACTACCTAGCTTTCAGATGAATCGAGTGTCAATATGTGACTCTGTAATCCATCATCTGATATTTAGAAAAAGTAACATGTGCCCCTAAAGAGTTCTAGTGGTGTTATACAAGCCACCATGCTGGCTAAACAAAAGTTTGGGTGATGGCCTATTGAGAATCAATCATCTTGAACACTACAGACAGTTACTCCCCATTGCTAATCCTTAAACTTTAAAAGACCTGAAGGAACCTTCTAGGACCATAAAACCTTGTGATACTCAAAGAAGCCCAGAGTGTGGCAAACGTATGTCACTGTGGCATAGTCAGACTATACACTGAACTCAATTCTCAATGCTACTGTTGAGGCTGTCACGTACTCCCTAAAGGCCCTCATAGCCAAAAAACTCCTCACTATACTTATAAATTGACCAACAACAGTACTTCACGGACAAAATAAGCACCAACAAGTCTCAACGTCAGCAGCACATAAAACTCACACTGATCAACAATAACACAGTCTTACCTCACAGCACTATCTCAATAATATCACTTCTAGAAAGTAAATCTAAATTATTTCTTCAAACATTGACTATTAATAGCACCTAAAATATGATTTGTGAGTGAATCTGCTCTTTTTTGCAGTTTTATATAGTGCACCCTCGACTCAAAGGTATTGAAACGCTTTACAAGAGCATCAGTTACATTACACAAGGACACATTTATTATGTTAGGCACAGTGAGATTAAGTGATTTGCCCAGAACCACAGGATGGTGAGCCGATGCCCAGACCAGAACTTGGTTCCCCAGTTTCCAAAATAGGCAGCGCTGGCTGTTTCGCCACATCCTCTCCCCTAATCTGGGGGAGAAAGCCTGGAGAGTGGATATTCAATTGCTAGAGTGCCTTGCAAACTATGTGAAGACCCACAAACTTGCAAGTTTGCAGGCATTCATAGACGTACATTTAAACGTTGATTTATTGTTATTGAGGGAAAAGTAAATTGCTTTCACAAGGACGCAGTGCAGTGGGAATAATCTCAAAATTCGTGAGGTGTAGGAGTAGGGGATTGTCTACGGGAAAATCAGCATTACCCTGAAAGAAAGAAAAAGTTATGTGTTAACCGCATTTTCTTATACGTTAACAAATGTGTAACTGTGCACAATGCACATTGACAAATGTGTGTGTTTTCCTGGAAAGCTACTGTAATAATAATAAGTACTTTAAAAGGGCTGGTACTTTCAGGGACCGAGTACCTGTACTTTTTTAATTTTCAAGTGAGAGTACCTGCACTTCTCTGCAGCAAGAAGGTACTTTGGAATAGTAAATATCCACACTTTTCCATTTCATGCATCTGTCATCCTGTCCCTGCAACACCATAAACAACCGGCCAGGCCCAATCTATGCAGGTCAAGTCACATCCTAAAAAAGCTGCAGGAAAGGGTGGGTAGCGACCTTCCTGCATTATGAATTCTCCTTGGCAACTGACACATCAAGATTACCGGGAAAAGGCCAGGTGGCGCCTTCAAATACAACTTCACAAAATCAAAGTACCACTCGGGATAGGGGTACAAGGAGATTTGCCTAGGTCCAATACATTACCGAGAGATGGCATTGCATTTAACCCAGCAGACTCATTCATATGTAGGCCTTAGCATGCCACAAAACATCTAACCATAACAAAACGCCAGCTTTAACAAACGACGCTCCTAAGGTGCAAACATAGGACATTTGCCAGATTCTGGGGTGGCTGAAAGGGGATAATGTTTTAATGGTCTATGCTTGAAATGAGCTGGTTGCACCCTCGTTGTGTCAAGCCCCCCGGACTCCACAGGGATTAGTTTTCCATTGCGGCGCATCTTCGAGGACTACAACCCACCAACCAAATTCTCCAATATCTACCTAGTTACCCTTGTCTACAGAGAGCACTATCAGCAGAGACAGTTCATGCTTTCACGCCCACATCCGTTTTGCGGTAGAAAGGTTCAGACGCCTGCCTGCGCTGCATCCCATATCCCCAAATACAAAAACAAAAGGACGCTTGCATCTAATAAACAGTCATGCATCATTCCTGTTTTTCCGATTACAAAAAAACAGAAATGAGGTATGGCGCACCATATAAACGATGCTCAAAGGCTCAAGAAATGTATCCGCATAACAAGTGACACAATCTTTAAGTTTAATGGGGCACACTCAAAAGCGTCACCCGCCAAATTTAATCTAGCACCCGAAAAATTTACAATAGCAGTGTCCAACGTAGGGCAGCCATGCAACATTTTCAGGACTAAATGCAAGCTATGAATTAGTTCAGACAGGAATAGAAGAGAAAACTGCCGTGATTAGGTTAACGTTTTTTTAATAGACTGAGAAGAAATGTGTGCATTTGTTAGCATTGGAAACTTTTTATGCACATTTTAGCGCAAATCTGATAATTCGAAAAAGAAGTAGATAGCAAAGAAGTGCACAAAAAGGAGCCATAACTAGAAAAGAATAAACAATTAGGCCTACCAGGCCCTGCCTTAACAGGTGCTGTTCAAGCTTTTGTAATTACTGCCTACTCCTCAAGGCTCGCATCAACGCCAACGTCGTCCAGGTCGCGCTCTTAGACTGAGTTTGAATGGCGGCGGCCTTTGAACCTCGATGACTCGGTGCCGGTGGTGAGGGCGGCGTGAGGGTATGCTGCCTGGGGCTTGGCAAAGCAGCAAATGCGCGCGCAATCAGAAAAAATCTGCGCACACTGCCTGCTGCTGAGCTCAGCCCCAAACCCCACAGAAGACTAAAATCCAGCCCTGCCCAACTCAGTGTCCCGCCCACAGGGCAGGCAACACCGAGACACTGCATCAACATTTAGATTGAAATTGAGAGGCGTGAAAAACAGAACTCGAAGAATCAGTCAGAAAACGTTCAACATCAACACAACAGTACGTAACACTCGGAAACAGTAACATCAGCACTTGCGGTAGAGCAGCACTCACTCTGTGCCACTAATTACTATTAAATCAATTAAGTGCACAAACTGCGTGTAGACCCGGCCCTGGTAATTAAGTGCCGGTGCTAAGCACCGGCACAAATTAAGCACTGACGCCCCGTTCCTTCTGCCCAGTGATGATCACCAAGATGTAACCCCGGAAAGAGCCAAAATAAATAGCTCAGTGGGTTCCGCTGGGGCATGGTGACATTGCTAACCGCTTCCTGTGTCATTCTGCATACGACCGACAAAGTAGCAGCCGGCGTACACGAAAACCAATTAATAATGAAAAGGGTATTTTTTTAATTCAGAGCTTACATACCAATGTGACGTCCTTCACGTTCATTTTGAATCTCACGCAGCCAACTCAGTTGGACACTTCTAACAACAAGCATGTAGCCACTCTGGGAAGCTTAATTGAACTCTCCCTTAAAGTAGCCCAATTCACACCTTCAACTATTGGGGTTGCACTCGGACCAGAACAAGCTGCAAAGACTGACATTCAAAAAGCCGTAAGTAAACAGAAACGGAGCTACATTTCCACTTACTGGCATTTTAGTATGAAATGGCCTTGGGTTCTGGGAAAAAGGAGCGGGCAAATGGAGAGATGGCACGAATAATGAAATACAAGCCTGAAACAAGCACCTACGAGGACACGGACAGCAGGAGGGGGGGGGGGCTGGAAAGCACACGGACAGCGGGAGGGGGGTGAGGGGGGGCGGCAAAGACACGGACAGCGGGAGGGGGGGGGAGAGGAACGCACTCACCTGGACTTCTTCCTGCGGCCGTGGTCGGCATTAAATGAGGAAAACACACAAAAAAAAACGAGACTCCGCCCACCACCCAATGACGATGCAAAAAGGGTGGAGAGGGAAAAAAATGCAGGAACGCCCACGAATCTGGTCCGGCCTTGACGGACAGATCTCTGTTCCAATGGCTAGCCTCCATTTATGGAGCTAGCCAATGGAACAGAGGGCGTATTCCAAGAGTCCCTTACTGAAGACTAGAGATTTCTCTGGGGGCGGAGCTAACGCTCCGTGCCCCAGGCGAAACCTAATAAACCTATCCTACCCTTATTGCAGATCTATAAAATGAAATGTCTTCCTGTACTATTGTATGGTGCTGCCATCTGGGGATACCATAAGGACATTCATTTAGAACAGAATTGCTTCTGTAGGAAACTGCTGGGATTTGACCCAAACAGTACATCACTATTTGTCCACGAAGAACTGGGCATTGATTATGTGAGGACTGTGTGAAACTGGCCCCAGTATTACTATGGATCTCAGTGGGGTATGGTAGGAATACGGGGTTCAACAGGGATGTGATCAAGGACTGTCTTGGTTGTGTATACGGTCGCAAAATATTGTGGTTGAACTATATCAATTCGGTCGCCCCCCTGAACTTAGGCTGCCCGACTTCTTCCATAGACCACACTTTCTTAATGAGGGGCATAGGAGGTTACTGGGGGAGCGCTTTCTAAAGCAGCTTAAGGAAGATAGGGAATTTGAGGTTCTTATGAAGCCAACCACTAGATCTGTTTTATTTTGACCAACTGTTGCAGTCCCCGAGCCCTACCTTCTAGCTGTCAGGCATCCGTGGGATAGATCTTTACTAACGAAATTCCAATTGCGTTCTATACGTTGACTTATTTGTTTACCGCCTGGCCAGTTTAACCCTAGATCGATCCAGGTATGCCCCTGAGATGGATGTTCCCAACAGACTTTGGAACTCTTGGTACTATTTTGTAAATGGTATGAGTTTTTACGACATAAGTATTTATCGCCATTGTTAAAGTCCAGGCGCTTCCACCAGTTTCGGCCAGCTTGCCTACATCTGCAGCTGTTATCTGACCATGCCGTGATGTTGGCCGTCTCTTCCTTTCAGAAAGGTGCATTACAATGAAATAAAATAATGAACTTATAATTAATTTTCTATTGTAAGCCTTACGGGCTGCAATTCTAAATGTATTTCTTTGGCTTGTTTTTAGAGTTTTAGTATTTTAAGTCTATTATAATGATGATTTTCTATGTATATGTTTTTATCTTTTAATGATTATGTTGCAGAATCGAATATCTATTCATTCAAATGTGTCTGTGAGCTGTAGATATTGAGTTGCACTACCATGAAAGTGTGCCTGGCTTGCTCTAAATTGGGTGTTTATCGTCCCACCGCGATAAATGGCAGCAGTACTATATATTTATATATGTCACCCAAACACTACCAAACAAAGTTGTGTTCTAAAGGTGGTATTGACTTATCAGTCTAAAGGCCCCAGGAAATGTGTGATACCTTCAGCTGGTCCTCTCTCTTTTATCAAGACCACCTTTTGCAGTGGCCTCAAGGCCCGTAGGTATGATGGGAAATTCTAAACTACAAGATCCAGAATCCAAAGTGTTGCTGATTAAAAGTCCAAGACTGGTTAGAGGTGGCTTCCACGGCATGGGGTCATTTAGCACTTATTGGTTTAAGATTAGGTGAGAGGTTGCTTTGCAGAAAGCTAGGTAAAAGATTAAGAGCCATGATAAGACATTGAGGGGGGGCCGTTGGCACAAGCTCGTGGTTTTCTCGTTACAGCCAGAGCAGCTGGACGCCTAGTCGTGTGTCAAACAAGAACAGGTGACAGAAAGCAGCCCTGACAGGAGGGAGGCGCTATAGACTGATGGGGGAGGGTTCAGCGCTGGAGAGGAGATGGTCGGAGAAGCTATGTAGCTCAGGCGCACAGGAAGCGCTCGCTGATCCTCAGGCACTGTTCTGGGGCCGTTGTTGCTGAAAAATAGTCAAATATACACTTCACAGCAATCCTTAACTGTAAGTTGTATACAAAAATACAGAGCTCGAGTTCTGTGGATTGCTGTGTGTTTAGTCGGTAAATGTGCTTGTCTATGACCTCCAATCGCTGCATTGCTAGTGCTTTCCTGTTCTTGTTAAATGTGTGCGTGCTCTTCTTCCTTGGGCTTGTAACCCTACACTTTGTGGTGTGGGGGATTAATCGCCCCCTCAGACACGCCCAGCAGGACACTACGAGCATCTGGGAAGGCTGGGGACTCAGAGCCTGTGATGGGCAGACGCTGCTCCCAGCTGCCTGGGATCTCAAAACTTTTCATGAAAGCCAGATGCTTTGTCCACTCCAGGGGTACCTCCCCGTCTTCCTATTGGCCCCTCTCGCTGTCTCCCAGCCAACCCTTTCACTGGGAAAAGTGTAGACCCTCCTTTCCCCCCACAGGCAGAAGGAGGCTTCAGGTCGGACGTAGAGCCCTGTGCTGGAATTCCTGCAGCCAGCGAGGTTATAAAAGCCCCGCGTCGTGCGCCGTCCGCCCTCCCCAGAGTCGAGATCCAGAGAGTCCCAAGATGTGGCAGGAAGGTCTGCGCCTAGTGCTGCTGCTGCACTGCCTACTGTGCCCGGCCGCTGCCATCTCCCGGCAGGAGCTGTTCCCCTTCGGGGAGCACAGGGGGGATCTACTGCTCCCGGAGGGCGACGACGAGACCTCGGAGGTGGTCAAGCTGAGGAAGCCTGTGCCGTTCTACGAAGCGGAATTCGACAGCCTTTACGTGAGTCTGCGCACCGGTGCTTCAAAGCGCCGTGTCCTTTGAACATGTGGTTTCAAAGCACTGAGCCTTCTGCGCCCAGGGCATCAAAGTACTGCGCTATATGCCTGGGCTTCAAAGCACTGTGCCCTCTGTTCCCTAGACTTCAAAGTTCTGTGTCTTCTGCACCCGGACTTCGACGCGGTCTGTTCTCTGTGCCAGGGGCTCCGGTGCACTGCATCCTCTGTGCCAGGGGCTCCGGTGCACTGCATCCTCTGTGCCAGGGGCTCCGGTGCACTGCATCCTCTGTGCCAGGGGCTTCGGTGCACTGCATCCTCTGTGCCAGGGGCTTCGGTGCACTGCATCCTCTGTGCCAGGGGCTTCGGTGCACTGCATCCTCTGTGCCAGGGCCTTCGGTGCACTGCATCCTCTGTGCCAGGGGCTTCGGTGCACTGCATCCTCTGTGCCAGGGCCTTCGGTGCACTGCATCCTCTGTGCCAGGGGCTTCGGTGCACTGCGTCCTCTATGCCAGGGGCTTCGGTGCACTGCGTCTTCTATGCCTGGGCTGTGGCCGTTGTAATGAATGGACGCACTGTCAGGTCGGGGCAGAGGATTGCCAGGAGTGGGCGTAGCGCGGCCGCTCCGAGTGTAACGAATGCCTGTTCATGCCCATTAAGTACTGGCTGGTTGTACCGCTGATTGATGGCATGGCTGCAGTTCGGAAGGGCGTGCAGTGTTCCTAGCTGTCCGTGGAACGGGAGGGAAGACTGAAACGTGGTTGTTCAGGAAAAGGTGACCAAATGCCCTGCCCATCACTGGGCGACAACTGGGGAGTATCTGGGGCAAGACTTAAAAATGCTGTGGGATTTAATGACGCGCTAAAACTTATGAAAGTGAATGAATCAATCAATGTTGAGTGTACAGATTACATAATTCAGTGATATTGTGATTTTACATCTGATCGCACCAGTTACTCAGGTCGAGTCTGGGATTTGAACCGAGGTCCCCGGTTTCTAAGTCTAAACTGGGTTACCAAATACAGTTCCTCAACATTGGACCAGGTCACCCATCACCCCGGGCCATGGGTATGAAGGGAACGGTTGTTGGTTCTGAAGGAATTGAGTGGGCGGGTCCAAACGTTCCCATCGTTATGGGATGCGAGTCAGAAACGAGCACAGAGATTTGGCACACAGGACGGGGCACCAGCCACATCCATGTGAAAGGGTGTCAAACTCGAGTCATTATGAAGGATGTCTAGCTGGACATATTTTGATTAAATGATTCATCAGAACAATACTATCGCTCATTATGAACGCAAAGCATTGTTTGTAGGGTTTTTTTTTGTTGGGGGGGAGGGGTAACTGTACGCACTTAAGCATCCATGCTGGCCAGTTACAACCATCAGCACACACATGCTGAAACAGCTACCTTTTCCAGCTTTCACCAATACGGTTTATAGCGCTTAGCGATGTCCGTATCTTGATGTGCCTAGCCAAGTGTCCTACTGATTTACCAGCGAACACCCAACCCCCCAGCATCTAACAGGTAGGTCTTTTCGCATTTTGGAGGCTTGGGACCCTCTTCCGATGGATGGGGCTGCCCAGAGCCTGTTGCTGTCATTTACAGTCAGCTGACGCAATATATCCATATTTTCAAAAACACAAGGGAACCCGAAAGGTAGATAAGGACCATGAGTAATAGTTTAGTATTAGAACAATTGGTCCTTAAAAAGAACAGTATGGTCATCAGGATAAATATAGACTCCAATCAGTGCTATATTAAGAGTGCCCAGCCGGACAGTCAATTTAATCATTCAAAAATTTCAAAACTAAAAGTATAAACACATCAATACAGCGGGACACAATCCTGCATCCTACATAAACACATGACCAGTACACTTTAGGACAGGAACATATCAGGCAAGAAACGGTAGCTTGTGGAATATTGAACACAAGTTCTAACAAGCTTGAGGAAACCGTAAATACACTTTTTTAATCAGATTAGATTAATGTGCAAACGGTTTATATTAGTAGACGACGTTTAGATCCTATTTGAAAAATAGTAGGATCATCATCCAGGACAGTAAGGGTACAAGCCTGAATAATTAGAGATTGTCTCAATTAGGCTTGCAGAAGGTTAAGCCACATACCCATTTGTTGACATGGCGTTTAAACTGTGAAATAACAAGTTCCAAAGCAGCAAGTGTCGATGCACGTTATGTTGTTTGTTATCCCTGCCATCGAGCCTTGGATCATGGGAGTGTTGCATGCCCCCCCATAGTCTGGCTATGTTTCTCTTAGCTATTGTCATTCCCAGTGTTGCCCAGGTCTGTGCCGCGGTGTTAAGATCTGTGTCTTTCCATATGTTCAAAAGACATGGTTTAGGTTATGGTGGCACCTGGACCCCACTGACTCTTGTGACTGTGGACATGACCCCCTCCCAATATCTCGCTATTGCTGGGCATTCCCATATTGTATGATAACATGTACCTACTTCCCCGTATTGTCGGAGGCATTGCGGACTGTCAGTCTTCCCTATTTTACATAATACTACACTAGCGTAGTAGATCCTATGGAGTACTTTGAGGTGCACTAGTCGGAGTTTCGAGGAGATTGCTACCTCCTTTGGAGATGCTAATGCCTCCTGCAAGTCCGTCTTATCCACCTCTCCAATCTCCTTCTGCCACTTGTCCCGGAGAACCTGTATAGGATCAGGGTGGTTGTTTATAATTTTCCGATATGTTAAGGACGTGGCTTTTTGTCCATGTGGTCTGTGAGAATTCTATCCTCTAGCAGTGAAGCTTCAAGGAGAGCAGTATCAGGGGGGATGCTAGCCTCCAGTGCACGCTTTACCTGGAGATAGCGAAAGCTTTCCGTAGATGCCATGTTGTATTGCTCTCAGAGTTTGGAGAATGGGATCATTTTTCCCTTGTCCCACATATCTCCCACCTTTGATATTTCTATAATATCCCATTGTCTGAATCCTCGTAATTTGCCTAGTTTACCGGTGTCCGAAAGGGGTGTGACCTGCGTAATCCTATTATTCCAACCCATCTGTATTTTTTTTTCACTATATGCCAGAGTTGCATCATGTTTTGTGTTGGTCTTAGTAGTGCCATCTTGTGGTCAGTATTATACAGTGCTCAGTTGAGCCCCTCCGGCCCTAGGGCAAGTCTATCTAAGTGATAGGCTGGATCAGTTTGCAGGATATGAATCTATTGGTTTAACATGGCCAGTTGGGACCCCCAGTAATACATTTGTACGTTTGGGAGCGCAATGTTATGTTATGTTATTTGTAGTTTGTATAGCGCAACGGTTACTCAAAAAGAGTGTCCCGGCGCTTTAGGTAAGGCCACCATCGTACCAGGTCCTAATTATTATTCATTGCCATCCGGGCTGGTTTTCAATTCCAAAGAAGTTTGGACACTTCCGTATCAATTGAGCGGAAGTATGATGGGAGGACTAAGAATGGGGCATTATGTAGAGCATAAAGGAATCGAGGGAGAGCCATCATTTTAAAGAGTGCTGCTCTTCCTAGCAGCGTCAGTGGCAAGGATTGCCAATGTTTGGTGTCCTTGCGTAGTCTCTTTAGGGGTTCTAAGAGATTTAGACAGCGGACAGCCTTGCCTGGTGCCGCGTCCCAGCAGGAATTCCCTTGAGATGCGGCCGTTCGCTACTACGTGAGCAAGAGGATTCGTGTATAATAGCTTTACCCAGTAACAAAACTTGGGTCCGAATCCCAATCGCTCGAGAAGCACAAATAGGAAAGGCCATTCAACTGTATCCAAGGCCAAAGGGGTGTCTAGAGACTTACTATGGCCTTCTCCTGTATCGAATGTTTGCGTCCCAGGACGTTGTATAGCCGTCGCAGGATTAGGGCTGTATTCCTGCCCGGCATAAATCCAGACTGATTCAGGTGTATTAATTTAGCTAAGTAGGGTGTCATTATATTTGCCAGGGCTTTGGCCAATATCTTGGCTTCCTCGTTAATTAGGGCGATAGGTCGGTAGGAGGTGATGTCCCTGGCAGGCCTTTCCGGTTTGTGTCTAGCCACCACTGTGGCCATCCTCTGATCTTTAGGGAGTTCTCCCAGTTCTAAGCTTGCGTTGTAAATGTTGGGCAATTACCGTTGCGTTTCTTTTATATAAATCAGTGGGTATGCCATTCAGGCCTAGATCTTTCCCAAGTTGTACGTTCCCTATTACTATCATTAGTTCGTCAGTGGTGAATTCTTCGTCTAGCAGCCGAGTTTCCTCTTCTGCGAATCTCTGAAGTTTAATGTCGCTGAGGAACGCCTCAGCATCCTGCTGTATCGTCATTGTAGGGGTGTATACCTCAATCTAGTGGAGTGCCAGCGTATCTACTATTGTTTGGGGGTCTGTCACTATTTCTTCCGTAGTGTCCTGGAGTTCCGCTACCCAGTTCCTTGCTCACTCTCGTTTATCCGACTGGCTTTGTCTCCCACTTTGTAGATTGTATGGAGTGTGGTCATCATTCTAGTTTTTACTTCTAGCCATAGGTATTCCTTGTATTCTTGTTTTTTGAGGTGTAGTCGTTGTGTGTTTAGATCTGAGAGGTCCTGCAAATGCACTAATTCTAATTCTGTTAGCTCCTGCTCAAATGTCGTTACTAGTCTTGCCTTTTCTCTTTTGTGGTCTGCGATGAGAGGTATGGCATGTCCACGAAGAATGGTTTTGTATGCTTCCCACAAAATGAGGGGTGAGAGGACCGAGGCTTCATTTTCGCTAAAGTATTGCGAGGTAGGTGTCATATCTACAATCTTCCCACTGTGTCTGGTGAAATCAGTATATAATCTTTCCTAGATAGACTGTTATGTACCCCTGAGTGGTTTGTGTGTTGTCTTGCTTGTAGGAATTGTGAGCGCCAGACGTCGACTAGGCTTATTGTATCAAGGAAGTCCGCCAGAGGAGAGGGTGTTTGACATTGCTGTCTGTGTGGTGTACTGTCTAGGGTGTCATTAAGGGCTGCATTGAGGTCGCCTCCAAGGATGAGTTCACCCTCTGGAAGTCGAAGCAGGAATGCAGCAAGTGCTGGGAACGCCAATGAGTGAATTGCTGGGGGTATGTACACAGTCACAATATTGATTGATCGTCCCTCCCATTGGCAGGAAATGGCTGCAAAACGGCCTTGCTCTTC
Source organism: Lissotriton helveticus (assembly GCF_964261635.1). NCBI lineage: Eukaryota > Metazoa > Chordata > Amphibia > Caudata > Salamandridae > Lissotriton > Lissotriton helveticus. The sequence continues at coordinate 189,535,262 of NC_136070.1, read as the reverse complement.
TGTGTACGTGTGTTAGTTTGCACTGTTTCCTAATGAGACTCCCAACCCCTCGAGAGCCAGACGTTAACTCTGAGTGGACTATCAGTTTGAAACCCCATCTGTCTAGAGCCTTACAAGTTGTCCCTACTAAGTGGGTCTCTTGGAGAAGTATGACCGCTGGCGCTTTCCGCTTAAGGTATTGTAGTATCAGTCCCCTCTTTACTTTATCTCTAAGGCCATTTACATTCCAAGATATTAGTTGCAGATGTATCATATGTGTAGATACAGAACCTGGGGTTAGAGTGAGTGGATGTATGCATCGTTGGAGTTGTGCACAGGCGCTGATCTGTAAGTGGCAGTATCTTGCGAGTGTAATGATGGTGCACCATAAGGCATAACCTAGTATACAAAATTAAGAAACTAAAACTAATACCAATAAACATTCGTCCCTCCCCACTCCATGCCTCCCTGCATGGCGGTTTAGAAACTACCCGCCTCCCCAACTTTGCAGAGTGCCTAATTCCCATTTCCCCGGTAACTCTGTAGCCGGGTGTTGAGAGCCTCCCCGGTACCTCCCCGCAATGTCCCCAAACTTGTTATACATTATCTGTTCAGTTGTGCGCATGTCGTCAAAGATCAGTACGACGTCTTCCCTGCCATTGCCAAGGCCTTCCTGAGGATGTTTGCATGCGGTGCTGAGGTGGCTATATGTGTCTGTGTGTGTGTGTGTGCGGACGGCAGTCTTATATTTTTTAATCTCAAGCCAAAGATTTTGCCATTTCACTTGTATCGGTTATAGCCTCTTGATTCTGTGACGGGTTATCTCTAACACCGCTGTCTTCCGAAGGGAGACGGTCTTCTAGCCAGCCATTGCTCTCCATCAGGCCTCTCGCTTGTGGATGCTGCGTCTCGTCGTTCTGACTGTGATAAGCCTGTTGCATGTTGTCCGAGGTCCTTCCCGGCTCCACCAGAATGGGTTACCTAGCGCCACCCCTCGAGCCAGTCTTTCGCCTCCTCCGCCGTTGTAAAAAAACATATGTTACAGTTGGCCACTACACTTAGTTTTGAAGGGAACATCATGGAGTATTTGAGCTCACCAGTCCGTAGTTCTTTCTTCACTTCCAGAAAATTGCGTCAGCTGCTTTGCAATTGTGGCTGTATAGTCCAGAAAGAAGGAGATTGTACTATGTTCATACCTTACAGGAGGAGCCACTCTGGCTGTCTGCAAAATAAGATCCTGATCTTGAAATTTGAAGATGCAGGCTAATATATGCCTGGGGGGCACTCCCCGCTTGGGCCTACCTCCTGGGACGCGATGGGCCCTCTCGACTGAAAACTAGGTGGATAGTCCTCGAGGTTGGAGGTGGTTCTTAATTAAGTCTTCCACAAAGAGATCAATGGCTTTCCCTCCTGTTTCTTCTGGCACACCTATGATACAGACATTGTTGCACAGGTAATGGCCTTCATATTCGTCTAGTTTAGCCGTCATAGCTTTGTGCTCAGTTTCTAGTCGCGACACCTGCCATTTGAGGGCAGCGGTATCTTCACAAAGCATAGTCGTCGTTGTTTCCACATCTGTCACTCTTGTACTAAGTTTGCAGAAATCAGCACAGATTAGCGCGAGTTCAGTGGTCTCGGTGTCTATTCTGGACTCCAGGGACACCTGGACTTTGTTTAGAGTTTCCAGGATATCTTGGAGCGTGACTTCTTTATCTTCTGACGCAATCCGTTCTGCTGTGGACTTTACTACGTGTCTGGTAACTCCCGGTTTGTTTGACTTATTGCAGGCGTATTTGTCGAGTTTGGTTTGATCCGTGACGCGTTGGCCCCGTCCTTCCATTGTGCCTGATAGCTATGGAGTTTATGCGTCGGCGTCCGTTGAGGTGGTAGTGCTCACCGTTGCCTGCCTGTGTGAGTAACAGTCGCATGCAGCCTTTCAGGTTTCCTACCCCTAAGGTCTGACACTGTTTTTGTAGAGCGATAATGATTTATTCACCAGGGGGCTGAGTTACCAGGTCGCCTAACCGCTCCCGGCCCCGGGTACAGGCAGACGTGTGCCTTTTCCCGTTGTAGAGTGAGCACTTAACCACTTGGGGATGTGCACTAGTAGTCGTGTCGTGAGTGCCCACTTATCTCTTGGAACCAGGTTCACTGCCACTCCACAGGTTGTTAGGGGGGGACGGGACTCGCTGTTTCCTGCTGCCCCAGTAGCGTGATGTGTCTCTCCCCTCCAGACTACGCTGGCTATTCAATTGAGGACTATCCTTGGTCATGCACCAACTATAGCACGTCTGGTGGTGGGCTCTGTTATCATGCGGCCAGCAATGTATTAATTAGAGGTGTATCTGTTGAAAATGGCAGGGCTTCGCCAGGGAGTCTGGATTGCCACCAGTACACTGCTCCTCTGATTGCGCACGTACCTTCTATGTGTTCATGTCCATTGGGTTGCGTCAGGTTTGCGCGCCTGCTGCTGCAGGGCCGGTGTGCGGAGTGGCAGACACTCCGTGTTGGACCCGGCCTCGTGGATGTGGTCAAAGAATATTATAAAAACGATGATATCCAGCAATGGTTCAAGGCCTACGAGGTCGCCATGACCTCCCACGAGTTCCGCAGAAAGATTGGGGAGCCGGGCTGTGGGGACGATTCCTGAGTGAGGGGAGAGACACCCTCCTCGACCTACCGTCTGCCGAACAGACCTCCTACAGCCACATGAAAGAAGCCCTCCTCACCAGGTACGGGCTCACCCCTGAAATGTACCGCCAACAGTTCAGAGACTGCAAGAAGATCCCCGGCACCACATGAGTGGAATATGTCAACTTCTACAGCCGGGCCCTGGAAGGGTGGATCAAGGGCAGCAAAGTATCCACCTTCGAGGGGCTCATCTACCTCATTGCCTACGAACATCTGTCTCTGAACTGCTTTGTGGAACTCCGACAGCACCTCCTGAACAGCAAGTTGGCTGACCCCCGGAAGCTGGCTGTGGAGGCCGATCGATGGGTGAGCACCAGAGTCCCCCGGGGGCCCGGGGGAGACTCTGGCCGAAATGAACAGGGATCTTCCCGCCAGAGGGAAGGGGGAACCAGAATAGACAGAGGGGATCCCAGGTAGGGTCCCCACGCAGTCCCCCCAGAAACCAGCCCAGCTCCTCGCCTCCCACCACGCGCGCAGGATTCCCCCCAGCTAAGCCAGGGCCCCGAGTCAGCCAAGCCTGCTCCCATTGCCAGCAACCAGGGCACTATGCCAATGACCCCCGCTGCCCTTTATTTAAGAAACCTGCCGCTGCAGGGCCCCCAGCGCGCCACATCACCTCAGTAGCCCTAGAAGAGGAGGAGGGAGAAGAGGAGTTTGAGGGAGCTGACCCCGCAGCCATGATGTTGGTCTCCCTGGGTGATAGGGAAATGGTCCCAGGAGCCCCCCCTGCCCGACAACACCGAGAAGTACCGACAGCAAGTGACTGTCAATGGCCACCGCATAGGGGCACTCAGAGACACCGGGGCCAGTATCACCGCCGTCAAACGGCACCTAGTCACTGAAGCCCAGATTGTTCCCCACCTCTCCTGCAGGGTGATCGCAGCTGATAACTCCGTCCGCACCTGCCGGATAGCTCAAGTCCCGTTCGAATGGGGGGGCGTCTCCGGGGAGTTACGAGTGGCCGTCCGCTCCGACATGCCCGTGGACTGCCTGCTCGGCAACGACCTAGAGAGCTCCCCATGGCAGCGGGTTGAGAAAAGGACCCACCTGGAGATGGTGGGCCTGTGTGAGCACCCGGTCAATGACCGCCCGAGGGGCAACTCCAGAGGCAGCACCGGCTACCCCCGAGGACCCCGAGGTCCCTGAATCCTCCGAGACCCCTGAGCTGTTCCCTGGGGAGAGCTTCCCCCCCCCGACGCAGGTCCCCTCGGCCCTGGCGTCGAACCGACCCCGAGCTTGGACGAGCTTCCTGAGCTGGCCCAGTGGCGCCAGGAAGGAGGACCGTCCCGAGAAGAATTCTGCCTAGAACAGACCTCCTGTCCGTCCTTGGTCGGGCCACGGCAGCAGGCCGCCGCCCAGGCTGCCGGTGACCAGTCCGGCTCCCACTTTGTCTATTGGGAAAACGGCCTATTGTACAGCGAACAAAAGTCTGCCGAGCTAGGGTCGGCCCAAGTGCTGGTGGTACCCCTACGCTTCCGCGACTTTCTCCTGAACCTGGCCCACGATGTGCCCCTGGCGGGACACTTGGGACAAGACAAAACGTATCACCGCCTAGTCACGCACTTCTACTGGCCGGGCATGCGCTCTGACGTGGAGGCCCACTGTAAGTCCTGCCCCACGTGTCAGTCCAGCAGAAAGAGCGGCGGGAGGCGCAAGGCCCCCCTCCAACCCTTTCCCGTGGTCAGTACCCCCTTTGAACGGGTGGGAATAGATATTGTGGGGCCTCTCGACCCCCGGACCTCCTTAGGTCACCGCTTTATCCTTGTCTTGGTGGACCATGCCACCCGCTACCCCGAAGCCATTCCCCTCCGAACGGTGATGGCCCCCGTATTGGGCCGGGCCCTCATGGGGATCTTCTCTCGGGTGGGATTCCCTCGAAGTCGTCAGCGACCGAGGGACCAACTTCATCTCCAAGTACATGAAGTCCCTCTGGCAACAATGTGGGGTGACCTACAAGTTCACCACCCCCTATCATCCCCAGGGGAACGGTCTGGTGGAATGCTTCAACCGGACCCTCAAGGGAATGATCATGGGTCTCGAAGAGCCCCTGAGGCGTAAGTGGGACGTCCTCCTTCCCTGTCTCCTCTTCGCATACCGCGAAGTCCCCCAGAAGTCCCTGGGGTTCAGCCCTTTCGAGCTCCTCTACGGGTACCCTGTCAGGGGACCCCTCAGCCTGGTCAAGGAAGGTTGGGAGACGGCGGCCCCTGAGCCCCCTCCGGATGTGTTTCGATACATCCTGACCCTCCGGAACCAGACTAGGAAGTTCCGAGAACTGGCCGAGGCCAACCTCGAGGCCAGTCAGGAAGAGATGAAACGGTGGTACGACCAGAATGCCACTCTGGTCGAGTTTCAACCCGGACAGCAGGTCTGGGTGATGGCCCCCGTGGAGCCCTGTGCCCTGCAAGACAAGTGGACAGGGCCCTTCAAGGTGGTAGAGCGCAAGAGTCAGGTGACCTACCTTATCGATGTAGAGTCCCCCAGGAACCCCTTGCGGGTCCTTCACGTGAACCGCCTCAAGCCCCACTTCGCCCGGTCCGAGTTGAGCTTGCTCCTCGCCACGGACGACGGGGAAGAAGAAGAGACGGAGCCTCTCCCCGATCTCCTGTGCGCCAAAGAAAAAAATGGCTCCGTAGAGGGAGTGAGTCTCTCCTCCTCCCTCTCTCCCGAGCAGCGCGAGGACTGTCGCCAGTTACTGGGACAGTTCTCTGACCTATTCTCTCTCACCCCCGGGGTCACCAGCTGGGACAGTCCCCCGGTACGGCACAGAGCCTACCGCGTCCCTGACCGACTCCGGGCCTGCATCAAGGCCGAAGTCTCCAAGATGCTAGCCCTGGGGGTAGTCGAAGCCTCTGATAGCCCATGGGCTAGCCCCGTGGTCCTGGTTCCGAAGGCAGCCGCCCCCGGCGCTGTTCCCGAGCTGAGGTTCTGCGTTGACTACCGCGGGCTCAACGCAGTCACCAGAACCGATGCTCATCCCATCCCCCACGCAGACGCACTTATTGATCGCCTCGGGGCTGCTCGCTTCCTCAGTACCTTCGACCTGACCAGCGGATACTGGCAGATCGCCCTCACCGAAGGGGCCCGAGAGAGGTCCGCCTTTTCCACCCCGGATGGTCACTACCATTTCCGGGTGATGCCCTTCGGGATGAAGAACGCCCCCGCCACCTTCCAGAGGCTGGTAAACCAGGTACTGGCGGGGTTGGAAGAGTTCAGCGCTGCGTATCTGGACGATATCGCATTCTACAGTTCCCACTGGCCCGAGCACCTCCAGCACCTCTGGGTGGTGCTGACCGCCCTGAGAAGGGCTGGTCTCACCATTAAGGCCAGCAAGTGCCAGATCGGACAAGGGTCCGTAATCTACCTCGGGCACCAGGTCGGAAGCGGCCTCGTAGCCCCCCTCCAGCCCAAGATCGATGCAGTCGTGGCATGGGAGGCCCCCACGACCCAAACGGAAGTGCGGGCGTTCCTAGGACTCACGGGGTACTACCGGAGATTTATCAAGGGGTACGGCAGCATTGTGACCCCCCTCACGGAGTTAACCTCCAAAAACCAGCCGAAAAAGGTCAGCTGGACTCCCGCCTGCCAAGAGGCGTTCGAAACCTTGAAAGATGCCATGTGCACGGCCCCAGTCCTACAAGCCCCCGACTACTCCAGAGAGTTTGTAGTCCAGACGGACGCGTCCGAGCATGGCATTGGAGCAGTTCTGTCCCAGGTGAACGAGAACGGCCTGGATCAGCCAGTGGCGTTCATTAGCCGGAGGCTACTCCCTCGAGAACAAAGGTGGAGCACCATCGTGCGGGAAGCCTTTGCGGTGGTTTGGGCCCTGAAGAAGCTGAGGCCCTACCTGTTCGGTACTCACTTCTGGGTTCAAACCGACCACCGACCTCCCCGGTGGCTAATGCAGATGAGAGGGGAGAATCCCAAATTGCTGCGCTGGTCCATCTCCCTCCAGGGGATGGACTTTACTGTTGAGCACCGGCCTGGTGTTGACCACACCAACGCAGACGGCCTGTCCCGATTCTTCCGCCTCAGCGAAGAGAACCCCCAAGAGGATGGGTAGTTCTCCCCGCCTTCAGCTGGGGGGGACGCGTGTTGGACCCGGCCTCGTGGCGTGGTTCGCGCCTGTCCCGCCACACCCTGCGAGCGTAGGCCTGCACCCTGAGCCCCTGTACAGCATCCCCGTAAGAGTAGCCTGCACCCTGAAGCCTGGTCGTCTCCCCCCGATAAGCCCGAGCCCCCCGTAACCCACGACCAGGCCCGCCTGTCCCCGTCCCGCTCCCGGCTCCGAGCGCCTTACGTTGCATGCCCCACAAGGCCCGGCAGCCATTTTCCCTTCCCGAGATCCCTGTCTCCCTGGGCCTAGCGTGACCCCGGCCTCAGCGAAACCCAGACTCCAAAGGCGCGCCAGTCCCGGCTGGGGGGTAAAGGGCTCCCCGAGTGTGATAAGCCAGGCAGTTTCGATGGCACCTCCGGCCTCCCCTGAGAGACTGGTATCTGTCACACCTTTGGCCCTCCCCTGTGGGCCAGTTTCGATCGCACCTTTGGCCTCCCTGAGCGCTGGCTCCAGATCTGCTGGGCGTCTGGGAATTCCCGGACCCATTTCTCAAAGGATCAAAGAGCCAACCGCCGGACCTCGCCAACGACCAGCCCCCAGGGCTTGAGACCTCCGCCTGCGAGGGTCCGGACATCAAAGAGCCCCTGGACTATATCTGGGCCCGCCCGACAACTAGCGGGCAGTTGTATTTTGGACCTGAATCCCTGCTGATCTGATCGCGGCTGACCCTAAGACGAACTCATCTGGAACCTCGGAGCCCTGCTGACGCTGTCGCGGCTCAAGCTGAACTGTAACCATCGGAGCCATGCTGACGCTGTCGCGGCTCAAGCTGAACTGAACCACCGGAGCCCTGCTGACGCTGTCGCGGCTCAAGCTGAACTGAACCACCTGAGCCCTGCTGACGCTGTCGCGGCTCCGCACGAAGTTCTCCAGATCGAGCCCTGCTGACCTCGTCGCGGCTCGAGAAGTACTCTGGTCCGGCTGGACCATCGAGATCAACATCACGTCCGAGCCGACTCGACCGAGGTGAAGCAGTCGGTCCGACCATCATCCCGTACCCCCGGCTCGAGGATTGAGAGCTGTGCGCAGGGTACGCCTCGTACTGACCCAGAGACTAAAAGACTGTCCCGCTTCCCCCTTCCCGAGTCTTCCAAAGACTTTGTGGTCCCTCGACCACTGTGTACATAAGAGTGCTTTCTTCGTTTTACTGCTTATATAAACAACTTGTTACCAGAATCCAACGGTGTGGTGTCTGTTGGTAGTGTGGTGTGAGTTCAGTGTGTACGATCCTAGACTCGAAGTCCTCCCCGGTGAGGACCTCACTATAAGACTCGGCAAGATCTGTGGGAGAGGTGGGTCTTGGGGCGTCCGGGTGAGCACAACCTGGCCCTCCGAGATCGCCCCTTCTAACACTCCTCTTGAAGGTCTCACCGATCAGTGCGGAGCTTTGCAGTTTATGGGCTGCAACGCGTAGCCTTGCGGTGAGCTGCGGATCAGTTCCCGTGTCCCTGGCAGAGAGGAAAACGTGATACCTTCTTCCGAGCAGCCGGACCACTTGAGGCCCCGGTCTTAGCACGGTATGCAGGCCCTGCTTCTCTTTACGGTACAAAAGGGGGTGGTGATGGACGGAGCATCTGAACCAATCAAACACTCAAACCCAGTCAAAAGATCTGGGTTTAATCCATCACCGTTCTTTAGCCCACTCTGCCACCCCAGTTCAGACATGGCTATATGCAAATCAGTCTGACCCTGTGCCTCATGGGAACAGTCGAGCCCGAACTGCCAAGCCATGTCTGCTTCTCTTTACAGCAGAACTCGCTGATTTTTCAGCCGCTGTCTACTGCGGGCAGATCGATCGATGCCTGTCTTTTTCCGACATCGGCACGCAGCATTGCAGTCGGATTTTAGTGTGGAATAATGTGGCCGATGTCTGGGGGATCTCGCGTTGGCCCGGAGCTCCTCTAGGCGGTAGCCATTTTCGTTGACTGCCGGCCACGCCTCCAGATTTGACGCTCTTAATTGCTACGTCGACCTTGTAAGCTGCATATCCCTCAAGACACCACAAGTTATAAAAATGGTGTTCAAAAGAGTTTGCACAAAGTGACAGTAAACACAACGCTCCAGGGTTTTAAGAAATAGGACAACCTCACCCTGTAATTGATAAAAACACATGCTTGCTTGAAAGAGTAATCCAATACCAGCAATAGTAAACTAGAATGAGGTCCATGTCCCTTGAGTGCAACAATGCTAACGAATTGTAAATGCAACATTAATGTTTTTTGTTTGATTACATGTTATTTTACCACACCCTTCTCACAAGTTTCTTTTATCCATTTTTTCAACTTAATCCATTTTCTACAAGGAAAAACATGTCTAAAAAGTGCCAGCAACTCCCAGCGTGGAAGGTTGTATCATTGCTGGCATTGACCCACTCTGACACCAGCCCACTGCCCCTGCATAAGTTAAGAGATGCCCCTTGTCGACCCAGCAGGTCACCTTTGCCTAACTAAGCAATGTGTCAAAGGGCAAAGAGCCATCCTGAGTATTGATCATGGAAGTGTAGTATAGGGCCATCAGATGAAGCCAAGAGACCTACCTGGCCTTCTGGTCTCTCTGACTTTAGAATTCCCACTCACAGTGGTCAGAATTGTTATTGTCATCTCGCTGCTGTCTAAGCAGGGTGAGAAGTGTACGGTGCTCACAAGAGGAGTTTGTCCTGTAGTCTGAGGGTTGGCCCTCATGCCACCTGGTAGAAAGTGCTTCTTGTCAATCCCAAACCTCATGGTACTATTATTGGTCAACCATAGGTGCAAAGTGGCAATTAGTCTTCCCGATCTGAAGAATGTCGCATTAAACTTTAACCAGACCCTTGTCACTAAATGTTCCTCTATGACATCAGTTTGTTCACATGGACACCGACTGGTCCCAAAAGGTCTTTATAAGCAGCTAAGTTCCATCGGGGTCCTTTCTATCCCTTATCATCTTCAACCTCTCCATGGAGCCGCTTGGTGATCTACTCACAGATAACGGAATCAAGATACACTGATACACCAATAATGCCCAACTCTTGTCTCCTCTGCTTTAGGCATCCAACACTTCAAACACTGCCTGCACTTCATGATGTTCAGTGCTAGCTGAAGCTGAACTCAAACAAGACTGAATTCAGGTTATTTGACAAGAAAATCAAAAAAGATACAGTATAAACCCGGATCAATGGCTTGAACTTTCACTGCTTCAAACTCCAACTTTCACTGAGCACCACGTCACTTGGACTCACCCTAGACTCCAACCTCACCATCAAGGAACATATTAAGAAAGGAAAACAGGTGGCCTGGTACCAAAAAAGAAAGTGCTACAATTTCTTCCAGAAAGTGTCTTTAGAACTTCTGTTCAAGGCCTGAGAGTCTCTCACCTGGATGGTGGTAATGCCCTGCTCCATGACCTTCAAAACTCCATGCCGGCACCCCTTAGGGGCACCCTACACACTGCAGCTCCTGTCACTCAGGACCATAAGAAATATGATCAGAGACCTTTTTCATCTATGCAGCCACGTTATGGAACAACATCCCCGTATCCATTAGATCTGCCCGAACACTGCTCCATTTTAAGAAAGAGTTGAAGATGCACCTCTATTTAGAATACTACATCAAAATCATTCATTGACTTTATTCTTTCCTTTGACTGTGTATAGCGCTCCCCTGTCCTTTGTCAAGGTTCGCACTATATAAATACCACATACATACATACATACATACATACATACATACATACATACATAGAAGCATACATACATACCCGACTGGAATGTAGTGGGTTATTCTATCTGGTCTAATAGTATTTTGTCTCTGTCATCTCTACACCACATCCATGGTATGTATGGATGGTTTTTCTACCTTTTATTCCTGGGAACCTACAGATTTGCTGTGGTCACTACATGAAAGTTAGATTGTTTTAGAGAACACCTCTTTGTCCCTATAATTGATAAAGATTTATTCATGTTTGTCAGGGTAGGTGCGGAGTGTATGGCGGACCCAATATGAGGTTTTTGTCCTTTTCTCAGTATTCTGGCTCCACTTAATTGCAGTTAAGCATCTTATAGGGATTTTGCACACATGGTTTTCTCTTACTGGATGGACTATGAACTTGGGGAAGGAACTTAATTGGATATGATTATTCTTTTTAATTCTTAATTATTGCACTCTGGTATACTGTTGTATTGCTGATCGATTACATACTTTCTTATTCTGAGTTTTATTGTATATCCATGCACATATTTGGAATTGCGCAATGAACTGTATTATTTTTTTTAACGTATTTTATATATCTCTTTTAGGGTTGGCTTTTGGCCTCCGAATAAAGATATATTGATTGATAGAGAAAATAAACAGCAGAAATATTAGACGCTTTTATAACCATATACACATATATAATACTTATTTATCAGACCCAATTTTGCAAAACACAGTGTATACATTAGGCGATGTTCCATCTTAATGATGCCAAAGAAAATATATGTCCTCTAAAAATTTAGCGCTAAGATTAAGCATTTGCTTATAAAGCCAAATCTGTAGCACCTGTGATTTGAGGGGAGGGATTTTGGGCTGTTCAAGGGTCCATCCCATGGAAGTAGTTGAAAATAAATTGTTGAGGTTTATGTTGGGTCTCCCTCAGCCAGCCTCTTCCGTTCTCTGCATGAGGAGTTGGGCCTTGACTATACAGAAAACCACATTAGGATAGCCCTTTTCTGTTGGTGATTTCTCTTTGGAATAATTTGGCTGCTCCTTGGAACAGGAGGAGGATGCTTGGGCTGTCCTTTATTAGAAATGTTAGTAGGGGTAACATCCAGCTAAATTGGTCACTTATCCTGAAGTAATCATTAATAAGGATATATAGTGTTTTCTCAGTTAGACTCATAGAGAGATGATGCCGATTTAAAGAAAGAGGTATAAGAGCTCACTTTATTTTCAAAACAGTTGTTTGAAAGAGACCGTATTATCATTGGTTAAGAGTCACCATGTCTTTTGGTTAGATTGAATTACTGGTCTTATTAATGGTTTATTGACTCCTTCTCAGGAGGGCTCCAATGGAGTTTCTAGCGAATTATGCATGTTAAATATTTCACCCAGACAAAACAACATGCATCATTAATTCTATAAATTCTACTCTGCTTCTTACTTTACCATCCTCTCTAATATGGTTTGCACCAGGTGCTCTTTGAGCATGATGTCCAAAAGAAGAAATGAATGGATTGTTGTACTAAGGAATAATCTTTCACTTGTATTTTCATGTTAGGACACCTTTCTTACCCTGTAGCAATAATATATATTTTAGGAATTTTGTTAGATTTTATCAAGGTTTTTTGTAATGCACTGTACGTTTTTGAAGTCTGTGGTTCTGTGGTGTGGACCCGACAGACCTCAAGAACTTCAGACCCATCTCCCTGCTCCCCTTCCCAGCCAAGGTGACCGAGAAGGCCATCAACGCCCAACTCTCGGAGTTCTTCGGGGTAAACAACATCCTGGACATCTCCCAATCTGGCTTCAGAAGCAACCACAGAACCGAGACCGCACTTCTCGCCATCATAGACGACCTCCACTACCTACTCAACTGGGGCAAAACCCCAGCCCTTATCCTTCTGGACCTCTCAGCCGCCTTTGACCCAGTTTCCCACTGCACCCTAATCAAGAGGCTCCACGACGCCGGCATCCGCAGTAAGAACCTGGACTGGATCCACTCCTTTCTCACTTGTCGAACACAGTAAGTCAGACTACCTCTGTTCCTGTCCAAACACATGGAAATCAGCTGTGGGGTACCCCAGGGTTCCTCCCTGAGCCCCATTCTCTTCAATGTCTACATGGCTCCTCTCACCATAGTCAGGACCTACGGACTAAACATCATCTCCTACGCTGACGACACCCAACTGATTCTCTCCTTCACCAACAAACCCTCAACCACCAGAAACACCTTCCACAGCTGGATGAAGGCCGTTGCCGCCTGGATGAAAAACAATTGCCTCAAACTCAACTCTGACATGACCGAAGTCCTCATGCTGGGACCCACCACCTCAGCTTGGGACAACTGCATGTGGTCGTCTACATTGGCATCCCGCCCACCCCCATGGACCACGTATGAAACCTTGGCATCATACTGGACTCACTCACAATGAACTGTCAGATCTCATCCGTATCCTCATTATGCTTCCACATGCTTTGCATGCTCCAAAAGACATTCAGGTGGATCTTCACCGAATCTACAAAAAACTGTCAGCAGACTCGAATACGGCAACACACTGTATGCCGACGTCACCCAGAAACAACAGAACATTCAAAATACAGCAGCCAGACTGGTCCTAGACATCCCTCGCCGCAGAAATATCACCGAACAGCACTGGCTCTCAGTCAACAAAAGAATCACTTTCAAGCTCCTCACGCATGCCTACAAAGCCCTCCATGATGCTGGACCAGCATACCTGAACCATCGCCTCTCATTCCATGTAGCCATCAGACACCACCGCTCCGCCAGCTCTGGACATGTCCTTGGGATCCACAAGCCTAGAACCGGAGATAGATTCTTCTCCTACCTCGCTGCCAAGACCTAAAAACACCCTGCCTCTCCACCTCTGACAATCCCAGTTGCTGACCCAATTCAGAAAGGATCTCAAGACCTGGCTCTTCAATTGAACCCCAGTGCTCAGACAGATCAGCAGCCCCCCCACCCTTCAGTGTCTTGAGACCATCACAGGTAAGTAGCCATGCTTCACAAACCCTAATTGATTGTGGTTCGGATTTCGTTTGTTTAATTGATCTGGTCATAATTGCTGAATAAGCATAATCCATGCTATCCTATAACGCCCTACTAACCCACTTATGCACTGGCTGATAAAGTTGTCCTCTCTTCTAACAGTCTTTTTCTCCAGCCTACAACTTCACACTTGACCAGAACCTGACAGTTCGCCCCTGTAGATCTTTGATTTTCATCGGTCCCCCACCATGTTCGTAACCCTAGGCAAAGCTCGGCCCCTTCTCAGCACTGAATCAGCATCTTAATTTATTTAATGATTAATATCTTGTGACTCTAGCTACATTGTAGTGCTGGTGATGACATGTTCAAAGGTATATATTTGACCCGGCTCCTTCTCACAGTCTTTAATCCATGTCTTTGAGGGCTGCAGAATGCTACTAACTGGCTATTCAGATACAGGAAGCCATATTTGTGAAATTGACTCAGTTAGGCCTTGCTCCTTTTTTGAGCAGTGAGGTAAATGTCTGGCACTGACTTGGTTGAAAGAGAATATACAGTTTTGAGGGGCTCAATTTCACTATTTTTTTCAAGGCAAACCGATTTGTTTCAGATCTGCGTTGCTGTCAAGTGAATGGTCTTGCCTTCATGCTGCTTGCAGTTGAACCTAGCCTGTTGTTGGACCTCAGGGTTTGAGTTTGTGCATAAATTGAAAGTGTGATTGTAATATTTTGGGCTGTGCCTTTAACTAGGTTTGAAAATGGTTCTGGGCATTATCATACTTCTATTCAGAGCCACAGGAGTCAGTGAAGGCCTTTGAGCACCTGGGTGATGTTTTCTGATTTCTTGAGGTTGAAAACTTTTATAAGACTATTTTATGTGTCTCTATAGCTGCTCTCTCTTCTTTTTGAGCTCCTACATTGATAGAACTACAGTAATTCAATGTCAAAATAAACCAAGGCCCTGATCAGTTTGATGCACTGTGATCAACCTGTTGATAATCGTTCATAGCTTCCAAGATAGAAACTTGTGTATTTCTCTGTTATTGCGATCTGATAGCTGTTAGACCTGACATTATTGGCATGAGTCTCCCTTACATTTTTGACGGATTGCCTCCTCTGTTTTGATATGTTTTTGCTGGTTATATGTTTTGGGCACTGTGCCACTGCTAATCAGTGCAAGTCCTCCCTATGTTAAATTGATGTACTGATTAGTGATTCCATGATTGGGTTATTTGATTTACTTGTCAGACCCTAGTACAGTGCACCATGTGTGCCCAGGGCTTGTAAATCAAATGCTGCTGGTGGGCTTGCAGCCCTGGTTGTGCCACCCACAGAAGCGGCTTGTAAAGTGTGTCTCAGGCTTGCCATTCATTGCAAGGCCTGTGGGCAGTCTGTGACTTCCATGTCGACTTGGCCAGTGCACCCACTGCCAGTCCCTAAACCTTCTCTTTGCTTCATATTAGACACCCCTATGGTAGGCCCAAGGGCAGGGTGCATTGTAAGTATAAGGTGGGACATGCCCTGATGTGTGTAGCATGTCCTAATAGTGAATTACAGACATTTTCTGTTTTCACTATTGAAGGCAACCTGTTCTCCATAGGCCATAATGGGCAGTTAGATAATTACATTCTTATAATCCTAACTGACTCAGGGAACAGGGTAGATATTTGAATTTAGTATGCCTGAACTCAGAATAATAAAATACATCTTTTAGTAACGTTGGTTTTAATATTCTGTGTTTGAAAATACCACTTTTAGAAAGTTGGTATTTTCTTGCCTAACTGTCCAGGCCTGCCCTTGCTAGGTTGTGTATTCCTTGTCTGGGTTTGTGAGTGACAGGGCTGGGGGATTCCAGGAGACCGGCTGGGGCAGCCCGGTGGTAAATAGAGAGATATGCATCTGGATGGAAGGGAGGAGTTGCACCTGGGACCTGAATAGGGCAGGGCCTTCCCTCTACAATGCTGGCTCCACCCCCTGCGGTGTGTCTGATGTCTCTGCCCTGCACTGTGAAAGGAGAGAAGGAATCATGTCAACCAAGTTCTCCAAGCTGTGCCTTCCCTCCCCTGTTCTGGCTCCACCTCCTGTGGGGCGGCTGATGTCTCTGCCCTGCACAGTGAAAGGAAGAAGAGTCATGTAAACAAAGTGCTCAGGAACAGGTTTGGACTAGGCAGAGGCCTCTCTGCCTTCAGAGAATGAAGGATTTGGGGTATAAATATTGGGACCCTGATCCCAAGAAATTAGATCATTTCTGGAACAAGAAACCTTTCTTCCAAGGAGAAGAACCAAGGAAGCTGCAGGAGTTTAGACTGCCCCTCTGCCCCTCTGCCAGTGTGCTGTTCGCTGGGTTGGCCTGTAGTGGTTGCTTCATTGCCAAGGGAAAGGAGAAGGAACTTTTTAAAGACTTTCATCAACTACAGAATATTCTCCAAGGGCTTGAACTGTGCTTGCCTCTTGCTTAAGTCTCAGGGACAAAAGACTTCACCTCCAGCTCTCCTGTGTATTTCCTTGCTAGGAATTCTGTCTACAGACATTTGGGTGTCGCTGGAAGCGCGATGCCCCTAGAGGAAGCGTGTTGCCGCCGCAGCTAAGATCGTCGCATCGCCGGATAAGCGCGCCGCCATATCTCCCTGGAAGCGTGTGTTCATCAAAGCTGCCTGCTGTCGCATCTCCGGAGAATCGTGATGCCATTGATAGTCGCCATCACATCACCGGAGAAGCGTGTCGCAGGGCCTGTCGCGGCTCCTAAGTACAGAGTCGTCACAAGGCTGCCAGGGCATCATCTCATCGCATCGCTGCGTCAAAGGTGCCATCTTCTCGCATCGCAACCAGATCATCGCATCGCATCAAGGCGCCATCTTGCCCGCAGGCCAAGAATCTATGCATCACCTCCACACCGGTAAGGCTCATGACGAGTCCCCTATTCTGCGCAAGCATTGAGGCAGGACGCAACCGGTCCCCTGGATCACGGAACCGACGCATCTCCCCTTTTGCAAGCCTTTTGTTCACTCTGCGTTACGCATCCAGGTACTTTGTTGAGAACTTTGTCGCATTTACCATCAACTTGAACTAAGCAACGTTTATCATCTTTAAGTCAACTTTTAGTATAGTATTGTGGATTTTTGTCGTTTGTGGTCTTTTGTTAAGTCTATATAAAGAATACTTATTTTTATAAAACCTGCGTTGTGTCCATCTGTAGTGTTTTCACTGTATTACTATGTATATTCACAAATGCTTAACACACTGCCTCTGAGATAAGCCTATCTACTCGTGCCAAGTTACCAAGGGGGTGAGCAGGGGTTATTAAGGAATGTAATCCTCTTATCCTGACTTAGAAGTAAGGGTCCCTATTTGGACAAAGGTGAATACCATTGCCAACTAGAGACCCCCAGATCTAACAATAGCCAAAAGAAAGATTTGAGCCAAACCACAGTATATTTTAACTACTTCGTATGAGGTGGTTTAGTTCCTACTTTCCATAGGCAGTTGCTAGTCACAATGTCATCTCTGGATACTCCCTCTCTGAGGACTTCACTTTGAGCCTTATAGGCTGCAAGGGACATGTGCTTCAGGCGACTGTAAAACATTTTGTGGTGTTTGTCGCTGCCTAACCTGTTGTGAAGTTGAATGTCAGCTGCATACGTTTGGAAGTGAATGCACCGTCAGTCTCATGTACATGTTCAAGAGGAGAGGCAATAATTCTCCACCAAGTCTGAAACCGGACAGGATTTGAGCTTGACTGCTTTGCCCGCATGAACAATATCAATCTCTATTTGTATATTGGGTGTTCGATTAATAGAGAAATTGATGATTCGTGCTTCTCTAATATTGCATCACAAATCTTTTGCATTTGTTCTTAAAGAAATGGATCAGATTTTCTGAGTTGGTTCGGGATGACCTGACCATTCTTTAACACCTTGGGCCACATGTCTTCAAACTTGGGGGAGGTCCTTCTTGGGGGAGGGAGGTGCTTAATAGATCCTAAGGGGGCGTCCGTTTCTGGCCAAGGGAAGCATCATGCTAATAACAGTGCTTTGTTTTTAGTGAAAAAAGAGCACCAGTCAGCAAATGGGCGATCATTAACATCTTATTTCATTGATATTATAGGTGGGAGTAGGTGTCAAAGGGGGAGGGACTCAAACTCAGTGTGTTAAGTACACTGTGTGTATTTTTAAACTTTAGAAAGATCTGGCTCATCAAAATAGTAAGTTGGCAATAACGTATTTAATTGCAATTTTAAAAAGGAAAATGGAACTTAACTGCAGTGTTTACAAATGTTTAGGCTTCTTTAAACACTGCTAATTGTATAGAACAAAAATAATGTGAAAATCTATTCATTCTGGGGGCCATTGATCTATATTTACATGGGGGGGCAGACGCGGCATTAACATTTTGAGGGCCACTGCCTTAGGTTCTGCAATTTCCCACAACATTCTAAGTAATTTTCTAAATTGTCTCTAGGAATTGTGTGGATGTAGGTTTTATTGCTCTTGAGGTCTAGGCAGAGATTGAGTCGCCCAAGAGCATGATATTGTTTGCTGGTTCTTGACTAGACTGGGTTGGGTGCATGATTTTCTTAATTAAGCACGAATTGTAAACTCGTTAACAGCAGACTAATATGGTGATGTGATGAAAGAATAATTAGGCATGTATGTTCAAATGTAGTTAAAGGTCGTCGTCTCGGGGCTTATTAGTAATGTGAGTTGGATTATCTCAAACCTTTTTGACCATGTTGAAATCATCCAAACGTTTCCCCTCTTCTCTGGCAAAGCTACCTCGGTTCTTTCTTGCCGGTTACCACTTTATGTATATTTTTGTTAGGGAGAAGTCAAGATATCTTTAGTTTGCGGCAGAATAGAAATGCCCCTTGTCTAATGGTTCTTTGCAATTTTTCTCTTATGTACTTTCATGTGCTGCTTGTGATTCACTGTGCTTGCGTACATTAAAGCAAATTCCCAAGGCTAAAGGACATTTAAGAGGAGAATAGTGGCCTATACCAGGACTTTTGTGTCTCCGATAATTGTACTGGCAGAACTATTTAATCAATATTGGCCTTGGACACCTGCCTAAAATTAGGCAGAGGAATAACTATAGGAGACTCCATACAATTTACATGGACTGCTGAGCCAATTTGGGCCCCAGAATCTCATGTGAATCCTCCACGGAGATTTTAAGAGTCCTTGAACTGCAACAAGCCAATCATTGTTTTAATGTTTAAAACCCTGTAGACAAAGTCTTGCTACAACTTCTATAAACCCAGCAAAACACCTTATTTTGTAGTGCTATATAATATACAGATAACAGACAATAACCTGTCTTCTGTGTTATGGAGAAGACGCACTATGATTTCCTGTGTATTTAACACTTTGCGTTTCTTACATTCAGTGTGCTCTGAGGACAGCAGAGGTTTAGATGTTGTTGAGACAGATAATGTATTAATCAAACTCATTACTAGACTGTTTATTGAACATGCAACTTTCTCAAAAATGTTCAGAAAGCTTATTCCCTATTTGAAATTTAGTCCTGGAATATTTTGGAAGCCTATATAAATTCCCCAAATATTGTAAAACCTGTTTGAGCTGTTATAGTTTAGCTCCTTGGTACAATCCCTGCTGCTGTCACTCTGCAGGTACTGTTGAAGGCACAAAATAGAAATATCATGTACGAGCTAAAGATGGTACAAATACATCTTTGTTATTTTACATGTGAGAGGGACTGCTCCAGCTTGCAGGCCTTCTTGAATTGTAATCTTGTATGATCTATTCTGGTCTTCTGTAAACGGTGTGGTTGGAATGAGTACTTCTGCCCTGCCATATATGTATATATACTGCATGTTACCAGCATTGCTGCACAAATGTTTCCACTCCATTTGTAGCTGATAGTGTGGGACTTTGAAAATGAAGCTAAAGGATCTGTATTTCCCTGTGAGGTCCTGCCCTCAATGAGCTTTAAAAATGGCACTTGGGTCTCCCCTTCGATCAAGTAAAAGACATACTTTTTGCCAAGGTACGAATGGTGCTCATTTTGGCGAGGCTTTTGAGATTGGGCTGTAGGGCCTTTTTTTCAAAATCCTACACACTGTGGAGGCAGAAACTTTTCTGCACTGGGGCAAAGGCTGTAGAATGGTTTTCTAATCCAACTCTCTTGCTATACAATCCCCTAAAGCAGTTAGCACGTATCTCTTATGTTATTCTGTTCTGTTTTCCACTGTAAACCTTGACACAAGATCCCTGCTGTTCGTTCTGTGGGCCTAGATGATTCACAGGTAATAGTTGCCCTTCATGAATAAATACATTTTGCACAGTATGGGCCTGTGCTCCCCTGTAAAGCTGGGGTATTTTATGGGCTGCCCACATTCCTAGCAGGATACTAAAATGTAAAGAATGATGAAACTCAACTCTACATCCTCCAATCCCACATCAATCACTCGCATCACTCAACATTGCTTTCCACTGATCAGGATTTAGAAGTGTCAGAAAAACTAGTTTAAGATTGGTTATACTGACTTACTACAATGCCTATAAAATGTTAGCTGTTCCAGTAAGCTATCAGTTTGTTGCCTTACATGCTATTTCTTTTTCCTCTTTAGGTTGGTACAAATGGCCTGATCTCCACACAGGACTTCCCAAGAGAGACACAGTATGTGGATGATGGATTTCCAACAGATTTCCCTGCCATTGCCCCATTCCTTTCTGATTTAGACACAAGTAATGGAAAAGGTAAAATATTTTACCGCCAGGACACCACTGATGAGATTCTTGGCAGAGCTGCTCAGGAGGTCCGGCGGGGATTCCCTCAAGCTGCCTTTTATCCCACCACTGTGTTCCTAGTGACATGGGAGAATGTCGGTGCGTATGAAGAAGTGACACGTCTCTCAGGACCTTCCAATCGGGTAAGGCTGATTTTCAATAATAAAACCTTGAAGGTGATGAATTTAAAATGTGACTTCTTAAGATTTAAAAAAAAAAAATAAACTATGGTAAGAAAACTACGATTCTCTACAGCTAGGGCAAAAAATGTCCAACCAATGATCTAAGCTAAGGAATTGTGCCGTAATCACAGGTACACTGACACGTAGTCAAGAAAAACGTTTTATCTTACATGCTTTACGATGTTGAAGAGTTCTTGTTGTTTTTAGAGTTTGATTCGATGCATGAGGCTAAGGTATTGTTCTTTGATTCTCTTAACTGTCTGTGGTAGGGGTTGAGGTCTGTCTTGAAAGCGGGCTTATTGGTTGTGTCCTTGTTGGTGCACATCTCCTTTCCAATTGTTTACAGTGTCGTTTAGCAATTCTGAGCTCTTCAGTGTACCAGCTAACCTGCTTGGTGGACTTCCTATGGGTGGTGTTCCTTTTTTTTTTTTGCAGAGTTTTATATAGCGCAAACTTGATCCGAATCTGGTATCCGAGCGTTTTACATAGCACCAGTTATGTTACATGAGGACACACATTCATTTTGGTTAGGCACGGGGAGATTAAGTGATTTGCCCAGAATCACAGGATGTTTTAGCGTCATTACCGAGACTCAAACCCAGTTCCCCAGGTCCGAGGTCGAGTGCTCTAGGCGTTAGGCCAACTCCCCTCCCCTTCCCAATAGAAGTGACGCTGTTGGTGCAGTTGGTGATCCAATTGTTGAAGTTTCTGACGTTCTGGTCTGGGTTGTTGGAGGAAATTTTATTTATCTATTTGAAGAGTTTCATATAGCACTGGCTAGACCCAGAGGTATCAGAGCGCTTTACATGAGGACAAGTGAGTTACAAGTTACAAATTATATCAGTTACAGGGTTACATAGTGCAACGACATGTAAAAAACAATGTTACACAGTCGGGAGGGGGGGGGGCAGAGAGACACAGCGGGGAGATGAAGAAAACAATGTCCAATGTCCGGCTGGGTAGGTGATGGCCGAGGGGGTGAACCAAAGCCGCTCTCCTCTATAGTTGCCTAGGCAGCTCCACCGGGCATCAGCCATATTGCTCAGTCTCTGAGGTCAGGGTAATAATCATGGTTCCTTTGAAGGTTATAGCGGTAGACTGTTAGAGAAGGGGTTGTGTCACGGGTATTCACTCATCAGATCAGTTCATTGTTGACAATTGGCAGCCATTTTACATGCACAGCTGGTGGCCATTTTACATTCACATGGCTTCAACCTGGAGCATCTTCAGATTTCAGACTTCAGAGGCTTGCACAATATATCCCTCAAGGTTATGTGTATTCAGTTTTTTTGATTGGCGATATGTTGATTAGCGGTGCTTTTACAACTTGGCACACTCCCATGCCTTTTTACCTCACCAAACGTTTATTATTCCATGTTCACATCCACATCCCCCATCTTAAGGTCCGGCTTCAGGCACTGCATCCCATTGTCAGGCATCAGGGTCAGGCAACAGATGGAGTACTGCTACACAAACAGGCAGGGTTCTAACAACTGTCTCCTGGTTGACTGAGTTTGCCTAGTTCAAGAACTGGGGTTCAGAGAACTGTGTATTGTTAAGGCGGATGCTGGTCGATCTGTTTTATTGCTCATGGAAAATGTTAAATGAGCGCCATGTTGAGAGCAGGCTAGCCGGTAAGATCGCTTAGATGGACAATATACACGTTATTCCTATTAGCGTTTACATTGGATATTTAATCTTAATTGTTGTACTTGTCGAGGTTCATGTGGCTTTTGCGGGTTGCCTCGTGAAACAGGTGCCGGTGTTTGCTGAGAGCCCACACGTCCGCTTGTCTGTTGCTGTTGTTCACCTCCTCTCAAGTTACGGTAGCCTGAGGTTGCCTGCTTCCATATCATGAGATTGCAAGGGTGAGAGAGATTCTCTGATACATTGAATGAAGTTGGCCGCAGGTAGGGTATTGCCGGCTTTGTTTCGCTACTATCTGCCATGTGGGCTGCTTTCTTAATGGTCTTGCTCCTCCCGCATTCCGCCATCCGCCTGCCGAATCTGAGTGGTGGTGACATTTCTTCGATGTGGAAAAAGTCTCTGGTAGTTTATCGGTCAAGATCTGCCTTTCTTTGGCCAAATGCTCCAAAATTAGGTCTGTTATGTGGTTAGGCTGGTCCTCCCGAGGGGAGCCAAGAGCTAACTCTGCCATCTTCCTCACTCTCCCATATTTTCTCACAGGGACGTTGCTGCTCATAACTTGGCCAATCAGGATTGCATAAAGGCAGTTGTACCTCCTATGTGATCCGCCAGCATCCCGATTTCGGGACTGGTGTTTCCGGCGGGATATGGCGGCGGTAGAGTACCGCTCTGGATACCGGTGTGCAGGTTCACCTTCCGCTCTGAGTGGCCATTAAGCTGCGCTTGCCAAATGAATGGGGTGAGTGATGTTGAGGGTGTTGATCGATGTGTCCTTTGAGACTTTGCTCCAGCTGCGAAGGGCTGGCATTTGGCAGCCTGGGGATGGAGGTCCATGAGCTGGTGATGTTGAAGTGATGATGGAGTGGTCGGTCCATGTGAGTTCTGTGGTGTGGTTGTAGCTTATAATGTCGCTGGAGGCAAGTTGAGTGAGTCCAATGTTGTTCATGCTATGGAAGAGGTAGTAGTGTTGGTATCATTGTGATTGTCGAGATGGAAGTTGAGGTCGCTGTAGAAATTGAAGTTGTTGTAGTCTATGTTAAGGAGGGCAATGAGAGGGCCGGTGAAGTTACAGAAGGCTGGAAGTGGTCCTGAAGGGTGTTAGGTGAAAGTGCCCCTGAAGGTGGTTTTACTGTCTGTTTGTAGTTGGAAGTTGAGGTGTTTCATGGCTGGGGTGATGTAATATGTGGTGGTGCAATGGATGGATTCTTTGTGTATGATGGTGATCCCTCCACTAGGCTTGTTGATGCGTTCACAGTGGGTGATCTTGTATTCTTTGTGTATTGCGGTGGCGATGTCTGGTGCGGAAGTGGAGTTGAGCCTAGTCTCAGTGAGTAAGAGGACATCTGGTGGGAGGGTGGAGATGAGGTCCCAAATGTCAATGGCGTACTTGTATATTGAGCGTATGTTGAGAAGGGCGCATACCAGTTGGTGTGTTTGTTCAGGTGGTGCCTGTGCTTTGCTCGGGGTGGGGCTGGTTGGTGTGCTGGTGTGTGTGCTGTGGTAGGTGAAGTGGCAGTGGGTGCATGTGAAATGTCCTATCATGGAGCGTGGGTTGGCACAGTGGTAGTGTTTGTTGCAGCAACCGGGGTCGAGAATATAGAGCTTAGCTAGGGTGCATCTTTGGGAGGTTGGAGGGCTAGAGCTCTGGTGCTAGGGATGATTCAGGATTTGACGGGTTTGCCTTTGGTGCACCAGTAGCATGGTCATGCTGCGGCCTGCATTAGGTAGGTCCTGGGTGGGTGGGGCTTCTGTTGGCGGGAAAAGTGGTGAGTGGTAAAACCCTGAAGTGGCAGTGTCACTGATCAGGCTGGAACAAGCGGGAACTGGAGGCCACTGGCAAGTGGCAGGTTTAGTGTCCAGGTGCCTCCTCTACAGGCAAGACCACTGGTATTATGCGATTCAGGGGCATGGCTGTTTTCGCATAATTATGGAATTTGCCACATAATGCTTCATCTGGTGCATTATCTGCAGAGTTGACCCAAAAAAATGGTTTCTAACTCAAACGGTTCACGATTTCCTACACATATTGTGACCTGTGTTTTTGCGTGGAGTGGAATGCTCTTTTCAAACGATAACTGGTTATCTTTCAAATGTTTTTTCTGTATTTCGTTGTAAAACTGGCATTAATCAGGTGAAGCCGTTGCCCAAACAATATTACCATGTGTAAAAATCACAATATAATCAAGTGATTCTATAGAAATGAATAACGTCGCTCCACTCAAAAGCAAAAGGATAAGGCCCACTCCCTCAGCACCTTGGTTCAACAAATCCCTTTATGAGGAAAGAAAGCAGCTAAGATTCCTGGAGAAGCAATGGAGGCAAGTGCCCTCCACAGACAATTTAGCCATGCTTCGCACAGCAAGATCCAGGTACCACAAGCATATCTTCCTTGAGAAAGCGGCGCACTTCAAAACCCTCCTTGACTCCGCCAAAAATAGACCCAAAAAACTATTCGATCTCATCAAGACTCCGAGCTGCTCTCCCCCATCCTCCGAGGTGGAGGATCCTACTAAGAGAGCAGCGGATTTCGCTCTTTTCTTCGATGAAAAAGTGAAATCACTTGTGGATCAGGTCGCTCATCCTACACCTCCAGAGGAGCGCAAATCCTTAGCCATTTGGCAGAGCTTTGACCCAATATCTGAAGATGCCCTTCTAAAGTGCATACGCGAAACTAAGCCCTCCAACCATTCTCTTGACCCTATCCCCAGTGCCATTGCCTTGGACTTCTATACCCATTCCCTTTCCTATTGGACCACTCTGATCAACCTCTCCCTCTGGCAAGGCTCCCTTCCTGTCTCCTTCAAAACTGGGCAGGTCACCCCTCTGCTTAAAAAGCCCACTGCTGATGCGAAGGACCTCAACAACTTCCGCCCCATCACTAACCTTCCCTTCCTTGCGAAGATCACAGAAAGATGTGTAGCAAAACAACTCTCTCGTCATATCAAGGACCATGATCTTCTTGACAATTGTCAGTCTGGCTTCATGCAAAACTGCAGCACTGAAACAGCCCTACTGCAAGTGGTTGATGACGCGCTGAGGATACTCGATTCGGGGGGGTCCTGTCTTCTAATTCTCCTTGACCTTTC
Organism: Lissotriton helveticus; assembly: GCF_964261635.1. Classification (NCBI taxonomy): domain Eukaryota; kingdom Metazoa; phylum Chordata; class Amphibia; order Caudata; family Salamandridae; genus Lissotriton; species Lissotriton helveticus. The sequence continues at coordinate 189,510,137 of NC_136070.1, read as the reverse complement.
TGCAGCCTTTGACACTGTCAATCACAACACCCTCCTCAATATCCTTCAACAGAGAATGGGCATGGAGGGCACTGTGCTTAAATGGTTTGCATCATTCCTCTCTGACAGATCCCAAATGATCAAAATAGCGAACAGTCTTTCTTCTCCTGTGGCGGTAGGTCAGGGTGTTCCTCAAGGCTCTATACTTGCACCCACATTGTTCAATCTCTACTTAAAACCACTGGGAAACCTCCTAAGCAAATCCTGGATTCACTATCATCTCTATGCAGATGACACTCAACTCTACCTCAAGGTTGCCTCCACTCATGATCTCTCCTTCCTAAGCTCTGCTCTGGACTCCATCCAAAACTGGATGTCAACTCATCAACTGATTCTGAATCCCTCCAAAACTGAATTCCTCCTCTTCTCCTCCTCACTCTCTCTCCCCCCCCCCCGGTTCAATCATGGATGGATCAGATGAATCAACTAAACAATAAACCCATCATTGTCGACAGCGCAAAATCCCTTGGAGTCATTCTAGACAAAAAACTCAATCTAACTCCCCACATCAATTCTATTGCAAAATCTGCTCGTTACCAACTGCGCCTTCTTTGGGGAATCCGACGCTTCTTCCCGGAGCAGGACCTTATAACCCTGGTGCAATCGCTGGTCCTCTCCAGACTAGACTACTGCAATTCTCTTCTTACTGGCCTCCCCAAATCTCACCTGTCCCCACTTAAGTCTGTTTTCCATTCAGCAGCTCGCTTCATTTATGGGGCAAAAAGAAGCGATCACATCACACCGATGTTATCCACCCTTCTCTGGCTTCCCTTCGAGGCTAGATCTATCTACAAGACCGCTTGTATCACCCACAAAGCCTTGCACTCCTCCTCTCCTCGATACCTGGCGAATAAACTGAAACTCTCTGGAGGCTCTTGGCTCTAGACCCTCACGCAATGCGGAGAATCTTCTACTTGAACCTCCCACTTTCAAGAAGGAGAGAACAATGGCCCAATCCTTTTCAGGCAACGCAGTGAGAATCTGGAACTCCCTTCCGCCTCAGCTCCGGACCACCGCCTCCTCCCAGGCCTTCAAAAGGGACCTCAAAGTTCTCCTCCTCCAGAGACACCTCCAAAAGTAATTCACGTCCTCTTGTTATTTGGAGGAAGACTTCCCACTAGTGATAATTTCCACTACCATGGAAGTGCCTTCCCAGGGTATTCCTGGGGTTGGAGTGTCTGCCTCTTTGGAGTATTTTCCATGTACTTGTGTTTGGTGCCCTTGTGTAACATGCACACACCACTTTGCCCTTGTAATACACGGTTTGCTACCTCTCACATGTTTTTACCTTTGATACTGGCACAAGTGCCACCTTTGCCTACATAACGCTTGTTCTTGTGCCTGAGTGTCTAGCACCTTTTGCAGTATTATACCTCAAATGATACTTTGTTTTCTCTTGTAACTGCACACTTGTCACTTTTTCCTCCTGTGCACTTTTTACTACCTCATGTATTTTTGGCTGCTCACAATTTTTACTACCTCATGTATTTTGTTTGCTCACAATTGTCACTATTACCTTTACTACCTCATGTATTTTTGGTTGCTCACAATTTTTACTACCTCATGTATTTTGTTTGATCACAAATGTCACTATTACCTTATGTAACGTAACGTATGCTTTTGTAATCTGTTCTTTTGTAATGTTTCTCATTATGTTTCATTTCTGTTCCTTTTGTGAAGCGCTCTGACACCTTCGGGTAAAGTCCGCGCTATATAAAAATGCATAAATGAAAAATAGAAAAAAGTCCTGCGTTATGCAACATATTTTGCCTTTTCTTTCTGCATAATGTAGTCAACCTTGCTGTATAATTTGGTACTTTGCTGCAGAATAATTCCAGTGCCCCGGCCTATTGGCCAATCCGACCCTGGGCGTCTAATCTGTCTGTCTGAGTCAAAGTAGTGGCTCCTTTCACCCCTCCACGTGCTGTCTTGTGAACTCACACGCCACCCTTCCTAGCTATAAGAGCTGTTTGTGCTCATGTATTTTGGTAAACGTTGACATTTTTGTACGTCTGTGACGAGGAGTTATCTTTATTTTGATTGTAATGTGTAGTTCCTTTACAAAAAAACGTGATTCGTATACTTTAACGTTTGCCTGTTAAGTTGTGCATGCAATGCTTGGCGAGTGCAATGTTATAAAGAAGGGGGCACTCACGCGAAACAAGAACCCTGCAACAGAAACCCTTTGTCTGCATATTTTAAAACCCAGACGGTTTATTTAAGGAAATACGAGTATATTTATCCGTTCAGAGTTTGCACGCTCTGTGGGCGTATAGACTTGTGAAGCTATGCTGGCTCGCGGTTTTCTGTGATATCGCTCGGTTGTTCTCCGGTTCAAAGAGCGCAATTAGTGGTCTTTGAGTGAGCTCTGTTCGTCTCCCTTGCTGTTGGCCCTGATTGCTTACGGGTCGTGGTCCGCATGTCCTTGTAAGCGCTCCCTGGCGGAGCCTGCGGAAGGTTTGTTGAGGCTAGCGTGGGATGTTTACGTTTGTCTAACGGATGGCCCACTTATGTTAAGCAAAGCCTTTATAAGGCAGTGTGCCCGCTTCTGGCGGTTGCGCCCCTTAAGGAATGTGTTCTGTGCGCTGTACATCAGGATGAAGTCTCGCTTGTCTTTGTTCTTTATCCTGAACGTCGCCAGGAGGCCGGAAATGGCGTTGTTCTGCCTCCTGTACATTGTAAGAAGGTATGGAAGGAGACGTGATGTGCATCGTTTTCTAATCACCAGTGGCATTTATTTTATCTCGTTTGTGGTGACACGATTTCTTTCAAATGTGTCCGCCCTGAAGTGCAGGTGGGTAGGGTTTTATGTAATGCAGGGCCCCGCGGTGCGGGGGTGTCCCCAAAGTACCTTCAGGGGTGGCCCACTCAGGCCAAGGTCAATACATATCTGTAAGGCTCCCTCCTACACATTATGCAGGAAGAGTCCAATCACTTTTGGGTTATACTACCGCAGGATTCTGAAGGGGGGGGAGGGAGGGGGGCGGCGGGGTTAGTAGGTGGAGGTCATCCTTATGTATTTACTCCACTGCCAGATACTGCAAGGGGCCCCTTCATTTTGTGTTGTGCCACTGCAGGTGTGACAATTTGTGCGGAAAACTTTTAGTTCTAAGGAATGCAATCTAGGTGAATTTGTGAAGCAAACCAACAGAGCCTTGCATAAATTTGAGGAATGAAGTCCCATCATGCAAATATGGCACTTTGTTGACAACAGTGATTGAGTGATCTGATCTATTTAAGCTCTCTATTCCTTCATAAAGAGCTTTTAGGCGCTTGGTCTACAAAATAGACTGTCACAGGGTAGTAGAAATATCTGTTTCAATTTATGTGAAAAAAAGAAGATATGCCGGGAAGAATGGTTTCCCAGGGGTGCTTTGTGCTTTCGTGAAGCGCTTGGATGTTTGCCAAGCCTGGCATCAACTATTCGGTGTAGGGCGGTGGCTAATGCCAGTTCTTTTGATACAAGGTTATAATCCTATTTTCATAGGGCATGCATGCCCACGATACCAATATGTTTGCTCGACGGTGATAAAATTCAGCTTTTCAGTAGAGATTAATCCATCACTGGCTGTAAGAAGACTCAGCATGGTATACTGGTTGAATTGTGGCTTAACAGGACTGAAGATAGCGGCAACTGCTGGGGCAAAGATGACCCTCGACATGTAGTGGGCTGGCAGCAATTTACGTATTTTGGCGTTACCATCACTTGTTAGACTTTACTTTTTGTGTTGTATGCAGTTTCTATTACCCATTCAATTTCCCATTCTAAGATTGTTATTTAATACTACTCTTAAAGTCTGGGGTTTGACAGTGCAGCTGCTAAACAGACCTATTAATAACAATAGAGAGTAGGCTTTGTGTCTTCCCCTTTCCGCTTTCTTCGACCAGCGTCTTTCAGCCGTTAGCTTGAGACTTTGTCAACCACGCTTTGACTCAGCCCTGTGGAGTATTCATCTCTCATCAAATGCCTGTAGCTGTTTTGGAGTATGCTTTAATTTCTACTTAAGTGCATGCATTGTGCTGCACCAGGGACTACTTTACAACTATAGTTCTCTGTCTGCTGGGTCCTTCCCACGTGTCTCTCTCTAATGTGGCAACTGTTCATGTGTGGCACATTAAACCCAGACCTGCTGACTTTGCCAGTGCTTGGCTAGTTATACAGTCACTGACTACATTTGACAAACTCATCCTCTTTGACTCTAAGAGCTAATGCCTCCCATCTGATCTAAATCCAACAAAGAGTATGGAGACCCTGTTTATGGGAACTAGAGAGGTTCTCCTGACCTCCCTAGATGAAGATTGTTTGGACAAGAGTCCTCTGCATTACCTAGATTTGGTGTATCAAAGTACTCTTAATGTTTTTCTTGTAACCCTGTACCTGTCATTCATTGAGCTCCCCACTCATTCAAGCCCAGTGGATGTGCACCAGGCTTTTGAGTTTAGTGTTCTGCTGTCAGGAGGACACCTAAAGTGCAACCCTTTTCTAATCCAGGAATAGCTACTTCCCCTTCATCACTGGCTATGTGGTCACCTGAAGAGGTCGGAGCAAGATTATAGTCCACGGGCACAGACTTTTTACATGTACTCTGATGGGTAGAATGTCTTCTGTCTCTCCCCAAAGTCTGTTGAGTCACCATAATTTGGGTTCCTTTCCTTTGTAACTGACACATTTATGAAGGATGACCTTTGAGCTCCTCACTCAAGCTTACAAGGCCCTCCACAACATTGAACCAGCATACCTAAACAACCGCATACCACTTGCTGGTAGTTTCCCTCCCTGAAAATGTTACACATACTGTAATGCATCATCGCAAGTGGAATCCCCTTTTCTCGCAATGCAGAGGAAAGAGCTCACCACCCATTTGGTACAAGTAAGTAAAGGTGAGAGCAGGTTGGGCATTATGGGGTGTTCATTGTTTCTCTCTTGGGAGTAGGCGGTGTGCAGGCTCAAAAATAGAGTTTGGTATACTCGAAAAAGGTGGCACAAAGAAAGCGGGGGAAGAGAGATGGGGGAAAAAAGGGAATCCACGAGGTAGGTCTGGTCCCGGGTCAGGAAGGTTAGACTACCAAGTAAACGGTAGTTGGACAAAAAGGAGAACACAACGATTTCATGTTACAACTTTTGGTTAAGATTATGAAGAAGTGTAGTTGGAAATGCTCGGGTGGAAACCGTTAAGAGTTAGAGGAAGGATTATAAAAAAAAAAAATGATTAGAGAATTGCCCCAGGCATATTTGCATGTGCACCTCAGCTGAAGGAGGTAAGTGTGAGCCCAGTTTGCACCGAATAAAAGAAGCAGTGTGTTAAATTCACGTAATTTGCTTTTGTGCAATTACGCAACATCATATACAAATTAAAGGTATTTAGATGACTTGCAAATCTGTCCATTCACACTAAATTTTAGTGCTAAATACATCCTCGTGGTAGTTTTTGTCATGAGAATGCATTGTAGCAAAAGCATGGTGTACAACAGTGTCCATGTTCTGCTGTTCCTGGGCGTTTGTAGTAAACTTTTACTGTGAATTTTGCCATTCGTGCTAATTTTCTATCAGGAATGACACGTAATTATGTGAAGTGGCATAATGAAGTAATTTCATGTCACAAAAGCATTAGTGGCTGCTACTTAATGGCAGCCTCTCCGGGGGAAGGGAATGAGAAAATCCATTAAAAAATCACTTGCCTGCCTGCCAGCTGTTGCCTCTCGGTCCTCTTTGCCTGCTTCCAGGACTCCAGGGGCAGGAAGCACCCAAAGTTCCAGACTCTTCTAGCCAATCACAATGCTTCTGATAGCAGCATTGTGATTGGTATGAGTGGTATGGTTCGGCGCTCAGATTAGGACGGGGAGCGTCGGCATGTTTTCCACCCAGGCTGTGCATTGCAGCCCCGTGGAGAACATGTCAAGTGCGCTTGATGGTTTGGTCAAACCATCATGCGCACTTAAGAGTGCTCACCACTCCTCCCCCTGCCCCTCTGTGACTGCCCTTCCACGCCGCTAACCAGCTGAGCAGCGACGGAAAAATAAAATGCTAATAATAATGCATTATTATTGTTTTATTTTTTTCGTTTTGGCCTGCTTACAGAGCAGTGAGACAACGCTTATCTGGTTTAGCGACTGAGACGCCCCTGTACAAGCACAATGCAAAATTATGTGAATTACACCATGTAATTAAAATTTTGCCCAGGCCTAAAAAAAGCAATTTTTGCAGCGTGAATCTTTCTGGATTCACTATGCTGTGCATATTCCGCAATCTGGTGGTTGGGTCCGGAATCGTAGTCTTTTTCTCTCTCTTTTTTTTTTTTTTGTCGTAGCCCAGGTGGGCGTCGACGTCCCACCATTTAGTGTACCTTCGGTGACGTCGGCGTGCTTCCGGCGGAAGCTACCACCCTTGGGCGCCACCTTCAGATTCTTTTTTCCGCCGTTGGGTCTGGATCGTCGCGTGAAGCTCCAGAAGTTTTTTGAGGAGGAAAGGAGAAAATACAGCAAATCTTCAACCGTGAAGACCTGAGAAGATCGGGAGAAGAGGACCTTTAGAGAAGAGACGACGAAGAAAGGAGAGAACTTCGAAATCTTTGACGTCCTTGGAGGAATGCGCACACAGGGGGCCCCCTGAGCGCAGGGATGTACAAGACGCCCTTTAAATTCTGCAAGAACTGCCACCACAAGTTCGCATAGAAAGACCAGCACCCAGTCTGCAACCTCTGCCTACCTATTGACCACGAGAGCAGAGACTGCAACGCCTGCTCCGTCTTCAAGCCGAAGACACTCCGAGTTCGAGAAAGACAGAGGACGGCTCACCACACGATGCAGGGCAAGGGCCAAGCCCCGACGCTTTATGAACTTGGCCTCTCCACAGACGACGAGGACAACATCGCCGAAGGCCCAGATGACTTCACGGTCGCTGAGACCGATAAGAGAACGCCTGATAAGGTAGGAGAGTCTACGACCCCGAAAACTCCCACAGGGCCTCGAAAACCAGAGGCAGACTCTCGAAAGTCTGAGCCCAGAGCCTCGAAAGGAGCACCGGCGCCGAACAAATCGACGACCGAAGCTGCATCCTCCGAAAAAGAGCCCAGCGGATCCTCCGAGAAGGACTCCCGGAGGCCGAAGACCAGCGAAAAGCAAAGGTCATCGAAGCAAGCCCCCGAAAAAGGGCCTTCGACTTCGACGTCGAAAGAAAAGGAGCCGAAGAAAGCTTCGACGGCGCCGCCGAAAAGGGCGGGCGAAACGCTCGACGACGAACAGGCCGCAGAGATAAAGAGAAAGAGGCTCGAGGCCGAAATGGAGAACATCCTTCAGAGAAAGAAGGACTTCGATGAAAAAATGAGAAGTTACAAGATCCCCTCGAAGCCGGCAACGACCGTCGCTGAGGTACAGGAGCTCGAGGAGTTCGACGTCGAAGAGCCGCCGAAAACTCCGGAACCTTCGGAGCACGAAGAGGAGGAAGACCTCTACTACACAGAAGGGGATTACGGGCAACAGCAGTCAAGCTATGGCTCAGGTTCCTCGACGGCCCAAGACCAGGAATGGCAGGACATCGAGGCCGAAAACCCAGAGGAGGCGGTGGAAACATACCCCTCGAGGCCTTCACCACCGGATGACATTAGGGCATACAATGAGGTGGTCAGAAAGGCGGCAGCAGCTTATGGAGTTAAGATGGAAGAGGAGAAGCCAGAAGCAGACTTCCTGCTCGAGACATTGCTCCCCATACAGACAAGAAGCCAGTTCCTGCCCATGCTCAAGAGTATCACAGACCAGGGGAAGGAAGCCTTCAAGGACCCGGCTACGTGCAAATCAGTAACGCCGAGGACGGAGAAGAAATACAAATTCTCCTCCCAAGACCCAGCTTACATCAAGGGATCCGTCACAGCAGATTCTATAATTGCTGCAACGGCCAGGAAAAGGGCAAACGTCCCAAAAACGTCTGGACCTCCACCGGACAAAGAAAGCAGGAGGATGGATCTAACTGGCAGGAAAATTGAGAGGAACGCCGCAACGCACTGGCGGATGGCGAACTCCAACGCCCTCCTGAATAGGCATCAATACCAGCACTGGGATGAGATGGGACAGTTGCTCAAGCACCTCCCGGAACAATACCGTGAGAGGGCATCACACCTTGTGGAAGAGGGGAAGAGCATCGCCAATTCGTGCCTGAAGACAGCCTTGGATGGGGCAGAAACATCCAGCAGACTGATGGCTATAGGCATCACTGAGAGAAGGCAAGCCTGGCTCAGGATCTCAGGTTTCAAGGCTGAGGTTCAGAACAACATCCTGAACACACCCTTCAACGGGGAATCACTGTTCGGAGCCCCAGTTGATGAGAAGCTCACCCAATTGAAGAAGGACAACGAGACGGCAAGGTCCATGGGGGCCCTGCAGTTCAGGGGGATGAGAAGAGGCACTCCTACACGGAGGCCGAACGGCAGAGGTGGAAGTCAGCTAGGAGATTCTCACCAGAGTTTCCACCAGGGGCAACAGAGTGACAACCAAGGCCACCAGGGCCAGCAGAGGCAAAGCTGGAACTACCAAAGCGGGGGCCAGTCCTTTCGGTCAAGAGGAAATAGACTGGGCCAGAGAAGGAGAGGCGGTGAACAACCACCCTCTAAGTGACTTCACACGGGAGAAGGTGCTCCACCACCCAAACCCTCCGGGGGAGGAGCACGGAAAAAGAGAGAGGAGAGGCCTACACGGACAAAACACAAAGGAACATGTAACGCCGGTAGGAGGAAGATTGAGATTTTTTCTCCAGGAGTGGAGAAAAATAACAGCAGACAAGTGGATACTCAATATCATGCAGTTCGGATACTGCATAGAGTTGGAAAAAAGGCCACCAAACAGAAAACCAAAGAAAAGACAGCACTCGGGAAGAGAGCTGCAACTACTGCAAGAGGAAGCCAAAGAACTCCTCCTCAAAGCGGCCATCGAACGAGTTCCTTTCAAAGAACGGAACAAGGGAGTGTACTCAAACTAATTCCTACTGCCAAAAGTGGACGAAAGTCTAAGACCCATCCTGGACCTACGGTTCCTAAACCAATACGTCAAAACTCAAAAATTCAAAATGACGTCCCTACAAGAGGTCATCCCACAGATAAAGACCGGGGACTTCTTGTCCACCATAGACCTCAAAGATGCGTACCTGCACATCCCCATGAACAGGCAGCACAAGCACATGCTAAGGTTCACAGTAAACGAGGATCACTTTCAATTGACGACCCTGGCCTAAAGTCCGCACCAAGGGTGTTCACCAAATGCCTCGCGGCAGTGGCCGCACACCTAAGAAGAGAGGGGATACACGTATATCCCTACCTCGACGACTGGCTGGTAAAGGCAAGCTCTTACAGGACATGCAAAGAGCATGCAGAACAGGTGACAAGAACACTAGCAAGCCTGGGTTTCTCCATACACTGAGGCAAATGCTCGATGGAATCAGAGCAAGTGAAGATCTTCCTGGGAGCCCAGATCGACAACGTCCAATGCAGAGTCTTACCGAGCGAAAAGAGAACGCTACTGAGGGAGAAACGTTACTACCAGAAGGGGTGAGCTCTGACAGTGAGGACTGTGAGCAAGATCTTGGGGATGATGGCATCATGCATACACTTGGTCCCCAATGTACGCCTACAAATGAGACCACTCCAAGAGTGGCTACAACAGCAATGGTCACAAGCTACAGGAAGTTGGGAGGATCTAGTGGTTGTAACGCACAGGGTGCAGGAGGAGATAAGGTGGTGGACCAGGGAGAGAATAACAGAATGGAAACCTCTAACACCACCGGACCCAACAGTGACCATCACCACAGACGCATCCCAGAAGGGGTGGGGTGCACACATGAACAGGCTCAGAGTGAGGGGTCTGTGGAGCCCTACAGATGCAGTCAGGCACATCAACTACCTGGAACTGAAAACTGTGTTGCTAGCCCTCAAGGCTTTTCAGAAACACCTGTACAACCAGAAGGTGCTAATACAAACAGACCACACCACAACTATGTTTTACATAAACAAACAGGGGGGAACTCAGTCGTTCCCTCTGTCAAACTTGGCACAGGAGATCTGGAAATGGGCTATACCACTAAAAATAGACCTGCTAGCCATACACCTGCCAGGGAAGGACAATGTAGAAGTAGATTGGCTCAGCAGGCAGACTTCAGCGTCCCACGAGTGGGAACTCAATATTCAGGAAACAGAGAGACTATTCAGGAAATGGGGCACGCCAACAATAGACCTATTTGCAACACACCGGAATGCAAAATGCCAGTACTTTGCATCCAGGCAACCAGAGGCACTGTCCCAGGGGAATGCCCTATGGATAAGCTGGTCGAAAACATTTGCCTACGCTTTTCCCCCGATACCACTGATCCCCAGGGTTCTCAACAAATGCATGAAGAGCAACATGATGCTCATCCTTGTGGCACCACAATGGGCCAGACAGACCTGGTTTTCTCAGATAATGGAGATGGCGCAGGGGCCACCACACAAGTTCTCAAAAAGAAGAGACCTACTCTCCATGGAAAACGGAGAAATTCTACACCCAGTGCCAGAGAGCCTCAACCTCTCAGCCTGGCTCCTGAGGACTTAGAATTCGCACACCTAAAACTACCAGAGAGCACCCTGCGGGTGCTACGAGAGGCAAGAAGGCCCAGCACACGCAAGTGCTATGGGGAAAAATGGAAAAGATTCACTCAATGGTGTTGCAAGAAACAGCTCCAAAGGAAACTGACCAAGGAATCCACGGTGCTAAGGTACCTCACGCACCTAATTAAGGCTAAGCTAAGCTCATCCTCGCTGAGGGTGCACCTGGCAGCGATTGTGGCATACACAAGAGGAGAAACAGGGAGAAGCTTCTTCACATCCCAAGTCGTAAAAAGATTCCTGGAAGGAGCTAAAAGAATAGCGCCGCCAAAGAGAATGCCGCCTCCGGCATGGAACTTAAATGTGGTACTGACGGGCTCATGAAAGCACCTTTCGAACCCATCCACAAAGCATCACTGCAAATGTTAACAATGAAGACGGCCTTTCTGGTAGCAATCAACTCGCTACGAAGGGTGAGCGAACTGCATGCACTCACACTGCAAGAACCCTACATCCAGATACACAGTGACAGGGTCGTGATGAGAATAGACCCACACTTCATGCCAAAGGTGGTGTCAAGGTTCCACATGAATCAGAGTATTCAGATCCCTAGCTTCTTCCAAAACCCCATGTCAGGGGGTCCCCTGCTCGGCCCCGGATGGGCTAACTGCTTCTTCGTCCTATCAACAGGCGGACTGCTGGCCCTTTAAGGATAGCCACTCTGGTCGTGACGAGGGCCTCGCCTCTGGACCACCTGACTTTGTGCACCAATCGGGAGCGACCTTTGGCCTTATCTGTAAAGACCCGGAAGACGCTGGGTCTCTGTCGTGGGAGGAGGAACTACAACGCCAGGAGAAGACGAGGACGGATGCGGAGAACAACGAGACAGGAACGGGAGTCGAGGAAAAGACGACAGAGCCCTTCAGAAGAACCGGGACCGAAAGCAGAGAAGGTGCCAGGACGGGACCGGAGGAGAAACGGACGTCGGCAGCTGTAAAGCCAGGAGGCCAACGACACCGCGGTTCGCCCAGCCACGCGAAGGAGGACGCGTGGCTTTCCCAGGTGCGTGCTCGTTTGAGTTCACTGCTACCATTTAAGAAGGGAGGGACGGGGTAGGAACCGACAGGGAGCACCTGGCACATCGTTTTGGTGAATGCTGAGCGAGTCACTTTAAGTGTGGTGGTGGTACTGGCCCTATTCCTCACACCCTTCCCATTTTCTTTCTGCAAGGTCGTTAGAAAAGTGAACAGCCCACTAAAGCCCCGTTTTTTTTTTTTCTTACATGCGCTGGTGAACCACACGCCGTTACAAGGGACTGACCTGAGGACCTAAGGGAGGATCCTGGACCTTGAATGTTTTCTGATTGCAAGAGTTTTTGTTATTCCGAACTACACAATTAAACGACCTAAAATAGCCTCTAGTGTTGGCTCCTTCTCTTCTTGTGGCCCAAAGGTGACACCCCACTACAAGCGCAGAGAGGTCACTCCACACCCTAGACGCTAGAAGGGCTGTGATGCACTACATTGAGAGAACGAAGGAACACAGGAAAACAAAACAGTTCTTCGTATCCTTCGCAAACAGTTACATGGGCAAACCAGTGACTAAAAACACCATAGCGCGATGGATCGCACAGACAATACAATTCTGCCACAAACAAGCTGGCCAGGAGCTAACTGGAGGGGCACAGGCCCACTCCACCAGGAAGAAAGGAGCAACAATTGCCTTTCTGGCCAACACACCAAATCAGGACATATGCCTGGTGGCAACATGGGCTTCAGTGCACACTTTCACTAAGCACTATTGCGTGGATGTACAGATGAACAAAGAAGCACAAGTAGGACAGAAAGTGCTTCAACATATATTCAACAACCAACGCTCATCTTCCACCCAACCGCCACAAAAGTAAGGAAAACCGCTAAAAAATCTATGCACAGCATAGTGAATCCAGAAAGATTCATGCTGCAAAACGAATAGTTTCTTACCTGTCGGTGTAGTTTTGCAGCTTAAAGATCTTTCTGGATTCACTAGCGAACCCGCCCGCCTCCGCCAGAAAGATGAGGCTGGAGAAAAAGGTGGAAACACATAGAAAGAAAGCAAGTTGAAACTTAGAAGATACGTGAAAAGAATTCCGTTGAAAAAACGATTAACAAACAGCCATGGATTCACTACAAAGACAGAAAAGGAAAAAGAGACAGAAAAAAGAATCCGAAGATGGCGCCCAAGGGTGGTAGCTTCCGCCGGAAGCACGCCGACGTCACCGAAGGTACACCAAATGGTGGGACGTCGACGCCCACCTGGGCTACGAAAAAAAAAAAAAGACTACGATTCCGGACCCAACTACCAGATTTCAGAATATGCACAGCATAGTGAATCCAGAAAGACCTTCAAGCTGCAAAACTACACCGACAGGTAAGAAACTATTCGTTATTAGATCAAGTACAAAAATAAAGAATTCCTAATTAATCGGAGAGTTCCATTTTGTAATGTTGGAGTAGTTAAGTTATTAGTTCCAAATCCAATTTTAAAAGAGCTATTCTTCAAGATCAGAGTCACTTATATTCGATCAAACCAGCCTACACATGTTTTGCCCCCTTAAGGCATGCAAGCGTGGGGCTTTTTAAAGGCTGATATACCAATGTAAACCTGGTTAGAACATAGATATAAATATCAAATAGGTAAGAGAATAAAATAATATTCTTGGCCCAAGAATTGTGGTATACGGTAAGTGTAAAAGAAAAATGGGGGAAATCAGAACAATCAGAATAACATGATATAAATTCTGCCCCACTCAACCATCATAACACATTATCAGAAATGCAATAAAATAGCGAATGAACGAAGGAACATACAGAATCATATATTAATCAATACAGAATAAGATTATGGATAATTTATTAGTTACCCAGTGAAGCATATTAAGCAATATCAATAGAAACGGTTACCAGATTTTACAACACCCATTAGTGATATGTAAATAATTTACATACATGTCATTGAGAATCATCAACAAGGAAATAATGATTTAGCCCGGAGGAATATCTGAAAAGAAAAAAGTAATAATTGGCATCTTCGGATAAGAGAATAGTCAGTACTCATTCATGTCTCAAAGTGCCTAATTTCCTTCCGAAAATCTTCAAAACATGAAATTAAAAAGTGCTTATTCCTTTTTGGGTTGTAAAGGAGAGTTATCAGAAATTCTTAGTAAAAGATAGGGGTGGAGGTAAAAGCAGGAAGAAGACGAGTCCTAAGGAAGGGCTGTATGCCCTAAAATTGTGCAAATATCCATCTTTAACATGTGTTCAACATCCCATATGTAATTTCCTCAGAAGGGAGAAATTTGGGATCGCGAATCCGCCAGTAATGTAGTGACAGAAAATAGAGAGAGTGAAAGTGGAAAAAAGACGGGTCAAGGCTAGGTTTAGGTCCCAAGAGTCGTTTCTCGGTGAACCTTAAACAAAAGTATATTACCCTGTGCAGTGTTTAATCCGGTCCTTGCCGTACGACGTCAGTATAGTGTAAGTAAGTATGTCATTTCTACTTTTCAAAATGGCTGCAATCAATAAAAGATCATATGCGTCAAAACTACTGTGCCCACCACAAGTCCCAATTATTCTAACTACCCCATCCTAAAGTTCCATACCTGTAAATCTTTTCAGGTTTTACGTTTATGCGGACTCATCGGGCATATAGTATCAGCGGTCTGCTTGGTTTCCTGTTCTCAAGCGGTTCTCTTTCCAGTCAAGCCGTAATACTGATCCTGTTATTAGTTAACGTTCCTGGTTGGCCCCGGAAACACCTATCTATTGAAAGTAAAGAAAGACTAGTCTGTATGAACTGTGCAACGCTATCTAGGCGCCAATAAAAGGTTAGTTAAAATGATGACTGTCACAGTCTGTAATAAGTCTATTATATATATGAAACTCGGGCAAAGGACAGGTGGAAAAAAATGCAAAGTAAGCAATTTTCAGTCGTTCTAATCTATATGTACCTAATACAAGTCTGTATTAATAGGTGATCAATTGAGATATTATAGTTAAAAAGGAAAGGAAGAATGGGTTATTGAGACAACTGTTAGATAGCGTTCTTACTTTTATGATATCAAGTAGAGAACCCGTATGGTAAAAGAACATGAAATACAGATACTGGGAGACCGAAATATCCAATCAATGTAATTTTCTTCTGAACATATAGGAGGATTCATGCAAGTCTCCTAGTCTTCCTCTAACCAGTATTGCATTTCAGCATCTTTATTAAGTCCATTGGCAACTGTATCATATTTAAGAATCAATTAGCTTTCTTTTCCTTCAGTGAAGTTTAGGTCACGGTTGCCTCCACTTCTGCTTCTGTGCATGATTTTAATTCCTAGAAATGTGAATGATTTCTTGTGAGGTTACTTGTCATGGAAGTGATCCGACAAGGGATAACCAGTGGTAAACGTACTGATGTTCCTATAATGTTCTTGAATTCGTATACTTAGTAACCTAATAGTACTCCCAAAATATGGTCTATGACCGGGACATAATGTGATGTGATGACAATTTTGCTATTACAGTCAATTCTTTTGGCTATCTAAAAAAAAAAAAAAACTGTTTTTTGCACACAAAAAATGGAATGGTGAAAACGAGTTTCCTCCCGGTTTACTGGGTTTAGGATTTACTTAATTATGCAATGCATTTTTTGTGAAAACAAAGTTGGAAATCTGTTCCAGACACAAACTTAACTGAGCTGCGAAGTCAGGATTATGAAACACTTTGTAAATGCAACTACACACTGTAAATTGTTATGGTTGCTATGCAGCTGGGAGAAGGGAGAGAGGTTGTGTGTAAGCCAGTGTGTGTTTCTCATCAGTTTAATTGCAAAGCAGTTTATTTATGGGCAGCTCCTGCTCGCTCCAGCTTCAGGGAATGTGTACATCCGCTCTCAGCCTATTGTGTCCCTGTTACGTTGGAGACGGCGCTGTAAACTCCCTCCCATCCTGTTTGATCAGCTTCAACCTGTGAAGTGGGAATACACTTCCTAACTTTGACTCACTTTTCTTCCGTCCTGTCTGCACTTCAGAGAATCAATCCTCCCTTCCTCCTCCGTGAAAGGGCTCCTTTGTGGATGGCTGACTTTTGGGTTTAGGAAAGTGGATTTATTGTAGCTTCCTGGTGTCCCGTTTCTTGGCTGTGTAGACGGAAAGAATTGTTAGGGTGGTAGACGGTTTCCAACTCGTCCTGCAAAGCCTGGTCACACCTTGGGACATTTCACAGATGAATACAATACAAACTATTCTACTGTGGACCCTTTTAAAGGGTGTTTGTTCAGGAAATGTTGAAATAAGTCGTTTCTTTTCTTGTTCTGCATTGCAGTGGTAATATCTCGTTTAATGTTGTTTGCTGTGCATGTCCTTCCAAAGTGATTCCTACAGCTGCATAATTCTAGATAGGAATATTTCTTCTTGTTTTATAAAAACGTACCTTAAAATAATCACTGTGCAATTCGTAGGCTATTTAGCTATTTTTTTTCATACCCCACTGATTTTGAGATAGCCTCACTTTATTAATGTGACTTTGTTTAGCCAGAGAAACTGGAGGGGTTCTTAAGCGCATCAGTTGGTATTTACTGGATTGGTCCAAAGTCGCATTGCTGTGCAACATGGCTAAACGACCTTGGCTAAACCAATAGCCTTGTTCTCTGTCTGGCTCCTGGTGCTTCTCTCCTGCTGGTGGGGGCGTCTTGTGCTGCTCCTCCTCCACCACCAGCCAGCTGATCACCCTCCTCCAGCACTCTCCAGGCCCCAGATGCTCCTGGCAGTCCTAAAGAGCACCTGTGTGTGGGGAGTAGTAAAGGAGTCAAGGTTTCCCCCCTAATTTGTCATCCACAAGCACAAGGGAGCCAGGTCCACTGGGCCAGGTTGGAGAGACCCACGCTAGTCCTGGGATTTTTGGCGACAACGTCCTTAGTCCATCTTTGCAAGGCATCAGGTGGCCCCCTTCCAGCTGGGTGTCCTTTCCGCAGTCATCACCTCCCATCTGTCTCTTCCTTGTGCAGGAATTTTTAAGAGCCCCGCATAACCGTAAAAAAACACTTAGTGCACGAGGGGAACTTTTCCCTCATGTCTCAACTTAATTCTTTTAAAAACAAAGTGCTTCTAGTGATTGTATCAGAAGGAATTTCTTGAGCACTGCAGTGGAAGAATTGTTCACATCCATTCCACTAAGAACATTCTGCAGTGAAAGTGAATAGTTTGTACACTGGTTAGGATAGTGCTTTAGTGAAAAAATAAAACAAAAAAGAGTTTTGTGTATACAGTGCACTTACATTATGAAGAAATCAAGAAATCATTTAATGATTCAGGTTATGTTTAAAATGTAAAATTGTCGCTCATGAATTGTAATTCAGCACCCCATGGAGGTTGAATGATGCTCTGTATGTCCAATAGCATAAAGTGAGAGGGAAATATTCATGTGGGGCAGAACAAAGTTGATTCAATGTACCTATTAACCATAGGATTGCATAGCTAGAGTGTCAAGCCAGACATAAAAACACTTCTGATGAAAATGAACCTTAACAACACCTGCTCCTTGACAGGCCTACTTTCTCCCATTGAAACAATAAAAGGAACCAGCTCCCTAATTGCCGTTTACAAATATCAGCCTTTGAGTCTCCACAGGGAATCTCAGGTTTGGTTCCAGCCTGTTGCAAGTAAATGCACTGGTGGGGTGGTAAAGGGCTTATTGGTTTCAGTGCATGAAGTGATTCTACAAAATACAGGGGCCAGAGGTTTGAATATAGTTCTGCCACTTATTGGCTGCAACTCTACATTGCCACATGCAGTGCTTAGTTTGCAAAATTATAAGTGCCAGGGCTCTCATCAGTGGACCACTACAGCTTGCACCACCCATTGCCCCTGCTAACGCTGCCAATGCCCGCACCAACACAACTACTAACCGTCCCACAAGATTGCTAATTCAGACTATCCCAGGTCCCAACAACTATGGGAATGGCTTGGGCGGTATATATTGGTAGTTTTGTATGTATATTGAATTCATATACAACTGTTGTTGAGTTCTTCTCTAAATTGCACAAATAGTGCCAACATTGTGGCAGACTGTCATAAGTTCCGATGTAGAAAATTACGTGCCAGTGCTGGGCATCGGAACACACCGGCTCAAATTAAGCACTGGCTAAATGCGTTCTAGTTTGCACACCCTATTAGAAGGTAGGTGGAGTAGCAATTTAGTCTGTGTACAAATTAAGATATATAATGAATACATTTCAGGAAGAATATGATCTTGTCATCTTGCCAATCCACACAGGTCTCCTCTCAGGTTACCATGTGTCACAAAAAATGTATTTTCATGAAAAGTCGTGGGATACACGGTGGTCCCCTTGAATTCACCGAATCATTATTAAATGGGTAATAGATCAATTTTGAAATCGGTTCAGGAACAGGAGCACAAATCTATATTCTCCAAAGGCATTAAAATGTAGGCTGTGTTATAGGTAATGAAAAATGTTTTCCCTGAGGGAGATCAAGTTGTCTCTGGTTCAAGCTGATTTCAGAGACCTATCACACTCTGTCTGCATCACTCACTCAACTCTCAATTTTTCATGGGGGGAACACTCACCAGAAGGAAAAACAATATTTATATAAAAATGTACATTTTATTTCAATAAAAAACATATAAATTGTTATACAGTTTCTAATTAAAAAACACATATACTATACAAATGCAAAATAAAAACCACCTAATGTGGAAATGGAGAAAGAATGGGACAAAACAATAATATTTGTCTTAATCTTATCAATTCGGACCCCTGTTTGACAACAATGGGAAGGATTTTCTTTCCTTTTAACCGATATATTTGTTGGCAACTCCGAATTTGACTCTTTGTAAATGCGTCGACGCGTTTCGGAAGCCTTGAATGGTTATGGCCCCCTTCCTCAGGACAGTATCTATAATTTTCTCCACAGACTGTATGTCACCTAATGCACAAATAAAAATATAGCCTTTAGCCCACAACATATATACACTATGACTTTACATATCATTATCCCTACTGTAATATCTTTACAATAGAATTCTAAAACCTTTACCCGATATTACTCATACTTCTAGAATTTACACTAAGATCTTTCTTATATATACAATGTAGCAAGTTCTCCAAGGATGCCGTGAAGTCAACAAATACTTTCTAAAAAAAGCGACCATAAATCCTTTGATTTCCAAAACGTGTTTCACATATTTTGTGGGGTTCCATATGTCACCTTTTGTTATCACTGGAGTGTTTTATTTTTTAGAAAGATGAGTAAGGTGTTTTCGCCTGTACCTACAGTGCCGACTGTAACTCATCTTTAGTTTCTAGTAGTCAGATTCACCATGTTTACATGATTACTTGACTATGTCTGTGGGCCTAATCAATAATTCATGCAGTATACAATCATTATTTGTTTCCATGCCCTTGTTTTTACACATGAGATTATGTTCTTTTTTCGTCTGGTCAGTGATACCCCAGCCAATCTGGCATTCTTTCACAAACGGGGGTCCGAATTGATAAGATTAAGACAAATATTATTGTCTTGTCCCATTCTTTCTCCATTTCCACATTAGGTGGTTTTTATTTTGTATTTGTATAGTATATGTGTTTTTTAATTAGAAACTGTATAACAATTTATATGTTTTTTATTGAAATGAAATGTACATTTTTATATAAATATTGTTTTTCCTTCTGGTGAGTGTTCCCCCCCCCATGAAAAATTGAGAGTTGAGTGAGTGATGCAGAAAGAGTGTGATAGGTCTCTGAATTCAGCTTGAACCAGAGACAACTTGATCTCCCTCAGGGAAAACATTTTTCTTTACTTTGACAGTATCTTGGTGCTCGATTTCCCTGTGGGTAATAACAAGCCCCTCTCTTTGGATTATAATGGCTGTTATAGGGACAGGTACAAGTCTACTCGCGTGTCAAATTTGTCAACCTATATTTATTTATTTATTTATTAATGACACTTATAGAGCGCGTACAATTACCCGTGGGCGTCTCGGCGCTAATATGCAATGATGTCTCTCCCTGATCAGTATGTTTAGAAGCTTGATTTACTGATTAAATAACCATGTTTTCAGTTTTTTCCTAAACTGCAGCAGTGAGGAGCTTGTTTTTATGTGGTTTGGTAGGGTGTTCCAGAGTTTAGGGGCCGCGATTGAAAAGCGGCGGTCGCCCCAAGAAACTGTTCTGCTGCGTTGGACCACTAGTTGGTTAAGTGAAGTAGATCGAAGTGTTCTTCTATCTTTAACTTGGTCAAGAATGCGGCACAATATTTGTGACTTTGGTTTGTATATAATCTCATAAAATATCAGGTGCCTTTCCCCAGCCCCATCCCCCGCTTCCCTCCATGAGACAAACCATGTGGGGACAGACAGACCCACTCACTGCGAATCTGATATCTTGAGCATGCACAATGTTGCACAATGCTAGCTGCAGGAAAACAAACAATCTAACTACATCGAAGTGAATAGGCCGCAACATTTACTTGCAAAGTAACTAGGTTGCCCATGAAATATGCTTTGATCTATCAACATGTGTCAAGTCCGAACATTGCTGTCAGAATCCATCCATGTACCTAACTCAGTGGCGAGCATGACAAAAATATATGCTGTTTTTGATTTCAAAAGGTGGTAACAAAACCTGGATACTACCACAGTAATTATGTATGGTGATTTTCTTATGTTACAAGAGATCTGCATCTTCTGGGTGATTTATTTGCTATATTAATATGACTTTTCTGAATCTACACAGTGACAAACCGAGAGGTCGTGCACATGGGGATGTCAAATTTTGTAAACAACAAGTTGAAGTGTAAATGTTCCTATGTTACGAATGTATTAATATACTTATAATGGTATGATTATTTGCATATTTTTGGATATGCAACCACTTATGAAAATTGTAGTTGACAATATCTATAATCCAAGAACTGAGACAGTTTCCTGAAGTCACTGAATGTTCACCTAGAGGAACTTCGAGTTAGATCCCCTGAAGCACTTAGGCCCACATGCATCATTGTTACATTTTGCGATTTATTAATTGCGAAAATTAAGGAATCGCAATTAAGAAATCGCAAAATGCTATGCATTAAGATATCCCAATTTTTTTGCGATTTCTTAATTTTCCTTAATTGTGATTCATAATTTGCAAATCGCAATTAAGGAATCCCTTCCCATTGATTCCTATGGGCCTAGAGGCCCATAGGAATGAATGGGAAGCCATTCTCATTTTGCGATTCGCAATTAAGGTATCGCAAAATGAGAATGCTATTTCAAGGGTGCAGGGGGGGGGTCCCAAGAACCGCCCCCTGCACCCCTGAAATTAAACTTTAAGAACATTTTTCACACACACATGCCCCAAGGGCATGTGTGTGTGTAAAATGACACTTTCAAAAATGCACTTTTGTGCATTTTTGAAAGTTTTCGCAAATTACCATGAAGTTCAACTTCATGGTAATTTACCTCTTCTAATTTGCGAATTCGCAAAAAAGAAATAATCATGCATTGCATTTAAGAAATCACAAATTGCGATTTCTTAAATGCAATCGAAATTTAAGAAATTGCAACATAATTGCGATTCCTTAAATTGCGAAAATGGTAAAAAACATGATGCATCCCAAAAAATTAAATTGCATTCGCAAACGGCCGAATTATGAGATTCGCACCGTTTGCGAATGCAATTCACTTTGATGCATGTGGGCATTAGTGATTATGGTTGATTTTAACACTAAGATCATTGATAATTACTACAGCGCCATGGAATTTGCAGATAAGTCAGCATTGTTGAAAAGTGTATACACCATTTTATATGGAGAAGCTGTAACATATGGAAGAACGTCTGCTATTCTATACCATTCTATGGCAAATCCCCAACAGGTAAAAGAAGGCTTTTATTGAATATTGCCTCTATGGTTAGGCCTAAAGAGGCTTAATGGCAGTTTTTATTGGAACCGGCTAGCTATGAACATTTATTAGAGGCTCACTTAGACATTACCTTGACTGCATGTCCAATAGATTAATTGGGCAATCAGTAGCCTTACATAAACATTTGAAGTGCTGGACTAGGACATGAGTGACCATCTGGCAATTAGGGGAGTTTTCTCACTGGATGCTGCTGATAGATTTGAAAGACAGGATTCAAATATTCAACCAAGTAAATTCGCACAGAATACTTATTGTCACAATTACCAGAGATGGTAAGGTTTCTCACTGGGAAGTCCAGCCTGAGCTTTTTTAAGTCCCAAAGATCAGGTGTCATTGATTGATTTGCAAGCAAAAGGGAAGATGCGACTGATGTCTTAAGCATGTAAAGGTGTGGTAGATCTCAGAAATAATCTCAATTCATGGTTTGGCACTGAATGTAAACGTGAATGTAGGGAAATCCGTTGGGCAAATCAAGGCTATTCTTCAAGAGAATAAAATATCGCTTTAGGATTCTATGCAATGAATTTAAATGGCTGATTAAAAGAAAGAGCACAACTGTTGCTGATCGAGGCCTGGCAGCAGCTACTCAAGCTATAACATATAAGAACTTTCGGAGGGTTTGTAAAATGGTGCCTGACGTATTCGATAACATGTCTGAGTTTTTAAGGAGACCCAGATTACAAAATCTCAGTGGGAAGCATACCTGGGTCAATTGTATGGTCTGCTTTGTCATGCTGTAGATTGATATGATGTATTTGCACACAAGGGCGAGTAACTGTTCCCCTTTGACTGTTAGGGAGATTGTGGAACTATAAACAAATTAAAGGTGATTAAGGCCACTGGCCCGAGGCGTGCCTCATATCTTCTATATAAGAAGGCCCGATGCCTTGGAAAGAGTTTCTCTGCCTATATTATAATAAAATGAGGAGCACCAGCAAAATCCCTGTGACGTAAAGAGTCCTCTCTACACCCCGTTTTCAAAAAGGATGATCCCAAAGACCTGATGGCTTATCGCCTTACCATACGCATTGAGGTTCCTTCAAAGATTTTTGTGTGGACTTTCCTAAGGAAGTTGAACAATGGTCTTCTGAAAACGGCTTCATCCCAAAAGAAATGTGCTTTCATTCTGGTTAGTCATCATTGCACTCAAATAGACTATTTGTAAAGCCACCTCTGCCAATGGACCAAATAATTGTTTTGTAAATTTCAAATCTACTTTCGAACTAGTGATCTGCCAGCTATTCTAGTCCAAGTTTGCTGAGTTTGTTCATTTCTGTGACTGCTGAAGCTGTTCGTTGCTCTAAACTTGGACACATGGACTTCGGTCAGCGAGAATAACCGTACCAAGCTGCCTTTAGCATGGAGGTGTACGTGCCCCAATGCTGTTCTCCTCATTTATATACGACCTTCGCTCTGGTTTAAAAAAGGCTAACGGCAACTATCCAAAATTAAATGACACATCAGTTAACTATGTTTTATATGCAGGTTATCTAGGTGTCCTCAACCTCAAATAAATACATTGTACATCTATTGGCATCCAAGGGCAACTGAAAGCTTTAGAAAACGATTGTGTGGCAAATACTTTTAGTATTAATATCAGCAAAACAAGGGTGATGTAATTTGGTAAACACAAGTTACCATTTACCTCAAAGTCTTTTTAATCTGTTTTTATTGACTAGCTTTAATGTGTGTAGCAGCCTTTATGTCATTCTGTACTTGGGTTTGTTTTTATGGACAGAGGAGTCTGCTTGAATTTCATTCCTTTGAATTTATTTAAAATATCATGCTACCAGAAGAAGGTAATGGTGGCATCTTTCATCTCTCGTCCAGCACAAGAAGA
This sequence comes from Lissotriton helveticus, assembly GCF_964261635.1. Taxonomy (NCBI): domain Eukaryota; kingdom Metazoa; phylum Chordata; class Amphibia; order Caudata; family Salamandridae; genus Lissotriton; species Lissotriton helveticus. The sequence continues at coordinate 189,486,744 of NC_136070.1, read as the reverse complement.
GTTTACGTAACGCTTTTAATTAGGAAACTAGGCCGAATATGCAGACAGTTCATTGGGTAATGAACGCCTTGTTGATAAGTTACTGGTGGTTCAGGAAGGTATCCTGTAACCTCTCAATATTGAGCATCAAATGCACAGCCTCCCCTCTTTCCTGCAAGACACACTACAGTTTATGGCTACTTTAAATCAGGGCCCTGTTTCTTTTAATGGGGATAGCCTGCTTGACGAACAGTGTTCCTGAACCAGACGTTTTTGACATTCTGAACTGACTAATTGAGAACAAAACAATGGATTTAAATTGTACCACAATGGAAGGTTCAGAGCTAATCCCTCACTGTTGATATTTATGTAGATCCATGAGGTCACAGTTTTACTGGGCCAATTCTGCATTTCATCCTTCTAAAAGCATTAAACAACTTGCTGATATAAGAGTAGCACCTATTCTTCAGAGACGCATAACATGGTATAAGCTCTGATAGACAATGTATGTTATTATTATCTTTTATATTTTTCGTCACTCCTATGTTGTTCTAGTGTTATTATTTGCAACATGCACAGACTTCTCCATACATTTGTAAGTGCAAACGCTATTCCGTAACTCTGACACAGCGGTTCTTGTGGATAGTGTAGTGTAGCTAGGAGGTTCTAGAGTGGAAAATATGGTGCTTCACGCTTATTTTTTGTTGAGGCAGTAAAGGATGAATGCAATGTGGGCAGTGGTGTTGGGATTATTAAGGAATACTAGTCATGGATAAACTATTTTCGTAGTAGCTATCCTGGTCTCCGTTTAGGCTTGTGAGCCTTACACAATCCAGGGGCAGTGCAGGTGAGGCCTGCAGCCTACAGATCACGCGGGCAGCTCACTGTTTTGTTTAGAAGCCTTGTCAATGCAGGCTAAGTAAGATCATTGTACATGCTCATGCCTCTTGATGTGGGATTTTCAGTGAGTGCCGTCATCAAATTCGTTTTTTGAACAATTCTCTTTATACTTTCAATGTCTATAGAATGATGTGTTCGTGATCTCAACTACAGATTTCTGCTTCCATATTTGAAGTGGGGCAATTATGTTGAGTGTTATGATGGCATTTTAATATCGGGGTTCAAAAAAGTTGTTTTGAGGCTCAAATTACTGTAAATTAGGAGAGGTGAACCTTGTCTGGCTCCTAAACCCTCCTTCACCAAGGATACCGTTTCTGGTACAGAGCTTTGATTTTTTTTACATGCAAATCGTTGCGATCAGCGGTGTTACTCCAATTAGTTCTGTGGAAGCACATCAAGACTGCAAGACCCAGAGTGTATTGCACTATATCATATGACCTACTAATGTAGGCATAGAACAGGATAACCTGGAGAGAGGTACCTTGAAAGGCTTTTTGTGTGACTGCACAGTGTCTGAAGTACCCTTCTGCGGTGCATTCTGCGATATAATTCAGAGTAAAAAAATATTTTGAACTAAAATCGGTGTGAGAAGAGAGCTATAGGTTTAACATATCGAAAGATATGGCTAGGCAGTGAGTGGATGAGGAGTTTGTTTCTCCAGTTGTGTGTGTTTAAAAAAAAAATGTAAGTGCTGTATTGTTTGGCTTGATCTAATTTTAGGCTGAATTACATATCCAGTATTCAACCATTTTATTTGACTTGTTTTGCAGTTAGTTTTTTCTTTAAAATTAATGTGTTTGATGTTCGGAGGCATCAGCCTAGAACTGCTGATATGTTATTACACCTTCCTTTAGTTCTCTTGATGCTGGAAATACAACATTGTATTTACATATGGTATTGTCTTCTCCATGAGGTAATGTATGTGAAGAGGGGACTGCTCAGTGAAGTGGCATGGGAACACCATGACGAATTAAAACATTTACAGCCAGATTCATCATGGTCCCGATTTGCGAATCCTTAATAGTGATTATTAAGGAATCGCTATTAAGGACTCTCAAATCGGGATTCATGTAGAAATTGCAAAATAAATTGCGATTCCTACAGCCTCCTTATTTGCGATTAGCAAATTGCTAATCGCAAATAAGGAATAACTCCCCATTCAGGCCCATAGGAATGAATGGGGAGTCAATCCTTATTTGCGATTAGCAGTTTGCTAATCGCAAATAAGAATGCGATTTCAAGGGTGCCAGGGGTGTCCAAAGGACACCCTGTAGCACCCCTGAAATGGAAATGTAGCCTGATGTTGCGCACACACATGTCCAAAGGACGTGTGTAACATACCACTTAGAAAAATGCACTAAAGTGCATTTTTCTAGGTTTTCGCTATTTACCACGAAGTCAGACTTCGCGGTAAATAGCGGCCGGAAATTGCGAATTCGCAAATGTTTGAAGTTTCATGAATTGCATTTAAGGAATCTCAAATAGAGAATCCTTAAATGCTATTCCTCGCTAAAATGCGAATTCTGTAATAGCGAATTTTGCATTTGGGATGATGAATCCCAAATGCAAAAATTGCGCTCGTAAAGTGCCAGATTAAGGGCCAGATTCTCAGAATCTGGCCCTTTGCGGGCGTAATTTCCCTTGATGAATCTGGCTGTTAGAGCTGTGTCTGCTATATGGAGAGCATAATTAAGGATCTGAGGATGTCGGGCCCACGGAGCATCTAAAGTGACGTCAGATGTAATACATTCATGGAGAAGCAATTTTCTGCATGTATTATGAGCATTTAGGAACTGCAGCATTGGAAGTCGTGGATCAGGTGAAACTTGTTTTTTGTTTATGGGCTATTTCTGTGGCAAAGCAATAATAGTTTTCCACATTAGCTGCCACGAGTAATGGCGAGGCAGCAGGGAGGGGGGCAGATTGTCCCACAAGTACCAAAGGCTTTCTGTGTGCCACAGTGGCATGAGAGGGGGAGTTGGAGGACCATGACTTGGGGGGGGGGGGGGGGGGGGGGGGTGTATCGATATGACCCACCGCCAAGAGCGTCAAAGTCATACCAGCCCTGGCTCAGAATTCTGAACACATTTCACGGAGCCCAATGTATGTGTGCTGCAGAGATGCAGAATATGGGCCTTTGTGCACAGAAGCACAGAGAATGTCATTGTAATCCACTCCAGATATCCTAATTCATGTTCCAGAACATTCTTTTCATTGAACGGTTGCGTCAGAGAGCTGAACTGAAATTCCATATTGCACTCCCAAGGGAAAACAAGACCCTCAAGCGGGTGGGATTTTTGGTAATATTCTATCATTTCATACCTATAGTTTCTTGTGCTGCTTATTTTACGGCTCAATGACCTGCGGTTGTTGCATTGTCCTACTTTTGCCCGAAAAGTTATATGTTGCGAAAACTATCCTACTTTCGGAAGAAAGCACAGAGTTGAACTGACTTTCTTTATGGACATCATAACTAGGCCTTGAAGATATGTAAATTACACTGGTGTAATTTGCATAATTTTGGGAATTTCGCATTATGCTTGTTATAAGAAATTCCCAAAATTACACAATCACGCCACTTCACGTAATTATGGACCATTTCTCTGTAAAAAGTTACCGAAAATAGTACATTTCGGGGTAGTTGGCGAATAACATTTGCTGCAAACTGACAGAAACAACCAAATACACGTTGCCGTTTTTCCCAGTGCTATTGTTTAAATGCATCCCCGTGGCAAAAATTTGCACAAGGGTGTGATAAAATATATCACGAAGTGACTGATTTGTATTTAGCTAAATGATGTATAATTTCACTTGATTTTGCTGTAGTTTTGTGTAGTTGTTAGAAAATAAATTACGCAAATGTTGAAAACTAGAACTGATCCCTTTCCTGCCTCTATGCCATATTGCAGCTGGTTCAGCCAGTGCATTGGTATTAGCAAGAACTAGTTAGAAAAATTCAACCGTTCTGAGAAGCACTGATCAACTCTTAGACTATTTTACTTAATTTAAATTGGCCACAAATCAGCAAACTTAAAATCTTTCACAATCCCTTCGTTAAACTCTTCCCCACTACGGAAAGCAGCCTCACGAAAGCCTCATGTTAGCAAATGTATTTCTTGCAAACAAAAATCGGTTTGTTTTGGTTGGGGGACCTTTACTGCATGTATGTAATCCTTTAATGTACATGCGAACTAAAATGATAATTAATAGAAAACCTCTATTTGCCTTTCATGTCAATAATTTGTAGTTTGTATATGTGAATAGAAGAACAGTTACATTTAACTGGATTGTGGAGTATGTCGGACTGCAAAGAGATACCAAATTTATATTAGGTTTGTGGAACCTTTTGGAATGTTTGAGAATGTAAAAAATACTCTATGATCCTGTATGGTGTTTGTTGCCATTGGGCTGAGCAACCTGAATGTGTATCATTTTAGGCCATGTATATAGAAACTTTTGGCACATGTTTTGCCAGAGGTAGTCAGAACCTTGTCAAAAATGCTTGCACTATGTCAAGTATGGGCTATACTTATTCTAGGGTTAACCGTAATGTTTCCAAAAATGCCCAAAATATGTGAACAATGGAATACAATATTACAGGAAGAACTCAAACTATTACCTATAATGCTCCCTAATATGTCACAGATGAGCCAGGAACAAGCACTGACTATATCCTAGGCATCTACCTTCAGAGACCCAAGAGGCAAATGGTAGAACCTTTAATTATACCCTTTAAGCCATAGGCAACCAATGCAATCAGGCCAGTTGTGGCTTCATTTTGTTCCTGGCCTTGAACAACCTAGAGAATCTAGTTCAGAATTCTGTGGTGTACCCCATGTGGTATAGACCAGCATACAAGAATTTGTATGATCGAACTGTGACCGGGCATCAGCCTTCGCATCAGAGAGATGATTTGGCGTGCCCGGAAATAGCAAGAATTGTTTAAATCTAGCCCTAAACTATAAATGACACATTTATAGAATTCAGTGAGTTGTTTATCGTTGGGCAGGAGACTATCAAAACCATACTTTAAGTTCCTCGTAGTTGTTGTGGTGTGTGTGTGTTGTCTGTCTTTGTGTGTAGGAGATGTTTGAGCCCAGAGTTTATCGAAATTCGGGTGCATAGTTTGTCCCTTTGCAAGCACCTACATTTCTTCATCACTGAGGTCCACTCTAAGGTCTTATATCTATGCATACAGACACGAGCCAGCCCTGACGGCATATATCTCACATGCTGCAAATAAAGTTGCATATTGATTGATGCTGAACAAAAAATATTTATTTTCTGGTTGCACAGCTAGCCTTTCAGAGAAAGGACAGACGACGTATGCCTATTATGTGTGTATAGTATGTTAGGAAACGCATGGAAGCAGAATAGAAGAGACATTTTAGTTGTATCACTTAGGGGTAACAGAAAAAGCTACTGAATGCTGGAAGTAGTAGTAATTTATTACCTACTGATGACAGTCAGGTGAAGACCCTAAAGCACAGAACTAATTTTAAGTTCCCCTAAAATGATCACTAACTAGACTAGGCTCAAGATTTCCTCAGCTTCTTTTGATATAATGTTGATCTCATGTTGGTATGTTGTCACAATGAATGGAATGGTCTGATTGAACAGCCCTGGCAGCCGGTTAGCGTGGGTGTCAAAGCCCCACCAACCCCAGTTTCCAGTGCATGAAGTATGTCTGTCAGAGTGAGTGAAGATCAGTCTAACACTAATGTCAGAGTCATGCAGCCAGGAGCTTTACCTGCGCCAAATAGCAGGTGGCGCCCAGCTAGTGTTTGCCCGGCTGAAGACATCATCAGTCTGGCAATGCACTGTGAGGCTCCTCCTCCTGACGACAAGGGGCCCTGATACAGTCAGGAGTGTACATTTTGGGTTTATGACCTGAAGTGCTGAGGGCTGGCTGACAATCAGTGACGCCTCACTACACACTTTTCCAACACAAATGGAGTGGGGTGGGACCAGGAAGTCTCACTGACTTCCCCCCACTCTGTGACCCGTTAGGAAAGGCCCCCTTCTTTTTTGCTGATGCATGACAATGTTATCTAATGAGAGGGGGCAGCTGGGTGTTTTGTTTCTACTTCCTGAGGTTGACTGAAGCCTTCAACTTCCTATCGGGTCACCACACTTCCAACCTCCCGCTGGTGCTGCCTTTGTTGTGGAGCCCTCATCACTGCCACGTCCCACCAGTTAAGTGGCTCACTGACTGTTTGGGTCAGTGTGTGGACTGATGTATGTGTATTAGTACAGATGTGCGTGTTAACGGGGGTTGCAAGTGTTTGCATGTAGGTGCTTGGAATGGGTGTGTGTGTGTGTGTGTGTGTGTGTGTGTATGTATTTATGTGCGGACGCATGTGTGTGCTTATGGAAGTGAATATGTGTGGCTGCATGTTTGTGAAAGGGTGGTTGGGAGTGTGCATGTGGTTTAGTTTCGGATTGTGTTCTTTGAACCCCTGACTGCCCCACATCTTTAAAAAAAAATTCTGCTGCTAAGTACTTTGATGGTTCCCAGTTTTTCTGTGCTGTACAGCGCATAATTCTGGTAAACCGGTGGTGAATTTGGTCCTTCTAAAGGATGCCAACACGAGAGAACCATAGCCTGACATCTTCTACACCTATGTAAATTACTCAACATTGCCTCCAGTGGTGGCTGTTCACTGTCCAGTAATGGCAGCATCTCTCATCATCTGCCCATACACTTTTTCCACACTGTGTATGAAACTTTTTATGATGAACAATCCTTGCACAATCACATGGGCTAGAGGTACGAGAGACCCTGTGATGCTGCTTCACTTCTTCCATCTGTGCCAATGCCCTCCCTACCAAACTGTGCCATCTCTTCAAGGTGTCAAGTTGTGCTTAATTTTTCATTTCTTTTTATTTTCTGATGTGGTTTCCTCTTCACGCTGCCATATCAATGTAAGTACACTAGTACTCAGTTCCCACACTGATCAATTGCAAGAGCCCTTTTTATATACAGACCAATACCTGCTACTCGCAGCGACTACTAATGTATTTTTCTTATGCTGCCCACCAATGCCAGATTTTCAAACTGTCCACCACTTGCACTTCTTTCACTGGCCACTAATTCCAACCCACCCCTGTGACTCATGCCTCATTCCTCGCATTGGCCAGTAATTAATGCCTTTATAGTGCCTAGCAGTTACAGATAATTATACTGTCCACCAGTGATCCTCTTTATTCTGCCCTCAATACCAGCTGGCCACAATTTCTACCAATGCCATTTCTCCAATCTTGCCATCAGTGGAAACTCCTCACATTGCCCACCAGTGCAGGCTCCAGGCTCTTCTCACAAGTGTCAATCCCAGCTGCAACATGCCAATATAGTTTGACACCACCAATCATTCCCTGCTCCTTGCACTGCCAGCTCCTCACTGCCCATCTTTGTGGAAGAGGTGTGGCGCAGCGGCCAGACTCAGGACCATGGGGTTCACGGTTCGATCCCTGGTGCCGGTGGCAGGTTAGCCCAGCACCATGTGACTGGGCAATAGCTCGCTTAATCTTCCGGATGGCCCTCAGCGGCGGGACACCTCTCCGGAGGTAGCTGTGCGCTTTACAAATGCTGGTATTTAGTTTCATTTATTTCATTGTCAGTTCAGGCACTGCCCATCATTGCCTATCCCAAGCACTACCTGCCAATGTAAGGTTGTCATGCCACCTACCATTAAATATTCTTTGCCCTGCCTGGCACTGCCAGGTCCTTACTCTGCATTCTAGTGCCTACCCTCCTGCTTGTCTCGCCACCGCTCCGGCGGCTGATGACCAAGGTTTGATGCATGACTAGTTGGACTTTAGCGTCTCCAGTGAGGTGACAATCACTGTGCCGCTAGACCTTTTCTATTAAAATGAACTCTGATCCAACTTTCACCCCAATTCAAGTTCTATTAATTGTTCCACCACTTTTTCTCTGTTATCTCTGTTATTATTCTCATTCTTTCTGTCCCGGCATTCCATTTTTCTTAAAATCTTCTTCTCCTTCCTTCCTTCATTACGTATAATTAGTGTTTTTTTTCTTTTCCTTTATCTTATTTGTTTTTTTATGTCCTTCCCAGCCCTGAAGAGTCACAATCTAAAACACTTTGTGACAAAACACGTGTCGGCTGGTTTTGTGTTTTTCTGTACTGATCAAGATTGATATATAAATCCTCTACTCTTGAAGTTGATCTCTGTTATTTCTTCAAAAACATTGTCTTAAAAAAATGTGTTTTTTACATCAATACCTACTATCCTCATATGTGTGCACAGGACTTTGGCTTTTTTTGGATTGTGTGGGTCTTGACCTACACTCATGCAGGGTTTGTTTCTTGTTTGGGTTTGTTTCCCCTGACCTGTTTGCACCATTTACTCCTTCACTTGAGTCTGGATTCTCAAACGCACATGCCAGAGCACCATCACTTCCTGTACATAACTCAAACCCGTCACCGATACTAAAAGAAAATACAGAAATGTCAAAGATGAACTGTCCATAACTCAAGAGGGAGTTATATTGCAAGGGTCAAGAATCTTGATTCTGTAGAGTCTGTGGCAGAAAATGATTGCAGTGTCCCATGAAGGACATAGGGGAATTGTTGCCACAAACCAAGCTCGAAGAGATGGAGTCTAGTTTCCATATCTGGACGGGTGAGTTGAGAAGGAATTAACGGCCTGTCATCTATGAAACTGCCTATCTGCAAAAGTTACTCATCAAACCCTAAACATGTCAGAACTCTTAAACCATGCATGGCAGATAAAAGCCGTTGACTTTTTTGGTCCACTCTACAACGGACATCACATGATGGTGATTGTGGACGAATACTCACGATTTCCATTAACCGAGGATCTCGTATCCACCACTAAAGAATGAGTCATTGAGAAACTGAGCAGCATCTTTGCCACATGGGGTGCTTCAGTAATTCTAAAATCTAACAATGGCCCGCCTTTTAATAATCAGGAGTTTAAAGACATCTTAACAGCATCTGAGTATAAAGCATCAATAGAGCACTCCTCTGTGGCTGCAGGCCAATAGACTAGTTGAGAAATTTGTGAGCATGCTAAAGAATGTTGTGCAGCGTGCTACACTTGAAAAGCTAAATTTACAAACTGTGTTAAACGCTACATTGCAAGCTTACCATACAAAACCTCACTCGACCTCCAGTGAAAGACTGGCAACATTGCTGTTCGTAAGGGCAATGCCAACCAAAATACCCCAGTGTACCTTTCAGAGAGAAAGAGATGAGAATGCAACTCGTATGAAGGACTTGGTTCCGAAACAAAAGATGAAAACTTATGCTGACTGAAGAAGACATACAAAAAACATCCTTTGCAAGAAAGGAGACTGAGTGCTCGCACTGCAGATGCTCCCTTTGATGCTGAACCTTTCCATGTGGTATTCACCAAAGGACATGGTGACTGCCCAGTGCCCTGTAAAGTCTATTAGTAGATGCTCTTCTCCCTTTCGGCATTTGATTCATAGTTCACTAGATCTCCCTGGTGAAGGAGAGACTAACTCTGAAGTACCAGTGACTGCTGCTGCCTTATTACCATCCCAGCAGATCATGATGGTGAAAGTTCTCAACTTCCCACAACACATTCAGGTCAAACAATTACAGCGCCAAAGAGATTAACTGTAGATTATATATGTGTATATCTTTGGTAAAATTGGTACGTTTTCATTTAACAGAGGGGGGGTGTAATGTCTGTTGTGGTGATGTAGTATATGTTAGGTGGCCTTGCTGTTGGTATCCTATGAGGCACCATACAGCAGTGTTTCTGTTGCATTGTGAGGTTAGAAGGTTCTAAGGTGGAACCTAGGGGTTGCGGGAATAGGTTAGCAGTTGACAGCAGCAGTCTGTCAGGGCTGTCCACTTCTAGCCCAGATACTGCTGCAGGGTATTTGCTGAACAAAAGGATTGGTATTACATGAATTTGTTTCTCTGGAAGCATCTTTACGAGCTAAGGATGGAACTCTTTCGTCTCCTGATGAACTACATAGAGCTACTATGACGTAATGAATATATTGTATTGCAGTGAAGGCTGCATTAGAATGTTATGGTCGCAGTTACATGCAGACGAAAAAAGACGTGTGATACCAAACTCCGTGTGTGGCGTAGTCATTGGCGGGTATTCTGGCTGGGAAAACGCTAGTCTGTAGACCATCACATGGCACAGGAGGCAGAGGAACTGACTGAGCTTCACGGAGTCAGGAGACAGTCTCCTACGCCTTGTACATGCGGCTGAGCATAGGAAACTGTTTTAGGAACTGTACTGCTTTGACATGTCCTTCATTCATAATTCTCAAGTGACCTTCGGTGAGAGGCCAAACCTCGCTTTACCTACCACTTTTACTTAGAAGAAAAACAGATTCATTTCTAAGCTTTGATCCAGATAGGACATTGGAAAGTGTGAGCTGGTCCATCATTTCATTACTTTTGTACTTTCACAACTTTCACAGTTTGAGCGCTCATGATCTCAACACACTTGAGGATGCAAAGTCTGTGCACAACCTAGTCTTAGTTTAATTTCTGCCTCTTTCTTCCTCCACCCTGCAGTAGCTATCTTTCTTTCGCTAGCGCAGATTATTTTTGTCTCTTCCTTCTACTTTATCTTTCACTACCTCCTTTTTCACTCTCCTACTTTATTCGTCGGCTGATGAAAAGCATATCACAGTCCTGAGAAATAAATGTTGGGCCCAGTGCCTGTACCACTGGCACAAAATAAGCAGGGAGCATGACACTAAAAACATGCACTATACAAAAATCTGCACGATCGGCTTTGTCAGAGCCTGATTTCATGTTTTCTCAACCCTTTACTCGAGTCTTTTTAAGTGGATCTTTCCATGGGGCTTTGCATTCTGACAGAAACTCATGTTGATGGTGTTTTTAGTTTGCTATGGGTTTGTACAGTTTGGTTGTTGGGGTGTTTGATGCGGTACACTTGTGCTGTGAAAGGACATCTTACGACTACTCTGAAGCATATCGTCCTTACCATAAGTGTTGGATACTTCCATTCTTCCCATGGTGGAAATTGATATCACAGCTGTCTGTGCTGCCTCCAGGTCTAATTATGAAGTAGTGTCTGCTGTCTGTTGCACATTTGGAATATGAACCGTGTCTTAGTGGCTCATATACCAGATGTCTTCTATCCTTGTAAGCCCTTTTCTCCATGCAGCTGTTCGAAGTTAAATCCATATGTAAAGCTTTTCCTCCTAACACCATATAGACTTTAGACTTCCATTGCTTTTCACAAAGACTAAAGCATCTGTGAAAAGTCAGATTGCCAGAGCTGTGATCCCCAAACTCCTTTAAGTGGGCAGCACTTTCCTAAAGTCCAGGACATAGTTTGGGGTGTTCACTGGCAGTGCTTTCTCCATGTGAATCTAGTGTTCTACTATTTTAAAATTTCAAAAACAGTTTTCTTGGTGATTGCTTCCAGGCATCCAAACTAACAATTTTTCCCGGTTAGTTTGGAAAAACTAACTGGTAAAAATATTAAAAGTATTAATATTAAAAGTGCAGCACATGGGGCATTTCGAAAATATGCACCTGCTTGTCCGCCTACCTTTTAATTTGCTGGTTCTTGAAAACTATATGGCAGCTGGTTTTAAAGAAATATATCTCCTCAGAACTTAAAACTTATCAACTATTGACTAATAAAGTACAAAAACACGTTTCTCAATCAAATTCTTCAGAAACCTATTCTAACGAACGTGTTTCTGATCTGAAAACCTAACCGTGATTGAGGAGACACAGTAGAGGTGAAGCACAACTATATCTTCCAGAATACATCCGGTCACTAAATGAAAGCCCAGCACTGGAAAACATGGAGTCAACTGGTAATCTAACTTTGAACAAGTCGTCTTGAAGCATCAGATGGAAGTGGGTGCCAAAAAGGGGCCGCTTTGATGTGAACAATGTAGTCACCTTGCATGGTTGATCAAGTAAATAACAACTTAGTTTGCTACCTATGGCTGGAAGAAGGATTGGTTAGAGTTGTAGCATAGGTGTGCTCCAGTCATTTAGTAGCAAGCATGAAGCCGGCTCATTATGCATGAAGCATGATGCAAAAGCATGTTAGGTCTAGTCTGACAGTGTCTTTATACATGCCAGCGTGTTTGATAGCCTGGACAAGACACATCATGTTTTAAGAAGCAACCAGGTCTTTAATGCTTTTTGTTATTTAAGGTGATTGCTGATTATCCTAATTTAAGTTGAGTGTTCTTAACGCATGCAAGTTTGTACTTAAAACTCTCTCCAGTGTAGATTTTTCTGAATAGGTGGGTGATCAAAAATGTGACCATTATGGAACAGAGTAGACCAGTGGTTCCCAAACTTTGGACTCCTGAGGACCCCCACTGAATCACTACTGGAAGCCGGGGACCCCATGCAATTTGTACAATTTCAATTAAAAAAAATTAAAACAGTAATTCGCAAAAAATACTCAAACAAGTACACACCAAACAAATACGTGCATTAATAAAGCTTTTATTATTTTATATTGAAAAATATGCACCCTCACACCCCCTCACCCTCACACCCCCTCTCACCCTCACACCCCCTCTCAACCTCACACCCCCTCACCCTCACTCACCCTCGCACCCTCACACACCCTCTCACCCTCACACACCCTCTCACTCTCACACACCCTCTCACCCTCTCACCCCCTCTCACCCTCACACACCCTCTCCCCCTCACACACCCTCTCACCCTCGCACACCCTCACACACCCTCACCCTCACACCCCCTCACCCTCACACACCCTCAAACCCTCTCACCCTCACACCTTCTCACCCTCACACCCCCTCACCTCAAGCCACACACTGCTGCACGCCACACACTGCTGCACGCCACACACTGCTGCACGCCACACACTGCTGCACGCCACACACTGCTGCACGCCACACACTGCTGCATGCCTCACACTGCTGCATGCCTCACACTGCTGCACGCTGCACACTGCTGCATTACTCCTACTACTGCATGCTGCACACTGCTGCCCGCTGCACACTGCTGCCCGTCTCACACTGCTGCTCGCCTCACACTGCTGCACACTGCTGCACACTGCACACTACCGCACGACTCACTGCTGCACGCCACACACTGCTGCACGCCACACACTGCTGCACGCCACACACTGCTGCATTACTTACACTGCTGCATGCTGCACACTGCTGCACGCCTCGCACTGCTGCACGCCTCACAACACCACCATATCACTCTAGGACACCACCATATAACTCTAGAACACCACCACTTCACTATAGGACACCACCACATCACTCTGGGACAGCACCACATCACTCTGGGACACCACCACATCACTCTGGGACACCACCACATCACTCTGGGACACCACCACATCACTCTGGATCACCACCACATCACTCTGGATCACCACCACATCACTCTGGGACACCACCACATCACTCTGGGACACCACCACATCTCTCTGGGACACCACCACATCACTCTGGGACACCACCACATCACTCTGGGACACCACCACATCACTCTGGGGCACCACCGCATCATTCTGGGGCACCACCAATCACTCTGAGACACCACCACATCACTCCAATACACCACCACATCACTCTAATACACCACCACATCACTCTAATACACCACCACATCACTCTAATACACCACCACATCACTCAGCCCAACCACATCAGCACTCAGCACCACAACAGCATCACTCAGCACAACAACAGCATCACTCAGCACAACAACGGAACTGTCCTTGCTTGCTACCAACAAGCATTGCCATAGCCAATAGGACTCGCATTAGGAAAGTGTAAGCTATTGGCTTTGTAAATAACAATGCTATTAATTTATATATTTTCAAAGTCAACGCATATTAAAAAAATTGTCATTTACAATACCAATAGCTCACACTTTCCTAATGCGAGACCTATTGCATTGCAAATACTTGTTTAAAAATACAAGCTTGCCTTTGTCTCCACTCATGGTGTATGGCAGGTACCACTAGTCAGAGTGTCCACTGCTGTGTTAGCACGCTGGATTGTCCAATTCATGATTTCTCTCTTTTATTTAACATCTAGCAGATGCATACTGTGCGGGCATCTTGGTCTAAGCACTGCACTTCTGTACTGGGCTCACAGCCCATAATTAATGTTAGAAGGGTTATGCATGTAACAAAGGGCACAACCTATGTTAGGGGATTTGTGGGACGGGGACAATAGGAAGAAGTTGAGAGACTAGAGCAAACCTTTCTGCTACAGTGGAAATGCTATTTCAAAGAGGTAGGTGATCATCGAAATGAAAACTGTGGTAATATTCACACAATCCTACTATTTTTCAAAGTTGTAAGTAAGCAAAAACAAACCGCAACAGTGCCCTGTGTTAAAACGTTTCCTTCATAAACTTCAATGGTGGGGGCTAGCATGTAATGTTGGTGAGCCAGAGGCTGTAGTCAAGGCAACAGGCTTAAGTATTGCGCCTTCTGATAAGACTGGAAAAAACACTGCAAAGAACTCGAGTGGAACACTTTTTTTGTAAAGGTCAACTGGAAAATAAAGACTAGTCTCTATGTAACTGCTCCACCTCCTAGCAAACATCACTGGGAAGTAATTCCACAGGTGAAGTCTTTTCAGACAAGATGGGCTCTGGTCAGTGATTTTTGTTTAGTATGTTAGCTTTTTGTATAATGTGTTGTGGCGCCTGAAGACCGCAAAAAAAAGCAAAGAGCAGTTTATTTAAAAAAACCTTGAGACTGAAATTATACCCAAAACTCTGTTGTCTACCGGACAGAGCAATAGTGCATATAGGATAGCCATTCTTGAGCATTAGAAAGTATGTGACAGTGTGGATACATTATTGTACACATGTAAATATAGAACACTGGGGCAAGTCAAAGAGGCCTGATGGGCACGTTTTACAGGTTGTTGATACTGCTGCAACAATAAAGAAAGCCCTCCTTGCACTAGGGGGCGCAAAACCACGGACATTAATCTTCATTTATTTATGACTGGTTGCCTGGAATTCTTTTATTTTCTCACATGGTCTTTAATCCGGGAATGCCAGCTCGTTCTGAAGCTACACTTACGTTTGTTTTCAGTGAAAGGAAAGGAAAGGAAAAGATTAAAACCCATGAATCATTTTAACTAAAGGGCAGTTGTGACAAGCGCACTTATTTCCAAATATAATCACTTATCTGGTATGCTGTAGTCCTGAATGAATGCGTCAATGATTTTAGACTGCTTTCTTAAATGCAATTACAAAACAAACAAAACAAATCTACACACAAACACGCACACACAAATTAAATCCTTACATGCAGTTCCATAAGAAGAGCCCTCCTGCCCGTTCGACGTGCTCCAGCGCTCTTCAAACTCGCCACGCAGCTGCTTTCAGGGCAAATGGGGACAGATAGCAAAATGCCCAGGGCCTGGTCACAAACAGAACAGCAACCACACGCCCTGCTTTGCGAGATCGAGGTCGGGTGATGGGCAGATTGATTAACACAATATAAGGGCAATCACCCTTCAGCTTGCACCTATACCTGAAGGGTGATTGGCCTGATTTCATCGCAGTCATGCCGCCCCTGGCGTTAAGGACATTCACACCTCTCCTGTGTGGGGAGCCTGAGGGGCAGATTGTATGGCAGTGTTGGCGCCTGGGCGCCAAGTATATTCACACCTCGTTATGTGCTGCGAGGGCTCGTGAGTGTTTAGTTTTTTTATTCCGACGTTAGGCACTCAAGTCCTGCGGACCCCCTGGGAATGTGTCACGGACCCCTGGGGGTCCGCGGACCACAGTTTGGGAAACGCTGGAGTAGACTATAGATTATGAATTTGGTCTGTAGGAAGGTTGTTTCAGGCCAGCAAATTGTCCCGTGAGTGATTCAGAGTGCCTTGAAAGAGATTGATCTTCCGACATATAGCTAGTGATGGGTTGAGGGGTTTGTGGTAATATTGTTTGTTCAGGTGCAGTAATTATTTGGCTGTGATTTTATGATTTATTCAAGTTGGTGAATTAGGTATTGGAGGCTCCAATGTAAAGTCCATTTGCATAGTTAACACCCAACAACACTGAAGCTATCATGGACTGGGCACTGTAGTGAATCCCAGATAAGGAAATCTACAGCTTCTCAATGTGTGAGATAGCTCCCAAATTCTTTGCATCTGTCCAGGTGTAGCGAGGCAGTGGTATGATCACATTTTTGCTTTGGGGCACAGGGGAAGATCTTGATTTAGAGGACTTAAGCCTCAAATCTCGTTGAGGTTGTGGAGGTCGAGAAGAAGACTTCAAAGGAGGTAAGAGTCGTCGACCTCAGAAAAACTAGAAGAGTCTCGAAAATCTGACTGTAGACCCACGAAGGGAGCCTCGGCGACGAAGCACTCAATGATCGCAGTTGTATCCAAACAAAAACACACCGTAGGATCCTTGGATAAGGACTATGTAAGGGCAAAGACCCTCAAAAAGCCGAAGACGTCGAAAGACAGTCTGGAAAAGGACGACTCGGCGTTGAAAAAGGAGAGGTCTCAACAAGCCTCGACAGCCGGATCGGCGCCGACGAGCACGAAAAGAAAAGCCGAAGGTCTAGACGCTGAAATACACGCGGCCGAGATGGAGAAGAAAATGAAGAGATGGCAAATATTTTACATCGTAAAAATGAATTTGACGAAAGCTTGAAACACTTCAAGATACCGCCGAAAACGACAACATAAGTCGAGAAGGCGTTGAGAAAGTAATGCCTCCGACAACACCTGAACCGTTCGAAGAATAAAAGGAAGAAGAATTCTTCTTCGGAGAAGACGTCAAAGAGGACGAACAAACGCATGCAGGATCGGTGATCTCAGCTACTCAAGATCTGCAATGGCAAGATCTCGATGCCGAATCACCTGAGGAGGCTGTGGAAACATATCCTTCGAGGCCATCACCCCAGATGACATTGGCATAAATAATCAGGTGATTAAGAAAGCTGCTGAAACATATGGCATGCAGCTAGAGGAAGAAAAAACACAATCATGTTTTTTTATTAGAGACTTTGATGCCAACACAATCAAGAAATCAATTCCTTCCAATGCTGCCAAGTGTATTGGACCAGGGAAAAGAGGCATTCAAAGAGCCTTTAACATGCAAGGCTATCACACCAAGAGCAGAAAAGAAATATAAGTAATCCTCTAAGGACCCTATATACATCAGAGGGTCTGTACCAGCTGACTCTATTATTACTTCCACGGCAAGAAAAAGAGCAAATGTACCAACAACAATGGGTCCACCTCTAGACAAGGAAAGCAAGAGGATGGGCCTTGTAGGGGGGAAAGTAGAAAGAAGTGCAGCAAACAAATGGCGCATAGCTAATTCTAATGCATTGCTAAACAGACATACTTATCAACATTTAGAGGAGGTAGGAGAATTGTTAAAAAACCTACCTGAGCAAATCCAAAGAAGAGCTAGTCATTTGGTGGAATACGGTAAAAACATTGCTAATACAGGCTTAAAATCCACCCAAGATGCTGCAGAAACATCAAGCAGACAAATGATGATTGGTATCACAGAAAGGAGGGATGCATGGCTGAGAATGAGGCTTCAAGCCAGAAGTGCAAAGTAATATAATTAACTCACCATTCACTGGCGAACAACTTTTTGGGAGTATGGTTGATGACAAACTCAATCAATTAAAAAAGGACAACGAGACCACTAGGTCCATGGGCCTCTACAATTCAGAGGCATGCGTAAAGGCACCCACTCAAGGAGACCAGCAGGGAGAGGTACACACCAACCTGCTACCTCACATCAAACTTTCCAGCAAACATACCAAGGAGCAAGCCAAGGACCGCAGCTGGGTCAGCAGAAGAACTCGCAATATCAACAAGGAAGGCAATCCTTTCGAGGGTGTCCCTCTAGAATAGGATAGCCACAAAGGAATAGGATAGCCACAAAGAGGCGGACAACAGACCACTACTAAAGGACTGCATTACAAAGAAGGTACACTCATGAAGAACAGCAATGGGTGTACACACAGAAAAAAAATCAATGCAAAACAAAAACCGGTCAGTTTACAGTTCCTCAAGCATGCCACACCAGTAGGAGGCAGACTAACATATTTCCTTCAAAGATGGAAGGACATAACGTCAGACAAATGGATTTTAAACTTAATACAGTACGGATACTGTATAGAGCTAACAAAGCAACCTCCAAACAGGAGACCAAAACAAGATACATTCAAAAGCAGAATTATCTCAACTATTCAAAGAGGTGCAGGAACTACAAGGGAAACCTGCAATAGAGCACGTACCACGCAAGGAAAAGAACAACGGAGTATTTTCTACATCCTTACTAATTCTTAGGTAGACTGAACATTAAGCCAAATATTAGACCTAAGGTTTCTAAACAAATGTATAAAGACACAAAGATTCAAGATGGCTACACTGCAAGAGGTGATACCTCAATTGAAATCAGGAGATTACATGGCTACCATAGACTTAAAGGATGCATAATTGCTCATCCCTATGTATAAAAAACACAAGACGCTGTTGAGATTTATGGTCAACAAAAGACACTACCAATTCAAAGTACTGACTTTCAGTCTAAAATCTGCACCAAGAGTGTTCACAAAGTACCTTGCGGCAGTAGCAGCACATCTCGGAAGTCAGTGGATTCATGTTTACCTTTACTTGGACGACTGGTTAGTAAGAGCAAACTCTTACAGTCTATGCCAACAGTTTATACCTCAGGAGATAGAGACACTAGTTCAACTGAGTTTCTCCATATATTAGGAAAAATCATCACCAGAGCCAGAACTCCTGAAGGTGTTCTTAGGCGCAGAAATAAATACTGTATTAGGAAGAGCATGCCCAAGCGAAAAGAGGAGATCAGCCTTATTAAAGGAGACTCTTCTATATCAGAAGGGGCAATACCTGACAGTGAGAACGGTGGGGCAATTACTAGAAATGATGGCCTTATGCATTCATTTAATTCCCAACATTCGA
This sequence comes from Lissotriton helveticus, assembly GCF_964261635.1. Lineage (NCBI taxonomy): Eukaryota > Metazoa > Chordata > Amphibia > Caudata > Salamandridae > Lissotriton > Lissotriton helveticus. The sequence continues at coordinate 189,467,903 of NC_136070.1, read as the reverse complement.
CTACACATGAGACCATTTCAAGAATGGCTATAGACACAATGGTCACAGGCAACCGGGAGTTCGGAGGATCTAGTGGTTGTCACACAGACAGTTCATCAGGCGATGACATGGTGGAACAAAACAAACCTAGCACAGGTTTGACTTTTCACACCACCAACTCCAACTCCAACAGTGACCATAACCAGAGATGCATCCCTAATGGAATGGAGAGCACACATGAACAACCTCCAAGTGAGGGGATTGTGGACACTGCAGCGTGTAGTGAAACACATCAATATCTTGGAGTTGAAAACCATATTCTTAGCCTTAAAGGCCTTTCAGAAAGAGTTCTATGGGAAAAGGGTGTTGATACAAACAGACAACACAACCACAATGTTTTATCTAAAAAAGCAAGCAGGAACTCAGTCTGTAGCACTCTCAAAGCTAGTTCAAGAGATTTGGAAATGGGCAATCCCAAGGGGAATAGACATGATAGCAATACACCTAGCAGAAAAGGACAATGTAGAAGCAGACCGACTGAGCAGGCAAACAACATCATCCCACGAGTGGGAACTAAATCAAGCAGAACTCCAAAATATTTTCAGGAAATGGGGGACACCACAAATAGACTTATTTGCAACACCCCATTATGCAAAATGCCAAACTTTCGCTTCCAGGTGACCTTGCAAATCAGTCCCTAGGGAATGCACTATGGATAGACTGGGCAGAGATATTTATTTACGCTTTCCCCCAATACCATTACTGAACAAAGTGATCAGCAAATGCAAGATTAGATAAATGACAATGATTCTCATTGCACCACAGTGGGCCAGACAAACTTGGTTCTCAGAAATAATGGAGATGTCACAAGGGACAATGCACAAATTGCCAAAAAAGAAAGATTTGCTAACAATGCAAAATGGAAAAGTACTTCACCCAGAACCAGAGAGATTAGGCCTATCAGCATGGCAATTGAGGACTTAGAATTCGTGCATCTCAAACTACCAGAAAGCACAATGGCTGTTCTAAGAGAAGCTAGGAAACCAACAACAAGGAAATGTTATACTGTGAATTGGATGAGATATACACAATGGTGCCTTAAAAACATCTTTCAAGGAAAATTACAAAGGAGAGAACAGTGCTGAAGTACTCCACACATTTACTAGAAAGTAAATTATGCTATACATCATTGGAAGTGCACTTGGCAGTAATCGTAGCGTATACCAGAGGTGAAACAGGGAAAAGTTTAATCACTTCACATGTGGAAAAAAGGGTCCTTCCTAGTAGGAGCAAAAAGAATTGCACCTCCAAAAATGGTGCCAGCACCCACATGGAATCTGAACATAGTTCTAGCACAAATGATGAAAACACCATTGGATCCACTGCACAAAGCAACGCCACAAATGCTCACACTAAGGACTGCCTTTTTAGTGGCAATAACAACCTTACCTCCATATACATATAATAGGATTGTCATGAGGACAGATCCCCAATTTATACCAAAAGTGGCATCAAGATTCCACATAAATCAGAGTATTCCAATACCAAGTTTCTTTCAAAACCCAAAGACCCAATCAGAAAGAGCTTTACACACACGCAAGAAGGATGGTCATTTACTACATTGAAAGAACCAAGAAATACAGGAAAACAAAACCGTTCTTTGTATCCTTTGCAAGACCAGTGAAGACCAGTGACCAAAAACATAATTGCAAGATGGATAGCGCAAGCCATACAGTTATGCCACAGGCAAGCAGGTTAGGCCTTACAAGGTGCCCCGCGGGCACATTCAACAAGTAAGAAAGGAGCAACTATCGCTTTTCTAGCTAATACTCCAATTCAAGACATCCGCATAGCTGCAACATTGTCTTCGGTGCACAAATTCACAAAACATTACTGTGTGGACATTCAAATGAATAACGAAGCACAAGTAGGACAAAAGGTCTAACAACATCTATTCACAATCCAAAGCTCATCTTCCACCCAGCCACAACAAGACTAGCAAACCGCTACAAAGTCTATGCACAGCATGTGAATCCTGAAAAGATTCATGCTGCAAAACGAATAGTTTCTTACCTGTCAGTGTAGTTTTGCAGCTTGAAGAATTTTCCTGATTCACTAGCGTACCCACCCGCCAGGAAAGATGAGAATAGGAGGAGAAAGGGAAAAAAAGAACCCGAAGATGGCGACCAAAGATGGGAGCTTCCGGTGGAAGACTGTCGACTACACAGGAGGACACCAAATGGTGGTATGTTGACGCCCACCACCAACACCAACAACAACAAACAAGCATTTGCAATGCAATAGGTCTCGCTTTAGGAAAGTTTGAGCTATTGGCATTGTAAATGACACATTTTTTATATATGTGTTGGTTTTGAAAATAGATACATTAATAGCATTGTCATTTACAATGCCGATAGCTTAAACTTTCGCAAATGTGACACCTATTGCATTTGTAATGTAATATGTGTTGAGAGTGAGTGAGCATGAGTGGGAGAGTCAGTCAGTGAGTGAGAGAGAGTGGGCGAGTCGGTCAGTGAGAGTCTGTTAGTGACAGTGAGTGAGAGAGTGGGAGAGTCAGTGAGTGAGAGTGGGAGAGTCTGTTAGTGACAGTGAGAGAGTCAGTGTGAGTGAGTCAGTGAGTGTGAGTGAGTCAGTGAGTGTGAGTGAGTCAGGGAGTGTGAGTGAGTCAGGGAGTGTGAGTGAGTCAGGGAGTGTGAGTGAGTCAGGGAGTGTGAGTGAGTCAGGGAGTGTGAGTGAGTCAGGGAGTGTGAGTGAGAGTCGGTGTGAGTGAGAGTCGGTGTGAGTGAGAGTCGGTGTGAGTGAGAGTGTCAGTGAGCGAGTGAGAGTTTGTGAGAGTGAGTCAGCCATTAATGCTTGGCATTTGCAGATAGCGTCAGTACTCTAAAGCTCAACTTTCATTGTGACAATGGTTCGAATATACTGGCATTGCCACTGGGTGTTGTACTTATGTCTAAACAACAAAAAGAATGTCTGAGGGTCTAAGTGGAATACTGATGTGTGTAATGGAAGGTACAATAAAGTAAGGTTGGACAAAAGTGCAATAAGTGCTACAAAACAACACAATCCCACAATTGGGAAAAAGTGCCCATCAGTTCCGAAACGGTTCCGCCCTAGTCATCATCTGGGCTCTCCTTACCCAGGGGAAAGTTTTTTGTTTGTTTATTAAACTCAATGTAGATGATACATGAATTATGGGATGGGTGGAACCAAAATTGTTATAGTTGTAGTAAATCTGGGTAACTGGCAGATTTAACAAAATATCCACCTGCAAGTAGGGTCTACTTGCAGGTGGATATTTTGTTAAATCTGCCAGTTAATTCACATTTATATATTTTTAATATTGGGAGAGTTGAGAGAAACTATTAAAATTAATTCCCTTCGACTCAATCTCTACCCAATTTTAATACACTTCACGTTTGTTTATTCACATTTACGCACTGCAAAACAGTTACCCATATTTACTATAACAATTTTGGTTCCACCCATCACATAATTCATGTATCATCTACATTGAGTTTAATAAGCAAAAAAAACTTTCTCCTGGCTAAGGAGGGCCCAGATGATGACTAGGGCGGAACCGTTTGGGAACTGAGGGGCACTTTTTCCCAATTGTGGGATTGTGTTGTTTTGTAGCACTTATTGCACTTTTGTCCAACCTTACTTTATTGTACCTTCCATTACACACATCAGTATTCCACTTCGACCCTCAGACATTCTTTTTGTTGTTTATGCATAGTATTGGGGCATATGTCTGACAGGGTCGTTAATCTAGCCTCTGGACCCTCTTTCTAAATGTTAGTTTTCTGTTGTACTCATGTCAACATAATCCTGCATCAAATGGCGTTGGCGTTCAGGGATATTTGTGCAGTTTTAAATGTCCTAAAAGCAGTGCTTACAAGGAGTGTACGTTTTTTTATTTGCAGTTTTAAAGATCATTAAAGCAGTGCTTACAAAGGGTGTGTGCGATAAAAAAAAATTTGCGGTCTTGTATTAACTTTAAGTTGCTTAGGATCCAACATTAGTGCTAGGAATGCACAGTATGCGCGTACGAAACTACTATTCAAGTAATAAATATACTTAATATCCTCCTGTAATTGTTAGCTTGGGTGGTTGGGGGGGCTGAGCACATACTCTGTTAAAGATCATGAAACCAGTGCTCACAAAGGGTGTGTACGATAATAAAAAAGTTTGCACACTTCTTGTATTACATATATTTGTAGATTGCTTTCATAATATAACTTCCCTTGCAAAGTCACTAAATAATAACATTTGAAAGCTGAAAGATGAGCACACCGACATCATGCCAAGAACAGCCTCGCAGTGTGTCTGTTAAAAAGTACAACCCGAAAAAAACAATAACAATAGCAACAACAATCGTAAAGAATGTACAGCACTGGAAAAAACAAGTGAAAACTCACACTACGTTGAAACTGCAGGATTGTAATGATAATTGAGGATGCTAAAACTAGTGTTGAACGAATGAATGACTGAAGAAAAGAAAGAAACATGAGATCAGCATGGCGCGTTGACCGCGTGAAATGCTAACATCAGCGCGCGATGTGCATAGTGTCAACAACTACATCACAGTATAATTAAACAAGATTACAGTATTGCTGCCATTACAGTTCTCAGACTCAGTACACTACAGGCAAGGGTGCGCAGGCAGCTCAGGCTGATTGAAGCATTCATGTTATTTAGTAATAGCAGCCACAGTAAGTTAGCTTTACTACAGAAAAACACTGATGCCACAGCAGCCTTCCTTCACCCACTCTGGGCAACCTGCATCCTCCTTGCTGCTGGCAATCAATCCGTCAAGTCAGGATGCAGAGCATCGGTGTGGACACCAGGCCTCTCTGTCCCACATCGGACCCAGCCCACAACAGAAGGATGTGAGCCCCCAACATGAACAACACGGACCTCAGCTGTAATGCCTCGAAGCTGCAGCACTAGGAGACTCCTTGCTGTCAGGTGCTCGATCGAGCCTTGCCTCTTCAGTGCTGCATGCAGTCTTCAGACGTCTTTTGCAAGGACGGCAGGTTCACCACTCTGACCGAAGCTCTTCAGAGGGGGGGCGGGGGGGGGGGGGGCGCAGGCAGTCGTGCTCCTACAGCCATACTGAGCTGAGACCATTTCTGCAAGCCTCGCCAGCCGGCCTTTGCCTCTTGGAAGAACCGTGGTGCAGTGCTACTAATGCTATTTTATTTTAAGATGTAGCACTGAAAGCTATTGCTGGAAGACGGAAGCCAGCGTGAAGTATGACGAGCAGTTGCAGAGTTAGGAATTGAAAAACAGGCAGCTGCACATATGGAGCAGCGGACATAGTTTAAACACATAACTACAGCTCTCACTTAAAAATGCACTCTGGAAACTTCAATAAATAGTTTCTTGCAGCCAAAAACTGTCAAGATGCAAGAACGTGCAGAGGAGGTTCTGCAAGCGTTAAAAAGACAATTTGACACTCGGCTTTTCTAACACATAGGTGCTCTGGTCCTCGTGAGCTCCATACTTCAGCAGTGGGGTTTCTCTTTCAGTATTCAACTGCATACCCCGTCGCATTTAAGGATGCTTATCAATACCCTTTACTGCACCGAGGTTCATATTGCACTGCTAGCAGAAAAAGTAGAATGCGCAATCAAAACATCTAAAATAAAACTATTTGAGAAGAGCAAAAATCCACCCGATCCCCTTTCTCTATATTGCATGATGTAGTGTATGTATGTAGCCGTCAGGCTAATCATCTGGCTAATTAGGAACAGCTTACCGGAAGTTCGGGAGCGTCACGTCGTGGGGCGGGACTTCTGCTTTTTTGCGGGAAGCCCGGCCCCACGGAGAGCAGCAGTGACGCGGGGCTCCCAGGCATGAGGGAAGCCCCGCGTGGGGTGAGTCGAACGGGGGATATGTGTGTGTCTGTGTGTGTGCGCGCGCGCGTTTGTGAGTGGTGAGGGGGTTGCGTGCGTGGCTGTGTGTGTGCGTGAGCCCGTGAGTGGTGGTGGGGGGGTGCATGGTGGGGGGGTGCGTGCGTGTGTGTGTTCGTGTGTGTAGCTGTGCGTGTGTATGTGTGTGTGTGTGTGTGTGTGTCTGTCTCTGTGGGCGTGTGCGCACGATTTCAAAAGGCTTGACTTGCTCTGAATGTGGGACAGGGGATGTGCACGGCGCCGTGCTGGACGTGCGCGTACAGGCGATGAAATCGCCGAGGGAAAGCGCGTGCCCATCCCCTGTCCAACATTCCCGGCAAGGCGGCAACATTAGGTCTTTCGCTGACGTGAGACCTAAAAAGGAAAGAAATATTACAATTCAGAACCCAACCACTAGATGGCGGAATAATGCACAGCAAGTGAATTCAGAAAATTCTTCAAGCTGTGAAACTACACCGACAGGTAAGAAACTATGCGATATGCTGCCATTAAAGTAGCACTTTAAAACATTTTGCAGGCCTGCCATTGCAGCCTGTATTCCATTTGTAAACTGCCATTTCTACCTGGTAAAATAAAAAGGCCTAAACCTTCCATTTTTAGGTTTCGCCTGCACAGCACTTCCGAAATCTATTATAATAAAAAAAAAAAATCGTGAAAAGGGGTTACAGCCTGCCCGTTACCTACCCTTAGTTGGCTTTGCGGTCTCTCTTATTTTCTTGCTTCTCACGGATCAGCAGCATCAGGGTCACATCATCAAGTTTTACTTCCTCTATCCTCAGCTGTACCCTGAAGCTTGGACCAAGTACAGTTTCCGACTGGTGGCTAGTGTCCTTCAACTGGCTGCATTCTTCTCGAGGTACTGACAAAAAAGAAAAACTTTACGTTCTAGCACTCTATAAGAGTGCATGTGTTTTCGGGCAGTATCCTCCTAATTTTAGTTTTTTACTTCTCGTGAACGTGAAATTATCGAAAACTACAACATGACATGCTTGTGGGTGTATTTAGTGTTAACTGTCTAAAATGAGAAGCTGAACCAGCATCGAACATGCTTTTAAATATGGATTTGTTATCTCTGGGGAAAACTGTTGTGCCCTTTGAAGTGTTTTCTAAGTGCTGCAATTAAGAGTTGGGAATTACTTTGTCCGAGTGTATGCTTCATCACTGTCCTATTTATCAATGCTATTACCACTGATATTACTCTTAAGATATGTCCATTATGTTTGATTGACTATCAGCAGAATATAGTTATCAGAATATTGTCTTGACATAAATATTGGGTTTTCAATATTGTATCTCAAAAACTTTCCCCATAAGAGTGAATGATAGAAAACCTGCAACGATAAAAATAAGACTTTTAAAATACTCCACTAACTTAAAGGGTTTTTCCACTCTATAAACAAAGTGGAATAAAAATCCGATTTCGCTGTTCTTAAAAATGACCGTTCAATATTGTTCACAATCAATCTTAACGTGCCTGCATACTTAATAAAATCCTTCAAAACCGCTTCTGCAAAAAATCAATTGACATCCTACTGTATATAACGGGAGGACACGATGCTTTTGCTCCGTGTAGGAGGTGAACTCTAACAGCTGGATTCCCACGGTAATTTAGTTTTCTTGTCTCGGTGGGAAAAGGGCGGGGCAGTTTAAGGGCCTAAAAACATCTGGTTGTGTAGCCTTGAACGAAATGTGATTTTTTTTTTCATTGTACGTGCAGCACGTGATCTGGAGTTCTTAAGGCAGGCAGGCAGGCATTGTGAATGCAATCCATTTTACGTGTGTTCAAAGTCTGAGCAGTGCATGAAGCAATTTAAATACCTGGCTGGGATCTCAATCCGTTTCAGACATTCGTCTGAGCGCTCCTACCAGATGTGTATCTGATCACACATGGTTAGTGGCTCAGATTCTTTAAAGTAAAGCGTGGAACGGATTGTATTAAGAATTCTTCTCTAACTTTCGTCCCGAGAAATGCTGCCAGCCCCACTTGTTTCATGCTGTGCTTATGTATGGATCTCTCAATGTTTCCAGGACCAAAGTGGTAGCAGCTCATCCAGTGCAGCTTTTTTGCTTCCATTCTAGGAGTTGTATGATTGTTTTTATACTCTGATAAACGGGAATAAATATCCCAGAATGCAAAAAATATATATTTTGATCAGGGGAGGCTGCTCCGATGGAGGGGAGGAGTGTTGCCCTACTTGAAATCCCACCCCAAACCTAAGAAAAAAACAAGCATTGAAAATGCAATAGGTCTTGCCTTTGATGAAGTTAAGAGCCATTTGCTTTGCTAACGGTATTGTATAGCAAAGCAAATGACTTTAACTTAATCAAAGGTGAGAGCTATTGCATTTTTAATGCTTGTTTCCCCAGTGGCGGAGCAATGGTACTATGGGCCCAAGTGCAAGCAGGGAAAATGTCCTCTTTGACTGCTTTGAGATGGTAAAATACAGCACTAATCAGGGTGCAGTGGGCTCCTCAGCCCTTTAGGCCCCGGTGCCAGTCCACCTGCTGCACACTTTAGTGATGCCCCTGTTTTCTCCATGAACCCCAACACCCAAAGCACGCTGTTAGGCGTAAACAATATAATTAGATTACAATTACCACCATACAATAGTTGAAAAGTAGCAAAAAAATAAGTAGACCCAAGTTGAAATGCACTGTTTTCACAGCACAAAATATTCCGTACCAGCCGTGCGAGACAAAGGTATTGGGAGATAATTGGAGATGTGCGTGCATAGCTGCCAAGGTTTCATACTGCTATGTGTGACATTTTCATAATTTCAGTGCAATTATGAGTGATATTTCAACAAACATGAGTGACACCTTTTCGCGAGCAAAATCAAGTAATAAAGACGAGGGAAGCAAATAAATAACAGAAATTACAACCATCTGAGGAATGAGAAACTCTAAGAAGATCTTAAAACTGCTATGAAACACCAGAAATGGAAGGGCACTTTGGTGTGAATGTGCAAGGCACGCTGCTTTTAAGCACCTTATGCCCATGACCTCCAGCCTCGGCCTCCCTGAGTTCTGGGGATGCCATTTGCGCTACTATGTCTCTCACATTCCTTCGGGGACACCCAGGCTGCAGTCACAGAGAGCACGTGCAGCCTCGTACTACAGGTGTAAATGTGTGAGTCACTCTGCTTCTAAGCACCTAACACCAATGATCCACGTCCCCTCCAGTCCTCCCTGAGTTCTGAGGTGCTCCCTCTGCCTCTCACAACTCTAAGGGGTCACACAGGCTGCTGACACACATGTAGGGTCATGATACATGTGTGAATGTGCTAGATGGTCTGCTTCTAACACACCACTGCCACCCAGAACCTCCAGCCCTCCTTGAGTTCTGAGGCGCTTCTCTGCCCTACTGTGTCTCTCACGCACATAAGGGGACATCCAGGCTGCAGGGGCAAGCTGCTGCGACAGTCATGCTGCCTGACTCACGGCCGCGTGGTGCCATGGAATCACCTCCTCCTGAATAAGATACATTGTAGCATTAAATGACGATGAGCCCGCCAGCGTCTCCTTAGATTAACTGGCAGCCCTCAAGCCCGAGGGAACAGCGCACACACGCCGTGTCACCTGTGCGCTGTCACCTGCCAAGCACGCAGTTCCTTCCACTTCACAGTGGCAGCTGGCATAAGCAGATATGCGTGACAATGCATTTCAGTGCGGTGATGTGCATCACCACACTGAAATGCGTTAGAGTCACGTCTGATGCGTGATGCTTGGCAGGACTGTGCGTGGAATATTAAATTAATTTACTGCCCTTAATTCTTATGCAAATCTTGACCTCCGGAGCAGACTATCAATTACCCTTCTCGTACAGCGAGAAAAGGGACATTCTTTCTTAACTCTGTTTATTAGCAAGGGAAAGGGCCAAAAGGAAATGTTTGCAAACACGCAAGGGTCGAAAATGGGCAGAAAACATGTTGAATACTGTCTACATTTAGAAGGACGTAATTTGGGTGTTTTTTAGGGGGGGTGTATTTCCATATGTTATCTTTGAACTGTTTTCTGCATTTAGCCCTAACCCCTTGCACCCTCCCTCCCCCGACTACAAATACTCTAAATAAAACGAAATATATATTATTATTTTGGAATATAATTTATACATTTATGTAAGAATTATATGTGGGCGGACTTTCTCGTTGTGATAAAAACATGTTTAAAAAAAAAAATTGTTGATAAAGCATTATTATAGTCTATTTTGCCATGACAGGGACTTTATTGAGAAACGCACTCTTTTATTTGCACCGTGCGGCTACTATTCACCCAGCCCGAGGCACGCAATGCTGCCATTCAGCTCTTAATATCACAGGCGGAAATCACAATGCAGGAACAAGTTTTTAATTGCCCGCTCGGCATATTGTTACATTATTTAAAAGGTGTTAATGGCACGGGCATGAATATGCATACTTAAAACCTTTGTGGAGACTATTTCAACGTTTTTTTTATTAATTCTGAATTACCTTTTCAATTAGGTTCATGACATAATGGGCTGTTGGTTCAGCATGCCTTTGTCTCACCCGTCTTCTATAACTAATAAAACAAAACAAACAAAAAACAAACGCAGGCCCACATATGAAAAACATGCTTTCTCGGTCTTATTTTTTAATGCATTCTGTTATCAAGCGGTTTCCAAGGGCGGACTGTTTTTATTAGCACGATTAAAACAAGCATCAATCTCGTAGCTTTATGGGGCCATGTGTTTCTAATTAGCGTGGAACACATGGCCCCATAATGATAAGAAAGTGCTTTGCGACAGCAGCAAAGCAGGCGACCCAGTCCGGATCGGAGGCGAAAGGGTGTCAACAAAAAACACTCATTTTCAATAGCAGGCCACTGTTTAGCATAAACGGTGACACCAGCCAATGAAAATGAGGGGCAGGGCTTAAAGTCCCCTTCTGAAATGTATTTATTTATCTACTCTCCTACAAAATCTCTTGCCCAGCGCGCAGCGAGTTGCGCTGCAACGCCAGGCGAGACCTAAAAATGGTAATTTATTGCCACAGAGCGTGGGGACTGGGTGGGGCAGCTGCTGAATGACCGCAGCATGTCACTCAGCAGGAAGGAGGGTGGGCTGGTATGGCATTGTTAAAAGTGCCCATGCCTTTTTGGACAGCCGTCTTGCAAAGGCCAGCTGCACATGCACACTTTAAATGGCTCTAACCCAGCTGTTTTAAGACAACTGGGTTGGAGCAAGTCAAAGTTGTGGAGCGCTGAATGAGGCTGCTCCCTCCAGTCAGGGCGTTGCTCTCATGCTGCACGAGAACAGTGCCCTGATTGGTCAAGGGAGTTGCTGCTTCTAGTTCCAATTGTGAGAAGAGGACCAGAGCGGAGGACAACATGTCACATTATTTTATTTTGCACATGCCCGCCCCCCATACCCTTAGATGCTAGTCACCACTGATCATGACCCCACTCACGCATGGACCTTAGACACTTGAGTGCTGTTTTTTTGCTCTTGCGGTTTACTTGGTAAAACATTACCATTCCACAAAGGTAATGGTGCTTGATTTTAAGTTTGACGGATGGGACAAACTGTCACAAACGGGACGAGTAGCCTGTCTGAGGTATTTCAATTTTATTATATCCTATGTCATTCATAATGAGGGGGACGGGATGTCTGTCATGTTGGTGACAGAATTCCCATCTGCCAAACTGTAAATCAGGCCCTTAATTATCAATTTTCTGAATATTATAGCTGTGATGGCTGTGGTGGTCAAACCTTTATAGCAATCCATGCCCCTTTATTAAAAAAATTATCTTTAATTTTGAAGAATAGCCAGTGGTAATCTTGTTACGGCCAGTAATTTCTACATCCTCACTCTGGCTGCAGAAAGCATTTAGGTGTACATTCACTTCATACGGCACTCTTGTCATACCTGTGCGCTCTAAATAACAACCTTACTGTCCTCCTATATTACTATAACTCAATTTACCAACCTTGGATGGATGCAATGCTCTGTCTTCCTATCTGTGCAACAAACTCTGCATAGAATTAATTCCATGAATGTGGTCCTTAACCACTAGTAAAATAAACTGAAATCTGGAAATCTTCTACCATGAGAAACCCCTGAAAATGAAATCTAGTTCCATGAACTGAAGGGTGGAAACAGGATTAAGTGTGATCCTTCAAATGTCCCCTTTAGGCCACCCGTAGACCAATAATTTTCTCCTTCAGTGGGAAACTGCATTTGAACAATGTATTCCTATGTATCTAGGTAACCTATAGTCCCTATGCATAAACTATACAGCAGTATCAAGGGCCAATCCAGTACAGTTAACGCATCAGACACAGCAGAGAACTTAGGGAAAATTGCTAAATGTGAAAGTTGTCTATACTGTTGAATGAAGGGACCAGGTTAGCATGTCTTGCTAAAATGTATCTAACCTCCCTCCTGGCTGGTGTTAAAGTAGAGGTCATGTTTAAAGCAGAGGTCACTGCTTGGCAACCGGAATGTGCTCTATTGTGGTAGTCCAAACATGCAGGAAAAGGAGAAAGAGGCAAACGCAGAGCAAGTGTGTCGAAGAACTTGATTACAGGCCAGAGGTTGGTTATGTTCTTCTGGTCCAAAAAGAGAATAAATGTGCATGTTGTAAAGAAATACTATAGGCTGTGGACTTTTGGGGCCTTTGCCTGTTTGTGTCTGCGGACCCTACAACATAGACCCATTCTTTTATTTTGTGATATACGGGGTACCATTTGGGGTGCGTTCACACTGCACCTTTATGTGCTTTGGCATGAGGGCCGCAGTATCAAATCACGTTGCACGCTTTTATTACGCTCCTGAAGCGGCTTACTCCCCGGGGTGGGCAGCCAATTAAAATGGATAATGCTGGGCGCTGTGGAAAGGTTTTTTTTTTCTTCTTATGCTGTACTGGTTTGCTTATTATCCATAAAATGCCACTCTAATACATGACCTTCTCTGCCACTTCACTCTAAAACACGCTACTCCACTCTTCGCCATTCCACTCTGACACTCCATGCCACTCTCCTCTACACCACAAACCTTTAGCCATGCTGAACAGCAGCCTCACTGGTGCAAAATATGGCTAAAACACATTGGCAAAGCCAAGAGGTCTTGCATAGGCGAGACCTATTGGCTTTAACAATGCTTGTTTTCTTATGGTGGGTGGGTTTGGGCAATATGGACAATTTAACGGGCAACACAGACATTGGTAACGGGCAGTAAAAAAAGAGAGGTACGATGCGGTCAACGCTGGCCTTGTTGCGTCTTTTTTTTCTTCTTTTTCTTATGGTGGGTGGAGGCCACCACAGACAATGGGGCAGGGTGGGTGGAAAGAACCAACATGGATAACAGGAGGGTGGAGCTGGGAGGTAAAAAGCATCGCAGACTATGTAAGAAGCAACATGGACAAGAGTGGGAGGTGGGAGGGGAAGAACAACATGAATGGGAGGAATAAAGAAGAACAGTACCTGAATCAGAGAGCGCAGTGAATAGACAGAAATCAAACTAAACCAGTCAGTACTTGGTCCATGAGCAAAATGAAAGAACAGAAATTGACTTTGGCAGACACTGGCCAATTAGGTGGCATCAAGTAAGAGTGACAATGAAGTCAGTGAATGGTAAGCAATGTGCAGGCTCCAGGGCCTGTACAGTAAACATTATGTCTTGCATCAACAGCGCATGCTGTGTCAGCAGGTGAGACCTAAAAAAGGATAAAGACGGGGAAAAAACAAAACTCATTGCCAAAGTAAAGTATAGGCCCATCGGCGCTCACACTGAAGTGGACTTTTTCAGCAAATGTACCAAATGCCATAAGTTACTCGTCAAGAAAGGCAATAGTTGAACTGGACCAACCCATTGCTCCTTGCTATGGGCTGAAACAATGTGAATGACAGCTACACAGACATTGTGAAGAGAGGTCACCCAAAGCTCTTCTATGCATGTATTTATGTATGTATTTTTATTTATGATTCTGTTTGATTAAACACGCTGCGGAAAACAGCTAAAGCGGTCTCTCATTTACTCTTCCGCTGTTGTAGTGGCTACTCTGGAGGCATGGGACAGGGAAGCGGCCTCAAAGGGCCTCACAACTGTCCCTTCCCTGATGTCCCCAATACTTGACAACCCAGAATTTGCAGATGCAAAAGTGGGCTTGGAGTATATAGTGTGGCACACTGCCATTTGTGAACCCGTAGGAGACCTCTGACAACAAGGGCATTCAGTCCTTGGAGCCTCTGAAACAAGACTATGGTCTCCCTGAGAAGGAACACATGCACTACTTCAGATTCAGCACTGGATCACCCAAGCCTTAGTTAAACCTTATGGCAGCAGACCACTCACTCCATTTGAGAAATGGATTGTGAAAGCACCTACTTTCCGACAGCTATACATTTCTGCAGAAAACCATTGGCACCAGGAGATCTGAACAGGTGGAATTTGAACACACTCTCACAGATAAAATAGTATACACTAGCTTGGGTTCAAAAATAGTAAAGCTAGAGATCTCCTGCATGTAGGAGAAAATGTGGGGCTATAGGCACACTCCCTCACCTGTTATGTCGATGCCCCAAGTTACATTGTATTAGCAGGAGATGATGTCCCGCATCAACACTCTTTGACACAGAGATCCCACAGTTTCACGCCTACAGATTATTCGGTCTTCCCAGTATGGAGACTTACCCACTACCCTCCAGGAGAGGCAAAGCAATCATCATGGCATTATGCGCAGCTAGGCAGGCACTCACTGCACTCTAAGGGGAGGGAACTTGGTCTTTAGGCTTGGCTAAGAAGGCTCTGGTAGTTCTTGGGTATGGAAAAGCTCTCAGCAAATCTGGAAAAAAAGAGGCCCAATTGTAGAGAATGTTGGCACAGTATGTTGAGTTCCTGTCCTCAGAATACAGGGAGCTCACCTGCCCCAGATATTGCAGTGTTCAGCGTGTCACCCAACCCCAAAATACTTTAAAGCAGGGTACTGTTGCGACTTAGTCTTGAGTGGCTCTGGTGGATTGACGTCCAGGAGTACACTCACAAAATTGAAAGCAACAGGAGGAATATTCACTAGAATACATAGACTGGCTGAGAAGGGGAAGTTGGGTTTTTTGATTTGTTGTTTGATTATGATCTGATAACATTATCTTGATGATTCGTTATGCTACCCCATCGTTCAGAGGTTGTTAGTGGGTGCATGTGAAAGCTTTTGAAAAACAAAAACATTTAAACAACAAGAGTGTCTCTATGCCCGCCCTGAAAAGACTACAGTACATCATTAATATGGTCGTTCTAATGAAGTACATAGTATGAAATTCCCTGAGGAGTCAAAGAAAGGGATTTTTTTCAGTAATCTGGCCCATTTTAGGAAATTGATTCTATTTTGACCTGTTGAGGCCGCAATGACAACAAGCATTGAAAATGCAATAGGTCTCGCAGCATTAGAGTTAGTGCTTTTAGAATTGTTTATGGGTTTTTTTTGTAAATCTTTAGCATTTTTGTTTCCTGTAGCCAATGCTAAAGAATTTCAACAAAAAAAAGCCATAAACATTTTTAAAAGCTCTGAAATGCAGTCTGAAATGCTGGATATATATTCAGTACAGATACACTATATTGTTAATGAAGACATAGGATATAATATGTTGTACTGTATACACACAATTAGATGGGAACGTGCTGTGTGTGTCAGCGATTGAATGTGGAGGTGATGGTGGATGTGGTGGTGGATGTGGTGGTGGATTCGGTGGATGTGGTGGTGGTGGATGTGGTGGTGGATGTGGTGGTGGATGTGGTGGTGGATGTGGTGGTGGATGTGGATGCGGTGGATGTGGTGGGATGTGGTGGTGGATGTGGTGGATGTGTTGGTGGTGGATGTGGTGGTGGATGTGGTGGTGGATGTGGTGGTGGATGCGGAGGTGGAGGATGTGGTGGATGTGGTGGTGGTGGATGCGGTGGATGTGGTGGTGGATGTGGTGGATATGGTGGTGGATGTGGTGGTGGTGGGTGTGGTTGATGTGGTGGTGGATGCGGTGGATGTGGTGGTGGTGGATGTGGTGGTGGATGCAGTGGTGGATGCGGTGGTGAATGTGGCGGTGGATGTCATGGTGGATGTGGAGGTGGTGGTGGATGTGGTGGTGGATGTGGTGGTGGATGTGGTGGTGATGGTGGATGTGGTGGTGGATGCGGTGGATGTGTTGATGGTGGATGTGGTGGTGGTGGTGGATGCGGTGGTGGTGGTGGATGGGGTGGTGGTGGTGGATGGGGTGGTGGATGTAGTGGTGGTGGATGTGGTGGATGTGGCGGTGGATGTGGTGGTGGCGGTGGATGTGCCGTCCCAGAGTGATGTGGCGCCGTCCCAGAGTGATATGGTGGTGTTGTGCGGCGTGCAGCAGTGTGCGGGGTGCAGCAGTGTGAGGCGTGCAGCAGTGTGAGGCATGCAGCAGTGTGAGGCGTGCAGCAGTGTGAGGCGTGCAGCAGTGTGAGGTGTGCAGGGGTGAGAGGCGTGCAGGGGTGAGAGGCGTGCAGGGGTGAGAGGCGTGCAGGGGTGAGGGAGGGTGAGGGTGTGTGAGGGTGTGTGAGGGTGTGTGAGGGTGTGTGAGGGGGTGTGAGGGTGAGGGGGTGTGAGGGTGAGGGGGTCTGAGGGGGTGTGGGGGTGTGAGGGTGAGGGGGTGTGAGGGTGTGAGGGTGAGGGGGTGTGAGTGAGGGGGTGTGTGGGTGAGGGGGTGTGAGGGTGAGGGGGTGTGTGGGTGAGGGGGTGTGTGGGTGAGGAGGTGTGTGGGTGAGGGGGTGTGTGGGTGAGGGGGTGGGAGGGGGAGGGTGTGTGAGGGTGAGGGTGTGTGAGGGTGAGGGGTGTGAGGGTGAGGGGGTGTGTGGGTGAGGGGGGTGAGGGTGAGGGGGAGTGAGGGTGAGGGGGAGTGAGGGTGAGGGGGAGTGAGAGTGAGGGGGAGTGAGAGCGAGGGGGAGTGAGAGCGAGGGGGTGTGAGAGCGAGGGGGTGTGAGAGTGAGGGGGTGTGAGGGGGTGGGTGAGAGGGTGGGTGAGAGGGTGGGTGAGAGGGTGAGTGAGGGTGAGGGGGTGAGTGAGGGGGTGAGGGGGTGAGGGGGGTGAGTGAGGGGGTGAGGGGGTGAGTGAGGGGGTGAGTGAAGGTGAGGGGGTGAGTGAGGGGTGAGAGTGAGTGAGGTGAGTGAGGGGGTGAGAGTGAGTGAGGGTGAGAGGGTTGTGAGAGTGAGTGAGGGTGAGAGGGTTGTGAGGGTGCCTGTAGATGGCAGACTCGTTCCCTACATTCTCTGGGTATGCAATAGGTCTGATAAAAACACATTTCCTGGGCTGCTGTTTCCTCCCAGTCCACCACTGCAACAGAGGTGCAACAGAAAAGAATACAGTGACATAGCCGAGTACCCAGTACCCTGGAAAAGAGTCAATCACTGCTAACTGACCTCTTTATATAGCAGGGATAACGAGTTCTCGTGGGTGCTTTTCCACACGAACACACCATCGTCACAAGATGTGTTGTTACTTCGAATTGGCTAGCGTTACATTCGCATCTGCTGCTCAGAGCCTGCTTGTTCAATAATGAATTCACAGTTCGGAACGTGTTAACATTAGGACATTTTGTCTGCTTGGAGAAATGCATTTTGTCAGATGCAAATGGGAGCGCCTCAAACCCCGAAGCACATTTTTAATTGTTTTACTCCTGCTAAAAATGACTGCATACCTGCAAGCATCTGTCAGATCGTTTATGAACTGAACAAAATGTCTGCACCCCCGCGTGCTCCTCCAAGGGTGTGCTCGGTCTATTGTTTATAGGCCCCTTCGAGCTATTCTGCAGCAGAACATAGCCTCGAATAGACTGTGGCACTGCAGCGACAAGGATGCATGTTTCACCCCAGTTGTAGAGCAATTCAGAGTAGGCTGAACCATGATACTAATTGATTGTGAAAGAACAAATAACAGTTTTGTCACTTTAAAGCACTGCTCGACTCATTTGAAAGAATATGCATTAACACCTCTTGATCTGTGTCAAAGTGAAAAAGAATGTTGAATATTAAAGGGATGAAGGCTTATTGCTGCATATATCAGCTTTGATCTTAATTGGCTCCTGCTATCGCTAGTTACACTTGGGTTGTTTGCCAGCTTTCCTATGAGAGCAGGCGCCCCTCCCCCACGCCAGAGCAGGCTGCCAGGGTGCTTGCAAGTGGCCAGGATGACTTCTAACGATGCAGATGCTAAGTAGATGATTGGCGGCACATCGAGGTCTGACGGCTCAAGGGACGGGAAATGTACCGCTCGTCAGGCTTTCAGCAGGAAATTAATTAAAAAATAAAAAACTAGGGGGAGGGGGCGGGAGGCGGAGAGTTGAGGCAGGAAGAATTAAGTGAGAGAAATGTGTGGAGAACAGATGAGCACGAAGAGAAGTGGGGGCGAGAGGGTAGAAAGAAAAGAGAAAGATGTGAGAGTAGGCGGGAGAAACGAGGAGCTAAGGAAACAGAGGTAAAGGGAGGCAAACGTGTGGGGAGACGAGGAAAGCAGACGTGGCAAATGTTGGAGAAAAGAAAGGAACAGGAGATGGGCATAGAAGGAGGTTCAGAGAGGGAATAGAAAGGAAGGGATAGAAGTAAGGGGCAAAGAGTGACAAGTGAGCAAGAAGAACAAGACGGAGGGAAGAGAGGGGAGGGGGGAGGAGAAATGCGACACGGCGGGAAGGGGCAGGCAGGATGACTCAGGGGAGGGGGCGGAGCGGGGCAGAGCGGCATGTGGGTGTGAACAAGCCGGGCCTTTGAAGTGAAGCTAAGCTTCACTTCAAAGGTGTCGGAGGAATGCGGGCGGCTGTGCACGCGCTTTTAAGCTCAATGCACATGCGCATTGAGCTTAAAAGTCACGGGCACTGCAAGGAATCGCCACGATTCCTTGCAAGTTAGATAAAGTCTGGATGAGCCCCTATAGTCTCGCTTGCTCGATGCGCATGCGCATCGACAGGCGAGACCTAAAAATGATTGGACACACAATAAATTGGAACACAATTTCGTCTGCTGAATAGGTCTCTATCCCATGAATAGAAATTCTGTCCCTATCATTGCTTTTTGAAATGCTTCAAATTCATATATATTTCGTGTTTCGGAACATTGCTTTAGTTACTTAAATTGTGGTTACTTGAAAATGATTACTTGTCTTGAATGATTTATATGCATTATGTTACAGATGCAAAAATGAAATCTATCTTAATGGAAGTCCCTTTTGAAATGCCCCTCTCTAATCTATTGCCCGGTCTACAGTTTAACACTTTTCAGGCAGTGGTAGCGTATGACGATGCGGATGCCTACGCCATTTTCCTTTATCCCGAAGACGGGATTCAGTTCTTTGGAACAAGACCCAAAGAATCCTACTATGTCCAACTTGAACTTCCAGCTCGGGTGGGCTTCAGCCGAGGAGAATCAGACTTCATGAAGAGAGAAGCCCCGTATTATAGCATAACCAGCAGTGAACAGTCTGTGAAAGATCTCTACCAGTGAGTCTTTTCAATGTATCTTTTATTATGTTGAAGATGTTCTTCAGATCTTGGCAAGTGAGAATAACAATGCGACATATCACAGGCTAATGCATTTGAAGTGTTTTATTGGGTTGAATCCTTCCTTTTGTTCAATTTTAGTTCTTTTCGTATTTGTTTTACACACTTCATTTTCTTATTACTTTTAGTGAAATCAGTCAATTTCTGTTGTTTGCCATAAACAAAATGGTGACTCTTGCATTTGCACGCTGGACCCTGTTAGCTATGGGTCAGTCCAGAGATCTCCAAAACTGAAGCAATTTTTCCATTGCATTAGGCAGTGATATTAAATAATTTGTTGGTAGGTTAAATAACCACAGGACTTCATACAAATGTGCTATATCATGCTTAACCCCATTATCTGTACTGGGATGTATTCATACAAGTATATCCTTTTGTGAGATGTACCCTTTATTGTCCTGTTATAAGACGATATGCAGTAACCATCTTTGAGGTGTACTCATGCTGGCACATCTCAAGGTGAATAGCAATGTATGGATTGCGGCTGCTTGACTTTGTGGTTGAAGAATAATTGCAGCTGTATAAATCATAATACTGTTTAAACATATCATTTAATGTATTCAATTTGATTTCTAAAATGCTGGTGTTATTAATCGTGGTTTTCACCTGTTAGCCTTCCTTAGAATGCTCATTCCCTAACTCCAGCATCCAATACGGTTATAAAAAAAAACACAAATCCGCATTGTCAAATTACTTTTTATTTCTTTTTAGAAAAAGCAACGTAAGAGTTCCAGGACTATGGGTCTTTCACATTGGTAGCATCACCCACATGGACAATGTCATTCCTGCAGGGGCGAGTGAGAAGGCGCCAGGGGTGCACCCTGTGGTAACACTAGAAGGCACACAAAACAATGAAGGGGAAGATCTGTATCCAGATCTTAGTAATGAAAATGTCAACTATCCTGAATCCTTCTATGGTGAGGAGGAAGATGAAATTGAGTACCCATTACCAGTACCCACCAATGTGTCTCCAAGGCTTTATGCACATTCTGAAGATGATTCTCGGCCTTCTAATGCTGATGTTCCTGCTCACTTGGACCAGAGTGAACTTGAACATGAAGAACCATTATTGTCCCAACCTGAAACTCACAATCCATCATTTTCCGAGGTGCTGCGTAACCTGCCTCGTGGGGACATTCCAGAAGAAGTGGACATAGACCAGGAATACCAAGAACCAGTTGATGAAAGAGCCCCACCAATAACCGTAAACAGAGGGGATTCATTTGTCCCTACGTCTGAGGAAAGGCCATCATACAATGAGAATGTTCCTTCCTTCCCAGATGGAGGTGCTGTACCATCAGAAATGGAGATTCTTCCCGTTTACCCCGAGGGAGAGGTTATTCTTCCACCCTCTCAAAATAGACCACCAGATGCAGCCGAGGAGGTCCATCTAGGTGTTGATAGTAGTGGTAAGTTATATGTCTTTTAAATTTGTTTTTGCAATTGTACAATCCAGATCTACTGTGTGTTTGGAGAGTGACTGACAAATGTTTCAGTGGCAAAGGAAGCATTTAGGTGTGACAGCAAAGAGTATATACACTGGAAAGCCATCCTTTTACTTTTAACACAATCATTTTGAAACGATGCAGTTGTTGGAAGTTTCTTTATTATTATGTCAATTAATTATTTTGTAATGGAATATTTTAACACATGCCCTTATTTGCTTCTATCCTAGCCTCAGTACCTGGTGATCAGGGCCTTCAGCTGTGCCTACAGTTTATTAGGCTAAAGGGGTTGGCTTTTGGCATGCCCAGTATCCAGTGCCTTATATCTAACAAATAGCACCAGTGATTGTGCCAAGCAGCAATGGATGAGATCTCCAAACATGCCATGTGCCTACTCACTCAAAAGGGTCTGAGCAAAGTGTGTGGGCACATGGGAGTGTGCCTAGGTGCCTTGTGGGATTGGGGGACGATTCCGCTTGACTCCACATGGCCTCAATTTTTTTTCTCAGAACGAACTTGCATGATGGGATTTGCAGCCTTTGAATCCTCTCAGAGTGCAGCATAAGTTCCCACTTCATAGCAACGAATATGCATAAACTGGAGGAGATAATCTCTTGTGAGAACAGTGCCTTTAAAGTGAGGGAACTGCTGGAGATATCAGTTGGTCTTCAGGTCGTGGTTTGCAAAATGAGGTTTTGAGGGTTTTTTATGTACACAAAAGCAGGAAGGTGAAGTTAGAAAATGTTTACATACTTTGTGGTCATGATGTTTTTTTAGACTAACTTGCTTCACTTACCTTAGTAGCTATTGCCTAATTACATACTTTTCCTACATTATTACTAATACGGAAATGTTGAGAGGCACACATGTTCCCATGGGGCTGATCTGCTGAGCTTATTGTAGTTTGCTTAATAAACTGTACACCAAATACATTAAGCTTAACATGATTTAATTTAACTATTAGATAACTGGTTTTCCAAGTTTACTAGACCAGAAATAATTTAAAAATTAGTGATCATCATCTTACCATCTCAACTTGGATTAAATTAACACTGCTGGTAATGTAATTCCATGCTTACCATTCTAAATTGAATATCCGGTTCTGTAATGCTTAAGTCTATACTTGTAATGCAACCCATAGAATTAGACAGCTTGATTAATGGTGTGGCACATTATCAAAAACTACAATTACTGCTTAGCAGTTTACATTTTCTTCCCTACCGTCATCTGTTTTCCTTTTGAAAGTGAATTGCTTATCATTTTTGTAGGTTATAAGTGCATTAAGCTTATCGCATCTTTCTCAGTGGCATTTCATGCATAAATCTTTGTGACGAACATAGGCCATCTCCATTTCCGTCTTTCTTCTCCATATGTATTCTCTGGTTTGTTATTATCTGTTGTGAATACTAAAACGTGTCTTGATTAAAGAATTATCCTGGTTCTCTTCTAAGCATTTGTCCACTTTTCATCCCATAAATTACGTCTTTATGGAATTGCTTGATAAGGATTTCCTTTGTTCCATGTATTTGGTATTAATTGCCCTGCATGTGCCACACTGCCAGTAGATTAATGTCTCTCTCACAGAATGAAGATTGGATGAGAAGGCATCCATCTCGAAAAGTAGATTCTGCAATGAATTTATCTCTTGTCTAGGCACACGAGGACTCTCCCACTGTTCTTTGAACTCTGCTTGGTGCTCATGGGATGCACTAAATAACAGAAGTTCACTTTTATGCCTGAGACATCCCATTATCCTGCATGCAGAACCTTTAAATAGGTTTGTCTTCCATGTATGCTTCTTTTTTACTCCTACAATATTAATATTATTATTATAAATAAATGCGTTACACACAGCCCTTTAAGTCATAAAGGACTGTTTTAAACATCTGTGCAAAGCATGCCTAATTTAGGGGTCCCTTCTAGGGTAAATCAGGAAACATCAAATATTTTATATCATTGTTTGAGGCCCCGGTTTCTTTTTAAACTTTTCCATCACCAGCTGTAAATGAGCCGTGGTAAGCCATTCTTAGATCACTTGAAAATATCTTCAGATTTATCCAGTAGTTCTTGAAAGTTGACATCCACTTTGTTGCATGCAGTTTCTAGAGTGTTGGACCATTCAAGGTCATGGAGAAGCACATTGTGTTTTGCTTCATTGTTCTATTCTAGTTTCAGATGCTGCACATTTATTCCATTTAGTGGTTCAGTCTAGAAGAGCAATCCCCTAGTATGTCTTCCTTGTGGAGGTCAACCAGAGGAGTCGTTTTGCCCCTTTTTAACACTGATTTTAATCCCACAATGGCCAGTACACTGTTTCTATTTTAGATTTTTTTTCTGTCATTGGGTTTGGAAGTTAGTTAGTGTTCCGATTCAATGATAGTCTAACACTGATGAGAAGGAGCAACAAACACGATGGCAGAAATTTGATGTCTAAGCTGCATCCGCACCAGAGTGCTGTAACAACGGTGTAGGAAATCAAAAGGGATAGTTTTATTCTATCTGAGCTATGACCACAGGGATGGTTGCAAAATTCACGGACGGGGGTCAGCTGTAAACCCAGGGTCTGATCAGTTTCCTTACACCAGGAAGGATGAAAACACATTTTTTAGGATTTGTTCAGTGTCACCACAAGCTAAAACAGAAGAGCCCACATGCATTCTGCAACCTACTTAGGGACCAGAAGTCAGAAGGTTGTAAGGTGTGTAAGGCTTTCTTGCACAGAACAAAAAGGTGGACGAAAAACAGATGAAGAGCAATGGCCAAAGAGACCACAGAGTCTTGGGGAACAGTTGGGCTCTGATGTTGAAGAGTTGGTATCATTAGAACTAGACATTAAAAACATTACAGACACCATTCTTAAAAAATAGTTTACGGTGCTAAAAAAAGAATATACCCGCTAAGTCTCAGACTCTGTTTGTTCAGGCTGAGGTGAACGGGCTCGGAACTCGGGAAACAACCCTCACCGTCAAACACTCAACATTCAATTCAGCACCAAAAGAAAGGGAGCCCTCTGGACAAAGTCAAAACACACTAGTGGGACAAGCCTGCACACTTGGGTTCAACTCTAAAATAAGTTGAGATCAGAGGAATGACAAAGACAATCAGCTCCAGAATGAAAGGGACCGCACTGCTCCCTGTGTGGGAAAAGAGCCATTACAATGCACTACGTCAAATGGGTGTATAAGGAAGGTGATACACAATCTTCAAGCCGTAGAACAGGGTAGTCCGGATGAAGTAATTTGGCAACATGCTGCGACTCTCCTCACGAGAAGAGGTTGATTAGTTCTCATCTAGGTCTTCGCCAACAGATGACATAACCTTATGTCACACATTAGTGAAGTTTAGCATATACATATTCGGTACAACTAGTGTAACTAGATTGATTCTAGAAATGCTGTTGCCTCCCTTTATAGTCCCACCCCAAGGCAAAGATAAAATGAGGTTGGAGGCAGTAGGTAGAACGATGGAGAGGGCATCAGCTATGCAATTCCAATAGCAAAATCAGTTTTGCATAGTGACTCCTTTTTGGAATCGCATGCTGTGCATTATTCTGCCACCTAGTGATTGGAGTCTGGAATTGTCCTCTGTAGTCTCTCTTTTTTCTGTTTTCTTTTTTATGTTTTTTGTTGTGGATATCGTCAGTTATTCGACCATTTGGTGCCATGTCCCTCCTAGTATGACCTCAGAAGTACACACAGCAGATGTCAGGGCCCAACCTCCAGCGGTGCAAAGAAGAACTCGGAGGAGGGGCAGATCCAAACAAGTGCAGCAATCACTATGAAGATGAATTATTCTCAAACACTACATTAGTAGTGGGATTCGTGTTAAGGCTCTGTGTTCAGAGCAAAGGAAATCCTCACTGAGAAGCAACGTGAAGGACGGAGTTAAACACAGCTCATCTACTACATAATGTAAGAGAGGAATTGGTACAGAGAATCTGATCAAGCCTTTGCATCCAGGGAAGCCATAGATGTGCACAGAGAAAGTGAAATATTTTTTCATTCCAGTCAAAGTGACTGGCAATGCAGAACCTTGTTGCAAACAGAATTTAAGAAGAGATTCATACTGCTGTTTCTATAACGTGCATCTGTGCACAGAATAGGTTTAACCTCTGGATATATTTATGGAAAAGCATAACCTCCCCTCTGATTTTTATTCTACTCCAGGGCTACGCATGAATATTTTCAGCAAGTCGTCATACAGGATTCTACAACAGGGCACATATCGCTAAAACCAATCCTCCACAATAAATTAAAGTATCGTAGATCTAAATCAGTGAATGCGTCTGATCTTGAAGCTCTGAACTTATGAAACCTGTGCAATTGCATTCAAATTAGGAACATTCCTGTTGTTTTCTATGATAGGTGAAAGACCAGAAATTAGAAGTTGGGAACAAATTGTTCACAGTGTGTCTGGAAAATGCTTTGCTTCATTTCAGCACTGTGATTAGACGGAGGTGTAAACATGTTCATATGCAGTGATTATGGGCATACTTTGGGTTCCTCATCATCCCTCCACGCGCACCAGGAGATGCACTGGAAAGAGAGGCCATACTCTGGAATGAAACTTGATAAATGTCCCCACTGATCAGATAATCTATTGAGGCACCAACAAAAGCTCACTGGTGACAAACCATACACACACCCTGAATGTGGGATAAGTGGCAGTGCTTCATTTGATCATATCCGCCATCTGCAAACCCACACAGGTAAAAGGTTCTATAAATGTGAACATTGTGGAGAGAATTTCTGCCACACATCTACTTTCTTCAAAGAACATTTCACACATGCAGGGGAAAGACCATGTATATGCTTAGAATGTGGAAAGGGAGTTATGCAGTTATCAGACTTGATGAAACACCAGGCAGTACACAATAGGGAGAAACCAGACCGAGTGTGAGCAGCATTTAAATCAGTCCGAAAGTGTAAACCAGCAAAACCACTCGGGCAAGAAGCCATATGCTTGTGCTGAGTGTGTCAGATGTTTCAGGCAATCAATTGCATTGGAGAGGCACCAAACCTTACATACGAGAGAGAAGCCATATACATGTGGTGAGTGTGGGAAAAGTTACGGTCATTCATCAACCCTTATTTCACACCAGCGAGTCCACACAGGCGAGCAACCATATTTTTGTAATCCATGTGGAAGAAAATGTAGCCACTCACAAGCACTCGTCCTACATAAGCGATTACATACTGGAGAGAAACCGTATACTTGTAGTGATTATGGGAAGAGTTTTTCTCAATCATTCATACTTATGTGTCCCATAAAAATACATACATGAGAGAAACCATTTACATGCAATGTGTGTGGGTCAAACTTCAGCCGTGCATCTTCCCTCGTCAAACACATGCAAACACACACTGGAGAGAAGCCATATAATTGTAGTGAATGTGGGAAAAGTTTCACAGTGTTGTCTGCACTGGTAAGATATAAGCGAAGCCATACAGGAGAAAAACCACAGTCATGCAGTGAATGTGGGAAGAGGTTTTTTGATTCCTGAGCTTTATTGTCACACAAATGCCTACACACTGGAGAGAAACCGTATACATGTAGTGACCGTGGAAAAAGCTTCATTCAGTCATCAACATTTATGAGACCGAGGAGAGAGACCATTTACATGTAATGTATGCGATAAGAGCTTCAATCGGCCATCAACCCTAACTGAGCATTGGCGAACTCACTCAGGAGAGAAGCCATACATATGTAGTGAATGTGGGAAGAGTTTCAGTGGGTCATCAACGCTAGTAAAACATAAGCAAAGAGAACAACGGACGTGAGGACTGGTCGACGTATTGTGTTGAATCTTATCATACATAAACCTCTGCACAAAGGGTCCTTTAAATATGGTATCATCCCTGCTGCAGCGTTGTTCCAGCACTGATGAGGCTGGCCCTATGTTACCATGACGAGGTGAAAGTCCAATGGGACAAAACTGTTTTGGCTATAAACCGTACTAGACAAGAAATTGTTTAAAGGGTTCGATGTTTTGTTAACGGCAAAGAAAT
Source organism: Lissotriton helveticus (assembly GCF_964261635.1). NCBI lineage: Eukaryota > Metazoa > Chordata > Amphibia > Caudata > Salamandridae > Lissotriton > Lissotriton helveticus. The sequence goes on along the minus strand of NC_136070.1, from coordinate 189,441,013 downwards.
TAGCCTGACACGACTTGGTGAAGAAATGTGCTTTATTCCTATTAATGCATTTATGCATAGGCTAAATTCAAAGACCTACAAGTTCAAGACCAATGGAGTAAACAGTTAATTTGTTCTGTAAGTCAAGAAGAACATCAATTGCAATCGTTGTTCATGGCAAACCACTAACACAATAAGAATACAAAGAATGGACATAAGAAGAGCAGTGACCTATGCTTAAGACCATGTTTACCAACCTGCCCAAGTTAACAACCGAGGTAGCTAAAGGAACCATCAAGTTAACACTGCAGCTGGAATGGCGCATACCAAAAACATGCACTTGAAATGCAAAAAGGCATCTACAAATAAAGCATCACCCAAATGGGTGACAACAGGAAGCACCACCTACGCACTTGAGGAAAACCTACCCCTTCCTGCATTCTCTGAACCCCTCACAAGACAAACCTCTGAACTGCAAGATATTGTAAAACAATATGAAGAGGGGAAAGTGAGTCCTGCTGCTTATACAATTGAGATTTGTAAATATTTGTCACTATTATAAAGATACATGCTAATTAGAAAGATTAAAATGAGCTTGTTATGCTAGGCCCATCTAAAGATTTCCATGTTCAGTTAAAATAAATGAAAATCATAACACCAGTAGCTCTTCAGTGACCCGATGGATCCCTGAGGCAAGGGTCTTACTAACAGCTGCCTGTTAGCTGAAGAGGAGACGGCTGTGAATCTCCCCTCGGCTGTCACCTACCCAGCTAGACATTAGGCAGACGTTCCTTTGTCTCTGTCGTATCTCCCTCCTACCCCTTCACCCTACCCCCTTCCCCCTCTACGCTCCATTCTTCTTGCCTTCTAGCCCTTTAATGTTTTTCTGTTGAGACCTAGCTATTTGACCAATGCTCGGTAGAGCTACCTGATAGCTGAAGAGGAGATGGGCTGCGGATTTCCCCTCGGCCGTCACCTACCCAGCCGGACCTTGGGCAGACTTTCCCTTTGTCTCTCCATTGTATCTATACCCTACCCCTTTCTCCCCTACCCCCTTACCCTTCTCACTCCATTTTCCTTTTCTTCTATGCTCCTTAAATGTTTTTACTGGTATCATTGGTAATATGTAACTGATGTAAATTTGCAACTATGTGGAACCTTATGTAAAGCGCTCTGATACCTTCAGGTCTAGCCTAGGATGACCAACTAGCATTGGAGCAAATTCAGGACGGTGAGTGTAAAAATTCAGGACAAAGGGTCAAAATTCAGGACACAAATTCAGGACAGGAGGTACGTTTTACAGACACATCAGAGGTCGCGCAATAGTATATATGTAAGCCCAGCCATTTCCAAACATATTCAACCATTTGCAAACCTATCCATCATGTATCCTTCCATCTATCATTTCACTTATCCATCCCTTCATCCATCCCCTCATCCATCCTTTCACTCATCCTCCATTATCCATCCATCCATCCACCCTTTCACCCTATCCATCTGTACACTTAGCCATCCACTCTTCATACCATCCATCCAGTCACTCATCCATTCAGCCATTTACCCTTTCACCAATCCAGCCATCCTTTCACTTACTAATCCTTCCACCCATCCACTCTTTTAGTCATCCATCCTCCCTTTCTCTCTCCATTGACCCTTTCACTTAGCCATCCTTCCTTCCATCCATCGATCCATCCACCCACCCATCCATCCATCTACTCATCCACTCATGAATCCATCCATAGACCCTATCATTCATCCATCTATCATTTCACTCCTTCACACATCTATTCATACTTTTGTCCATCAACCCTCCCTTTCACTCACTCATCCTTCCTTACATCCACCCTTTCACTCATATGTCCATTCATTCACCCTTGCACTTATCAATCCATCCATCATTTCACTCATCCACCTACCCACCCATCATCCACCCACCATCCACCCACCCACCATTCACCCACCCACTCATCCATCCTTTCACCCACCGACCATCCAATCCACTTATCCATCCTTTCACCCACCCACCATCCACCCACCCACTCATCCATCCTTTCACCCACCCACTCATCATCCATCTATCCTTTCACCCACCCGCTCATCATCCATCCATCCTTCCCCTCATCATCCATCCTTTAACCCACCCCCTCATCATCCATCCCCTCATCATCCATCCATCCTTTCACCCACCCCCTCATCATCCATCCACCCTTCCCCATCCACCCTTTCACCCACCCCCTCATCATCCATCCATCCATCCTTCCCCTCATCATCCATCCATCCTTCCCCTCATCATCCATCCTTCCCCTCATCCATCCATCCTTTCACCCACCCATCCATCCATCCCCTCACCCATCCATCCCCTCATCCATCCATCCCCTCATCCATCCATCCCCTCATCCATCCCCTCATCCATCCATCAATCCCCTCATGCATCCATCCTTCTCCTCATCCATCCATCTTTCCCCTCATCCATCCATCTTTCCCCTCATCCATCCATCTTTCCCCTCATCCATCCATCTTCCCCTCATCCATCCTTCCTTTCATCCATCATCCATCCATCCATCCTTCTCCTCATCCATCATCCTTCCCCTCATCCATCTTTCCCCTCATCCATCATCCAGCTACCCTTCCACCCATACATCCAGCTATTTACATTTTCTCTCCATCCTTCCCCTCACTCATCAATCCATCCATCCTCTCTCATTATCCATTTATTCAATCTTTCATTCATCCATTCACCCTTTCACTAATTCATCCAGCCATTCACCCATCCCTTCACTTACTTACTCGCCCACCTTTCCATATTAATTTTGAGCTGAGCCCTTTTGAGAAGAGGCCCATCAAGAACTTCACCCTCGCTGCAGGGGCCGTTCCAGGACTGGGACAGAAGCCACCCAGGGCGGAGACAGGATCCACCACAGGGGGGACAAGAGCCATCACAGGGGGGGGGGGAGGGACTTGAGCCACCACATGGGGGGGACAGGAGCCATCACTGAGGGGAGGGCAGGGGCCATCACAGGAGAGGGAACAGGATCCACCAGGGTGGGCACAGGGGTGGGCATGCAGTATTCATCTTGGGCTCCTCGCCCCCTCCTGCACAAGACAACGAAGACAGGCTCTCTGTCCAAAATGCCATCCCCCACTGTGATGTACAGTACTTACAGGAGATACTCTAAGAGAACTGATTGAACTGATTGTCCTCCATACTTTGTTAATCAGTGTGGGTGCGATTGTGCCATTTCTTTATTTTATTACATTATCGACTGCATGTTTGAAGAACCGAGGTTTGCTCGGTGAAGAGAAGCACATGCTGCCTCGTTGTAATCAGGGGTGTAATCTGGCCGAGTCTAGGATGTTTGGGGCCCTGGGTAGAAATGGAATGTGTGAGGCCCCTCTAAACTGCAGAGACATGATGCATTCAGGGCTGTTTGCATGTGAATAGATGTCGCTGCTCCTGAACCTGCAGCCCCTCCCTTTCAGTCGCCTTCGAAGCACCTCTTAACAGGTCATCAAGGGCTGGAGGTGTGGGGTTGCCATCCCGCTGTGCATCTCCAATGCTGCTGAGTATCTGAGGAGCTTTGGTGCAGCATCGGAGTGAAGAAGGGAGGTGGGGGCAAGCTCTGCCGGCTTTAGGGTGAGGCAACCGGTGCCCTGTTAAAATGACGGACATATGGCGTCCGTTAAAGAATCCTTCACGGACAATGGACAGACGGCCGAAATTACGGACTGTCCATGAAATTTACGGACGGTTGGTCACCCTAGTCTAGCCAGCTCTATATAAAACTCTTTAAATCAATAAAATTCTGTGGCCCGGCGCACTGTGCTTGAGGGGGACCGACTTTGCACTGTGCTCTTGCTGCTTAGGAGGGTTGGAGGCAGGCGTTAGGGGATCACGCTCTGACTCGGGGGCGCATTGTGGTACTGAAGAGCCTGGGGTGGAGGGTGCTGATTGTTTCAGCACCTGCTTCTGAGTTCGACTTCCTGTTGCTCAAATGAGGTTAATTTCAGCTATTTGTCTATTTCCATTGACTTCGTTCCATTATTTTGATTGCAAGTAATTGCCACTCTATGAGTTACATATTTAGTCGTTGCCTGACTCTCTTAAATCCACTGAATCTATGCAAATGTCACACATAATCAATCTGAAGCTTTAGCAGCTATACTCAAATGGGTGTACTTTTCGATATTTACATGATTCCCTCGTCTTCATTGCTTGATTTTGCCAGCAAGAAAGTGTCACTCATAGTCATTGAAATGTCACTCATAATTACACTGAAATTATGAAAATGTCACACATAGCAATCTGAAACCTTGGCAGCTATGTCTATACAACTTGTGGGTGTCATTTCAGTGGTCCGCCTCAAGCCCATTTGTACTGCATCAACATACTCAATGTGTGAGCAAACCACGGGATTATATGCACGTTTTCACAGTTTGTGCTTCATGGTGTTTGAGGAACTGTTGAGCTAGTTGCCATTTCTGCTAAGCTGGCCACAGTGCGATCTCCAGTGTGTCACACAGGACTTCTGTGACACGCTCACCCTATACTATAACTTTCAGCAAATGTAATTTCAATGCATTTCTATTCCGATGCCTAATGTATGCTTCGGTATGATTACGCAGTTTACTTTCGCACATCATTAACACTTACTGACTGCAAAGTATATTGTGCGGTTAAGCTACCATATGCATACATGTTTTGGATTGTGGTACATTACATTATGGAATTGTCTATCTCCTACTTATCCTGCATGGGATTGTTCAGTAGGATTTAGTGGTCCATTATCTCACATTCATGGACATTTGGGTACACATTCAGGGGTTCATTGTCCATTTTACATGTGTACTATTTACACTTTTTTACCCTACACAGGGATGGCAATGGATACTATCTCCACTTGCTCACTATCCACGTGCCTACATGGGGGCTACATACGGTTTTCACCCTTTCACAGGGCTTCGTTGCATGGGTGTCGTTCCCATTTACACTCCTTTTTCTACCCTTCTCTCTGTGTATTTGCTTATGGGTCTTAGTCCCATTCACATTAGCTGACCTCCTATTCTTACAGGTAAGTAATTTGTCTTTTCTCTTGTGCAGCCTTGCAGCTACTTTGTATACATCAAGAAATAATGCATGACACCAGACTCTGTTCACTACTTGGTGGCAGATTATGAATTGGAGTATGATCATTGCTGTGATGCTGAAACAAATCTCACAAATGTAACTAGGTCCGAACATGGGAGCTCTGGACATAAAACAATGACAATGTGGCACATAGTTTTTTCTGATGTGCATTTCTTTGAACACTCTTCTTCACATCATTGTCCTTACAACAAGAATAACAATAATATAAATAATACACATAAATATTAGTGACAATGATAATATAAATATGTTATGACATTAATTAAAAGAACATGGGTAGTTGCTTAGTACTTAAGAGGACACAGCGTTCATTTTTGCATATAAACTCTGTAAACCAAAAGAATGGAAGCTCGAGTCTGCTTTGACGAAATTCTAACTTGTGATCTGCAAGCAGCCAGCCATGTAATGTTTATTTTTTAATACTATTGATCGTACAATACTTCTATCTGAATCGGTGCATGGCTGAAGTGTTAATTCACCTCAAACCACTGTGCCTGCCCTTACAAATAGGTGAACACTACCACCTCTTCGTTATTTCTGTTGTTCTCAGTAGTGGGTATGTCTATCTCCTACTACCTGTTTCATTGTCTCACATCACTCTCTGTGTGGATATTCATGTATAAAATCAAACGTGTGTGTGAAAACTTGTTCCCTGCGCTGCTCTAATGACCTTCTCTACCCTTCTCTAGTGGAAAAAAGGGGAGGGGGGTTGGCAACCAGGGGTATATGTCAAACTGGTACTCGCTTGACTCCCCACTATATCATCATCAGCAGTTGCCAACCATGAAAATAAAGGGGATAAAACTGTGCACAAAAGAAAAAACTCTGTGTAGTTACGTGAGTGACCCTCTAAGCAATAGGACCTTTCCTCCAGAATATGAGTTATAGGACCTACTCAATTAAAAAGAACTGGGCTCCACTAGCACTTCCCACTTTATTCTTTGCCGTGTGCCTGTTCTAATAAAAACCAACATGTTTCATCGCCGCGTTATACATTACCGGCGATTTCATCAAGGTTATTATGGGTCAGCGTTATTCTTGCACTTATCTTTTGATTTTCTCACTTTATTATACCCCTTTATTATACCAGGTCGCCTTATGTTATGGTGCGCACCAGGCTCCCGTAGAAGAAAATGATCTTAAAAGAACCTCTTTTATCCGTATGTGGGTTCTTGTGTCCGCCCTTTGGTCGATATCGTTTGTGCAGTCAGTTGTGGTCTCCGCTCACCCTGCTCGAAGTGTTAATTCAACCAAATGCGCCCAAAACTCAATTAATACTTTTTCCCCAAAAAATCTTTATTTTTCATTTTATCTTGAACAAATACAACTGCAAATGTCACTCACAATACATTGAGATCTACTTACAAATTATAGTATTTTAGACTCTGAGTAACGTTGCAGGCAAACAGAGAAAAGACCATGCATCCAGGCAGCATTTACTGAATTCACTGATTGTAGTAACTCTTCTGACTGTCTCAACCGATTGTAAACAGTTTCACTATCAGAGCCGTGAATCACCACTTCAATATATCTGGGGCACTTGTATTCCTCCAGATGTAGGATGCGGTCTTCTGGTTCATCTCTGTTTAATAACAGTATCTTCTCAAGTTGTGGGTTTATATAATTCTGCTCTTTAGAAAGTATGGGTGCAGGAATTTACCAATTGTTTACAAAGATCTGGCAAATAGGGATAAAAAGATCATGATGCTGCTGTGTGCTGTATGTGTGGCATGTGAGAGATGTACTGGGGGGGGGGGCGGTATAGGCCTCATTTAAATTACGGCGGCCTGTTTCTCTGCCAGGGCAAAAGAGGGAATGACTCCTTCTCCCTGACGGAGCTGCTGCCCGCCAAATTTAGAAATGTCCACTGGCCCAAGGGGACATTTCTAGCATTATCAGGAACCGTCGCTATGGCAGTTCCTGCCAATGGACTGTAAGTTTTATGGATGGCTCCATCAACATGACTGAGCCATACAGCAGACTTGAAATATTTTTTTTCTTCCCAAAAAGGAAATCCCAAAGCCGAATTCTCTTTTTGAAATACAAAAAAAACAGTGCTTCCTCCCCATCCCATGCGAGGGAGCATTTAGCACTTTTTTTATGTTCCTTACCTCCTTCATGGTGGACCGGGCATTGAAAATTGGCAGTATGTCCACCCATCTATATTAGAAGGGCCGACATACAGCCAAACCTCAGACAGCCATTACTTCATGTCACTTCATCAGACCACGGTAGATATAGAGTAGTGTTCACTGTCGTCAAGCCTACGTCCGCCCAATTCTAAATCAGTCTTGTGGACCATAATGTTAGCTATGAGGAAAATCTGTTTCTCACCAGACAGAGTTCCCTCTTTGCCAACATTTAAATCAGGCTGTCTGTATTCTTTGAGATTAGTTGTCTCCACATTACTTACTGAGGCTGGAGCATATGCAGGAGTAGAATTGAAAATATATACACACATTCTTTCAATAATTGTGTTTTGTTTGGAAGAGTTCACACACTGGCTGGTGCAGAAATAAGGATGTATTTTTATTTTGTACGTACTTATTTTTTTATTTATTTCTGTGTGGAATAATTTGTGACTTCAATGCTCATTCGTTTAGCACTTCTCTAAAATTGCATCCTAAAGACTAATATATTTAATCTCTTCTTTGAATTTAGTGTACACCTATAAAGCTGCACGAAAGGACACTTGTGGGGAAAGCCATGGACAGTGTTCCCAGCATGCTTTTTGCACAGATTATACTTATGGATTCTGTTGTCACTGTCAATCTGAATACTATGGAAATGGCAGATATTGTCTACCAAAAGGTAACTATACGATATATTTTCTAAATTATTTTTTGGTCTTTCATTAGCAAACGTAAATGATGCAATTTCCTTTTATCATTTTCTCAGGTGCACCCCATCGTGTTAATGGTAAAGTGAGCGGAAGAATATTTGTAAATGGAGAACTTGTCGAATTTTCGGATGTTGATCTACATGCCTATATTGTTTTAAATGATGGGCGAGCCTACACTGCTATTAGCCACATCCCAACAGTAGCTGCTCGGGGGCTACTGCCATTGTCCCCCATCGGAGGTCTATTTGGTTGGCTCTTTGCTTTAGAAAAGCCAGGCTATGAGAATGGCTTTAGTATTACTGGTAAGTCCTAGCTTCAAAATGCCAAGAGATAAACAGATAAACATTTGCTTGGCATTAACCAAACTGAAGATAGAGAGCTTTTTCAGTTTTTTGAATTTTTAGATTCTTTTTGCAGATGATCTGTTATTGAGTTTGTGTCATCTAGGCATCAAGAAAATTGGCAAGGAGATGTTGGCAAATATGTGACAGTTTCCATATTCTTAGATCTAACCCAGTCTAAACAATATATTCACATACATATAGAAATGGAATGAAAAATGTAAGAAAATACGCGTTGAAATATAAAGTGCATATTGGTGAATCACTAGTGACGTACTATTCATTTCAGTTGATTTGAATGCTAATATATATATTAGGATGTAGGCATAATCAAATGTGATTTATTGTACTTACGGGTGCATCTATTTTTTATTTCAGGTGCTAAATTCACTCACAATATAGAAGTCATTTTCTACCCTGGGGAAGAAAAAATTCATGTTACTCAGACAGCTAATGGACTTGATTCCCAGAATTATTTAAACGTTAAAACAACCATAAAAGGACAGGTTCCATTTATCCCAGAAGATGCCACAGTTCAGATTGAACCTTACAATGAGCTGTACCACTACTCTGGCTCAGGTATGGCATGCCAATATGTATTCTGTTCTGCTAAGATCTAATATATTTGTTGGTTGTAGTCGATGAGTATTCTGTGCATTTGGTAGTACCTTTGTCTTATGATATTTGAAAGTTTTAATTTTACAACACATATTGAGAATTCATTCCACACTTCTATACACCTTGCAGTCTGCAGATTAATGTTCCAGTGCTACCTACCACATATTCTAGTAAAGCCCCCGCGACATTGTCTTGGAAGTCCTCTGACACTTTGTGACCTCTGCAGAATAATCTTTGGTGTGGCTTTCAGTTTCTAATAACATAGATCTGTGATGTCCACATGTGTACCTTGGCTTCTCATGAAAAGTCCAACAATATTCCCAACTGGCTTTTGGAGGAGGGACTGTGCAGTACAGATGGCTTCTAGAGTGGATCCCTCTAGGCCACCAGGGAATACTAATTGACGAGGTGAGTTGGTGTAGGACACTTGTTGCCCAATGCACACTTCTCACCTATAGGAAATGAGCAGCTCCTGCTGAGAGACAGATCAGCAATTCTAGCTTCTTTTCCCTAATTTGATTTTACACTAGCGATAAACTCCTTCTAGCCCACCAAGGAGTCACTGGGTGTAATCACATGAATGGTCTTTCTTAGATTGTCAGCTCCATCCAAATTTATTTCTAATTATGGTCCATCACCTCCTAGTCCACTTGTTTTTTTTAAATAAAATTGTAATTGAAGGGATGATGGCTGAAGGGCTAGCACTCTGCCCTGGCGTCTGCCTAGACCATCACCCATCATTCCACTTCCACTATCTGCAGCCAGTTCCGAGGGTCCAGTGTGATTTAATTCCTGGTTCTGCTAAGCTGTAGTCGCTGTACCTGTCTAGGTTTCCAGGATGGTTGTAGTAAAGCGATGTCCAATATGTAACTTCACCATTACACAAAATGCCTATGGGAATTATTAGAACTATCAAATATGTCACCAATGTGATACTGTGCACAGTCTCCTACTAAGGTCAGTGGGCCACATGCACGTAGGTTTTATTTTGCGAGTTCCAAATAGTAAATGTTTGTGATTCGCTATTAGGAAATCGCAAACACCTATGTTTGAATGTGTCCTTGACACATTTATCGATTACTAATGGGGGGTGGTGGGGGCAATTGACCTACGTCATTAATATTCATTAGGTAGGTTGTAATTTGCAACCCATTGGGAATTGCTAAAAGCACAAGGATAGTTGCCTGCAGGGAACAGTAGTCCAACATGTCTGTGTTTGCTTTTAAATATAGCAACTTTTTTTTGTTTCTTTTAATAAATGCAGCCAGTTTTCCTTAAAGGAAAACGAGATGTGTTTATAAACAAAAATGAAAAGTTTCAGTAAATTTTTTTAAGAGTTGCCAGTATCCTTGGGACCACTGCTAGCCCTTAAAAAAGTTTTTACAACCATTCACAAAGGGGAAGGGGTCCCTTAAGAACCCCTTCCCATTTGCGACTGGACTACCACCTACTTGAAATAGATGGTAAAATACGAATGTTTTGCTATTGCATTTCGGTCGAAAAACATTTGTATATGGCACTGCAAGTTTCTATTCGGAAGAGACACCCTTAAGACGCCTCTTTCTAATCCGAATCGAAAAACCCAAATTGTGATTCAGTAACAAATTACCAAATAGCTATTTAGTCTTTGTACATGCCAAAAAGGCCCTTTTTGCATTTACAAGCGGGCCGATTCTGTTAATCGGCCCATTTACAATCGGCAAAAAGGTATGTGCATTTGTCCCGGGTTTCTAGTGGGTTGTAGTCCGATATAGTTGCTTACAAATTCAGCTTGCTAACTAAGAATTCATACCATCAAATATACTAATTGTTTATTCTTGATAAAACATCGTGAAATTACCACAAAATGCAATGCAAACACGTCATTCAGGGTGCATTTTTCTCTACATACTTCAGCGCCGTCAGTTTTTTTTTGTAAGACCTACCCAAGATATTAACATACTAGTTGAAACTGCAGCCTGGATTTACTCTGTATGCAATGTTTGACTCGAGCAATTATAAATACTACACTAATTTTAAACATGGCAGACCATATGTTTAGTCAGTACACATGCCTAACTTTGTTATGTTAGACAGCTTTTGTAAGCAGTATTGCAGAGTTTCTTGGCCTGTGACAGTCAACAGGGTGCAGACCTTTGTCTGTTAGTTGTGGATTTTTCCATTGGCAGGCTAGGTTGCTTGAAAGGGGCAGATACGTGCTGTGATACAGCCTACAGGATGCCATGAAGGTTTTCTTTTTCTTGAATTATGTGTAGCATAATTTCTGCATGTTGTCATTGGTATTGTCTAAGTAGTCTGGTGTTTCTTCAAGCAATACTCTTCTATGCTACAGTATTGTGGCAGGGAGGTCGTTGTACATTACCTTACTTCAGTGAAGAGAGATTGCTTCATGACCATTCAAGTCCATCTAAATGAGAGTTCATGAAAATTAAATACAAGAAACTCACCCTTACCACTACGATGTTATATGGCTGGGATTGGAACTGAAATTAAAAAAAAAATGCAAGTTTGGGGCTTCTTATCCATGCATTTTTCACAAAACCCCACTGGAATTGTCAGTAAGATCGACCTGCACATATATCGACCCTTCAACAATGCATGATACACATATCTGTGGATTTCTAGCTATACTTCGCTTCACATATACTTGCTGTGATGAATTATTGATAGTCCATATTGTGGAGGTATTATAAGTGAAGGTGGATATTAATACTTTGATATTATTGGTAAAACACTCTTACCAACAGTAGCATAGGGCTCGGTTTTATAGGTAGGCATTTTTTAGCCCCTGCTTCTCAAAGTGTTTTTTTTGTTTCTTGTGTACAGCTGTGACATCTACGACCCGCAGAGAATATTCAGTTTCTTCTGGAGGCGAATCACAAAAATACTATTACCGGTTGCATCAGAACATTACATACGAGGACTGTATTCATGACCAACGAGTTCCTCCAAGCACGCAGAAGCTTCAAGTTGAGCGAGTGTTTGTTTTTTACAGCAGAGAAGAACGTGTCCTTCGATATGCAATGACAAACCATATTGGCCCCGTGCAAGGTATGTTACTTTCTGATAAGTTTTTTTTTTATTTCTTTCTGGTGGCATAACTTCAGCTACATGTTCAGTCTAAAGAGCGGATTTGTAGAAATTGTTTTGTATAGTGCACCAATGATGCTACTAAATACATGTACAAAATAAAAAAAAAATAGTAAATGTTAACACACCCAGTCAACTCTACTGCTTTATCTCAAAACAAAGTACATGTGAAATGGTTGAAAATTGTACAGATGTTCTGGCTTTAGCTCAGTTCTGATGCTGGGTGCAAGAAAAGGGGTAAAGGAAGAATGCCCTTATGCAGCCATTTTATTTGAACTATTTTATATAGTAGGACTCTTAAGAGCTGTGGCCAGGCTTGATAATGTATTTATATTGAAACAGGAATATTTAAAACAGTGGTGGTTCCTCCCTTATGGCGGCGGAGTATCACCTCCCCCTCCCACCCACTGGCAGAGCAGCAAGCATGAAAAATAAAATGGTAATGAAAAGATTTCATTACCAATTTATTTTTTCAGTTCAGCCGAGTGGCAGTGCATGGCAGGGCCACAGCTGCTAATTGGCAGCAGAGAGCTGCGTCTGCTCCAGCTTTAACTGCGCATATCACTTTGGCCGGCTGTCTTGCGACGGCCAGCCTGACATGCACATTTCAAACCTCTCAGCTCAACTGTCTTAGACAGCTGGGTGGAGAGCAGGCGCAGGTCCCCGGTACAAGAGGGAGCATCGAAGAAGCTCGCTACAACCAATCCTGGTGTTTTTTTCATGCTACCTAATATTAGCAGCATTAGGATTAGTTAGGGGAGTTACTCAGAGACTCCTTGCAAGACCAAAGAAGAACACAAGGTTTATTTTTTTATAAAAATGCTTTCATGCAGTGTAAGACAATCGCACTACCTTGGTACAGCCTCGACTCCAGAGCTCTCAATCGTGGCCAATTATAAACAGTTTATAACGGGACCACAGAGAGTTTCTTACAGTGCCTGTAAGTGGGTCAAATATTTCGCCCCACCGATTTATAATTTAAGCAGCCTCTACTGATTTCAAACATGGGATCAGTTACATATGACATTATGAAGTTTATGGCCCTGTTAATATACAGAAACCAAAAAAATCTGATTACTTGAACGTAGGGGGAAGCTTAATTTAGCTATTATTAGACACAAATATCACATTCCCTTTCTCAGACGTATTGATATTAAGTGATTTGCTCATAGTGACATTGATTTTGTTACAGATGCAGCACTAAAATCATCCATCTTTCCCTGGTCTGTGTACCTGTGCTCAAGCGTGGGTTTGGGGGAACTGCTACCACAGGAGGCAGCAATGATCATAAAAATCTGAACTACAGTCTGAAGCCTGGGTTGGAACTTCATCGAACTCATTCATATTTTATGTAAATAAAATTACCAGTTTTCAGCTCTGACCTTGCAATGATCCATTTACAGGAAATTAAGCCGATCAGTCTCTCCATGATGCATGTTTACAAAATAGGAAGTTGGGCAGAAAACCGGTTTAAATTGCATGGTGCTTATGTTGTTCCCTGCAGGTTGCAATGAGTTGCATGTTATAGAGCCGCGGACATGCGAATCACTGCGCTCAAGTTTGCCTGAAAACCCAGCTTGCACGGCACCCTTGGGCCAGACCACAGTATCCTAGCTGGGACGGCTCATCTTGCTTTGTGCCAATAGACAGCTCGAACTAAGTACATAGCATTCCTCCAAAACTTTAAACATGCAACAGAATAGAAGATACAACCAGGCAGTTGCTGCGTTTTCAAATTTGAAACTGATCCTTCACCCAGTTTTGCTACAAAACCGCTGTCGGATATGATCTGGCTAGCTCACTAAGTCTTGAAACTTCTAAGACAGGCAGTCCCAGAAAAGCACTAGCAGTCATAGGGGATAAGCCAGTTAACATGTTGAAAGCAGATACGGCCAGTACAGGTAAGAACCGGGGGGGGGGGGGGCGACGACAGACGACAGGATAGGGAAAATATAATAAATAAATGAAACCACTTACCTTGTGCTCGAGTCGGCGATGCGGCAAGCGCAAGGTAAGTGGGTTTATTTATTTCTTTTATTTTTCCTATCCCGTCGTATGTCGACTTGCCCCACCCCACTGCTCTTACCTGTACCAGCCACACCTGGTTGAAAGGTTGAATTAGGGTGGGCGTGTGAGTCAGCATGGTTGGTGAGACTAGGCTTGGTGCAGTCTTACCATGCATGAAATTGGCCTACTGAGTAGTTAGTCAGAGTCTACATGTATTTTGTGCCCAGTAAATCACTAAGTCATTTGAGAGAAAAAAACACACATGCTTTATTGTCACTTACAGCCAATAGGTGTTTTCCGTGTCAACTACTTCAAACTTCCTAGTGTGATGTGGTGTGTGTATGTAGTTAATTGTAAAATACAATTCTCTCTCAGCAGATGGTACCCATGCACTAAACAAATACACTTGGCCAGCTGGTAAGGTTTTACCCTGCAGGGTCTCCAAGTAGCATCGGGCCAGGGTTCGCGGTGTAGGTTCTTTGAACAGTGCAGCTGAACTTACCTTAGATTACAGTTCAGGAGGTGTCATTCTTGTGTGAATGGAAAAGGGTGGAGGGAACCATCATCACCAAGCTTACCATAGGCCCCAGCAAAGTTGAGTTGCAATGTATCGACTGTAGGCTTTGCACGCTTTACACTGGCTTGATGAGGATATGATATCAAGCACGGGCTGATCAAGGACCAACCTCGTAGTCAAGTTATGTTGTCTCCCCACGGGGTGCACTTAACAGAGAAACTGACATGTGGATCACTGAGCTCACGTTGACTATACACAAACTGAAAAACCTAGCTTACACTGCACTATTTATCACCTCGGGCCAGACCACTAAAACCATGCATCCAGTGGTTACCTCTTTGTGCTGCAACAGACTGGTTGAACCAAATACATAATAGTGCTCCCCAGTGAGCAATAGGCTAGTGTTTTCAAAGTGTGGGACAATGATATCAGAGGTGGCACCAGTAACACTGGCCACAGAAAGCCCATCCTAGCTCACTATAAACTAAGACATATAGAAATACTGCCATCCTTTTGCAAGTCTCGCTTCTTTTTAAATTAGTTGGCACATGCTGCATTCACTTATGCTTCTTATGTTTTTCCCTTCCTGGAACATGGCCCAAGTATCTGTGTCAGTCCACTACTCCATTATTGGCCTGCATCAGCCCATGCGATACATGTGCTCTCTTGTGGGCCACGATTGTTTAAAGTGAAGGACTTGGATCCCGCACATTACTTCCCATATGTTGGCTTCAGTGTCACTCTTCTTTGCAGCCTCCTAATTAGCTAGTACGGGGCAAGCATCACTTACGTTCCTTTCTTTGGAACACGGACCAAGCACCGATTGATTCAACTTAATTAGTGGACTCCTACTGCCCAAGCTGTGATTGAGTTGCTATTTATTCTTCTCCACTATCACTCCCCATTCCCCTGTCTGGTACTTCCTCCACCCCGCAGGTCCTTAATTTTGTTTTCCTCATACCCCCTCCTCCTGCTGTCCATTATTGCTGCTCCCTCCATATGTTGCTTCCTCCCCTCTGGATTCTTTACACATATTGCACAGCAGCATGGGTTGATGTATACCATGGCAAAAAAAAAATGCTATTATTGTCAACACTGGCCGTATCATTGAGTTTTTATTCCTTGATTTTAAGCCATTTGGACAGCAGCTCGTACTGCTGTGTAACATGACCTTAAAATATTGGTAAACGCCAATAGATCTTGACCTGTTGTCTTTGCCAATGCTGGTTTCTTATTGTCTAAGCCCTGACTATAATGCATGTCTTTTCCATCAGACTCCCTGTGTACTTATCGTCCATGTTGCTTTGGGCCCCCACACTCTTCCCTTCATCTTGCTGTACCCTTTGTGTTACTTGCCCACCCACTGTCCTTGTTGTTGCGTGCCTCCTCCCACTGTCTTGATTTGTTGCACACCCTTCCACCTCCTCCCTCTTTCTGTATTGGTGCTTGCCCCCACCCACTGTTGGTGTTGTTGCTTGCCCCCTTGATCTCTGTGTTGTTGACCTCTCTTCCCCCTCCAGCCACCCTCCTTCCGTGTTGCCTCTTAACCCCACCACGCAATCCACAAAAAAAGGTGCCATGCCATGGCCAGCGTTGGCCACATCAAAGGCCTCATACTTCCTCCATCGTATTGTCGAATGTGCCCCACACTACAAACAAACAAGCATTTGCAATGGTATAGGTCTCGCATTTGCGAGAGTTTCAGCTATTGGCATTGTAAACGACAATGCCTTTTATTTATCTGTTTTGATAATTAACGCAAGAATTAAAGGCATTGTCATTTACAATGTGAATAGATCAAACTCTTATAAGTGCGACACCTATTTCATTTCAAAGAAGCGGCCGCCATTGTCCCGTGCTGCTTGGAAAGTGAAAGAGCGCATGGCGCACTGAATGTTGCAGGAAAGCATGTTGTGTCTGCAGTAGGAGAAACTCATTAAAGAAAATAGTGCTTACAGGCTAAATAAGACATACCGTGTACCAGCAGTAGAAGGGCCAGTCCGCATGGGAGGTTACAAATGAATACAAGGCGATACTAAGGAGGGACTAACAAGCCTATTAATGAATCAGAAGCAAGCATTTACAAAGGACAATGACACAAGCCAATGAGAAATATGGGCGGAGAAGGGCCGAGCTTCACATTCATGCTTGAATACAGCATGCCTCGCAGAGCAGCGCATGTGCTGCCCAGGCTCAACCTAAAAAGCGCTTGGTCATAGAGCATTTATTTCTTACTTTCAGCAATGCTGCCCAATAGCTTTTATGTTTTGCAACATGGCTAAAAACATTCCCAAAGCTAATAGCTCTTGTTGATGAGAGCTATTTGCTTTGCCAATGCTTCTTACTTCACTTCACACAAGGGAGGCAAAATGGCCATGAGTAGCAATTTATAATAATTAACCATTTGAAAAAGAATGGCACAGTGTCCGTCGGATGTTTCCTTGGTAAAACACAACCCTACTAGCAAACTTTATTTCATGACTTGGGACATTCTGAATTTGCTGAAACATCTTGTTCATGCAATTGCATGGAGATCTTGGTGAAATATGCATGATGTGCACCTTTAATGTATGGAGAGTGTCAATAATAAGCAATATTAGGCGTAGGCACTTTTTATGGCAAAAAACTTGGCCTGGGGACGTTTTTGCTACGCTGTTCTCTTTTTTTTTTTTTGCACTTATTCTGCGTAAAATGTATTCTTGTCCATAATGGACACCAGGCACGTTTCTTATTTCACTAACTGTCCGATTTGCATTTTATTTAATTTTTCCAAAATTTTACCTAGTCTTTTGAAAAATGTGCATAATTCTACAATAGGAAATAACATGAGTTTCCACATACTTAATGAAAACTGCTCAGATGTAGCATATGTAAATTTAGGATTAGATGATTTCAAAAGTGCACAACCAAGGCGTACGAGATGTGGTCTAGTGGCTGAGTTATAGTACATGGGTTTTAATTTTGCCACTGGCAACAGACTTGTGATTCTGTACAAATCATTTAGTTTCAATGTGTGTAAAATTGTAAACATATGGAATGTGATACAATTGTAAAAGGACTGCAATGCAATGAATTGTTTTTAGAATGCTTTATGTGGAATGTTATATATGTGTGATAGAAGGGAAAGGGTGTAAGGATTCTAAAAACAGCAGTTGGGAAGTTGCTGCCTAAGGGAACAGCTGGAGGACACTGACCTTATCAATAAAACCCACCTTTAAGCAATCGAGATGGAAGACTCAGTAGTGGCTGCAAGGTGTGTGTCCTCCAGTATCCCTTTGAGGAGTCTGAACATGGGGGGTGCTGTCGGCAGGTGCTTGTTGTGGGTTTCTGAATTCCTGGTTGGCATTTATGGTCCAGTCCAGTGCCGATGGATGTGGACTGCAGCAGCAGCATCGGAGGTGTTGTGGTGCACTGTTGACACCATTTAGCATCCAATTGACAAGTGGTTTGTTGTGGGAGAGTGCTTAGGCATGGGCCGGTAGCGGGTCAATCGCTCGAGTTCAAGCATGTGCAATTCAAGGAGATACAACTTAAGAGAATGTGCTTAACCCAGACACAGGCCCCAGATTGGAGCTCAGGCACGCGCATTCTAACTACACGCACATGAACAAAGCATTGTCCTGAATAAACTGATATTGTTTTATAGAACAGGAAATACGATCCAGAGTGTACGTAGTTAGTTCTGGAAAATACATATGAAGTAGCTGGATCAGAGGTTGTTTGGTATAATATTGGATCCTAATCATCCCAACAAAATTTTGTTTACTGAATCAAATTGTAAGTCTGGCCAGGAATAGGAACAATTGTTTCAGAGTGTTTTCTCATCTGAATTGGGATGTTTGAAGGGTATTGTCATAAAATTATACTTAAATACTTTGTAAAACCAATTATGCATAAGGTTAGAAATGTACCTATAGCCATGAGAGCGGTCTTACGGGAAGAGTGGAACAGGTTGGAAAGTGAAGGCATTATTGAGTGAGGAGAATTTGCTGAGTGGGTAAGTCCTTCAGGTTTGGGAAAAAAGTTGGATGGCAAGATACATGCATCGATCTGAAAAAGTCAATTTGGGTGGATTGGTATTTACTTCCAAACATTAATGAAATGTTATTTACCATTGGTGAAGCGAAGTTGTTTTCTACACTTGATTTGTCCCAAGCCTATCATCAGATTGTTACATCAAACCTAAAAACATTTAACATACTTCATAACGGCCAAGTTTTTGTACGAATGCCGTTGGACTTGCCTCTTACTCTGCAGTCTTCCAAAGGATTATGCAGAAGTTGTCTGGGGAAAGGCTTTGATCACAATACTAACTTAGTTGAAGTATTGAAATTATTTAGTGATGCTGGATTAACAGTAAATTTGAATAAGTGCAAGTTTGCAGCTGAACAGGTGAAATATTTGGGTCATGCCGTCTCAGAAGGTGGTACAAAAGGGGGTGGTGATGGACGGAGCATCCGAATCAATCAAACACTCACACCCAGTCAAAAGATCTGGGTTTGATCCATCACCGTTCTTTAGCCCACTCTGCCACCCCAGTTCAGACATGGCTATATGCAAATCAGTCTGACCCTGTGCCTCATGGGAACAGTCCAGCCCGAACTGCCAAGCCATGTCTTCCCTGGACCGGAAACAAGCTTCCGAGGACCGGTTTCTGGCATTCCAGCCGTCTTCAGCCCTGCTTGCTTGAATCCAGTGGCAAAGTGAGCAAGTGACTCACGTCTGAGCATACCCTGCCACACTTATGGCGGCCAAAAGTGGTGCAAAAGGGGGTGGTGATGGACGGAGCATCCGAATCAATCAAACACTCACACCCAGTCAAAAGATCTGGGTTTGATCCATCACCGTTCTTTAGCCCACTCTGCCACCCCAGTTCCGACATGGCTATATGCAAATCAGTCTGACCCTGTGCCTCATGGGAACAGTTCAGCCCGAACTGCCAAGCCATGTCTTCCCTGGACCGGAAACAAGCATCCGAGGACTGGTTTCTGGCATTCCAGCCGTCTTCAGCCCGGCTTGCTTGAATCCAGTGGCAGAAGTCCAAAAATGAGGTTGGTGGAGGCAATAAAAAAATGCTCTGCCTCCAATAAATAAGAAACAATTGAGATAATTCTTGGGAATGCCTGAGTACTACGCTAAGTTTATTTAACATTTATCGGATTTCACTAGAGAGAGAGGCGAGATTTTTAAGAAAAGATTAAGATTTGTTTGGACTTCAGAAGGTTAGGATGCTTTTGCACTAATTAAGAACAATAATGTAAATGGTGTGAATTTGAAGCCTTTCGATGAGAAAGACCGGCCTATAATAGTTACAAATGTCAGTGTGTATTGTTTAGGAGCGGTTTTGATGCAGGAAAGGAATGGTAAAGAAAGAGTGGTTGTGTTTGCTTCTCATACTCTTAAGGGAGCTGGAAGAACGTACAGTGTAATTGAAAAAGAGGCTGTAGCATCTTGGTGGGCTATCAATCATTTTAAAATTTACATTTGGGGAAGTGCATTTGAGTTTAAGACTGATCGTAAGCTGATAGTTGAATAATTTACCACCCAGGGGGATGGTAAGGCTACACCTATGTTTGCGGGAATATCCCTTTGAAGTTAATATGTGCCAGGACATACTGATATCAACGCTGAATGTTTATCTCACTTTCCATTTCAAGTGGAGCATACTATGAGAGATGGTTGTGAAGGTGATGAGGAGGTGTTTGTGGCTGCTGTGTCAGAATATTGTAATGGAGTTAATACAGATGAAGAGTGGAATTGTGAAGTTGAATTGGATGAAGAAATGTTGGTGATCGAAAAATGTTTGGTTGAAGATTGGCTAAGGGAACCAGTTTTGTTATTGAATAATTATAAAGCTATTTAGAGTGAATTGGTAGAGATTGATAAATTGTAGTGTGGTGATAATTTGGGTGTTGCAGTCAAATTGAGGGAATGGTTGACTAATCTATTACATAAAGGGCATAGAAATCAGTTGTGGTGGCCTAGTATGGAAAGAATAATTGAGAGATTTGTGAGAAATTGTTATCCTGAACTAGAAGTGAAAAGTCGCATAAGTCTCAAACGCCAATACCACCTGTGGAATTCCCAAATGGGCTGTGGCAGAAATTGGGGTTGTATATCTGTGGCCCGTTCCATGTTAAGGGATGTTCAGGAAAGTATGCCTTAGTATTGATAGACTATTTTTCTAAATGGCCTGAAATGAAATTTGTGAATTATGTAAATTCCAAAAGTGTTGTGGAGTTTTTGGGTGATGTGTTTGCACAAGAAGGGAGGCCACAGGAAATAGTAACTATTAACGGTCCCCAATTTGTGTCAAGACAAATGGAGGAATTCCTACAGAGGAATTGTGTTTCTCACCATCTTAGCGCTTTGTATCACCCAAGAGAAAATCGTTTGGTGGAAAGAATTAATCTGGTTTTGTCAGAGATTATGCAGTTGGATGCAGGCAGTGAGTTACCTTGCAAGGGAGAGTTTAAAAAGATTCTGTGAAATTATATAACCACACCACATTCAGCCACTGGAGTTTAACCTTTTTGTTTATTAAAAAGGCAGAGAACCTCATTCAAGAGTGAATCTGGGTTGCATGAAGGGTAATTTGTCAGTGGGATGTGATTTGGAGAAAGTAAAAGAAAGAGTGAATAAATATCAAAATATTTATCAGTTGAGGAATGAGAAGATTTCAAAATGCAAATCATGTTAATTTATTTTAATTTAATTGGGTCAAGTACAAGAGAGGAAGGATGGGAAGGAAGAGTTAATATGTTTGGTCCTCACCATGTAAAGTTATTAAGGTAAAAGGAAATACTGTAGAGTTGCAAAATGGTGATGTATGGAATGCTCGTAAATTAGCATTGTTATTCTACAGAAGAGCAGGAACTAAATAATAATTATGAACATTTTTCTTATTGTGAATATTATAGTATTATCAGTTATATATATTATAAGTTATTAAGCGTATACCTTGTTGGGGAACAGTATTTAGACATGTTTCTTCCTTCATTGATTATTAATGCTTGTAAGGAAGGGGGATATGTTCTATTTAGAATTCTTTATCTAGAATGTTACGTTTATGTAATAAAAGGGAAAGGGTGAAAGGATTCTAATGACGATTCAGAAAAGGGGGTGGTGATGAACAGAGTGTCTGAATTAAGCAGACCACTCTTACCCAGTCCAAAGATCAGGGCTTGATCCATCACCGTTATTTAGCTCACTGCCCCATCCCAGCTCAGAACCTGGCTATATGCAAATTAGTCTGTCCCTGGCCCAGTGCATCATGGGAACAGGGCGGACCAAACTACCAAGCCAATTCTTCACCAGAAAGGATACAAGCTACCGGGGACCGGTTTCTGGCATTTCAGCCTCGTCGGCCCGGCTTGCTTGAATCCTGATGGAGCAGTGAGCAAGGGACTCATGTCTGAGTATACCCTGCCACACCTATAGTGGCCAAAAACGATTCAGAAAAGGGGGTGGTGATGAACAGAGTGTCTGAATTAAGCAGACCACTCTTACCCAGTCCAAAGATCAGGGCTTGATCCATCACCGTTATTTAGCTCACTGCCCCATCCCAGCTCAGAACCTGGCTATATGCAAATTAGTCTGTCCCTGGCCCAGTGCATCATGGGAACAGGGCGGACCAAACTACCAAGCCAATTCTTCACCAGAAAGGATACAAGCTACCGGGGACCGGTTTCTGGCATTTCAGCCTCGTCGGCCCGGCTTGCTTGAATCCTGATGGAGCAGTGAGCAAGGGACTCATGTCTGAGTATACCCTGCGTTCTAATGACGGCAGTTGGGAAGTTGCGGCCGATGGGAATGGCTGGAGGACACTGACCTTATCAATAAACTCACCTTTAAGCAATCGAGGTGAAGGAATCCTTATAATGCAATTGCTCAATTGAAAAAACACGGAGCTCCTCATTAGTGGTTGTTGCACAGCAAGCATCACGCTATCCAAATATCAATATATAGATACAAGACTCGTCTTAAAAACAAGATATAATAAATTGGCAGTGGAGCCTGAAATGTAATCCTCTTAGCCAAGGCAGGTCTGGGTAATATTCAGTTGTGCATCTGATTTTTTTTTTAATCTTCTTTTTGTTGACTGTTATACAACAATTTACATTCCTGGGTGGAAGGAACAGGACAGTAACATTCCACTTATGTGACGTGTCGTTTGCATATACATCAATTATTATCATAATTTAATGACATCATTGAAAAGCTTCAAACAGTTAGTAAATATCAGTGTCGCAGTTAATGCTAAATTGCAGATACTCCCTTCTGAGTTTTTTTTGTGCTAACAAAGCAGACCTCCTTTAACATAATCCAATGGTCAAATGATCACCTAAACCATTGCAGATTGTGTGGGCCGTAAACTTAAAAATACATTGCTTTTCGGAATGAAATGTGACCAGCTCAGTTCCCTTCTTTTCAGTTTTCAGTGGTGGTTGTTAAATCAGTTTTTCACATTAATTAAAAAGCAGCCACTCTTCTTCCTAGTTAATTCATGAATAACTCCACCGTGTATTGCTAGAACCTGCGGGAGACATGACAATTGAACTTTATAAGCTTGCTAAAATAAATATTCTGAGCTTGTGTGCAATACATAATGGTGAATATGAGTTGGAAAGATACTACTCCATAAAGCAGAGAAAGTGTTATCTTTTCAGTAATTAAGGTACCTTCCTTGAGCAGTACAATATGAATCCACTTTTACCGAAGTCTGCTTTTTAGTGACCACACCATACATTTTGGAATAAGCTATTAAAGAAACTGGTGCACAGTGTGATCAGCCTCCTTTGTCATATAAATCTGTAACAGTTTAAATTCTATTTCTTCTTCCTACCTAGAGCCCAAGGAGATGCCAATGGTGGTGCATATTCTTCTCTGTCGGCTGGTGTTCTCCATGTCGCTACATCGGTCAAAACAACAACCAACAATAGCCAAGCAGAGAGTCTGAGTCTAGGACTAGTTATTCAATGAGGGCAAGAAGACCCATAAAAACTCAGTTGAAACTGGTTACACCATGTAATTTGTAGCAAGACCATGTTTACGTGATGAGGAGAGAAGAACCAGTCAGTTTTGGGGATGGCCACAATAGTTGCATGTGTAAAATTCCTAAATGTCCTGGTTTCCAAGACCAAGACTAGCAATGCCATCACAAAAGTAGAACTACGAAAGCAATGCTGTCAGCAAGTGGTAGCGTTGGCAGGCTGTATAAAGCCAAGCTCCAGACCACCATAAGCAATACAGAATTCAAGAGCAGTTTTTGAAAGTGGAACCTGAGAGTAGTACATTTATTATACCATCTTAACATCAAGGTTATGAAGATGTTTTTTAGAGGGATTAAGAAGTACTTTAAAAAAAAGTTATATTTTAAAGTCCTTACTGGTCCAAATGATAATAAAAATGTCTACAGAGTTCAACTCTGTTCTAGTAAGATAAATTAGCAGTTAGCTTGTGAAATTATATAAAAAACGATTTCTTGGCTCAAAATAGGCTGTTGTGAAAACCAAGCTGGCAAGCAGCACAATTGCAACAATATTTTAAAACCAGTTTTACCATTGGAGGTTAGGTGCCTTCAAGTCCCTCCACCTCAACATTGTCTTCCTTGGCCCCAGAAAACAAAAGCTTCTGTGTCTCAGTAGCTATTTAATCTGCCATGCCCTTCTTTGGAACACAATACAATATGTTGGGTTGAACTGTATTAATGAAATGAGTGAATGATATAGTGTGACTATGTTTGCTGATGTTTTCTATTCACGATTGCTTTTATAAACAAGCTTCCGTCAGCATTGGGATATTTAAGTTGCCGCTTTCAACTGAGCACATGGGGCAGAAATCATATTGAACATCTCCCTAAATGGTGGTATATTAAGATGACGCCTCGTCCTGGGGTAGTAAGCGCTATGTGAATGCAATTACAGCTACAATGATCTGGCATTCATTGCCCACTTCAACTGTATCACTCCATTGAGCGTGTAAAGTACAGGGTACTGCTAGATTCCTGATTGGATAAAGTCGAGAAGGTTTCATCTGTTCTCTTTGGCTGGCGATAGTTGCTGGAGTCCTGTCAAGGACTGATATCATGTTGATGTTTGCAGTTTGCTAACGATGTGTAAGATTAGTTGTGTTTAGTTTGTTAGTCATCTGGAAAAAATGCTCTTGAGGCACAAAGTGCTGACAAAGTTGAATAATTCCAGAGCCTATTACTCTTCTTGTGTGTTACTTAGATAAGTTAGTCTCAATCGGCTCCCATGACTCTTCAAGTTGAGATTAACTCCTTCTGTGGGCTCCCTACTGTGTAGTCTCAGGCTGACTAGACTCGTTCAATTATTCCTCCTGTCTTTTGGTAGTGCCTGGCTTTAACTCCATGCATGAACCTGTTCAGAAGTAGAATACCACTGTGTTGGTGAGAGAAGAGGAGGTATGTCAGAATACCAATAAGGTAAAAATTGTCTGACATTACCTTTGTGACCTAAATATTGTTAACTAAACTATTTCTCCTTTCGGTATATTCTATTACAAACCCAAATTGAGGGATATTTTGGTAAACATAATTAAGTATTTTAGTCCGACTGTGTTTAGGCAGCAATATGCTGGTACCATACTGAGTGACGAACAGTGTTGCAAGATGAAGCGAAGAGGATTCCTCCTGGTGTTCACATGCAATCCTACTGCCCCATCTCTGAAACACTGTAGTTGCAAGCAGTGCAGCCATCCAGTGGCACTTCCCCTTATATGTTCTTCTCTTTGGCTGATCGCTGAAGGCAGCCTTTCTCAGAGATGGATCTGATAAAGCAAAACCTGAACTTCTTACCCCAGACCAAGTTTTTGAGGGACAGTCGTCCACACTGACATTCTTGGTCCAGTTCACAGCCCTGGGCCCTATTGTGGTCACTGACCGATCGGAATATCTACTATCAAAACAGAAACAGCTGCACTTTTACTCTTTGAGTTGGACCGACATGCCACACACACATTGGAGCCCACTTGGTTTCCAAAAATGCAATTGAAAGCCTCAATTTTAGAATTTTTCGTATACCTTCAGTGCCAACTTGAACACCAAGAAGGTTGTTCTGCCACTGTTGGTATGGCCTGCTCGCAAATGCTGAAGTACTCCACAATCAGGTGCACAGCAAGCCATTGTCCTTTGGGAGACCTATCCTACTTTCCTCTACCAGCTCTACTCGCTAATAAATCCAGCCATACAATCACAGCATGTGAGGCACTTGCCAATCAATTTCCAAGACCACCTCCCATCATGATGTCACATCTGCTGGAGTCGGACAAAAACAAGGAGGCCAAATCTGGTGAAGGAGAGTATTAGAGAGCACACCCAGCTAAGTGCTGCTAGGCGATTCTTCAGATGGCATTAGAGGCATTGTGTATTGATACTGCCTCTACTACATAGTATAGACATCTAGAATTGCATATATATGATTCTGTTTTCAATCTGTGTACTACTGTATCAGAGTTTCTAACCCCTAACACCTAGATTGCTGGAAAGAGGGTACCATCATTTCTAGTTGGAGTTCAAAACAAATAGGGACAATGGCTCGCTAGTGGTAAATGACAGACCTCGCAGAGGGTACTGCCCAGTAACTTATTGCCCCAGAAGCCTAAGAAAAAGGCATAATAACTCATCTTGCAAACACCACGGAAATTACATCTTCCACACAGTAAGAAATACTACTAAGGCATTACACTTTGGCCTCAACTTTGCCATCCTGTGTTCATAAAGACCACGGTCCTTGTCACAGCCTTTTTATGACTGCAGAAAGTCTACTGCTACCTGGTTTGGATTAATGGCTAGTCAGAACAACTAGTCAAGACTCCTTGCGTGCTAGCAGAGTCCAGCCGGGCCCTCATTCTTTTAAAGCTAGAGTTCTAATTAAGCCATTCTAAATCTTCCTGTTTCTTCGGGTTGTGGGGGCGTTATCTGGGCCCTTATGGATTTAGGATTCACAAGTGAGTTTTCTTCCATTCAAAGAGTACTGTCCATCAAAGTGACTTGCCTGGGCTGTCAGTTCAAGACTGTCCCAGTACACCCATCTTTCATTCCATCTCTGAGATGATGGGTCCATTTTTCCAACTGCTGCCTGGTATCAGAGTTGGGGTGGTGGAAGAAGCTTCCCACACTGCTCTCTCTGTTAGTGTTCCCACACTGCTCTCTCTATTAGTGCTTTGAGGAATAGATAGACCTATCCCTTCATGACAGTTATGGTTGACATTAACAGTACTGTAGCCTCCTTACAGTATGCACTGGAAACCTGGCAGCATGGTTGTGGGAGTGGCCCATTAGCCAGGTCCTGTTTCTGCTGGCCGTGAGCATTGTTTGGGTCCGCAAACAGCAGCAAAGAATGAACCTACATGGTCAAAGCTCCTGCAAATGGGAGGTCCACAAAGAAGCCATTAATAACATTTTCAGACTTGTAGGCACTGTGCCGTCAGTACCTTGCAACCCACTAAAACATAGAAACCACTGGCATCCTGAATAAGCTAAAATCCAGGTTCTCTGGAGCCACTGAAATTTCGAACACACATCTTAAAAACAGTTCAATGCGTTCTTTACAATTCAATTTAAGAAAATAGGAAATGGAAATAATGCAGCCTGGTTCCTGAACACATCGCGTGCAACCGGGACCTACATGAGGGGCGTGCTCTATTAAATGATCTTTCAGTGTCCTTGTGCGATATTTGATAAAAGGTCAAATCGAAGTCATAAAGCATGCTAGTGACGCGTAGCAACTGTCTTGGTAACTTTGGGATGTGTTTTTGTTCTTATAATTTAATGCAATGGAGTAGTAAATTACTTAACAATACTTAACAAACTCTTGCCCCTCAAAAACGAATTGTGTAGGATATACAACTCTTGAGTTTTAGTCTCTGGGCAGTGGTTGTTGGGGGCCCACACTTTGGAGTGGCACACAAACCGACTTCTTTGGTGTGGGAAAATGTGGTTCTGTTGCACTACCCTCCCTACCACCACCCCCCCCACACACACACTTTTTGCCTGGCTTTTGATGCATCTCTGACTTTAGAGTACTGGGTCCTGGTGGTCCAGGTTCCCAGTATCTGTGTTCTTTCCCTAAAACAAATTTCCGCCATTGCTACTTCTGGCTCCATGTAAGTCCCTAGTGGGTAGTATCCTGGGTACTTGGGCCTGGAGGCTGAAGAGGGTCCCCTGGGACCCTCTCACTAGGACCATGTCACAGCCCCTGCAGCTAGATGGCTCTGTGAGGTAAAACAAAATTACCAAGTCGACATGGCACACTTGCTGCATGCATGCCAGCTAGCACTGATTTAGATATAGGTAGGTCACCCTGTATGCAGGCCTTACCAGCCCTAAGACGGGATGCCATGTATATCCCAGGTGTGGGCATATCTGCATGAGAATATATGCCTCAACAATTATAGTGCCTATTCCTTAATATTGTAAGTGGCAGGGAATCCCTAGAGAGTGCATGGGTTGGGAACTTGAGAACTCTAGTTCCACAGCACCATGATGTATTCACTGAACCCAGGAGTATTTAGTACCAAACAGTTCCTTGTAATACATCCCCACTGGTGCCATCCTGAGATTTATTAAAACATGTACTCGGAGGGCACCTCAGAGGTTCCCCCTGAAAACCTACCAACCTTGGTGGTGCCATGCAAACATGTTTCAGGGCCCCTGGGTGGAGGGCGTCTGCTCTCTGGGACCAGAAACAATGCACATCCTTGGCATAGGTGTCAAACCTCCTCTCCCAGGATGGGCCAGTGCTCAAAGAGGGAAGCTTCAAAGGCCTTCCGCCTTTGGAATGCGACCTCCAGCCTCTGCTGCTAGCAGCAGATGGCAGCCCCTGGTTTACCTCCTATCTTGAGTGCTTCTGAAACTCTGCCTCTGTGCACTGTTGCTGGTGTGATTCACATCACACTATTCTTTATTCACTTTTTATCTGTTTAATCACTTTAACAAAAAATCAATGAATCCACAATGTTTTTTCGTATTTCTAACCTGTTTCTTTATAACTTTGTAAGAAGCATGACCTATTTCATCTCTTCAACATAAACAATAATAGCTCCCAGAAATGTTTTTGTTTTTCAATACATGTTTTAAAAATTCATAAACAATACAATAGTTCAATCATTTTTCAAAGCGCTTCTATGATGATTCCCCACAGTGCCCAATGCATTTCGAGCCCGGAGGGCTCTTCTTCAGGGGCCTGTGAACTGAACATGTAAATAACTTTGGCCCTTGGTTTACACCACCACTTTGGGTGGGAAAACCAGCAGGAAAACTGAGAAGAATAGGAGGTGTGCCCACCTCTACCAACCCCACCCCTAAGGTGGGGGAGGCGAAGTGAAGCGCATCTTTCAGTCCCCGCCATCTTGAAGATGGCGGCACCCCACCAATTAGAGCTAGGTGTATGCCCCCTCCCACAGGAGGGTGGCATAATAGAGGGTGTAGTTACCCCAGGTAAGGTGCCCATTGGCCCTACCTGCTACTCCCCTAAAACGCTCCTAAATCTAGTATTTAGGTGGCTCCCCCAGACCTATAAACTAGATCTGCTATGACCTATGAAGAAAGAAGATGACCCTGCAGAGAAGACGGAAAACTATGACTCCCTTAGTCCCAGCCCTACTGGCCTGTCTCCAGCTTCAACGAACCTGCGACCTGTCTTGCAGCCAGCTACCTCTGAAACCCCTGGGAGGACCGCTGCCTTCAACAAAGACTCCAATCTCCCGTCAACCGTGGACCTGTCCAGAAGAAATCAACAACTCCAAATCCAGGTGGATCCATGACTCGTGCCCACTTGGCACCCAACTCCCACGGCCCGAGTCTGAGTGGCCCAACTACCCAGTGAAGTTACCCCAGGAACAGGACTCAGAATCCAGCACTGGCCGACCTCTCCTGTCCCCCACGACAGTGCCTGCAAAGTGAATCGGAAGGGCCACCTGGATCAACCCGGTAAGAAGATTTCCAACGTCTAAAGGCACCTCTGTACCCGCAGCCTCCAGGCTTTGCTGAGCTCGGCCAGCGGTGACCCCCCAACACCTCAACTTACCTGTGCTGTCGCTGGTGTTCTAATGGGACCCTCCATGTGGATGCCTACAGCCTGTTTCCAAAAAGAAGAAACTCAATAGGATTGCATTGGGTGCCCGCCGTTGTGTTTGCATCCTGCACCCAGTTGGACTGGTGGTGCAGTTTTGGAACTTACCTACTCCCTGCCCACTGCTGACCTTTAGTCCCAAAGACTGGAACTGTAAGTTGCGTACTTACCTGATTAACCGCAAAACTGTTTTACCCTTAGGATTACTGAACTTTTGTGAATATATTCTGTCGATTTTTCAAAGTGCAAAGCATTTTTAATTAAAAACGTACCCACCTTATTACGAAGATCTTGGTCTTAAAATAAAATCCACATAAAGTATAATTTTCTAAAATTGGTCTGGATCTCCTTCTTGAGTCATGTGTCCATTAGTGATCACTGTTGTGCAATAAATGTCTAGGCCTACGACTGTTCGTCCGCACTACCACTAATCGAGCACTTTGGGTTTTACATTGGGCCCTGAACACTTTTGGGGACGCCTGGACTCTGTGCACTGTATTACCACCTAGTGGCAATATCCTATACAGAGCCAGATTCCTACATTCGGATGAATGAGCATATATATGCGTTCCAGAAATTATAATTATAAATTGCATAGTACCCATTTCTTTTCTCCTACAACTTAGTTTGTCGTCATGAGAAACCATTCTGTCCTGTTGGAAAACCGAGACAATTTCCCATGCAGATTACCTTTGCGTATTTCCAATTTTTGTTTCTGTAAAATAGCCTGGCGAGCATGCCTGCTAGCTAGCAGCATTCTCCGTCTTGCTTCAGGGGCCGGAAGAGCAGAGCTCGAGCTGTGTTCCCTCTGCTTCTTCCTGGGGGAGTTGCTATCTGATTGGAATGCGCGTGCACCAGCTGTTCCTGCAGCTGACATGGGGGTTCATTGTTCCCAGACTCTGGTACAAAGTGCTGTATCTTTTCAACGCACCAGGACTGGTGGCTGCTTAATGATCCCGCCCCCACCCCTTCCATTGACATGAAAGTTTAAAGAATGTGTTTACTTAAGCGAGAGGCAATAAAAGGCGATTTTGCACGCCCCTTTTTGACCCCCACCTCTTACAAGATGCCTTTCATTGAGATTAAGAGCTGTTCTTTGTGTTTTGTGAGACTTTGTGAATGGGAAGTGGCAGGGGTCGGTTAATGTAAAGCCTGAGTTTGTAACAAAGGTCTTTTCTCTCTGAGGAACTGAGTAAATTTGTTCCAG
The DNA here is from genome assembly GCF_964261635.1 of Lissotriton helveticus. NCBI lineage: Eukaryota > Metazoa > Chordata > Amphibia > Caudata > Salamandridae > Lissotriton > Lissotriton helveticus. The sequence goes on along the minus strand of NC_136070.1, from coordinate 189,410,171 downwards.
GTCTTGGGTCAGGAAGTCAGGCTGCCTAGGGTGTGCTATAAAGTGTCACGTGGCGTCTTATTCATCCGCCAACCACAATAATGAGATACGCGTCAAAGCGCCATAAATCTTTGGCTGGGCTTGCCTTGCACTACAATATTGTCCATAATGTTTGTCACGCAGATGGGCCTAGTGTTTTTGGTTTGAATGATGGACAATCTGGCTTTTTCCTCGGATGAAATGCTTTTATGTGGAGTATTTTAATTTACAGTGTCTGACCAAATAGTTTTCTTTTTTTTGCAAAGAATTTATCCTGACGTTTGTGCCCAACTCTCAAACAGCTCAATCTCGGCATACCGCACATTGTTCCAGAGGCCCACGTCTCTGTTGGTAAACGTTACAATTTGTTTCCACGCAACGATTCATATTGGATGACATTTCATGTACGAATAAAGGTCGAATCGATACTAGTTTTCTTTCACTCCAAGTTACCTCTCATTGTTTCCTGTATTTCTGTTGGCTTCGAGTTTTGTTATGCTTTTTTTGTTTGTATTATGGAACTCTCTTTCCTGTTAGTTCCCAGAAAGATTGTTTAGCCATTAAATCACTTGTGATCTTAAAACAATGTTTTTGCCTATACAAACACGACCTATTTATGAAAACACGTTTGCACCATTCCATGCACAGTATGAAGTTTTTATGCACAGTACCGTGTTTTCACAGCAACAGCACAACCGTTGAGCAATTCTAGGAAAACTTATAAAACCTAGAGAAAATATTAATCGTTGTTAAGGAGGTGGCGTAAATTTCATATGTGTTGCCTCTGCAAAATAGCTAGAGCTCTTCATAAAAGGAACCTGGTTAAATATTTATGCCAAGATAAATATGTTAACAACATTGAAAAAACAAGCATTGGCAATGCCAATATGCCTGACTTTGACAGACCTACATATGTTTCGTTTGTGTAAACACAAGCTTTAGCCATTAGAAAATGTAAGCATTACAAACTAAACATGCCTCCATCCAAATGTGGTGTGCTTATGTTTGCAAAAAAAGAAATTAAGTAGAAAAATGACTCCTCACTATAATAGGAACAAGTAGTAAAAGCAGAACATGGTCTACAACATTAGCAATGAAGTGGCCTACGTTTTAGACGGATGTGTACAAAGGCAAGAGCAAAATGCTTTCAATTACTGTGAAAAGACCCAGTAGGTGAAGTGCATTGACCCATTGCCCCCTGTTGGACAGTGTAGTGGGCAAAAGCACAATGTGATGGAACTGGATGGAGAGAGCTAGCCAAAAGGTCCTTTATCTACATATATACGAATCCATTAAGCTTTTTTGGGGAAATGTGAGGCTGGGGAGAAGGCTAGACCTCTCTGTAGGCCAGATCTAAAAATTGCATGGTGTTGGATATAAACCCACAACGAAGTTAAACGCACCTACGCCTTGTGTGTGCTTCAATGCACATTCGGCTACCTCATGCTGCCCATCTAGGGAGTAAATGTACCTTCAGAGCACTGAGGGTCTGTCGCTGTATATTCCTCATCTGGGGAGTAAATAAATGCACCCGATTACAGAATTATCGAGCTACACTCATAGTGCAGAAAGTGGTCTGTCTGGTATTAAGGCATGCGATTGCCATGTGTTTGTGAAATTCACTGGCAATAATTCATGTGGCTCAAAGGGCTCTGCTCGGGCTAGTATTTTCCTTGCACTTTGAGGAAATTTTCCGTTTGGCTACTGTGTCCATGGGTATCCATTCAAAGCTAAATAACATTTCAGTTCTGGGACGCTACAGAAAGTCACTATTCTGCAGATAAGACTTATTTTGTTCTCTAAAGCATTGTTTGGGTATATTTTTGTGCCTGAAGTACCAGCCCAGGTATATTTCCAGTTCCCCTGAAGTCCCTATTATAACTTCAAGGTTAATTCCACTTAAGCACTTCACGTGCAAACCACTGTTTGCCCTGAAACTGCAAGCAAGTTGGATTGTATTGGTCAGTTTGCTAATTTGCCATGAGCTATATGCCCGTATGCAAATTACTTATCCCGCACTATTTGCCCCCAAGTTTAGTGCAGGTAAACCCTGTGTGGAGCTTGCTGGCAATTGAAAATTCTAATTTGTGTTTTCTGGGATGTGTTTGAGTGCAAAATTCTGATTTCCACCGATCGCAATTTCACTTTATTTGCTGACACACTTCTCACTTGGTTTTTACCTGCTAAAGCTAGTGGCCAAATAGTGTAGGGTACAATATTTGCCCATGATCAAATAGCACACGTGCAATTAATGCATGGACAAATAATGCCATACTTGGAATCTCATTTCCGGTTCAAGTGACCGTTCCACCCAAATTGAAAATGGTCAGTAATCGGAGCATTGGTGGTCAAACCTGTAAATTGTTTGAAATAATGGTCACAGATATTTTCATAGCACTTATTGTCATGTTAGTGCTCTTTGAAAGCTTTCGAAATCTGGGCTCCATTTATGGGTCCAGGGTTCTTATTTTCTGAAGTCAAAGATCTGTTGAAATTGTATATGGTTAATTTTTTTAATTTTTATACTATTAATCGGCGTGCCATAACAGATGACTTTAAGGGCTGTCTCAGGCAGACCAATGTCATCCTACTAAACTTTCCCTGTATTTATTAACGCATTTTCTTCATCCTTCCCTGCTCATGTCCGAATGGATTTGCCCTTAGTGGTGAGATGGAAGATTTAATCTGTGTCTGGCTCCAGTCGTTCCTGTGCCTCTGCCTTAAAGGAATGCTTCTTCTTTCAGCCTGCTCTTTACATTCAAATTTCTAGCCAGTTCAGTTTGAACAAAATCTAGTACATCTGGGAGTCCTTTCATCAGCCTTTCCCTCAAGACGTTAAAAGTCCACAGAGGAAAGTGGGACACTTGGAATAGCATGGTTTACCGTGCAGTAAGATCTATGATACTGGGTAAAGAAAAAAGATTCCAGTCTATTTTGGACATATCATAAAAGGTAGTTGGAAGCTTCTGTGCCTGACAAATGGAATTAAAATACCACTGGGCCCTTGATGGATGACCTCATTCCATCAGATACTATTCAGACTGAGATTTCTTGTAAAAGAGTGGAAGTAGTTGCACTTGCCCATGAATGCCCTTAGCCATATGGGTGACTAATTTACGGGAGCATGTTCTGGGGTAGTTTCTGCGGCCTGTCTGTTTCATAAGCCTCCCTTTTAGGACTTTTTCTGTGCCCAAAAAAGAAGTCTGTCAGCTATCCTTCTATGAAAAAGTATAGATCCAAACAAGAAACTCCATTTTGACACAATATTCTGTGTGCTGAACATGCTTTGTTGAAGTTGTGGGATATCTTGTTTGATACGATGCCAAATAAAGCCAGGTCTTTCCTGCATGTGTAATGCAAATCTCAAACTGTCGCCGCTAAGTCCAACAGCCTCTTTCAACTTTGTCTGAGCCTATGAGTGCTGGTGTAGAGTTCTCAGAAATTATTGTACTGTGCTTAAGTGAGTCACGAGCAAGAAAGAGTATGTTTCCTTCTATGGAGGTAGGTTTGGTTTTGTGCAATCTGTCTTCTTTGTGATGGTGTCTTGGGCAACTTTGGAATCGAGGATTTCGCATATATAACATGCTGAATCCACTTGGGTTTAATACTATTGTTAATTAGGATGATCATCCAATAGGTGACGTTTGTGCTCACCTCTTGCATGACAAGGTAGAGGTATTCTGTCTTTTAGTCTTGTGATTCCATGCCTTTGTTCACTCGGATGTGAAAAAAACAATAGGAGGGAGGTAGAGTATAGGGGTAGGATTCTTACTCCACGGGCACTGTTACATAAACAAAAGGAATCCTACTCACAGGGAAAAGGGGAAGGGGTGTCTTCCACATGTGTGGGGACACTCAGTGTTTTGTAAAATACCCCTCACACACCACAGGCCCCTTGGTGTCATGCTTCATCATCGGGGTCTTCGCACCCCTCTAACGGGATGCGGCGTGCTGCGACCTACGACTACGCGGGAGCACTGTAAGATGGACTATGTGTGGTGTGTGTGATGTAAGTGAGGGGGTATGGAATGTGAGTGGTGGGGTTTGGTGAGGATTAAAAAGTACCTGGCTCGTGGGTATATGGAAAAAACTTTATTCTAAACCCCGGGCTGGTACTATTAAAAGGGTGCAGAGTGAGGTATTTACCTGTCGTAATTATGGACAGTACCTCTGGTGTGCGTCGACATGTTTCGGAGCGTGTGCTCCTTCTTCAGGACGGGGGCACAACTTCCCACCTTACTCACGTATTTCTATTGTTTGTGTAAATTACAAAAAAGTGCAAGACTATATACAGTGAATTAATATAAAATTAAGGCTATAATGTGCCTACAGCGGTTTGTGACCATGCACTTGCATGACCTACAAAGAAAAAGAAGAAAAAGAAAATGAGTGTGGTTGCCCTAATAAGGGTGGCTCAAACAGGTGCAGTCACCTGGAGCACCACATGGCATATTCGCCCTGTAAAGGAAAAAAGACAAACTAAAACACACAACATATAAGCACACACAGATGGTAATTTTCAAATATATGGTCATACTCATTGTGAGTTGATGTCTTGCTTCATGAGCATTCTCGGACGTCTGGGGATGATTGCTAAATTTGCAATCTAAAGGAACAAAGGATTGTTTTCAGTTTTTTACTCACTTTTCGTTTGGGAAGTGGTGTTGTCTTATTTATCAATACTCACTAACTCGGGACAAAGTGCGCCTCCGTGTTTCCCCAACCGCTGCTCCGCTGGTTTTGACTAGCGATGGGTACTACGCGCCTTTTATACTCTGTATGCCTAAGTACAGTGCTATCCTCATTGGCTTATTGTCGGACATGCCTGATGCCCATATATGGTTAATCCGTTCATTGTTACCGACATACCATATACGGTGTGTCCGGTTACAAGGGATGCGCAGGTGAAATGCCAGGTGTGGCTGTTGAGGGTTAGAGGACGCGTGCTTGCAGGATCAATGGCTTGCACCTGCATGCGTGCTATAGGTTTCTTTGCTTCTTGCGGGCAGGCGCATGCGCGTTAGAGCAGTGGTTCGCGCATGCGCACGAACGCCGGAGATTAGTGCGTTCTCATCGGTATGGGAAGCGCATGCACGTCGTTTTAGTGTCTGTATGTAGAGCTGTATTAGCGCCCACTGGGATAGTTTAGCTCAGTGAGGTTGGGCAGTTGTGTAACATACCGAAGATTGTTACTCAGGTTTTGTTCATTCATAATTCCCTGTGGTTAATAAATACTTGGGTGGAAAAAGGTCACTTGGCTGCTACATTAATGTTATTTACCTCATATTGATAAGTGGAGAGGGGTTATTAACAGGACAGTTGGCCCCAGGGCACATCATCATTCAGTCCCTCAATATGTGTTCGTAGACGGAACACCCACCGTTGTTCCTTCTGAAAAAGACCCATTTCGGATGGCAAGTGTTCAATCACAGTCCATTTTAGATCATTCACACAATGTTGTTTTTCCAGATAGTGTGTTGCCATTTTTGTCGTGGACTTTTTGCAGCGGAGATTGCTTTTGTGCTTACCCATCCTTGTCTTTACAGGTCTCGTGGTCATGCCCACGTACTCCAAACCACACGGACAAGTGATCATGTACACCACATTTTTAGTGTTACAATTTGTGAATTGTCTTTGTTCCCAAGTTGTACCGTTTCTGAATGTTAAGACCTGACTTTTTTCCGTGAGGTGACAGCTGCTGCAGTTCCCACATGGGAAATGTCCCTGTATCCCAATAGTGGTCTGTCTGGTGGTGGTGTTTGGCTTAGGTCTGGTGTGTACCAGTAGGTCTCTCAGGTTCCTACCACGGCGGTGTGTGTGCATAGGTTTCTCCATATTGAGGTTCCCACAATTCAATATCCTCCAATGTTTATTTATAATTCTGGAAATCTCATTTGACATTGTGGAGTAAGTGGTGACACATATAGGTCTTTTTTTCTCTTCAGGGGGTCGGTATTTTATCCTCCAGGAGTGCTTCCCTGTGATTGTTCTTGGCCCTTTTCATAGCCTTCTCAATGATTTTGAGGGGGTACTGTCTCTGTAACAATTTCGTTTTTAGTTCGCCGGCTTGTGACTTATAGTCGGTCAGTTCTGTGCAGTTGCGTCTCAACCTCAAGAATTGTCCATAAGGGAGATTTTCCCTTAGGCGCCTGGGATGAAAACTATCATACCTCAATAAGCAATTTCTAGCTGTAGGTTTGAAATGCGTGGTGCTTTTGAGTCTGTTCCCGTCAGCATAGATGTTGAGATCGAGAAATACCATAGCTTTGTTTGAGATGGCGCTCGTGAATTTCAGATATACATTTTGATTGTTTAGCCAGTTGACAAACTGAATGGCTGTATCTGTATCCCCGTCCCAGATGATGAAGACGTCATCAATATACCTTTTCCAGGTATTGATGTGGGTTCTGTATGGGTTATCTGTATGTAGTATCTTGTTTTGCTCAAGATGATGGACACACAGTCCAGCCAGACTAGGAGCAAAAGTACTGCCCATACTGGTGCAGTGGCTCTGTAAGTATATGGTCTTTTCATACTGGAAAAAGTTGTGTTGCAGTGCCAGGGAGATACATTCGAGAACTAGTCCTCGTGGGGTTTGGTACTTCCATTGGCTAGTGAACAGTACTTCCTCAATTATTTGGAGTGTCTCATCATGTGGTAGGCTAGTATATAAACTCTCCACGTCTAGGCTCAGCAGCAGTTGTTTCGTGGGGTCAAAACTCTTATCCTCCAACAGCTGTAGGACAGATTTTGTATCCCTCAGGTAGGTATCGGTTGATTGTACCAGTGGGCAAAGGAAGGCATCCGCAAATTTAGAGAGTGGCTCAAGGATGGAGCCAATCCCTGACACTATGGGTCTTCCGGGTGGGTTGTTGATGTTCTTGTGGATCTTTGGAATACAGTAAAAGTATGGAATGCGTGGTGAGGATTGTTGTAAAAATTCGGCTTCCTTTTTGCTTAGCCAGTTGTGGGCCAGCGCCTCCTCAACCATCCCTCCAATTCTGATGCGTAACTTTTCCGTTGGGTCTTCCTGGAGGACTCTGTAATTCCGTGTGTCTGACAGTAGTCTTATGCATTCAGTATTGTAAGCTTCTAGGGTTTGTAGGACAATTGCTCCGCCCTTATCGGCTGGTTTGACGATTAGCTCCTTGTTGTTAGACAGCTCTCTGATTGCTCTTTGTTCCTCGCCACTGATGTTGTGATAGATGTTGTCATCCCTCAGGTTTAATTTGTTAACTTCAGTGATGACAGCTTTTTCAAAGGTTAGTAGTTCAATTGGCATAGAAGAGTCTGGTGGAGTGAAGGTTGACTTTAGTTTCAGGCCGGTATCAGTGTTATCCGTGGTTGATGGTTTGTCCTGGAAGAATGCTTGTAATTTCAGCTTCCGTGTGAATTCTTGGAGTTCCATGTTCAGTTTGAAGATGTCAGGTTTCTGAGTAGGTACGAAACCTAGTCCTTTGTTTAATACATTCCGTTGTGCGTCTGTTAGAGGCCAAGGTGTTAGGTTGACTACTAGGTCCCTCTCTTGTTCGTTGACGGCTGGTTTGGGAGGGATCCAGTCATGCTCCTGGTGGTTCGGGAGTTGGTTTGGTCTTGATCCTCCCATCCAACGTTGTTGCCTTTCCGGTTCCTTCCACGTGTTGTGGAGCGCGTGCCTAAAAAAGGCTGTTGTTGCCCATAGTATCCATCATTGTAGTCGGGGTTCCATTGTTGGTAATTCTGTCCACCAGAGGGTGGTCCATATTGGAAAGGGTTGAATGGCGGTGGGCCCATGAAATGTTGTGGATATTGTGGAGGTTGGGGTTGATAACCTCTCCACCCTCGTTGTCTGGAGAACTGTTGTCTCCTCTGCCTCCGTCCTCCTCTCCATTGTTTGGATCCTCTGTTGCCACTTGAATTGGAACCCGTGGAGCCATTGTCTGAAATGTCGCTGTCCGCATCACTAGAGGAATTTTTTGGAACGTAGTCAGGTTTGGTATACGGGTATGCACTTTCAGGTGTAAATTTGGCTTTGTCTTTGGCTAGCTTGTTGGACTTGCTTTGTTTAAGGGTGAACTCAAAATCCGTCATCTGTTGATTTAATTCATCTAGTCTTATTTTTAAGTCTTCAGTTGATATGTACGTTTTCAACTGTACTTCTATTTTGTTAATCTCAACTTTCAGTTCATGGGTAATCCTTGCTGCTGTTTTAATTATTAGGACTAACCAATCTCTTGAGCAGTGCCAGGATATTAGCGACCACTCCTTTTTAAAAATTAGATCGTTCTGAAAAATGAGTGGTTCGTTCTTCACTATTAATTCCGGTGGCGCCATTTTATTCTGTAAATATTCCTTCATGAATAAACCGTGAAGGGCTGCCTTGATTTGGTTCCGTCTGATGTTCATTAGTTCATTCCACTCATTTATGTTTGGACCAGTTTCCGGGTTGCTCAGGCCTTCAAATGGATTAAGGTCTCTGAGAATTTGATCGATCTCATCGTCCCCGAATGTGAGGCCATGTTCGTCCTCCATTGTGTGTTGACCGCTGGTATTCTAAACTATGATGTGTGTCTATATGTGTGTGTATTGAGAAACTTCTGCAGCTCTGCGCTGCCTAGATATGAAAAAAAACAATAGGAGGGAGGTAGAGTATAGGGGTAGGATTCTTACTCCACGGGCACTGTTACATAAACAAAAAGAATCCTAGTCACAGGAAAAAGGGGAAGGGGTGTCTTCCACATGTGTGGGGACACTCAGTGTTTTGTGTCTTTGGCTTCTCACCATACTTCTTTCCACTTGTGTCTCCATTATACTTCAGCATTGCTATTAATGTTACTTTTGCTTCACTTTGGTGGTAGGGAAGTCTGGAAGACCCTTTGGATAAGTAGGCCTCTAGCCTACTTATCCAATAAGTGTTGCTAACAAATACTCCACACCTCCACCCCTTGGACCATGAAATTGAAAAATGTATATGGTCACATATCCCTTCGCCGCTCTGATGACTCGTCTTCTCAAACCGCCTGCTTTCTAGAAAGAATGATGAACAGTCCTAAGGGAGTGCAGTAAGGGTTTAAAATTTTCTCACCCAGAGTTTATGCACTACGACCTCTGACCAAGTTTAAAAAAGAACTGACGCTTCCGCTCATCCAAAGAAACGTGTATGTCAATCTTTTCTACAAACCCCTTTTCATAGGGTGTTTTTAAGCCACCTTTTTCTAGTTACAAAACCACAGTTTCACACGTGTAATTAAAGTTTGGTGTGCCACATTTGCTTTCTATTGCTGTGCATATCGTATTCGCTTTATTTTCTACTATTGTTTACAGGATTCGTCATTGGCATTCAGTTGATCCCTCTGTTGTTCACCCAGACTGTAGTTGTTGGTCACCTCATCCATTGTGTAACCTCTAGATATGTTCTGTGTAAATTGTTCTAGCACCACTGGGTAAAGTTTAAGCTACATACAATAGCATAATTGTATCCTGTTTACAGTATGGGGGCACCACAGATGATTACTAAGTACACTTCTGGAATCATGTATGTGTTAAAGACCATTAAGGACAGAATGGAACTTTGGGGACAGCTTGTAAGAGGGAAATTTTGAGTTAGTCACTTGATCACACTGGTGCATGATGCTGTTCTATCTGACCTGAGATGGGTTTGCAGTTCCATCATCAACGCTGCTTGCCTTAAAGTCTTGCATTGGCTTTGCGTCTTCTAAAGGATTCTGTTTAAGTCCTTGTATATCACATTCAAAGCTTTCTGTCATTTAGACCAGACTCCTTATGGTAGAAATTCATCCACTATGCACTTAGCTTAGATCATCCAATACCCAATTGTTATCTGCTATCAGTAAATAGGATTTTCCGCTCCCGGTCAGGGGGTCTGTTGGTCACTCATGGTACTGACCGCTCCTTATTGTAATCGCCTACATGTAAATCAGAAGGGCTCATTGTAGGAAACTGGAACTTTGTTGCAGTTGTCCCCCACAAATTTGATGGAAACAACAGATAGGCAGGAAGCGCTGAGACCAGGTCAAGTACTCCTTTTTCAATCTTTGCTTTTGCGGCTCTTTAGTGTCCTTCTTCTTCGTAGGTCAGCAGGATCTGCTTTTCTGGTGCAAGGGGCTCCACAAGATACTACATCTAGGGATGTTAGGGGAGTGTAGGGTGGTAGCCAGTGGGCTACCTACCCCTGGAGTCACTACACCTCATAAATGATCACTTCCTGTGGGAAGTGAGCATAACCCTGTGCCAGAATGCCTAAGTTTGTCATCAAAATGGCTAACTCTGAAGAGTCATATCCACCTCAAGTAGACCACCTTAAGGGGGGTGGTACTAGCCTGACGGTGGACACGCCTACCTGACTAGATAATTTTACAGCTTGTCCAGGTGCCAAAGGGCTCTGGACAAAGGGGGTGGGATTCCTCTCTTGTGAGAAGCCAGATTTGCATACCAAAGGTGGTGGACTTTTTTTAAGTTACCCAGCCTGGAATACTAATCTGTAGGCCATCCTGTGGGAAGTGGTTTAAACAGCCTCTGCCTGAGCAGGCTTTATTTCTGGCCTCGTGAGAGCAAAGGCCCTCACCCTTGGGAGTCAGAAATGTGTTTCTGGTGGAAGGCTGGCGAAAATCAGTCTCGGCACACCAGTAGCTGGTATGTTTTAAGGGGACACCTCTAAGGGGCTCTCTGTGTGCATGTATTAATAAATCAAACGCTGGCATCAGTGTGGGTTTATTAATATGAGATGTTTGATACCAAACATTCCTATTTTCAGTGAAGCCATCATGTAGCTGGGGAACTCATTAGATCGAGCCTGGGCAGCGCATGCACTGCTCTGTGAGGCATGCTGTATTTGAGTATGGCCTTGATGCTCTGCCCACCCTCTGCCCATATTTTTCATTAGCTTATGCCATTGTCCTTTGTAAAAGCTGGCTTCTTATTCGTTAATAGGCGAGTTAGTCCCTCCTTAGTACTGCCTTGTTTTCATTTGTAACCTCCCATGAGGTCTGGCCCTTTTACTTCTGTTGTTACATGGTATGTCATATTTTGTCTGTTAGTACTATTTTCTTTAATGAGTTTCTCCTACTGGAGGCACAACCTGCTTTCCTGCCACAATCAGTGTGCCATGCACGCTTTCACTTTCCAAGCAGCCCTGGACAATGGTGGCTGGTTCTTTGAAGTGAAATAGGTCTTGCATTTACAAGAGTTTGTGCGATTGGCATTGTACATGACAATGCCTTTTATTTATGTGTTAATTATCAAAAAAGATAAATAAAAGGCATTGTCACTTACAATGCTAATAGGTTAAACTCACAAATGTGAGACCTATTGCTCAGCAAATTCTTATTTTTACTAGTGTCCAGCACATGTATTCAAAATAGCTTCCCTGTTGACTTGTACTGGCAGCAATTGAGCTGGCCCGCACAGGGGTATATCTGCTCATGCAGATATGTCCTCACATGTAGTATAGTGCACCCTGCCTTAGGGCTGTAAGGCCTGCTATAGGGGTGACTTACCTATACTGCATGCAGTGTCTGTGGGCATGACACACAGGGATGTGTGCCATGTGTTGTTTTCCCTTTTGTCTGCACCAAGACACGCAACCTGCAGTGGCAAGTTGTAGGTGTACGATGAGGAGTCTTAGGGTGGCACAATTCATGCTGCAGTCCTTAACCCCTTGCATGCGTCGGACGGCCCCCGGCCCTCCGACGTCACCGTGGGTGTGGGCATCCGACGGCCGGGAGCTGTCTGATTTGCGCACGCGTGGAACTCGCCAGCACAGCGGGGGAATTCCAGCTGTGCCCAAAGGGTTGAGGACCCTCTTTTACCTCCTTGCCCTAGGTAGCAGGGGTACCACTTACTAGGGACTTATAGTGAGTTTTAAAGGAATTGCCAATTGGGGTACAATTGCAGTTTTTGGCAAAGAGATCTGGCACTGGGGACGTGGTTAGCTGGAATCCAGTGCACTTCCAGGCGAAATTACATCAAATACCAGGCAAAAAGTGAGGGTAGGGTTTGGCCCGGTTCCCGCTTGCAGCCTCTTTCTTATGGGTGCTTTTCCCATTCACTACAGCGTGTAGTGTCTGAGGCTACCACCGCTGAAAGTACCTCTGCACCCACACACTCCAGGGCAGATAAAACTTAACTCTTGCTTCCTTCTAGGACCCTGGCCTCTATTCACTTTAAGTCCAGAAGAATGGTCCTGTAAGTAGTTTGCAAGGGACCCTATGCAGTGAATGTATCTCTCATAGGATAACACTACCGCATTCAAGGCTCATGCTTGAAATATTGTTTCTACTGTTAAATGTGATCATTTCTAATTTACTTACCAGATTACGAAGTTTTTGGTGTATAAAAGTCTGTAAAAATATTATTTTTCTAAATTGGCCTTGAATTCTTCTTGAGTGTATGTCTCATTTATTGACTCTGTGTGTACAACAAATGCTTCACAATACCCTCTGATAAGCCTAAACTCTTTGCACGCACTACCAGAAATAGATTACTTGAGATTGTTTTAAGCTTCCTATACTCCTGATTCATAACGCCCGGGAGACCTGGCTCTACACTTCCTAAATTGCCTCTTGACTTGTCACAGTTCTTTATGCAGTTCCAGGACACCGTTTAGTTAACTGCACACTTAATAAACTGATCAATTAAATCAATCAAAATGTAGGCGAAATTGGTATATTTTGCACAAACTTTTAAACTACCTGTAAACCTATAGTTCTTGTGCCATATTAATAATGAAAGTGTGCTGTAGACAGCACTTGGGCACGGGTCTAATTAGTGTGGCATGCAGAGAGGCAAAGAGAACCAGAGTTGTGGGGGACCTACTGCACCCCAGTCATTTTATTTTAATATCAAACCAGTGATAAAGAGACTTATTTCCTTGTGTATTTTATGACTGCTGTCTGATTTGCGCACGCGTGGAACTCGCCCGCACAGCGGGGGAATTCCAGCTGTGCCCAAAGGGTTGAGGACCCTCTTTTACCTCTTTGCCCTAGGTAGCAGGGGTACCACTTACTAGGGACTTATGACAAAATGCTCTAGTTCACCACATGAACTCTTCGATTTGAACCCCACTATCTTTCCCCTGTTTTGTGGGCATAAACCATATAACCTTCCCTCAAGGTCTAGCACACTTTCAGTTTAATGATCAAAATGCAATCAAAGGTCACATGCAAAGTAGTCCCCTTTGGAGGATATTTAAACCGCCTCTCACTGCCTAGGTACGAATAGCAAGAGTAGCTGCTAAAGCAGAAATGAAACACTATGCCAAGGCAGATATCACATGTTTTGAATGCAAACCTAACACCATTACTTCTGAATTGTCTGTCAATTTATTCAGAATGGAGCAATCCCAATACTTTTTCAGGATAAGGCTGCAGCCATCAATTTCATAACTTTTCCCCTGTGCATAGAAATGAATACTAAACCACGTTATCTTTATAGATTCTGGAAACACCGACCCAACTCAAGTGAATCCCTGCTACGATGGAACCCATGCATGTGACACTACAGCAAGATGTCAGCCAGGAACAGGACTGGACTACACATGTGAATGTGCAACTGGATTTCAGGGAGATGGGCGCGATTGTACTGGTAATTCAGTGTGCTTGATATTTAATCATTTTCTTTTCACTTTTATGAACCACATTCAGTTGTACTGTTGTAGATGTACACTGTTGAATGATGACTACATTTTCATCTTCAATGTGTGAAGACAATTTGATTATTTTCTTCACTTAGTCCTACCACATTATCATGCTGTATCATTTCACACTGAGATTTAGGAATATAAATAGAGTGTGAAAATATAGTTTTACCACTTATATTCCACAGCCATGTCAGCATTTTGGGAAGACCATTGTGTTCTTCTAAACTATAAACTATTCATTCTAGTTTCTGAGAATGCTCTTGTGTTTGCACAAAACACATAGTATTGCTGAATCGGTTTACCTTAAGTTCTGTTGCATTATTGAAATACTTTGAAAATATTCAATTAATGTTTCTCTCTTCACAAGCCTCAGACGGACATATCTAACTGGCATGGCTTCTTAAGAAAATCCAGTAAATATTTCACTGCTGTCAAGTGACCCTATGTCCAGAAACACATAGAGAAAGACTGACAGAGTGTAACTTTTTGTAGGCTAAAACAGACCTAAAAATTCCAGCATGTAAATAAAACCGGGGCTAGCATATACATGATTCGATGGCACTTGATACTTTAGGTTCATCCTAGAATTTCAGAGTACTTCTGCAGTTGTGATTAGGACTATAATTCACACAGGCAGTCACCTGAAAGTACCCACCTCAGTCCACTCAGAAAAGGTCAAAACAATTTATCATCTGTATTTACTTTTAAAATCTTAAATCTAATGCTAACTAAAAGTGTATTCTCCAGCTGTTGAGATATTATTTCCAGTGTTGTTCCTGGAAACGGTGCATTTTAGTATATATTACTATTCCACATTTATCAAAAAAGTCTGGAGTCATTAACCAAAATAAGCAGTGATTATGATTACTTTCTAAGTGGGAAGTTATAAAATTATTATTTCTAACTCCCATCGTGAGAACATCAGATGTTGTTTGAAGCATATAAACCTCCTATGTGTTACGGTAGATTTTTTTATGTCAAATTAAAATAATCATATTGATAATTGAAAGAAAGTTGCCCCCGTCAAGTGAAAGTGCTTGCTTTTTAAAATTACCACATTTGTCAGCATGATGCTTTTCTGGATTCAAATGTTGTGCACTATTTTGCTGCAAGGAAATTTGATTTTTTGCAGCTTTACCCCAACTTTCTGCCCCTATTTTGACTACGAGGTACTAATTTAATGGCTCCAAAATGCCCAGACTATAACAAAGGAGAGTGGCCCCACTACTCCAAGAAACAGTGTTCCTTGAACCAGTAATGCGATAAACGAAAAAATGATCTTGGAGAAATCACCAGTCGCATCAATCACACCCCACTATATCAACTAACAGGAGTTACTCACTCCCAATCTTAGAAGGACCCAAAAGGCAAGTGAATAAAATCTGTTTAATAATATATAAATTTCAAAGACCATGGTACAGTAGATAAAATTCATATAGTTAACAACATTTTCGAAAAGAACATATTACAAGCTAATGACAAAACATCACAAGTGGGAGGGACAACAATACAGAAATCAATCTTTGTCATTAAAAATCTGCTAATTTGAAGAAATCAATAAAAGAATTGTTTCTCAAATTGAACAAAATCAAAGGATGCTCTTTGATTTTGGTAAATTTTAGAAACAATTAATACATTGTGACACCTTGCCCTTTCTTTTGATTTCTTCAAATGAACAGATTTTTAATGACAAAGATTGATTTCTGTATTGTTTTCTCTCCCACTTGTGATGTTTTGTCATTAGCTTTTAACATGTTCTTTATGAAAATGTTTTTAACTATATAAATGTTATCTACTGTACTATGGTCTTTGCAATTTATATATTATTAAACAGATTTTATTAAAATGCCTTGAGCCTTGCTAAACAGGACTTCATTGCATGTGCTCTGACCCTCGAAATGGTGTATGTTTAATTGGCTTGTCCCCAATTGGCAAAGAATAACTTACTTTCAAGTCCTTCATATATGGTACCTGTGGTACCCAGGGCCTGTAAGTTAGAGTGTCCGCCAGGGACTGCAACACTTGTCGTTCCACCCTGAGTGGGACAAGGTAAAGCATGCCTCCCAGTCTGGCACTGCAGACTGGAAGGGCAGTTTTTTTACTGCTAACTCGACTTTGTCATTTAAAGTAATGGCAAAGCCCAACCCTCCCTTTATAATGTATGTAAGACACTCCTATGGCAGATCTAATGAGCCCTAAGGCAGGGTGTTTAATGTAAAAGGTGGAACATTTACATATTCCAGCAGTAAAAACCTAAATTGTGGTTTTTACTGTGTAAAGGCTGGTAGTCCCATTGACAAGTACAGAGTTACAGGCTGGCATCCCTGTCCTGCTAACGTCAAATTGGGACTACTAAGGTTGGTACTGTTTAGTATCAAAGGAATCGGTGCATTAAAACCGATTTAATGGTTACATCGAATTTAATGTCACTGCTGGGTAAAAGTGCAACTTTAGAACTTTGCATTTAGGTTGCCCAAAGTTTCCAATGCCCGTTTACTGATGTACACAGGGCTAGTCCTGCAGACTGGTTTCTGCCCTGCTGGGGAAATGTGCTTATGACTCGCAGGAAAGGACCCAATAGGGGCCTGCATGGGAGAGAGGTGGTGCCTCCCTCCTACAGGAAGCCACATGGGTGTTAGCCCAAAAGGCAAGCTTCAAACGAGTAACCACCTTGAATGGCAAATGGGTAACACTTGGGAGAGGAGGCTGCTCTATTGGTTAGGCAGACAGGCTAGCAATGGGAACAGGAGAGGAGATCACAGTTGTCAAACGTTTTTTTCAAGGTATGTGTAGCTGCTTGGTAGTCACACCTCTTGGGGTGGGCTGAGGAGCTCCAAGTGTCGAGAAAGGGGTCTTGCCATGTTGCGAGTGGGCAGAATGGTGTATCCTGGGATAGCCAGAAACCACACTTCCCAGGAAGTGGTCATCAGGAGGGAGACAACCTGATAGTCCATTGGCTACCAACAGCATCCTACCCTGAAGGCATTTTCTGAAGATAAACAGGGCACCCCTGGCACCCAGAATTCCATTATCAACTGACTTGAAAGATGGACCGAAGAGCTGCTATGCTGCACCGAGTGACCAGCAAAGAGAGGCTGCACTGACTAGTACTGAACCTAGTGGCTACCGAAGAGAGGGGTTTTGCCTGCCATGTCCTGCTCAAGGAGAAGCCATCTCCAGAGTCCAGTGGAGACGAGAGAAGTCCAAGAGCCAGCTGACTGTTCGCAGCACAGGGACACAACAGCTGAAGAATACTGCTGGGGCAAGTTGTTAGATCAAAGTCTTAAAGTTGCTACCCCCGCCGCCATGCAGCACCAAGGACCAAGACCCGATGCACAGAGTTTCACCTGAGTTCGCTGAGCCTGGGAGTATTGTCGGAGAGTTGCTGGGACCCTCGAAGGGAAGTTATCAACCCAGGAAGGATTGGCCTATGACTGTGACAACAGGTCAGCCAGAATGGAGAGGACTTTGTGGGAAGTCAGTCCTGCATCCATGCAGAAAGACCCCATCGAACACGCTGCATCCACAGCATCCTTCGAGCCATTTTCAGCATCCTTCATCCCTTTCATCAGGACCACTCCATAGGAATCCATTGTAACTCCAATAAAGTGCCTGAAACTGCTGAAGGACTGCTTCTCCTGTGAAGGTAATTATTCTTGAAGACCGTGCTGGTCCCCCTGACTAACTCCCTGTCACAGTTGGTCACCCCAAGTACTTCTAACTGACCGCATTGACACATACCTATTTTTTCTTTACTAAGGTTTGTGTCCAATTTGTTGACTTTGCCAAGGTTTGTTCGCTGTTGAGGAAAATTGCTTTGATTTATTTTTTCTTGTAAAATCAATATCTCCAGAACCCTCTGATGGATCTTTTTTTATTCCAGTGTCTAAATTAGTATAAAAATACAGTCTCTTTTTATAAATTGGTGTGCGATTACTTGAGTGTCGTGTGGATTCTTCTTCAATTGTTTTGGTGCTGTTTAAATGTTTTACACTTGTTCCACTGTGTAAGCCTTGCTGCTCCATGTTATAGCTATAGAGGGTTGAGCTGAGGATTTTACTGACAAAACCTCCTGGCCTTAAAGAGGTCTGTAATTGTATTATACGGTGAGGTTGCACAACCACACCATATATACATCATATTTCCTCACATCCTCCATCTAGTGTTGGGTCCAGAATTTCTCTTCTAGTCTGTTTTTTTGTTGTTTGTTTGTGCCAGTCATTGAGGGCTATTTGTTGTTAGCTTTACCCCTTTCTTCTGGTGATGTCCGACATGTACCCGGAAAGCCCCGAAGCTCCAAAGTTGGGTCGGAAGGAGGATGGAGGAGCTCCCCGTCTTGCAAAATCGCACCAAGTTACCAGCGAAATTTGAGGAAAATTACAGAATTTGAGACTCCTAAAAAATGAAGAAAAGCAGACGGAAATATTGTGTTACTGGTTTCCATTTACCCAGTTACTCAAAGTCTTTTGGGAAGGAGTGCTCTCCTTAGAATTTGACTGCAGTACCGCCACAAATGTGCACAGAAAGATAGCCATGAAGTTTGCAACTTGTTCTTTCCAGAAGATAACAGCACCGAAGGCTACGAGACCTTCACCAAATTTCTGCCCAAATCCTTAAAGATATAGAAGCAGGGGTGGGCACCTTAAGCCATGACTCAGTCTCATCAGAAGAAAGCTCTGCTCAGACATCCGGTTATCCAGCTATGATGAATACAACACAGTGAAGACCAAACTCTCAGGAGAAGGCTCTGACACAGAAGATGGACATTGGCATTGAGAGACTGAATGTTGCGAGTAAGGCGTCAAGAGGGCGAACCCTACAAACGCCCACATGTAACAGCGCATAGGCATGCCAGAGGACAGACATTCAAAATGTACTCCTAAGTCCCCTGACTCTGAAACATTCGATACTTTGGTGTCCCAGACACAGAGAGCCCCACAGGTCCATGGCAAAGGACACTTCAGGAAAACCATCAGACACCACTTCAATGCAAAAGAGTGTTTGAGAAGTCAAAGGAAGAGGATAATGAAGGAAAAGGAAATTCTTGATGCCGAAGAGATCAACACTGACCCTCGATGCTGATCATCATGTGCTTGAAATCGAACACAAGAACGGGTGCAATTGAGAAATAGTAGGCCCTTTACTAAAGAGAAGGATTTTGATGAGTTCTTGAAAGCATTCCGTATCCTTTCAAGATCAGAAGAGCTCAGATGTTGAGGAATAACAGGGCGCTTAATGCCCTGACCATGCTGGAACGATGCAACGAAAAACTACAAAACCGAGAAACTGCAGTTCTTACAGCTGAGAGGTGCTGTGTGTGGGGAGTGGTGTGGTGAAGAGAAAGAGATGCAAGGAAATGCATGCAGGATGGAATGGGAGTGTGCTGACGAGAAAAGAGATGAGGTTTGAGATATGCATGTGGAGAATTTCAGAAAGATCTTGGAGAGAAAAAGGATGTTGAGTTTTTAACTAAATGGGCAAATACAGAGGGAAATGGTGTGAAAGAAGGAACGGGAGTGTTTGAGACCTCTTGAATACCACTGACCCTTCCACAGACCTTAGGAATGTTTAAAACATGCTCCTATTTTCAGAACTGAAACATTTTCAACTCAAATTATTCACACAAAAACATTGTTACATATTTATCTGATATGGCTAATAAGCATAGGCAAAGCCAATTGGGTGGACAATTTTAGGTGAGGTCTATTATTGTGTGATATTTCCGGATGCAATAACAGAAAACTCACAGGGAGGCATCTAAATTCTGGTTGGCGATCATGCTATATGATGAACAGAATTTTAGTTTACTTGTTTTGAGCCTCACCTCCATTACATATGCCAAGCCACTTGGTTCCTAGTTACATTTGAGACAAGGCCATTTTAGAGACGGACCCCATTTTTTCCTCCTACTTAAAGCCCTGCATGTGTCCTCCAAGGAATGAGTGAGGCTGAGGCACCTTTGAAGTTATGTGCTTCCACGTGAATACTCCGAAGGAGCAGGCAGCAGGTTCACCATTGATCCATGCTGCAGCCATAGTGCCACCAATGCGCAATAACCGCTTTTTTGTGTTATTCAAGACTCTGCATTTCTCAGTCATGCAGAATGTCTGGTGATGGCTGGTAAATGACAAAACACATTTCTGATTCTCTAGGTTGTGAAGGCAGAGCAAGTAACCCTGAGCTGTAGAGGCTAAACTATGTCAATCTCTAGCACCACGGATAATACTTCAAAAAGACAGGAGACGGCGTGGCCAACTGGCTAGGGCGGTCGATCTTCAATCTGGGGAACCGGGCTTGAGTCTCGGCAATAACTGACGCTCAACATCCTGGGATTCTGGGCAAATCACTTAATCTCCCCGTGCCTAACAAAATTAATGTGTACTTGTGTAAACGCGAATGGTGCTCATGTAGAGCGCTCTGATAAATTAGGGTGAACTCCGGAGAAAAATATTACTTTTGAAGGGATGAAGGCTTTTGAAACTGGAGAGTATGACGAACGGTGGAACTAAAATGAATAAATGAAAAATCCAACATTCTCGAATCAACCCCTTCCTCGCCCCATACAAACAAATACACACACACACGCACGCACGCAACCACGCACACGCACGCACGCAACCACACACACAACCACACACACACACACACACACACACACACACACACACACACACTCACTCACACGCGTCTCGTGGTATTTTGTCAGTTACTGCTACTGCTATAAACGTTTTCAATAGTACTTGAATGGTGCCCCAAAGGATGAGGGGCGAAGGGGGCACACAATAGAGTGCCACTTATTGGACGCATGCCTACAAACAGCCCTGCATTTCCTGAGATTCCTTGATTCCGTTCTACTGGTACCGAGCTAGGAAAACCGCGCATAAGTAAAACCAGGGCCGGGCTTCAGCCTGGGTGAGGTGGGCCAGCGTCCGGGGCGCCAACCTTCAGATAAGCACCGACGCCGTCTGCTGCAGCCTCCCACCAGCCTGGTTCAAAAGAAAAGTATGTTAACTAGGTTTATGAAGTATGCTTTTCTCCTTGTTATTTCTACCCTCGCCTTCCCCATCCCCCTTCTATTTCCCAAACAGGATGACAATTAGACATTGTGTTTTGCCCAAGGCGCTATCTGAGCAATGCCAGCTCTGAGGAAAAGAAACCTTTTTCTTTTCACGTGCACTGCTTTGCCCATGGCATTTGTGTGAATAGCCTTCACCTTCAAGCTTTCTTTCAATCTTTTTACCAGATTTCAATTTTTTTCTTTGCAAACATGTTTATGATGCTGCTTGGAACTAGTTGGATTGTATACCATACGCTCCATTCTTCTTGCCTTCTAGCCCTTTAATGTTTTTCTGTTGAGACCTAGCTATTTGACCAATGCCCGGTGGAGCTACCTGATAGCTGAAGAGGAGATGGGCTGCGGATTCCCCCTCGGCTGTCATCTACCCAGCCGGACCTTGGGCAGACTTTCCCTTCGTCTCTCCATTGTATCTGTACCCTACCCCCTTACCCTTCTCACTCCATTTTCCTTTTCTTCTATGCTCCTTAAATGTTTTTACAGGTATCATTGGTAATATGTAACTGATGTAAGTTTGCAACTATGTGGAACCTTATGTAAAGCGCTCTGATACCTTTGGGTCTAGCCAGCGCTATATAAAACTCTTTAAATAAATAAATACTGCTCATAGGATCAACTCATCCAAATGAGCATGAACACTATTTCGAAGAATCCATTTAAACGCTTCTGTTCATTTCATTTAGATATCGACGAATGTGCAACAGGCTTCAACAGATGTGGTGCCCATTCCCTGTGCCTCAACCTCCCGGGAAGCTTTAGGTGCGAATGTGAAGCTGGCTACGAGTTTGCTGCTAATGGATACACCTGTGTTTGTAAGTGCCGATCAGTTAAGCCTTGTAACTTATTTGCTGTGTCAGTTGTAAACTAAATAGTGTTACTTCCCATAGTACATCGCGGAAGAGTGCTTTTGGGGGAAAAAAAAGAATAAACTACTCCAAAGTATATCAGACTAACACAGTGTGAAAACCTAATTTGGTCTTGTTCGTGAAGTTAGCATCGAAATTAACATTGCTTCAAGAATTGTGGTCTGCCCTTATCAGTTGTAGGTTTCTATCGCCTCCTTCACAACCGGACTCTTTAAGTTTTTCATTTCTTCTGCTTTTTTCCCAAAATATTTTTGACCCATTGCTTTAAGAAACTCTAGTGAATAGTTGTGATCAATTAAACAGACTTTTAGATTTGCACTCTAATATGCCCTTTTCCAAAAAAAGGTTAGAAATAACATTAGATTGTTTGAGTTGCTATTTACTGATTTGTAAGATATTCGGTTCTAGCAGCAATTGTGATGAATTCGCATCTTGTGTTCTCCAGCGTTTTGAGGGAATCTTCTTCATTTTTTAGCTAAATTCTATGATTGTGGTTTTTCCAGAGCATCTTAGTGGCAGAAATACTTCAGTAGATAGCAACCACATGTCTCCAGGGCCAGTCCTTTATATGGGGGGAAAAAAGTGCAGGTACTCATTAAAATCAAGTGGGCGGGGCTAGGGGCGGTGCTAAGGGCAAGACATGATGATACATAATGATATATAACAGTAACTAAAAGCATAAAACATTCAATCACTTCAAAAGTGCAAAAGTATTTCCGCATACATACATATATAGATTTATAAACGATAATGAAAGTTAACAAGAAATACAGCAGATTTTGAACTCTGCACTAATTTGTGCTAAAATGCAATATTTAAGCCCCGATTTAAAAACTGAACAAATACCTGGTACATTTAACAGAAAAAAAAGTGCCAATCCTAACTTCAGCTGTCACGTCACCTTTTTACATCCCCCCCCCCTTCCTCTATGTTCATCATCTCGTTTCTCACTCAGCCAGATCCATTGCCAGCTGTCACGGGAGGTCATTTCTGGAGTGCGCCAGCGTTCCCTTCTATGCATTGCTCTTTGGGCATGGCTACTTTCACACCCATGGATCCCTCGCTGTTATGTAAATGCAGCGATTAGTTGATGTGGCACACAAAGGGAAGCAGCTCCTGCGCAGTAAAAAACAAACATGAAAAAAAAGGTAGATGATTGTGTTGAACTGCCACTCGCGTAAATGTGGCCAGAGCAGCGCCGGACAGGCTATTTCATGCACCTGACGGAGAGGGAGCTGGGGCGGGGTTATAAAGCATTTGTAGCAGAATGGACACGCTTAATCAACAGTGCAAGGTCTGGCTAGACCCTGCTCTGTTAATCACAGCGTGTGACGCAAGCCCTCTCAAACCCCTGCCGTGTGAGGAATTGCAAAGGGGCTCCTCTGGACTTTACCAGCGTCTCTGCAAAATTCGACTTCATGGCTCATTGTGATTGTGAGATCCGGAAGCAGAGCGCATCTGTCCTGCGGTGTAGGCGATACGGAACCTGAGCCTGCCGTGCCACCAATCAGGGTATCGGTACTCTCCCTGACTAAAGAAAAGTGCAGGCACTGAGGGCTAGAAAATTTGATAGTGCCGGTACTCCGTACCGGTGAGTACCGGCCCATTTAAAGCACTGTCCAGGGCACTAGATAGGTCTTGGCTAACTGACAAAACTGTTGGAGAGAGATGTTTAACATGGTTTCTAGGGAGGCACTGCCTTTTTTGCCTGTAGAAATAGTTTCTCGCTGCCATCTGATCAGTTAGCATTTCTTGCACTTCAGCTAAAGTCCACAACAATAACCTTTTGTGCTTAATCCAACCGAAGCTACTGAAAAAGAGCCTTCCGACCCCTGAATCCAGACAACAGGATATCTGAGGTTCCACATATGTTCAGCCTAGGTTCAATTATGACAATGACTTTGTTGAAAACAAAACACAACTTGTTTGGAAGTCTAAAGTCCAACTAGTCCTTAATACAAAATCGCAAGCAGCACAGTAATAGATCAGATAATTGTTATTTCAGTTGACCTGAGCCCTCGCTAGAAAATGGTGATATGGAGCACAGTGCTAAAATGCGTAGAAAACGTACCCAGTATATACATGTTTTCTCTCAATACAAGTGAAAAAGGATAATCGCATGAGAGAAACTTGTTATTTTGAGCGAAACCTTACCTAATGTGCAGGTGCCAGGCTCCCTCCCCTCCTTCTCCCAGCACTGAACGACTTTGAGGGGAAGATCTCATTCATAGGTACATTACGAGCCTAATTATTATCTGAAAATCCCACCTCCACTTGTGAGGTTACACTGTTAGGAAATGTGTAAGGTACATCCCTGAGCCCTATCCCAACACGAAAGTGAGGTTTTCTCCTCTGGCCAGGTTATCAAACAACTGAGAAAGCCAGGTGACGCTGCCTGATATTGGGTCTTGTTTTAAACGTGATATATTTGCTTTAAATTTATATTCAAACCTTTATTTAAAGGGGCTATCCAATACAGAGAAAAGAAAATTTCTCTATTCTCTATCCTTTGTCTCCAACAATAGGCAACCTAGAATGTTTGATGTGTGCTCGGGTTTTGAGACCTATTGTGACACCACTCCTCAGATGGCCCCTTTAAAGCAAAACTTGTAGTAGAAGG
This sequence comes from Lissotriton helveticus, assembly GCF_964261635.1. Taxonomy (NCBI): domain Eukaryota; kingdom Metazoa; phylum Chordata; class Amphibia; order Caudata; family Salamandridae; genus Lissotriton; species Lissotriton helveticus. The sequence goes on along the minus strand of NC_136070.1, from coordinate 189,385,956 downwards.
TTTTTCTCTGGAGAGAAAAATGTATCCTGTGTAGAAGAAGTTGCATGTGTAAATAAAATGCACACCATGTTTACTCATGCAGAAAGATGATACTAGATAAATATCTGCATGAGCGTGATGCCCTATTAGTACTCATGGAAATCTTAACTTTGGTTGGTGTCAATTACTAGTCCGTGGGATCACCACGAAACCCACAAAAGTTGTAGATCTAGTGCAAATGAGAAATGTTAGAAATGAGGGTCTCTAGTTGGCAGTGGGAGGTACCTTTGTCCAAATGAGGACCGTTGCTTCTAGTCCGCATACGGGGAATACACTTCTAAAATAACCCCTGCTCACCCTCTTGGTAGCTTGGCAAGAGCAGACAGACTTATCTCAGAGTCAGTGTGTAAAGCATTTGTGAACACATACAGTAATACAGTGAAAACACTACAAATGGACACTACACCAGTTTAGAAAAATAAGTAATCTTTATCTAAACCAAAACAAGACCAAACGACAAAAATCCACAATACTCTACTAAAAATATGATTCTTAAAAGGTAGAAACAGTTCTGTTCCCCAAAAATGTGGAATGCAACACTTTTACACAAAGTACCTTGGATGTGTAGAAAAATGCAAGCAAAAAGGGTTGCAGGGAAGGTGATGCGTCAGTTCCTTACACTCAGGGAAGGTGATGCGTTGGTTCCTCACTGCTGTGCATGGGAGGTGATGCGTTGGTTCCTTACCGGAAAAGAGCTGATGCGTCGGTTTCATACTGGGTGGGGAGGTGATGCGTCGGTTTCTTACTGCGTCCCCCAATGAAGCGACAGACTTGACGATTCGATGTGATGCGTGACTATCCGGTACGATGCGTTCGTTCTTCTCCAACCAGGCCTGTGTCCAAATCGGTGCGGTGATCTCGGACGTCGGAGATCGGTGAACAGGATTCGTTGCACGGCAGACACTTCAGCCGTGAGCAGGCATCGATGAGTCAGAAGTATTCTCTTGCATGCTGCGATGCGTCAGAAACAGGCAATGCATCGATTTTCCCAGTTCTTGAAGTTTCCAGTCCCACAACCACTTCCAGAGGCCCAGGACACTGGCAGGCACCTCTCGGCAGGTCAGAACGCCAAGCAAAAGAGTTCAGGGGGGACTAGGAGTGAAGTCTTTGTGTCCTTGAGACTTCAGAACAGGAGGCAAGCTCTATTTTAAGCCCTTGGAGATCTTCCTCAAGCAGGGGTCACAGCAAACAACAAATTGTTTCTCCTTTCCTTGGCAGAAAGTAGCCACTGCAGGCCAACCCCAGACAGCAAACAGCACAGAGGCAGTATTCCTCCTCTGTTTCTTCAGCTCTTCTCCTTGGCAAAGGTTCCTCTTGATTCCCTGAAGTGGTTTAAAAGTCTGGGGTCTGGGCCCCTCTTTTTATACAGTAAATCTTTGTTCTCTGTGGCAGAGAAGCTCTTTACCCAGCCAAAACCACCAGTTCGGTCCTCTCTGGTGCAGCTTCCTTGCAGGGGGTGGAGACAGCACTGTGCTTGGCAGACCAGGCCCATTCAGGTGTGAGAGAAATCTCCTCCCACTACTCTGAATGCAGCCCAGGTCTATTCAACCAAGTCCTGACTCACCCTGGAAAGGCAGGACACACCTCAGCACCCCAAGTGGCTGTCTGAACAGAATGCACATCCCCAGCCCCAGTCTCTCCAAAGCCAGACAGTCAATACACAACCTAGCAGAGGCACACTGGATGGCTTGAAAATACTTACTTTCTAAAAGTGTCATTTTCAAACCCAGAATGTAAAAAAAAACCTCAGTAAAAGATGCATCTCAACATTGTGAGTTCAGGCATATCAAACGTTATTTTCCTATTTAGTTCTCAAGACAGTAATGCTCAGAAAATGTTATGAGCCAACTCCCCATTCTATCCTATGGGGACAGATAGCCTTACAATAGTGAAAGTGAAAAACTTTTTCACTATCAGAACATGACACAGACATCACACATCATGTCATACCTTTGACAAACACTGCACCTTGCCCACAAGGGTACCTTGGGCCTACCTTAGCAGTGACTAACATGTAAAAAAAGGGAAGGATAGGTCCTGGCAAGTGGATGCACTGGCCAGTTCGATATGGCAGTACTAGACTGCACATTGGCTCTGCAATGGCAGGCTTGAGTTACGTTTACAGGCTGCCTGTGTGGGTGGCACAATCAGTGCTGCAGGCCTACTAGCAGAATTTGATTTACAGGCCCTGATCACACACAGTGCACTGTACTAAGGACTGACTAATAAATCAAATCATGGACTCACCAATCCATTACAATAATTGTCAAAGAGAGCACTTGCACTTTGGCACTGAACAGCAGTGGCAAAGTGCCCAAACCATCTAGATCAGCAAAAACAAAGTCCAACACACAGCGAAAACACTGGAAGTAAAGGCAAAAATACAGGGAAGACCAACGCCAATGATGCCAGGTCTAACCAGAACATTTGCGATTATTAAATTCCCAACTTTTAACAATGTATGTAATTGAGTAAAAACCGAAGAGAAGAAAAATGTTGGTTAGAAAACGTATACGAAGAACCCATTCAAGTTGTTCCTGCTTGACAGTGAAGTGGCTTGTCATGCATACAGAGCATTATACCTAATACTTGCAGTGTTTAAATGCTAATTTGAATTTGAGTATATTTGTACAAATAACAAAAGACTAACATTAATGCAGTTGTAAGACATACAACAAAAGGCTGCTTGATTTAAATTTTTACAATGACACAGTTGTAGACATAAGATATTGTGATATTTAAAAGTCTGTGGTCTGGGGCCCGCTTAGACTTTTCAAACAGCCTCTTCTTAGGACTCCCAGCAGGTCTTTTGAGAAGACTACAACTGGGCCAGAACCAGGCGGCCAGACTTATCTGGAAACAACCAAAATGGCAATCTATTAGACCTGGCCTGGAAAAGCTACACTGGCTTCCGGTAGCTCAAAGAGTGGCCTTTAAAACCGGATGCATCACCTTCAAAGCTCTACAGAACAAAGGCCCCAATTTTATCAGGGAGCTAGTGTCAAAATATGTCCCTTCACGGAACCTCCGTTCCGCTCACAAGGCACTAGTAATTGTACCTCGGTTGAAAAGGAAACGACAGGGTGGCAGCTGCTTTCACCACCTAGCGGCCTCCCTCTGGAACTCCTTACCACTGTCGATCAGACAGAGCCAGGATTTCCTGATATTCAGACAGACCTTAAAGACCTGGCTTTCAAAAACAGGCCTACCATTAGAGTATTATTTTGTGTTTATACTACCCTCTTCGATAGCGCCATGAAGCCCATGGGCGTACGAGCGCTTTAAAAATATATATTAACATAACATATTTGTATTAGAGATTTTTCTTACTTTTCGAGCATGTGCTAACTGTAAAATATGTGCCTCAAAGTGCATAGGACATTTATGATAAATTGATGTTAGTCCCCAAGACACTGACATGTGGCGTTGAGGCTCTGATGGATTGTTATTGACTTCTAAGCTTAAAGATTTAATTGAATACCATTTTTACCTCTCACCTTCCAGGTGTAGTAATATTATAACATCTGCTTTCAGTGACCCCCCCACCAACAAATCCCTGTGAAGACAGACGCAATAACTGTGCTGCTCCTGATGTAGCACAGTGCATCTTCCATGGTGACGGTACCTTCCGATGTGTTTGTCGTCCTGGATATTCGGGTAACGGGTATCAATGCACAGGTAAGCAATCCATGAGTTAACCCATTTCACTATTTTGTTTCTTTCAACATTGTAAGCAATATTTACTAAGTACTAAATCAAGGCAAGAAGCAATATATCTCTGTTCCACCTGCATATGATTTTCTTATTACTGCATGAGTTTATTATTTAAAAAAAATGCTTAAATGTATACTTTTGTAGATCACCGACTATTGAAATAGCTTCCGTTGTCCTTCTAGATAAGTGTACTGTTAAGATTGCCCTATCACGCTGGAGTTGGTTCCGCTAAGCACAATAGAGAGCTGTGGGTCTTGTTGTCCTGTATTTGTTCTGAAATTTCAATAAAGAGATTTAAACCATAAAATATTTAAAGAAAGTAAATATGAATGATACATAAGATACATTACAGCACCTTTTGCGTGGTCCATCCATCAAGTGTCCCGACATGGTCAAAGGAATAATAGAGACACACTGCACAGACAGCAGGGTCACTAGAATTCCACAGCAGGAAAGGACCAAATTATGTGGGAGTCTTAATTAAATTACGCAGTAAGAAAAGGCAAATAATGCTACACATTTATTGATTAATTATTTTGACATTTTTCCCCATCTTAGCATTGCCTTAGCAAAGGTTTCACCTCATTAGCTCCACTTTCACACCCATTTATGGCAATAAGCCTCTGAAAGATGACCAGTCAACTCTTGCACAGGGCCTTCCGCTGCACAGCAAAACGTGTTGCAGTGCTAGAAATAGTTTTTAGTCTTCAAATTATGCAGCAGATCCTGGACTGTGGCGAATGCGTCAAATTGATTATTTTGAAACAAAACGTGGCCACAGAAGTGCATAATTCCAGTAGCCCTGATATATTTATATATCAAAAGTTAGTGAAGCCATGTTAGCTTTGTTTTCAACACCTCAAGTCCTATTAATGTTGGGAATAAAAATCGAGAAAAAAAAATCACTGAAATTCAAAAGATAAGATTAGAAGCACAATCCATAACTCCCCGAACAACCATGCTAACCGTAACTGCCACTTTCATGACATCACCCTTATGGAACAGACGTAGTTACAAATGTAAATAATCTTAGAGGTGAGTACATATCACATTAGCCTTTCCACATTGATTAGACCTTGCTGCCAGCTTTCCTTGTGCACCACCGAATGATGCATGCAGCAGAGGTTGGCCACAGCGCCTGATCTATGACCAGGCCCTGATTTCATTTCTTTATTTTTTTTAACAGTTCTCGGATACCAAAATAGGACTCATGATGCTTACTAGCTTATACATCCATTTTATATATATACGAGAGCACTGTCAGTTTTCATTTTAACACTGCGTCTTGATCATATCTATTGTTGGCTTCATGATTTAGTCCCAGCCCACCAGTAAAGTTGTTTGTGTTTGAGTCCAGAACTACAAGTAAATCCTTATTTTGGTCAGAAGGCTTTAAACCAACTTTATCAGCTTTTTCCTTTCTTGGTAGACGTAGATGAATGTGTATTGGGACTAGACAGATGTGGTCCAAACTCTTTGTGTCAGAACTTACCAGGAAGATACCGATGTAATTGCCAACCAGGCTACCAGCTACACACAGATGGGCACTCTTGTGTTGGTGAGTTATGTTACTTCTAATGATGAATGAATGTAGAAACATTTATTTTAAAGCCGGGCTTTGTTGTATGAACAGTACAGTGTTGTCATAAAAAGAGTGATTGCTTTTTTCGAACCCAGATCCCCAGGCCCGAGGTCGAGCGCCTTAGCCGTTAGGCCAACCCCTCTCCCCATGACCTCGGGCCTGGGGATCTGGGTTCGAGTCTCGGTAACGACGCCAAAAACCCCCTGTGATTCTGGGCAAATCACTTAATCTCCCCGTGCCTAAAATGAAAGTGTGTCCTCATGTAACGTAACTGGTGCTATGTAAGGCGCTCTGATAACTGATTCAGTTCGGTTCTAGTTCGCGCTATATAAAACTCTGCAAAAAAAAAAAAAACTCTGAGAAGACCTGCGTGGCTAAGAGTGTCAGGCTTTAAATAGTATGTGAAAGCCTCAGTCAGAAATAGCGTTTCACAGGGAAGAGTCTCTTCGGCAACACAGTGGATGATGCACTGCAATGCATAAAGGGTACAATGAGAGTGCAAAGGCATTGGGGCTTTGCAAATTTAGCAAAGGCCCAATACCTTTGCACTCTTTGTCCCCTTTATGCATTGCAGTGTGTCATCCACTGTGTTGCCGAAGAGACTCTTCCCTGTGAAAGGCATATTTCTGACTGAGGAGTCCTCTTTGAGGAGGAATTACACCCAGGAAAAGAATGCCCACACGTGGAGGCTAACAACGGTTCACATTGCACAGCACCTTCACACCACAAAGTGGCATATCAAGCACAATATTGCAGTGGTAGTGCTTTTCTTTATACAGGCTTACATTCGATGGGCGATCCAGAGCAAGAGAAATCGCCCCATGGTTCCTCCAGCAAGTGAGTTGCCTAGAGGGGTCCTCCTACTTAAAACACCTATAGATGGCAGGATCGGAGGTTTCACTCAAGGGTAAAAGAAGATCACCTCCAATGAATGGATATTGAACATAATTCAGCATAGTAATTGTAGGAAAGTGCACCTTTTCGACGTTGTCTCCCCACGTTTTGCCTCGTAATTGATGCAATTTTGACAGAAGTGATCTGGGTTCTTGCTATCCAGGTCTCCATTGCCAGTTCTCTTTCCCTAAAACTGTGCAATTGTTCCCCCAATTGGCAATACCTTTAGTACCCATGTAAGCCCCTAGTAAATGGTACCCCTGGTACCTAGGGCACGGGTACTAAATAGTCCATAATTGCTGCAGCATGTACTGTGCCACCCGAAGAGACCCCCCACCACACTCATGCAGACTGCCATTGCAGACTCCCTGACATGGTGCAGACAAAAGTGAGGACACAACACAACATGGCACACCTCCTGTGTGCCATGCCTGCAGACACTGCATGCAATATATGTAACTTACCCCTACACCAGGCATTGCAGCCCTAAGGCAGGGTGCATTATAGTAGATGTTAGGACATATTTGCAATAGCAATTATATGCCTCTGTGATGTCCAAGTAGATTATTTGTCATTGCCAGTGAACAGGGAAGCCATCTAGAGTGTATATATACCGGACACTGGTCAATAAGAGTGCCCCTGCTCCATGATGGCTTCACTAAACCAAGACTGTTTAGTATCAAACATCTCATACTAATAAACTCACACTGATTCCAGTGATGGACTTAATAATGCATGCACCTAGTGGGTACCTTGGAGGTGGGGGCATTTGAGAGTTACATCGTTACATGTCATATAATAAACAAAAAACAAAATGGCAATTAGCCTGCAGCAAATATGTTTCCGGTTAAGAAAGTAATGGTCATTGTTTTTATTGTTGTTTTCTAGAGTGACCCCCGACGAAGGGCGCTTGCAGCCCGAAATGCATTGGGTAATTTTAATAAACACACTGCCTTGGACGAATCTGCACTAGTCTTATTTTTGCTAGAGGTCTGGTTGGACACAGCGTGAATAATAGAAACTTGGAAAATGGCATACTATTCCGAGTGCAGATTTAAGGAAAAAGTTAAAGCAAAAAAGAAGGTTTAAATATGATGGTTTAAATTGATTAACAAGGAAGAATATTCAGTTTGAAATGAGGTTAAAATGTTTGCCATGTTGGCGCGATTAGCAGTGCAGTTGATTGGGGCGAGAGGACGCCCCTTTCTCTTGAGGTTACCACCTTGGAGGTACCCCATGAAACCTACTAGTCCACTAGCGTGCTGGCTAACTGGTCCAGCCCAGCCTGCCACCACAGAAGCGTTTCTGAGCCCCCAGGAGGGGAGAGCCTGCTCTCAGAAGTCGGGAACAATGCCTCCTCTGGCAGGAGGTGCATACACCTCCTCCACTCCAAACAGGATGGCTAGCAATGAGCATATCAAGGCCAGAGGCTTCAAAGCCATGCCACCTTTGATATGCAATCCCAGCATCCCCCAGACCTGGGAGATGCCACCCCTGACCTGAGGACCATTTGGCTCCAGGACATGTGGGAAATTAGTATGCGAAGTAGGCATGGAACATACTCGGGTCAGTCACACCCCTAAGGTGAGCTACCTGATGTGCTCCAACCCAGGAACATTTGTATTTATGAAACTGGGACAGGGATATGCCCTCTTCCCACAGGAAGTGGTTATATAGGGGGCATAATTACCCCAAGGGTAGGTAGCACATTGGCTGGACTCCACTACCCTACATTTAGTATTTAGGGGCTCTCTGAATACAGGACTCGAGATCCTGACTGAAAAGAAGAACAGAACACTGAAGAGCCAACACCCGCAAGAACTGAAGACTGCTGCAGACCTTTGGCGCCAAACCATGTATGCCGCGCAGAGACTCGACACTTGCAAAGACCTAACTCGTCTTGCAGCTGTGCAGCCTCAACAAGCCCCAGAGGGTTGCCAGCTCTTTGCCCAGCAGCCAGCATCTCCCTTGGAGTAGAGGAGCTACTCCCCTGCAGCCTCCGACCGTGACGTCCGGTTTAAATAAGCTGCTTTCCACCAGGTCCACCAAGCAGTAACCACCCAAGAGAAGGTCAGCATATTCAAGGAAATCCGTCTTCCTCCCAAGCCTGAAGACGCCAAGACCTCCACGAGCCATCTTGCATCGATTCCCGGAGTACCGGTTCCTGCCACAACCAAAGCTTGTCGAAAGTTAAGTCTGTACTGCAACTACAGCACCGTCGACCAGCCGAGGAGGGACGTCGGCACCTCAGAGGCCAGCACCGAGAATGGCCCAGCTGTCCTGTTTTTGTCCCCCATGTTGGTCCTGACCAACACCAGTGAGCACCTTGATGCCGAGAGCCAGCCAACCACAAACATTCTGTGCTCCCAGGACCCTCATGACCCGAGCCCCAATTAGAAGCTCCTGGACTTCTCCCCAAGTACCCCATACAGCCTATTTCTAGGTGGCCTCTCTTCCCTTCTCCCGAGTAGCGTGCAAGGCTACCAACCCGCCCAACACCTCTGCACCCGGATTCACTAGGGCATGTGCGATCGATCTGGTATGATAGTGGGCTATTCAGAGAAGGATAACACTAATGACAATACACCTACCAGAGGTGCAGAACACAGAGGTGGACTGGCTAAGCGGACAGGCAAATGCCTCCGACAAGTGGGAACTAAAGCACCAACAAGTGGAGATAATCCTCCAAAGGTGGTGCACAGCACACATAGCTCTCTTCACAACTGAAGAAAATGCTAAAGCTTCACATGCAGGTATCCACATCACCGGTCACGAGGGGGAATCCCCTTTTGATAGATTGGTCATGGAATTTTGCCTATACCTTTATCCCAATTTTATAGATATCTTAGATGCAACAGAAATGCAAGCAATAGCCAATGACTCATCTTAATAGCACCCTAATGGGCCAGACACACATGGTTATGAGGCTAGCAGACCATAAGAACTTGTCGAAAACACAAAGGGGTCAGGTATACCATCTGGAACCATCTTCCCTTATCCTGCTGAGTATCTAGAGTTTGGTCACGTGGGTCTACCAATATTTGCCTAGGAGGTCCTCAAAGAGGCCAGAAGGTTTACCACAAGGAAGTGTGACATTACAAAATGGAGTAGGTTCATAGTCTGGTGTATCAGGAAGGGGCTTAGCAACAGCTGGGCACAAGCCACTCCTGTAATCAGGTACCTCACTAATCTACTATATGAGGGACTTTCATAAGACTCCCTCTAGCTACATTTGCCAGCCATACTGCTGTACACAAGGTGAATAATAGTAAGATTTTATTTGCTGCACATCAGTCATCAAAACATTGCTTGAGGAAGCCAAGCTAATAGCCCCAACACCAATATGGAACCTACATCTTGTACTATCTCAACCCATGAAACCATCTTTTGAGCCTATGCATAATATAAATGTGGGAAAGTGCCCCCTTTCTGCATGGTTGCCACCACTTTTTGCTGAACTGTCTGATGTGCTTTGACTGAGTGTGCCCTGGGCTCCTGCTAATCAGGCACCCAGGGCCAATGTTCTTTCCTTAAAATTGCATTGAAACCAAAACCCTATTGGCATCCCTGGCCATAGGTCAGCCCCTGGTGAATGGTACCACAGGTACCCAGGGCACTGTGACCAGGTACGGCCTCTAAGGGCTTATTGTGCCACCCTTGGAGGTCATGTACCTTTACACTCACACTGCCTTTGCAGGCTGCGTGCCTTGGTGCAGAACAAAGTCAAGAGTCGACATGGCACACATCCCTGTGTGACATCCCTGTGTGACATGTATACAACCCACTGCCCTGGCATAGATCAGTCACCCCTCTAGCTGGGTGCACTATACCAGTGGTGAGGGTACAGGTGCATGAGCCCTGTACCCCTACAGTGTCTAAGTCCATTCTTAGGGCGAACGGTGTGGAGTGCAAAAAAACGATGGATTTAGGCCCAGATCCTTGTACTGGGGTGAATGTATGACATTGTTCTACATTCTGTCCATCAACTGTGTTTTCGTAAGTCCATTCTTAGACATTGTAAGTGCAGTGCTGCTATTAAGAGTATATGGTGCTGGAAGTTTGTCATTACGAACTTCACAACACCATAATGGCTACACTGAAAACTGAGAAGTTTGGTATTAAACTTCTCAGCACATTAAATCCATACTCTCCGTCCCAGCCATCTTGCCGATGGGGGGCCCCGGCCAACCGGGCAGAGGTCTATGTCCCCTCCCACTGGAGGGTGGCATAATAGGGGGTGTACCCACCTCAGGGAAGGGACCCATTGGTCCCAACCTTTTACCGACCTGTAACTCCCCTAAATCTAGTATTTAGGGACACCCCTGAGCCTTGCTTCCTCAGACAAGAAACCAAAAGAAGGACTGAACAGCTGTGCCGAAGCTAACAAGAGGACGACGCCTACTCACTTGGCCCCAGCCCTACCGGCCTGTCCCCACCTCGAACCTGCTCCAGCGAAATTCCGGTGAGTCCTGCAGCCAGTAACCTTGAGGAACCCGGAGTACCTGACTGCCTTCCATCCCAAAGACTTTGTCTCCCGTGAACACCAGATTTGTTCACCAACTGACTCAAGCTCTGCAAGGATCCGCAAGTCTGCACCCGACGCCCACGGCCTGAGTTCGAGTGGCTCAACACCAAGAGATGGTCTCCCCGGTGATCCTGACCCAAGATCCGGTGATCTCTGACCTGCTTCAAGCCTCCAGCTCAAACCGGAAGGTCCCCCGACCAGGAATTGGTAAGAAGATCCGAACCTAGAAGGCACCACTGCACCCGACGCCCCACGGCCTTGAGTGGCCCAACTTACCTCTCCAAGTGGTGGTCACACCCAGAAGACGTTTGTCCCTGAGCCTGCAGTGTGTTTGCAAACCAGAGATTCCCCATTGAAAGCTACCCGGGCGCCCGATGCCAAAACAGCACTTTGCACCCACCCTCCCCAGTGCTGCTGAGGGTGTACCTTTTGAACCCCCATTTGCCTTGAGATTAAGTCCAGGAGGTTTGCTCTTACAACCTAGTGGCCTGCTCGTCAGCAGCCATCAACTGGAGGCCCCCTATCGCTCATTGAATAACACTGGGCCTCAGCACTCTGCACCCGGCGGCCCTAGTGCCGCTGACGGTGTAACAAGAGTGCATCCTTGACCCTGGAGGACCCCTGTGTCTAACCACAGAATACAAACTGCCACAACAAAGTACTTACCTGTTAACCGATAACACTATTTTCCTCCATAGGATAACATTGACTGTTTTTCTGTGAAAAGTGTGGAGTTGGAAAATCTAAGAAATCCTTTTAAAACTGTTCTAAATAACAAAAACGCTTTTACTCACCTGTTTACTGGAAATGACCCAGTGCAGTATCCAGGCATACTGTACTGTGTAAGAAATGTAATCTGTAAAGTAATCTACTCGTCATTTTACTAAAAAGCCTTTACAAAGTATATGTACTGTATTTCCAAAGCATTGCATTTTCAGTAACAGTACTGTAATTAAAACAAAGTGCATATTCAATTGCAATCCAAACTGTTACAACTGCATAACTACTGTATAGTATTTATTGCTTGCCTGTGCCAAGCTTGCTTGGTTCTAGAAAATAAAATAACTAAAAGAATATTTTTATACAAAAACAATTGGTCTGAAGGTCAGTCTTTGAGTGTGTGAAATCATTTGCTGACTGAATGTATACAACACATGCTTAACACTGTCCTCTGATAAAGCCTTACTGCTTGACCACACTACCACAAATAGAGAGTAAGGTGCTATCTACATTTACCTCTGCTTACCTTTGGGGTTCCACTGGACTCTCTGCACACTATACCTCATTTTGGTATAGTATATACAGCGGTAGCTTCCTACACACGAGGCAAAAAGGAGAAATCCTCTATTTTATTGCTTACTTGTCCCTAAACGATATCTGCATGGCGGCCACACGTTTTTTCTTACACAATCCACAAAATGTTACTGTGTGGAGATTCAATATAAAAAGAAGCACAGGTGGGACAAAAGGGACTTTGACAGTTATTTGCAAGTTCATACACTTTTCAGCCCAGCCCCCCACTGGAAGAAGATACGGCTACAAAATCAATGCACAGCAGTAAAGTCATCTAAAATTCACACTGTAAAACAAAATGGTTAATTACCTGAAGGAGTAATTTTGCAGCTTGAATAATTTTCTAGAGTTGTATGTGACCTTCTCACCTTCCCAGTCCCAGAATAAAGTGAATTTTTCAAAAGAAGGAAATAAAATAAAAAGTATAAGAGGACCGTAAGCCTCGTCTACCACTGGGTCTGATGGAGGAAAAAGAATCTGAAGATGTCAACCATGACAATGCGCTTCCAGGCATACATCTAGCTTCAGACAAGAAGGGTAAAAATTTGAGAAAAAGGGACATAAAACGACCATTCGAGACCCAACCACTTTTTTTACCAAGTATTTTTATTAACATTTTCTTAAGAGAAACACATTACATGAATGTACATGTAAATTGACATTGTTTTGTGTGCTTCTGATCTGCGGAACCACGGTCACATCTCTGTGTTGATAGTTATCTAATACATAGCATAATTGCTGCCATAAACAATATCACCCAACTTTGCATGTCTTTTCACAAGAGGATATATCTCCTTCCCTTCTGTTGCCAGTGTGTTACCAACTGGTTATGGTGTTGAATTACCAACTGGGGAGTCTAACTGGGGTAGTGTTCTTATATTTCAGGGTATATGAGTCAGACAGGGTTTCAAGGCTACTGTGTGTCATTCTTATGTTTATGAGTAATGTCAACAGGTCGGGACCTGCCTAGCCGCTACGTCTATCTGGTTGGCCTAGTATATGGCTGGTTGCATCGTTGTGCCCTGTTACGTACTTGCAGTTGTGTGGGAACTACTGTGCGTGCTGCTGATCTGGGTCTGTGGTTGCGAGTTTATCGGGGTTTGTGGTGGAGTGTCGGAATTTCCTGGTTTGGTTTGCTGTTTGAATTGATGTAGCAGTAGGGTCCACTCCATGGATATGGGGCGCTTATGTATCTCCTTTACCTCCTCCTCCCAGAGCGTTTCCTTCTCCGCTGCTGCCCATTTGCTCACTGCTCCCACCCACGTTGCTATCGCGGGTCCCCCAGGAGCTCACCAGTGCATAGCTATGCCTCTTTTTGCTAATAGTGTTGCTAGTGAAGCGAAGCAAATTGGTACTTTGTGCTGTTTCCGTCTCCGGAAGATTCCAAGTGCACAGGCCTCCCATGTGTCCATGTTAGGAAGACCCGTGAGTTCCCTGAGTGTCTCATGGATAGTGTGCCAATATGGACCTATTGTAGGGCAGTCCCAGAACATATGGTAAAAGTCTGCGTTCAGTATTTGATATCTGGGGCAAAGAAACTGAGTGGATGGATAAAATTGCTGGAGTTGCGCTGGCGTTTGATACGCTCTGTGTAAAATGTAAAACTGCGTGGTTTTAAAGCGTGCGTTTCAGGAAACCTTTTTGGGATATTCAAGCGCTTGCTCCCATTCCTTGTCGTGCAGCTGGTGCCCTAGCTCTTTCTACCACTTTACTCGTAGCGTATCTAATGGTTTATTGAGAAGCTCCCGTGTGGCTTTATAGAGCCAAGTGACCAGGTGTCGACCCGCCCCCATGTGCATGATTGCGTGAAGGACTGGATGTGTTGTTGGTTCTCCCTCTGTCAAATCATGTAGTGAGCTGTAGCTTTCTACGATTTGGCTGTGGAGTAGAAATTGGCCGGGGGAAAGATCATAGTCTTCCACCAGCTAGTGGAACGGTTGCAGTTGTCCGTCCTCGAAGACGTATTCTATCTCGGTGAGGGAGTGCTCCGTCCATATGCGGAGCATATTTGTCGTGTAGTACGCCTCTCGGCTGGGCAAGCCCACCAATGGCAGTAAAGGAGAATACAGAGGCACCCCTACAGACATTCTGTGTATTCTCTGCATGCATTTACGAGCCACAGACACCTGTATTGGGTGTGTGCATCGCGGTTTAGTGCTGGGCAGCAGCACGCAGCAGAGTTCTGGTGTGGGCATGGGATTTGTTACTGCATGGGTCGTGTTACTGCATGGGTCTTCCCCATGTACCTGCCCGCAGTCCAATAGGATAGCCACTGCAGTTGCGCCACCAGAAAGTATGACTCGAAGGAGGGTGCACCCAGTCCTCCCTGAGTGGTGGGCAGTTGTAACTTGGCCAGTGCTATTCTGTCTGCCTGCTCCCCAAATTAGTGAGCTGAGTAACTAATCTTAAGTCCTTGATAAAAGCTCAGGCGGGATGACCGGAAGAGTTTGTAAAGTGCTACAAGATGATCATCTTTGCTAGGGCCACACGTCCTATTGGGGCCAATTGAAGGGTCTTCCAGAATCCCACTGCTGACCTGATCCCGGCTAGCACTTTACTGTGATTGCCTTCGAACAGGTCAGATGGGGAGTGATACAGGCAAACCCCAAGGTATTGGGGGGGGGGGGCGCGCTCACACTCCATGTTATGCTCTGTTCCCCTATCTGAACCTTCTGAGGGGAAAATCCGGGTGCAACGGGCAGCCTGTGGACTTATCCCAATTTAGTCTGAGCCCGGATGCCTCTGGGAATTCTTCGAGTGTCGTCCATTTGGACGTCAGATCCGCAGTGATGTCCCGTACATATATGGAATGATCGACGTAGGTTTTGGGAAGTGTTTCTCGCCGGGACAAATCCGCATTGGTCTGGATGGACCAGTGGTCGCAGGATTTACGTGCAACTGTCCGCCAATATCTTCCCTAGTATCTTACAGTCAGCAGATAGCAATGTGATGGGACGATATGAGGCCAGCGATTGTGGGTCTCGGTTTGGTTTTGGGAATGTAACTAAGACTGACTCCATAAGGGATCCCGGGAGCTCACCCTTTTCTAGTGCTTCTGCGAACGAGGCAGGGGACCAGTTGGGGGGAGAAGGTTGCGTAATACTCCAAGGGGAAACCATCAAGCCCTGGTGCTTTATGGGCCAGGGCATGGATTGCTTGGGTAATGTCTGTAGATTGGATCTCTGTGTCTAGCGCAGTTTTCTCTGCTGCTTCTATTTGTGGCAATGTCAAAGGGTCAAGAAAGTTGTTTACTGTTCCTTGCCCTGCCCCTACTGGATTTCTGTATACTTTAGTATAGTACTGTTGGAATATCTGGAGTATCTCTACCTGGGAGTGCATTAGAGTACCGGTGTGGTCAAGTATTTCCGTAATGGGTTTGATTTCAGAATCCTGTCGGGATAGCCATGCTAGTAGTGTCCCTGTTTTATCCCTCTCCTTGTGTACCCTGGTTGCGTATGCCCTGAAGTTGTATTTGCGTAAGTACGATGCAGCAGCTGCATAGGCTGTTTTTGCTTCCGCTACCTGACAATAGTCTCCCTGCTCGCATCCTCCTTTTTGTTAGGGTTGCTAGTGTCCGTTCAGCTTGTCATTGCGCATTCCAGTGTCCTCTTTACCCCTGTTTGTTTTATGCACTCTCCCTGGGCTACTACCTTGAATGCATCCCATTTGATTGATATGGACGTCGCTGTTCCCGCATTTGTAGAGAAATACTCTTGTATGCTGTGTCCCTGGTCGTGTTTAAAAACCTGGTCTGGCAGGAAGTCCTGCGGTAACCTCCAAGTTGGTACTGGGGGGTGGAGGGGTCTCCAGTGTAGTCTTAACATATGGGCATCATGGTTGGATAGGACCCAGCCTAGGTAATCCACATACTGAATTTTGGGGACTAACGATGTTGTGCATAGAAATCTATCTAGTCTTACCCGTAGATTGTGTGGGATGGAGTGAAATGAGTATAGTCTGGCGTGCGGGTAGCGGTCTCTCCATGCATCCATGATTGCCCAATGTGTGACCCATGTTTGATAACGTTCCGTTTGCTTGTGAGCAAGCGAGTGTGCGGGCGGAGGGTGGCAGCGATCTAGAGCAAGATTCAATACACACTTCTAATCGCCCCCCAATATCCATGGTATAGTTGTGGATTGGGCTAGGACTCCTGTCAGGTGGTCCCAAAACCGGTCTTGTTCTGTATTTGGGGCATATATGCTACCCAGCAGTATCAGCTGCCCATCAAAGAGGCCCTCTAAAAGTGCATATCTCCCCTCTTTGTCCACTGTTCTTCGGAGTTCTTGAAATGGGTTCCCTGGTCTGACCCAGATCAATGCCCCTCGCGCATAGGCGGAATGATGTGGTACATATGGTCCCCCGCCATCTAGCCCGTAGCTTGTCTATCTCCTGTATGATTAAGTGCATCTCTTGCAAGAGAACGATCTGTGCGTTTTGACGTTTGGTGTAGGAATAAACCGGATAGCGTTTACTCGGTGTATGAAGGCCTTTAACATTCAGCATCAGGAGGCTAATATCTGTAGTTGTTACTCTGGGTGTCATGTCTTGGCTTCTGTGGGGGCTGGTGGGGCCGGTCCTGGCTGGGTCAGGGTGTCCGGTGATTCCCATTCGACGTAGTATTCCCATAGATAATGCAAAGCTACCTGTCTGTGTGATGTTGCGAACCAGTAATGTGGGGAGGGGAGGTTGAACTCAACATGGGGATTACTTCCCAACTTTGGGGACCTACCGCACACGGCGGTCTGTCCAAACTAGACATCCTATGTTAGCGTTAATTCGTTTTAACCGGGGGGGGGGGGATCGTGGCCCCTGACGCCTTTGATATATATTCTGATCCGCCCTATGTGATCAGTGAGTCATGTATGCATGGCGCCAGCTATTCTCGCCATCAATGTGTGTTGGAGCCCTACTGTAAAGTTATGGTGGTCTATCTGGAGTCCGCTTAAGGTGGTAGGAGGGGGTGCACGCGTGTTTTTTATCTCCCACCTGGGCTGTAATAGGGTGCATATGGTATATTACAGATCTTACCACAGCATAGCATGCTGCTTAAATGAAAGTGTCCGCAGTCTGTGGGGTTACCTCTGGTGGGGTAACCGAACCATCCCTCGACGTGATGGTGTTGTCTACTTCGTCTTTGGGGGTGAAGATGTGAGGGTCCCTCTCTCCATCCGAACTTCCCCCTGTTGGCCCTATTTCTGCCGCCGATTGTAGGGCTCTCTGCCGCTCCTCGACAATTTGTTCAAGGTCTGGGGGGCCCCTCCCTGGCGCCTCCGAGCGGGATGCGGTCTGTCCTTGGGTCCCTCTGTTCGCCTGGTGAAGTTCGCCTTTGGGGCCTCGATTGTCATGGTGATAAGCTCAGGGTTTTCCTGTTTGTGGATGCTTTTCCGCCCAGTCATATGCATCCTTGGGAGATGTAAAGAAGTTGGTGCGTCCATCATGCATTATTTTAAGCCGTGCTAGGAAGAGTAGGGAGTATTGTATCCCTTTTTTCTGAAGCAACCGTTCTAAGAATGTTGCTCGTTGTTGTTGCACCGTACGTAAGTAATCCGGGAGCAGCATGACTGTCTTATCTTCAACTTGTATAGACCCTTTTTGTCGGGCTGCTAGGAGCACTGCATCCCTATCACAAAAGTGCAGGAGTTTTAGCAGGAGTCGCCGAGGCGGATTTCCAGGCGGTGGCCTCCGAGCTGGCACCCTGTGTGCTCTTTTCACCGAGAAGGGTGGAGTCTGTTCTGTGACCGAGGTGAATGACTTGAGCCATGACTCCACGCACTCAACCGGGTTAGGATCTTCCACTCCTTCTGGCAAGTTGACCACCCGGATGTTGCAGCGCCGGGTGCGGCCTTCTAAATCATCTGTCTTTTCCTCTAGGATGTTGACCCTGCGTTGAAGTTCAGTCAGGGTTTCCTGGTGAGATTTTATTTGAGGTTCTATGTTCTTGAGAACCTGGTCTCCTCGAGTCACTTTATCCGACATTTTCCGATGGTTGTCTCTAAGCAGATTGAAGTCTGTGGCTAGTGCTCCGAATCTATCCTCCGTCGTTATTCGCGAGTGTTCAATTGCCACCAAAACTTTGTCTAGTTTGTAGGACATTGATGCTGATGTTGCGACGTCCTCTTCTGTTCCGGAATGTTTTGAGGACTGGGAGGATTGTCTTGTGTGGGCAGGTGTTTGCGGGTTCCCGACTGCGCGCTGCCTACCCATTCTGAAGGGGCTCCTGTGCTGCAGCAGAGGTATCGCACCTCTGGTCCTGTATCTCCGGGCGCCGCCATCTTGATGATCAGACCTCTAATGCCTGTGGGCTTCGCGTTGGGTGGCACTTGCCGCTGTTACCAGATGGTCCTCCAGCGATCTGCTGGCTTTGCTTCGCTCCTGCCCCCCAGGTCGGCGCTGACTCTCTGCGGGTCTTATTTTCACTGTGGTGACGATCTATGAGCTCGGCGCCGCCATTTTGTCGCTGTCCGCACGCTTGCCGATCCTGTTCCCGGGCAAATTCTGCGTCCCATTGCTCCAATCCTATCGGGGGCAAGCGCGGGGGTTCCTCGTGGTCTCCCAGACCGCCCTGTCCCTGCAATCTGGGGTCGCCGGCACCTGGAACTGTCTCTTGTTTTGGCTATCGGACGGAGCTCTACTCGGACACGTCTTCCATCGCGGCTGCCTAAACCACGCCCCCTTCCAGACCCAACCACTTGATGATGGAATAATGCACAGCATGCAAATTCAGAACCTCTTCACACTATAAAACTACTACAGGTAAGTAACCATTTCAGTTTATTCAAGTGCATAGTGTTTATGCTTATGAATATGTTGGAGGACTTGACACAAATATAATGAATTCTTTTTTTTTAGCTTTACTCTCTAATTTGTTTTACTTTACTCAGTCATCATCCCATCACGCAATCCCTGTGAAGATGGCAGGCATAACTGTGCTTCCCCTGATGTTGCACAGTGCATCTCCCATGGAGACGGTTCCTTCAGGTGTGCATGTCTTCCAGGCTACACTGGTGATGGACAAAATTGCTCTGGTAAGTGTTGAAACTCACCTGGAAAGAACTTTTTTGGTATGTCATTTTACCCTTGGACATGCAACTGTATCTTTTTAGTTATAAACACAAAATCAAGTTTTTTTAGGGCATTGGCTGATGAACTTGTAAAGGCAGGTCCCATAGGATAATCAAAGGCACAACTATGAAAACTGAACTGCTATTGATGGTTTTGTGAAATGCAGACATGCATGAGGTGTCCTGTAGCATGAGCACAATCCTGAAATTATTCAGCTGCTAGAGATGAACAAGATCATGTTGCCTTTTACCACTGAAACCAAGATGGACCTTAAAACCACCAAAATATTTTCTGACTTTTGTGTTTGAGTGTATGCAGGAATCCCATTTTAACTACCCAATCATATTAAGATGTCAAAATACAGGCCATATTTGCAGTTCCTAGTTCTGATGCCCAAAGTCAATTACAATAAGACGTCCAACCAGACACAGGTGACCGGGACACAGTGGAGTTCACTAGAGTCCATAAACAAGTATAGGATCCAAGTTGGTTTCTATGTCTTCAATGGGAGGAGATGTAGCAGAGGGCTAGTAACCGACTATGTAGTCTCTGGGGAACTATAAAACATCAGAGGCCTGTATCTCCGCTTTCCCTGACAGTTTATATTTTTGGTGTCTAAGGCACCCACAGGATCAGAGCTCCCACTGAGGACACTGGTCTCACCTGTTTTCACTGGTGTCAGGAAAGATACTAGACTGATCATGAAACTGGAGTAAGATCAGCATTCTGGCGAGGTTCAATTCCTGGTGGTATGTTTGCCCAACCCTTGTGTGCAGGGCTTCTTAATGTCAATACAATCTACAAAATATTGGCTCAAAGAGCCCACTACTTGTAGGTCTAGCATTACCCAAGACACATGTATGGCTGTAGATACACGTGCTGTGCATACTCCTGCCATCTAGTATTGAGCCTGAATGTGTGCAAGTTGTTTTTCTTTGAAGAAGCCTTCTTGAATATATCACCCATTGCTGGTAATTGTCATGGGCATGGGCTCCATTGTTAGATTGTTGTCTTTCTGCCTTTCAGTTCACATGTGTGTTACCGAACTTCGGATCAAAGCTGTTGCGGTGATACCTTCAGGCCTTCTCAGTTCCGCCTCTTATGTCGATATTATTGCTCGGCGCTTTACACTTTTCTGACTCAGTGCGCTTCTACTTGTCCAGGTTGGGAACTAAAATGACTTCAATGCCATGGTAGGGGCCTTGCCCTTTGAGGCCTTCCCAGTCTTTTGTCCACTGCAAACATGTCTCACCTTTTATGGAGCAGCCATTTTTCCGCTACTGTCCTCTCTGCTGAGCTTAATACCACAGGATTGTTCTACACCTGGTCTGCAATCTCAGTCACTCCCCAGGAGTAGGATGACGCCTCATGCGATGCCTGCTTCTCATTCTGTTTGAAGAAAATCCTTTACCGTGAAGCTTGAGAGCGCAAAATGTTGCAGAGGAGTGGTGTACCTCGAGTGCAAGACCCAGCCGGAGCAGCCAGCCACAGAGGAAGAGGCCTTCCCACGAGAACCCAGCTCTGATTCCAATCTGGAAATAGAGGACTTTCCTTCCGCCGAGCAGGCTGGGAGTACTGACCCACTTCCCCGGGATCAATCCAACCCTGAGCATCCCTTGTCAAGTGGTCAGGCATCCAGCCTCGGAGCCCGCCAACAGGCTTCCTGCCTGCCTCTTAGCGATGATCAGCATCAAGCTCACACTTCGGACACCAGGCCCAGCCTTTGCGCTGAAGAAGTTTCTGAAGCCAAGGCACTCGCTGCTGCTGCTCCCTTGGCACCAACAGCTTCTTCAAAGCACCCTTTGGAGCCAGGACCTTCGGCATTGAAGCCTCGTTCAGTATCGGTGACACACATGCTTGCACCAAAGCACTTTACGTCAAGACCTGCCTCCTCCGCCAGCTCTGTTGAACCCATTCTTCAGAAACTACAGGAAGAACTCCATGCCCTTCAGCTTTCACATCCTGAGTCACCCACACACTGGACGCATTCTTGCCCAGGTACCGATCAAGGATAGCTCCAAATACAAACTCTGCTTCGAGGAATCCCTTGACCTCCCACCACAACCAAAGAGGAGACATGACAAGTCAACCAGCCCTCTGCCATTGCCTTGTCCATATCCCCCTCAACTCCTCCTCCTCCTCCTCCTCCTCCTCACCTTCCTCCTCCCTTACCTTCCTCCTCCCCTCTTCCTGCTGACCCCCTCCTCCCCTCTTGGGTCACCAAACTCAAGGGTTGGGGGGCATAGTCCAGGGTACTAAGGGGACCCCTATGGCCTGCACAGTGGCGTAACGAAACTTGAGGGGGCTTCCCTGCAAAGTAAATGGAGGGGCCCCCTTCTGGACTCACTCATGAGGGCTCATGCCAGGGTACTGTGCCGAGGGGACCCCCTTGAGCTCGGGGGGCCCCCCACACTGCTAGGGCCTTTGTTACACCACTGGGCCTGCTTCCCCGGGATGATCCCTGGGATGAATATGATGTAGATTCTCCAAGTTATATGGACCCTGACCTTTACCCTGCCTGTCCATACCTGCCAGATGACACCACCTCCTACCACAAGGTCCTCAGCAGAACGGCATCTTTCCACAAAGTGGAAATGTACAAAGACTCCATTGAGGAGGATTTCTTGATTAACTCTTGCATCCTCTCAGCATTCTATGAAATACCTCCCAATGCTGTAGGGGATGCTCAAACCAGATCCTGATATTTGGAAGGAACCAATTAAAGCCCAGGTGTTTACCTCCAGAGTGGAGAAAAAATATAAAGTTTCTGCATCAGATCTGGTCTACTTCAAAGGTCAACTTCACCAAGAATCTTTGGTAGTCCACACCGCCCCCAAGCGGGCCAATCCACAGGGAAATAGCAATGCACTGCTACCCGATAAGGAAAGTCAGCAGATTGATGCTGCTGGCAAACACATCGCTGCTCAATCTGACACCCACTGGCACATTGCTAATTCAGTCGGATTACTGGGATGAAATGGAGGGGCTCCTCCAACACGGAGCATCTCAAAAGAGGTCAAGAGTTGGCCTCTGAAGGTAAAGCCATCTGAAACACCACCATGTACTGTGCCCTGGATGTTGTCGATACAAAGGCGTATGCCATCAATTCCAGCCTCCTTTTCCATAGGCACGCCTGGCTCCATGTCTCTGGATTCAAGCCAGACATTTAACAGCATTTCCTGAACTTGCCTTTTGACGGGGAACACCTCTTTGGACCACAGGTTGACCAGATGCTGGAGAAGATCAAGAAGGACACAGAGACTGCCAAGGCTATGGGCACCCTCCAAATGCCCTCCCCTCTTTGGTCCTTTCGGCAGTCTGCCAACAGAGGCAGCTCCAAGGCCACTTCCCCAGAGGCTTCCACCTTGTTCTACCACCAGCAGCCTCAACAACTCTCCACTAGGGGTTACTTTCCTGGTACCTACAGAGGCACCAGCTCCAAAGAAAGAGTTATGGGTGATTCCCCAAAGGGAGCTGCCCTTCTCAAGCAGTTATATCCCCTTCTTCCCCCATCACATGACAGTGTTGGGGTCGACTCCAAGGAATCAACATGACATGGTAGCAGATCACCTCAGATTGGTGGGTTTTATGCATCATATGCCATGGTTACTGTTTGAAGCTCACTTCCACTACTCCCAACATCCACCCCACAGACATATTCTCTCCCCACAACAAATACCCTACTTTGGGAAGAAGTAAACACTCTTCTCCTCAAGGACGCCATAAAGCCAGTGACATCACACCCACAAGGCATAGGGGTGTTTTCCTCCATGTCTAATTCCCAATAAGGAAGGGTCCCTCGGCCTCATTCTAGAACTCCTTACCTTCAACCAGTATATCCTCTCGGAGCATTTCCAAATTGTCATTCTACAGGATGGGATACAGCTACTGCAACAAGGTGACTTCATGACTGCCCTGAACCTCTAAGATGCCTACTTCCACATTCCGATTTACAGAGCTCACCATCACTATATACAGTTTGTGGTAAGTGGCACACATTATCAGTTCAAAGTGCTGCCGTTCGGTGTCGCCACTGCACCCATAATCTTTGCAACGTGTTTAGCAGTTGTAGCCCACACCTGCGGCGCAATGGCATCCAAGTGTTCCCTTACCTGGATGACTGGCTGATCCCTAATGCAAGTCACCAGCAGTGCTTTGCAGACCCTCAGACCACTAGATTCATTCGACTATTTGGGTGTTAGGGTAAATAGTCGGATGAATTGGAAAGATCACTTGGCCAAAATGTTATTAAATCATAAAAGAGTCGCAGGGGTGGTACTGAGGGAGCAGCGGGAGTCGATGACTAAACCCGTTGCACCGACCCTCGCAATTTATGATGGCCAAGTATTACCGGCAGCCCTATACGGATCCGAGTTGTGGGGGTTCGAGAACACAGCGGATTTAGTTACATCCGAAAATAAGTTTGAGAGATTTGGTGGCCTCCCAGCTTCTACCCCGCTGATCCCACTAAGGCTAGATTTGGGTAGGCGACCCTTTAAAGACATACAGCCTGATTCATGTACATGCCGTTTTGCGTGTCCCTAATAGCGAATCATAGCGATTCGCTATTGAGGACACGCAAAACGGCATTCATGTAGGAATTGCTACTTAAATAGCGATTCCTACATGTTCTTTATTTGCGAGTAGCAATTTGCTACTCGCAAATACTCCCCATTCATTCCTATGGGCCAAGAGGCCCATAGGAATGAATGGGGATTTGCGAGTAGCAATTTGCTACTCGCAACTAAGATAGCGATTTTAAGGGTGCCAGGGGTGTCCAAAGGACGCCCTGTAGCACCCCTAAAATGCACTTTTGGACAGGTGTTGCGCACACACATGTCCAAAGGACATGTGTGTGTGCTACATGCAACTTTGAAAAATGCTTTTAAAAGCATTTTTCTGAGTTTTTGCTATTTACCGACAGGTCTGACCTGTCGGTAAATAGCGGCCCCAAAAGTCCAAAATCTCTATTTTGTTTTGTGTCATGAATAGCATTTGAGGAATCTCTATTAGAGATTCCTTAAATGCCATTCCACGCAAATATGCGAATTCTTACATAGCGATTTTTGCATTTGGTATCATGAATACCAAATGCAAAAATCGCACTCGCAAAGGGCCAGATTCTCAGAATCTGGCCCTTTGCGAGTGCAATTTACCTACATGAATCAGGCTGCAAGTGCGCTTGCGCCCATTACTTTTTTGGGTGAGACCGAGAAGCACCCGTGAACTCCATAATTATGCAGCAGTTCTAGATGAACTTATTTTGCTTAATACGGGGAATAAGATCAAGTGGCTGTGTAATCTGAGGCAGTTGGTTGTGCAATTGGGCCTGAGCGAATCATGGATAAGCCAAACACCGCCTCCCAAGCTAGTGATCAAGAAGCTTTATTGGGACTGGGTGCAGGAGGTGGCCATACGCAGAGATTCAGGGGGTCGTCTCTCTGAGCGGTTCCTCGAGATCAAATGGACAAGGAAACTTGAACCCTTTCTAGACTTTATAGAGAAGCCTTTGGATAGATCACTCTATCTAAAACTTAGGTTTGGGACTCTCCTGGTGAATGATTTCACCTCCGGGTGGAATAATTTTGGTGCTCTATCGAAAGCCTGCCCTGGCTGCGCAGCCCCTAACTAGTCTGTGGCGCATTTTCTTTTTGCCTGCCCGGCATATAGGGTTGCCAGGAAGATATGGCTAAAACCATTATGCATGGGGTTGGGCCTTAGATGTCATAAAATGACCCTACGGGTTCTCTGTACTGACACGTCTTCTATTGCCATGGTGTGTGGGGTAGCTAAATACTTGGGTAGTGCATGACAGACACGTATGAGGAGGGTTAAGTCCACCCCAATATAACCCAACTGCTAGATTGGCAACCCTGGTAGGATGTTTTTTATGGCTCTCTTGCACTTGTTTTTTAATGTATATTTTTTTTTTGTTTAATAGCTTTTTATTGAAAAGTTTTGCAGGTAAAACAGAGTACATGCCATATAGTAGAAACATATGAACGCAAATTGGTGGATATTATCAGGCATAACATTACGTGATGAAATACAGTTAACCAAGGGATGTTAAGGAGGGGTAGGAGGAAAAGAAAAGGCAAGATAGAAAGAAGAAAGAAAGAAAGGAAAAAGAGAAAGGAAGGAAGAAGAAGAAAAGAGAAGAGATGAGGAGAGATAGATAGTGGTCAGTGGGATACAGCGTTAGAGGAAAGATAGGAAACAAAGGGTAACCAAAGAAGATCAGTTTTTATTTTTTGAGGAATAGCGGAGGAGGATACATTGGCAATTCTATGTTCATCACAAATAAAATTCCACCACATGGAGAAAGATATTTTGGAATTATCTTTCCAGGACGATAGAATAACCTTAATAGCTAGAGCAATAAAGAGATCAAACAACTTGGAATCAGATGAAGGCATATCAGCATCAGACGAAAGGGAACCCAGAAACACAAGCAGAAAAGATATATCATTTTGAAACTTAAAAATTGACATGCAAACTTTCCAAACCGAACTCCAAAAGGAATAAACCTTAGGGCATTCAAATAACAGATGCATTAAGGTACCTGGAGCACTTGAACAAGACCAACATAGAGAGGATGAGGTGGGAGAAAACTTACAAATGCTAACAGGAGTAATAATCGCTCTACAATATACAAAATAGAGAGATTGAGTCACACGGGCAGCTGCGGAGACTTTAAATAACTTTGCCCAAATTTTCTCCCACAAATTAACGGAAAAAGAAACAGATAAGTCATTTTCCCAAGTAAGTTCAACAGGGTATTTGGGACGAGGTTGGGTAGTAGATAACAATATGCTGTAAACCAGGGCAGCTTTGGGGATTTTGGTAGAGAACAAAGGATATAAGGGAGATGGTGGGGTAACAACGGGAGAGTCAGTTGGAAGTGTAAAAGTAGCTAAATGTGCTGAAATAGCAGTAACAATAATAGTATAATCACGGAAAAGGTTATCAGGCAATTGGAATCGCAGTTGCAACTCTTGAAAGGGGACAATATTGAAGGAATTGATAAACAAAGGAAATATTCTTCTCCTTCCAATATTTGAAGTTGAAGGATTTACCCTTATATTTGAGAAATCGATTGTACCAGACAATGGAAGACAAAAAACATTGCAGTTGGGGTACGTCTTTAGAAAAAGTGCTGTTAATAAGAGTTTGTGAATATTTCAAAATGGGGTATTGAGATATAAAAGAACAATTGGACATAAAAGCAACATGCTCAAAAGGAAAGTCCTTCAAAAGTGAACGTTCGAAAAGAACCCATTTGGGGACTGGTCTAGTTTGAAAATCATAAGCTAAGGAAAATGATTGTTTGAGTAAAAAAGCAGAATGGTAAGATTTAAACAGAGGGAAACGAACACCACCTTCAGATTTCGGTCTAGTGAGTTTGAGCAAACTAATACGAGGGTGTTTATTATTCCATAGGAATTTCGTACAGAGAGAGTTTATACGTGAAAAATATAAATTAGGAATTTTGAAAGGAAGCATGGATATTGTATATAACACATGAGGAGTTACCGTCATTTTAATAGTGTCAAGCCTACCCCACCATGAAAGAAAAAGCGGGGACCACAGGAGAAGCAGAGCTTGTAATTTCTGTACCAATGTATTAAAAGTATATTTAAGGGTATCTCTAAGGGAGGACGAAAACCAAACACCTAAATATTTAATTTTGGTTGGACACCATGTAAATTCAGTATCACTGAACATGTATTGTGAGCAATCAGGGTTTAAAGGCAGGACTTCAGTCTTCGATAAATTTAGTTTATAGCCAGAAACAGATGAGTAAAGACGAACTTCAGACATAAAGTGGGGCAGTGAAGCAACAGGATTAGACATGTACACTAGGATATCATCCGCATACGCAGAGAGTTTGGTATGAACAGAGGAGAACTTAAAACCTGTAATCATGTCGTTATTGCGAATACGCTCAAGGAAAGGTTCAAGACAAAGAATAAATAATAGGGGAGATAGGGGGCAACCTTGCCTCGTTCCACGGGATAAGGGAAAGTATTTAGAAAATTGGTTATTGACAAAGATGCTGGCACGGGGGCAGGAATATAACAACTTAACATAAGAAATAAAGGAAGGCCCAAAACCAAACCACTGGAGAGTCTTAAACATAAATTGCCAATTGATGCGGTCAAAGGCCTTCTCCGCGTCAAGAGAAAGAGCGGCAAGGGGGTCTTTATATTTTTTACTCAGAGAAATAACGTTAGCAAACATACGAGCATTATCTGAAGCGAGCCTACCCTTTACAAAGCCAACTTGATCTGTTTTAATCAAAAGTGGAATAATATTGTCAAGGCGGGAGGCAATGAGTTTAGCAAAGATTTTACAATCATAGTTGATCAGGGATATAGGGCGGACATTTTTACATTGGGAATGGTCTTTATCTGGCTTGGGGATAATAATAATCAATGCGTCCATGAAAGAACCTGAGGCTTTGGCTTGAGCAATAAAATAATTAAAAAGTTGTAATAACTTAGGGGCAAAAAGCGAGGAGAATGTAGAATAAAATTCAACAGGGAGGCCATCAGGGCCAGGGGCTTTAGAGCGCTTCAGGGCCTGGATGGCCGAGAGTACTTCCTGGAGGGTAATATCCTTTTCCAAAGAAGCAAACTCGTCTGGGAAATTGGGAGGGGAGGGAAGGCCTGACAAAAAGGAGTCAAGGTTTTGAGTGGAGGGGAAAGTATCATCTGAGTAAAGGGATCGATAGTAATTATGGAAGACCTCAGCAATATCTTCATCAGAGGACACCAGTTTATTCGTGGAGTCATTAAGAACGGGTCCAATTGTTTTACGTTCCGCTTTAATTTTCAGGTAGTTGGCCAACATCCTACCTGCTTTGTTTTGACCCCCATGATATTTGGATTTAATTTTAAGTAAAACATTACAGGCGTCAACGGTGGCCAACTTATTGAGTTCTGTCTTCGCCGCAATGAGGGCAGTAAGGGCAGCGGAATCTTTGGAGGTAAAATATGTGTGTTCCAATTGTTTGAGATCTCGTAATTGAGCCTCATATTTAGCTTTAGCAACTCTCTTTTTTCGTGAAACAAAGGATACAACAAAAGCACGCAGGGCGGCTTTAAAAGCATCCCACGTGGTGGGAATGGAGGTATCCGATGGATCATTGAAAGTAAAAAATTCATTAATGAAGGTAGTAAAATTTTTTACAAAAAGAGGGTCAGATAAAAGGAACGTATTTAATTTCCAACGGCTAAAAGACGAGGAGGTGAGTGACAAATCAAGTGTAGCAAAAACAGGGGCATGGTTAGAAATAAAAATGGAGCCTATTTCCGATTTCTGTATAGAGGGGAGCAAGGATTTGCTGACCAAAATGTAATCTATCCTAGATCTAGTCTGATGCATGTTAGAAAAAAAAGTAAATTCAAAGGAGTCAGGGTTACAAGTTTTCCATACATCATAGAATGGACGACAGGCAATGGCTGATTGGAAAGATTTGTGAGTTTTGTCAGGCTGAAATTTACATTTGGAAAGTCTGTCAGAATAAGGGTCCAACCATTGGTTAAAATCCCCGGCAACCACCAGGTTAGGGCAATCAGTAGAGGACAGGAGAGTTTTAATATCAGACCAAAATTTGGGATCAGGGCGAACAGGGCCATAAATATTCAACAAGACTAACGTCTTATTCTGGACTATAACTTTCGCCTTTACCCATCGTCCATTAGCATCATGTTCAGTGGAAACAATCTGAACAGACAAAGCCTTATGAAATAAAATAGCAACACCCCCTTTCTTATCCAGGGAAGGGGAAAAGACAACTTGACCCACCCAATGACGTTTGAGCTTTAACGACTCCACCTCAGAACAATGAGTTTCTTGTAAAAATGCAATCTGAGAGTCAAGTTTAGACAAATGGGACAATACCTTTTGACGTTTAACAGGATTTCCAAGACCACGGACATTCCACGACACGAAATTACACATGATGAGGGAGATGAGGAACGGGAAACAGATGAAGGGTATAAACTGCAGGCAAGGGGACACAAATGAAAGCATAACAATCAGTAACATCAAAGAAGGGAAAAACCACACATTGAAATACAGAGGATGAACGAGCAAACTGCGACAAGAGCATCAATATCGGAGGAAAAAAAAAAGGGGTACAAAAAGAGGAAAATGACCAAGAAAAGAGAATAAGGAAAGAAAGAAAGAGAGAGGAAGATGAAAAGAGAACGAAGAAGAAAGAAGAGGATAGAGGAAGAGACAGATCAGGGCAATAAAACCCGATCTGAAAAAGAACAAAAAGACACTGAAGATGGAGCATGGTGACAGACGGCAAGGCAGACCCCGGGCATTAGAAAAGAAAATAAGGCAACATTACAGAGATACAAAAACAAGAAATAGCAATTCAAAGAAGAATAAGCCGGAAGAACAGGTTAGAAAAGAGAAGAGATAGCGAGCAACATAATTTACAAGAAAAAGTACAAGGAACAATGAGACGCATAACCCTCAAACGCTTGCATCCATTCCTGTAGAAGGAAAACCTTGTAGGAACAACTTTAGTTTGACAGGATCATCAAAAGTGCGTGAACGACCATCATGAGTAACCTTGCATAAACAAGGATGTAGGATGCCATATTGAAGATGAAGGTGTCGCATTTGAGGACGAAGCTCCAGGAATTCCTTTCGTCGAGCATTCGTTGCATTGGAAACATCCTGGGATATGAAGATGTTATGTCCTGACCAAATAAGGCGACGTTTAAGCTTCGCAGCTTTCAAGACAGTCATGAGTTCGGTAAACTCCAGGAAGAGCATAATGATGCCTCTAGGTCTAGCAGAATTAGTAGCAGATCTACCCAAACGATGAGCTCTTTGAATGTTCAGAGGGGCAGAAGAGGGCGATAGACCTAGAAGTTCTGGCAAAATTTTTTGTAGGAAAACAACCATGTTAGCCCCCTCAATATTTTCCGGCAGACCGTAAAGGCGTAGGTTATTCCTCCGATTTCTATTTTCAAGGTCCTCTGTGTGCAGTTTCAGTCTGTGAATTTCCTGTTCGAGTAACGGGATTTTAGTTGAGACATCCTGGATAGAGCTGACGCGTTGTTCCAAGTCCAGAACCTTACTCTCCATAGTAATCCATCTTTCCTCCATCTGTTGCAGTTTCTCATTGGTGGAAGACATAAAGGGCTGGAGGCCACGCACTTCATCTAGAATGGAATCTAAGACTGGATTAGGAGAAGCATGAATCGGTGAAGGAGGGTCATTTTTCAGTCTTTTTGGTTTGGTGCCGGTAACAGAAGCACGAGCAGATTGAGAGTCATAAGGATAGAGCTGTGAGCAGGTCGCAGAAAGGTACATGAGGCATAACCTTTGTTGATATGGCAAGCCAGAGAGACTGTAAGTACAGCACGATGATGAGGCACTAAAAGGGCGCGAAATGGCATATGCTGCGATATGAACAGCAAGGGAAGCGCACCTCACAGGAGGAGAACGAGGAGAAAACAAAACTTGAGCCTCAAGAAAAAATTATTTATAGAGGGGCACTGGGCTGCATGCGCAGGAACACTGCATGGCAGAAGAACTCAGGAGCAGGCTTTGAGCTTCAGGCTTACCGCTATGGGTGAGAGCGGGAGAGGGCGGCCGTTCGCGCTCGTTCTGAGGAGAACACGTTTCAGGCACGAACTTGCGCTGTAGCGGGAGGAAAACGAGGAAACCGCTATCCCTCGACTCACCGCATGTTCCGTTTCAGATGCTGCCGGTTACAGGCGAAACTGCGGCAGGAGAACGGCAAAAAATGCAAATAAAGCCCCGCCGATATGCGGAGCTCACGCCGGGTCCGCCATCTTGCCGCGGCGTCCAAGCCACGCCCCTTTAATGTATATTTTAACGATTTTAGAATTGGGTAGTATGTAATGTTGTATGTATACAAGGATTGGTGGGTTCTTGATTTTTTATCTTTAATTGTACTGTATAAATTGTATACTTTTATGATGATTTTTTTTATCAAATAAAGTACAACTACAAACTATAATCCTCCCACATGACTTTGGGTCAATGCCACCAAGTCCCACCCTAAACCCCTTCAGATTCAGCTCATTTAGGGGCAGTACTTAACTCAGTGGCGGGCAGGACCTATCCCAGTCCAGCAAGGATGCAGGCCTTCCAGGCATTGCTTCCTCTTTTTCAGCCATATCATCAGGTCACAGTCAGAGCAGTCATTTGCCTCTTCGGAATAATTGCATCCTGCACAGGGCCTCACTGTAAGGGTCAGTGGGCATTCTGACATCAGGGTCGCCACATCAGTTGCCTAGAACTGTTTGCCTTTCACCTAGCACTGAAAGCCTTCCATGGTCACATTGTGGAGAAAGTGGTCCTCATTCATGTAGACAACATGACCCTCCTGTACTATCTCCAAAAAGAAGGCATCCCTCACTCTCCTCAGCTGTCTGCGTTGGCTCAGGCTTTTTGACAGTGAGCAATCTGCCCCCAGATGGACTCTATGGTAAAGTACCTTCCAGAATTGGGCAACAACTTTGCAAACGTCCACAGCTGGATGCAGCAACAAGTCCATGAGTGGGAACTCCACCGGCAAGTCTTTTTCTAGTACTTCCAACAGTGGAGGTTTCCTGTCAGACCTCCTCACCACTTCGAAAAACATAAATGCCCAAGCTTCACTTCTAGATACACACACAGTCCATGGGCAATACAGTCCACTGTGGATAAACTGGTCAGTGACATTTGCCTATGCTTTTGCACCACCCCTACTTCTGTTTGTGGTTCGGATGCTTTGGCAGATGTCCCTCACCCTTATCTGGGTGGCTCCTACATAGGCCAGACAACCCTGGTTTCACCACCTTTCTCCAACTCTCAGTGGCTCCGCATCAGAAGCTCTCCAACAGGCCAGACCTTCTCACCCAGAGCCATGGAGAAATCTGGCACCCTAAACCCGAAATGTCTTTCAAGTCCACCAAGATAGAGTTGTCCTCCACAATAACCCTAAGTTTCTTCCTAAGGTGGTTTCTCCCTTCCACCTTAACCAATCCATTGATCTACCAGTTTTTTTCCCCAACCTGATTTAGTCGAAGAGAAGGCGCTCCATACTCTGGATGTGAAGCGAACACTGTGTAGATAAAACAAAATCTTTTCGTAAAACTCAACATTTTGTTGCCTTCTCAAAGTCGTACAAAGTGTGGCCTCTTTCCATATCAAGCACAGCCAGGTGGAATTTTAAATGTTTTCAAACATACTATGCAAAAGCCAAAAGAACTTTCCCTTTCCTCACAGAGCCCCACTCTGCCCATAAAAAAGGCACCCTTATGGCCGCCTTAGGGAGAATTCCTATAGCTTAGAGCTGATACTTTTAATGGGCAGATTTTTAAGTGTTAGAAGAAAAGTATCTAGGACACTGCTCTCTGCAGCCCCCACGCAACAATTCATATCTGCACACTATTAGCCAGATGTACTGTTTGTAATCTGTGCCCTTTATTGTACGTAAATGCTTTAATTAATTGCTGTATTTGTAGGCTAGGGTTTTGTTGTTTCGAATCTGTCAAATTTTTCTGCGGGAACAATAATTTGATTCCTATTGGGGTGGTCCTTTCACAACTGAGCTGCTTAATTGACAAGGGAGTATAAAGTATTCCAGCTGTTAACAGCCCTTTTTGGTCCATTCCTCGTACTTCTTATTGGCCTGTCTCTTATCTCTCCATTTTCAGCACTTTGTTCTTCCTGACTCGGCTACAATTCCCACATGAGAGATTGAAAGAAAGAAGAGAGACCGCAGCAGTAATTTATCTTCATAAAAACCTCTGCCAAGCCCCAAGCACTGCCAATGCGAGCATGTCCAACACTCCCACTGAGCAACAAATAGTTTTTCATCTTGCCAAGCTAATCTTACATTTAAACTTGAGTTCCAAGTCATGAGTCCACATTCTTAAGCACTGTGGAAAGAATTACACCAAACCTGTTCCTGATTGCTGAAGGGGAGCTGTGTTCGGAAAGTTACTACTTTTAGGTGCATTACATTCTTGCTCCAATTAAAGTTACTTATTTCATCATATATCACAAATGTAATCAGAGGTTTTTCAGAAAAAAGCCTTGTTTGGCAAACGCATTTTCTCCCTTGCCTGTAATCACAATTTCAGCCAATTGTTAAATTAGAATGTGAAACTTCATGACTTGGCACTGCATCCATCCATACATGCATGCGTGTGGTATCCAGTCGGTCTTTGGCGGGCTCTGTGGTATCATAAGTGGGATAAAGAACTTGGTGCACCTCAGGAAAACTCTTTAAAATTAGAAATACTTTCCCACTTAGGTACATTTCCACCTTAATCTCTGTGTTATACATCATTTAAGATAATTAAGCTGTTTGGTACAGCCTTCTAGTTGTTAAGTTTATCAACTGACAGTGGAGCTCACAAATGTTCCAACTTTTAGTGCGTTGAAGGCAAGCACCCATTCCACTGATACACGCATGAATGCAATCTGGAACTCTGAGGTAATATTTATTTCCTTCATGAAAGTTTCCACAGTGTAGTTTTACTTGGTGCACTAAAATGTAAACATGTGACCTGTGCACAAAAATTGCGACATGCGTTGCTTTTTGAAGGAACAGCATTTTTTCTAACGAACTAGTAAATACTTCATTGTACGTTGGTGGCCGCTTTATGACCATTTATACCTTTCACAATCATTGTTAATACATGTTACTGTCTGTTTGATTGTAAAGCCTCTTAGAGCTACGCATGGAAATTTAGCCATGAAACTACATTTACTCAAAGGATATTTTTATTTTTATTTGTATGTAAGATTATGGTATTACAATGCCTTGTACATACTGTATTCGACCAGTAATCTATCTGTATTTCTAAAACGCTGCTTTTCGATGATGATAAATGATAGTGTTGGAAAGCCTCCAGTCAGGGTTAGGTGGGAGAGCCTCTATACAATTATTGATTTTTTTTTTATAGCTAAAATCCATGAAATGAAGGGTTTAAAGAGGCAGGTTAATGTTCTCCATAAGTTAGTGTGGGGGTAGACCAAATTTCAATTCTTTGGGAAAAAGTAGACCAATATGTTGGCTAAGTACAACAAAACAAATCAGGGAAAATACATTAAAGAAAATTTGATTAAAATCGGAACAGTTGACCACATAAATCATTGGAGACAACCGCTAATTTAGGATCTAGAATTCAGTGGAAAATGCAGGACAATGGTAGAAAAGTTATAATCAAATTGTCATGTTGGAAATTTTCAGTGCAAGTGAAGAAGAAATTTAAACCAGCAAAATATGATGGTTGGCTCCTGGCATTCGCTCGGGCAGCATCCAGTACACAGTTTTTATTTGCCCACTGTGCCACTCAAGATTTGCTGAAGCCTTCATCTGTTCATCAGTGACGTGCAGCTTGGATCCTGTGCCAAGTGAGCATGGGGTCTTAATCTCAGCATTCTCATCACACTTAGGGCAGCATAATAAAAGAACAAAAGGTGATAGGTACTATTTAATATTTGCCACAGGTTTGAGGATTACACTGCTACATGGTCCTCTAATGTGTTTAACCTAAGAGACCAATTGTACTGACTTCTTAGAAGAGCAAAAAGTTGATGGATGTAATGCTTAAATTATTCTCAGCCACTGGTAAATAATCAAGCTCACTTTCCAGTACAGAATTTTTCTGTCCTAACAGCAATGAAATGCACCATTTGGCCAGCTAACATGAGGTGTGCAACTTCCGTCTCTCCCTGGGGCATGCTCAGACATCCTGGAAAGCTTGCCTCACCTTCTTCTGCAGAAAGATTCTCAGAACTGAAGGGAGAGTAGGTGAGGGCATTATAAGATGCAACACAGAGTTAGTGAAAACACCTGATCTTTTCGGGGCTGAGTAGATCCAATGAACAAAATATAAAGAGGCCAGATACAAGAAAACCCATAGAACCTGTCCTCAGAGTCCTCGAACGTCAAGGGGAAGTTGACTTTCCAAATCAGCATCCCAGCATGTGCCAGTCTTGGGGTCAAAGACGACGGTTATACCACACTTATCGACTGCACCTCAAGATCATTCGTGAGCATCTAAACAACCAATGACTGAAGCAGAGCATCACTCCCTCGAGAGTCTGGAATTGAGAACAGGGATGAAAAGGGCCTAAATCTGCTGGTCCCACACCTTTAGCTAGTACATCCTGGACTCCAAAGTTTGTTTAGACTTGGTGCAAAGCCCCGCCCAAGAACAGCAAACACCAACCTGCTCCGTTGCCCCTCAGTGCCTAGGCACTGAGAAACCTCACTCTGCACCAAAGCCACCACCAGCACGGCCCCAAACCTAGACAAACCCCACTCTGAACTGAAGTTGGAACTGAAGATCAGCAAATCGAACCAACCAAGGTCTGCGCTGAATCCCCTTCAGTGCAGAGATAGGGCACCTCAAAGGGGCCGGTCTTCAAAAAGCTAGCAGATGTCTGGGACAAAAAGCACACAAATGTCTTTATTCACCCAAACCACTGCAAAATAAAAAAAAAAAGTAAAGTCCACATTTGTAAAGCGCACAATCACCCGTAAGGGTCTCTAGGCGCTGGGGGCCGTCGGGAAGATTAAGCGAGCTATTGCCCAGAGTCACATGGTGCTGGGCTAACCTGCCGCCGGAGCCGGGGATCGAACCGTGGTCCCCAGATTCCAGCGTCAGTCGCCCTGGCCGCGGCGCCACACCTCTCCCCTAAAATACTAGCCAGACCTCTGGCTCCAGGGTTCATCACCATTCATAAGAGGAAGGCTGCCCACCTTCAAGGAAGAACCTTCGTCCTCTCTTCTTACAGCATCAACCCCCAAAAGGTTTAGATAGGCAGCTATTAGCTATACACCCTTTCCACTATTACCCTCAACACCTCCTCTTCCACCAGCTCCTTTCCTCTGCCTCCACGCTCCCTCCCACCTGACATGCAGGCCATAAACTCGGACCTAGGTAGTCCTTAGTACCCAAAGGACCCCTATGAGGAGCCCTTTAGGTCTCAGGAGGTAATGATCCTTTGGAAGGATTATGTAGTGGACCCACAGTATAACCCCGATCTTAAGCTATATCCTGCTAAGGTATACCGAACGAATGATACTACTGTGTATCAAGCAGTATTGCCGTGTTTTGCTCTACACCATCATCTCAAGCTCCATACTGTGGAGGATGGGGATGAGTGACTTCAACATGGAAACTTTGTCCGGGACAGAGCAATCCATTAGCTATTTTCTCATGCCAAAGCAAATATTAAATGAGGCCAGTGATATCTTTAATGACTCAGCTTAGGCCAGAGTGGTGACTCCCAGGATAGAAAACAAATGTAAGTCTTCCCTGACAGATCCAGCTTATATTGGTGGGCATATAGTCCTGGATTCCATTGTGTTACACTCTGCCAACAATAGGGCTTCTTCACAGGCTACTCAGTAAGGAATCAAAAAAGATTGATACTGCAGGGAAGCGAGTGCCACTTGGGGCAGCCGCACTTTGGGGAATTACCAACTAGGTAAGCCTCCTGTCCAGGTACAATTGTTACCAGTGGGAGTAGATGGAGGAGCTTGTAAAGCACCTACCTGTGGCTCAATACAAAAGAGGACAGGAGCTCATCTCAGAGAGCAGAAAAATTAGCAATGCTAATATTAAGCGTGTCCTTGGTGCTGCGGACTCAGTGGTAGAACGTCCTTCTTTGTAGGCATGCCTGGCTTAGGGTCTCTAGATTCAGGCATTTTGAAGACGAGCATCTGTTTGGCCCTCAGGTTGACAAGAGCAATCTTCAGTCCAGTTCCAGTGTAAGTGGCTCCTTGCCATTGACTACTATGGAGTGGTCCTGAAGCAAGGGATGCACATTGCTCAAGATGCTCAAGGATGCTGAAGCTGCTGTAGGGGTCTTTCGGAGCTACTCCTCGATCCACAGGTTTGGAGAGGTCATTCAGGCCACAGGGGTTGACATACCTTAAAGTCCTCTAGAGCTTGGCAGCAGTCCGGTCTCCAGTGGGCTACCAGTCGCCTGTTACATTGGTTTCCTTCTTGTGGCAGTAACTTGCCTTCTAGGTGACAAAGCTGCAATCCAAGTCTCAGGTTCAGCAGACGCAAAGGCAAATTTTGAGTTTCTGGTCCTGGTCCTTGGTGCTGCACAGAGGCTAGAAGGAGTGATCCTGTGATCTGGGCTACCAACGCTCCCCAGCAGGCTTCTTCAGCTGTTGTGGCCCTGTGCTGTGAACAGGAGGTCAGGCAACTGACCCTTGGAGTCTCTTGCTTCAGCTGGGCTCAGGGGTTGACTTCTCAATGAGCGTGACACCGCTGGCACAAGCCTTTTCTTTGCTAGCCTCCAGGTGCAGTCCACGTCGGTGCAGCTTCTCTTTGCCATGTCATGGTGTGGCACAAGTTAGTTAGGCAGTAAAGTTTAACTGAGGAATTTCATAGATTACAATTTTTGGGTGGGGTTTGAACGTTATTTTTATACATATTACCTTACCTAACTATAACTTTACTTTAACCTTTGTTTTTTGTGAATTTTATGTTTTTTTAGCCTAAAGTTAAATCTTATTGCCATACCCATCTTTCACATCACTTTGGTTTCTTCAGTAAATTTGATTTCTTTTTTTTATAATATTCACCCAACTCCCTCATTGAGCATAGCTTTAGGCCATAAGCAGCGTGGGATTGGTTCCATGGCCTGGCCTGGCCTGTGGCTACGCCATGGGTAAAATCCACAGTGAGCGGCAACCTGCCCAAGGACTCCCACCCCAAATTATTTTTTCCGGTAACCGGTACAGTTCGAAAGCTGAAGCACCACCCATGATATGGCGAGATTGAGCGAGCTTCACTTGTTGATGTTTGCAATGACTTGCTGTACCATCGCTACCGCAAGAGCTCTATGCTACCACACAGGGGCTGTGCTGCATACTGCGGGAGTACCTCGGGACCTAGGGTACAATATTTCTTTTTTAATATTGGCCCCTGTCACCATCTCCCCTTCCCTGCAAGGGCCAGAGGTCAGAGTATACCTACCCAGTCTCAATGTATTTTATTTATTTCAAAACATACGAGTCCTGCGATGGTGGCTACAACATTTCTGTTTATGCAGGGTCAACCAATGTAATTGCTCAGTTCATGGAATGAAGGCCTCAGTGAGGGGTAAAAGACCTCTCTGCCAATCAGAATGCTTTATTTTTTACATTCACGGTACTGCTGAGTTACTGCGGTACTCATGCAGGATCAACCTTCCAGATATCACTATATTTTGGACCGTAATTTCTTAAATGCCTGAACCGATTTACATCAAATCGCAAAAATCATGTTTTCTGAGTAAAGATCTAGTTTTCTGTCAAATTTGGTGTAATTCTGTTCAGCTGTTCTTTTCTGTATCACTTCCCAAAATTCATGTCCATTTGCATGGAACAAAAATGTTTTCATACACTACTTTTTTAACAGCTCCCATTTTGACAGTTCATCCCAAAATGTTTCATGAAGGAGCTGAGGTTGATGAACTTATCTTTTGGACAGTTATATCAAGATTCATCAAATGGCACCACAGTTATTAGCCCAAAAAAACGTTCTTCCTATGCAAACTGTAACCTGACCTATAAACGCATAGTGGTGACTGCCGCTGCGTATTCTGTAAATATCTGTCGATAGATGTGCTTATATATAATTTGTAGAACCTTGGATTTGGTGGCAGAGAAAGACCTCTAAGCTCTCCCTGTATTCCCATTCCTTTGTCTTTTCTAACTATCCCCTCTTCTGGTCTCCAACTCTAGGTTTACCAGCACAATTGTTACCCCTGCATTTTTAGGTCGAGGACCGAAGGCTGCACTTGCGCAGTCTCCGGGAGGAGATTTAATGATTTTGAGTCAGTTTCAGTACGGGGGCTTGAACCCGCCTCTCTCCTCTATTGGCTGGCTTCCTAAACGGAGGCCAGCCATTGGAGGAGACAGGTGTCACTCCAATAAAGCCCCGTCTCTTTCGGATTCGGGGGCGTGTTTTTTTGCGTTCTTTCGACTGTGACGCCATCCGTCACTCAGAACGGCCAAAACACGCCCCCGAATCCGAAATTTGCGGAGTTGCGGCCGCCATTTTGCGTTTTTCTTGTTTGCTTTCCTGGTGGCTTCACTAGCGCTTCTAATTTCCACAAAGCGCTGGGGAGCGCTTTCCGTTCATCGCGGCTGCCCACGCCGCACTTGTGCCAATTCTCGTGCCCACACGAGTGCCACCCCGCCTTGCAGCGCAAGAAGAGAGGGAGAGAGGAGCCGGCGCCCGTGCCTGACCGTGGGCGGGGCCGGCTGGGACAAAGAAGAGCCTCGCGGGCTCCATTTCCGCTTCCCCCAAGTGGGAGGAAGCTGTTCCCCAGCTCGCGGGCAGCGCTGAGCAGCTCCGGTCTCAGGAGCAGACCAGGCCAGAGATCAGCACCAGCGGGGGCTCTCCTGTGTAAAAAGAGCCCCGCTCCCCGCCTGCAGCTTACCTGGCGCGTGACGAACCGGGCTGCGCAGGAGACCTCTGTCAGCCCCACACCGGGAAGAGTGGTGCCGCCCCAGAGGAGACAGACCAGAGGAGACGTCCCCCAGACATCCGGTGAGTGGAGCCCGGTGTTTGGTACAGAGGGGGGCGTTGAGGCACATTGCCGGTGCCCGCCCCCCCCCCCCCCCCCGGCTAAAGGGGTATCTGCATTTTGTTTACTTGGAGCCCACTAGGCTCACTGGCAATTGCGAGTTCCGAGTCCCCAGTGGGGAACTCCTACGACGGGGGCATTGAATTCTTTAGAGCCCGAGAGGCTGGGGGTACATTTTTTTATTTTGAGTCCCCCCACGAGGCACTCCAATGATCTAGGGGGCATTTAGGGAGGTAGAGCGACCCCAGCTGGCAGCGGGCCGCTCCCCCCACAGTTGGCAGCAGGTTGCTTGAGCCCACGAGGCTCACAGGGCCACGAGTGTTCCTGGCCAGAGCCTGCGAGGCTCCCACGTGACTTGCCCATTGGATTCAGCTGCCCAGCACTTAGTGGGCAGCTGCCACGTGTAGGCTTGGCGCATTTATTCTTGGCTGCCTACAGCCTGCCCCTGACATTGGGACCTGCCCTCCTGAGTGTAGCCACCCCTCCCCCTCACACACGTGGTCCATTTTCCATTCCACCCTCCAAGAAACACCTGCCTCGTCTCGCCGCAAGCGTCCCTCCCTTTACACCACCTCACCCTGGCACTCCCACAGATCCACGACCGGGGCACGTGATCCCGCTGGAACGAACACGGCAGCCTTGGCGGAGCCCCTGGGTCTGGAGAGGGGTGAGCGCAGCAGGGTGTGGGTGTACGTCAGGGAGGAGGGAGAGGGGTGCGGCAGAGCGAATGGGTGAATAAATGGATGATGACATGTGCGGGAATTGCTCTTGTCACGACCCTTCTTCCTGGAGGTGCCACTACCCAGGGCTTGGAGGTGATGAAAGATGCAAGGGACAGGTGGGTGGATGGCGTCATTCACAGATCACTCCCATCTGTCGGTTTCAGGGCCTATGAGGGGGTACCGTCTGTGAGTAGTGTTTTATAAGGGGTGTCCCTCAAATTGGAATGTTCTATACTGTGCTTGGAGGAGGCAAAGGTGTTACGGAAGCAGCAACCGTCCAGCATCTAGAAAGTTACTCTGTCTCTCTCTGTCTGTCTCACTCCCTTTGTCACCCTCCTCCCTCTGTCTCACTCCCTCTGTCTGTCTCCCTCCCTCTGTCTGTCGCCCTCTCTCCCGCTCTCTGTCTCCCGCTCTTTGTCTCCCTATCTCTGTCTCCCTTTATTTCTATCCCTCTGTCTCCCTATCTCTGTCTCCGTTCCTCTGTCTCCCTCCCTCTGTCTCCCTCCCTCTGTCTCCCTCCCTCTGTCTCCCTCCCTCTGTCTCCCTCCCTCTGTCTCCCTCCCTCTGTCTCCCTCCCTCTGTCTCCCTCCCTCTGTCTCCCTCCCTCTGTCTCCCTCCCTCTGTCTCCCTCCCTCTGTTATGTTATGTTATGTTATGTTATGTTATGTTATGTTATGTTATTTTTGAGCTTCTATAGCGCACGGCCACTCCAGTTGGAGCATCCCGGCGCTTTTTCGAAGGTACCCACTAAAAGAGGGAGAAACATAACACTGAAGGGAATTGTAACACACGCATGAAAGAAAAAAAAGAACAGCAGCGGTCTAAGGGAAAAGCCATGTTTTAAGGGCCTTTCGGAAGGACATCAGGCTAAAAGCCTGTCTTAGAGAAATCGGAAGGTCATTCCAGGCACGAGGAGCTAGATAACGAAAGGACCGACCTCCTGCTCTGGCGCGCTTAATAATGGGAACCCTCACTTTGGATAGCGCAGCAGATCTAAGAGATCTGGAAGGCTGGTACCAAGACACACGATTGGAAATATATTTTGGACCGATGCCATGTAAGGCCTTGTAGGTCGTTGTCAAAGTTTTAAAAAGAATCCTTTTATCAACCGGGAGCCAATGTAAGGTCGAAAGAAGAGCAGTGGCTCTAGCTCTTCTTGGGAGACCAAAGACCGCTCGGGCTGCAGAATTCTGAGCGACTTGAAGACGCCTGACTAGGTATTTAGGAAGCCCCAGAAATAAGACATTGGCGTAATCCAGTCTGGATCCCACCAGTGCCTGGACAATAATTTTCCTGTGCTCAATGGATACTAAAGGTAGAAATTTACGTAGCATCCGTAGGATGCCAAAACATTTCCCAGTGAGAGAGGAAATATGTGGTCCAAAAGAGAGATCATTGTCAATGATCACTCCCAAATTTTTGGCCTTCTGGGATGAGCTAACTGGGGGAGACATCTCCTGCGGCCACCAGGGTTTCCAGTCCGGCTCGGAGGTGCACCCGAAAAAGAGCAGCTCCGACTTGTCGGAGTTGCATTTCAGCCCATGGTGTCCTAACCACTCGAAAACCGCACTCAGACAACCTCTGATCTGCTCGTCGTTAAACAGACCGTTCCTGTTGCTCACAAACAGGAGCTGGGTATCGTCAGCGTAGGTGACAATCCGGGCACCAAAAGACTCCGCGACCGCTGCCAGAGGAGCCATAAAGATGTTGAAAAGGAGGGGGCTCAAGATGGACCCTTGAGGAACCCCCACTTCTAGCAGCGGCATCTCAGCGGAGTACGGAGGAGCCCAGATTGTCTGTCGGCGGTCGGCTAAGAAGGATTGAAGCCACCTCCACACCGTTCCCTGCAAGCCAAAATCCCAGAGTCTAGCAAGGAGAAGCGCATGGGGAACGGTGTCGAATGCCGCCGACAGATCAAGCATGACCAATACCGCCTTTCTTCCAGCATCCAGCTCCTCCCGGATAGCGTCTGTGACTTCGAGGAGCGCAGTTTCCGTGCTGAAATTCGCACGGAAACCGGATTGGGTGTTATGTAACAGATCGTTTTCCTCGATGAAGTTAGATATCGATCTGTGAACAAACCTCTCAGTCACTTTCGCTAGAGCCCTCCCTCTGTCTCCTCCTCCCTCTGTCTCCTCCTCCCTCTGTCTCCTCCTCCCTCTGTCTCCTCCTCCCTCTGTCTCCTCCTCTCTCTGTCTCCTCCTCTCTCTGTCTCCTCCTCTCTCTGTCTCCTCCTCTCTCTGTCTCCTCCTCTCTCTGTCTCCTCCTCTCTCTGTCTCCCTCTCTCTCTCTGTCTCCCTCGGTCGGTCTCCCTCTCCTTCCCTCTGTCTCCCCAAACATCCATCCATCGGTTCTCACGTTCACCCTTTATTCATCCACATTTGCATGCTTCCTTCATTGTCCATCCACTCGTCGGTATATGCATGCATCCATTTATCTTTTTAGCCATTGATCCAGTCACTAGCCCATCACCTATCCTTCCACCAATCCTTAATTCACTCTGCTACTCATCGTTCCATTTCTCCATCCATCACTCCAATTGGTTCATTCTAAAGTCATCCATCCTTCCACCCTTCACCATTTCTTCCTTCTTTGTTTCGAAGTTTCCTTCCTTCTT
Organism: Lissotriton helveticus; assembly: GCF_964261635.1. Taxonomy (NCBI): domain Eukaryota; kingdom Metazoa; phylum Chordata; class Amphibia; order Caudata; family Salamandridae; genus Lissotriton; species Lissotriton helveticus. Next base: position 189,342,916 of record NC_136070.1, on the reverse strand, counting down.
TCACTCTTCCTTTCCCCTTCCATTCTTGTCTTTCTTTCTGCCCATCTTACTTTTTCCTCCTGTGTAGATAGCTTTTTTTGTAGGTGTCTCTATGTGTGGGTGGCTCTGTGTGGGTGGCTCTGTGTGTGTGGGTGGCTCTATGTGAATGACTGTGTGTGTGTGTGTGTGTGGCTCTGTATGTGTCTGTGTGTGTGGCTCTGTATGTGTGTGTGTGGGGCTCTGTGTGGGTGTAAATGCAATAGGTCATGCATATGCGAGCGATTAAGCTATTGGCATTGTCAATGACAATGCCATTTATTTAACAAGTAAGCTATTGGCAATGTAAATGACAATGCTATTTATTTATGATTTAAAAAAAAAAAATGTATAAGCAATGCCAATATCTCTACCTTTAATAATGCCGAGACCATTGCATTGTAAATGCTTGTTCTTTTTGCAACCAAATAGTGTACCATAGAGTGGATCAAGCATTCCGGACAATGTTTTATAATGATGTTTATGATCCACAGTACCCCTCCTGCATACGTGTTCTGGGACTAATGTGTCACTGAAACTCGTTGCCCTTTCCACTGTTAATGTTATCTAGGAATTGCAAACAGTCATTTTTCTCACCCTTCTTTCTCCATTGTATTGATGGTTACATTATGAAGCTTCACCTCTTGTCCAGACGATGGTTCAGTTTAATAGCCGATCTCTACATTGACTTCAGTATTTTTTCATATGTGTCAAGAGCCGGATACAGTGGTGCAGATGTGGGCTTCGCAGTGCTCAGTACATTAGCAATCCAGCTTTCCTTTTTCTGATGGTTCGGACTCGCACAGTTTACCAAATGGTTCCCGTCTGTAACATCTGTTCAAAAAGGAGATTCATTAAATTATTTCCTGTGGATGTTGGCCTCCCATGCAGCAGATGTCTGTCTGCTAATCACAAATCTTCTGCCTGTTCTTCATAACTTGCACTTCCTTTTCTTTCGTGTGATTGAGCCCGTAAGACACCACATCCATTTTATTTCCTGCTTGTCCGTACATATGCCAGACTCTCTCCCTCGGTTTCAAGGCTTACTCTTTTCTAAAATGATGTCTTTTTTCCTCCTTTCCAGATGTAGATGAGTGCAGTAAAGGCAGATGTCACGCAGATGCCGCCTGCTACAACACTCCTGGCTCCTACACTTGCCGGTGTCGACCAGGCTATGATGGAGATGGTTTTCAGTGCGCATTAAGACCAAGTAAGTATCACTCCGAATAGAGACCCTGTTTTTAGCTGAATTTTATTTTATTTTTTAAATGTTGCCTAAATAGTAATTAAAACAGTGTGGCTATGTGTGACACAACTCTAAATAGGCCAGTCATGAGCACTCAGTCTGGTTATTATGTTATAGAATGTTGCATAATAATTGTGGTGTCCCTTGGCATCTGAGTACCATCCGAAAGCGTGGCATTCTTTTTGCGCAGACAGAATATTTGAAACTCTTCACTAATATGTAATGCTATTATTTTGTAGAGCGCCACTTTGCCATTAGTATTGCATTGCAACACTGGTGGAGTTTGAGTACTTTTACGCACTCATATCGAGCACTCCGTCGCAAAATGGGGTCTAGTTTCTGGTTGTTTGAGTTGGCTTCTATGTAGTGTGGGCATAGTTAATATGCTGCTTTTGTGTGTATATAAGATGCTGTTGTACATTTCAGAGCAATGCCATGTGCCAACATCACAGTACAAATTGGTATGGCATCATCATGGAAAAAACAGGAGGTTCTCTTTGTATCGACCCCCAGAATGCATTCTGTCTACTTGAGTTGTTTTGGTATGTCCTCCCCAACACATCTGCCTGATAGCGCTTTAGCTCCAGTGTATATTGGTGCCATTCTCTTTTTAAATCTTATAATTTGATTGCCAAGGTAAAAACCATCTACAAGATCAAATAACACAACATTCCAATGATGGTAAACATTATTTAAGAAAAGGTGGGTATATAATCAGTGTCGTCCTTAGTTCACTCTCTTATTTTGCTCTTATATAGGGGTTTAGAGGTTGGTTTTCAAGCTTTCCACTGAAATTATAATAGTAAGTCATTTGAAATAATTCCCCTCATTAGTATGCATGGGCACAAACAATGTTACTGCTTGGCTGGTATTTAACTACTTTCAAAATTCGCCCCACTTCTCTATCTGCCCTTCAACTACTTGGGCAACACTGAAGAAGAAATGTATATAATTCCATACACTTCCTCGTATAGTGTTCCCCAAGATTTCAGTAAGTTGTCACTGATCTTTATTAGAAAAAGCAGTCTTCTTTCTGTCATCTGTGACTTTCACGTTTGCTGGACACACCACTGATGCATGCACTAAATTTAAAAAATCTCCCTCCTTCTCCTCCTTTTGCCATTTTGTTAGCGGTCAATCCAAGGGAAAATTAACTATCTGGCCCTCGTGTACAACATCTTTCATAGAAGGTGCAGCTTTTAGAAAATCCTTCTTCCCATGAAGTTATCAGTTCCTTCCACAGCTTTTGTTTTAAGTCCTCTGTGTTGTGTAACATTCTCTGAATGTCTTTGTTTAGCTCTGTCAACCTACCCGTGTATCATTCTGGACAGCCATGTGTGTGTTTTTTTTGCCCACAAAGTGAACTTGAAACTCATGTATGGCCACTGGAGGGTTTCCCTTTAATGTATTTCTTTTTCTCCATCAAGTTGTGATTGGATACCAGGGAACATAGGGAAAAGTGTTCCCTTTATGAAAGTGGATGCTGCACTATGAAACCAGGTTGTACTTTGGCTCACGGAGGAAGTAACATGCATGTGTGTGTGTGTGCGTGTGTGTGTGTGTGTGTGTGTGTTTGCGCATGTGTGTTATCTATGTATAAATCAACTTGAGTGCTGGTGTCTATTGGTCCAATGTTGTGTGATTGTGTAGGTGGCACTATCTACGAATATGTGTGTTTGTCAAGATGGTGGTCTCCTTTGTGGTGTTCTGGTAATATTCAGCATATATATTCCCCCCTGCCAGTACATCACCTCTTATGTCCCTCCCCAAAATTGGTGTACCTGGTGCGAGTGTAGGTAGTAACCAGCCCGCATCCCTTTATCTTGGTGCAGGTTTTCCCTGTTTGATTGAAATTAACATTCTTCATTTTTGTGTGTTATGGTAATATCCCCTATCCACAGCACTGCAGTCTGAAGACACAACACAAAACACCTGATCTAGCCCAAACTCACTTCCATGTGGATCATGAGTGAAAGTATATAGCAACACAAGGGGAAAATGTCCCCAAAGGTTTGGGGGAATGAAGATGATGACTTTCAAAAACTGCTGTCCGTCATATTGGTTCTCGCAGTACCCCTTCGACAATCAATTGATATGAGTACAGGAGTCCTCAGCCAGCACTTGTTTTTTCTTTGTTGAAAAGACATGTATGAGGCTTATACACCAGACCAAGGAAGAAAGGGTGTTGGACCAATATTGGAACATCTTATGGTTGCTATTCTCCCTTCTGCTTGAGCTTGTCTGTCAAGCCTATCTGCTCATGTCATAGCCTCAGTAGAGAAAGGGAGACCTCCCTGTCTGTTTGTATGAGGGAAGGCATTGAGCATGCTAGGAGGACTGACCTGATCTAAAGGAAGACGGAACCAAGCCTGTCTAACTGAATGACTCTTGTGAGGATAGATCAGGGAACAACACTGTCCAATGAGCAATGAGATCACCTCAGCCCAGCTGCCCAGGGGAAGCAAGATCTACATACAGGTCAAGGAGGTACTCCACTGCCTTCAGATGTCAAGCTTGGTAAGCTTGCACCTTCCTGACACTGCAAGCGCCATGGTGTACCTGTACCTATTTTTTCTGGAAAGGACATAATAGGTGGATTGGGGTAGAGATGCAGACTCTGGACCCAAATCTGACCATTGGTGTCCGTATACCAGCAGGGTGGAATAAAAGGTGTCACCTTAATTGAGGAAGAGAGTAAAATATGTCACCCCGAACATTGTATATCCCAAAAAACACCCTTCAGTTAACTAGTAGCCTACCCAGAAGCGTCTCTGTCCTCATTGTGCTCCTAGGGAGTTCATGTCCATGTGACCCACTATTGGCTCACCAGTGACCAGTTTAAGACAGAACTGGCCCTCTTTCATATCAAGGGAATGATTAGAGAAAGAGGACAAACTCCCACTATTGAATTCTAAGGTTGTCTGTTCATTTAGGGGCCTGTCTCACAAACTGCTGATTAGTTAAGATTTTCTGGTAGTTGGTCCAGATGTGGTTGCAAATTAACACCTGGGAATAGGTCCCTCTAGGGTTAGCCTTCAAATTTGTTTCAAGTGGCATTGGCTCTAAAACTGCAAGGGCTAGAAAGATGGTTCAAATGCTCCGGGAATCAGAGGGTCTTACAGTGGAAGCAGACACTGTGCCAGGCATGTGAACGCTGAGACCTCGATGGTCCTTCTGAGGCTGAAGGGGGGAGCATACCGGCACTCTGCAGGACTATTTGAGTATGGTGCAGGCTCATCCTCAAGTAATCGATAACAGGTGATGGATCAGCTCCAAGACCTTAAAGGATGCAAGGGACCCTAGGTGTGGAGCTAAGGCAAACCTTAAACTGTGGAGAGGAAGAAAGCAGTGTCCCCATAGGTGTACAGGTAAAAAGGCTTGTGTCCTTAGGCTATGATCCTGGTGCCACCATTGAACCTAACGCCGACATGGAGCCACTCATGTGGGCTTCCAGGATTGTTGAGTCCACTGGAGAAAAATACAGTGTAAGCCAGAAACATGCACAGGCAGCACAGCACTACTTTCCAAGCCACCAAGAGGACTGTTCTCCAAAAGGGTAGCCGTTAATTCTTGGAACAGTCAATTGATCCTGGGATAGGCTTTATATAGAGCTGAATGAATGAAAATGGCTGTTCTCTGTCCTGTTCATCGATACCTTCATTGTCCTGTTGAAGGAAAATCTGTTATCTAATATCTCTTCAAAAAGTGAGTTTCTGCTCCAATGCTTTCTGTACGGGCTCTCACAAGGGATTTTGTTTTATCCATCAGGAGAAAGATGCCGCAACTTAGCCATAGGCGTGAAACCAGTCGGCACCTTCTGTGCTTGCAGGGGTTTCCCTTCTGTGTAAATCAAACATCTTTACTGAATTGCAACAAAGCAAACCATCTTGGGCGCTATATCATGTAAAATTTGCTAATCAGTCTATTAACTTAAATGTGCTGACTGCAGCAGTGCCAAGCCCTCATCATACTTAGAAATCTATGCTACGTGGGGCCAAGGGCGCAATTCTGAGTAATATTTTAATTAGTTTCAAGGAGACAAATTTCCATTAAGCTAAGATCAGCATATCTGTTAAAAACCTGTTGATTGGCCCCTGCAGAATAAAGAGGAAATAGTCCAAACCTAACAATAAATGTAGGCCACAGGCATGGACATTATCTTTTGGGAAAGGGAAGCCATGGATATCTTGTCATGCTGCTACTTGCAATACGTAAGAGACTAGTGCAACATGTTTAAATAACCATCGTATGAAAGGAAAAAGTTAGGACTGAGATTTACAAGATAGGTCTAGGACAGTTGGATCCATGCCAGATGTCTAGAACAGGAACCAAGAGAATAGGTTTGTTGTGCCATTAAGCTGAAAATGTGTTTAAAAAGTTAGATTGGAGTTCTTCATCGTATATTGTGTACAAAACAGAGTCGCTTTTGTTTTAAGTTTTAATATTTTGTTCATTTTTAAGTGCTCTTCCAACATTGTTGGCTTAATATGACGATTTGTAGATGAGGACCAACCAACAAGTGTTTTTCCCCTGAGGCACATAGGCCTGGTGCTTTTTCAAGGCAAGACAACTGAAAGTAATGTTTACTCTTGGAATCAATAGTATCTGTGATTTGGTCTGAGGAGCTGATTAATACTTTAGAGTCGAGTAAGTTGTTGATTTTCTATTCCTTGAAAGATCTTTTCTCTGGGCATCATGTGTAGGAGGAAAACCAGTCACTGTGCTCATCTGGGAAGAAGGGTGGCTTCCTATGTCATGCCTGTTTTTTTTTTTTTTTTTTTTTTTTTTTTTAGAATAACCACTCATCAAATAAGTTCTAGTGAGATGAATTGTACCTACGTTTATTTTTTTGTGGATCTCTTTACAACCTGGCATAGATCTGACCATGCTGGACTACCATTGAATAACTCTGCTTTCTAACAGTGTAGAGATATGAGCCCCATGCAACACCTTTTGATGAGCCCATCTATTTCTGTGTTTTAATTCCGATAAAATCAATATGTTTGGTACAGGTAACTGATTTGTTCATGTATGTTCAATCTGAATGCCTAATCCCAATTTCTAAATATCAGGTTTTGCCCTACCATAGAAATGTTAAAGTGGAATAATGTTTCTGTTTACATAGAAGTAACTGGTATCTGCATGGAAAAAAGGTCATTGAAATAGGGAAAAATCAATCAAATGCATGGTTTGATGGCAGAGGGTATTGCCCATTTTTCTTAAAAGGTCTCCTTTTATTTTTTCATTTTCATCATGTTTGATGAAGGTCCTATCAAGACACAATGTCAGCAACAGCGTGAACAGCTGCAGTCAGCACTTGGCCCCCGAGGTCCCCGGCCACAAGTGGGCGCCTTCATTCCACAGTGCGATAGTGATGGTAACTATGTACCTCAGCAATGCCACGGCAGCACAGGTGAATGTTGGTGTGTGGATAGGAACGGCCAAGAGATACCTGGAACTCGAACACGGCCTGGCAGCACTCCTCAGCAATGTGGTGTTCCAGGTTAGTCTTTCTTCTAAAATCCATTCCTATTGCACCGCCAGGTATTAAAGATACATATAACAATGGGAGAGCGCGGCAGCGCTCCATCATCATCATTTACTTGTGGGCAGAATAAACTCTGGTTTCTATCAAATACAGCTTTATTTCACTAACCCTTTGGCTGCTTTTTCCTGGATTTATGCATGTGATTGGCTTCTATAATTTATTTTACTTATGTTATTCCATGACAAAGATTGGTAATTGGTAGCACAGGTTTTCTGCATAAGACGCATACTGTTCGTGGCCAAAATGTAGGTTTCAAGGTCCTCATAAAATATCTAATCCTGCATATTTTCGGTTTTCGAGCTTTTGAAATCTTAAACCAAAATAAGAGACTAAACTGGAGAACCTGCACCAGCACTTCTCACGTGCTGCTTTGGAAACAGTGCCCATGTCAAATTTAAACGCCACTGTCGGGGGGGAAAAATAACTATTTGAACAATAGGTCTGCTATGTTTCCACTATTTCAGATATACTTTGCCCTATTAATTTAAGCACAAACTGAGCGGATCACCGGCATCCTTAGTATAGTGTAAAGGCAAGACAGCGTGCATCTCTTCATGTACTGAGAGTCTGAGCCGGATGTCGTGTGCTGTAGCAGAGGAGTACAAAGAGAAAAATACTCTCTTAAATCTTTAAACTTGATCTGTTGCTGTAAGCCTATTTCATAATAAATTAAGCAATATCAAACTCTGCCACTTTGAATACTTGTAGACTTAATGTAATATTTAAGGAATTTGCTCACAGGATGAATGTGCATAACAGAAAATAATTAGGAGCCCGTAAAATTGTCTAGCGTCATCCTTAAGAGCAGAGTGCTGGGGGGGTATGTGACAACAGAGTTGGGCAAGGACCAATGAATATGCTGCTTATTGCATGTTCAGTTTCTTTTCACATCCGTTTTTAAAGTGGTATTTATGAATGTGAAAAATCAATACTGCAGAATCCTGATGTGTGGAATGGATTGTAAGGTGCAATTATGTAGATCGAAAACCACCAGTTTGACACATCTTCCAATTTAGTAAATTAAGGGTTAAGGATAGAAATTAAGTGATTTCACTGTGGTTACCCTGAGAAACCTGTCAACGCTGGCCACCTGGTAAGTTTGTGGGTATTAAGATACTTCATTCAGCAGCTCAGTTTCCACTGTGGTATCACACCAAATGCAAACATGTGAAATACTGGTGTAACTGCCTATCCAAAGTCCGAAAGAGAAGGGATCACTCTCACGCTACATGAGGTGTGTTGCTAGAGGTGAAGTGTCCAATTCACAATGAAGAATTTTACTTCTGAATAATGAAAAAAATAATTGTGCAAGTGACACCAATTTTTTTCATTCTGTGACTAAATTCTGTAACCTGAAATAACCCTGGAAATTTCAAGTCTGGTTGATTTCCTGTAATATTCCTGGGATTCTTCATGAAACTCATATTGGTCTAAAGTCTACTCAAAACATAAGACTAATTCTGCATATGTTATTGTGTAATTTTCACATAAATGTGCCTCCGTGAATCTGCCTTTCAAATGTTATTCTTGTTTAATGGCGTACAGTGGACCCTTAACTGGAGTTTTCCCCTTTCCTAGTGCCTACTCAGAAGCCACAAACGGTGTGTGAGCGATGGAGACAGAGCCTTTTGGAGCACTATGGTGGCGCGCCCACTGCTGAGCAATACATACCACAGTGCGACCAGTACGGCAATTTCAGCCCTCTGCAGTGTCATGGAAACAGTGGATATTGCTGGTGTGTGGATAAGGATGGAAGAGAGATCCAAGGAACGAGGAAAGAGCCTGGAATGACTCCTGCATGTAAGGCTCAGTGTTTGAGACATAAGTTTCCACTAACACTATAAACTTAGAGTGCCCTAATTAGTACTTGCCGACTATTAGACATTTTAATAATGTATATATTTTGAAAGAACACTATCCTTTTTCTTAAAGAAAATATGGAAACATGGCATAAAATGAATATTCCACATAAAGAAACCTTTCCTATTTTGTTTTTCAAATGTATTTACTTTGTGTTGGCACCTGCCTAATATAGTGCCTTCAGATTAGACTAAAAGTAGTCCGGGGTATTTGGTTACTTCGCAATGACTGCAAACCTTTTCTTTTTGAGCAAACACGTTTGGATGTCGAAACTATACACACAAATTAGAACAAACACTCCCATCGTTCATGGAGTTTTCATGCTTCCCCAAAGTACCCTACACTTTTTCACTTATAACAAGCCTAACATCTGTTTTCTAAAATATGTTGCACACCGATGTCTGCAATTTTTAAAAGTCTCTACTGGTAAAGTTTTGATACCTGCTCTTATGCATCTAGAATACTTAATGTTTACATGACAGCTAAGACTGCAGCAAACCAATGCAAACCAAAGTAGATGATTGCCTTTGGTTAGACAGGGCTCCACAGGCTGACTCACATCTGGAGTTTCAGACTTATTACATGTACAAGAGTCGCTAGTTGGTATATTCACTTTAAATACAATATACTATATTAGTTGTCTCTGAACCAGAAGACGAAACAAATGGTTCACAATAAGACAATAGTAAAGTGTGTTCATACATAAAACCACCCAGTGGAGGTTTGGGGAGACGTTGCTCATGGCAGTGTCTCGGACTAATGATCTTTTGAAAGTGTTATTCATCACCACATTATGATGCTGGGATTTTTGATTCTCAGAACCTGGCTTTGCTAGGTTCAAGGGATCACCAGTAAAAGCAGTGAGAGGAAACTTTGTGGCACTGTGCAATGGCAAAAAGATCGTGCAGTTGCACACCTGTGTTACGGATTCTTATTGAAAGTTATACCAAATTTAGAGTAATGTTGCAGTGTTTTCTAAGAAATTGCGTGCTACTCCCTGTCTATGGGTTAAGACCCAATATTCCCAACGGATAAAAATGCAAAACTGGACTGGGGAATCATCCACAGCCGGGAGAGTGCCCAGCTGATGGTAAAGAATGTCTCAAAACAAGCTAATCTGATTCCAATTACAAAAAGTAATGACTTGTGCTCGAAGGCAAAAAGTATTTATCTAGTTATCTGGTCTCAAAACCATACATTACAACAAAATAAACATTTATTTTCAAACATTGTATTCATGTTGATTGTCAAATGCCAGTCTATATAATTCAATGTAATCAATTTAAAGAAAAGAGAGAGGAGAGGGGTTGGCCTAACGGCTAAGGCGCTCAACCTCGGACCTGGGGATCTGGGTTCGAGTCTCGGTAACGACGCCAAAAACCTCCTGTGATCCTGGGCAAATCACTTAATCTCCCCGTGCCTAAAAAAAAAAAAAAAAAAAAAAAAAAATGAAAGTGTGTCCTCATGTAACGTAACTGGTGCTATGTAAAGCGCTCTGATAACTGATTCGGTTCGGTTCTAGTTCGCGCTATATAAAACTCTGCAAAAAAAAAAAAATGACATTGTACATCGACATGTAAATGCAAAATTTCATTGTTGACTTAAATCATCCCAATGCATTTCGGGTTCATAATCGGAACCCTTCTTCAGGGGAAAATAAATTCAGTGGGTGACGATGTCTTCACAAATTTCGATGTGATCCACAGTAATCTAAAACACAACAAGACGCAGTAAGTCTACTGCATCCAAGATTTTAGGATTTGCACTCAGAATCGTGACTAGGTGCTCTCAAAGAGAAAAGAGGTGGAGAATTTTGTGCTGAGAGAATTACAAAGTTAAAGAATCAAGGAAAAATCACCTCAGGGTGTAATGTAATGCATGTTAAGTGATTCAGGTACCACACCAAAGTGTAGAGCGTTGATGAAAGCTTGCCTAATAAGAGGAAATAATTACCGTGGGGTTCAATGTTCGTCAGTACAACACGATACAAGCGTCCTTTTTACTCGTGAAGTCTCTATAAAGAGTAAGTGCAATCACTATTAGAATGTGGAGCTCAGAGAGTGAGGATAAACGGTCGAATGTGCACATTTAAGGCTCACCTTAAGACCGAAAGTGTACTCGTCCGTCAATACTCGGGGCGAGTGTGCTCGTCCATCGATACTCGGGGCGAGCGTTTGTCAAAACCTAAAAAGGTACAGGTACGAATAATAAGAGAACTGATGTACGAGCATCTCGTATAACAAATCTAACGGAAAGCGAAACATATTAAACCTACCCGAAGGTTAGGATCGTTGAAGTTTTCTTCTGCCGTTACTGCTTCAAGATGCCGAACTGGCGTTGTGTTCAAAGAGTCCCATAGTGCTTAGCGATTTTAAAGGAGCAGTACGGGAGTTTTGATATTGCGAAAAAAAGTGAACAAAAATGTGGTATATGAATCGAAACCGTAGTTGTAGGATGTGAGAAAGTGTCTACATTTTTGTGAGTGGAAAAAGTGCATGTTTTATGGAATAAGGAGTTAAAACATAACACTATGTGCAACACGAAGACCTGTGCGCTATGTTTTAAACGGGCGGCTGTAAAAAGAAAAAACTTTATTGAACAATCTATACTGTGCTGAAAAAACAAAGAATCAAAACAAGAAGAGTTTACTGAAGGGTCCGTAACAATGAGGAAACGTAAAGCTATGAGAAAAATTAGATCTGTCAAAGAGGTTAAAAAGAAGTAAATTCAAAGTGAGTGCAAATCCTTTACAGATGAAATAAACTGGTCCAATTGTTCTCACATTGTTACTATTAGAGAAAGCATAACATTTCATAATGATCATTTATTTATTTATTCAAAGTTTTATATAGCGCAAACAAGATCCTTACAGATATCAGAGCGCTTCACAGAGACAGGGGTAGGGGCAACAGGAATGAACAAGATAATGGGAGCAGTATAGTAATCCATAACATACTGGGATAACAATAATATACAGAAACATATCAATTTACAAACAGGTAAACAAGTAATATAAGACGGCACAAGTCATTGATCCCACTACAGAAGGGTTCAGGTAAAACCTTGGATGTGTGGATGGCTTATACCAATTTCTTAGGATAAGAAAGCCCTGGGTGGGGGCAACGGGGGGTGATTCAATGAACCAGAGTGTATCATATATTGGGTAGTGTACCATCAAGTATAAGTATAGTGCCAAAGAGCAAAGTGATCAGTGATACAAAGCGATGCAGAATCTCAGATCCAGTACCTATAAAGTTCAGGAGATCTTGGCCAGAAGGATTGTTTTCACCTCTTTCTTGAAGAGTGCAGTAGAGGAGATAAGCCTGATTTCCGGAGGGAGCGCATTCCAGATCCTGGGTGCCATTCCTGAGAAGGAGCGCTTGTATGTTTTCTCTTTCCGGAATCTACGAGGTTTCAGGAGTAGGTTTTTTGTACTTCTATTGGATCTCGACCCTCCTGATATAGTCAACTTTTGAGCGATGTAGTTGGGTGCATTGTGGTGCACGGCCGAGTGTGTCATAACTGCAATTTTTAGCTGTATTCTGGCTTCAAAAGGCAGCCATTTTAGAGATTTTAAGTCTGGGGATATATGCGAATGTTTTCTTGAGCCAGTAATGAGTCTCGCGGCAGCATTCAGGGAGGCCCTTAGGGGTGCTGTTGTGGATAGCGGGAGTCCGCTGAGGGCCACAATTCCGTAGTCTATGCGAGGGATGACTAAAGCTTGTACAGCAGTTTGGAAGTCTTTGGCAGGGAGGAAGGGCTTAAGTTTCCTCAGTGTGTTGATTTGGAAATTAGCTCCTTTTGTGGCTTTGCTAATGTGCTGTTGCATGTTGAGCTTGGCGTCGAGTGTGATGCCTAGGGATTTCGCCGAGTCCACGATGGTAGGTTGGACATTGAATGCTGTTAGGTTATTGAGCCAAGTTTGGGTGGTGGAAATTTTCGCCGGGGGTGAGATGAGTAGGAACTCAGTTTTCAGCGCATTTAGTTTGAGGTGATTATCAGCCAACCAAGATTGAGTGTTACTAAGTGTGGAATTCAGAAGTTTGATGTCTTCCTGGGATTGTAGCTTTAGGTAAAGTTGTGTATCATCGGCGTACATATGGAATTGAACATTGGATGCTTGGAGCAAGGTGGCGAGCGGTTCCATGACGAGGTTGAACAGTGTGGGGGAGAGGGAGGATCCTTGTGGAACACCAAGATCTGCAGGCACCGATGTAGATAGCACATTGTCGATCTTGAACTTCTGAGACCGGTTATGGAGGAAGGAAGAAAACCATTTGAGAACAGTTCCCGATAGACCCATTCTAGTGCTTAGCAGCTCCAGTAAGTTCTCATGTTTGACCGTGTCAAATGCTGAAGAGAGGTCAAGAAGGATGAGGAGGCAGGACTCATTGCGATCAAGGATTTGGAGGGCGTCATCAATTATGTGTGTCATAGCTGTTTCCGTGCTATGTTTCGCTCGGAAGCCTGATTGGTGAGGGTTGAGGAGGTCAAATTGGTCAATGTGTTTTGTTAGTTGGAGTTGGACACATTTCTCCAGCAGTTTGGCCAGGGTGGGGATATTGGTGATAGGCAGGTAATTATTCAGGTCAGACGGGTCAGCTGTGGGTTTCTTGAGTATAGGCGTGACTTGCCCCACCTTGAGGGAGTCTGGAATGAGACCTTGTTGAAGGGAGCTGTTGATGATTTTGGTCCAAAGAGGGAGGAGCAAGGGGATGAAGTCTTTTACTGCATTAGCAGGTAGGGGGTCTGTGAGATGATTAGAGGGCTTCAAGGTGCAGAGCAGTTTGTGTATTGCTTCTTCCGAGTAGGTGTCGAAGTACAGCCAGGATGCCTTGTTTTTAGGTTGAATGTTAGACATTCTAGTGTGGTTGGGGAATCGGTTTACATCCATGATGAGGTCATTTCTTATGTTGTCGGTCTTAAGCTTAAAGAAAGCAGAGAAGGCTTCACAGTGTGGAGTGTCGCTTGTTGCGCTGTTTGATTGTAAGGGTTGTGTCTTTGTTTGAGTCTTGATTAGTTCGAACAGTTTTCTTGGCCTGTTTTTTGCTTGGTCCAGCTGGCGGCTAAAGAAGTCCGACTTTGTGCGCTTTATTTTCCTAAAGTAGGCATTTCTCTTGTTTTTAAGCGTTTTTAGATGCAGTGGTGAGGGGTCAGATCTCCAGGTACGTTCTGCCATTCGCATAGTACGCCTATCGTCATTGAGTCTGCCGTCATACCAGGGGTTAGAAATTTTGGTGGAGACTCTCTTCAGTTGCAATGGAGCGACTTCATTGACTATTGAATTCATAGAGTCAAGGTAGTGGTCGGTCAGTGATTGAACATCCGAGGCACCTGAAGGGGGAAGGAGGAGACTGCCGATGTGGGGAGGCAGGGAAGTGGGGTTAAGATTCTTCATATCCCTTTTCCAGGTTTTGGATTTGGTGGGTTGAGCCGGGTTAGGTTTAACTTTTTCATTGATAAAGAAGGTGATAATGTGGTGATCTGACCAGTCGCAGGGTTGGATCGCCTCCAGTTGGGTAGAGTCCTCTTTGGCGATGATCATTGAGCCCATTAGGGGCCACCGTACCAAGTGTTTTTATCTAATAGGTTTCCCTTCTTGCTAATGCAGTGTTGATGTCAATACCTGAGTTATTGCGGATGCATTCAAGAATGGTGTAGCGTAATTGCGGTATATTATGTCCTGCTGTTCCCCAGTGTAAGGCCAGAGGGGAAGTTGTGTTCTTATTTCTAACTCTACTTTTGTGTTCAATGATGCGTGTCTTAATCTTTCTACTTGTTCTGCCTACATAAACAAGGCCACAAGGGCATTTAATAGTGTATATTACTTGTTCTGTGTTGCAGTTGGATGTGTGTTTTAGTTTTATTTTTTGACCCGTCTGCGGGTGCATGAAAGTATCACCAAGAATCACGTTACTACATTGACCACAATTGTGGCATTTAGTCATCCCCTTGAAAGGTTTGGTTGGCTCTTCATGTTGAGGTTTCAGTAATTCACATAAGTTTTTGGATCTGTTATGTGCAAATAGTGGAGGTTCAGGGAAAAGAAACTGGAAGTCTGGTTCATTTTCAATAATCTCCCAGCGTCTTCTGATTGTTTTAATTTGTGCCGTCTGGGTGGAATATTTTAACACAAAAACTTCTCACTTGGACGATGTTTTGGTGGAGGCTCCTAACAGGTCCTTCCTGGATTTTTCTGCTGTCTTTTTTTCTGCTGTGTTAAGTATTTACAATGGGTAACCTCTGGCTTGATATTTGCGGTTTTGATCTTCAATGTTTTGTTTGCATAGATTTTCATCTGATGTGATCCTTTTTATATGTGTAAACTGAGAGGTTGGCAAGTGTTTCTTCAGTGAAAACGGATCAGCACTTCTGAAGTGTAGGGCACTGTTTACATCCGTCGGTTTTTTATATACTGTTGTACTCAAACCTCCCAAAGTCTGATCACCAAATACTGATTGGCATGTGCAATCCACACCTAGATGAAATGGCAATGAGAAAAACTGATCATTTGATAAATCTCAGGTGGTGGAAATCTGTTTGGATTGTTTTGTTTATTTTTGATACCGAAGAGAAATTGGAGTCCGTAATAATGCCAAAGGTTTTTTTTTCTTCGTTTAATTGCATGGGATGAGGAGTGGAACCCTGGGAGGAGGGCAAAGAAAGGGGAGAGGAAAGTAGAGTAGTGTTGTCAACTACATCTTTTTTCTTTTTATCACGGTTGAGCTTCAGATAATTGTTTGTTCTCAGTTTGTTCATTTATATTATGCAATTGCTTATGCTTTCAGAGTTGGGGATTGTGGGTTTTTTCGAATTTGATGATGATTAGTGACATCATAGTTGTAACACGAGTGATTTGAGAAGGTGGTGGCAAGATAGGTCCTTGGGGCACCCCATAAGAGCAATTCGAACAGAAAAGGGTTATTGTAGACTGCTCTGGTTTTTTTTTTGGTAAGAAGGATTTCAAACATGTAATAAGTGAGTTTTTGATTCCAGAGTGTTGAATCTTTTGATTCTTTTCATTAGAATGTCAAGTTCGATTCATTAGAATGTCAAGTTCGATGGTAACAAAGACCACACTAATTAAGTTCTCCTGGAGAGTCTGAACCCCACTTGTGTATCATGTAGTCACATGTTTGAGTTCAGGGGTTTTTGTGGTTAGAGGTTCTGGAGTGCTTCAGTGCTTTTACTTGAATGAGAAGTCTGAGATCAGCCAATGGCTGCTTGTGTAAATTGAATTTAAGGAGCTATTTTTGAGTAGTGGTTTAATATTATGCAGTTTTGAATTTCAGTGACCCCACCCCCGGTTCCATAAGGTATTTACGATATGTATGTTAGCTACGGCTGAAGGCCATGTCTAACTGAGACCATTGTTTCACCTGCGCTCTGTGTTTTACTGCTCTATACAAAGCGCACATATTCTATTTTTAATTTATTTTTTAATTTCAGGTATACCCACTATTGCACCTCCCACTACGAAACCAGAGCCACGTACTGATGTGACGCCTCCTGCAGAAGGCACGTTCCTCCTGTATGCCCAGGGGCAGCAGATCGGTGTCCTACCTTTGAATGGCACTCGCCTTAATAAAGCAACTGCAAAGACACTGCTCTCCCTACATGTAAAGTACAATCTCTGTTACGTTCTGCTTTATATTTTGGGGTATTTGTTTTTTAATCTATGGAGCATGATTACATTTTGATATTAGCAGTTACCACCTGTGTGGAATTGTAGTACCTTTCAGTTGTCCATGTTACGACCTTCCCAAACGTTTCCTTCACAGATGGGAGTCTGGTTCAGTTTTGTGGAGGTGTGGTGTCAGTAGGGGCTGTATGATAGTTTTAATGAGTTTATAGATTTGCTTGTGTGGATGAAAATAGAGAACACAGTTTCTCCGTTGGTCAGGCACCCGTTGCCTAAACAGCCAGCAATTTCTGCAGCAGTGGGATATTACTGCACTCATGGATCTTCCCCTCCCATCCCACTCTTGACAATCTATGTGTTGGAAAAATCAAAAAGCCAAATATAAATGTTTCCCCCACTTTACATAAGGCTGCTACCATCAGGCTTTGTAGTTGTAGAATAACCTTGAAATACAGCTAAAATCCCCTCTCTCTCTCTCTCTATATATATATATATATATATATATATATATATATATATATATATATATATATATATATATATATATATATATCCTTGTGATACAGCAATATATATTACCAACATAGTATGTTCTAAGTACATAGAAGCTACCAATGAAGTTTTGAAGGGATTGTCCCATCACATTTTATTCCAGTAATATTTGTGCACATCCAGGATTATGCTAGTGCTCAATACCCATCAGGATTTATACTGGCTGTCAGTGATGATAGCAGGATTTATGTAGGTCTATATCACTCTAATAACTGTTTGCCAGTGTGTAGAATCCCAAGGTTATCTTAAAAGGATTGTTTTGCCACATCCTGCTCTATACTTGAACTTATTTTCTGCATTTACTATGTGTCTGTATTAATTTGCACTTAAAGGATCTAACTACTCCATAATGTATACAACTAATATTTGCTTGCACATGAGTCAATTATCATTTGCTACTCCTTATCCTAGTGGGGACTATGTGAGCTCATGCATATAGTTGATGGGTTTAATAGAGGAGTTAGTGGATATTAGATAGGTTGCATAGAGGCGATTAGGTATTGTTAGGTTGCAAAGGTGTGACTTTCGGAGAAAGGAGAACTCGTAATCTAGTAAATCAGTTGTGAGTAATTTGCAGAAACACAATACTGGAGACTAAGGCAAACATGCATTTGACAGAGTAGGTTGTGCTCAGAGAGAGTAGGCATGCAGAGGATGGAAGGGAAGGAGAGAATCATTTGAAAGGGAAGTGATTTCCTTCTTAGTGATGCACCAAAGACTGAAAACAAAAAAAACTAATTATGGAGCAGGTGTCACCTATAACCTCATTGTTTTTCGTAAATGCAAACTATTTGTTGTTCTGAATGGATATGTTCCCCAATGTTAATATTTGTCGTTTGAAATGGTTCTTGCTGGAGTGAAAACCAACATCTGCATTTCGAGTGTGGAGTCATTGAGTTGACAAATGAGCACTTTCAAAATAATCCTAGCAGGCATCTGAAAGCCATTCCGCAGGCTGACGCTGGTCAGGTAGTCTGTTTGTTTCCTCTTAGAATGAGAAGCGGCAGGTGGTATAACAGGCAGATTCATGTTGCTTCTTCTGTTTTCTTCAGGGTTCCATAGTTGTGGGCATTGATTACGACTGCAAGGCGAGAATGGTTTATTGGACAGATGTTGCAGGTCGCACAATCAACAGAGCCAGTTTAGAAGCAGGAGCTGAACCGGAAACTATCATTAGTACAGGTAAAACCCTTGATTTCTGTTTTCTTTGACATTTTAATAGATTACGTCTTGTCCCTTAACCCTTCTTTTTGGCTATAAAAAAAAAAATGTAGTTTCAAAAATCATTTTTTTCAAACTGTACTAAGTGGTTTCATGAGTAATGTAAAATTGTAGTCCATTTGTGATACTGCAGTGCCTATACAATTGATTTACATAATATTATTCCTGGGTTTTAATGGTCTACTAACTGGATAATTCTAGTAGAAGTCGTTCTGATAAGGTCATCAAAGAAAATACTGGAAAGAAATGGTTTACTGAACTAGTGTTGAGGTTTAACACTAAAATATGTTCGTACTGGACCCAACAGAAATGTAATCTGGTGTTCGCAGAATATGTCCTGCCATAAAGACAATGTTGGTGCTAGCCATTATGAAATCGAAGCTTTCCCTGAGTATCTTCCAAATGCAAGCGAAGAGCTTTATGTATCAGCTTTGAGCATCAGGTATTGAGAAGCAGGCCTGCTGGAAGGAAGCATGTTTTGGAGCGTGAATCTATTCCTGATTCTCAGGCGGTGTAATATTAGACCATCTGGTAGTGAGGTACGGAAAAGTTAAGTGTTTCTTTGGGTGTCAGAAAGAGGCAAAGTTGTTTTATTTTCAACTGTAAAAGGAATGCAGTTTGTTGAAATGTTTATACCGTAGCCCTTTATTTTATGCTGCATATCCCGCCAAGGTTTATCCACGAACACACTGCCACTATTAAGTATGCCAAAGCACTCAGAAGTAGTCACAAGGTGACATATCAGTGCTATACATACATTCTTTGAATTAATCAGCAAACAAGGAAACTTTTAATGTACTTTCTTATTGCTGTTGGGGGTATCGTGTTTTGCAAAAATAAAGTAAAATATACTTTATCTTAATACCAAATATTATAAAGTCCCCATTCAGTATATATTAATGGGCTAGTTATAAATCATCAATACATATTTCAAAATATTATTCGAATGTTTTAATGTTACGATCAGAAATGCAGAGCTGAATCAATGTTTGCAGTTTTAATGATCTAAACTAATCTTTAGACCTCGTTCTATTTTTAAAGTGATATATGCTTTGTATCAAAAGATGGCTGAAGAGTTGCGTACTGACTTCTATCTCTCGACAGCAGAGTCATATATTTGAAGAAAATCGATTGTGAGCTCATGTTTATCTGGTTACAATAGGGATGCTCAAAGTAGTGTTAAGAGGGCTGTATTCAGTCGTTTATTTCTAGGATAATCAGTCTTTGTAAATTAGTTCTATTCACTTTCACTGTTAGCAAATAGATTTTAGCTGGCTATCCTGAAAATCTCTTATGGATTCAACCTTCCTAGATCTCTGTTCGGCAACCTTGAGGTAGAGGATCAAACCAAGGACTGCTCTTGTTGAGCCGCATACAGTGCACATTGCCTTGCTAAGTTATGTTTCGTCATTCTCAACAGGACTCATGAGCCCAGAAGGGATTGCCATTGACTACCATCGCAGAACCATGTTTTGGACCGACAGTGGCCTTGATCGAATTGAGAGTGCGGAACTTGATGGCTCTGGACGCAAAGTCCTGTTTGACACTGACCTTGTGAATCCTCGCGCCATCACTGTGGACTCTGTTAGGGGGTAAGCCACAGTCTGTGTACTAACAGCACACTTCCAGAGTTTTGTGGAATAGTAGCTAGATATGCTGGTTGCTCTACTTATCTATTATATGGGTACTAATCCAGTAGTAAAATATTTCTTAGAATATTTTTTCTGATCTATATAGGCACCACTTGCATAGTGGTGAGTGATTCGTAACTTCAGACAGCAGATATGTGATTTTAGTATAGGCACACTGGTTAAGTCCAAATGTAGCTATGGAACTCCTCCTTGGTGACTGATCATTTTAGTACATGTCTGCTCCTTAACCATAACCTTTTGCTTGATGTACTCTCAAATAGGAAAAGCCTCATAACACAAGATGACCGGGATGCTCTCCTTTTCATTACCTACGGTTGAGGTAGGGCAAGGCTCAGGGATGAAGCAGGGAGCATCACGGTAGCAACAGAATGATAAGAAGGGAGGATGAAGCAAGGTCTGGTCCCTAAGGGCCTGACCAAGCCGAGAAATGTCACAGACCCGACACCTCAAACACGAAACACTAGTTGGGGGCCAGGTAGGACATTTCCTGCAGAAATAGAAGAAAAAAATATTCGGACAAGCGGGTTCTAAATATAAGATCATGTCGTGGTTTGCGGGCAGGGAGGGCAAGGTTTGGGCACCTTTTGTGGTTAAAGCTCTCTGTTCCCAGTGCCTGCTGCCGTGCCCAGAAGGTGTTTGGGACAGCGGTCATGCGTGCTGTTCCCAGTGAATTCTAGATTTGGGTTTATGGGCTCCTGGCTTGACTGAATGCCATGCAATCTGTCTGTTGGGTAGTACGGAATATTCTCTCAAATGCATTTACAATTGGCTACTACTGTCACTGTGTACAAAACTAACATTTTTGGTATAAAGCCCCCCTCCTCCACCCCTCAAAAAACCACTACCTTAAAAATCCTCAGTTTAAAGGTGTGTGTGTGTGTGTGTGTGTGTGTGTGTGTGTAAACTAACTCAGCACCTAATGAAATGAGACGGGCTCACTAAAAAGTGGACCCGGTAAATGGTAGAGGTGATGTTACTGCACAGTTATGTACATCAGTGGCAGGCTGCAACAAATATCACACATCCCCCTCACTGTAGGACAGGATGTGTGAGCATCATTATCCTGGTGGTACTGAGACTTCCTGTAATTGTGCTTTCACAGGCCTCCAAAGAACATCCTGCTTGTGTTGGAGAGAAACACGGCTAGGCCTCGGGAAACATTTAAGTTTAATAGGCCGCTGTTTCCTTTGGCAAAAAACTTGGAAGGCCTCCTTTGTCTTTGAAAAGACGCGCATAATGGCAAATGGCTTGCAGAATACCTCAAGAGCAATAATTGCCACTCGCTGGCCTCAACAGCACTGACTAGTCCAAGCTTTCTTTTAACGTGACTTCAAACAACAAAATGACCCAGTCCACATGAAAGGCTTAATGAGCGGTCTGTGGGTTTCCTTCTGATTAGATGCTGCTGTCATGCTCGTTTAACTGACAGACCTTTTTATGTGTTTTTTTTTTTTTTTTTACTACAGCAATCTGTACTGGACTGACTGGAACCGAGAAGCTCCTAAGATTGAAACCTCCTTTGTAGATGGTTCAAACAGAAGGGTTTTGGTGAATGTAGACATTGGACTTCCCAATGGTTTAACCTATGACCCCTTTTCGAAACAACTCTGTTGGGCAGATGCAGGTAATGTAACTTTGATTTTAGAAAGTTGTCTAAAGACATTCATTTCGTGATATGTTAAAATATGTAGAACGAATTCCTTGAATGCATGCCTCACATTTTTATGTGGCCAATATGTCCATACGAGGCTATTAATTATTGTTTTTGTCAATATACTTTAATGGATTCTGCTCTTGCAGGATATAAGAAGTCCTATCTAGAACTCACTTGAAGTAGAAAGAGGTGGTGTGGTGGATGAGAGATTAAGTAAAACCTTTCAGTCACTCCATAATATGTATTAATTATTATTATGTCCGAACATTGGGTAGTGAAAAGCTCTATACATTTTTTTTTAAGTATTGTTTTGGTGTGCTTGTGTGTTGCATATATCTAATGGTGATGTGGGCAGGCCTGTTGACTGACATGGTATTAGTTCATAAACTTTGAAGTTTCTACACTTGAGGCAGGGTATTTCCAGTTTATATTCTGTATTGGGCATTGTGACTTTTTGTGGAAAAACGTATAAAATTATGAATCTCTTTGCCTTTCTGGAGTATAGCATTATTCATGGTGTGACTAATTTGAGCAATGTTCATGTTTCAGTAACAGACTTCTCTCTGAGTTGTAGAATTGTTTATTCTGGCTTTTTTATGCCTTTTGGAAGGTTTTTTTGGTGTCTGCTGCATAAACGGACTAGCAACAATGTATTTTACTTTCTGTTTCTCTGCGCTCTTGTATTTATATACGTTATTTCTGGTGTATTTTCCCTAATTAGGGCTTCGGTATTTCAAAGAAACCGAACGTACTCATTTATGCCCATGCATGATGCACCGTGTGTGTGGCTTTTCAGGCCGAGGTCTTGAGAATCGTCCTGTAGTGTATACGGTTGTTTCTTGCAGTCCTGCGTGGCTGCTGTGATAGTTGCGTGTTCCTTTTTTAAACTGGCCTGGATTAGTAGCATACATTATTGATGCTTGTTTGTTGACGAGTTGTTTGTTTCTGAAGCCTCCTACAAACAGGACTAGGAAAATGCTGCTTATCCTAGTTGTTTAACAGATTTTACAATAACCACCCTAAGGGGCCAAGTCACAGAAGCCGATCAGTACGGGAAGTAGTATTACAGGAGAACGCCTTTGTGAATTGAACACCCAACTCCCAATTAGTAAAAAAGCAAAGAGGGTACAGTGATTTCCATTTATACTAATAGTATACCCATTTTAGAACCTGTGCAGATAATAACGCGGATATTGGTAAGGAGTACTAAGAGTCCTACAGGAGTACTACTTTACATATTTCAGAATGCCTTTTGGTTAGGCCCCAAAGTTCAGCTCTTGGGGCCTGATTAAGAGTTTGGCGGATTAGTAACTCTTATCATAAACGTGACGGATATCCCGTCCGCCATATTAAAAGTTCCATTGTATCCAATGGAACATAATGGAACCCATAATAGGGCAGATGGGATATCCGTCACGTTTGTGATGGAGTAACCCATTCGCCAAACTCTTAATCAGGTCCTAAGTGATATCCAGTAGAGGTGCCTCACAGATCTTCTGCAAAGGCCTCTGTCTATTTTAATTGCTACCTTGTTTTGTTGATTTGAGGTACTGAGGACCAGACTTTCTGATCTTGCTGGCTTTTCAAATGACTAGGTAAGGCATCGACCCTCAGGAACACAGAAATGCCCTTATTGCTCACGCTTGAGTAGTGTTACAGCAGACAAAAGCTAATTTGCTGGGTTACTTGGAGATCCATGCACCTTTCCAGCTCCATGTGGGGATTCATTCCCATTCCAACTGACCAAATGCAGTATCTGATTTTATGAAATTTGTAAGGCAGTCAGTCAGTATATTCACCCAACACAATTACATTTTCCACAGTACTTTCAACACAAGTCTGACAGCTGAAGCTCATCTTTGCAACTTCTCAATTCTGTCCGTAAAAAAATCATTACATCCGCTTACTCTTGCCGTCTTTTCAGTATTCCATGCTTAGTAGTTCATTCTTCCGCCTTCCCCGCCCCCCAAAAAAAGAGAAACACTCTAAGTTTGTTACCCTTACCTCCATCATTTGGTTTTCTTTGTTAAGCAGGCCACTCTCGCTTCCCTTGAATCACCCATGGTTTCAACACTACTTCCAAATTAATGAATGTTAAGTATTGGGGAGGGAAGCGCTCAGTGTGTGTGTGATGAGTGGCGGTGGTGCTCAATACGGGCGGGTGTGGTAAGTCGATTCTAATGATTTCAGTTTGTGTCCTAATTTAGCTAATGTTTCACTTCTTTTGTCAGGAATACTTGTGTTAACATCTGCTATATTTACTTTTAGCACATATTCTTTATTTTAAATGTATACATACAATTGGATTATTAAAAGGAATCCACAGTATTTTATACAAGGTAATAAAATAAACTATGCTTGAAGGGAGGAGTCAGGAGGTATTTAAGAAACCATTTTCTGTCCATCTCTTCACGGTCAGTTTTTTTTCTTTAATTAGGAACAAAGAATTTGGAGTGTATGTTACCGAATGGAACAGGAAGGAGAGTCGTGATAAGTAACCTGAACTATCCCTTCAGTATTGTTTGTTACGCAAATCACGTGTATCACACCGACTGGAGACGGTAGGTTGCATTAAAGTTGTTGTGCTTCTGCTCCACTTATTAAACAGCTTGGCAACAAGTTAATTCACTCATTGTTAATATCACATCATTAAACCATTTTCAGAGTAAAAACATCTAGTAGAAATTGGGCACTTTGAGTCCTAGGTAAGTATATTTGTCAGACGAGTTTGGAGCAGGCAAGCTTTAAATCATTTTTTACCGTGAAATACAGACGGATAACAGTGTATTTCCACGCTTGTGTTTCTTTTTAAAAATAGAAAAATAGTGAGAGTCTCTGTGTTATGAGCCTCAGGCATGTTTAGACTGACTGCATAGAAAGGGAAACCAGCCTTGGCAAATTCAACAGCTCTAGGATGTGACATATTTTATCTTTGTCAATGCTTTTGTTTGCCACTCTTAGATGACTTCATGCATTGCCGTTGATTTGCAATTCATTTCATGTTAAGAAACCCCAATCAAAGATGATGTTAAATTGAAAACATTCTATTCAAAGATTCCTGCTGCAGATGCCCACACATCTGCAGCAGGAATCTTTGAATAGAATGTTTCAAATTTAACAAAATACATTGAAAAATGCACACCATGCATGTGTGTGCACACCTAGGCAGCCATCTTGGAATGATTTAAATAAAAAATTAAACAAACATTTTAAGATGGTGGTCTTCGGATAGCATGACAGACGGTACTCAAAGCTTAAGGGAGCTGGTTTGGCAAGTAACCGCTTGGGTAAAGAAGGGAGTTTAATAAAGAGAGGGGATGTGTGAGAAGTGAGAGGAGGGATAGACGGGAGGAAATAGTCCCTCACTGCAGTGCAAGGTCTGACGTCGGCAGAAGAAGTATTTTCAATCAAAACAGTGAGACCAAAATACTCCCGGGAAGGAAAACGCAAGAATAGGGAGGAAAGCAGTTGAATCAGGAGCAGGGAAGTAAGATGGACAATTAAACCATCCAGTTGCAAGAAAGGGTCTGACAAAAAGCCCACTCTAAATATATGTAACATATTTAAAAACAATGGGTCTCTACTAAACAATAGATAACTAAAGTTGTCTGATGGTGAGACATAGATAGATGTGATGTCCTTAAACCTCTGTAGATGTGCACTTTTGTACTACAATGCAGATATTTATATACGAGTTTAATTGTACATGGCGGTATGCGCTGAGTGATTTGCGGTCAGTGTAGCTCCTGTTTGTCGTCCTCAGCCTTCACTTCCAAATTGTATGGATGAAAATACCAAGGCTCAGGACAATGGCTCTTAGGCTTCAGACAGCATAACTGTGTCTGTGTGACTGCAATATTAGATTTCATCATGAAGAGGAAGAATAAGAAGATCTTGTTAGTATGGAGGACTGGGCTTTTGTTCCAGTTACCCCCCCCCCCCCCCCCCCACACACACACACTTTTTGCCCCCTTTTTAGCTACGGGAAGCTAATTTGTGACTCTGGCAGTGCACTGAGGGCTGCTAACCAGACTCGGTGCCAGTGTGTCCAGCCTGGCAGTACAACAAGCCTCCTGCATAGCTAATTTCCCACCTTGCCAGGTGCCAAATGGGGCCGGGTCAGGGGTGGCAGGGTGATAGGGAGTCGACATACTCTCCTGTGAACAAAGCCAGATTTGCATACCAGCGGCGGCCAAGCTCCCCAAGGCCCAGGGGCTTCGGTGAAGGGGTGTCCTTTGACGCCGGTTTTCTCTTGCCAGAGCTGGTCGCGGTTGGGGGAGGCTTCGGATTTACACTGCAGGCATAGTCTTGGAGTCCAGGAGGGGTCAGCCAACACTGGACTTGGATTAAGGATCGCTGGGGAACCTTTTCTGGACTGGTGAGCCACGTGGACTCAGGCCGGAGGCATGGGGTGCAGAGTGATCAACGATGGCGGTTCTGGAGAGCACCAGAGTCCTTTGTCTTGGTTTCTTGGGGACAGGTCCTCTGTCCTCTAGAGTTCTGGTTTTCCTTAAAGGCAGGCAGTCCCCCCTGGGGTTTTGGAGGCTGTTGGCTGCAGGACAGGTGTTGTTTTCTTTGCAGGATCTTTGAAGGTACAGACAGGCTGGTAGGGCTTGGCCCACGTCAGTGGGTGACTTCATTCTTCTCTGCACTGCGTATTCTTCATCCTTTCTCTACTTAGGTAAGCAGGAACTGGTTTCAAGGACGGGGGAGCCACCTAAATACTAGACTTAGGGGTGTTAGAGGAGGAGTAGTAGGTAGGGACCAATGGTTTCCTTACCTGAGATAGCTACACTACACTTTTATACCACCCTCCTGTGAAAGAGGACATAGCTCTACCCCTGATTGGATACGTTCCACCCTCTTCAGGATGGTGGGCACTGAAAAAAATGATGTTCGAGGCATATGAGCTGTAGATCATATGCTTTAGCATAGATCGTCATCTGGTGTTGGGTCCGGATGTTTGCACTTTGTTTTTGTTCTAAGAAGTCTTGCAGTCACGAGGTAGGGGACTCCTCCTTTCGGTGATAGCGCGCATGAGCATTGACTCCATCCTTAGACAGTTTTTTCCACCATCGGGTTCGGATGTGTATTGCTGTGATGAGTTTGGCACTGTTTTCTGCCCCCTTCGATGCGCAATCCACTACCCTCGACGGTATTGTTATTGATCGCGGTTCCCCATTCAACGCGCATAGTCTCACTTCGAAAAACTTTCCATCGGAAAACTCGAGGCGGGCCGTCAGGCCTACCTGTGCCGACTGCGCTAGCAGTCATGTGAACGGACTCCATTTAAGGTATGTCCGAGTGTAGTACTAAATTTCTACGCACCGACTTGCATGGAATTTGCAACCTCTTCTTTTCCCCGAGAAGGACTGTGACACGTGTCGATCATCCTGATAGAAAAAGACACTTTTGACCGTCGGGCTCGGCGCCACCAACTTCAGCTTCAAAGCGACTGTATTCCGGACATCTTCGGAGAAGATTCCGGTATCCAACATCCAGCTCAAGAGACAGAGTAAGAAGAGCAAATCTCCATGTCCAAGGCAGACTCTGACTTGGAACAAGAGGAAGACATCACTGCGGGTCAGCGTACCATGAGTACAGACCCCCCTGTGCCCACTCCATATAAGGCAAAGGCTTCAGTCCATCCTTTGCCCTCGGGTTCAGGTCAGCACCGACAATACGTTTCCGATGCCCCGCCTGCCGACCCGGCTCCGAAACAAAAAGAGAAGCCTTCTGGCTCTGGCTCGAGCCAGCCCTGCTCCGATGCTGACCCGACACCTTCGGCAACAAAACATAAGATACCTTCGTACCGAAGATTCCACCTACAACTTCGAAGGCTTGGAGCCAAAACCCTCCAAGCCTAAAGAATTGGAGCGGAGATATTCCAAGGCTAAAGACTCCGAGCCAAAATCCTCCAAGGCCAAAGACTCGGAGCCGAAACCCTCCAAGGCCAAAGACTCGCAGCCAAAATCCTCGAAGGCTAAAGATTCTGAGCCAAAACATTCCAAGTCCAAACACTCAGAGCTGAAACCATTGACACCCAAAGGCTTGGAGCCGAAACCTTCGGCGCCGAAATGTCCACGGAAAGACAAAGACACTGTTCACAAAGAGCCTCCATCCAATGAGTCGACTATCGACCCAAAGAAGAAAAAGCTGGTTATAAACCTTAAAACAAGACCTATTGAGACAACCATTCTAAAGAAACGGAAAGCTGACTTGCCAGAGGACTATAATATCCCTCTTAAGAAGAAGAATGTGGGCACTAACCCCTCTCCTCCTTATATTCCACCTCCTTCTTCTCCTCATCCTAATCCTAACTTGCGCATTACACCATTACATTCACCACCAAGGCCTATTACACCTGACCCACAGGATAAAGGGGATGGGGATGAGGGTCAGGACACTGATGCTTGGGAAAATTACCACACAGATCCCAATACAGATAATCACCCTGATTTGTATCCCTCCAGACCTTCCCCACCTGAATACTTCATTGGCTAGCTCGAGCTCCTTAACAGGGCTGCTCATTATCATGAGGTAGAAATTCATAAAAAACCTTTAGAAGAGGATTTCCACTTTCTTCCTCACAAAGTACTCATACCCTGCCAATGCTCAAAGGCATGTAAGAGCAAGAATAATCAATTATTATCTTTATTTCGACCAGAAAATTGTCATAAAAGAACACCTCAGTAAGCATTCACATGATGTATTAAAAACGAAGAAACAGTTTTTCCTTTAAAAAACAGCATTATAATAAAACACCACAATTGTCCACAGTTGTGTCTTTTGTAATCTAGATTATCAGTTAGCCAGGAATGCCCTTCTGATGTTCCACATCGCTGCAATAAACTTCGAAACTGCAAAAACAACAGGCAAGGAAAGATCAGTTTTCAGAATTCTGTATGCCTGTTGACAATGACTTAACCCCAGATTTTTACAGATTGGAATAACCATCTACATCTCGGGTTTAAGTAAGCAGGGCAGAAAAATAGAACGTGTACCTCGTTCTCTATCGCTTCAATACATCCTGGGCAATTTTTGGCAGTAGTGCAGACCAGTCCGACGTAAAGGATCTGATCGGTAGGGATCCGTGCCGCCATTGAAGAAAGAGCTTCCTCAGAGCAGCTGGACTAATGTCATCCAACACTTGCTCTATGAAGTATGAGTCCTTGATTAACAAAAGACTGGCTGTAAGAGAGCCCAATTTAGTGCTGGATGACAACTGGGCCATGCGGTTTTCCCGAAACAACTGTACCAGATGATTTCGTGAGATGTCGGCACAAGTATGCTCCGGGTATAGCCACAGCGGCGCAAGTCCTAGATTCTCAAGTTCCATCTTAACATATTTTAGCCAAGGAAGCCTACATGCATTAGGCAAACGCAATACCTCGGTTAATTCTCGCCTGTATTCGGCTAGCTCTGGGGTGACCCAGAGTCTCCTCCAGAAGGTTAGGGGTTTGAGCACCAGTTCCTCCTCGATGGGTCTAATACCAGTGTCCATTCTTAGGGGAACTAGCAGAGTGCTCACAGGCAGAGCTGTTAGTTGCCTTAGGAATCTATTCTCCGCAACCATAAGGGAAGAGCTAGTTTTAAAACCCCATAACTCGGCCCCGTAGGACACCGCTCCCCGACCCCTCAGTTTGTAGATTTCTAGTGGGGCACCAAGCGGTTTGTATGATGACCTGTTCAGGAGTTTTAGTATGCCCCCCGCTATCTGTGTCAGCTTAAGGTGAGATTTCTGTTCATGTTGGGCCCAGGTGAAAGATTCATTTAGGGTAAGCCCTAGATATTCAAAAGTGTGGACCCTTTCTAGTCTGACTCCGTCAATCATGGGGTTTGGACGAGTTGTTGCGGGGGGATTGAAGATCATATACTTTGTCTTCAAAGTATTGATTTCCAAACCCCGCTCTTTGCAGAAGGAAACAAACCCGTCCAGGACCCGTTGAATGCCCATGGGGGTTCTGGAAAGGAGCAACGTGTCGTCAGCAAACATGATTGCTGCAATCCTAGACCCTGCGAGCCTTGGGGTATCACTGTCCTGTACCGCGTTCAAGTGTGCGATTACCACGTTGACATAGAGGCAAAACAGGGTTGGTGCCAAGACACACCCCTGCCTTACCCCCCTGTCAACGGGGAATCGTGCCGTTAATGAGCCAGAGTTGCCACAACGGACCTGTGCAAAGGTATGGGCATGAAGTCGTATTAGAATATTCCCCCGATCTTGACAGTTTTCCAATGGAGCATGTATAAACGGAAAATCTGGTTCGTGGTGGATACCTTTTTTCTAAACCCAGCCTGGAAGGGACTTAAGATGGAATGCTCCTCAATCCAGTCTAGAAGGCGGTTTAGGACCAGACGTGCAAAAAGTTTTTGGGGCACGTCGATCAAGCTGATCAGCCTGTAGTTGGCTGGAAGCAGAGGTGACCCCTTCTTAAAGATAGGGACAATCTCTGCCCCCAGCCAAGTACTCGGAACCTCCATTCCCCCCCAGATGGCATTAAAAACGGCCGTCAAATAGGGAGCCCATACCTCAGGTGCGTGCTTTAGGAGATCGCCTGGTATCTTGTCCAGGCCTGGGGCTTTACCTAGGGGGAGGTTAAGAATAGCAGTCTCCACCTCCCCCACAGTAAACTCATGCTCTAATAGATCCCTCTCGATATTAGGTATTGGGCTAGGCAGGTTTGGTGAGCCCACAGGGGCGCCAGCCCGATAGAGGGTTAGAAAATGCTCTTCCCACACCTCGGCGGCTAGATTAGGTGCCACCGCCTGGACTTGATCTATTGACCCGGTGTTTACAATTTGCCAGAATTGCCGAGCATTGCTTCCGGCAAGACTTGATGTTAAATTGGTCCAATGATCCGCCTCCCATTCTGCTTTTGCGTGGCGAATTAAACTCCTATAGGCAGCCCTGTATTCTTTAATCAAAGCTCTATTATTATTTAGTTTCAGTGCTTTGATGAGCTCCGATTTCGCCCTTCTGCATTCCGGGTTAAACCAGGTGTTTTTCCTTACTGGTTTATTCCCGTTTCCAACAGGATTCAAGATCTCGGCCACATTTTTACTCAATACCTGATGGGCAACACCAAGTTTAGCGAATGCCAGATTGGAAGTAAACCCCGGGATCAGGGCAATGACAATTTCCAGTGCAGATGCTACCTCAAGGTATATGTTGGCCACTAGGTCAGGGCGTGTTACTGCCCTTTCCCATCTGATTCTGTGCCTGTTACTAGAGAGGATTGCCCGCTTATCTGGTTCTTTCCAACCCGTTGGTCCGTCCTTGGAGCGACCCGGGCAGAAGAGATCTAAAATCAAAGGGTTATGATCACTTTCGGCCCTGGGTACCACCTTAAAGTCAATAACTTTGTGCCAAGCACATGCTTCTACGAATATGTAGTCCAGTCGGGCCTCTTGGCCGGGTTTATTAAAAGTGCATTTTGCTGGTATATCTGAACCAGCACGGCCATTGCAAGCCCTAATTGACTGGTTTAATGTTAAGGCTAAAATTTGGACTGCCAACGGTGCCCAGGACTTGGGCGGGGGGCCTGCCACCGGTGGGATTTTCCAGTAGTTATCCTCTTCAGAGGTAACTCCATCCATGAGGTCACTAAGTGGCTCAAAGTGGGAGTTAAAGTCCCCCCCTATCACCAGAGTGGCCCCCTGGGGGATCCTGGTAAGGAACATAGAAAGTTCCTCGATGGTTTTAGACTCAGCTGTGGGGCTAACAGGTCTGGAATAGACATTCACCAAGACCAATTTGGAGGCGTCAGGCCAGACCAGAAGGATGCTTTGCACATCCTCCGAAGATGTCTCCAGGATCCTGGCACTCCACCCCAGGTGGGTTTTCACCCAGATTGTCAGCCCTCCCGACGGCCTTCCCTCCCCCCCCCTTTTGCGGGTATAGAGAAGGAAGCAAAAACGCTCCTGAGTTGCTCCCCTCTTGCCAAGGTTTCCTGAAAGAAACAGACGTCGCTTGAGTCGATGAAGGTGCCTCACACTGGCATCAGTGTGGGTTTATTGAGGGGAGTCGTTTGGTACCAAATACTCCTGGGTTTAGAGAAGCCACCATGGTGCTGGGGAACTTGAGTTGTCAAGTTTCTAGCCCATGTACTCTCTATGGCTGCCCTGCCATTTACAATATCTAAGAATAGACTTAAATATCATGCAGATATACCCACACCTGTGATAGTGTGCTCCGTGCCTTAGGGCCTGGAATGCCTGCTAGAGGGGTGACTTACCTATACTTCAAGCAGTGTTTGTTGGCATGGCACAGTAGTGTGCCATGTTGACTTTGTTGTTTTTCACTGCACCAAGGCATGCAAGCTGCAGGGGCAGTGGCATGGCTGTGGTGAGGGGTCCTTATGGGAACCTCTTCAGTTACCATGCCCTAGGTACAAAGGGTACCATTTTCTAGGTACTTAAAGGGGGCTGAAGTTGTCCATTGTGGAACAGTTTTGGGGAAGAAGCACTGGCACAGGGGATCTGGTTGGTAGGGACCGTGTGCACTGTAATTGAAACTACAGCATTTTCCAGACAAAAAGTGGGGGCTAACCGTGTCAAGAGGCAATTTCTTACAGGGTCGCCAGACCCACAAGAGATAAGCCCACACTTGGGTTTGCCTAGACAGGACTTACAGTCGCTGCCTGCAGCCTCTTTCTGCTGGCCCCTCCAACCACGAGAAACTCCAGCAACGGATCCAACACCAAAGACACCACTACCCCAGTGCTCCACAAACAGAGGAGAAGTAGACCAAAGATGTCCCAATGTGCCTGAAGACTTCAAGGGGCGACCACCATGTGGATTCACCTGGACTGGTGCCCCAGTCTCTGCTTGCAGCCAGTTTGTAAGCGGACGGTTCCCCATTAAAGTGAGTGGGACACCCAGCGCTGTGACACACTTCTGCACCCAGATGCTCCAGAGTTTCTCTGATGTGACCTGTTGATGTGACCTTGGACCATGCCCCGTACTCCCCTTAAGTCTGGAAGAACGATTCTGTAAGTTGTTTTCAAGTGCCCAAATGCAATACATGTCTTTGCTTAATAGGATAACATTGCCGATCCAGAAAAGGTGTCCATTTCTGTATACTGTAAAAATCCTTAACTCTAAAAGTGCTTACCTGATTCTGATGATCTTGGTATCTAAATTTATATAAAAATGTGTTATTTTTATAAATTGGTGTCCGATTTCTTTGTGGGGTCTCATTTACTGCCTTGGTGTGAGTAGTAAATCCTTGGAACTACCGTCTGATATGCCTAACTGCTTGCCAACTCTACCACAAAAGAGAGCATTTGGGGTGTCATATGTGCCTCTGCAATTTCTTTAGGGTTTGCCTGGACTCTTTACACACTGTACCTCGTTTTGGTCCACTATGTAAAGCTTCCTATAGTTAGCAAAAAAGTTTAGATGCCAAATGTAAAGGTGCCTTACAGCTTGCAAAATTTACTAATAAATCTTCCCACATTAACAACACCAAAAGTGTATTGTACAATATAACTGGCCAATTGTCAAGTGTATATTCATAGGTTATGTATACAAGCCAGTCACCACTTTAGATTTCCACAGAACTCAAAATAAATAAGAAAAAATACTCAAACGAGCAAACAATAAATAAGGATGAATGTAAACAAAAATGTAAAACCTACTAATACCATGAAAACCATGAGCGTTTATTTTTTATCTCATAAAGCTCCACAATAAATGCCTTATTGAAAATTAGAATTATCCTTTAATATAATTCAATCCAGATCAGTTTTCTAGTTTGTGAATACAGAATGAAAGGGGTGCCAAGATGTGAGAAAGTGCCATATTTCTTGCATAGGTATGCCCCCACGTTTTGCTGAATTGTTGATGTACTTTGACTGAGTGTGCCCTGGGCTCCTGCTTACCAGGTGCCCCAGGGTCTGTGTTCCTTCCCTAAAACTGTGTTGAAACTAAAACGTGTTAGACCTGACACCTTTTGGCGTGGTTCTTCCCCATCTTTTTGCCTCTGACTCATGTATTTTCGATGCTGTGCTGGATTTCGTTTTTGCTGGTTTAGATGCTTTGGACACTCTGCCACTGCTGATCAGTGCCAGAGTGTAAGTGCTCCCTCTGTAAATTGCCATAGTTATTACATATACCTGATTGGAATATTTGCATCACCATGAAGTCCCTAGTAAAGTGCACTGTGTGTGCCAGGGCTGGTGATGACAGATGCTACTAGTGGGCCTGCAGCGCAGATTGCGCCACCCACATGAGTAGCCCTAAAAAGGTGACTCAGGCCTGCCAGCGCAGGGCCTGTGTGCAGTCAGTAACTGCCTGTCCCCCTGGCCAGTATCTCCACTGGCTGGGCCTGACCCTTCCCTGTCTGTGCACCTCAGTCACCCCTATGGAAGGCTCTAGGTACCCCCCTGGGCAGGGTGCAGTATATGGATAAGGTAGAGCATGTACTAGTGCAGGTCACATGCTCTGGTAGTGGGCTGCAGCCATTTTATGTGCTCACTGCTGTAAGGCTATCTTGCTCCATAGAGTAACATGGAGGAGGCTGGTCCCATGGGATACCAGCCTATCTTCCCATAGGAACAAGATGGGACATAAGTGAAAGATATCCCTGAACTCAGAATTTAATAACACATCTTTTAGTGAAGGGTGTTTTTAAATCCTGTAATGGAGAATAGCACTTTTAGAAAGTGGCTGTTCTCTTGTCTAAACCTTTGTGTGCCTGGGTTTGTGGAATGCCTGTCTGGTCTGGGTGTGACAGAGGGCTGCAGGGCCCCCGGAGGAGGGGGTCGGACTTAGCCATGGGTGAAAGGCCGCATCTGCTGCTAGGGAGGTGGGAGGAAGAAGCGCCTGATAGTGCTGGGCTGTGCCTGCCTACCCCCCATGCTGGCTCCCTCTCCTGCTGGCCAACTGACACCTCTGACCCTGAAGCTGACAGGAAGAAGAAAACCAGAAACACCTCAGTGTTTCGGCCACCCCCAGAACTGGTTTAGACTGGACTCAGGGCCGCTTGCACAAAGACTTTAAAGGACTTCAAAGACTTTGAGGGGTATAAGGAAAGGACCCCTGACTACAGAAGATCAGATTCTAAGATCCTACCATCAAGAAGGAACCTCCGCTGGAAGAAGGACGGCTGGAGAACTAAAGGAAGATTGCCTTGCTGTGTGCTCTAAGGGCTGACCTGTTCTGCTGTGCAACTGAAAGCTGAGGAGGAGAAAGGGACTTTGCTGTGTGCTGTGACCCTACCTGCTTGAAACTGCCAAGACTTTGCTGTGTCTGCAACTTGAATCTCCAAGGGCCTGAGAAGAGCTGGCCTCCTGTTGGGAACACAGGGTTAAAGGTTCCTACAACTTTGCCAAAAGCAGCTGCAAGATCGTGCTGTGGTGACCTGGGACGTGTGGTCCTCGACTGCGGAGCGTGAGGAAGGGATCGGTGTGCTCATCGGCACATTCCCAGCGAGGGTCGGAGGCTTGTGGTGCCTCCCCTCGTGAAATTCGCTCCAGAGTGGTTGTGAGGCCGAGAGAGGGGTCTATTCGGGACCTGCGCCCTCAAAAACCCTTTGCCGCCAAATCACCATCGCGGCCCGGGGCCAGGAACACCCCCTGCAACTTGCTTCGGTGTTCAGGAGCTGCAGGGCCGAAGATCGAAGCCGCCGCGCTCCCATTGGACGAAGGAGCCAAGCCCCCTCACTAACGCCGCGACGGGATTGGCCCGTGCGGCGCATCGTCATTGCCGTGGCTGAGCAGGGATTGGGCGAGGAAGCGGAGCGTCATCAGCGAGGCCGCGCTGCCATTGGTTGGCGGCCTCGCGTTCAGAGGGGCTCCTCTGAAGAGCCGCGACGGGATTGGCTGCCTTAGCTGAGGCGGCTGGAGGAGCTGAGGAATCGCCGCGATCACCGCCGGGACCGGGGAAGACTGACCCGACCCCGCCGAGGGAATCTGAGGCGTCCCGCACCCCTGGCCAGCCGTCCCCCACAAGGTGAGCAGCACCGCCTCCCCTGCCGCTCGTTGGATTGTTGAGAGCGGGCGGGAGAGGACAGGGGACCGGCCGGGGCGAGGACGCGTGTGATCTGCACGGCCTGGGGCGCCTGAGGCCCAAGAAGGCGCGAGGCTGCACCTGGGGAGAGAAAGAGTTCCTGGGCCTCGCGAAGGAGCGCATTTGAAGCGCTTGAAGCCCACAAATCAGAGTACATGTGGGCAGTGGTTCGTTGCTCGTTTATTTTTCTTTTTAGAGCACCTTTATCTGAAATAAGTCAGGACTGCTTATTCTGAACCCTGATCTTTAAAGAGACTTGAGACTATCTTTTTACATAAGAACTTCCTGAAATTAAGTACCACCATAAAGATAAGTGCAACCATTAAGATTAAGTACAACATCTGTCTAAAGAAATGATTATCGTACAACTGCCTTATTTACCGTGCTGAAACTAGATAAAGTTATATATTTTTATAAAATATACTTACCTGTGTGGTCTCAGTTTGTGGTGGATTGGGGATTATTGTTGTGTTAAGTGCAAATGTAATCCACATTGCCTCTGTTTAGCCTAGACTGCTCGTGCCATGCTACCTAGAGGGTGAGCAGGGGTTATCTCAGAGGGTTATTCCTTCACCCTGACTGGAAGCAGGGGTCCCTACTTGGTCTAAGGTACTTACCTCTACCAACTAGAGACTCCCGGTTCTAACACAACCCAATTGGCATCTCTGGCCACCTGCCAACCCCTAGTAAATGGTACCCTAGGTACCCAGGGCATGGTGCCCAGAGAAGACCCCTAAGGGCTGCAGCACTTATTGTGCCACCCTTAGGGGCCCTGTACCCTGACACCCACACACTGTCCTCGCAGGCTGAGTGCCGAAGTACAGAATTAAACAGAGAGTCGACGTGGCACACATCCCTGTGTACCATGCCCAGAAGCCCCCTGCCCCGGCATCCATCTGTCACACCTCTAGCTGGGTGCCCTATGCCAGTGGTGTGGGCACAGGTGCATGAGCCCTGTGCCCCTACAGTACCCAGGGCCATTCCTGGGCACTGTAAGTGCAGTGCTGCCATTAAGAGTATATTGTGCTGGGAGGTTGTCATTACGAACTCCACAGCACCATGATGGCTTCACTGAAGACTGAGAAGTTTGATATCAAACTTCTCAGCACATTAAACCCGCACTGATGCCAGTGTGGGATTTAATGTAAAATGCACGACAGAGGGCATCTTAGAGATGCCCCCTGAAACCTAACCAGCTCCCAGTGTCCTGATTGTGTGGCTACCAAGGCTGCCACCACCAGACATGTTTCTGGACCCCTGGGTCGAGAGCCTGCCGCTCTCGGGGGCCTGAAACAATGCACATCCTGGGATGAGGTGCCAAGCCTCTTCCCCCAGGATGGCCAGGGGAAGCTTCAAAGGCAAATTGCCTTTGTGAGCTTCTCCAGGCCACTTGCTGTACTCAGCAACTGGCCCCCATCCGTTCTGACCCCCACTCTGGCGGGAAGAACGGCGGGAAAACCTAAGTGAGGAAAGGGGGTGTGCCAGCCTATGCCAACCCCACACCTCAGGTGGGAGAGGCGAGGTGGAGCACGACTCTGGGCTCCGGCCATCTTGAAGCTGGAGAGCCCTGCCCAATCACAGCTAGGCCCTTGCCCCCCTCCCACAGGAGAGGAGCAGGCTAGGTCCACCCACCCCAGGACAGGGACCCATTGGTCCCTGCCCTTGCCCTAACTGTAACGCCCCTACATTTAGTATTGAGGGGCACCCTGAACTTTCCTTACTCAGATCTCGATTGCAACAAGAAAAAGAACAAGAAACATGAAGACCTTCCGTGCAGCTGCTAACAAAAGGACGACGCCCACTGACTTGGCCCCAGAACCCTACAGGCTTGTTGATCCTTGAACCTGCTCCTGCGAAACTTCGGCTTCTCCTGCGCACAGCAACCTCGAAAACCCCGGAGGACCTGCCTGCCTTCAACCTTCCAAAAGACTGGGACTCCCACGAGCAGTGGTTCTGCTCAAACAGCAATACCCCTGGTGTCTGCCAGTAAACTGCGAATCCAGCCCACTCTGCACCCGCCAAGCCCGGCCTGTACCTGAGTGATCCAAAACCACGAGGACGTCCCCCCCCAGCGACTGGGACACGAAGGCCAGTGCCCAAAGACCCTCATCGACGAACCAGACGTCGCCTGCAGCCTCAGAACCAGGGACCCCTCCAACCGTGACCAGCTGAGGGTAAGATTTCCCTGCACCCCTGCACCCGGCGCCCTGCGCTCCCCTGTGCCTTCCTTTGGGGTACCTACCTCTCCTCCAAAATCCCAAATAACCTCTCGAAGTGGTGGTCGTACCTGAAGAATCTCCTTCCTCGAGCCTGCAACCTTTGTTCACTTTTTAACTTTCCCATTGGATAACATTGAGCGCCCGACGGCTCAAAAGCACCCTGCACCCAGCCGCCCGAGTGCCGCTGGAAGTGCAACCACTACTCTACTTCGCCCTTTGCCCCGAGTAAGTGACCAGGAGCTCAGCTCCCACAGCCGCGTGGCCTGCTTGCTTGCAGCCACCAACCAAAGGCCCCCTACCCTCCATTGGATTGCATTGGGCCTACTCTCTCTGCACCCAGTTGCCCCTGTGCCGCTGAGGGTGTAAATGTACCTTTCCGACCCTGGGAGACCCCTGAGTCTATGCCCAGAACCTTAACTCCACCAGTCGAGTACTTACCTAAAAGCTGATAACTCATTTTACGTCCATAGGCTAACATTGACTGCTTTCACTTGAAATTTCTTCTAAGTGTGGAGTTTTGAAACTTTAAAATATTCATCTAAAATCAGCTGAATAACGAATTCCGAATTACTCACCTGTGATCAGGAGAGAAGCCAGTACTGTACCTTTTAGCCCAGTACTGAACCGCAAAAGTAATCCTAACTGTACTTACCAGTAACCTGAATTTTCTTCCATAGGAAACCATTGACTGCTTTTTTGGGAAATTTCTTCTTTGTGTCGATTTTTGCAAACTAGAAATATTCCTTAAAAATCGTACCAACTACTAAAACGTAATTACTTACCTGTCTTAGGTAGAGGTCCCAGTGCTGGACTTAGGAGTCCAGTACTGAATTTCAAAAGTAACGAGAACCTACTTTACCTGTGACTTGAATTTCCTCCCATAGGATAATATTGCTTGGTTTTCACTGAAAAGTTTCTACGTGTCAACTTTGAAAATACATTTATATTCTTTAAAAATCACTACTGTAACTAAAACGCTTTTACTTAACTGTTTACAGTACATGTCCCGGGACAGAATCTAGGATCCAGTCCTGGAGTTAGAAAAGTAATCCATAAAGTAATCAACTGCATTTATCTAGCAAAACCCATTGAGCTCAATGTTAAATTGTGTTTGAAATTGTTTTGCCTATTGCAACCACTGTAGCTATTGTACTTACAAAGTCTATTGCCTTTTTGCAAAGTAACTACCTAAAGTCACTCATATTGAGAGAAGTATATTTTGATACCTGTTGGTTCTAAAATAAAACAACTATATCTTTTGAAATAAAACAATTGGCCTAGAGTGCAGTTCTTGAACGTATGAGACAATTTGCTGACTGAGTGTGTACAACAAATGCTTTACTCTGTCCTCTGGTACTGCCTTACTGCTTGGCCAAGCTACCACTTTGGAGAGTAAGGTTATATCTAACTTTAACCTCTGGAGACTGGGGACTCTCTAAACCCTGTACCTTAGTTTGGTCCAGTATATATAGAGCCACTTTCTTACACAAGAAAAAAGCTATTCTCCACAACTGTAAGTGTAAATGTTATTTCAAGCTCGAAGATTGAGCTAAAGATTTTATGAACTTGGTGACAGATAAAGTCCCTCTTGCTATTAGAAATAGGAAGGAGGTGGTGTAAATACTTAGATTCATATGACTCATTGGCCACATCTTAATTGAGAATGCATATCTTTTGGACTCATGGTTACGTTCATAATAATTCAAACAGTTTATTTTAATGAGAGCCATGTTCCTTTATACTTCTCCTTTAGTATTTTATTGGATGGCTAATATTGATATATTTACGTAAATAGTGTACTATACATTTTAACTTATAAAAATGTGAAAGTTCAGCTTTTTATTTCTACTGCAAGATAAGTATATATTTACAACTGTATGCTGCCTACTATTTAATACTATGTTTTGCAAATATGTGGATTTGCAGCGTGAATCTTTTCTGGAGTCACATGCTGTGCATTATTCTGCCATCTAGTGGTTGGGTCCAGAATTTCTTGTATATATTAGTAGTTAAAAAAAGAACCATTTTTGCTTGCCGTCGACGGTCCCCACCATTTTGTGCTTGTTCCATCCTCCTCCGACATCAGACTCACTCCCCAAAAGTCTCGCTCTTGGTGGCCAGATTCTTTTTCCACTGTTTGGTCTTGAAGCATCAGGGAGATCGCCAGTCTACAGCAGGATTAGGAGGAATCAAATAGTTTTTTCATTGAAGGAAATTAAAGGAAAATTGAAAACATAGATGAAATTGATTATTCCATGAACTTCAAGCAAAACCCCAAGCAAATGTTTTTTTTTCATAATGGAAGAATGCCCGAACAAGGGGACCCCTAGATTACACCATTCTGTTTTTGCCCACAATGCCACCGTAAGTTTACACATAGGGACAACCATCAGGTCTTCAATTTTTGCTTGCCAGTGTACCAGGGTTACAATTTATGCGAGGCCTGTGTGATATTGAAGGTAAAGACGCCGTGGGCTTGAGACAAGCTAAGGTGTGCACATTATGCTATACAGGGGCAAAAGTAAACTACCTAGCTCAGAGATGTGGGGTTGTCGAGTGAGGAAGAAGAAAACACAGCTGAAGAAGTGGAAGGAGAAGGCTCTGACGTCAAAAAGAACATCATCGATGTTGAAAAAGAACCTAAGAAGCAGAAAGAAAAACATGGACACGTAACGACAAAATAGATAATAAGTCTAAACTGACTCCCGAAAACATAAATCTACCTTGCGCCAAAAATCTCACAAGCCAAAGGCAAGACAAAGCACAAAGATCCCCTCTGGTCCCATACAAAGGATACAGCAGGTGGGAAAACTGCTGAAAAAGGTTCAACATCAAAGGCTGATTGAAGCAGAGACGGCGACTAGAACCTAGATTTACTCCGTAGCAGGTAATACTTTCAATACAAATTATATTTTGCAAGATACAGTGTGTACTGGTTTTGTAGAAGCATAAGTTACTTTGCAGTAGAAGAAACGGGTTGTAAACATTTTAGAGTACATAGAATTACTTTAGATTACGTTTCAGTTTGGAGTGAAACAAACTAATTACACAGTCTAAGCATCACAGGACATCAGTAAGCAGGTTAACTCGGTTGAAGACACTAAGTTACTGTTGTTGCAGTACAAGACAAGTTCAACACTTGAAGATTTTTCAGAGAAAACCCACCATACAATCCTATGGAGAAAATTAAAGGATTAGGTTTACAAGTAAGTAAACTCTTTTGGATAAGGAGTTTTGAGGGGGGTAGAACCAAGGTTCTAGTCGGCACGCAAGGTGCGCCACCCGCGGCACTAGGGCAGCGGAACCAGGTGAAGAGTGCAAGGTGCCAAAGGGGCCAGGGGGCACCTCATTTGGGGGCTGTTCATGGGCAGGCAACTCAGACTAGGCGAGCTCCTGAGGTTAAGGTAATGGCAAAGGGGGTCCCAGGTTAGCACCAAGTCTACACCACCAGCGGCTCAGGGGCTGCCGGGTGCAGGGTGCTTATGAGGTGTTGGCAGCACAATGCTCTCCTATGGAGGATGGCGGTTTAAGAAAAAGACTGCATGCTGGAGCCAGAAAACTGTTAGAAGGGAACCAATGACTGGAGGAAGTACTTGAATAGTTGCTGGACACACTGTCGGTCGAGCACCTCACGACTCAGGAGCTGAGGGTGCAGGGGTGTCTTTTCAAGTCAGGTTCTTCTCACTAGTTCTGGTCTGCTCTGCACTCAAAGCCATTTGCCCGAGTCTGAGTGGCTCACATGTCCAGGGAAGTCTCCCCTGTGATCCTGACCTCGATTCTAGTGTTAGCTTACCCCTCCGGGCTCCCTCGATGACTCCTGCAGCCTGAACCTAGAAGTTCTCCCAGACCGCGACCAGTTCCGGTAAGAAGACTCCTAAACTCACCCATGCCCCCAAAAACCCTGCGCCTTGGTGAGCTGAATCGACAGTGCCCTGATGACTTTCTACATCTCTACTTACCTCTGCTGTCATTGATCTTCCTCCTGCAGCCTCCGGTGCATCGCCTGCAACTTGTTACTGAAAACAGAATCGTCACTGAAAAGCATTGGGCGCTTGACACTGAAATTACACTCTGCAGTCAGCCACCCAAGTGCCGCTGGTGGTGTATGTTTTGTGCTGCTTTGAGGCCCCCCCTATGGTGGCCCTAACCCCCAAAGCTTGGCCCCTGCAACCCATCTCCTTACCTGCAAGATGTGTGGCTTCAAGCACCCCCAGTCTCAATTGAAATGCATTGGGCCAAAGCCCGAATTTGACCTCTGTACCCAGCCACCCTTGTGCGGCTAGTGGTGTAGTTTTGGTACTCACCTGACCCTTGCCCCTTACTGACCTTTGGTCCAGAAGACTGCAATTGTAAGGGTTGTACTTACCTGATCAACCTAGTTATTGTTTTACTCCATAGGATAACATTTAACTGTTCAGAAATTGCATTGTGTCGACTTATTAAAGTGAAAAGTATTTTTTGGGTAAAAATGTACTTACCTTTTTGCGAAGCTCTTGGTCTTAAAATAAAATTAAAACAAAGCTTATTCTTCTAAAATTCGTATGGATCTCCTTTTTGAGTTGTGTGTCCATTATTGGTCAATGTTGTGCAATAAATGTCTTGCACTGCTCTGTGTTAGACATAAAGCTGCTCGCCCACAACAACCACTAATAGAGCACTTTGGGTTTTACATTGAGTCCAGTACACTTTGGGGGAACCCCTGAACTCTGTGCATGGTATAACCACCTAGTGGAATACCATATACAGAGCCAGCTTCCTACACTGATCCTTAAAAAATATATATTTTTTACATTCTCAATGAGAAAGGGGTCTCATAGGGACCCCTTC
The DNA here is from genome assembly GCF_964261635.1 of Lissotriton helveticus. Classification (NCBI taxonomy): domain Eukaryota; kingdom Metazoa; phylum Chordata; class Amphibia; order Caudata; family Salamandridae; genus Lissotriton; species Lissotriton helveticus. Next base: position 189,300,467 of record NC_136070.1, on the reverse strand, counting down.
TCATTTGCGAATGGGTACCACTTCCTTCGAGGTTTCAGTAAAAAGAATGTATGTTTTACAACCATAATTCAGTTGCAAAACATTAATACGTATTACTGCAAATACATAATTGGAAGGAACGCCCTGAACAAACCTCTTCAGAACAACAAATCACAAACCCAAATTAGGATTAGGCAATAGGTTAATGAATTGCAATTTGGACATTAAAATGGGGCTGTTTGTGACCTCCAAAAAAGATTTGTACATGAAGCCCTAAATTCTCTCTTTGATTTGCTTGTCGGTTGCTAATCCATCTTTGAGAATGGAATTTCATTTACATAATGACAAGCTCAAAACACACTGTCCAGCTTAATTGCTGCCCTTCATTTAAATCACGCTTTACCTAAGAAAGGTAGACAGCCTTCTACCTTATTATTATCAGTGTTTTGGAACTCAGCAGAACCTCTAACTACTAAGCCTGGGTCTTCCAGAATTCCAGAAAGAAACTCGAGATTTTGACTAAAGAACCAACATCAAACATCGACCTCGCGAGCGGAGAACCGCAATTTGCCTCCGGGGGCGACGTCTCTAATACCAAACACCTCCACTGCACGACTAAGCACATGGTTCGACAAATGGCGAGGTAGGTGCCATTGAAAATACCCCTTTCAAATTCTGCCCCGAGTGCCACCAAAAATTCACACAACACGATCCACACAACGTGTGGGAATCGTTAAAAGCAGAGAGAGGCCCACTACGGGACTATGTCCCAGGCACAGAAGAAACCTTCCTTGAAGGACCTAGGTCTCTCCAGTGATTAGGCGGACCAAGGAGTTCCAGCAGAATCGATGCGCAAAGGATCGGACATCGAAATTCTGGAGGGAGACTCAGAAAAGATGCGCTCCCAGAAAAAGATGGGGAAGGACACAGAAAAGAAGACGGCCAAGGTAACACACCCACATGGGCCGGAACCGAATGGCCACGATAATAAGGCACAGCCTAAGGCAGCCCGACGCCAAAGAAAATGGCAATCGAAGGCCAGCCGTGATCCAAAGAACCCCACGAACACTACCTAGGGACACCGAAGAGGGAAGATCTCTCAAGGCGTCAAAACAGAGGGTCGAGTACGAACCCCCAAAAGGAGTTATGATGCTATAGAAGACAGAGTCCAGTACTCCCAAGAAGAGAAAATCTGTGGTCTCCAACACCCAGAGAGCCCTCAAGGTCAAAAAGAAAAAATAACGATTCAAAGCTGAAATTGCAGCACTCCTCCAGAAGAAAAAGGAGTTTGCATCACTTAAGGGATTCCTATCCCTATGATTCCCACCGTCGACACCGACAATGTCGACGCTGAAGGAACGGAGGACCCCAAAAGGGAAGAAGATATCCTTGAGTCACCTCCAACCCCTGAACCATGCACTTACTACCTCGAGGAGTACATCGACGCACCAGAGGAAGAAGAAGCCTCTGAAACTTTCAAGGATCAACGGAACAACCTCGACACAGAAAGCCCAGAGGAGGAGATATGCGGTTATCCCTTGAAGTCTTTCCCCCAGGATGAAATAGCCTTGTACAACAGCCTAGTGAAGAGAACAGCTGACTCTTTCAGTGTTGTTCTTGAGGAGGAGAAAGGGGAAACATGCTTTCTCTTAGAGATATTTGCCCCTGCCAACAAAGGCACGCAATACCTTCTGATGCTACCAAGCATCCTGGATCAAGGCAAGGAAGCCTTCAAAGAGCCCGCCTCAGCCAAGGGGGTGACACCAAGGGTCGAAAAGAAGTACAAACCCTCTTCTAAGCACCCTAAGTATATTCAAGGAAATACAGTAGCTGATTCCATTATTGTCACCACGGCAAGAAAAAGGGCAAATGCCCTCTTTAACAGTGGACCACCTCCAGAGAAAGAGCAATTGAATGGATATGGTGGGCAGAAAAATGGAGAAGGTGGCAGCGACACAATGGCGCATCGCAAACTCAAATGCCCTGTTAACCAAGAATGGCCACCAGCAATGGGATGACATTGAGGAGCTCATCAACAAGCTCCTGGAAGAGGACTAGAAAAGGGCAACAGCTCTTCTCCAGGAAGGAAAAAACATAGCAAACACATGCCTTAAATCAGCACTCGACGCAGCAGACACGGCCAGCAGACAAATGTGCACAGGCACCTCACTAAGAAGGCATGCCTGGCTACTAATATCCGGTTTTAAACACTAACAGACCGTTTATGGGGATGCACTGTTCAGAAAGGAAGTAGACAACCCCTCCAGCAAATTAAAAAGGACAATGAGAATGCAAGAGCCATGGGAGCCCTGCAACAGAGAAGTGCCTTCAAAAGAGGAGGGTTTAACGGAAGAAAACCCACAGGAGGAGGGGCCTTTGCTCAAGGGCAGCAAATGTCTCACCAACAACAGAGCCAAGGCAACGGCCAACAAGCAAATCAACTGGCTGGATACCAGAACTGGCAACAACAGCCAGAACAGTCCTTTTGAGGGAGTGGCAGAGGCCAATCGTCCAGTGGAAGAGGAACTGGATCAAATTGACTTGTGTAAGGAAAAGGACCCACACACCAGTGGGAGGGAGGATATCCCAATACCTGCAACAGCGGAATAATATTACTACAGACAATTGGATATTAAATTTGGTAAAGTATTGGTATTGCATAGAACTGTCAAAAACACCACTAGCAAACCCCCCAAAGATAAAAAAAATAAAAAAAGTTCCTAAAATCAGAACTGACTCAGTTAAAATCAGAAAGCAAGGAGCTTCTTCGAGTGGGTGGGTAAGGGAGGGGGGAGTTGGGTTTACACAGGTTATCACTGTTCATCAGAAATGTACATGGCTTTATGTTTCGCGAATTCTATGTCGTATCTCTTAAGCTTTTACTGCCAGTGGCATGACGTGAGATCTTGATTAATGAACAACTACCTTTTACTGAATGTTATATACAAACTTTGTGTACTGCATATAGGATGTAACCACTCTAAAAAGGAAAAGACTGACTCTGTACAATTTCACTGCATGGTATAAGATAATGAAGTCGCCAATAAAGTCTGTTATAAAAAAAAAAGGAGCTTCTTCAAAAACAAGCAATAGATGCAGTGCCAATGCAAGACCTATTCAAAGGAAACTACTCACCATAATTCCTAGTTCCCAAACAAGACCTTTTACTAAGGCCCATCCTGGACCTAACCTTCATAAACAAATTCATTTTGAGCTCAATAGCTCAAGCTCAATAGTGGAAAGACGGAGATCATGGTCTTGGGCAACCAATCACACTTCCGCCCTGAAACCCTGTGGCCACCTTGCATGGGCACACCACCTAACCCTAAACATGAGATCAAGAGTTTAGGAATCTGGCTGGATGAAGATCTTAACTTCTCCACCCAAGCAAGGAAAACAGCCGGTGTTTGTTATGGCCTTCTACGGACGGCTAGAAAAATCCTCCCCTTACTCCCGGCCCAATCTCAAAAACTATTGATCCAGGGTCTGGTGATGTCCCGTCTGGACTACGGCAATGCCTTATATTTAGGGGCTCCTAAAAAGGTATTGACAAAACTCCAAACGGTGCAAAATACTGCTGCTCGGCTTCTTACAGGAACACACCGCCGCTGCTCAGCCAAGCCAGCCCTCAAGGCCCTGCACTGGCTGCCCATTCAGGAAAGAGTGCACTTCAAGGCTCTTTGCACTACCCATAAAATCTTGAAGGGAAAGGCCCCACCCATTCTAAAAGACCTTGTCACCCCCTACAGGACCAACCGAATTCTCCGCTCTTCACACGACAATCTGGCATCCGTACCCAGGATCAAAAAAGCCCGCTCTGGAGGCCGACTATTCGCATATAACTCCTCCAAGTTATGGAACTCACTACCCTCTGACATTCGGGCCCAGCCCAATCTTCTTCCATTCCGTAGGGCACTCAAGACCTGGCTGTTCCCATAACACTTCTTCCTCAATTTCTTCTGTCATACATATCACTAGCGCTGGGACGCTCACGGGCAGCCATGCGCTTTAAAAATCTGTCAATGAAATAAATGAAATAAATAAAATTTTGACGCAACATTTCAAAATGGCTACACACCAAGAAATAATGCTGCAAATTCAAATGGGATATTACATCGCAACACTAGACCTCAAGGACACCAATTAACACATTCCCATGAACAAAAGCCACAGAAAATAACTCCGATTCCTACACGAAGGAACACACTACCAGTTCAAGGTACTCCCTTTCGGAATAAAATAAGCACCACATGTCTTCACCAAGTGCCTAGCTGCAGTCACGGTGCAGCTGCGTTAAGATGGAATGCACGTCTATCCTTACCTAGACGACTGGCTTAAAAATGGAGATACAAAACAAAAATGTCTCACTCATGTTCAGATAGTAATCCTCACATTCCAAAGATTAGGATTCTCAATAAATCACAAGAAATCCTCCACAAGGACCGAAAAAGAAAAAAACATTCTTAGGTGCAAGACTCAACTCAAAGCTCGCACAAACTTATCCCACACAAAAGAGGGTACAAGCCATCAAATTGAAACTTCCCTCTACCAGAGGGGTCAATCTCTGACAGTGAGGAGAGTCATGAAACTAACTCATTGGCATGATGGCATCATGCATCCCACTCCTTCCTCATGTCCACCTCCATATGCGCCCCTTCCAGGAATTGCTTTCCAACAACCGGTCACAGGGAGTTGGGAGGATCTAGTGGTTGTTACGTAGAGACTGCAAGCAGAAATACAATGGTGGGCATCCAAGAACATAACACAAGACAGACCTTCCAAGAAACCAATTCCTTCTGTGATAATCACAAAAGATGTAACCCTCAACGGGTGGGAAGCGCACTTTCGCCAACTGAAGATATGAGGCCAGTGAAGCGACCTCAACTCCATAAAACACATGAATTACCTGGAGATGAAAACAGTCCTAGCATTGAAGGCGTTCCAGAAACACATTCACAAGAGGACTGTCTTGATTCAAACAGACAACACCACTACAACGTTTTACCTCAACAAACAGGGAGGTACAAAGTCATTCCCACTCAGCACGCTAGCTCAACAAATCTGGCAATGGGCAATTTTACAAGACTTCAAACTGCAAACAATACACCTACTAGGAATATACAACACAACAGCAGATCAACTGAGCAGGCAGAACAACTGCTCCCATGAGTGGTAAGTGAGACACAAGACAATACAATACATCTTCATACTCTTGGGGACCCCAGAGATAGACCTGTTGGCTACAATACAAAACAAGAAATGCCAGTTCTTTGCCTTGAGGTTTTATCACCACCTGTCAAAAGGCAATGCCCTGTCGCTAGATTGGTCAGGGACATTTGCATATGCTTTTCCACCAATACCTCTAATCCAAAGAGTCCTAGAAAAAGCAAGACAACCAGGGACAAATCTAATTATCATTGCTTCACACTGGGCCAGACAAACATGGTTTCAAGTCTGCTAGAACTGTCCAAAGGACAAATCTGACTCAAAGCGGACAAGGACCTACTAACAATGCAACAAGGCCAAATCTTCCACCCGGAGCCAGTGACGCTACGCCTAGCGGCCTGGCACCTAAATACGTAGAGTTTGGTCACCTAAACTTGCCTCGGCGAACAATGGAAATTCTAAAAGAGGCAAGAAAACAAACCACAAGGCAGTGCTATACTGCACAATGGAAGCCGTACACCATTTGGTGCACAACAAACAACCTAATGGACAACCTAATGGACTCACTTACCTCACAAGAAACCATGATCATATAACTAACACACCTCCTAGACAGTCACATCAACCACTCCAACCTGAAAGTACACCTTGCGGCCATTGTAGCTTACACAAGGGTAGGATCATGCAAAAGCTTCTTCAGAAGACCTGTCATAAAAAGATTCCTAGAAGGATCTAAAATAATTGCATCCCCAGGACACCTCCAGCCCCCATGTGGAGTTTAAATACAGTCCTCATGCAACTGTACACTCAATGTACAAAGCAGACCTCAAACACATCACTTTGAAGACAGCATTCCTAATAGCGAGTACATCCTTACGAAGAGTAAGTGAGCTACAAGCATTAAACATACAAAACCATACATACAAATCCATGAAGACAGTTATCCTAAGAATTATCCTCAATTCATACCAAAGGTTGTGTCCAAGTATCACTTGAATCAAGGCATTCTCCTACCAGCCTTCTTCAAAGAGACACAAACAAAAGGAGAAAGGAGCCTCCATACCGTGGATGCAAGGAGGGCTCTACTGTATTATCTACAGATAACAGAACAAGCTTGCAAAAGCAAACCGCTGTCTGTTACCTACTCACTTACTAAAACAGGGACACCTCTCACAAAAGCAACAATTGCACGATGGTTAGTCCAAACAATCCAACTATGCTATGCCACCGCAGGGAAACCCTTAGCATACGGCCAAAAGTTTACTCAACTAGAAAGAAAGGAGCAACTCTAGCATTCATGGCCAATGTGCCAATAGACCGTATATGTGCTGCAGCAACATGGGCATCCCCACACACTTTCACCAAACATTATTGTGTGGACATAAAAATGAATAAGGAAGCACAAGTAGGACAAAGGTACTTCAACACCTGTTCGCAAAATCTTCCTCTTACCACACCCTCCACAAGAATGGAGAAACTGCTACGTAATCTGATGCACAGCATGTGAATCCAGAAAGGGATTCACGCTGCAAAATGAAATGGTTACTTACCAGTAGGAGCAGTTTTGCAGCTTGAAGAGTTTTGTGGATTCACATGGACCCACCCAGCCTCCCTTACAAGGAATACAAACAGGTTGGGGAACTATATCTAACAATTCTCTAAAGTACCATCTAAAAGACTATGGGCCAGATGTGCGACCATGCCAATTTGCGGCTCGCAAATTGTGCTCGATTGCGAGTCGCAATTTGTGAGTCGCTAAATGCCATGTACAACAGTGTCAGAAACACTGTTTGCGATTCCCAATGGGGTCGCAAATTGCATGCCTCATCAATATTCTTGAGGCACTCGCAATTTGCGCTCCCATTGGGAATGGCTGGCCCTACCAAGGATGGTGGTCTGCTGGGCCCAGCTGACAAAGCAAAACCAAAGGGGATGATGGACGGAGTGTTGAACATTGCAAGCACTCACCCCCAGTCAACTGATCCGGGTTTAATCCATCATCATTTCGCTCACTAAGCCACCCCAGTTCAAACATGGCCATATGCAAATCAGTCTGACCCTGTGCCTCATGGGAACAGTCCAGCCCAAACTGCCAAGTCATGTCTTCCCTGGACCGGAAACAAGCATCCTGGGACCGGTTTCCGGATAATCAGCCGTCATCAGCCAGGCTAGCTTGAAACCAGTGGCAAAGTGAGCCAGGGACCCACGTCTGGGCATACCCTGCCAACTTAGGGCGAATAAAGCAAAACCAAAGGGGATGATAGACGGAGTGTTGAACTTTGCAAGAACTCACCCCCAGTCAACATGTCTGGGACTGCTTTTAAATAAAGCTGTTTTTTTCCCAATAAAATGCAGTTTTTTTTTTTTAAAGGTAAATGGGATGCATTTAAAAAAAGAAAAATTAAACGTTTTTGTTTCATTTTTCAATGGCAGGTAGTGGTCCCTGAGACCACTGCCAGCCCCATAAAAATATTATCCCCTGCATTCACAAATGGCAAGAGGTCCACAGACCCCTTGGGGACCCCTTCCCTTTTGCGAGTGCTTTACCACCCTCTTAAAGAGGGTGGTAAACTGCGAGTGTTTTGCGACCGAAATTGAGTTTCAAGACATTCTTACATGGCTTATGGCGTCCTAATAGCGAGTCGCAAAACACTATTTTGCGAGTCGCAAAATAGTGTTAGTACATGGCCCACAGGATTTTTGCATGTGCAAACGGATCACAAACCCATTTGCACTTGCAAAAATGGGTCGTATAAAAAGACTGAAAACACAAAAAAAAGAATCAGAAGATGGCTATTATGCACAACGAGCTCCGGGGCGCCATCTGACGTCACGCAGGGGACGTATGTGGCACCAAATAGTGGTCGACAATGCCCAGAAACAGAAAAAAAAATAAAGACTATTCCGGACCCAACCACTTAATGGCGGAATAATGCACAGCATGTGAATCCAGAAAAAACTTCAAGCTGCAAAACTACTCCTACTGGTGAGTACCCATTTCGATATTGGTGACCAAAGGATGCTGTCCAGGAAACCTGAGCATTTGTCACTATTCCTGCACAGTGAACCCCAACTTCATTTATTATAAAATGTCTGTCCTTAAATATGAAAAGAATGTATTCAATGAGGCAATAAAACCTACCTACCCACCACTAGGAAGTGCTAGACCAGGGAGTCAAGCTGTTCTTCATTTGGTATATGAATATTATGATAACGACAGAAGATTACAAAGTACACTTCGTAACAATCTGCTTAAGATGCTTTGCCCGAGATGATATTGCATAACTGAGAATGATTCACTTTGAGGACCTTACAACACGGAACGTTGCCAGAAAATATATCCCCTTTCATTACGCCACTGGTAAGGGTCTTCTTGGAGATGTTGAAAGAACCTTTATTTTGACATGCTTACTTGCACCACCATCTGAACACATTAAGTTGACATAAAATGTTGGTGGCGGTTCAGTTGTGTGAAAATGGGCATTAAAATGCAGGAATTGCCAACTGAGAGCATTTTCAACACATTTCATGAAGAATATGTGGTGCAAACAACTAACCCCACATTTGTGAAAAACCTGATAACAGCAGCTAGTGAATTGGAATAGATGAAATATTCATATGAACTGTTGGTGTATTCATCATTGTCCATTTTGGTGGCTAAGCAGTTCAATGAGATACAAAAATATCTATTCTATAAGGGCGAAAGTTTCTATAGTTGCACTCATCAGACTTTTATGTCAGGAGATAAGCAAAACATTTATTCCTAAAGGCATAATAAATGTGATCATTGCCTTATGTTGGATAAAATGCAAAATGCACAGATTGGCACCAACTTTTTACACATTTTATTTAGTGTGGACTGAATCTCAAATACACCTCAATGAAGGAATTATTGCTCATGGCTGCTAAATGTAAACCAAGTGAATCTATAACCAATTTCATTCGAAATAGACAGCTTTATGTTTTTTTTAGATTCTCACGCCACTGGCCGCTTATTAAATTGTGTGGTTGGGGAGGGGATTCTGAGGAAAAGGCTTGTTTGTGCACAAAGGTTCTTGAAAAATAACATGAATATTGCATATAATGCAAATGTGGGCGTAGTTCGCGAAGTAGCGCTACGCGAAGCTACGCGACGTGCACTTCGCACTACGCGATTTTCACGTAGCACTACGCGAGCTGCGTAGTAGCATGTTCGCACTGTGCAAGATGCATTTTCAATGATTGCACAGTGCGAACAAGCATCCGGCACTGTGCAATCATTGAAAACGGCATCTTGCACAGTGCGAGCTGTAGTTGTCTGCCGCTCGAGTAGATTTTTACTCGAGCGGCAGCTTTCTCAACGCAAACTTGTAGTTTCTCATCGCGTGTGGTCGCGAGCATGCATGACCATTCGCAATGAGAAACCTCACCTCCCCGCGTTGAGAGTCTCGCCGGGATGTCATTTTGCTTGCTCGCGGTCGCGAACATGACGATGAGGACCGCGAACAAGCAAAAAATGACCGCTGCACTACGCTACGCTGCGCTACGCATGTTCGCACTGGGCTACGTGCAGCTCTCGTAGTGCACAGTTGCGCAAAGTTCGCAAACTACGCGAGCGTAGCGTAGTGCTTCGCCCAGGGTTAATATAATGCATGTACTCCAGTGACATCCGATAATTGCAGGCAATGCCGGTTAATGCAGTTTGTTTGCCACATGCACCCTCTACTCTCCCTTCTTCTGAACATGAATATTTACATGTTGCAGAATCTTCTCCCAATTGTAATACCTGTAGTCTCTACAAATTTGGACCGGCTTCCATTGTCTTGGGTTAAGATGGTGTGGAGGATCGTAGCCAGAGTTCAATAGAAGGAAAAATGTATTCAATTTAGAGTTTTCCATTGAATCTTGGTTGACTACTCATTGAGTCGAGCAGCTTTAAGAATCCTTCTTCTCATGTCTGACCATTTCATTGTTTTGTGTGCTTCAGAAGGCAGTAAAAGCTTGGGTTAAGTTTTCATTTAGTTAGGATATTTTACAAAAGTGATTTGATATCCTCCTATATGAATTGGAAATCTCAAGCATGGTTAACCTAAATACATTGAAGAGGGGATAGCAGATAATCGTATTCTGAGGAGATGACGCATAAACAATACTTCTCATACTGGGGCAGAGCTATCCTCAGCAGTTAAGTGTATAGCTCTAGGAGGGATAGTTATGCGGAAAGAGAGGAATGGGTTTGAGACTAGCCTCCATAGCAAACACATCTGCATTACTGATGCATCAAATGACAGATGTTGCACCCAGGTTACAATAAAATAAACTCCTTAGTACACAGAATAACTCCTGTGACATTTTGAAAAGAGAACTCATTTTAGATTCTCTGTACCAGAAAAGAAAATGTGCATTCAAACAGTTTCCTAAATATTTCTGTATACTAGGGGAACAGTGCAATAATATATCCTCTGTGTCTCAACAGGGATGGTGTTATATCTGCGAACAGAGACAGTGGTGTTGTTACTGAAGAATATCTACCAGAACAGCGATCGCATCTATATGGACTTACTGCAGTTCACCCATATTGTCCCTCAGGTGAGGAATTTGGCAAATCAGGCCCCCATTTTCCTTTCTGTTAATGCCATTTAAATTTGACCTTGTAAATCTAAATAATTTTCTTTCTTTTTTCCATTATAGGAAGGAAGTAAATATCATCTGTAAACTTTACCAAAACAAACTAGGTGAAATACAGGTCTTTGTCCTGCACAACCCCAATCCAAAGGGCAGCAAAGAAGTGAAGACCTCAACAGAAGCCATAGAAAATTATTGAGCCCTAATGACTTACTTTTATGAAACATAAAATATAATTTTGTAAACATTTTTTTACCTCAATTTTATACTACTGTATTTTTTTAAGAAATGTGCAGCCATTAATTATGATCAGTTGGCACACTAATAGTGATATAACAATCTTTTTGGCATTATTTCAATAAAACGGTTAGGGTTTAAAGATGTGAATGGCCCACATTTTGATCTAGTATCCCTTGCACAGTTTAAGAAAGCTAAACTTGTTGGGAATTATACATTAATGAAGTGTAAAAATACAAATACTTTCATTATATATGAAGACGGTGTGTTAAAAACAATGTGTATTGGAAAGAACGTTTAATGTATTATTTTTGCTGTGAAACAGTATTAGGATTTTTTTATCCCTCTATTATTTAGTATTTATAATAGAAACATTTCATTGTATGTTTGTGCAGCAGTGACACAATCCTTCCAATGTTTATAAACAGCTGTTCCTTCAAAGAACTTGTCACATGTTTATTCGCTTCAAATATTCCTGGTTACTGAGGAAATAATTAAAAACCTGTTTGCCCTTCCATTCTATGAGGAGATCTAAAGTACAATCTAAAATCCGATGTGTACAGTGAAATGCATCTTACTATGTCGCCAAACTGACTGTGATAAAAATGACATAATGTTGGCTTAATAATAAAATGAGTTTTATTAAAATACGCGATTAAAAGTCTAATTATAATCTTAAACACTTGTTACATTGGTATTCGGTTAATCCGCAGGTAGAATGTGTGATGGAGAATAATGGGTGGAGTACTCACTGGTTTCTTGATTACAGTTTGTCTTTCTCACCACAGACTTTACAACATGCTGGAATCACACCATTTAAAGAAGTGTGATAAAAAATGATCTTTGGATAAAGCCGCTTTCTATACTTTTCAAACTCCTCAATCATGGAGACCGGTATTGGTGGGTTTGCCCTCAAATTCCTATGATCATTCTCACCACAGGGTGGGCTTCGATCCCCTCCCACTACCTGCCCCTGAATCATTGACATTCCACATCAGCAACCCAACAATACATCACACAACAATCCGACTTAAAACGTACAATACCAGACCGCTTTTAACCACATTTTCCACCTCCATACATCTACCATACAACTTCAATACACACAACTCCAACACATCCCCAAATATCCTCCACACCCAAAAGCCACCGCTGTCTTAATTTACATACTACCTATATTTTTCTGCACATTACTGATGTGCATTAAGTTGAAACATTACACCACACTCGATATAACACCTGACCATTCTCCTCAACCTACACAATTGCGAAAGAAATAATCCACAATAAATCACAATCCCTGCCCTTTTACCTAACCAATATGCTCACACTTCCAAAAAAAAGCACAGGAAAAGAGCACAACTCTCCTCTAGGTTCATGCATTACACATACGCCCAAGCAAACACTACCACCTTCTGCACACTAAACACACACTACTTTTGGGCTCCCCATTACACATAGGCAGGCACTACAACTTTCTGCCAGCATTCACATTAGACCACTTTTACTAGGTAACTCTCCTCAAGCCTTAATTTAGATCATCCACCAAACTACTGATCCACGCTCGTCATCAGAGTCACTTGCGCTGCTCATCACAGAAGTCTGCCCATCTTAAAGTCTAAGAGGCAGATTTACGTTGCCTGACGCATCTCTGCAAATCGGCAGAGATGCGCCAGGAAAGATATGGCACGCAAGTTCATCCTTGCGCCACCCATGATGCACCGCATTTACAATGCGGCGCACCATGGCGCAGGAATGAACAGATGCGTGTCGCATCTTGGGCGTAAAGTTGGCGCAGTGCTGAAGTTGTGTTGCATGCGGCACGCAACTCCAGCACTTTTCCAACTTGCCCTATCTTTAACGTGGTGCGTCAAGCCTTACGCCTGCTTCAAGCAGGTGCAGGGTTTTGACGCATCAGCGTTGGGAAAGTGACTCCGTGAAATCTTGTAGATTTCACGGAGTCACTTTTCAGGGGCGTTCCTGCGACGGAACGCCCCTGCACCGGAACGCCTACATGAAACCTGACGCAGGTTTCATGTGGCGCAGGGCCTTACACCGTGACGCATCTCCATAGATGCGTCACGTTGTAAATGCCTCGTAGGGATGGGCCACGTTTACGCCGCCTTGCGTGACGCAACAGCGGCGTAAACGTGGCGCAAGGGGCTTGTAAATCTGCCCCTTAATATCCCAGCACCAATCAATATTTTAACAATTCCCTTGCTTGTCTACACCCCAGAACTCCTACGCTATCTTCATTGGTAAAAACAGGCCTAACAAATTCCAGCCAAACAAATGACTAACAGAAGACACTCCCCATGCTATTGAGATATCCAAAACGCAGAATTAAACTTGAATCCCACACCAATCCATCACCTTAGACAATGTTTTGGAATCTTTTTGTTTTAATAATGCACAGAGTGTATATGCATCTATTCCTGCCTGTATTCAATCAAAGTTTTTAAGAGGAACTTGCCTTGTGCTGAGTTTTGGAAAAAGAAATCCAACGTCATCAACACAGTAATGGGCAATATACAGGGGATGCAGTTCATAGATCGTTGGTCAGAAGCATTCTTAGCTGAGTCCAGAATGTTATGACAAACATGTCTTGAAACAGGATTCAGATAATACGGCAGAGCTGATGCCGACAAACCTACTTGGTCAAAGGTACAATGGTCCCTAACCATTATATGTGAATATAATACTAGTGGCAAATTATAATTCCAAGGGATTTGTTCCAATGACTATAACCAAAAATGTAAGAATAAAATACACATTAAGGAATGTACCCCAGCTGAGATAAGCCCAATACAGGTGTTAATAAGGCAAACAAAAACATACAAGTAAAGAGCAAGGTGTAACCAACAATCATATGCAAAATTAGGGGCACTTATTTAGAGAACAAAGCACTTCTGCACCCCAAAAGGAAGTTTATACAAAATCTAATGGGTCAGACTGTGGATCGACAGTGTTTCGATCCCTTTTAATACTGAATCATCATCAGGACAGTTATTAATTTGCTTGAAACACAGCTCAATAGCCCAGTAATTAATTTATAATAATATTTTATTGCATGTAGTTAATTCAAACCATTACAATTTTATGCTAAAATCCTCAATTTGTCAAAAACAATGAACAGACAATAAAGGAACATGTCCTTTTTGCGAAGTTCAACATTGAATAGCATTAATCTGCATTGATCAGTGTGCAAATTATTTCTCAATTAAGACCATCCTTTGTCCTATAGCTAAAATCATGTGTGAGACACAACTATATATACCAAATATTGTTGATCCTTTGCTTCATGGCTGGGATCATGGGCGAAAATGCAATACGACTAAACAATGTGACGGTCATTGTTGCTGGTCATCAAATTTCATTACAGTGATTGTATACAAGAAGTACAAATGTGCTTAAATTCTCAACTGCATAGCTAAAATCATGTGCAAGGTACAAATGTAAACTAGGTATTGCAAGACCTCAAATTGCTGTCTAATATCATGCACTATGTGAGCTGTAAAACAAATTAATTTCAAGATGTTAACAGTCCTCTATTTCATGGTTAAAAGCCATGTGTAAATAGCATGTATACTTATCACTATGCCGCTAAAACAAAACTCATGTAAACGCTATGTGTTTGATTTTAATAATAATGAACTAAGTTTCTGCAGAAATCTGGCTGCCCTGCATGAGGTCTGTAGTGAACAGCTATTCAGTAGTAGCATTATGGCTGGTCGACATGATCTGACTTGAAAAGAGCGGAGTAATAATGCCACCTCAAATTGTTCACAGCTGAGCAAATACACACTAGGTGGGTGAGAGACTCTTCAGACTAGCCACAAAGTCTGCAAAGCATAGTGGGTTTGCCATGATTGTTTTTATGTTGGAACCTGGTCTTTTGAGGTGAAGGCTCCCAACCGGATCAAAAGTAGCTGATGCTTTATTGATGGAGTTATGTGCTGGACAAGATACTGCTGGGGAGATCGAATCTCATGAGGATAAAACCATCCAGCCATGTTATTTCTTTGATAGAGCAGCTTTATCCATTATCCAAGCCTTTTGTTTAGCTGCGTTGTTGACTATTTTTTTTAAATGCATTAAAACTATAGTTGGTGTCCTAGGCATGTCAAGCGTTGTTAATGATTGTTCAAGGACTGTGTGCCAGGCTTTTTTTCCTTTAGGTTGGTTCTTCATTTCCGTCCAACAATACCCCGACAAGGACTCCTCTTCTGCTGCTTTTAATTTCCAGCATTTTTTTATTTTTGCCGCTTCCCTGACCGGATGTTGGTTTGATAACCCGAATTCCAAGCGAACTTGAGCTTGAGATGTAAACTGCGGAATCTGGAAGATTTGTTCAAATAGGTCTGATTGTTGGAGGTTCAGGAAGTTGGCATCTTGGCCTTTAAATAGTTCGGAGCCATAAGTAAGAGTTGGGAGGAACTTGGCAACAATGACTTTTAGTAGATGGGAATTTGATGGACACTTTAATTTCAGTTTTAACATATTTAATGTGAATCGTAGTTTGTTTGCTTGACTTTTTCTAGTGTTTAAGTGTTCTTTAAGTGTGAACCTTGTGTCGACCACTACTCCCAGGAATTTGTAGGAGGCACTCTGCTCTATTATGTTTCCTGCTGCATAGCACTGGTAATTTTTTTCTGTTGGGCACCGTGTTTGCTGAAAAACACGTAACCTTGTTTTTGTTAAAGTTGAGAGATAAACGAAGCTCCTTAATGTATTCCACCAGCTTTGTAATCAAGAGCTGGAGGCCCACTGGCATCTGACTGCATCAAATGATGTCGTCTGCATACTGCAAACTTGTTATTTTGCAGTAAGCAATCTTCGGGGGGGCACTTTTAACTTCTCATAGCCTCTTGTCTAGGTCTGTGGGGAAGATGTTAAAAAGTCTAGGAGCCAGCACACATCCCTGCTTTAGACCAATTTGCGTAGGGTTCCTTGCTGTGGTACTTTCTCTGTTACCAAGTTTTATCTGAACCCAAGTGGAAGTGTACAAATTAACGATGGCCTGTAGTAGTAGTGGAACGCCCCATTTTGCCATTTTTTTGCCACAGGAGTTTTCTGGGTACCATGTTGAACACTGCTTTTAGGTCGACAAAGCAGGTGTAAAGTTTGGTGGATTTTCGCTTGGCTTTTTCAACAAGGAGATTCAAGGCCAGAAGGTTACACAGCGTATTTGTACCAGGTCTAAAGCTTGATTGGAATGATCTTACTAGAAATGAACCAATCTTCCAGAGCTATCAGGAGATTTCACGCATATAGTTTAGCTTCTACATCGATTGAGGCAATTAACCTTAAATTCGCCGGATCCGACCTGGCACGCGCTTTGAATATCGGATACAGAATGCTACCTCTCCAAGACGCGGTATACTGTTTGTTTGAAAAGCGTGGTTGAATAATGGAGTGAAAAATTCTGCCCAAAACAATTTGACTTGTTTAAAAAGCCCATTTGGTAAGCTGTTTTGGCCTGGGGCTCTGCTGGATCTGAGTTTTTTTATGACCATTTCGACCTGGTTGGTTCGGATCCAGTTTTCCGCAAGCGAATTTTCTGAGTTGTCGTTTTTTGGTTGATGCACTGCATTGTGATCTGTATTCTTAACTTGAGCTGTGCTCACTCTCTAGACCATGAGTTATTTGATAACTAGAGATCATTTATAATAGCTCAATGTCTACTATTGTGTAGGCTAGAACAGAGTGTGTCTGCTTAGATATTCTGCTTGGTTTCGCTGGTTGGTCTTGCAGGAGGCGACCATTTAAAGTTATCATACCTATATCGGCTAATATTGAAGCGCAGAGTTGGCCATGGCAAACTTTTTTAGGATCATTTGTAATTTCTGGGGGAATCGTTTGCTGTTTCTTTTGTGCATGGTCCACTTGAAATAAGAACATATTAAAGTCGCCAGACAGCACAATACCTACCTGTGGAAAAATTGATTGCAATGATTTGATCAGCGCTTTGAGGGTCATGAATTTCTCCTGTTTTTGAAAACCCACAGGAGGGGGGGCCTTTGCTCAAGGGCAGCAAATGTCTCGCCAACAACAGAGCCAAGGCAACGGCCAACAAGCAAATCAACTGGCTGGATACCAGAACTGGCAACAACAGCCAGAACAGTCCTTTTGAGGGAGTGGCAGAGGCCAATCGTCCAGTGGAAGAGGAACTGGATCAAATTGACTTGTGTAAGGAAAAGGACCCACACACAACACCAGTGGGAGGGAGGATATCCCAATACCTGCAACAGCGGAATAATATTACTACAGACAATTGGATATTAAATTTGGTAAAGTATTGGTATTGCATAGAACTGTCAAAAACACCACTAGCAAACCCCCCAAAGATAAAAAAATAAAGTTCCTAAAATCAGAACTGACTCAGTTAAAATCAGTAAGCAAGGAGCTTCTTCGAGTGGGTGGGTAAGGGAGGGGGGAGTTGGGTTTGCACAGGTTATCACTGTTCATCAGAAATGTACATGGCTTTATGTTTCGCGAATTCTATGTCGTATCTCCTAAGCTTTTACTGCCAGTGGCATGACGTGAGATCTTGATTAATGAACAACTACCTTTTACTGAATGTTATATACAAACTTTGTGTACTGCATATAGGATGTAACCACTCTAAAAAGGAAAAGACTGACTCTGTACAATTTCACTGCATGGTATAAGATAATGAAGTCGCCAATAAAGTCTGTTATAAAAAAAAAAGGAGCTTCTTCAAAAACAAGCAATAGATGCAGTGCCAATGCAAGACCTATTCAAAGGAAACTACTCACCATAATTCCTAGTTTCCAAACAAGACCTTTTACTAAGGCCCATCCTGGACCTAACCTTCATAAACAAATTCATTTTGAGCTCAATAGCTCAAGCTCAATAGTGGAAAGACGGAGATCATGGTCTTGGGCAACCAATCACACTTCCGCCCTGAAACCCTGTGGCCACCTTGCATGGGCACACCACCCAACCCTAAACATGAGATCAAGAGTTTAGGAATCTGGCTGGATGAAGATCTTAACTTCTCCACCCAAGCAAGGAAAACAGCCGGTGTTTGTTATGGCCTTCTACGGACGGCTAGAAAAATCCTCCCCTTACTCCCGGCCCAATCTCAAAAACTATTGATCCAGGGTCTGGTGATGTCCCGTCTGGACTACGGCAATGCCTTATATTTAGGGGCTCCTAAAAAGGTATTGACAAAACTCCAAACGGTGCAAAATACTGCTGCTCGGCTTCTTACAGGAACACACCGCCGCTGCTCAGCCAAGCCAGCCCTCAAGGCCCTGCACTGGCTGCCCATTCAGGAAAGAGTGCACTTCAAGGCTCTTTGCACTACCCATAAAATCTTGAAGGGAAAGGCCCCACCCATTCTAAAAGACCTTGTCACCCACTACAGGACCAACCAAATTCTCCGCTCTTCACACGACAATCTGGCATCCGTACCCAGGATCAAAAAAGCCCGCTCTGGAGGCCGACTATTCGCATATAACGCCTCCAAGTTATGGAACTCACTACCTTCTGACATTCGGGCCCAGCCCAATCTTCTTCCATTCCGTAGGGCACTCAAGACCTGGCTGTTCCCATAACACTTCTTCCTCAATTTCTTCTGTCATACATATCACTAGCGCTGGGACGCTCACGGCCAGCCATGCGCTTTAAAAATCTGTCAAATAAATAAATGAAATAAATACAATTTTGACGCAACATTTCAAAATGGCTACACACCAAGAAATAATGCTGCAAATTCAAATGGGATATTACATCGCAACACTAGACCTCAAGGACACCAATTAACACATTCCCATGAACAAAAGCCACAGAAAATAACTCCGATTCCTACACGAAGGAACACACTACCAGTTCAAGGTACTCCCTTTCGGAATAAAATAAGCACCACATGTCTTCACCAAGTGCCTAGCTGCAGTCACGGTGCAGCTGCGTTAAGATGGAATGCACGTCTATCCTTACCTAGACGACTGGCTTAAAAATGGAGATACAAAACAAAAATGTCTCACTCATGTTCAGATAGTAATCCTCACATTCCAAAGATTAGGATTCTCAATAAATCACAAGAAATCCTCCACAAGGACCGAAAAAGAAAAAAACATTCTTAGGTGCAAGACTCAACTCAAAGCTCGCACAAACTTATCCCACATAAAAGAGGATACAAGCCATCAAATTGAAACTTCCCTCTACCAGAGGGGTTAATCTCGGACAGTGAGGAGAGTCATGAAACTAACTCATTGGCATGATGGCATCATGCATCCCACTCCTTCCTCATGTCCACCTCCATATGCGCCCCTTCCAGGAATTGCTTTCCAACAACCGGTCACAGGGAGTTGGGAGGATCTAGTGGTTGTTACGTAGAGACTGCAAGCAGAAATACAATGGTGGGCATCCAAGAACATAACACAAGACAGACCTTCCAAGAAACCAATTCCTTCTGTGATAATCACAAAAGATGTAACCCTCAACGGGTGGGAAGCGCACTTTCGCCAACTGAAGATATGAGGCCAGTGAAACGACCTCAACTCCATAAAACACATGAATTACCTGGAGATGAAAACAGTCCTAGCATTGAAGGCGTTCCAGAAACACATTCACAAGAGGACTGTCTTGATTCAAACAGACAACACCACTACAACGTTTTACCTCAACAAACAGGGAGGTACAAAGTCATTCCCACTCAGCACGCTAGCACAACAAATCTGGCAATGGGCAATTTTACAAGAATTCAAACTGCAAACAATACACCTACTAGGAATATACAACACAACAGCAGATCAACTGAGCAGGCAGAACAACTGCTCCCATGAGTGGTAAGTGAGACACAAGACAATACAATACATCTTCATACTCTTGGGGACCCCAGAGATAGACCTGTTGGCTACAATACAAAACAAGAAATGCCAGTTCTTTGCCTTGAGGTTTTATCACCACCTGTCAAAAGGCCATGCCCTGTCGCTAGATTGGTCAGGGACATTTGCATATGCTTTTCCACCAATACCTCTAATCCAAAGAGTCCTAGAAAATGCAAGACAACCAGGGACAAACCTAATTATCATTGCTTCACAATGGGCCAGACAAACATGGGTTCAAGTCTGCTAGAACTGTCCAAAGGACAAATCTGACTCAAAGCGGACAAGGACCTACTAACAATGCAACAAGGCCAAATCTTCCACCCGGAGCCAGTGACGCTACGCCTAGCGGCCTGGCACCTGAATACGTAGAGTTTGGTCACCTAAACTTGCCTCGGCGAACAATGGAAATTCTATAAGAGGCAAGAAAACAAACCACAAGGCAGTGCTATACTGCACAATGGAAGCCGTACACCACTTGGTGCACAACAAACAACCTAATGGACAACCTAATGGACTCACTTACCTCACAAGAAACCATGATCATATAACTAACACACCTCCTAGACAGTCACATCAACCACTCAAACCTGAAAGTACACCTTGCGGCCATTGTAGCTTACACGAGGGTAGGATCATGCAAAAGCTTCTTCAGAAGACCTGTCATAAAAAGATTCCTAGAAGGATCTAAAATAATTGCATCCCCAGGATACCTCCAGCCCCCATGTGGAGTTTAAATACAGTCCTCATGCAACTGTACACTCCATGTACAAAGCAGACCTCAAACACATCACTTTGAAGACAGCATTCCTAATAGCGAGTACATCCTTACGAAGAGTAGGTGAGCTACAAGCATCAAACATACAAAACCATACATACAAATCCATGAAGACAAAGTTATCCTAAGAATTATCCTCAATTCATACCAAAGGTTGTGTCCAAGTATCACTTGAATCAAGGCATTCTCCTACCAGCCTTCTTCAAAGAGACACAAACAAAAGGAGAAAGGAGCCTCCATACCGTGGATGAAAGGAGGGCTCTACTGTATTATCTACAGAGAACAGAACAAGCTTGCAAAAGCAAACCGCTGTCTGTTACCTACTCACTTACTAAAACAGGGACACCTCTCACAAAAGCAACAATTGCACGATGGTTAGTCCAAACAATCCAACTATGCTATGCCACCGCAGGGAAACCCTTAGCATACGGCCAAAAGTTTACTCAACTAGAAAGAAAGGAGCAACTCTAGCATTCATGGCCAATGTGCCAATAGACCGTATATGTGCTGAAGCAACATGGGCATCCCCACACACTTTCACCAAACATTATTGTGTGGACATAAAAATGAATAAGGAAGCACAAGTAGGACAAAGGTACTTCAACACCGGTTCGCAAAATCTTCCTCTTACCACACCCTCCACAAGAATGGAGAAACTGCTACGTAATCTGATGCACAGCATGTGAATCCAGAAAGGGATTCACGCTGCAAAATGAAATGGTTACTTACCAGTAGGAGCAGTTTTGCAGCTTGAAGAGTTTTGTGGATTCACATGCGACCCACCCAGCCTCCCTTACAAGGAATACAAACAGGTTGGGGAACTATATCTAACAATTCTCTAAAGTACCATCTAAAAGACTATGGGCCAGATGTGCGACCATGCCAATTTGCGGCTCGCAAATTGTGCTCGATTGCGAGTCGCAATTTGTGAGTCGCTAAATGCCATGTACAACAGTGTCAGAGACACTGTTTGCGATTCCCAATGGGGTCACAAATTGCATGCCTCATCAATATTCTTGAGGCACTCGCAATTTGCGCTCCCATTGGGAATGGCTGGCCCTACCAAGGATGGTGGTCTGCTGGGCCCAGCTGACAAAGCAAAACCAAAGGGGATGATGGACGGAGTGTTGAACGTTGCAAGCACTCACCCCCAGTCAACTGATCTGGGTTTAATCCATCATCATTTCGCTCACTAAGCCACCCCAGTTCAAACATGGCCATATGCAAATCAGTCTGACCCTGTGCCTCATGGGAACAGTCCAGCCCAAACTGCCAAGCCATGTCTTCCCTGGACCGGAAACAAGCATCCTGGGACCGGTTCCCGGATAGTTGGTGTGTATTCAACAAGGACCCCCTGAGGTTACGGATACAATGGTTCCTAGGTCAGGGAAAGCAGAATTTATGACAAAAAACAACCTAGGCAACTAATATTTGGCAATGTAGTATACATAAGGACAATTGGCTACACATTATTATAAAAGTACATGTTTTTATTTATAAATTTTTTAAAAAACATATAAGAAAACAGATAGCATAAATAAAAAGAAGAAAAGGACAATAAACACAGTTGGAATCATACAATATCAATAAAATTCATACATTTATAACATTTTATGTAAACAAAGTTTAGAAAACTTAAAACAATTATTATAAGTGGCGGAATGGGTCTCCAGGATAATCAGCCGTCATCAGCCAGGCTAGCTTGAAACCAGTGGCAAAGTGAGCCAGGGACCCACGTCTGGGCATACCCTGCCAACTTAGGGCGAATAAAGCAAAACCAAAGGGGATGATGGACGGAGTGTTGAACTTTGCAAGAACTCACCCCCAGTCAACATGTCTGGGACTGCTTTTAAATAAAGCTGTTTTTTTCCCCAATAAAATGCAGTTTGTTTTTTTAAAGGTAAATGGGATGCATTTAAAAAAAGAAAAATTAAACGTTTTTGTTTCATTTTTCAATGGCAGGTAGTGGTCCCTGAGACCACTGCCTGCCCCATAAAAATATTATCCCCTGCATTCACAAATGGCAAGAGGTCCACAGACCCCTTGGGGACCCCTTCCCTTTTTGCGAGTGCTTTACCACCCTCTTAAAGAGGGTGGTAAACTGCGAGTGTTTTGCGACCGCAATTGAGTTTCAAGACATTCTTACATGGCTCATGGCGTCCTAATAGCGAGTCGCAAAACACTATTTTGCGAGTCGCAACAAAGTGTTAGTACATGGCCCACAGGATTTTTGCATGTGCAAACGGATCACAAACCCATTTGCACTTGCAAAAATGGGTCGTATAAAAAGACTGAAAACACAAAAAAAAGAATCAGAGGATAGCTATTACGCACAACGAGCTCTGGGGCGCCATCTGACGTCACGCAGGGGACATATGTGGCACCAAATAGTGGTCGACAATGCCCAGAAACAGAAAAAAAATAAAGACTATTCCGGACCCAACCACTTAATGGTGGAATAATGCACAGCATGTGAATCCAGAAAAAACTTCAAGCTGCAAAACTACTCCTACTGGTGAGTAACCATTTCGATATTGGTGACCAAAGGATGCTGTCCAGGAAACCTGAGCATTTGTCACTATTCCTGCACAGTGAACCCCAACTTTATTTATTATAAAATGTCTGTCCTTAAATATGAAAAGAATGTATTCAATGAGGCAATAAAACCTACCTACCCACCACTAGGAAGTGCTAGACCAGGGAGTCAAGCTGTTCTTCATTTGGTATATGAATATTATGATAACGACAGAAGATTACAAAGTACACTTCGTAACAATCTGCTTAAGATGCTTTGCCCGAGATGATATTGCATAACTGAGAATGATTCACTTTGAGGACCTTACAACACGGAACGTTGCCAGAAAATATATCCCCTTTCATTACGCCACTGGTAAGGGTCTTCTTGGAGATGTTGAAAGAACCTTTATTTTGACATGCTTACTTGCACCACCATCTGAACACATTAAGTTGACATAAAATGTTGGTGGCGGTTCAGTTGTGTGAAAATGGGCATTAAAATGCAGGAATTGCCAATAGAGCGCATTTTCAACACATTTCATGAAGAATGTGTGGTGCAAACAACTAACCCCACATTTGTGAAAAACCTGATAACAGCAGCTAGTGAATTGGAATAGATGAAATATTCATATAAACTGTTGGTGTATTCATCATTGTCCATTTTGGTGGCTAAGCAGTTCAATGAGATACAAAAATATCTATTCTATAAGGGCGAAAGTTTCTATAGTTGCACTCATCAGACTTTTATGTCAGGAGATAAGCAAAACATTTATTCCTAAAGGCATAATAAATGTAATCATTGCCTTATGTTGGATAAAATGCAAAATGCACAGATTGGCACCAACTTTTTACACATTTTATTTAGTGTGGACTGAATCTCAAATACACCTCAATGAAGGAATTATTGCTCATGGCTGCTAAATGTAAACCAAGTGAATCTATAACCAATTTCATTCGAAATAGACAGCTTTATGTTTTTTTTAGATTCTCACGCCACTGGCCGCTTATTAAATTGTGTGGTTGGGGAGGGGATTCTGAGGAAAAGGCTTGTTTGTGCACAAAGGTTCTTGAAAAATAACATGAATATTGCATATAATGCAAATGTGGGCGTAGTTCGCGAAGTAGCGCTACGCGAAGCTACGCGAAGTGCACTTCGCACTACGCGAACTTCACGTAGCACTACGCGAGCTGCGTAGTAGCATGTTCGCACTGTGCAAGATGCATTTTCAATGATTGCACAGTGCGAACAAGCATCCGGCACTGTGCAATCATTGAAAACGGCATCTTTCACAGTGCGAGCTGTAGTTGTCTGCCGCTCGAGTAGATTTTTACTCGAGCGGCAGCTTTCTCAACGCAAACTTGTAGTTTCTCATCGCGAGTGGTCGCGAGCATGCACGACCATTCGCAATGAGAAACCTCACCTCCCCGCGTTGAGAGTCTCGCCGGGATGTCATTTTGCTTGCTCACGGTCGCGAACATGACGATGAGGACCGCGAACAAGCAAAAAATGACCGCTGCACTACGCTACGCTGCGCTACGCATGTTCGCACTGTGCTACGTGCAGCTCGCGTAGTGCAAAGTTGCGCAAACTTCGCAAACTACGCGAGCGTAGCGTAGTGCTTCGCCCAGGGTTAATATAATGCATGTACTCCAGTGACATCCGATAATTGCAGGCAATGCCGGTTAATGCAGTTTGTTTGCCACATGCACCCTCTACTCTCCCTTCTTCTGAACATGAATATTTACATGTTGCAGAATCTTCTCCCAATTGTAATACCTGTAGTCTCTACAAATTTGGACCGGCTTCCATTGTCTTGGGTTAAGATGGTGTGGAGGATCGTAGCCAGAGTTCAATAGAAGGAAAAATGTATTCAATTTAGAGTTTTCCATTGAATCTTGGTTGACTACTCATTTAGTAGAGCAGCTTTAAGAATCCTTCTTCTCATGTCTGACCATTTCATTGTTTTGTGTGCTTCAGAAGGCAGTAAAAGCTTGGGTTAAGTTTTCATTTAGTTAGGATATTTTACAAAAGTGATTTGATATCCTCCTACATGAATTGGAAATCTCAAGCATGGTTAACCTAAATACATTGAAGAGGGGATTGCAGATAATCGTATTCTGAGGAGATGACGCATAAACAATACTTCTCATATTGGGGCAGAGCTATCCTCAGCAGTTAAGTGTATAGCTCTAGGAGGGATAGTTATGCGGAAAGAGAGGAATGGGTTTGAGACTAGCCTCCATAGCAAACACATCTGCATTACTGATGCATCAAATGACAGATGTTGCACCCAGGTTACAATAAAATAAACTCCTTAGTACACAGAATAACTCCTGTGACATTTTGAAAAGAGAACTCATTTTAGATTCTCTGTACCAGAAAAGAAAATGTGCATTCAAACAGTTTCCTAAATATTTCTGTATACTAGGGGAACAGTGCAATAATATATCCTCTGTGTCTCAACAGGGATGGTGTTATATCTGCGAACAGAGACAGTGGTGTTGTTACTGAAGAATATCTACCAGAACAGCGATCGCATCTATATGGACTTACTGCAGTTCACCCATATTGTCCCTCAGGTGAGGAATTTGGCAAATCAGGCCCCCATTTTCCTTTCTGTTAATGCCATTTAAATTTGACCTTGTAAATCTAAATAATTTTCTTTCTTTTTTCCATTATAAGAAGGAAGTAAATATCATCTGTAAACTTTACCAAAACAAACTAGGTGAAATACAGGTCTTTGTCCTGCACAACCCCAATCCAAAGGGCAGCAAAGAAGTGAAGACCTCAACAGAAGCCATAGAAAATTATTGAGCCCTAATGACTTACTTTTATGAAACATAAAATATAATTTTGTAAACATTTTTTTACCTCAATTTTATACTACTGTATTTTTTTAAGAAATGTGCAGCCATTAATTATGATCAGTTGGCACACTTTAATAGTGATATAACAATCTTTTTGGCATTATTTCAATAAAACGGTTAGGGTTTAAAGATGTGAATGGCCCACATTTTGATCTAGTATCCCTTGCACAGTTTAAGAAAGCTAAACTTGTTGGGAATTATACATTAATGAAGTGTCAAAATACAAATACTTTCATTATATATGAAGACGGTGTGTTAAAAACAATGTGTATTGGAAAGAACGTTTAATGTATTATTTTTGCTGTGAAACAGTATTAGGATTTTTTTATCCCTCTATTATTTAGTATTTATAATAGAAACATTTCATTGTATGTTTGTGCAGCAGTGACACAATCCTTCCAATGTTTATAAACAGCTGTTCCTTCAAAGAACTTGTCACATGTTTATTCGCTTCAAATATTCCTGGTTACTGAGGAAATAATTAAAAACCTGTTTGCCCTTCCATTCTATGAGGAGATCTAAAGTACAATCTAAAATCCGATGTGTACAGTGAAATGCATCTTACTATGTCGCCAAACTGACTGTGATAAAAATGACAATGTTGGCTTAATAATAAAATGAGTTTTATTAAAATACGGGATTAAAAGTCTAATTATAATCTTAAACACTTGTTACATTGGTATTCGGTTAATCCACAGGTAGAATGTGTGATGGAGAATAATGGGTGGAGTACTCACTGGTTTCTTGATTACAGTTTGTCTTTCTCACCACAGACTTTACAACATGCTGGAATCACACCATTTAAAGAAGTGTGATAAAAAATGATCTTTGGATAAAGCCGTTTTCTATACTTTTCAAACTCCTCAATCATGGAGACCGGTATTGGTGGGTTTGCCCTCAAATTCCTATGATCATTCTCACCACAGGGTGGGCTTCGATCCCCTCCCACTACCTGCACCTGAATCATTGACATTCCACATCAGCAACCCAACAATACATCACACAACAATCCGACTTAAAACGTACAATACCAGACCGCTTTTAACCACATTTTCCACCTCCATACATCTACCATACAACTTCAATACACACAACTCCAACACATCCCCAAATATCCTCCACACCCAAAAGCCCCCGCTGTCTTAATTTACATACTACCTATATTTTTCTGCACATTACTGATGTGCATTAAGTTGAAACATTACACCACACTCGATATAACACCTGACCATTCTCCTCAACCTACACAATTGCGAAAAAAA
The DNA here is from genome assembly GCF_964261635.1 of Lissotriton helveticus. Taxonomy (NCBI): domain Eukaryota; kingdom Metazoa; phylum Chordata; class Amphibia; order Caudata; family Salamandridae; genus Lissotriton; species Lissotriton helveticus. Next base: position 189,273,201 of record NC_136070.1, on the reverse strand, counting down.
TAATCCACAATGAATCACAATCCCTGCCCTTTTACCTAACCAATATGCTCACACTTCCAAAAAACAGCACAGGAAAAGAGCACAACTCTCCTCTAGGTTCATGCATTACACATACGCCCAAGCAAACACTACCACCTTCTGCACACTAACACACACTACTTTTGGGCTCCCCATTACACATAGGCAGGCACTACAACTTTCTGACAGCATTCACATTAGACCACTTTTACTAGGTAACTCTCCTCAAGCCTTAATTTAGATCATCCACCAAACTACTGAACCACGCTCATCATCAGAGTCACTTGCGCTGCTCATCACAGAAGTCTGCCCATCTTAAAGTCTAAGAGGCAGATTTACGTTGCCTGACGCATCTCTGCAAATCGGCAAAGATGCGCCAGGAAAGATATGGCACGCAAGTTCATCCTTGCGCCACCCATGATGCACCGCATTTACAATGCGGCGCACCATGGCGCAGGAATGAACAGATGCGTGTCGCATCTTGGGCGTAAAGTTGGCGCAGTGCTGAAGTTGTGTTGCATGCGGCACGTAACTCCAGCACTTTTCCAACTTGCCCTATCTTTAACGTGGTGCGTCAAGCCTTACGCCTGCTTCAAGCAGGTGCAGGGTTTTGACGCATCAGCGTTGGGAAAGTGACTCAGTGAAATCTTGTAGATTTCACGGAGTCACTTTTCAGGGGCGTTCCTGCGACGGAACGCCCCCCCCCCCCTGCACCGGAACGCCTACATGAAACCTGACGCAGGTTTCATGTGGCGCAGGGCCTTACACCGTGACGCATCTCCATAGATGCGTCACGTTGTAAATGCCTCGTAGGGATGCGCCACGTTTACGCCGCCTTGCGTGACGCAACAGCGGCGTAAACGTGGCGCAAGGGGCTTGTAAATCTGCCCCTTAATATCCCAGCACCAATCAATATTTTAACAATTCACTTGCTTTTCTACACCCCAGAACTCCTACGCTATCTTCATTGGTAAAAACAGGCCTAACAAATTCCAGCCAAACAAATGACTAACAGAAGACACTCCCCATGCTATTGAGATATCCAAAACGCAGAATTAAACTTGAATCCCACACCAATCCATCACCTTAGACAATGTTTTGGAATCTTTTTGTTTTAATAATGCACAGGGTGTATATGCATCTATTCCTGCCTGTATTCAATCAAAGTTTTTAAGAGGAACTTGCCTTGTGCTGAGTTTTGGAAAAAGAAATCCAACGTCATCAACACAGTAATGGGCAATATACAGGGGATGCAGTTCATAGATCGTTGGTCAGAAGAATTCTTAGCTGAGTCCAGAATGTTATGACAAACATGTCTTGAAACAGGATTCAGATAATACGGCAGAGCTGATGCCGACAAACCTACTTGGTCAAAGGTACAATGGTCCCTAACCATTATATGTGAATATAATACTAGTGGCAAATAATAATTCCAAGGGATTTGTTCCAATGACTATAACCAAAAATGTAAGAATAAAATACACATTAAGGAATGTACGCCAGCTGAGATAAGCCCCATACAGGTGTTAATAAGGCAAACAAAAACCTAAAACATACAAGTAAAGAGCAAGGTGTGACCAACAATCATATGCAAAATTAGGGGCACCTATTTAGAGAACAAAGCACTTCTGCACCCCAAAAGGAAGTTTATACAAAATCTAATGGGTCAGAATGTTGATCGACAGTGTTTCGATCCCTTTTAATACTGAATCATCATCATCAGGACAGTTATTAATTTGCTTGAAACACAGCTCAATAGCCCAGTAATTAATTTATAATAATATTTTATTGCATGTAGTTAATTCAAACCATTACAATTTTATGCTAAAATCCTCAATTTGTCAAAAACAATGAACAGACAATAAAGGAACATGTCCTTTTTGCGAAGTTCAACATTGAATAGCATTAATCTGCATTGATCAGTGTGCAAATTATTTCTCAATTAAGACCATCCTTTGTCCTATAGCTAAAATCATGTGTGAGACACAACTATATATACCAAATATTGTTGATCCTTTGCTTCATGGCAGGGATCATGGGCGAAAATGCAATACGACTAAACAATGTGACGGTCATTGTTGCTGGTCATCAAATTTCATTACAGTGATTGTATACAAGAAGTACAAATGTGCTTAAATTCTCAACTGCATAGCTAAAATCATGTGCAAGGTACAAATGTAAACTAGGTATTGCAAGACCTCAAATTGCTGTCTAATATCATGTACTATGTGAGCTGTAAAACAAATTAATTTCAAGATGTTAACAGTCCTCTATTTCATGGTTAAAAGCCATGTGTAAATAGCATGTATACTTATCACTATGCCGCTAAAACAAAACTCATGTAAACGCTATGCGTTTGATTTTAATAATAATGAACTAAGTTTCTGCAGAAATCTGGCTGCCCTGCATGAGGTCTGTAGTGAATAGCTATTCAGTAGTAGCATTATGGCTGGTCGACATGATCTGACTTGAAAAGAGCGGAGTAATAATGCCGCCTCAAATTGTTCAAAGCTGAGTAAATACACACTAGGTGGGTGAGAGACTCTTCAGACTAGCCACAAAGTCTGCAAAGCATAGTGGGTTGGCCATGATTGTTTTTATGTTGGAACCTGGTCTTTTGAGGTGAAGGCTCCCAACCGGAACAAAAGTAGCTGATGCTGGATTGATGGAGTTATGTGCTGGACAAGATACTGCTGGGGAGATCGAATCTCATGAGGATAAAACCATCCAGCCATGTTATTTCTTTGATAGAGCAGCTTTATCCATTATCCAAGCCTTTTGTTTTGCTGCGTTGTTGACTATTTTTTTTAAATGCATTAAAACTATAGTTGGTGTCCTAGGCATGTCAAGCGTTGTTAATGATTGTTCAAGGACTGTGTGCCAGGCTTTTTTTCCTTTAGGTTGGTTCTTCATTTCCGTCCAACAATACCCCGACAAGGACTCCTCTTCTGCTGCTTTTAATTTCCAGCATTTTTTTATTTTTGCCGCTTCCCTGACCGGATGTTGGTTTGATAACCCGAATTCCAAGCGAACTTGAGCTTGAGATGTAAACTGCGGAATCTGGAAGATTTGTTCAAATAGGTCTGATTGTTGGGGGTTCAGGAAGCTGGCATCTTGGCCTTTAAATAGTTCGGAGCCATAAGTAAGAGTTGGGAGGAACTTGGCAACAATGACTTTTAGTAGATGGGAATTTGATGGACACTTTAATTTCAGTTTTAACATATTTAATGTGAATCGTAGTTTGTTTGCTTGACTTTTTCTAGTGTTTAAGTGTTCTTTAAGTGTGAACCTTGTGTCGACCACTACTCCCAGGAATTTGTAGGAGGCACTCTGCTCTATTATGTTTCCTGCTGCATAGCACTGGTATTTTTTTCTGTTGGGCACCGTGTTTGCTGAAAAACACGTAACCTCGTTTTTGTTAAAGTTGAGAGACAAACGAAGCTCCTTAATGTATTCCACCAGCTTTGTAATCAAGAGCTGGAGGCCCACTGGCATCTGACTGCATCAAATGATGTCGTCTGCATACTGCAAACATGTTATTTTGCAGTAAGCAATCTTCGGGGGGTCACTTTTAACTTCTCATAGCCTCTTGTATAGGTCTGTGGGGAAGATGTTAAAAAGTCTAGGAGCCAGCACACATCCCTGCTTTAGACCAATTTGCGTAGGGTTCCTTGCTGTGGTACTTTCTCTGTTACCAAGTTTTATCTGAACCCAAGTGGAAGTGTACAAATTAACGATGGCCTGTAGTAGTAGTGGAACGCCCCATTTTGCAATTTTTTTGCCACAGGAGTTTTCTGGGTACCATGTCGAACACTGCTTTTAGGTCGACAAAGCAGGTGTAAAGTTTGGTGGATTTTCACTTGGCTTTTTCAACAAGGAGATTCAAGGCCAGAAGGTTACACAGCGTATTTGTACCAGGTCTAAAGCTTGATTGGAATGATCTTACTAGAAATGAACCAATCTTCCAGAGCTATCAGGAGATTTCACGCATATAGTTTAGCTTCTACATCGATTGAGGCAATTAACCTTAAATTCGCCGGATCCGACCTGGCACGCGCTTTGAATATCGGATACAGAATGCTACCTCTCCAAGACGCTGGTATTCTGTTTGTTTGAAAAGCGTGGTTGAATAATGGAGTGCAAAATTCTGCCCAAAACAATTTGACTTGTTTAAAAAGCCCATTTGGTAAGCTGTTTTGGCCTGGGGCTCTGCTGGATCTGAGTTTTTTTATGACCATTTCGACCTGGTTGGTTCGGATCCAGTTTTCCGCAAGCGAATTTTCTGAGTTGTCGTTTTTTGGTTAATGCACTGCATTGTGATCTGTATTCTTAACTTGAGCTGTGCTCACTCTCTAGACTATGAGTTATTTGATAACTAGAGATCATTTATAATAGCTCAATGTCTACTATTGTATAGGCTAGAACAGAGTGTGTCTGCTTAGATATTCTGCTTGGTTTCGCTGGTTGGTCTTGCAGGAGGCGACCATTTAAAGTTATCATACCTATATCGGGTAATATTGAAGCGCAGAGTTGGCCATGGCAAACTTTTTTAGGATCATTTGTAATTTCTGGGGGAATCGTTTGCTGTTTCTTTTGTGCATGGTCCACTTGAAATAAGAACATATTAAAGTCGCCAGACAGCACAATACCTACCTGTGGAAAAATGTATTGCAATGATTTGATCAGCGCTTTGAGGGTCATGAATTTCTCCTGTTTTGCTTTTGATGCTGGGTGAATGCATTTTTGTGCAAAGAAGGGGTTTGGCCCAAAAGAGTAAAGGAGGGCAGGTAGGGCCTATTAATAAAAGAACTAAATAAGTACCTTATCCTCCAATTTTTTTAAAGAAATATGACTAATGTGAGGAAATAAACGAAAATGAATGCGTTTATCCTGGCCACCGATTTTGGCCGGTTAATTTTAATTATTCTTCATACTACATTAAATTCCAAAAGAGAACACATAATCTACTAGACAGACAGTCTCATTCTATACAATCTCATAAACAATACATACAATGATACAACAAACAGTTACCGAGAAATGCATTTACATTAATGACAAAAAACCAAATGTAATGATAATGAATCACAAAAATAACAAAAACAAACAGTTGTGATATGTGACTTATAATCACATTTACGCATTTAAACGACACATAATGTTTTCCAAATAAGAGGATGAATTTATACAAAAACTCTTAGTGTCCAAGGATCTAACTACACTTATTCTGGTAGCGGACGTGTTTCGAGTACTGGTTTTTTGTATTGCCGGACTCTCATCAGGGCTGGATGAGTCTTTTCATAAAAACCAACTGTTTGTGATAAAAAACAAAAAATGAATTGTAGTGCGCTTCCCAATAGATTTAAATATTGATATCGTCTTTAACTGAACAAAAGCCAACATACCTGGCAAATCACCAGTGCAGTTTAAAGGCTTGTATTGTAAATTCATGCAGTGCTCGCCACTCTGCAACAAAATATCGAAAACTGAGTGGTCTTATAATTTAACTAACATAACCTTGTGTTTTTAATTCTCAAGATGAATTTTTTTTTACCTTGAAAGTGCTCTTGTCAGGCGTAATAGTCTAATGACTTCAAATTCAATGTGTGAGCTCGTGGAGCTGGAGTTCTTAAAATCTAGAAGGGTAAAGGCGGTTCATGTGATTGATGATCCTTTTGAACCGCCTTTACCCTTGTAGACTTTAAGAACTCCAGCTCCACGAGCTCACACATTGAATTTGAAGTCATTAGACTATTACGCCTGACAAGAGCACTTTCGAGGTAAAAAAAATTTCATCTTGAGAATTAAAAACACAAGGTTATGTTAGTTAAATTATAAGACCACTCAGTTTTCGATATTTTGTTGCAGAGTGGCGAGCACTGCATGAATTTACAATACAAGCCTTTAAACTGCGCTGGTGATTTGCCAGGTATGTTGGCTTTTGTTCAGTTAAAGACAATATCAATATTTAAATCTATTGGGAAGCGCACTACAATTAATTTTTTGTTTTTTATCATAAACAGTTGGTTTTTATGAAAAGACTCATCCAGCCCTGATGAGAGTCCGGCAATACAAAAAACCAGGACTCGAAACGCGTCGGCTACCAGAATAAGTGTAGTTAGATCCTTGGACACTAAGAGTTTTTGTATAAATTCATCCTCTTATTTGGGAAACATTATGTGTCGTTTAAATGCGTAAATGTATTTTTAAGTCACATATCACAACTGTTTGTTTTTGTTATTTTTGTGATTCATTGTCATTACATTTGGTTTCTTGTCATTAATATAAATGCATTTCTCTGTAACTGTTTGTTGTATCATTGTATGTATTGTTTATGAGATTGTATAGAATGAGACTGTCTGTCTAGTAGATTATGTGTTCTCTTTTGGAATGTAATGTAGTATGAAGAATAATTAAAATTAACCGGCCAAAATCGGTGGCCAGGATAAACGCATTCATTTTCGTTTATTTCCTCACATTAGTCATATTTTTTTTTTTTAAATTGGAGGATAAGGTACTTATTTGGGTGAATGCATTTGTCACATATAATTAAAAGCTTTTCCTTGTCATGTTGCAAACCATTGAGTGCATCTTGCTATAGTAAAAGTTTTATACATTGGATCCAAGTTTGTCCTAACTCAATCAATTCATAGGGCCATGGTATGCTTGTGCTAAGGTAGGTTGGTAGACCACGAAATGATCTGCCTGATGCTTTACCTTTAGTGGCATTTTGCTGAAATTCTTTAAAACCGTTGATCGGCGTGGGTGCCATGGTCCAGGTTTCCTGAAATGGGAGAATGTCAATTTAAAAAAAAAAATTGCAAGTTTTCCTCGTCTACCTTTCTGCCAAAGCCATTGATATTCCAAGAGCACAGTTTTTTACTTTGACATGCCTTGGTTTCCTTTCTCTGTGCCCCGAGTGGTCGAAAAAATAACTTTTCGGACTTGACTGGCTGCTTCTGGTGCAACTTGATGGATGATGCGTAGGTTTGACCGGCCCTCTTGAGCATTTACTGTGGGTCCTACTGCCCCCCGGAGTCATCCGCTGTGTAGTGTAGTTCCTATATTCCCAATACGCTCTGCGCTTTGGAATAATATATCCTATAGATGTGACGTATGACTTAGGTCGACTAGGTCTCTATCGAATATATTAGACTTAATTGTGAGGGCCAGCTAGCTCAGAGGTCACTAGAAACTTTCTCGAATACACAAGAAGGGATTAGTTTCTGACAACCGCATAAACATTGCCCAAGATAAAACTGATCTTCACAGTCGTGGAAACAATAGATAGATATTTCACTCAGTCAATCGTGCATGCTTCGTTTCACCAGAGGTGCAGAGAAATAGAGAGACAGGCATTTTTAATAAAAGTATTTATTGAACAGTCTTCTTTCTCATGCAAAAGAAATGCACTGCTACAATCGTAATACAGGCTGTAAAGTATAATGCGTACAGCAAGAAGAGTATTATAAAATAATACTGTAAAAGCATGGTATGGTTTCTAAGCCATAAAATACATACATAAATAACAAAGACTAAAAGTACTCAACTGGTGCTTCTAAAATACACCTACCCCAATGTACCTAACCTAAGTCTAGTACGAGGGAAGAAGTAAGTATGTGTTTTGTTTCTTTGCCAAGGATCAATCCAAGATTTCTCTTAGGGTCTAATCAGCTCCGTACCTTGGTTTTAGAATAAAGAAGGTCTGGTATCTCTGTCTCGGGACTCGATTTCCCAACACCCCGCGAGGGGAGCTTGGAAACACTGGTGCTGGATTCTCAGCGAGAATGGCAGCCTCTCTGTCAGTGCGTCAGCTGGAGGGTCGGCTCCTTTGGCACTTGCTGTAGCGAGATGCAGCGGGGAAGTAGATAGTCGAACTGCTCCAAACCACTGTGTGTTTGCTAGGGCAAGTGTGGGCATATTTATACCGTGAAGGTGCCTGGTTTGACGTAAAGTCGGACATAATGACGTCACCAAAGAACCCCAAGGGAATGGTAGTTCTTTGAAAATGCCATGATTTCTAGGACAAATCGATATTCAAGAAAAGGGATGTCCCTGACTGCTGAAGCCGAGTTTTCCAAGAAATCGTTGTGGCTTTTTGGAACTAGTGGAAGTAGCCATGCCTGTATTTGGACTGGATGGGTTATGTCTAAATATGGTTATGATCTCTATGCCTATATAAGGGTAATGTGAATTATACCTATATAAGGGCATGAATCGGGAAAATTACACTAGGGTCCTAAAACGCTATACAACACCCACACCACTTTATTATGATCGATATTACTAAATACTAAGCAAAAGCATATCTAAAGCATGTGTTAACAATCCCACCCAAAACACATAAAATGCATTCGAAATGGTTTACACGAAAACTAGCATTTGTGCTGTACGCATTTTAAAAGCAATATTGTCATTCAAAGCATATGTTATGACATTGGAAATGCTATCCGAATGAATCATGAAATAACATTTATAAAATAGCTCTTAATACAGAAGAAAGAGGTCGGGACCATTCCATGACAGAACATATAAACCTTTGTAGGTTCTGGACAAGATCAAATATTTTCACTTGGAAGTTTTTCAAAGAATTCTTGTTCTCTAAGAATAGTTCTACTTTAAGCAGATTACTTTGTGCCCCAAAAAAAAAAAAATTCAATTTGGAAAAAGTGAAGGTCTAATTCAGAGTTCATCAGAACGCTGCGCGCTAATTTCAAGTCATTCTCGCTGTTAGGAGAAAACATTAAGTCTTCTAAATTTGAAAAGAATTTGTCTACTACTGTAGGTGAAAGTTGGATTACCTCCTTAAGCAGATAAATCGTACACAGATGAGAAGCATCACCGTCCGCGTCATTCGCATTAGCAATGTACGCAGTAGATGGTGTCTGTGTGCCTGTTGGTCCACGTATCTCACCGTCAGCTTGTTGTGCTGATGAGACCTCCATGAACGCCGTCATCAGGATAGTTAGCCGTTGGGGACAAAACAATGCATGAGCCGTTACTGAACCAAGCAAAGCGTCAACATCCGTTGGCAGTGCTAATGGAAGTGTTAGACAGATGTCTAGCACGCATTCTTTTCCACATAGCAGGCATCGTAGAACAGATAAGATGCAATCTTGCCAGATTGGTCTGAATGAAAGAAACCATGTGATATTCAGATCTCTTAAACGAGCCAAGCCCAAAATGTGGATTATTTGCTCACAACACTTTGCCAGGAGAGTGTTCTCGATGGTAATCTGGGCATTGTTGGTGGATTGGCTTGCCATATCGAAGCAGAAGTAGCAAAAATAAAATTCCTGCTGTGAGTCCCAAAACGAGAGGCAGTCCGCCAAACACAGAGTGCACAAAGTTTGGAAATATGCTCAGGACTACTTCAAAGGGTGCTAACAGTACTGAAAAAATCATCTTAAATACATGTACAATACACTGGTATCAGACGTATTTAAGATACGACCTAACATTTCTGCAAAACGTATGGGGCAGTTTGTTGATAATAAGGCATGTATCTCCGCAGAGGACCTTGCAACTTGCAGATCATACGTCTCTTTGGACGAGGTCAGTGGCACAGTTTTTTGTAAAAGAATGGCTTTCATTCTGCTTAAAGTATCAATTTGAATAGAAGAGATGTTCAGTGAAGGCCAGAACGGTGACTCTCCGTCTGTCTTAGCTTTAGGAAACAATACTTGCATACAACAAGTGACCCTGGCTGACACACTTACGAGATAGGCAATTCCTGGCATCATTCCACAACAGCTGTGATCATTCAACATTATGTAGCTCCCATTGGAAAGCTGCCTAAAAATTGGATCTATCACTGCTGCCGGAGAACCTTGCAGGTGGCAGGATAAGTTGGTCGAAGAACCTTCACAGGCTCCGTGTAAATTAATACCTGGACATAAAAGTGTACTGCTTAGTGCACAGTTACATTGTGTACAACTAAGGAATACTTCTTTTCCCCCACTCCAACATTTGTGTGTGTATGGTAAATCCCAGGTTGACTTTATGTATTCTTTACCCACCTTTCATACAGGGCTGCTGGTATACAAGCAATACTGAAACTGGAAAATCGTCACTGGAAATGTAATGGTGCCATGTATTATCCATTCTATGGCTGGTTTCTCAGAAACAGTCAATGGTAATCTTTCCAGTTTTTCTATGCTCAGCACCGTATAGTCTGCTCCCCTTTGTGCCAATGAGATTTGTTTATCTGTAAGGTTAAATCCAGTAAACAATGATGTGGTGTTGATTAGACGCCAAGGCACATAGCCTGAACGAAGATTTTGTAACGTCCAGCCTAGCAGCATTATAGAACGCAATTGAGACTGTCCATGTTGTAACATGAGCAAGTCCTGTTCCATTATGTCTATGGCAGAGGATACAATGCTGTCCAAAGAATAAATTCTGGATGACAGAGTTGCTAACCCATTGTCAACTAAAGAGAGAGCTTTCTCTAAATTAATACGATCAATTTCTCGTATTCGTTCTGCAGTTTCCATTTGCGTGACTTTCCATGCTTCATTATAAGTAGCATAAATACCGGCGTATATGAAACGTTTATGACGTGGTTTATGAGGCCCTAATAAGAAGTCTCTCACATCAACGCCATCTTTAAGTAAAGTTAAGTGTTGTTTAACCTCTGTAAGTGTAGATTTTTGTAGCCATTCGAGGCATAGTTTTCCTACACTGTATGTTGTTACTATCCCTGGATGTTGTCTCTGGACATATCTTGGGTCTGGCCTAGTTACTGTAAACCCTTGTGTCTTGTTCAGGAATCTATCTTGACAGTTATTCGTGTCTGTGGGCCAGATTAACCATTTTTTCCAATCAGGATCAGTTCTGTTTTTTAGTAAAATAGTTTTTACGTCGACCCCTCCCTCTGAAGTGTTTTTACTATCAGCTGTAGGTACAGGTATGGATGGTTTGTTTAAATCCTTTATCTTGGCTAGTCCTAGACAGGATGTTTGTTGCACAGTGTCACTCAAAAACATTATTTGTTTAGGAATAATACAGGCTCGAAATAAAGCTTCTATTCCCTGTACTTGCCAGTCTTTTGAGCCCCAGACAGTTTTTGTTTCTATGTTGTCACTCCAGAAGTCGAAACCTAACTAGGACAGCTGGGCATAAAAGGCTGCTGAATAAATCTGCTTTGTGTTTATTAACATACTTTTTATTCCTGTTTTATTAACAAAAATGTTTCCGGATTTGTGGTATTAAAACCTGAGAAGTAGGGAAATTTTTCATAAAATGTTTTTGAGCTACCCTTTGGTGGCGATGGACAATGTTCCTATTGATTATAAGTATAAACATTTCTAGGGTTTGCAGATTTGTGCAAGTAATGATGACCATAGTAAATGTAAAAATACATTTGTTCATAATCTGATGAACCTTCAAAGTTTTCATGGTTTGTGAATTTTGCAGACATTTCTAAATCTGACATCATATTATTAACAGACTCAAAGTCCCAATCATCAGAAAATCTGCTGGGTGAGACAAAGTCACTCAAGGAAACCTTAAATTGGTGTGGAATCTTCAACAACTCTGCCGGACCATAAATGCCATAATCAGTTCTGTCCCATGCTATACCACCAGGTATAGGAATGGCTGTGATGTTCACTGATGACAGATCTCTTTGTTCACGATGAGATGATTTGTGTGGCTTCAGGAGCAAGTTGATTTTCTTACTTGCTGTGTCCATTTTACTATATTTTCCATCTATCAGCTTTCCCAAACTTAATACAAGAATGAGCCAAAGTAGGAGAAAAAGTACACCTAACACAATCCAAAATTCAACCCATGGTGAAACAAGATTAGTCCTTTCTAGTTGCTGAAAAAGTGCTGTTACTTTGTCTTTAAAGGTTTTAGTTGCTGGCATTGTCTCGGGTTCACTGGGATCCTCAGAAAACATATCAAAATTGCTGAAATAGCCAGAGGTAATTCTTTTGTCGGTATTGCATCCGGATTATTTGAAATCGCTGGAGCTGCTTGGTCCCTTGTCATGTTAGTATAGTCAGAGGCTAAATCATGGTAGACGGGAGTGTCTTGACGAACTGTTATTTGGGTTTCAAGAGGCACAAGTTCCATTGCTTTGTTGCATAGTCCTTCTTTTCTTACTGCAGATTCTTCAAAGGTGATGAGTCTCTCAGTTTGAACCTCTTGGATAGTAGGACGATTTGGTTGACTGCTACATCTTTGGTGTCCACTGGGCCTACTACTTATTATCGGTCACATGGTGTGGTTTCACCAGGTCAATTGATATGAAGCGGTTCTCCTTTATTCCAGCAAGGGGCGGCAGTAACACTGTTCTTGATCCGTGGATTGCTAGCACATGTACTGGTTTTCTGTATGAAGGCCCAAATTCCTTCTTATCCGTGATCTTTTCTCTGACTGGATCCCCAATCTTTGGAATCCAGACAGGCCTTGCTGGGACAGGTGTTTTTTCTTCAGTGGTCGTTGGCTTCTGTAATGTGTTGCTTAGACTTCTTGTTGTTTCATTTAAGTCCTGTAAAACAGCCAAACGGTCTTTGATATCAAAGGGTTTTTGCTCTACCACTGAAGTATGACTATCGAGGTCTTCGACAATCATTCTAGTACCAAAAAGGATTTCATATGGAGTGATTCCACCCAGAGAATTTCTTGGCAGATTGTTTAAACTACGTTGGACACTTATCAGATGTTTGACCCACCCGTCACCCAAGCCTAATACCCTGGCTGTTATAGATTGCTTTATGTCCCGGTTTTTTCTTTCCACTACCGAATTTCCCTCAGGATGGAATGGACTTGAGTACCGCAATGCAACGCCCAGATTGGCCATGGCCTCTTTGTAAGCTCGAGCGCTAAATGCAGGACCCTGGTCAGAATGTAGCGTGGCGATTGCGTATGTGCCGATAAAGACTCGCAAATCTTTTACAACAGTTCAGGCGTCAGCCGAGCGCTGAGCCCACATCCAAATGAATCTGGAGCATGAATCCACTGCGACCATGATATATTTATAGTTACCATCCCTTTGTAAGGGACTGCAGTGGTTCAGGTAAACACATGCTAATGGTTTATCTGAAATTAAAAGGGGCGTCTGCGCCGGGCGTCTCACTGATTAAACTTTCATTTTCTGGCAGATTTCATATTCCAAAACACAGTTTCTAGTTTGTTTCCTCATGCGCGGCCACCAGTATCTTTGTTTTAGTAACGATACTGTGGCGGAAACACCTGCATGTGCAGAGGCAAGCCCTTCATGTGCTGCTAAAATCAGTCCTAATCTGTGTTCCATATTTGGAATTACTCTATCCCCCACTTCAGGGATTCGAGCAAAAGGAACATTATTGGCATCAGTTATATAGGAGTACCTGGGTGGAAAGCCTTTCGGTAACGTTTTACCGCTGTCTTCATTGGAAGCGATGACAGCCTGCATTATGTTGCTGTCTATTTTTGTTTTTGAACGAGTGATTGCAGCTACGGAAGCTGTTTGCACAGATGCCTTTGTGGCTTCATCAGCCAATGAATTCCCTTCAACGTGAACGCCATCACGCTGAAGACTCAGTGTATGAATCATGTGAGTCTTTTGTAGTTCTTTCTGTAATTGAACTACTTGTTCCCAAAGCAACTTATGCTTGATTGTGCCACCTTTTGCATCTCTGAAACCGTTTTGAACCCAGTTCTGCAAGTATTCATTATAAGAATGGACACAGTAATATGAATCGCGAGCGGTATTTTCCAGCGCCATCTTTAAAGCCTGTAGTTCAGCTCGCTGAGATGTACAATCTCCTAGGGATTGAGTTTTTGTGACCATAGGTCTGAATTTACCATCACATTAGCTACCTTTAACCCGTTTCATGCACCTGCGATTTTGCGGAAGTGCGGCACTTCCGCAAAATGTGTGGGGCCGCATTGGCCGATGGCAGCACTGGGCAGGTAGTGCTGCCATCGGCCAATGGCCGACGGCAGCATGGAAGGGGTTAACTATCGCGCACGCAGCACTATAAGCTTGTTTACCCCCAATTGCGGGTTGTGCTGATCCGTCTGTATAAATTATACATTCGTGTTGTTCTAGAGGTAGAATCTCAGTGGGCAGAGGACATTCTTGTTCGTATTGTAGAAAATCTTGAGTTTTCAAGTAGCGGTCAAAAACGTATTCAACGTTTGTTGCAGCAAGAGAGTTAACCCATTGTATCCATCTCGGATGTAAAGCCTTTGCATTAGGAATGCTAGCTTTTGTCACTGCCTCTAAGGCAGGTACAGGAGTAACGACCTTTATGCATTTTACCTGTGCAAGAGCTCTCTCTTTTGTTACTGCAGTTTGAACCGGTGTCAGAAATCTTTCTATTGAAGTGAATTTCATTTCAGCTTGTGTGTACAAGTGTGATTTGTAAGCAATTGGTACTTTTTCACTTTCATTAAAGGTTAAGTACGTAAATCCGCATCTCCCTGGGATGATTCGGATTGCAAGGTTGCGTACGTTTACGCGTGTCCGTAAATGTGATGTTGCCAACATGTCTATTTGCACTGAACGCAAAATTTCTGTATGTTTTTGAGTCCAATTTGTTGTTTTAAAATCAGGTTTGATTAATTCGTAGAGAGGTTTAACCCTTTCTGCGTAATTTAGATTGTAAGTTCTTCCGAAATTCAGGAAACCTAGAATTGACTGTAAGTTTTTCAGCGTTTTTTGAGGTTGGAGCAGCGCTCGTTTTTCTAGAAAGTTCCTTGCCAGGCCTTTGCCTTCACTTGAAAGTTCGCATCCTAAAAATAGGACGTTGAGGTGGGCAATTCTTGATTTTTTTAAAGTTGAATTTGTACCCTTCAGATGCGAAACCAAGTATTATGGTGTTCAATCTGTTCAAGTGCCTGTCCAAGTCATCATCTGTTAGATAGATGTCATTGACATAAGATAATGCCTCATCATCATACGTTTGTAGTAACTCTGTTACTCTGGCTGAAAATAACCCGGGACTATTCTTGAATCCCTGGGGGGGATGACAGAAGTGACACTGTGTCCCCATAATTGAGAAAGCGGTCAAGTACCTGCTTTCAGGTGCGATATTTTGACAGAAGAAACCGTTTGAAATATCCAATGTAGTTTTAGATTTTTTGCGCACATTGTTATTCATCAGTGCTGCACTGTGTGCATTTTGTACTGCAAAGGTTTTGCAACAAGAGTTTAAATGTCTGTAGTCCAAAACTAGACGATCGGTATTGTCTGGTTTGGAGACAGGAAACAAAGGATTGTTCATTGACGAAGTGCATGTTTCAATCACCCCTTAGTATTCAAGTTGATCTAAGATCTCCCTGACCTGTTTTTTAGCTTCTTGCTTAACTGGGTACTGCCTTTGTGCAGTTGGTTGATTTTTTAACTGGATTTTATGGTGTGGAGAGTCCTCATCCCATCCTACCTGATTTTTATTTAATGCTGGAGCCTGGCTACTGCCCATTTTCTGGCATAGGTGTATTTCTTATGAATCGGAATATAATTGGAGAAGGCTGGCATAATGATGTCTTCACCATGTGTGCACCCCCTGACACATTTTGGTGGCCAGTCTTTTTCAGCTAGAAGAATGTCCTAACCCTTAGAGAGCTTCTCCCATAAGAGTGCTCTTATTTTCCTAGTTATGTCCCCCTCCATCCGGAGTGTTACTTCATATAACTTATGGGTACACTAACCCTGGTATCCGCAGTTTCAACTTGAATGTACTCATTCAAGTCCACTGTCTCCAGATGATCCTTCAGAATCTTGCGAGCTATGGTAACTTCTGCTGCGCTGTCCAGCATTGTCTGAGCCCACTCCCCGTTCTTGAGTTGTGTCCTCAAGATCCTCGGCATGTCTGATTTTTTGACCTACTACCTTCTTTTTGGTGAATTGGGTTTTCTTATTTTTTAGAATGTGTTGATCGTCTTTGGACTTCACACGTTCTTCCTTTTGTTCTGACCATCCTCTTCTTTCCGATTTCTGTGAGGAAGTCTGAAAAGTACGAGAGGAACGTGTATCAGTATCTTGATATCTATCAGGTTTTCTCAATTTATCCCTATTCCTGAGGTTTTACCTCTTTTCAGAGTGTTCCTTTTGAGAAGACCTACCTCTGGATTGAGAACGCTTCTCTTTAGGAAGTGTTTGTCTAGTATTTTCCCACTTCTTTTTAGGAGTAGTGAGAGTGTTTTTAATAAAAACCTTTTCAGGATTGTCTGTTAATTGGGGCTTTACTGGTTTCCCACCCAAACTATCCCTACCTAGTTCTTCATAGAATTTTTCTATTATTCTGGCCAGTTCATAGGGTTGCTCAGTTACATCAAGTTCTTTTAATTTTTGGCGGATCGCCACGGATGCTGCTTCACCATTAATATTAGCAAATATTATAGCTGAGACCTGTAATCTTTAAGTAATTTCATAACCAGATTTAAAGCAGGCTCTGCCTCGTATTCATTTTGAATTTGTTTCAGGACATCTGTTATTACTGCCATAGACGGAACAGCATGAGTTTTTGTGTAGATTGCAGCAAAGACTGTACCCCAAGTGTCGCAGTCCTCCAGGTGTGGTGCGATCCCCATTGGTAAACAGATTGTTAAAATTCTGCGTTTCTCATGAGGTGTACTATCTGGAAATACTGCCTCTATTTGAGTAATTTTTTGAGCTAACCAGAATGGAATTTGTTCCCGTTTTGCGGACAATTTACCAATGACTGATTGTATAGTCTGGTGTAATTTTATTTGTGTTCCCCTGATGAGGGGGTTGCTGTGGAATCCTTATAGGAGGTTGGACTGTTAAGAGTCCGCATGACATATTGAACCAATTGTCTATGTATTTTTATTATTTGTTTTAGTTGAACTAATAGTTTTGGACCTGACATTTCTTCAATGGCAGGATGTGGTGTATAGCTGGCTAGTACCGGCCATGTTGCTCCTGGTCTACCTAGTAGACCGAGCCTGGTAATGTGATTTTGATGTTGTAGGGATCTTTAAACCAGAGCGCATGCTCTAAGTATGTTAAAAGAATTTCAATGTCCTCAAAAGGAACATATTCCGTTGGAGGTTCCTCTACTTTGTAGAAGTGGAACACATGTGTTACTGGATTTGCTTTGGGGAAGACAATCCATGAATAGAATACCTCTGTCAGCCGATAGTAATGTGCCTCTATGACAAAAATTACCCTACCACCTCTTGATGATAAGCCATTTGTTATAAGCTTTATAGTGATGGTTTTCCTTAAGTTTTCCGGGATGATTATTGCATCCGGATCATTTTGTTGGAAACCTGTACCGTCTAAACCCAATTGGGCTGCAGTCCTTGCAGCTCCCCCGTTCTCGTCGTCACTCATTTTGTTGACTGAAAGTTTGCAGAGCAAGTTTCAAAGAAACAAAGATAAGGTGCACAATATTTTGGAACACTGTATCCTTCAACACTGAACAAACCAAAAAACTAATACATAGGATTTTCGTCCTACTCAGTAATGGCGGATTTTTTATCCTTTAACCCACTCCAGACGTGTATTGGAGTATTTTATGGGAAAAAGGGGTCTCTGTGAAAAGCATGACTAAGTTACTCTAGTATCTAGCGTTAAATTAGTGCCTTACCAAACGTTGGGCGCCATGTAGTGTAGTTCCAATAATCCCAATAGGCTCTGCACATTGGAATAATATATCCTATAGATGCGAAGTAGGACTTTGGTCGACTAGGTCTCTATTGAATATATTAGACTTAATTGTGAGTGGCAGCTAGCTCAGAGGTCACTAGAAATCTCTTGAATACACAAGAAGGGATTCGTTTCTGACAACCGCATAAACATGACAACTTTGTTTCCCCAAGATAAAACTGATCTTCAGAGTCGTGGAAACAATAGATAGATATTTCACTAAGTCAATTGTGCATGCTTCGTTTCACCAGAGGTGCAGAGAAATAGAGAGACAGGCGTTTTCAATAAAAGTATTTATTGAACAGTCTTATTTTACATGCAAAAGAAAAGAACTGCTACAATCGTAATAATGGCTGTAAAGTATAATGCGTACAGCAAGAAGAGTATTATAAAATAATACTGTAAAAGCATGGTATGGTTTCTAAGCCATAAAATACATACATAAATAAATAAAGATGCGTCAGGCAAGTAGATAGTCGAACTGCTCCAAACCACTGTGTGTTTGCTAGGGCAAGTGTGGGCATATTTATACCTTGAAGGTGCCTGGTTTGACGTAAAGTTGGATGTAATAACGTCACCAAAGAACCCCAAGGGAATGGTAGGTCTTTGAAAACTCCATTTTTTCTAGGACAAATCAATATTCAAGAAAGGGACTGTCCCTGACTGCTGAAGCAGAGTTTTCCAAGAAATTGTTGTGGCTTTTTGGAACTAGTGGAAGAAGCAATGTCTGTATTTGGACTGGATGGGTTATGTCTAAATATGGTTTTGCTCTCTATGCCTATATAAGGGTAATGTGAATTATACCTATATAAGGGCATGAATCAGGAAAATTACACTAGGGTCCTAAAACGCTATACAACAGCTGTCCATTGCTGATCTTAACTCGGCTGTTGGTCTTAGAGGGCCAGGGTATCATTCTATTTCTGTTGTTCTTATTTCAATTTACCATTTGGCAAAGAAATCTCTGTGACTCCAAACTTCCGTTGTGATTTTTGGGTTACTCCAAGTTACGACCGTCATTTCTCTCCCTTTTACATTTGGGAGTGTTTTGAATTCAATACTTACAATGTGGTTTGTATTTAGTTGTTTGTGTTTCAATGGAATTTGCAAGCTTTAATATTGCACTACGATTAAGAATGTCGTGGTTTCCTCTTAAATTGTAGTGTGTAATCAATTCTAACGTTACTAGACCTTCTGAGCAAATTTGTCCTTCTTCACTTTGCGGGCGATCAGCTCTATGGCGATGTAGACTTCAAGAAATTCCACTGAATATGGTTTCTCCTGACTGTATTTTCCCCTCGGTTGAAATTTGGGGGCAAGTTGTTTATATCACGACAGGTTTGATCATATCTGCTTTTGTTTTTTTAAAGTTTGACTTGGTCTCCTGGTGATGGGGAGCGATCGATCTGAATTGCCAAAACGTGCCTGGGTTTTGGTGATTGCTGCAATTCAACCACAGTTTTGCTGATTTGGGCTCTTAATTTTTTTGGGAAGTATTGGGATATACTTTGTTGTTCTACCCGTGGAATTTGCAGTGATTTGCCATCTTTATTTTGATCTTTGATAGAAGGGAATGATTGCCAGAGGTCTTTGTCACTGGTTGTCTGCATTGTTGTTCAGTCTAATAGAGAAATATTCATTCCGTGATTATTGGATTGGTGTTTGAGTTCAGATGACTTTTCAGTTTGGTGCTTATTTGCCTTGTCTTCGACAAGCCAGTTTCCGGGGGTTGTTTTGTGCGGATTCGTCTGGTGGCCGCTTGAAGAGGATCGCTCTAGGGCCTGTTTTTGGAAAATCTTTGCTATAACTTGGCATCTCTTTTGCTTGTTTTGCCTTGACTTTCTCAGTCTCTTGCCTTCCCGTTTTGTTAGTGGATTACTGGGGTTTTGTTGCTGTGATTTTGAAGCTGCTACATCAGGCGCTAGGTTGTCAAGGTGTTGGTTGTTTTGATGATTACTTCGTATTGACGTGTCATTTGATGTTTCTGTCTGCATATCTGAGTTTGAATCGCTTAGGGTGCCATCGGTTTCCTCTGTGCTTTCCAAAGTACGCGGAGGAAATATGGGGTTCTGTTGAGTCACAGCTGTTTTAGTAGAGGTGCTATCAACAGGTGTGACAATGTCCGTTGTTTTTTTTTTACTTCACCAGAATGTCTGTCAGAATCGCCGGGATGGACTTTAGTTGATGCATGGTGCTGGAACATTGGCATTCATGATACGTTGTGTGAGGATCTTTCTGCACCCGCTCAATTATAGAATGTATTACTTGGATTTTCTTTCTATGCCGGAAACATGTAGTGCAAGAGGTCTACTTGCAACTCTAACTTTTCTGAATGTTGGAATAATGCTGACAAAATGGTTTCCATTATATTAATGAATGGAGGCCATAGCGGGGCTTGTAAGAGTGAAAGATGGTCTGTCTGATTGGCAGCCTGTCGCTGGCTAAAGTGGGTATCATCTCCTGGTTTGGTCATAGTGTTATCCTTGAGGTCTCCTATCTGGCTTGTGCTTTGTTGAATACTGGGACCAGACCACAATTGAGACTTTATTGGTTGATCTAGTCTTGAGTGAACTATGAGTCCAGTCCCTGATTGTGTTTTTATTGGTGAGAGTATGGTATTATAATCGTAATCTTAGAGGAGCCCTGTTAATGGTTGTTCATTTGGGGTGATAAGAGGAGTTTCTGCCATCTGGACTTCTTATTCTGGCCCAAATGAACTTATTAGGCATTCCTGAGTTTCTGAAGCTAGTTTGGGCAGAGTCGCTGATTGTCCCTCCAAAAATGTTTAGTCTCTATTGCCCTTACAGTCCACACTGGCTTTGGAAGAAAGTAATTAACTTAACACCTGTAAGGAGGAAGAAAAGGAAAAAAGAGAATATTCAAGAAAGATGCATTGTCTTGGAATTAAATCAGATCATGACAATATGAGGAGCATGCAGAGTTCCGAGGGACATGCAATGTGTTCATTGTAAGTGGATTAGGTTGTGGTCTATAAAGGTGGCTTGAGCTGGCTATGTCATAAAATTGACAAGTGAGTTGTGAGGGTGCACGTTATATGTGTGCATGAACAAAATCCATGCATAGTCATGCTGTGTAGAATACCTTCTGCTGATCTTGCTTCAAGTAAATCCAGGAAAGAACAGGGCTGAGTTAAATTAATAAAAACGGATCCGCGGATGGAAAAAATATCATAAGAAACTGCTGATGGGAATATATTCTAAAAATAAAGATGAAGGAATGCTGGGTACCTACTCCAATAGTAGTTGATTGACCCTCTGTTCAAACAAGCAAACTGATCCAAGAAATTAAGAACGCCAAACCATCAGAAACTAGTGAATGAAAGTGGGAGAATATTGTCAATAATTGGTATGATCTTTAGGAGAGGGAGAGCAAACCACCCAAGAGGTTGGAACAGTATCCATGCTTGCGAGAAACAAAGGAAAAACTCCTCGGAAAAGAATACCCCGGGATCACCAACCTCCGTACGAACCAACCCAGAATGGGAAGGCAAGAAATCCATGTTCAATAAGAGGCAAAAGATGAAAAAATGGCTATAAACCCCAAAAGGGACAGGAGACACATCTGAAGAACAGCCATGGCAGTACCAACATTGGGGTCGGCATTGGAGATGTGATGGAAATGTCTCCAAAAACATATCGACCAAAGCAAAAAGTATCAGTAGCTTTGCGCAGGACAGAAGCAGATTAAAGAAGGCCATGCAGAGGCATAGTAGAGAAAGGATCGGCAGAGTAGGCCACCCATGCCAAGATACGGACATGGCATGTCCATAAGGGTCCTTAAAGAGAAGAGACGGGGCAGGAACCCGTTTTGCCAGTGCATAGCGAGAGCCAGCACAAGAAGGGCTAGCGCCTGAATAGAGAAAAGAAGGAACACCATCCATATCTGGGCCAGGGAATGCACCTGAAGCCAGGAACTATGCCCCTTCTCTTGCGTCTGCTACGGATGAAGGGCGCCAGATAGATAGAGAGGAAGGAATGACATCCTGGCCAGTGTTGAGAAACACTCAACAGCAAGGGGGGGCACCGTTTCACTAAAACATGGCATGTTGAGTCCCCTATAAGGGGCACCTATCTTGTCTGGATCAGTTGGAGGAATAGCTGCAAGGCATACAGACAAAGTACCCTTAGGACAGGGAGCATGCAACAGTGCATCCGCACAATATCATGAAAATACCCCAATGAGAACCTAAGGAAAAAAGTAAAAGAACACTGTGCAGCCACCAGCGTAGAAACCCAACAAGGCCAAGAAATAAGATGCTTTTCAAAGAACTGGGGACCACAACCTGTCATCGACAGAGTAATAGTAAAAAATGGAAAATACCTGCCAGGGCAGGAGCACCACACCGGATGCCACTCTGAGGCGGTGAGTGAAAAGAAGAAGCCACAGGCCACCGCCCTACAATGGCTCACATAGAAAAGAAATTAAAGAGGCCCTTCCCGCCCATAATGAGTAAGGGGGGAAGAGAAGGAAGATATAGCAAGCAGGGATTTAGTTTTCACTCCACTCCCGACTATCCCGAAAACAGCGTAAAGTGGAGTCCGCTCGAAAGCCAAACAGATATATAACCATCGAAAGGCATGTTCACCAAGGCAGACTGAACAGCCTCACAGAAGCCAGAGGTGCATAGCCAGACACACCAGTGAAGTGCTACCAAAGAGCCATGGCTCGTCTGACAATCTTTGGTATTCATGCCACAACTAATCAGCAATTTAGCAGTCTGACTGCCATCCTGGACCACCTGAGTAAGAGTGTTCAGAGTGTCATCAGGGACGGAGGGTAAAAGGTGCAAGACAAATCACACAACACGTGAGAAAACTGCCCAAAACACAGGCAGTATTAAGGGACCATAAAGCGGAGCTAGTAGAAGAATAGAAATATAGACCAAGAGCATCTAGACTTTTAGACTCCCTGTCTAGAAGGACGTCAGGCAGAGAGCTGATGGTGGGGGAAGCTGTAGCAGTCTGAACCACAAAGCTACTTGGAGTAGGCTGTCGGAAAAGGCAGCTCCGTTTCCAGGGGCAGCATAGTGCCTATGAGGTATAGATCAGTCCATGGAAGCCCTTGAAATGGGTTTAGCCCAAGTGCCCAAAAGAATATCAAAGAGGGCTTCACTGGAGGAGCTTCGCGCGCACCCAAGATGGTCGCGTGAGCACAGGGCTCCCGGACCCTCGCCACCTCCATCGACTATCCTGTAATTTATCCTGATTCGGACGACGGGTGTTTATTGGCACAGTTCTACTGCTCATTTATTTGTTCCAGCGAACTTTTTTGGACTTCGGGGTCCAGAGCTACAGACTGTCGCAGTTTTCTGGCCTTCTCCTGGGTGACGCCCCGCGCTATCTTGTCTCGCTTGCCGTCCAGTAAGTGAACAACAACGGACTGCCAGACTTGCGTGGGCTGGCGATAGCTTTCGGTTTCGATTCCTGTCCGGAGCTCCACCTGACTTTGCAGGCTCCGTGGACGGCCGGACGCTCCTACACCCTTGGTCTCTCCGTTCCTACTACCGCTCTATAGCGGCTTCCAGATCTGAGACTGGCACCACATTCGCCCTTTTGGTCCTACATTTGCCTCCGCAGTCACCATTTTCACCCGTCAACAGGCGACCCGTACGGGTCTAGGATCCAAGATGGCCACCAAGCCTGAGGGTGGGAAGCGCGGGCCTAAATCGGGCGTTCGAGGGAGTGCTCTGCAAACAAACATTATGGACCGGTACACTCTAGCTAAGGGATCGCCGGGAGCAGTAGCTAAACCCTCGACGACAATGCCGGAGGACTCATCGATTGAAGACGAGCCCTCGCTGCGAGATCTCATGGGTGCCATCACCGGTATGAAGGCCTCATTGGGGCAACAATATGAGGCCTTGACTCTCAAACTGGATACGGTGGCGATTGATGTCAATCTGATCAGGGCGGACTTGGCGAAAACAAACGAAAAGGTCAAATCCCTGGATCTTCAGACCTCTAGCCTGGTCACCGATGTCTCTGAATTGCAGGCTGAAGTCGGGAATCTGAGGAAAGCCAATGATTATTTCTCGGGGCGCCTAGAGGATTATGAAAGCCGTGCCAGGCGCAATAACATCCGCCTGATTGGGGTCCCGGAATCATCGACTGCTGCCTCGACGGACCTACTGGTGGAAGACCTGGTGCTGAATAACCTGGCGCCCAAGGGTCTCAGCAAGATCTTCGCTGTAGAACGTGCACATAGGATCCCTGGCGGCACACCTAAATCGGGTGCGAACCCTCGACCCATTATTGCGAGGATCTTTCATTTCCGGGACAGAGACGCTATCCTGCAGGCTTCGCGGCCATCTGGTCCCATTGCCTTTGAGAACTCTACTGTCAGCTTCTATCCGGACTTTACACAACAGGTCCAGAAACTGAGGCTGGGGTTCCAAGGGGTCAAGAAGAGACTCCGGGAAAGGTCTATGAGGTATGCCATGCTCTTTCCTGCCCGTCTGCGGGTGGTACATAGGGATCGTACTTTTTTCTTCGACCATCCTGGGGTCATGAGTGACTGGCTTGACACGCTACCTACGGATCCTGAACCTTTTGAGGACTCTGGCAAGTCGGATCGGGCGGAAGGTGGCCCGACAGAGCAGGAGTAGCTGTTGCCTTTGACCCCGTACCCTTCCCGTTGGCTTTGAACTGTGCTATGTTGTGTTCTTAGTGTTTGCAAGTAATAGTCTTTTTGGGGGTGGGTGGGGGGTGAACGGGTCCTTTCTCCTCCTGGGTTTTCTTTTCGTAGACTAGTTGGGTGGTTGGGCGACAGGCACACTGCAAGTTTATGGGGCTCTTTGGTCTTCAGCAGGGGTGCGGGGTGGGGGGTATAGTTGTTTTGACATTGTTGGGGGAACTGGGTTGTTTGTTTGCATTTTCTTGTTACTTGCAAGGCGAGGGAAGAGCGCAATCCTGTTTTTTGCAGTTGCTTTGGGTGTGGGGCGGGGGAGGGGCTGAACGCGGGGATGGGGACTTCGGTTATTGTGTTGGAACGTAAACGGGTTGGGGGATGGGATTAAGAGGAGGGTGGTGTTGCAATTGCTGAAACGTTTGACTCCAGATGTTGTTTTACTGCAGGAGACTCATTTGCTTGGCAACAAGTGCTACGCTTTGAATAGGCGTGGTTATCGCCTTGTGGCGCACTCGGGTTTCACTTCGGGCTCTAGGGGGGCGGGCATTCTGGTTCGGACCTCCCTCCCATTGGCCATTGATGATGTCATTCTGGATGATAAAGGACGATATGCCGCCATTGTGGGGCGCTGGGAGGGGAAGGTTCTTATTTTGATTTCTGTGTACGTGCCCCCGGGCCTCCAGGCCACCACATTTGCTGATCTGAGTGGACTTATCCTGGGTCTCCCCGAGGGTCTGCTTTTGGTTGGGGGTGATTTTAATGCGGTGGTCTCGGGGATGCGTGATCGTCACCCTCCCAAGGAACTGCCGAAGGCCCAGACTTGGTTGAGTGACTTCCTGGAGACGCTGGGGCTCACTGATTGCTGGCGGTTGCTTCACCCGGGACAGTTGCAATATACCTATCATTCTGGTGCTCATGGTAGTCTCTCGAGGTTGGACCACGTATTACTGCCCTCGGTCCATGCATCCCTCATACGGGAAGTTAAACATCTGGCACGGGGCATCTCGGACCATTCTCCTCTTTGGCTGGTGGTTGATGCACGGCAGGGTTCGGCGGGCCGAGTGGCTCCGATCAACCCCTGGTATTTGAAGGACCCCAGGGTCAGGGTTGAGCTGGTTAAAGCACACAATTGTTATTTTTAGGAAAATGTGGGCTCTGTTTCCTCCCCTAGTTTGCTTTGGGAAGCTTATAAGACGGTCATTCGTGGCCAGGCCCTCTCACTGATTGGTAGCGTGAAGTTGGCCAACCGCGCTGAGATGGTTCGACTTGAGGGGGAGGTCACGGCCCTGGAGGAGCGCTTGGAATCTGGGGTTACCGCTGAGGGGTTACACCTACTGGAGTTGAAGCAACATGAATACAGGGCTCTGGTCACTGAAGCTGCTAAGGAAATGGGGAGGGAACAGCAGGGACGCTTGTATGATGTGGGTGATAAGGCTGGGAAACTGCTTGCTTGGTTGGATAAGAGGGAGAATGCAAGTCGTGTCGTCCCTGTGATTGTTGCGGAGAATGGGGAGTGTTGTACAGACCCTGTTGATATTGTTGCATGTTTTGCCGATTATTTCCGCGAGGTGTACTCCCAGGTGTCTGATCGCTCAGAGCAGGACTCCTGCCTGCTATTGCGTGATATTGCACTTCCCCGACTGTCTGACATTGATAGAGATGCTCTGGGTGCCCCGCCTACTGTGGACGAGATTGCCGCTGCTGTCCGTTCGGTCCGATCCGGCAAGGCCTCGGGCCCTAATGGGCTCCCCATTGAGCTATATAAACTGCGCCCGGATTCGCTGGCTCCTCATCTGCGCTCTATGTTTCTTGAGTCTTTGGAGGTGGGTTTTCTCCCGCCGGACCAGAGACTGGCCACTATTGTTGTCATCCACAAGGATGGTAAACCTCGGGATCGCTGTGCCTCTTTTCGACCCATTTCGTTGATTAACGCGGAACCTAAAATCTTGGCCAGGTTGCTGGCGACACGTTTGGCGACCGTTATTGGGGAACTGGTTCACCCTGATCAATCCGGCTTTATACCGCATCGTAACACGGCGCTTAACCTCCGAAGGTTGCATGGCGTCCTGGCACGGGCCGCGACGCTGCGTGAGCCCGCCATCTTGGCGTCCTTAGACGCTACGATGGCGTTTGATACAATAGAATGGCCGTATTTGTGGGCGGTTCTTGCTAAGTTTGGTTTCGGTTCGGAGTTCGTTCGGTGGGTCAAATTGCTTTACGCCGGTCCCATGGCTCAGGTGGTGGTCAATGGTCGGGTCTCTGCGCACTTTGCACTGAGCAGAGGGACGCGACAGGGCTGTCCCTTGTCCCCCTTGTTGTTTGCTCTCGCCTTGGAACCGCTGGCGGCCTGGTTGAGGTGGGAACCGTCCCTGAAGGGCATTAGGTGGAACTCGGAGTTTGAGGACCGTGTATCTCTCTACGCTGATGATATTCTGCTTTATCTTACATCACCCCGTACATCCCTCATTGTGCTGTTTGATGTCTTAACGTCTTTCCGCAAAAACTCGGGTCTTGTCATCAACTGGTCGAAGTCCTGTGTATACGTCCTGTCGGGTGCCGCCCCCCTTCTGCCAAGTGGTTGTCCTATCGCGATTGTGAAAGATGGCTTTAAATACCTAGGCATTTTTATCTCGCTGAGCCCTGCACTGCGGTTTGACCGTAACTTACTGCCCCCTCTTCAGCGCCTTCGGGCAGATGTGGTCGCTTGGGGGAAACTTCCTCTCTCTCCCCTGGGTAGAGCGGCATTGTTTAAGATGATGTCACTGCCCCGCTTCCTCTACGCATTGCAAAACACACTTGACGTCGTCCCGGCTACTTACTTCCGTGAGGTTGAAAGTTTACAGCGGCAACTGGTGTGGGGGGGTAGGCCCCGGATCGCCATTGCTAAATTGACGCTCCCGTGGTACGACGGTGGAATTGCTTTGCCCCATATCCGTCGCTATTATTGGGCGTCTCAACTGGGGGCGATAAATCATTGCATGTATGGCCCTTTGCCGAATCCGGCCTTCGAGATGGACAAATGGTTATTACCGGGGGGCGACTTCAATAGAGCCCTCTACTCGAAACTCACCCCTCGCAACGTGACGGGCCCCACCAGGACGGCTGTCCAGGTGTGGCGACATGCTTCCATGGCGCTTGGGTGGACTGGTAAATTGACTCGTGCCACCCCCCTGTACGCGTCTGATAGACTTGGCTCACTTTGGCAGTTTCGGGGGTTCGATAGGTGGGACTTGATTGGTATCAGCAGGATTGATGATTTTTGGACTAAGGGGAGAATGAAGACGTTTGAGGAATTGAAAACCGAGTACGCTTTGAGCGATCGTGAATTTTTTCGCTATGCGCAGGTCCGCCACGCGGTGCTCTCGGTCTTCCCTTCGGGTGTGGAGATACCGGAGTCGTCCCCGCTTGAGGACAGGGTACTGGACGGACATGTTCCTGACAGTACGATTTCGCTTATTTATAAAAAATTAATCAACTCCAGGTCTGATCTCCTGGTTCGCCTTAGAGAGGTCTGGACTGGTGATGGGCTGGTGCTGGACGATGAGGACTGGCAGGCGGCGATCTCCTCCCCTAAGGAGGTGGCCATCCAGGCGCGCCTTAGATTTGTGCAACTTAAAATCCTGCATAGAGTGTATGTCACTGGTCCCCGTTTGGTACACATGGGCTTCTCTGTGGATGGTTTGTGTCGGCGTGGATGCGGTCTCCTGGGCACCTTTTTACATATCATCTGGGAGTGCCCTGAGATAGTGTGATTCTGGTCCCG
Organism: Lissotriton helveticus; assembly: GCF_964261635.1. Lineage (NCBI taxonomy): Eukaryota > Metazoa > Chordata > Amphibia > Caudata > Salamandridae > Lissotriton > Lissotriton helveticus. The sequence continues at coordinate 189,245,161 of NC_136070.1, read as the reverse complement.
TGTGCACGAGGTGATGAGTGAGGTTACGGGGGTGCGATCGATGCCGGAAGCTAGGAGATGCCTGCTGAACGTATGGGAACCGAATGATTACACCGTGTCGCAGCTTCGGTGGGTGACCTTGGGCAATATGATTGCCAAAAGAGACATTGCGCAACTGTGGGGCGCTCAGGGCCCGCCCGGGATTCGGAAATGGAAACAAAACATGGACTGGTGCATGTTCAGAGAAAAAACTGTATATATTTCTCGAGGTACCCCCCGAAAATGGGGGAAGATATGGACTCAATGGAACACTTATCGTGGTGATATATGTGCCCCTCCTCTTCCTGACCCAGATGTTGCACCCACGTCCCCGTAACCCGAGGGTTCCTTCACATTCTATTGTATACTTGTTGCAATTTGTCTCTTCTGCCCCCCCCCCCCTGTGTGATTCTTTCTCGATGGAACAAATGCTCATGGTATTGCCCTTCCCGCTCCAACACCATGTACTGCAACGTTGTGTATACTGATGTCTCTTTTTCTTCTCTTCTTGCAAGTTGTTTGTGTTTGTGTTATAAAATCAATAAAAAGTTTTCAACAAAAAAAAAAAGAGGGCTTCACTGAAGGGGAGCACAGATTCAGTCCTCATCTGGCCCTGATGAAGCACCCCAAGTGGGAGATTAATGGCCACCTCCACAGAGGGAAGCTGCAGCCCCAGAACCACAGCAACTCTGCAAAAGCTGAGCTAGCCTCCGAAGTGAGGCTAGGAGGAGAAAAGATGCCAGAGGATGGGGAAGAATCCAGGCTAGTAGCCTCACCAAAGTCAGACACCCAGTGAAACTCTGGAGGAGACTCAGGAATGTCAGTTATGCCATCACTGACATCACCAAAATGTCTGTGTCCCAAGGGGAAAATAGCAGGGTACTCCTCTGAAAGCAGAGGAAGGTAGCCCGAAAAGAACTGTTCCACTGATGCCGTTCCCGAGGTCAACTGGCTTTGGGGAGGAGAGACCAAGTAGTGGCGGTCAGCGTTCTCGATGGCGCTGCCAGTGGATCCAACACTGGCTTCACATGTGCAAACCTCAAAGAGCTGTGCATCAGAGCCGATAATGGTTAGATCACGGATTCATAGGGCATCACTGACACTGAGGAGTCCCGCCAGTTTGGAGTCGGTCAAGGCTTCACCGAGCTCCTTGGGGCCGAGATGCGCACCAGAGGGAGACTGAAAGTGAGAAAGGTATGAAGGGAAAGCTACATCTGAGCCACAGTCACCTCAGTGTTGGGAAACACCAAAGGTTCAGGATAGATTATCGCTCCGACCCTGAAATCGAAGGAATAGGAGGCTTGTCAGGGACACTGCACGAATGTGGTAAAGTCGGGGAAGACAGCAGTGCCAAACACCTACGGCGTGACTTAACAGCCGACAGCGAGGACGAAGGACTTTGGCAGCTGGTCCTTGAGTGGTACTCTGGGAAAGAAGAGGCCCCCGATCGATGAGTGACCTTCGATCAGCACGTCGCTAACAAGGTCATGCATCACTCCGATCGTAGCTGAAGACATGAGCTGCACCATTCGGAATCGGGGTGCATGCCTAAACACCACATGTAAATAGAATGAGGATGCAGGGTCAACATCATAGTCCAATGGGCCCAGAGAATACTTCAGAAAAGCACACTGTTTTGTTGACAACATCGAGATAGGCCAAAACGGCCAGAGGTACCGCTCTTTGTATCTGCGTGGAAGAGCGGAAAGGAAGAAATTGATGTCAGCGCGTCGGGGGAGGGCTTATATGGACGCTACCGATGTCACACCCAGTGGACTATGTTGTTACAGAGTCCCTCAATGCCCTTTACTGACGCGTAGAGTTACTGGTATAGAAAAGTTTCTAGATCCAGTCTGGCACCTGGGGACAATTCTAAGGTAAGGAATCTGCGGCTAGACATCTCAATCAGATACAATGTACTTACTAAAGTACACAAAGCTACGCAAAGTGGTTTTGCACGGCTTAATAAATTCCCCAAAAAGATTTTGTATTGAGTCTGTGCCACAAAAGTGACCCAACATAAAATCTTAATAAATCTGCCCGTTATTGCATAGCACTGGGCCAGAGCTGACTTTGTTGGAAGGAAAGAGAAGTGAGATCTGCTGGGATGTGCATTGTTACTATCATCTCAAATCTGAAAGCTATTGTGAGATATAAAAAAGCATCCATAGTGTATGGATATTTGAGACCTGCCATCATGGACTAGATTAAAGTCCTCCGATTAACCCACAGTGTGTGACAGATCTTTTCAGTTATTCAATGCCTGTTCATTTAGTAATGGTTGGTTTAGTGGCTGCGTTGTACTGGTGATGTACAGTCCTTGTAGCACATATGTCTTAATTGAATGTAAGAGTTGTCGACCGCCTGGTGGTATGGTATAAGTGTGGGCCAGAAATACGTATGAACTTACATAACTATATAATACCCCAGCGAAGCATGGGTCAACACTCCTTAACTTACATAATTATTGAAAGCAGTTTTCTGTTTGGATTGTTTCCAATCTGTGGATTGTATACTAAAGATTGAGCTAGAGGTTGTGACTCTCTTTCCAGGTTCTGTTGTTGGGATGTGTGGTGGTGTAGTTGTCTTAGAAATAGACATATTTTCAACTGCCTTCCGAATTGTATATGCTCCTGGATGCCTCGAATGCTGGCAGGTAGTGTGTTCCAGAGCTCGGTGGCTTGTACTGAGAAAGCTGTGCCTCCCATGGATTTCTTCTGGTAAGGTGGTATGATAAATGGTGCAAGCCTGGAGCGCAGTGCACTGATTTGTTTGTATCACTTGAACTTAGCTTGTAGGTATAGTGGCGCCTTTCCTTGGAGGCTTTGTAAACAAGGAAAAGTGCCTTGAGCATTGTCCTTCTCACTATATGTAGCCAGTGGAGTGATTGCAAGACTGGCGTCATGTGTTCTCTTGGGTGAAGGCAGAGAAGAGTCTTGCAGCTGCATTTTTGGATGAGTTCTATTTTGTATTTGATGAATGTGGGTGCTCCAAGGCAAAGGCTGTTGGCGTAGCCGAGATTACGAGACACAACATAGTGTTTATATTGACTAAAAGGCACTCAGTTTTTGCTGTTAACATGTGGTATCAAATATAGGTCTAAATCAATGGCTACCCGTAGGTTTCAAACTTCTCGATGTTGTTGGAATGGCCTTACTCTCCATAGGACGGTAGGCTGGTGTAAGAAATTGGGTTACTGGTTGAGAGGGGTGAAACCCTACTCAAGCAGGAACCACAATCCTTGTAAGGGTGAAGTCACAAGCAACTCTAAATTAGCCTGTGCTCAACCCTCGGGTAGCTGGCATAGAGCAGTCAGGCTTAACTCACAGGCAATATATAAATTCTTTTTGCAGCTATTCAAACAGTAATAATAGGAAAATACAACACAGGAAGAATCCCACAGCAATATAGAAAGAAATCTAGTAAATAAAACAAGACCAAAACAACAAAAATCCAATTAGTAGAACCAGAGATATGCAGGTTTAAAGATTTCAGTTAAAAAAGCGCTGAAAAAGCTCAAAGTGTCAACTGTGGATCTCTGGTCGTGCCGGCTACAGGAACCCAGTTGGGCCCGTTGACCAAGAGTACTTTAAATCCTGGTTGCAGAGCGTTGAGAGTGCCTGCGCTGTCTTTGAGGAAGCCATTGGCAAAGGGACTTGCGATGCCTTGAGGATGTGTTGCCTACCGGCTGATTCCAAAGAAGCTGCGGGGCTTGCAATACGGAGGCCTTGGGTTGTTGTGGAGAATGCCGTCAACTGAGGGATTGCAATGCAACGGTCTGTGTCGAGGCTACATCGTGCAGCTGTGGTTTCGATGAGGTTTTGGGCTTCGGCTGAGATGCAAGTTCCTTGCAATAGGAAAGTTCACGCAGCAGGCGTGATTTGTTGGTTCTGCTCCGGGTTGCGCTGTGAAGCAGGAGATGCGCTGGCTCTGCTGGATCAACAGAAGGGCTGGAAGAGCACCTTCAGGCCCACCTTTAAGAGTCCACGGCTGGGGTGGCACCACTTGGTGGGGTAAGACTCAAATTTGCAGAGTCCAGCTGCTGGTTTCAAGAGACTAGCCCTTGGAGCCGAATGTATGATGTTACTTAGCATGCCATTACTTAGTATGCCTTTTCTACACAGTTTTTACTTAGCAAATGCCTTTAATTAGCAGTATTTTAAAACGCATGCCATTACTTCGCAAAATCATAGAAAACCATTAAAGTGGCATTACTTAGCAGTACATTACTTTGCAGGTTTTTACTACGCATACAGATTCTTTTTTCTTTTTTTTACCCTACACGCCAACACTACCCTCCACGGCCCCTACACTTCCCTAAACCCTAAAACACTACCCCCTACACTACACATACACTACAACACTTCCCTAAACCACTAACCCCTACACTACACACACACTACAAAACTACCCTTAACCCTAAAACACTACCCTACACTACACATTCACTACAACACTACCCTAAACCCTAAAACACTACCCTCTACACTACACATACACTACAACACTACCCTAAACCCTAATAGACTACCCTACATTACACATACACTACAACACTACCCTAAACCCTAAACCACTACCCTACACTACACATACACTACAACACTACCCTAAACCCTAAAACACTACCCCCTACACTACACATACACTACAGCACTACCCTAAACCCTAAAACACTACCCCCTACACTACACATACACTACAACACTTCCCTAAAACACTACCCCTACACATACACTACAACACTATCCTAAACCACTACCCTACACTACACATACACGACAACACTACCCTAAACTACACATACACTACCCTAAACCACTACCCTACACTACACGTACACTACAACACTACCCTAAACCCTAAAACACTTCCCCCTACACTACACATACACTACCCTAAACCCTAAAACACTACCCTACACTACATGTACACTACAACACTACCCAGAACCCTAAAACACTTCCCCCTACACTACACATACACTACCCTAAAACACTACCCCCTACACTACACAAACACTACACCTTAATACACTACCCTACACTACACGTACACTACAACACTACCCTTAACCCTAGTACACTACCCACTACACATACACTAAAACACTACCCTAAACCCTAAAACACTACCCCTACACTACACGTACACTACAACACTACCCTAAAACACTACCCCCTACACTACACATACAATACAACACTACCCCCCACACTACACATACACTACAACACTACCCTAAACCCTAAAACACTACCCTACACTACCCTAAACCCTAAAACACTACCCCTTACACTACACATACACTACAACACTACCCTAAACCCTAAAACACTACACCCTACACTACACATACACTACAACACTACCCTAACTACACTGCCCCACTTACCTCTCTCTCCTCGTGTTCCCTCTCTTCACCTTCAACCATGGATCCACTCTTCTCCTGCAAAGTAAGGGCATATGTGAAGTAACGACATATGCGAAGTAAAGGCATGCTTAGTAGAAGCATGCGTAGTAATGGACTATGCGAAGTAAAAGTTGCTAAGTAAAAAAATAGCAAAGTAAAAGTTGCTAAGTAATGGTTGTTTACCCTTGGAGCCACTTTGGTGGTCCTGAGGATAGGTTGCAGGTCTAGTCCGTCTCACCTAGGCAAAAGGGCAGCAGGTCAGCACAACAGTGCAGCAGTACTTCAGGTCAGGAGTTCAGCAGAGTGGCAGTCCTTTCAGCTGCATAGCAGTGCTTTTTCCTGGCACAGTCTTCCACAGGTCCTGAAGTGCACTGGAAAGTTGAGTCCAAGGGTCCAATATTTATACCTAATGATCACTTAGTAGTAGGAGAAGCTTCTGGAGGTTTCCACCCCCCTGAGGTGTCAGGCATCTCCTTCCTCCCTGTCCTGCCCCCAGGCTGTCCAGGGTCATAAAAGACTAGTGAACAAATCCTCTGTAAGAGTGCTCAGGCAGAGCCTTTGTGATGTTCAAGTCTGGTAGGTGACAGCATCTCCACCTCGTTAACTTAGAGCAGCCCCTCCTGCCACCACCTATCTTCCCTTTGTCTCACTGTCTTCGGGCAATACACAAAGACAAACTGCCAGCTACACCTATTCATGTAGCCAGGAATCAAGCTACAGGCACCAAATAGTAGGGACAAGAAAATAGCAACTTTCTAAAAGTGTAACAAAAAACAATGGTTCTTGTGGAAAAAATACTGGACTACGTAAATGCTATAATGCACAATCGCAATAAATATGGGTCATGTGAATGTCTGAAGGAAAGGAGGACAGGTACACTTGGATTAATTATTGACAGTTTATATTATTTTGTAAAGAATATAAATATGTACAACAAAAATAGTGCATAGTGTCCCCAGTGTAACATGGAACCAAAAAAAGACCGACTAGTGACGTTGTGGCATTTACAATTTGGCTTCTGTTATTCAAAAAACGACCATTTACAATTTTCACAATATTAGCAGCCACTGTATTCAATCATCAGAGCTGACACCATGGTTCCTTTTATAAACTGTCGACGGGGGTGTCGACCCTTTGCAGAATACAGGGTCTCGTCAGGACCTAAAAATATAGGGACATCTGAAAAGGGAATGCTAAAGCTGCACAGCCACGTGATGGGAGTGAGAAGCACCGGTCAAGTGAGAAGGAAAGTGAAAAGATACTCACACTGGACCCAGTGTGAAGGAAGTGGATGGCTGGTGCTGACAGATGAAGAACAGGGCAATTGTCACTGTTTAGTATGCAAGGCTTCTTTAAAAGACGCTCGGTTGTGTTCGTGTTTGCATAAACCTTTTTCTTACTGAATGATAAAGGCAATGGTGCGGGTACTGGTGGGTCCCGTCGAATTGATTTCTTCTGAATGAATCAGGGAGAAGAAAGCGTGCGTCCGCTACACTCAAGACGTCTGAAGCAGTCCTTGCTGGTTCGGTGACCGAACCGGATGGGTCCAGTGTGAGTATCTTTTCACTTTCCTTCTCATTTGACCGGTGCTTCTCACTCCCAGCATTCCCTTTTCAGATGTCCCTATATTGTTAGGTCTTGACGAGACCCTGTATTCTGCAAAGGGTCGAAACGCCGTCGACAAGTTTATAAAACGAACCCTGGTGTCAGCTCTGATGATTGAATACAGTGGCTGCTAATATTGTGAAAATTGTAAATGGTCGTTTTTTGAATAACAGAAACCAAATTGTAAATGCCACAAAGTCACTAGTCAGTCAGTCAGTCAGTCAAAACTCTTTATTTCGATTAATCAAAATCATAATAGACAAAATAAGAACATACTACATAGAAGTTTAAAATATTCACATAAATATGTGTAAAAATTACAACTAATATACAAACTAATTATAATACAAATCAAATTTCAAAGCTTTATTCGACGCATGTCATAAAAGCGATTATACATCCTAACACTACATTATAAATACTACAAAGTTAATCTAAAAAACTCAATAAACCATTATGCTGTCACTTTCCAAGATAAAAACAATTTATACTAGCAATTACAAACAATACAATAAGACATTGATCGAGAAGTTAAACATGCATAAAATGGTGTCATAAAAAATCATTGGGTAGCAACTGGGAATTGCAGAAAGCGGGTGCGTAAAATCCAAGCCCACCCCAAAAGTTTTGCAACAGCTGTCGCCGTACAAGGTGAGCAATCTGATTCAAGTAATCTTAACGCCTCGATGTACCTACGTGTTCCCAAATTTAAACACACTGGTTTTGTCCACTTGCGACGGGGATTTGCATAAAGGGGACATACAAATAGCAGGTGCGAAATGTTCTCAAATAAATCTTTACAATAGTTGCATTTGTCATCCTCAGATGGTGACCATTTGTAAGTAAATGCCTTTAGCGACAGGGTCCCGGTTCTAAATTGAAAATACAATTTTCTATCGAACGGCCTTTCGATAATGTCCCAGTAAGGCTCACATGATGGAATAGGTTTGATATCAAGAAAACGACCAATTAGGTTGGTATTAGATACAAAGCCATAAGCAGTCAACCAGACCATATCCCAGTAAAAAAATTTTAAAAGTTGCCTTTGATGGAAAGCTTAAGGCATTGGGATTAATCCATAAATGATCTAGTTCCAGCTTTATTAACATACCCCTTAGTTCTTTAAGCCACAGAATGGAATGAAAGTAATCTGCCCTGATAATGTCCTTCAGGGCAGTGGCGTAATGAGCTAGTTCAGGGGTTGTCATGATCTGTCTCCAGTATAATAAAGGTCGTAGCCGAGCCAAATCCCCTATGTTCTTCCTGCCAAGGTCATATGTTAATAGGACAGTTGGAGTACTTTGGGGGACCCCCACTAAGCGGCGTAGGAACCTATTCTCCGCCAATGTTAACTGTTTGAGATTGGAGAATCCCCACAATTCCGAACCGTACAGTGAGGCACTTATCACCTTCATATTATAAATTTATAAAGCAGGGGTGATTGGCTTAGTCAGTGAGGCTTTATGCTTATATGCCACTACACCCGCCAACTGATGGAATTTTAGGACAGCCATATCAATGTGGTTTTTCCATCTCATATTATACTGAAGGGATATACCTAGATACGTAAAGGGGTTCCATTATAATTGATGGTACCTTTAAATGTTTTCCGCTGGTTCAGCCACATGAACTTGGTTTTGGAGGTGTTTATCTCAAGTCCACGCGTCTGGCAGAACTCACCGAATGCATTAACTGCCTTCTGAAGCCCACTTGGAGTTCGAGAAACTATCAGCGTGTCGTCCGCAAACATGAGGACTGGCACGCGTGCTCCTGCTAGTACAGGAGCGTCAGTGGGGGAGCGGCTTAGGTAATCTACTATTCCATTGATGTATATAGAAAACAGTGTGGGTGCCAGGACACACCCCTGCCGGACACCACGTTCAACAGGAAAAGAGTCGGTCACCTCACTATGGGCCCCCCACCTAATTCTTGCATAATTGTTCTCGTGCAAGCGGACAAGAAGTGTTAGCATTTCCGGGCCCAGCCCAGCTTCAGCAAGTACACTCCAAAGTTTAGAACGAGGGACCAAATCAAAAGCTGATTTTAGATCAACAAAAACAGCATAAAGGGTCCCATTGGTTAGGGCCACGTTCTTCCAGTAAAGAGCTATAAAAAAGAAAACCTGATCAACTCAGCTTGTACAGGGGCGAAAAGCAGCTTGGTATGGGGACAAAATATCTTTTTCTTCTATCCATGATTGTAATTTATTTTGTACTAGTCAACCTATTAGTTTTTGTGCCGAGTCTATAAGACTGATAGGTCTATAATTACTAGGTAGTGATTTGTCTCCCTTTTTAAAAACCGGAATTATTTCGGCACCCTTCCATGAGGTCGGTATTGATGCACCATGAATAAACAAAATAGAATCCACAAAGTGGTTGTTCAGTGGTCCCTGAAGGATGGGGAGCACACCGTGTTTTTTAAATGCCCCTCACACACCAACAGGCCCCTTGGTGTCATGCTTCATCATCGGGGCCTTCGCACCCCTCTACGGGATGCGGCGTGCTACGACAGAACGACTACGCAGGAGCACTTGGCAGTGAACTATGTGAGGGTGTGTATTGACGTGATGTGAGTGAGGTGAGGTGAAAAAGTGAATAAAAAATACCTGGCACTAAGGAAAATGGAAATATTTATTCAGTCCCTGGCTGGTATTAGTAAAAAGTGCAAAGACTGGTTGAAACAATACGTACTAGGGTATATCAACCAACAACAGTGTCAACATGTTTCGGAGTACAAGACTCCTTCTTCAGGACGAGGATATGCACTATGATCCTCACCTTACTCACATGAGATGTGAAAGTGTTCAAAAAACATTTTTTTTAAAAAACAATGTGTAATGTACCTATCAATGTTTTAAGTGATGGTATGCTCGTTGCGCCCAATTGGCGTATGCAATATCTGAAAAGGAAAGACACAGTAAATAAACTAGTCGGATGTCCAGGAACATAATAGACTTGCTAGTCGGATGTCCAGGAAACAGAAAAAAGTAAAAAAAGGAGAAATTCCTTTCATAACAAAAGGTAAGTATGCAGAACTCCACTGTGGATCTGGTACCTTGCGAGAGAAAGACATTTAAGGGGGACATACAATTCTAGACACAATCATACATACATACAAGCAATCTCCCTGGTATAAATGGGAATATAAAAGATGGTATTTTGTAGTGGTACAAGCTTACTTAAGTTCTAAATGCGGATGGCCCCATGAGCCTTTGCGTAGTATTGGGGGTATCACTCCTCATTGCCCAGTCAGCAACCTAAAAGATAGTAAATAGCGGTATTCAGGGAGGTGAAATAGGGAATTAAAGAGCCAGGTTACTAATGAGTGAAAATACACCCTCAGTCTCAACTGGCTTCTACTCACGATTACTGCAAGAACCGAATGCCTGCCTTCCCCTCAACGCTGCTCCGCTGGAAATGAGCGCTGAAGGCGGAGGTGCGCATTATATACCCTCTCGTGCAGTTGATCGGTTAGGGCAAATTGGATAATTGAGAGCGGAAGAGGCCCAAATAAGGGTTTAAGCATGGTCTCTGTATGAAGAAAACCCGGAGCTGCGCAGAGCTTGAACGCGCTGGCTCCCAGGTAAACCAGCGTTAGACGCGCATGCGCGCTGTCGAGCCGGTATTGCGGGAGTGGTGCACTACCCGCGCATGCGCAGACCGCTTTGATTTTGTGACTAGCGGTCTGTTACAAGTGATGCGCTGCGCATGCGCGGACATGAGAAATAGCGGAGTTTATGGCATAATAATTCCAGGCAAGTTACATATAAACAATGATTTTGCAAACTCAATCCTTGTCTATGGGCATAATAATTCCAGGCAAGTTACTTATAAATAATGATTTGGCAAACTCAATCCTTGTCTATGGGAGAGAGAAAAGAAGAGTAAAGGGAAAGCAGGGTACACTATGTAGTATGGAATTAAATGCACACAAGATGTTCAATTAGGCCCCGACAATTCCCTTCATGTTCGGGGTTTTATCTGCTATGGTTATGCCAGTACTAACAGGCTCATGAATGTAAACATAATCGCATGGGTGCTCCCTGTAACATATTAACCCCAAAGATGTTGGTTTTGACAGACAAGGGTTACTGTATTGTGTCACTCATTATATCATTCATGCAGTGTTCAGAAGCTAACGTAATTGGCTCCAGGGAATTGAATCATTAAGCCCTGTGACATCGGTGCCCAGCCGGAACACCCAACGTTGCTCCTTTTCCAACAGACCGACGTCTGAGGGAAGTTGTTCAATCACTGTCCAATGTACATCGTTGACACAGTGCTGGAGTTCTAGGAAATGTGCTGACATTTTTGTAGTTACCTTTTTGCATCTAATGTTGCTCTTGTGTTCATTTATCCTGACTTTGACCTGTCTGGTGGTCATGCCCACATACTCTTTACCGCAGGGACAGGTGATCAAATATACAACGTTCTTGCTGTTGCAATTTGTGAACATTCGTTGTTCCCATTTCGTCCCATTAGCAAAGGAGAGAGACTGGCTCTTCCTAGTCAGGTGACAGCAGTTGCAGTTGCCACATTGATGGTGGCCCTGTATCCCTTTAAGTCTCGTCTGCTCTGCCTTTGGTGGTTTTGGCCTTGTGTGGACTAAAATGTCCTTCAGATTCCTGCCTCGTCTGTGGGCGAACATCGGTTTTTCCAGGGTTAATGTGCCACATGTGAGGGTGCGCCAATGCCTATTAACCATTTTCGTCAATTGGTTGGTGACCGGGCTGTAGGTGGTTATACAGACCGTTCTATTCATTTGGTCATTGGATGCCGGTTTGTCTTCAAGGAGGGACTCACGATTGTTATTTCTGGCTCTTTTCATAGCCTTCTGAATCACAGGGATTGGGTACTTCCTTTCTTTAAGCTTGGTGCAGAGGTCTTTAGCTTGACACTTATATTTTGCCAGGTCGCTACAATTCCGACGCAGGCGGAGGAACTGCCCATATGGAAGGTTCTCCCTCAGGTGACGCGGATGGAAACTGTCAAACCTGAGGAGGCAATTCCTGGCTGTCGGTTTGAAGTGAGTTTCTGTTTTGAGAAAACCACCCTCATGATAGATATTGAGGTCCAAGAAGACCATGGACCTATTTGACATCTGATGAGTGAACTTAAGGAAACTGTTCTGATTGTTCAGCCATTGCATGAACTCAGTGATGGAATTTTCGTCCCCCTCCCAAATTACTAGGACGTCGTCAATATAGCGTCGCCACGTGTGTATCCTAGTTCTGTAGGGGTTGTTCGGATGGAGAATCTTGGAGGTCTCTAAGTGATGGACATAGAGTCCTGCCAGACTCGGAGCAAAGGTGCTCCCCATGCTGGTCCCATGGCTTTGCCAGTATAGAGTACCCTCGTATTCAAAGAAGTTCTTGGTGAGCGCCAAAGAGATGCATTCCATTACCACCCCTCTGGGGGTTTGGTATTTCCAATGGGTGGAGTGGAGTACCTCCTCGATGATCAATAGTGTCTCATCGTGGGGGAGGCTCGTGTAGAGACTCTCCACATCCAAGCTCAGTAGCATTTGTGATTCAGGGTCAAATGAGTGATTCTGCAACAGTTGGAGTACTGCTTTTGTGTCCCTCAGATAGGTATCAGTAGCCTGTACAAGGGGTCTCAAGAAAGCATCAGCAAACTTGGATAAGGGTTCTAGAATGGATGAAATGCCGGATACAACTGGGCGTCCGGGTGGGTTCTCGAGATTTTTGTGTACTTTCGGTATGGTGTAGAAGTACGGCGTGCGTGGGTTCTTCTGGACCAGAAACTCTGACTCTTTTTTAGATAGCCAGTCATGCGCCAGGGCCTCTTCAATCATTCCTTGTATCCTTACTCTGAGGGATTCAGTAGGATCTACAGCCAAGACCTGATAGTTTCTGTTATCGGCTAGGAGCCTTCTGCATTCCCTGTCGTAGGCAGAGGCGGTCTGTATAACCACAGCTCCCCCTTTGTCAGCTGGTTTAATGACTAGATCCTTGTTCTGACCGAGTTCCTTGATAGCTTCATTCTCCACTTTGCTGATGTTTTGGAATACCTTCTGTTTGGTATCCAAATTCTTTAATTCCTGCATAATTGCCTTTTCAAAAGCCAATACCTCAACCGGAAGTTGGCTGTCTAATGGGGTGAAGTTGGATTTTGGTCTCAACCCTGTATCTGTGGTCTCTGTCGGTGGTTCCTTATCCTTAAAGAAAGCCCTCAGTTTGATCGTTCTTATAAAATCCTGCATCTCTTTGTGTAGTAGAAAAAGGTCAGGTTTGTTTGTTGGAACATACCCTAAGCCTTTATTCAACTGCACGAGAGGGTATATAATGCGCACCTCCGCCTTCAGCGCTCACTTCCAGCGGAGCAGCGTTGAGGGGAAGGCAGGCATTCGGTTCTTGCAGTAATCGTGAGTAGAAGCCAGTTGAGACTGAGGGTGTATTTTCACTCATTAGTAACCTGGCTCTTTAATTCCCTATTTCACCTCCCTGAATACCGCTATTTACTATCTTTTAGGTTGCTGACTGGGCAATGAGGAGTGATACCCCCAATACTACGCAAAGGCTCATGGGGCCATCCGCATTTAGAACTTAAGTAAGCTTGTACCACTACAAAATACCATCTTTTATATTCCCATTTATACCAGGGAGATTGCTTGTATGTATGTATGATTGTGTCTAGAATTGTATGTCCCCCTTAAATGTCTTTCTCTCGCAAGGTACCAGATCCACAGTGGAGTTCTGCATACTTACCTTTTGTTATGAAAGGAATTTCTCCTTTTTTTACTTTTTTCTGTTTCCTGGACATCTGACTAGCAAGTCTATTATGTTCCTGGACATCCGACTAGTTTATTTACTGTGTCTTTCCTTTTCAGATATTGCATACGCCAATTGGGCGCAACGAGCATACCATCACTTAAAACATTGATAGGTACATTACACATTGTTTTTAAAAAAAATATTTTTTTGAACACTTTCACATCTCATGTGAGTAAGGTGAGGATCATAGTGCATATCCTCGTCCTGAAGAAGGAGTCTTGTACTCCGAAACATGTTGACACTGTTGTTGGTTGATATACCCTAGTACGTATTGTTTCAACCAGTCTTTGCACTTTTTACTAATACCAGCCAGGGACTGAATAAATATTTCCATTTTCCTTAGTGCCAGGTATTTTTTATTCACTTTTTCACCTCACCTCACTCACATCACGTCAATACACACCCTCACATAGTTCACTGCCAAGTGCTCCTGCGTAGTCGTTCTGTCGTAGCACGCCGCAATCCGTAGAGGGGTGCGAAGGCCCCGATGATGAAGCATGACACCAAGGGGCCTGTTGGTGTGTGAGGGGCATTTAAAAAACACGGTGTGCTCCCCATCCTTCAGGGACCACTGAACAACCACTTTGTGGATTCTATTTTGTTTATTCATGACGCTCAGGGAGACTGAATCCACTTCTCTCTCTCTCCCCCCTATTGTTGTTTTTCCGTTCTAGACAGCGCACAGCTGTGGGAGCCCCCTTTCCCATTCAGAGTTAGACACTGTGGACATACCATATAACACTTTCTCTTACGTACATTTACTTTGCCCGGCACGTCCTCCAATACCACCATGGATGACGATCAGGGACTAACCTTCAGTGAGGAGGACATCGATAGAATTCTGGCAGATGTCAATCCCTTCGAAGGTCTCAGCAGTAGCGATCCAAGCCCAGCGGTAGCAGACTGGGATGAACTAATGAACATCAGGAAAGTCCAGATAAGAGCTGCCCTACATGGTCTCTTGATGAGGGAGTACTTAAGAAACAAAATAGCCCCTCAGGGCCTCTTGGTTAAGAATGAACCCTTCATCTTTCTGGATGATATGGTTTTTAAAAAAGCATGGTCTCTTATTTCGTGGCATTGCACTAGGGACTGGCTGGTCTTAATAGTGCATACAGCCACAAGAAAATCCCTTGAGCTGAAAACTGAGATCAGCAGACTAGAGGTGAAGTTGAAGGCTTTCATTTCACCAGCCGATCTGAAAAAAGGATTAGATGAACTTAACCAGCAAATGATGGACTTTGAGGCAACCCTAAAGCAAAGTAAGTTCAACAAAATGAAAAAAGACAAAGATCGCTTTACCCCGGAATGGGCGTACCCCTATACCAAAACAGACTATGTGATGAAAGATAAAGGGAGCGATTCAGACAATGCTAGTTCTGATGGGAGTACTACCAGTACAAATTCAGGTGGTTTCCAACAAAGAAAACAGAGGGGTGGTTACCGACAACAGAGATCCCAATTCCCTCGTCAACGAGGGTGGAGAGGTTTTCAGGGACCACAGTTTAACCCCTACCAGAACCAATTTCAGTTCCCCCAATATCAATTTGTTCCCCCACCAATGGGGCAGATGTATCCGCAATGGGTCCCGGAACAATCAAACATAGCCCAAAATGCTCAGCCTTTTTTATCCTGGGGCCAGGGATCGAACAGAGGAAGGAACAAGAAGGGCAACAACGTAAACTGGCAACCCGGGGACGGTACAGACCCCAGGGTCCTGACCAGGAGCATGACAGCGAACCAGGCGTCAACGAGCAAGAGGGGAACCTAGTGATCAACATAACTCCGTGGCCACTTACTGAGGTACAAACGCGAGTACTGAATAAAGGCTTAGGGTATGTTCCAACAAACAAACCTGACCTTTTTCTACTACACAAAGATATGCAGGATTTTATAAGAACGATCAAACTGAGGGCTTTCTTTAAGGATAAGGAACCACCGACAGAGACCACAGATACAGGGTTGAGACCAAAATCCAACTTCACCCCATTAGACAGCCAACTTCCGGTTGAGGTATTGGCTTTTGAAAAGGCAATTATGCAGGAATTAAAGAATTTGGATACCAAACAGAAGGTATTCCAAAACATCAGCAAAGTGGAGAATGAAGCTATCAAGGAACTCGGTCTGAACAAGGATCTAGTCATTAAACCAGCTGACAAAGGGGGAGCTGTGGTTATACAGACCGCCTCTGCCTACGACAGGGAATGCAGAAGGCTCCTAGCCGATAACAGAAACTATCAGGTCTTGGCTGTAGATCCTACTGAATCCCTCAGAGTAAGGATACAAGGAATGATTGAAGAGGCCCTGGCGCATGACTGGCTATCTAAAAAAGAGTCAGAGTTTCTGGTCCAGAAGAACCCACGCACGCCGTACTTCTACACCATACCGAAAGTACACAAAAATCTCGAGAACCCACCCGGACGCCCAATTGTATCCGGCATTTCATCCATTCTAGAACCCTTATCCAAGTTTGCTGATGCTTTCTTGAGACCCCTTGTACAGGCTACTGATACCTATCTGAGGGACACAAAAGCAGTACTCCAACTGTTGCAGAATCACTCATTTGACCCTGAATCACAAATGCTACTGAGCTTGGATGTGGAGAGTCTCTACACGAGCCTCCCCCACGATGAGACACTATTGATCATCGAGGAGGTACTCCACTCCACCCATTGGAAATACCAAACCCCCAGAGGGGTGGTAATGGAATGCATCTCTTTGGCGCTCACCAAGAACTTCTTTGAATACGAGGGTACTCTATACTGGCAAAGCCATGGGACCAGCATGGGGAGCACCTTTGCTCCGAGTCTGGCAGGACTCTATGTCCATCACTTAGAGACCTCCAAGATTCTCCATCCGAACAACCCCTACAGAACTAGGATACACACGTGGCGACGCTATATTGACGACGTCCTAGTAATTTGGGAGGGGGACGAAAATTCCATCACTGAGTTCATGCAATGGCTGAACAATCAGAACAGTTTCCTTAAGTTCACTCATCAGATGTCAAATAGGTCCATGGTCTTCTTGGACCTCAATATCTATCATGAGGGTGGTTTTCTCAAAACAGAAACTCACTTCAAACCGACAGCCAGGAATTGCCTCCTCAGGTTTGACAGTTTCCATCCGCGTCACCTGAGGGAGAACCTTCCATATGGGCAGTTCCTCCGCCTGCGTCGGAATTGTAGCGACCTGGCAAAATATAAGTGTCAAGCTAAAGACCTCTGCACCAAGCTTAAAGAAAGGAAGTACCCAATCCCTGTGATTCAGAAGGCTATGAAAAGAGCCAGAAATAACAATCGTGAGTCCCTCCTTGAAGACAAACCGGCATCCAATGACCAAATGAATAGAACGGTCTGTGTAACCACCTACAGCCCGGTCACCAACCAATTGACGAAAATGGTTAATAGGCATTGGCGCACCCTCACATGTGGCACATTAACCCTGGAAAAAACGATGTTCGCCCACAGACGAGGCAGGAATCTGAAGGACATTTTAGTCCACACAAGGCCAAAACCACCAAAGGCAGAGCAGACGAGACTTAAAGGGATACAGGGCCACCATCAATGTGGCAACTGCAACTGCTGTCACCTGACTAGGAAGAGCCAGTCTCTCTCCTTTGCTAATGGGACGAAATGGGAACAACGAATGTTCACAAATTGCAACAGCAAGAACGTTGTATATTTGATCACCTGTCCCTGCGGTAAAGAGTATGTGGGCATGACCACCAGACAGGTCAAAGTCAGGATAAATGAACACAAGAGCAACATTAGATGCAAAAAGGTAACTACAAAAATGTCAGCACATTTCCTAGAACTCCAGCACTGTGTCAACGATGTACATTGGACAGTGATTGAACAACTTCCCTCAGACGTCGGTCTGTTGGAAAAGGAGCAACGTTGGGTGTTCCGGCTGGGCACCGATGTCACAGGGCTTAATGATTCAATTCCCTGGAGCCAATTACGTTAGCTTCTGAACACTGCATGAATGATATAATGAGTGACACAATACAGTAACCCTTGTCTGTCAAAACCAACATCTTTGGGGTTAATATGTTACAGGGAGCACCCATGCGATTATGTTTACATTCATGAGCCTGTTAGTACTGGCATAACCATAGCAGATAAAACCCCGAACATGAAGGGAATTGTCGGGGCCTAATTGAACATCTTGTGTGCATTTAATTCCATACTACATAGTGTACCCTGCTTTCCCTTTACTCTTCTTTTCTCTCTCCCATAGACAAGGATTGAGTTTGCCAAATCATTATTTATAAGTAACTTGCCTGGAATTATTATGCCCATAGACAAGGATTGAGTTTGCAAAATCATTGTTTATAAGTAACTTGCCTGGAATTATTATGCCATAAACTCCGCTATTTCTCATGTCCGCGCATGCGCAGCGCATCACTTGTAACAGACCGCTAGTCACAAAATCAAAGCGGTCTGCGCATGCGCGGGTAGTGCACCACTCCCGCAATACCGGCTCGACAGCGCGCATGCGCGTCTAACGCTGGTTTACCTGGGAGCCAGCGCGTTCAAGCTCTGCGCAGCTCCGGGTTTTCTTCATACAGAGACCATGCTTAAACCCTTATTTGGGCCTCTTCCGCTCTCAATTATCCAATTTGCCCTAACCGATCAACTGCACGAAAGGGTATATAATGCGCACCTCCGCCTTCAGCGCTCACTTCCAGCGGAGCAGCGTTGAGGGGAAGGCAGGCATTCGGTTCTTGCAGTAATCGTGAGTAGAAGCCAGTTGAGACTGAGGGTGTATTTTCACTCATTAGTAACCTGGCTCTTTAATTCCCTATTTCACCTCCCTGAATACCGCTATTTACTATCTTTTAAGTTGCTGACTGGGCAATGAGGAGTGATACCCCCAATACTACGCAAAGGCTCATGGGGCCATCCGCATTTAGAACTTAAGTAAGCTTGTACCACTACAAAATACCATCTTTTATATTCCCATTTATACCAGGGAGATTGCTTGTATGTATGTATGATTGTGTCTAGAATTGTATGTCCCCCTTAAATGTCTTTCTCTCGCAAGGTACCAGATCCACAGTGGAGTTCTGCATACTTACCTTTTGTTATGAAAGGAATTTCTCCTTTTTTTACTTTTTTCTGTTTCCTGGACATCCGACTAGCAAGTCTATTATGTTCCTGGACATCCGACTAGTTTATTTACTGTGTCTTTCCTTTTCAGATATTGCATACGCCAATTGGGCGCAACGAGCATACCATCACTTAAAACATTGATAGGTACATTACACATTGTTTTTTTTAAAAATATTTTTTTGAACACTTTCACATCTCATGTGAGTAAGGTGAGGATCATAGTGCATATCCTCGTCCTGAAGAAGGAGTCTTGTACTCCGAAACATGTTGACACTGTTGTTGGTTGATATACCCTAGTACGTATTGTTTCAACCAGTCTTTGCACTTTTTACTAATACCAGCCAGGGACTGAATAAATATTTCCATTTTCCTTAGTGCCAGGTATTTTTTATTCACTTTTTCACCTCACCTCACTCACATCACGTCAATACACACCCTCACATAGTTCACTGCCAAGTGCTCCTGCGTAGTCGTTCTGTCGTAGCACGCCGCATCCCGTAGAGGGGTGCGAAGGCCCCGATGATGAAGCATGACACCAAGGGGCCTGTTGGTGTGTGAGGGGCATTTAAAAAACACGGTGTGCTCCCCATCCTTCAGGGACCACTGAACAACCACTTTGTGGATTCTATTTTGTTTATTCATGACGCTCAGGGAGACTGAATCCACTTCTCTCTCTCTCCCCCCTATTGTTGTTTTTTCGGTATTGATGCACCCCTAGCCACAGAATTAGCTAACCACTCGAAGTACTGACACCAAGACAATCGATCACTTAAAAACACATCGGCAGGTATGCCATCCATTCCTGGAGCTCTGCCCCCTGTCACACAGTCCAGCGCTATACTAACATCTTTTATGGTGAATAGCTGACATTGATAAAAAACTGTAAGTGGTAGTGTGCACTCTTCTTCAACTGACTCACGAGCATATTATGGTTTGAAGAAGTCTATCCACTGGTTTTTAGCAACATTATTTTGCGGGGGTTGTGCTATCCCTCCTCTGTCCCACTTAACTAGAGCCCAGAATTGCCTTTGGTCCTTTGATGCACAGGCATATTTCAGATCACGCCAGTGATCCTCGTCCCACTGTTTCTTAGCTTCTTTCTGGGCCTTCCTATATATATCCCTCGCTTTTCTCACACCTGAGAAATTCCTGCTTTTAAGTTCACTACTAAGATTCTGGCGGGCTACTTTACAGGACTCGTTATACCACCACAACTTAGGTGAGTTTTTGTTAACCTTACCTAATTTTATGGCCTTCCTAAAGAACCCTTGAAGCTTAGTAAAAAATTTGTTATGAGCCTCTAGCATAATTTCAGGAAAATTTTGCTTTTTACTGTATATATTTATCTTGCCCACTTCTTCGACTACTACTTTTTTAAGTTCCTCCAGTCTCTCCGGGTTCTCAATCAATCTACCCCATTTTATATGGCGCAGATTGTTCGAGGCTACAATACCTAGGGTAACTTTGCCACCCACTGGTTTTGGTTCTCTCAACCCAACTTTTGCTTGGATATCCATACAAAGAGGGTTATGGTCACTCTCCATCCTATTTTTTACAATCATATCAATCAGCCTATGCCATTCTCTGATATCAACCAGGAAGTAGTCTATTCTACTTGAAAACCTACCATTATTAAATGTTTTCTCCCCCTGGCGATCTGATGGAGTACGTCCATTAGCTGCTCCAAGGCCTCTCGCTAGACATAGAGCCTTCAGTTGGATGGCCACTGTTGTCCATCTTTTAACTGCGGGTAATTCAAGTTGGGGGACGCCCCAATTGCTATCCTCTTCAGCAACAAGAATTTGGTCCTCTTGACCAAGTGGTTCGAAGGTAGTGTTAACATCTCCCCCCACAATGATGGACAACTGGGTTGGGAGTGCCTCAAGCTCATGGTCAAGGGCAGTAATTACTTCAGATGTTTGGCCCCCCACCACTCCCCTAGCATAGATGTTGAAAATAGCCACCTCCTGGCCATTAGCCCATGTAATTTTAACCGACAAAATGTCATTTGATGGGGAACTTCGTTGCTGGATACTGCAACGTAATGATAGGCGAATCCAGATTATCAAGCCCCCTGATGGGCGACCTTTAGGGTTTTTTGTGGCTGGTACCTGGTAGTTAAGGAACCCAGAACGATGTACTGGGATCAACGACCACGTTTCCTGGAACAATATGATGTCGAATTGGTCAATGAAATTGCACCATTCTGGGGAAGTTAACTTATTAGCAATTCCGGCAAGGTTCCAAGAAAGAAAGGACAATCCAGTCTCAGCTCCTGGCAAAACAAGAGGGTTCATTGATTGTTAGCATTCCTAGGGATTCAACCTCCAATCCCGAATCAGGTTCTATATTAATAGATGGGTAGCCTATTGGGTCTAGTGGGGGTACCTCTAACCCAGGAGTGATACATGTCTCTAGTAAATTGGAGCAGATCTGCTGTTTGGGATCTTTATTCTCTATTCTCTTCCCTGTAGGACTGGATTCACCCACCCTTTTTACTTGGGTCGTAGACATTACATTGGTAAGAGTAATCCTCTCAATTATGGGAGCACACGTTCTAACAGGCCCAGCTAATTCTTTGAGCACAACACTATCAGCCCTCCCAAGTCAATCACATTCGTTCAAGTCTGACAGTGCCGCAAACCTGTTTTCAAGGCTAATTCCCCATTTGCTAGTTTGGACACCCCTGCCCCACCCATTTGGCACCGAATTCCACTTTGTCCTTAATATACTGGGATTCACTTTGCTACCTCTGCAATAGAAAAAATCAAGTGTTAGTGGAATTATATCAGTGCTCCTACGTTGTGGGGGGAATATATTTGACAGGACACTAGGAAGAACTTCTGGGCCTGAAAAATTCAGAACTACACAATCTCCTCCAATTTTTTTCGTGCTATTCCCTATCCAGTCTACCCTTCTTGCCATGTTGACTTCCCCAGCTAGCTGCTGTTTACCCCAGGGAGTAATCAACATATTATTCGATAGCTAATGCACCGCTTTACTGATCAAAGAAGATGTGGATTCCACCTGGCCTGGCTTCAAGGGGGGAACGTTGGCCAAGACCAGAACAAGGGGAGAAGCCTCTACAATGAGTTGGACAGAGCCTTTCTCAGGCCGCAATGCAGTAGGTATTGCTAGGGGGTCTTCTTTTGCCATTACCTGGGACCTTTATCTGCTGTGGGCTGAATAGGGGGAGGATTCAATACCACTTTCTCCCTACCCCCCTCCATACTCACCGAGAGCTCCTTGTTAGTTTCCACTCTACTTGAAACTATGTTTGATATATTTCCCACTGTCTTGTTTACAAGTCCTCCTAATCTTTTTACCTCTACTGTTAGCTGGTCAATTTTAGCTACCAGTGGTTTAATGATACACTTGATTTTAGATTCAAACATGTTCACTAGTTTCTTCAATTGCTCGTCTTCCATGATCACCTTCCCACCATCCACCCCATTTACTTCATTTGTAACCATGTTTTTGGGTGGCGAAGCTATCCTTTTTCTACCCGAGTGTGAGCCGCCACGTTTAATCTGGCCTTTTCTACACGCTCTAACTGCTCTAGTTACAGGCACAGGGGGCGGGGAATTTTCTTCTGTCATGTTTGGCAGGTCTTCTGAATCATTTTCTAGGTCAACAATGGGAGGTATACTTTGTTCCGAGATATCATGTGTAGGATGATCAATAACTAGAGCATCGCTACTATTAGCCTGTACCGGAAATTCTACTTGAGAAGACTCGAGCAGGGAGCTCTGTGTGGTGATAGGGGAGGAGCTCAACCCCAGGGACATCCTTCTATTGCTGTTAATTTGGCTCACAACCTGCACTAAGTAATTGTCCATAGTATTAGATACTGAGGGAGTCTTTTGCTTTGCCATAGTGCGCACAGGTAGCTGATATCACACTTACACTCTGTAACCCTGTACTTAGGTAATAAAAAACGGTTTTTCAAGTAAAACAAAAAGCACAGGTAGTCCACAATAGAGATGGAAGGAAAAAAATATATATATAGAAATGTCTCACTGGTTGTAAACCACAGGTGTCCCTCGGCAGCGACAGACTGTCCGCCCTTAGTCCGGGCTTCGTCCCGTGCTCCGTCCCACGTGCGCGTTGTAGTAGCTCCTTATGAGGGCGGAGACACAGGAGGCGGCGGGAAGAGGACCAGCTGCGGTCGATCAACGCCGCTGAGCACGCTGGTCCTCGCAGTCCCGTCTGCCCGTGTGCGTCACAGCAAGTCCAAACAAAATCCTCAGGGTCCCAGGCCAGCAGAGGGATCAGGGTTCTAGGATCAACGAGCGGCTCCCGCGAAGCGGGAGCCGCGAGACATGGCGTAGTGGCCAAACAAGCAGCAATCAGGCAGGTAACGGCAAGGTCCGTGGCAACAGCAACCCGCAGACATGCAATAAAGAGACCCACCGAACACACTCACTGCAAGGTCTATTTGTGCAGGAGGGGGCGGGAAGAGGACCAGCTGCGGCCGATCAACGCCGCTGAGCACACTGGTTCTAGCAGTCCCGTCTGCCCGTGTGCGTCACAGCAAGTCCAAACAAAATCCTCAGGGTCCCAGGCCAGCAGAGGGATCAGGGTTCTAGGATCAACAAGCGGCTCCCGCGAAGCGGGGGCCGCGAGACGTGGCGTAGTGGCCAAACAAGCAGCAATCAGGCAGGTAACGGCAAGGTCCGTGGCAACAGCAACCCGCAGACGCGTCACAGCAAGTCCAAACAAAATCCTCAGGGTCCCAGGCCAGCAGAGGGATCAGGGTTCTAGGATCAACGAGCGGCGCCCGCGAAGCGGGGGCCGCGAGACGTGGCTTAGTGGCCAAACAAGCAGCAATCAGGCAGGTAACGGCAAGGTCCGTGGCAACAGCAACCCGCAGACGTGCAATAAAGAGACCCCATTAATTCATCGTTATTTTGATCAAAATCCAGTAAAATCAATAAAACAATTTATCCGAGTATGGGACCAACGGAATGTTTAAACACGAAGAGACTTTCTGTTATTAATCCGGGCCGCAGCCACCAGGCAGCTTGTAACGCTATAAATATCACGTGTACTACTGAGCATTTGCAAATAAAGTAGGGCGGGCCTTACTTGTACAAAACCAGCCTCTCGCAATAATGGGGTTAACATTTTTTTCCTAATCTCAGCATAAAAATCACAAAACATAATAAAGTGCAGGGTGCCTTGTGTGGAGAAATTATCACATGTACACGGTGCAGAATTTTCTGGTTTTCCCAAATTTGGAAAGACACCTAGGGTGAGGTGAATTAAATTAAACCGGAATCTAACCAGCAAGTAGCGATGTAATGGCTTAGGTACGATTTTTAGATATGGTTCAATGGAGGGGGAAGTTAACAAGAGATAATTGGCTCTAACACATGGTTTCGTTAACTCCCTCTCCTCCCGCTCCATTTCTAGCATGTTCAGAAAATGTTGCCTAATCCAACCTATATCCTCCTTTTTTATAGTTTCTGGTGATGTGTACAGTTCAGGTCGTCCAAACTTGATGAACGCCGCTCTAACGTACATCAGCCAGGGGACCCTATGTGCCTTATCTAGAGCGACACAATCACTTAGGATCTGGTGGTTCAGGGTAATTTCCTCGTTCAACCACGTTTTCACCCAACAGATCACTGGTGCCATTTTTAATTGATCTGTAATGTAGCCCAATCCTAATTCCGTATGTAAAGAGTATGTTGGTGTCGACTGGGGAACAGTCAGAAGTGATCTTAAAAACCTGTTTTCTGCTACTTGTATCCTGCTTTGAGATGTATAACCCCATATAGATGCACCATAAGAGGCGATCGCCAAACATTTTGATTTGTAAATCTTGAGTATTGCCTCAAAAGGTCTTGCTCCCACCCTCTTAGCGAAACCCAGGAGAGCTGCTGTTGATCTTGCTACCGCATTGCTCTTAAGCTTTTGTTGCGGTCCCCAGTTTCCTTTTTCGTCGAAAAGGACCGGTAGGTAAAAACCGGGACCTTTGACAGTGCCACACCATTGCAAGAGAAAGATTTTATCTTAGCATTCCTGCCTCTTGTCCCTGCCACCATAACATGCCACTTTTTACGGTTAACTTTTAGGTCCAGGGAATCCATGAGCCTGCCGAAGTGATCCAGCAGCCTCTGGAGGCCTAATCCCGTGCGTGAGAGTAACACTGCATCATCCGCGTATAGGAGAACCGGAACAACCGATTCTCCCATACGCGGGACAACCAGGGTGGCCATTCCCAGGGTCTTCTCCAGGGCATTAATGTAGATTGTAAAAAGGAGGGGTGCCAGAATGCATCCCTGCCTGACACCCCTCTTTGAACTAAAGTGGCTGGTGCACCGTCCTTCCCGGGTAACCCTCACTACTGCAGAAAGGTCCTGGTGCAAGTCGCTTAAGAAATTAACCAGTGGTGGGTCTAATCCCATTTCCCGGAGGATAAGCCATAATTTAGAGCGATTGACTAAATCGAAAGCTGAGGAGAGATCCATGAAACCCATGTATAACAACCCTTCCTTAGCCACTGTATATTTACTTATAAGGAGGTGAAGATTTAAACATTGGTCCATGGTACTCCTGTGCTCTCTGAATCCATATTGGAGGTTCGAGAGGACCCCCCTGCCATCTAACCAATCCCTGAGTTTTTGTAAGATGACTCTGCCCAAGATTTTTACTGCAGAGTCTAACAAAGAGATTGGCCTATAACAGGCGGGGTCCCCTCTAGCCCCCTTTTTAAATATAGGGACTATAATTGATTTTGTCCACGAGGATGGGAAACCCATTGAGGACGAGGCGTTAAAGACATTGGTCAAGATCTTGGCCCAGAAATTTGGGCAAAAACTATATAAATCCGCGGGCACCCCATCAGGGCCTGGGGCTTTATTTTTTGACATGTCTCTTATCGCTCTTTCCACCTCACTCACTTCAAAATTTACTAGGCATACACCTTTGGAGGTAGTATTAGGGCCATCATGCTGCTCTAAACAATCGTTATCATAAATTTCCTTAAAATGTCGGAGCCAGCATTAGTCGGGGATGACACAGTCCATGTCTAGGTTCTCCTGATCAGAGAAGAATGGGTGATTTATGGTTGACCAAAATGTACTGCTATCCCGCAAAACTTCAGTAGAGAGGAGATTCTCCCACGCCTCCTCTTTGATTTGTTGTTTACGTTTTGCGATTGCTATTTTATATTTCTTCCGAAGATTAGCAACAAGGGCCCTATCCCTAGGCCTAGTTTTCAAAGCCTGAAGGAGGGCTCCATGCTCCTTCGAGCAGCCACCATCGAACCATCTTTGTGCCTTCCTAGGATTGTTTTTATTAACTACCTCTAGTTTCTTTGCGATCTGGTCGCAGACTGCCACATAAGCGCCTAGGATCTCCCCGCTTGGGGCCGAGCCATCAAGGCAAATCGCAAGGTCCTCAAAAAAGGCTTCCGGCACCATCCTATCCCATTTAATCCTTCTCCCTTGGTCTTTGGTTATCAGGCTTCTTGGTGCCCCCCGTCCATTTCCCTTGGGCCCACTCAGTTCCCCTAGGTCAACCTCTAAGAGGACCGGATTATGGTCACTAAATGTTGAAGTCACCACTCTATAGTCTAAGGTCTTGACCAATACCGCCGGGGAAAGAAAAAAATAATCGATAACTGTATTGGTCCCTCTTCCTATAAAAGTAGGTGGCCTCTCACCCCCTTCGTCAAAACCAAATTCAAATAAATTCGTAATGGCCAGAAATTCTTCAAGCGCCTCTCCCTGACTACTATGCTCAAAGTGAGGCACCGCTGCGGTCACCTGAATAACAGTCCCATTTACACGGATGGTTATTAAAATCACCCAAAAGGATCACCTCGAAAATAGAGTTCTGAGTGAGTTTATAGACTGACAGAAAATGGTTCAGAGCCCTTAGATGCTCATTGTGCTGTGAACCATCTTTAGAATGATAAAAGTTAATTAAAAGAAGCTTCTGCGAAAAGATCCCACTCCACTCTAATATCATAATATTACTGGAATCGTTTATTAATGACACCTTTCAAGTTAAGAGAAATGAGGAAAATTAGACCACCCTTAGGCCTCCCAGCCCTTCCCTGGACTGCTGGGATGGCATAGCTTTGGTAACCATCCAAACTAAAACTGCTAGCAACATCCCACGTTTCCTGCAGGCCAATAATATCGTACTGCTTCACAAAGTCCAACCACAGATCATCAGTCACCTTGGGCCTAATTCCCCGCCACATTCCAGCTAAGAATCCTACATGATGCTATCTGAATGCCCCCCCCCAAATCAACCTGATCTTGAGTTATAGCATATTGTCAATCGTTTGAATCCAATTGAGACAATGGAGAGAAACGATTTGAGAGGCCTGTCTCCATATTTAACTGATGCAGGGGTGAGTTAATTTGTGGAATAGCCTGGAGAACCCTTTCTATCCTCTGTAATGGTCCCACCTCTAGCCCATTCTGAACGAAATCATCAATTATGTGGGGGAGTCCTCAATAAACCACCCCAAGTTGCAATGACCGATGTTCGGTCAAATTCTTTAAGTGTGGCATGACTGGTGGGTAAAAGTAGCCCAGGGGAACCGGTCTAATGCCTGTATTATCCATCTCTGAGGCATCCCAGAATAATCTCTCAGCGATGGACCGGGTATTAAAATTCACGACCACACAATCCCCGCTTATATTTTTGGGACGACGGCCAACCCAATCGACTCTCCTTGCCATAATGATGGATCTTGTGATCTCAAAGCCTCCGCTACTATAATGTGCACACCAGTTACTGGCTAACTTCAAGAGATCCTGGGTATATTCCTTCTTACCATCCCTTAAATGGGGGACCCCCGTGAACACAGCCACCAGTGGGGCAGCATCAGGCGGTAGATCCAAAGTAGAGCCCTGTTGGTGCTCATGTCTAGCTCTGGGTGGGGGTGATCTCCTGATGTTACCAGCTCCATAATTAATGTTCCCTACTCCAGCTTTATTTATGGTAAGGGGTCTGTGTTGGACTTGGCCCTCTTGGCAGGGTCATCCCTGAACTTTTTGCCTTCCTCTAATATTCTCTCTGACCTGTTTTTGTTGGTTTAATAACTCTGGGCCCTTTACCACTGCTGAGCAGTGCTAAAGTGCATATGCTCTCCCTGTGCAAAATGTATATGTGATTGATGTCCATGATTGGTTGATTGGATTTACTGTCAGGCCCCAGTAAAGTGCACCAGCAGTGCCAGGGTTGTAAATGCCAATACTGCTAATGGGCCTGCAGCGCTGGTTGCGCCACCCACAGAAGCAGCCTGTTAAAATGTGTCTAGGGTCTGCCATTGCAGAACCTGTGTGCAGTCTGGTACTGTCATGCTGGCTGGGCAAGTGCACCCACTTGCCAGCCTCTAAACCTTCCTTTTGCTTCATATTAGTCACCCCTGTGGTAGGCCCAAGGGCAGGGTGCATTGTAAGTGTAAGGTAGGACAAGCCCAGATGTGTGTGGCATGTCCTAATAGTGAATTACAGCCAATTTTGTTTTTCACTATTGTAAGGCTACCTGTTCTCTTAGACCAAGATGGGCTGCTGGAATTATTACACCCTATAATCCCAGCAGGCTCAGGGACCATGGTAGAAGGTCAAGTTTAGTATGCCTGAACTCAGAATAATAAAATACTTATTTTAGTAAAGTTTATTTTAATATCCTGTGTTTGCAAATGCTACTTTTAGAAAGCTAGCATTTGCTTGCCTAACCATTTCAGCCCGTCTCTGTTGGATGTGTATCTGACTGTCTGGGTTGTGTGAGTGATAGGGCTGGGGGATGACAGGTGGTGAATGCCAGGATTACACCTTGGTGGGAGGTGGGAGTGCCCCTGAACTCTGAATAGGGCTGTGCTCTGCCATCACAATGCTGGCTCCACTCCTAGGGAGCGACGGATGACTCAGCCCGACACCTGGCCCAGGAAGGGGGAAGCCTGTCAACAAAGTACTCCTGGCTGCCCCTGTCCACACAATGCTGGCTCCACCCCCTGTGGAGCGTCTGATGTGCCATCCCTGCTCCCTGAAAGGAGAGACCCAGTTTTACCCAACACAGTGCTCAGGGACTGAAGGAAGTTATGCAGAGGCCCCCCTGGCCGCCAGAACAAAGGAAAAGCTGTATAAAAGTAGGAGCCCTGCTCCCAAGAAAGTAGATCCTGTTTCCCACAACGAACCTCTGCCCAACTAGAAGGACTAAGAAGAAGCTGGAAGGACTGGCCTGCAGTTTGCCTTGCTGAGGAATGAGAGGAAGAGACCTAAAGAGGACTTTGCTGACTTGTGCTGAAACTTTCTCCAAGGGCTTGATTGAGCTTGCCCCCTGAACTGAACCCCAGGACTAGTGGGTTCTCTGTGCCTTGGCTCGTCTGCAATTGAGCCGAGTGTTTCTTCCCGCCGGAGGCAAGACTGCGCCCCCCTCGCCCCCTCATAGAATTGTGACACTCGGGAGCTTGCCTGCCCTTTCACCCGTTGAGAGCCTCGCTCTGCCAAGAGTCGCTCTCTGCCCCTCGGGTCAGGCCGCCTGCTCCTCTGCCACCGTTCGCTACTGGAGTGCCTGGAGTGCTTGTCTGCCCCCTCCCGCCGGAATCCTGGTCTCCTGAGCGCACCTCTATAGCCTGGACGGCTGCCCGTGCGCTGCAAACGCACCCGGCCGCCCCGCTGTGCCCTCTGACCTGTGGAGAGGCCGCGTCGCACAACGAAAGGAATCCGCTCCCAGTACGGACCGTACTGGAGGCCTCCGTGCCGCGCCCCGCCTTCGGAAGCATCTACGGTTGTTTCAGAAATGAGAATATAGATGCAGCAGCAAATAGAAATGGATAGCAGGGAAAAGGTTGAGGTACAGTAGGGACACAGATTGAAAGTTTGGAAGAAACTAGAGAAAGTAAGAGAGCCTAAAGGAGCAAAATGAGAGCTAAATACACATAGAAAAATGGTGTTTGGAGATTTTAAGTGAAATTTAAAGCTCATCATGTTTTGCCCAATACACCTGGCCCAGTGTGAATGTTGTACTTTATTTAAAAAAATATATATATATCACCTTGCAGAGTGGTCTTTAAAATCCTGAAAGGGTCTAACCTTTGTTATTCGATCCACATTGCAAATTGCTTAACAATGGCACCCCCTTGTTATTATTTGTTAGTATATGCTGTTTGTGAGAAGGGCAGAAAACTCCTATTTTAATGGATATCAGCAATGTCTATATTTGCTGGTATGGTCACTGGAAAGTTCAGCCTACTTGCATAGAAGTCCAAGTTCTATTAAGGAGGTGATTTGGGTTTCTAGTGTACATTTAAAAGACAGTCTCTTAACTGTTTCATAACATGAAGTTTGATGTTTATCTGCACTTGTAGTAATGCGGAACAATCCCTCTGCAAATAAATATTGTCCATTTCTAGTACACATGCCATGCTTCCATTCTTTCTACATTCACCGCTCAGAAAAGTGCATGGTCATCAAAGCAATGTTAGCCACATTGAAGGTGCCACCTTGACAGTCTTATGCAAGGATTCTTCTGCATGTGAAAGAGTAGAGAATGTCCATAAAAAGTCTTGAAGTGAATGACTGTAGTATCCAAGTGGGAGGTACCAGACAAGCAGCAGCTAACAGAGATGTCATCACAGAGCAGGATCCTAGATGCCAACTGTGAAACCACCACTCAGAGCATTAGAGGCAGTGCTACTGCCTGCCCATCTACGGCTCCTCTAACTAGTGATGGAACAAGAATCCTCAGCAAGGCCATAGGCCCTCAAATGGACCCATCTCAGGATCACACCATCAACTATCCTTTACCATATCTACCTGTCTTGCTGGTTGATGTCTAATGAAGGTCTCCTTTTGTACAGCACCTTTCGCACAACCTACCTGAGAAGTGTATGCCAATATCAGAGCCTGCTTCAAGCCCATGCAGTTTTGACAGGTGCTTTAGATGAAATGTAATTGAACTATCCATTATTTGTCACAAACTTACAGTGAAATTCATTGTGGGACCTTCCCAACTTCCCCTGTAAAATGACATAAAATTGTATTTACTTTTCCCCATTGTTTCAGCCATAAAATATTTCAAACACACTGGGGAATATTTATAAGACCCTTGCACCAGTAGTGTCACTTTTTGTGATGCTCCGATGGCGTAAAATGCAAAAGCATATCTATGAGGCCACGCAAAACCACTTTGCGTGGCTGTGAATGGCTTCACAGATATGGAGTAAGGCAAGGCAGGGCAAATTGCTGCGTTGCCTTACTCTGCGTTAAGGAGGCGTTTATCGGGCTTTGAGGTGGGTCCCACGCAACACCCAGGGATTTTGACACTTCCCCAGATTTACAAAACCATATAAACCTGGAGATGCACCAAAACCTTACACCTTCCTGGGGAGGTGCATTGAGGAGAAATAACTATTTCTCCTCGTTCTTTCCTCTTTTTAGGTGTGCTGTATTCTGCAGCATACAAAGAAAAAGGGAGAAGCATCCCAGGATTGTTTTTGTGCAGGAAGGTGCTCCTTCCTCAGTTGAGTGGAATTGCCGATTTGCAAAATTAAAAATATTGCTTTACTGCATAAGAGTTCGTGGTTGCTGTTTTTTCCGGTGTGAATCCCCTGAAAAGTGCTGCAGTGTTTTTGAAGATATATATATATATATACATATATATATATACATATATATATTCAAGGTATGTAGATGTGGAGTTAGGAAAAGCATATCTATACTTCCCTATATGCACTAACCTACTTATCTTTAATATTCTATCGTTGATATACTTGCACTACGATAACCACAATATACTGGGGTACGTTATTTAGTAGTACAAGCTGTATTTGGGAAAGAATGCACCTATAGAGTAGGCTGGGGTGGAATTTTAAATTCTGCTCATGAAATTGGAGGAATTTGGTGACTGTGTTACTCTTTTAATGCAGAGTGAAAACCAAATTCCGCCGATCGCCGCGTGGCAAACTTTTTTGTTTTGAGAACAACACAGTGTTAATGGGAAAACTCAAGGCTCCAGTAAGCAAGCTGGCAAGTGTGAGCAAGATTTATCCCCTAGCACGATTTTGGTTGCTAGGAAGCCTTCCAGTGCAATTTTCTAACGCTAGCGGTAAGCAAGGCCGGCCACAGACAGAGGGCTGCTACTCGAGCAGAAGCCTTTGCACTCTGTTCTGAAAGTGGATTAAGATCTGAGGAAGGAAAATGAAGCAACGGTTTCAGAATGAAATGTCAACATTGCTGCAAAAGAAACGAGTTTAACCACTCTTTAAAATCATACAGTATGCCCCCATAAACAGGAGAAAAAGAGGCATAGGGTTGAGACATCCTTAGACCTAGAACCTCCAGTAACACCACGGCCATAGAAGGAGCAGAAAGACCTTTGCAATGTGTTCAAACCATAGGAGAGGAATGATCACATAGGGTGGAAGACACATGACAGAGTGGAGGTTATTCATCAGTGGAGCAGCTCAACTCCTATCCATCATGACCCTGACCTCCAAATGACCCCTCATCATATAAGGCAGGAGATTAAAAAAAAAGCAGTGGATACATATGGAGGGAGGGTTGAGGAAGAACAGGTGGTACTAGAGATGTTTTTTACCATCTCAGAAGACCAAACCGTTCCTGTCAATTCTATCTAGTGTTATAGAGCACGTCAAAGAAGCTTTGAAAACAACCAGTACTTACAAAGCCAAATACAAGCCTTCAATCCAGAACTCATTTTAAATAAAGAACATGCCAGCGAGCTCACTAATAGTGTCTGTAGCTAGGAAGAAGGTAAATGCTCCAACATCCCTGAACCACCATCAGATGGGGACAGCAAAATCATGGAGGGAGTGGGCCGAAAAAATGGAACTGGCACTGCCACCCAATGGCTACCGCCTGCTCAGCAGATATGGTCTCAAGCTGTAGGATGAGAGCAAAGGCAGGAAAAAAAAAACTAGGAACATATTGTCATCTACGTGGGGGGAAAGTCTCAAAATCACATATCTAAAGTCCTCTCTGGATGATGTGGATACATTTAGCACCCAGTTGCGCTTTGGCACCACACTACCATGATTCACTTGGCTCAGTCTCTAAGATTCAAGCTTGAAGTCCAGGCATCTATAATCAACATGCCCTTCACAAGGAATAGCTTTATTGGACCAATGATGGATGAATCTTTGATGCAAATTACTAACAATAATGACACTAATAAGTAAATATGAGCACTACAAGCCAGGGGCTTCTTCATAAGAAGAGCATCTTCTACCTGTAGGCCGAGGAACAAAAAAGTGGTTGCTGGGATGCTTGAATCAATCGCATCCACTTGTAATTACTAGAGCGGTGTCACAGTCCATTGTATTTTTACCTACCACAGCATCTCAGATTTGACCCAGCCATGTGCAAATCAGCCTTGGTTTTGCAACAGATGGAATAGTCAAGCCCGGACTGCCAAGCCTGGTCCCCTTTGAAGTGGAACGCAAGAAATCAAAGACTGTTTCACCCTAGTTGGAGGCTCTTCAGTTGGATGCAGCTTCGTTTCAGTGGCACAGTGAGCACAGGACTTATGTCATGGCATACCTGTCACACTTGGGGCATTGCACTGAGTTAAACAAAAAGATGATGAGTGGAATGCTTGAATTAGTCTCAGCGACTGGTTATAACTCTGGACCGCATCTCATTCTATCATTTTTTGCCCACCATGCCACTCTAAACAAAGGCCCAGTGCCGACCCTGCTCCTCATGGGAATAGTCCATCCTGAACTGCCAGAGGAGGCCCCCTCCAGTAATTACCCGTCGCTGAGATTAATTTAAGCAACCCACCCATCACTTTTACTTCAATTGGGTTAC
The DNA here is from genome assembly GCF_964261635.1 of Lissotriton helveticus. NCBI lineage: Eukaryota > Metazoa > Chordata > Amphibia > Caudata > Salamandridae > Lissotriton > Lissotriton helveticus. The sequence goes on along the minus strand of NC_136070.1, from coordinate 189,211,411 downwards.
CTGCGTACTGTGGCACTGGAACCAAGCTGCACCCGACAGAGCCCCAACTAGGGCCAAACTGGTCTTGGGTTTTGTAAAGAAGACCCTGCGAAATGGGTTTCATGGAACTTATTTGTTCACCTTCACTTTGTCCAGTCAGGAGCAACTGCCACCTGGCGGAATCTTGAAGATCAGCCTAGGTAAAACCAAGTGGCTGGTAAGAAAAGGGGAAGAAACAAGAGTGGAATAAACCAAGATGAAGATTGCAACACACCTCATCTAAGAAGAGTATGAGGGAATAGAATGGGGAAGGGAGAATGAGGTGTATGAGGGGGTGACATATCTCGGAAGACCAGAAACAAAGGAAAATACAGTATAAGAAGCATGAGAAACTATAAATTGCCACAGGGATAATTGCATGAGGATTGTTTCATTACAAATTCTGTTTGTCATTCAGGGGCCATGCGTTCACTTCGGAGGGTGTACCTTGCTCTCACCAATGCTGAAGAAACAGAGGGCACTCCCGCAGCTGCCCACCTTAGCTACATCTTTCAAGTTTATCCAAGCAAGTCCTAGTGTGTTCTTGTTAATGGTATCCGGGCAGATAGAGAGCGCCGAGGCGTAAGGAGGAGTAGCTTGCGGTCATCACACCCTAATGACTACCAGTTCATCAGCCCTCCTGTGACCTGCCATTTGAAATACTTAGAAGCTTTTGTGGCCCACAAGAGACTCTGGTGAGAAACCTTATGTGGTTGGATCTGCGAAGGGTAGGCACAGAGCCAGCCGGAGAAACCCTGTTGCAACTTGCTCCTCCACCCACACCAAGTTATCTCACGCAGTCCATTCTAGTTGTCCATCTAAGAGCGTACTTGAATACGGCACTGGGCTCTATTGCGGTCAGAAGAAAAGACGTCCTCAACTAGGAGTCGAGTTACTTTGCGCATTTTTACTGAGGTGATCTGGCAAGTCACAGGGGCCAGTGGTGGCTCAAAAGAATCGGAGGACGAGGTCAGATCAGTCTGTGCACCCAGTTGCACCAGACCAGATATTCCAACTAATGCCAGCAATGCCAACAAGATGCCGCAAGTTTGACTTAACCGCAATCACTATTTCTGGAGGGTCAAGCACTATCCATTTCCAGCCAACAATTACCTCTAAATTAATCTTTCTAAAAGACACTGGAGCAGTCATCTTTTCCAGCAACACAAACCTTAAAGGACTGCCCATCCACTTGAGCCTCACTGTGATCATCTGCAAAGGGCCCTCGCGCACCCCCCAGCTGGTAGATTTCAGGAAGTCAAAGGGCACTCATGAGTCGTGAGGACTCCCATAAAGAAGGTGCCCTTGCTGCCCTGGGCAAAGATGAGGAACAGCCTGCTCTTTTCATCACAAGCACTCTCCTTAGCCCCTGGGATCAAGTGGATCAAGTAGAACAAGAGGAGCCAGAGAAAATACTCAGGGAGGCTGACTTAAGATCCAAGGCTGTGGGTGATTCAATGCAACCTTCATTCAATTTGTTACTGAAAGGGGAATACTGGTCTCATCTGATTACTCAGATAGAGGAAGAGGAGAAGAAGCGAGTAGCCCCTGGACATGAGGCACGTTTCACTATGACAACACTGGAACAACTAGTGGGAGCATCGCTACTATCAGGCGTCTTGGCCTATACACAAAATGGCAAACCCTATGCACACACTTGACGAGTAGAAAGCGGATACAATGTCCTAATGTAAGAATTTCAAAATGCAGAGAAACAACAGTGATATGCAACTTAAAAATATAAGTAATTCAATGTCAATAAAGAAGTCTTGGTCTCCTTGTTTATTCCAACACAGCATGTGAACAACCAGCCGACACGTGTTTCATCGCATCTTGCGAATCTTCAGGGCTGGAAATAATACAGAAAACAAGGAGCTATACTTGGGGATATATACATTTGTATGTGTGATCCTGAATAACACTTCAGGTCAGCCCGTGAGACAAGCATCATATTGGATTTTCTCATACATAAGTTTCTGCCCCTGAGATGGTTGTTGGAAAACATCCCTAAGCGTGCTATCGTGCTCATAATATGCTCGTGCATACCATGCAATTGGGGTGAAACGTTGTGCACTTAGGCACCCTAATCGATAGAGTGAATTCACACATATATATCATCTACTGTAGTAACCAAAGTTGTGCATGGTGCCGTGCTGCACTACAGTCTATGCCGAGTGTAAGGTATCATGCGTGTATTGTGTGCTCGGTGACATAGAAAAATAAAATTTCGACACATACCTCCATTGGTTGTGTATTAGACCATAAGGCCTATCGTGATCGATAAATATGAGTGGATTTCAAGAAACAAGAGAGGGAAGACAACGGGAAAGAAGGGGGGATAGAAAGAAAGAGAGGTCGAAAAGTTAGATCTATGGAGATATCTATTATTAAAGACTGCTCACTCGACTAAGCACTTATTAAGATTAATTCTAGTAGCTCGCTCTACCATTATGTTTTATTCGCGTTTATCAAAATCAGGATGTGCATTTAGTAGCGACAAAATAAAAATTATAATAAGAAAACGGAAAGCTCACCGCTCTTCCGGTGATACTTCCGACCCGGAAGGGCCCAAGACCATCCAAACGTGATTGAAAATTGTGGTATAGTTGCTGCAATAAAGTTAAAGAATATGGGGTTATATATGTCCATAACTGTAAGAAAAGACATGCTACAACCTAGAACACAACCTCAGCTCACAAACAACTCAATCAGGTTGATCACTGAATTTAATTCTCTCCACCACACTTTGAGAAAAAGCATGACGAAACACTGGGGAATACTCAAGAATGAGAAATCCTTAATCCCATTCATCACAGATAGGCCCCAGATTTGCTACAGGAGAGGTAACACCCTCAGAAATAGATTGAGTCCCACTGTACCCCATGGTCTACAGGCAACAGATTGGCTCTCCTCCAAAAACAAGGGTTTTTACAAATGTGGATTCTGTGCCATGTGTAGGTGGGCCAAACATAAGACAACACAATTTTCTAATCCCAAAGGTGAATGTTTCTCCATAAACACTAACATTAACTGTCTAACTAAATATGTGGTGTACATAATACAATGTAAATGTGGTAAACAGTACGTTGGAAGCACCATACGTGCCCTCAAAGACAGGATCTCGGAACATATGAGGGCCATAATTAAACAAGATCCCAGATACCCTGTAGCATTGCACGTGGCTAGTTGCCAGAACTCTGAGAATGAGAAATTTGTCTCCTTCTTTGGCATTGATGTAGTAAACCTAGGGATCAGAGGAGGCAACAGGGAACTAAAACTACGACGCACAGAGGCCATGTGGATCATGAAAATGTACGCAGTCGGCTTAGGCCTAAACTATGATTCAGAGCTTCAATTCTTCTTAGGTGACTGAATTCCTAACTTGATATAAGGTAAAATAGAAGAATTGTTGATTTACGAAATACAACAACTATGACATAATGGATGAAGCATATTGAGTTACTGGACTTATACTGAATGTGTCATTGTCATAGTGAATTTACCACGTATCAATACATAATAATTCAGACAACAACAGATGGATTATTCTGCTGTATTAACATAATTTGCTGTTTGTCATAGTAGTATCTACTAGGTTTCTAGTTCAACACAGGTTTTTCTATGCACTATATAAATATGTTAACCATAAGCATAACCACTGTATATTCCATAAGATGCATTTGGATGATATAACACTTACAATCATAATTACTAGTGACACTTGTAGATTGTAAGAGAGGTTGGGAGGAGATCATCTCACGTTTCTCTACCACCGCTGCGAGAACATGCGAGGTAGTTGCAACATCTTCACAAGCGTGTTCACAAAATTTTGGAGCAACCGCTATTGATTAGTGCACTGAGCATGTTATTCACCAGCACTATACGTCGGATAACTATCACCTACCGCTATTTGCGGATTGACACGTAATTCTTTTTCTTTTCTCTATATGGAGTACTATATTTAATTTCCAAGCAAATGTGAAAATCTGATTCTTAGCAGTTTCCCTCTCACTACATCTATCACTTTAAATTAAACTAACACGGATGACGTTTTCGCCACCAGTGGGCGGGATGGTATTTAATCCGAGTTCACTTCCGGGTCACGTGTTCGCACTTCGAACAAGGAGACCCGGGAGAGAAGAGAGAAGCAGCAAGACGTTTACAGGTAACGCTACCGTGTGGTTTCTAGCCGGTGACATGTTATGTCTTGCCAAGTATGTCTTGCCAAGTATGATAGCTTGGAGGTTTCCTAACCCGCCTGTCCGGATTGTTTGTCTTACAGACACCAAGTCCGGAACAGGCTTCAAAATCACTCGCAATAATCAAGGCACCCCGTCTTTTCAGGTAGGCTGCCTGAATCAGAATTCGAATGGAATGTCGAGTAACATGCTTGGTGCTAACTCACCTTTAAGTCAGTCTAATACCCTGCATGTGTATCACTTTTCAGACCCAAAGCGATCGAGTAATACACCTTCCCCCGGGCAACCCAGAACAAGCGCACTTCGCTTATAAGGTAATTTAAATATGCCTTATGTATTTTGATCGTCTATATAATATTAGCAGGAGTCTACATATACAGAACTCTAAGCAAGTTGAAATAATATACTACGTGAAGCCACAGTAAAAGTTTTAAAGTTTGTCAGCAGCATCAACTTATTATGATCAAGGGAACTGACATATCAACACGTCAGGAGATGTTACAATGTTGTTTAGCAGGAATAAAATTGGTACGGTTTCGTTCCTCTTATTAGAGGGCAGCCAGATAAATATGGCACCTAATAAGTCACTTATTAGAGGGCAGCCAGATAAATATGGCACCTAATAAGTCACTAGCCCTAACGAGAATCATATTCAGCACCTGTAATTCCCCTCTCTAAATACGGGGACATATATAACCCCATATTCTTTAACTTTATTGCAGCAACTATACCACAATTTTCAATCACGTTTGGATGGTCTTGGGCCCTTCCGGGTCGGAAGTATCACCGGAAGAGCGGTGAGCTTTCCGTTTTCTTATTATAATTTTTATTTTGTCGCTACTAAATGCACATCCTGATTTTGATAAACGCGAATAAAACATAATGGTAGAGCGAGCTACTAGAATTAATCTTAATAAGTGCTTAGTCGAGTGAGCAGTCTTTAATAATAGATATCTCCATAGATCTAACTTTTCGACCTCTCTTTCTTTCTATCCCCCCTTCTTTCCCGTTGTCTTCCCTCTCTTGTTTCTTGAAATCCACTCATATTTATCGATCACGATAGGCCTTATGGTCTAATACACAACCAATGGAGGTATGTGTCGAAATTTTATTTTTCTATGTCACCGAGCACACAATACACGCATGATACCTTACACTCGGCATAGACTGTAGTGCAGCACGGCACCATGCACAACTTTGGTTACTACAGTAGATGATATATATGTGTGAATTCACTCTATCGATTAGGGTGCCTAAGTGCACAACGTTTCACCCCAATTGCATGGTATGCACGAGCATATTATGAGCACGATAGCACGCTTAGGGATGTTTTCCAACAACCATCTCAGGGGCAGAAACTTATGTATGAGAAAATCCAATATGATGCTTGTCTCACGGGCTGACCTGAAGTGTTATTCAGGATCACACATACAAATGTATATATCCCCAAGTATAGCTCCTTGTTTTCTGTATTATTTCCAGCCCTGAAGATTCGCAAGATGCGATGAAACACGTGTCGGCTGGTTGTTCACATGCTGTGTTGGAATAAACAAGGAGACCAAGACTTCTTTATTGACATTGAATTACTTATATTTTTAAGTTGCATATCACTGTTGTTTCTCTGCATTTTGAAATTCTTACATTAGGACATTGTATCCGCTTTCTACTCGTCAAGTGTGTGCATAGGGTTTGCCATTTTGTGTTATTGTGGATTAGTGAGCTTGCTCGCTTCTCCTTGGGTGGTTATATGGTTATCCACTCACCCAGTTGCACCACACTACATTGGTTCTATAGTGCTTCTACCCTGGCTGAGCGCCCGCTCTCTGACAACCTAAAAACCATCCTTTCCTTAAATTCATTAGTCAGTTTAGGGTTGCCGCCTAGCACTCTCAAACAACAACACCCGAGTTGTTTACCTCTAGTAGACCCACAATTGATTCAGCTCACATGGATCGCAGCAAAGCTGCAGAGGAACTTTTCGATAATCTAGCCAAAGGCATGTCCACTACAACTGCCACCACCAGTACGAACCCTCCGCGGAAGGAAGGCCTTAGAGACAAGTTTATAAAACTTGAACGTCTTAAGAAACAGGAGAATGCGAAGTGGTGGGACGGCACCACTCTCAAACAATACTTGAGATTAAAAAGAATACCCAGGGGCCTCAGAGGTCAAATCTTTCCCACTTACGACAACTTAGATGCAGACCTGATGTCTAAGTGGGAAGATTCACTCACAGCAAACTCAATGACCCTTATAGATATTTTAATAGAAAGTTCGGACCGCAAAGTCACTAAGTTACAAGCAGATATTGCTGTGGTCGAACAAGAAATTAAAGACTTAAATATCCCTGAAGCAACAATAAAGAACTATGATATCCTGGATGATATTCTTCTCAAACAGCAAAATGACATTAAAAATAGGAAAGCTAGACAGATTAAACGAGATGAAAATGACTACCAACAGGGCAGGGTATTCACCTACGCCAGTAAATATGATCCACTCATTCCCAGCAATCAGACCAGAAATGTGAATATTCCATCCACAACAGGAGCCAGTTCAGTCTCGTCCAGCAATGCTTCTATCAGCAGTGCGGGACTTAGCAGTGAGGAACCAGAAACCGTAGCCGCAGGCAGTGTGGCGACTTTTTCCCAGGAGGTCCAGAGAATCAGGAGAGGCAACCGGTTCCCAGTCCAGAGAGATCCACCCGATCCAAAACCCGTAGGGGCAGGAGATCAAAGGACAGGATACAGAGACAAGTTAAGATCAGGCACGAACAGGAACTAAACACAAATAGTCAGACAGAAGTACAAGTAATCAACCTCTCCTCACTAGAACTGACACCTAACATGATATCACTGTTAAGCAAAGGTTTGAGTTTTAATCCTTTTGCCACTGGCGATCTCTGTAAACTTAAAATAGATTTATTTAAGTTTATTAGAAACCTTAAGTTAAAGAAACATTTTTCTGACAAAACCAATACTGATGTGGGTAAAAAGAATATTCCTGTCCTTGCCAATACAGAAGAATTTTTGTCAATAAAAGATGTACAAGCTACACATTTACTCTTGTCTATTACTGATATGGAGGATTCACCATACGACATGGATAGACTTTTAATGGAGCTCGACATAGACCCAGATTATAGTGTATCGAGTGGCTTGAAAAGCAAATCCAGATGGGTACCTACACTTTCAGGGGGCAATGTAATAGATCAGTTTCACAAAAGAGTACTAGAAGACATTGAACGAATTAACACCTGCAATGCAGTAAAATCATTCAAGTATCTAGACAACCTGACAATCGGAGAACGAGCCGCCTTAACTTCTCTCAGTAGCAATGCACATATTGTTATCAAAGAGGCCGACAAAGGCGGTAACGTTGTAATAATGGACAAAGCAGATTACGAGGGAGAAATTCATAGTCAACTAGCGGACGCCACTTGCTATGAATCAATATCATCTAATCCAATAGGTCCTTTGACAATTAAGATTAACGAGAAACTATTGCTATGGAAACAATCGGGTCTACTAAATGACCAGGAATACCTTTATCTCAAAATTTTCCGACCAACATACCCATGGCTTTACACACTCCCCAAGGTACATAAGAACCAGCCCTTCCCTCCGGGTAGACCAATAGTCTCGGGCATAGGGGGTCCTACCGAGAGGATGGCAGAATACATTGATCTCTTTCTAGGACCCCTAGTACACAATCTTCCTTCATATATACAAGATTCCAGACACATTCTGAGCATTCTGTCTGATATCCAGTGGCAACCGGACACATTTCTTGTAACTATGGACGTTGTGTCCCTTTACACTAGCATTAATATTGATTTGGGGCTACTGGCTTTGAATAGATGTTTGGGGAACAGACCAGCTTCACTGTACCAACATACTGCGATGCTATCAGAAATGATGGAACTTGTGTTGAATAATAACTTTTTCATGTTTGACAAGAAATGGTATCGCCAAAAGAAGGGAGTAGCGATGGGATCGAAATTTTCCCCGTCGTTTGCTAACCTTTTCATGGGCAACCTGGAATCGGATCTTATCTGGGGTGATAAGGGCTCCCAATATATTGACTTCATAATTTTCTGGGGACGCTACATAGATGACTGCATTCTCCTATGGTCAGGCACAGAAGTACTACTTATGGAATTCTTTAATTATTTGAATAACAACACTTGGGAAATTAAATTCACCATGACACATAGTCAAACTAGAATTGAATTTTTGGATATAGAACTATATGTGGTAGGCAACACCCTACACAGCAAGCTCTTTAGAAAATCCACCTCATGTAACTCTATATTACATGCTGACAGTTCTCATCCTCCGCACCAGGTAAAGTCTATACCGTATGGTGAATTCCTAAGAGCCAGAAGGCTCTGCAGTGAAGAATCCCAATTCAAAGACTGCGTAGACGACATGAAAAACAGGTTCTCCAAAAGAGGTTACACTAATAATGTGATCCGACAAGCAGAAAGGAGAATCAACAAAACTGTAAGAAAAGACATGCTACAACCTAGAACACAACCTCAGCTCACAAACAACTCAATCAGGTTGATCACTGAATTTAATTCTCTCCACCACACTTTGAGAAAAAGCATGACGAAACACTGGGGAATACTCAAGAATGAGAAATCCTTAATCCCATTCATCACAGATAGGCCCCAGATTTGCTACAGGAGAGGTAACACCCTCAGAAATAGATTGAGTCCCACTGTACCCCATGGTCTACAGGCAACAGATTGGCTCTCCTCCAAAAACAAGGGTTTTTACAAATGTGGATTCTGTGCCATGTGTAGGTGGGCCAAACATAAGACAACACAATTTTCTAATCCCAAAGGTGAATGTTTCTCCATAAACACTAACATTAACTGTCTAACTAAATATGTGGTGTACATAATACAATGTAAATGTGGTAAACAGTACGTTGGAAGCACCATACGTGCCCTCAAAGACAGGATCTCGGAACATATGAGGGCCATAATTAAACAAGATCCCAGATACCCTGTAGCATTGCACGTGGCTAGTTGCCAGAACTCTGAGAATGAGAAATTTGTCTCCTTCTTTGGCATTGATGTAGTAAACCTAGGGATCAGAGGAGGCAACAGGGAACTAAAACTACGACGCACAGAGGCCATGTGGATCATGAAAATGTACGCAGTCGGCTTAGGCCTAAACTATGATTCAGAGCTTCAATTCTTCTTAGGTGACTGAATTCCTAACTTGATATAAGGTAAAATAGAAGAATTGTTGATTTACGAAATACAACAACTATGACATAATGGATGAAGCATATTGAGTTACTGGACTTATACTGAATGTGTCATTGTCATAGTGAATTTACCACGTATCAATACATAATAATTCAGACAACAACAGATGGATTATTCTGCTGTATTAACATAATTTGCTGTTTGTCATAGTAGTATCTACTAGGTTTCTAGTTCAACACAGGTTTTTCTATGCACTATATAAATATGTTAACCATAAGCATAACCACTGTATATTCCATAAGATGCATTTGGATGATATAACACTTACAATCATAATTACTAGTGACACTTGTAGATTGTAAGAGAGGTTGGGAGGAGATCATCTCACGTTTCTCTACCACCGCTGCGAGAACATGCGAGGTAGTTGCAACATCTTCACAAGCGTGTTCACAAAATTTTGGAGCAACCGCTATTGATTAGTGCACTGAGCATGTTATTCACCAGCACTATACGTCGGATAACTATCACCTACCGCTATTTGCGGATTGACACGTAATTCTTTTTCTTTTCTCTATATGGAGTACTATATTTAATTTCCAAGCAAATGTGAAAATCTGATTCTTAGCAGTTTCCCTCTCACTACATCTATCACTTTAAATTAAACTAACACGGATGACGTTTTCGCCACCAGTGGGCGGGATGGTATTTAATCCGAGTTCACTTCCGGGTCACGTGTTCGCACTTCGAATAAGGAGACCCGGGAGAGAAGAGAGAAGCAGCAAGACGTTTACAGGTAACGCTACCGTGTGGTTTCTAGCCGGTGACATGTTATGTCTTGCCAAGTATGTCTTGCCAAGTATGATAGCTTGGAGGTTTCCTAACCCGCCTGTCCGGATTGTTTGTCTTACAGACACCAAGTCCGGAACAGGCTTCAAAATCACTCGCAATAATCAAGGCACCCCGTCTTTTCAGGTAGGCTGCCTGAATCAGAATTCGAATGGAATGTCGAGTAACATGCTTGGTGCTAACTCACCTTTAAGTCAGTCTAATACCCTGCATGTGTATCACTTTTCAGACCCAAAGCGATCGAGTAATACACCTTCCCCCGGGCAACCCAGAACAAGCGCACTTCGCTTATAAGGTAATTTAAATATGCCTTATGTATTTTGATCGTCTATATAATATTAGCAGGAGTCTACATATACAGAACTCTAAGCAAGTTGAAATAATATACTACGTGAAGCCACAGTAAAAGTTTTAAAGTTTGTCAGCAGCATCAACTTATTATGATCAAGGGAACTGACATATCAACACGTCAGGAGATGTTACAATGTTGTTTAGCAGGAATAAAATTGGTACGGTTTCGTTCCTCTTATTAGAGGGCAGCCAGATAAATATGGCACCTAATAAGTCACTTATTAGAGGGCAGCCAGATAAATATGGCACCTAATAAGTCACTAGCCCTAACGAGAATCATATTCAGCACCTGTAATTCCCCTCTCTAAATACGGGGACATATATAACCCCATATTCTTTAACTTTATTGCAGCAACTATACCACAATTTTCAATCACGTTTGGATGGTCTTGGGCCCTTCCGGGTCGGAAGTATCACCGGAAGAGCGGTGAGCTTTCCGTTTTCTTATTATAATTTTTATTTTGTCGCTACTAAATGCACATCCTGATTTTGATAAACGCGAATAAAACATAATGGTAGAGCGAGCTACTAGAATTAATCTTAATAAGTGCTTAGTCGAGTGAGCAGTTTAATAGATATCTCCATAGATCTAACTTTTCGACCTCTCTTTCTTTCTATCCCCCCTTCTTTCCCGTTGTCTTCCCTCTCTTGTTTCTTGAAATCCACTCATATTTATCGATCACGATAGGCCTTATGGTCTAATACACAACCAATGGAGGTATGTGTAAAAATTTTATTTTTCTATGTCACCGAGCACACAATACACGCATGATACCTTACACTCGGCATAGACTGTAGTGCAGCACGGCACCATGCACAACTTTGGTTACTACAGTAGATGATATATATGTGTGAATTCACTCTATCGATTAGGGTGCCTAAGTGCACAACGTTTCACCCCAATTGCATGGTATGCACGAGCATATTATGAGCACGATAGCACGCTTAGGGATGTTTTCCAACAACCATCTCAGGGGCAGAAACTTATGTATGAGAAAATCCAATATGATGCTTGTCTCACGGGCTGACCTGAAGTGTTATTCAGGATCACACATACAAATGTATATATCCCCAAGTATAGCTCCTTGTTTTCTGTATTATTTCCAGCCCTGAAGATTCGCAAGATGCGATGAAACACGTGTCGGCTGGTTGTTCACATGCTGTGTTGGAATAAACAAGGAGACCAAGACTTCTTTATTGACATTGAATTACTTATATTTTTAAGTTGCATATCACTGTTGTTTCTCTGCATTTTGAAATTCTTACATTAGGACATTGTATCCGCTTTCTACTCGTCAAGTGTGTGCATAGGGTTTGCCATTTTGTGTTATTGTGGATTAGTGAGCTTGCTCGCTTCTCCTTGGGTGGTTATATGGTTATCCACTCACCCAGTTGCACCACACTACATTGGTTCTATAGTGCTTCTACCCTGGCTGAGCGCCCGCTCTCTGACAACCTAAAAACCAGTCTTGGCCTATACAGGATGCAAAAATTACAGGCAAATGGGTCAAATCAATCGGCCCATCCTAAGGAATACTCACGATCCCTTGTAAAAGACCGATCTAGAACATGCTGACCTCTTATGGCAACAAAGCGCCTAAAAACTCAAGCCCCACTGGAGTTCAACAAGAGGAACCCCACGGATCTCAAGAGTCTCCCTGGGCCACCGCACTTACCATCTTGCAGAGCTGTGTGGAGGCAATGTCTTTTCAATTCAATAAAATTGACTTACAGATCAGCCTCCTGAATACTCTAGCTTTGTATGTAGCCAGAACCGATGAATAGGTTTCAAACCTAAATAATCTGATAAAAAGGGCTCAGGTGGATGCAGAGGGGCTCAGCAAGGTATGCAATTGCTCCCCGGCTCTTGATAAGCTATGCACACTTCCAGAAATTATGACACAGTTAGTGGGCGATTTGAAGGAAGTGGCCAATGTGAAACCCCAAAAGAACAATGGTTGGGAGCAAGAAGAGAAAAATGAAAATGGAAACCAGGCCGGTCAAGGAGATGGCACAAACCATAGCCACAGCAGCTGAGGTTAGGAATCCGCAGCAACTGATTTCAACACAGCGCCATTGAAGATACCTGTCTGAGTATCCTCCTCTTTAGCTGGTTCTGGCGACACTGGTAGGGAACATTTCACAGCAGAAGAAGTGCCCAAACGAAGGAGATTAAAAAATTGATAAGGGCCTAAATAAAAATCTAATTCAGAATCATAATATGGTGCCCTACCCAAGTTTCCATACTGGGAGAAGTTCAGCCCTCTTTGCCCTGGTAAAAGAACAAAATCCCTCTAGTTACTTAGAAGAGGTTTCTGAAGTTGCAGGCCCAACCTCACAGCTCACTCCCATGCCTCACACGATCAACACTGTGAAATCTTCCCAAGCAAGCGCCCCACAAGACGCCACTGAGCAAGTCATGATAGAGAAATGGGCTCCCCTCACAACCTTTGTAACATCAGTTAAGCACGACCTGTCTACTCCAGGCTCAAACAACTTGGCTGAGGGCCTTAGCATTTGGTTGAGCAACTCGCATGGCATACAAGTATGGGATGACTGAGCACCAAATGCCCAATATCTCGGAAACCGATCAAGTAAGCGTCCAACATGACGTCAAAGGACCACAATAAGCATAATCAAGCCCCACTCATCCCCCCTTCTATCATCTACAATGGGTAGGTCGACCCCAGACTCTTATTCCCACGAAGAGGGCCCTTATTTCTCTCAACAATGCATCAAGCAAAAAGAGTGTGGCAACAGTCACATTCCTTGGACTCATGGGCAAAAACTGATCTCACAGGCCCACCCATCCAGACAGGGCTGATCGAACAATTACTAAAGCACATGCTGGCTGCCTAGACACTACACACGATCAAACTGTAACTGCTTGCACGCTATTCTATCCGGAATACAAGTCCAGAAGTCTTTTTGACATTCTAAATCAAGGTAACATCCTCAAGCTATTCCGATCAATGAGCATCGTCGGAGAAGTCACATCGCAAGGCATCATTTCTAATGAATTTATTGCTCAAGTACCTGGACAGAACAATGAAATGACCAAGGAAAACTGGAAGTAAACCTTGGTCATTTTGTTGTTCTACCGAGTTGGCCCTGAAGGTCCTGAGATAGATTGATACTTTCAAACAGTGGGGGATTATCATAACTTTATCAAGGGAACCTGTATACCCGCATATTCTCGAAGGTGTGACGAAGGAGGTTATAACATTGACTTAGCCCAGACTGGCTTACTTGGTCCTTAGAAACGCATTAAGCAAATTCCTGTCCCTGAGCAAACTAGCGGTCGCCACGAAAAGCCAGCCGCTGGCCCAGAAGCAACAGACAACTGGGGCTGGCTGTCGGGAAACCTCAATTCAACTAGATTACTATGGTGACAAAAGAGCACCCCCAATTAGTCCCTCTGATCGGGCACTCAAGATATGCTCCTGGAACATCAACGGATTGGCAAACAAATTAGGAGACGTGGAAATCCTTCTACATCAGTTCTTTTCAAATTGTGCTTCTACAAGAGACCTGGTCAAAAAAGGCTTACCACCTGGAGGGCTACACAAACCATTTAACTCCTGCTATAAAAAAACTAAATTATGGCCACAGCAGGGGCGGTCTGACTTTATATGTATCCAATAGCAGCATAATTGAATCTTGTGAACAAGACAGTGACGATGCAGGGCTACAAGTAGTAGGTTTATCCCTCAAAACTTCAAACGGCCAACCCGAGAAAATCACCTTGGTAAAAGTATATATCCACCCAAACTCCAGCTCAACAACAGGGGTCTGTAACAAGCTGATCGACATTACTTTAGGTCTTAGATCGGAGAAGCCCAGCAAGGACATTATGATATCAGGTGACTTCAACGACCTTTTCCCTCCTGAGGCGGAATCCGGGAGGTCTCCTCTTTTCTTGCACCTTTTAACTTGTGTGTCTTGACTTGTCTGTTTAGACATTTTTATATTGTGCAGTTGTGCTTTGTGCTCCGCGCTTGAATAATAAGCGTCTGTGTTCAGAGCTAGAGACTTCCCAGCGCTCCTAGGCGCTTCGTTGCTCCCTCACCCTTTCTTGTTATTCAGACCGCCCTCGGCCGAGCATTGACGCCGAGGGCTGGGATCTGACTTTGGTGGGCATCTTGGGTGTAGGCATCGCCGTCCACGCGCTCTAGCAGCGCTATAAAAAGCACGCATCTACCTCCGTGTAGCGGACGCGTATTGCGGACGCGCCGGACCTGCGCCTGAGTCGCGCCAGAGTCCTGCCCGTCTGCGCCCGTCAGCGTCCCGGAGGCGTACGGCGTGGCAGACTGCTATTTTCCTTACACATTTTACCATTGTGTCACTATGATATCCTATTCGTCCCAGGAGCTCCGCTCTTTTTATAAACCAGCCGACCTCTGTCATGCGGTATTTCCTGGCCGCTATAAGGGTAAGCGTAAATGTCCTGGTTGTAGCTGGCATCTCGCTAGTGTCCCCCCTTCCACATCTAGCAAAGGGGAGCAAAATGTTAAACATCTCTGCTTACTTCTTAACACTAGATCAGTCCACAGACATGCCCAAGAAATCTTCGATCTCCTGGCCACTGAAAAACCTGCTTGTCTGATGTTGACTGAGACATGGCTGAGTGAGTCATCACACCCCGACATTGTATCCGCGATTCCTCCTGAATATAATATTTTCAGACAAGACAGAGGGAAGGGTAGAGGGGGGGGTGTAGCTCTCGTGGTGCAAAAAGCTTATACGTGTTCTGTCATTCACACGGAGGCCATCACGGGCGCCGAATCCCTTGCTTTCTCCCTATCCCTATCTTCCCAACAATCTCTCAAGGGGTTTTTAGTTTACAGACCTCCTGGTCCTGCAGGATCCTTTTTTGAGGAACTTCAGTCTGTAATTTCTACATTAGCCTTAAGAGCAGAGCACTGTGTACTAGCCGGAGATTTTAGTTTCCATATGGAAGACGGCTCTGATCTGAACACTATCAAGATGATCGATATCACGGCCTCTCTGGGCTTGCTCCCCTATCTTTCTGGTCCTACCCACGATAAAGGCCACACATTAGACCAGATTTTTTCTACTCTCCCGGTTGAGGTGACTGCACTGCTGCCGGTTTTATGGTCCGACCATCGACTAGCCCATTTTTTCATACTAGGCACTAAGAAACCAGCAGCCACTGCCATGAGACAGCAGGGAGGTGCCTGTAGGGCATTTCATCGGGTGACCCCGGAGTTGTTGGCCCAGGCCCTTCAGAACTATCCCGTCTCTTACACCGGTAACCTGGAGAATTATCTGGAAATCCTGCAGACGTGGCTTATTGACAGGCTGAACGAGCTTGCCCCTATGCGGCCCCCTCGAACTACCGCGAAATGGGCTTCGGCACCATGGTTCTCAGAGGTGCTGGTGCACGCCCGGAAGCAGTGTAAAGTCGCCGAACGGATGTGGCGGGCTCAATACGATGCCGAGGCGAGATTGACCTATAGGTCGATGATCAAATCTTATCATCGACAAGTATTCCAGGAAAAAAAATGCTATTTCGCTAGGAGAATCGAGGAAGCAGAAAACTCCTGCAAGGAGATTTTCTCGATTGTTAGGGAATTTACAACTATGCGCTCTAACTCAGTTCAGGAAGCTCCGTCCGAGACTTGGGCTGCCACCATAGCCAATTTTTTCACCACTAAAATCGGGTTGATACAGGATTCTTTTCCCACTAGGCCGACGGTCGATTCCATGAACTTACCAGAGGGACCAGTCCACCCTATTTCCTCTGGTCCAGTGTTGGCGGTTTTTCCGCCTCTCACGGTATCTTCGTCACTTACACTCATGACGAACCTCAAATCTGGATCGCCATGTGATCCCTGTCCGGCTAAATTCCTAGCTAAAATGGCAGCTATTGTCAACCTTCTAGCCAACCCAATCCTGAATCTCTCCCTGAGTCAGGGGGCTATCCCGCAGTCATGGAAGCAGGCTATGGTCATCCCTCTCCTCAAAAAACCACACCTTGCCCCAGAAGTCCCTGCCAACTACAGGCCCATCTCGCTCCTTCCGGCATTTACTAAAATTCTCGAGAAGCATGTACATGGTGTGCTCTCCCATTTTTTGGAGACCCACGAGCTATTACATGCCTCTCAATCAGGCTTCTGGCCCAATTTAAGCACGGAGACAGCGCTATTGGAGGTTTCGGAGGTCATCAAGGAGACTCTGGATGTTGGAGGCAGGCTGATGCTGGTCATGCTGGATTTGTCGGCGGCCTTTGACACCATCCCCCACGAGGATCTCTTCGTAAGACTTCATGAGATCGGTATGAGGGGGACGGTGCTCAGTTGGTTTCGTTCTTTTCTAGCCAACCGCCGACAAACGGTCTGGGCCTCCCTTGGATCCGCTGAGCTGTCGCCTTTGGGAGTCGGAGTTCCTCAGGGCTCCGTGTTGAGCCCAACTCTATTTAACATCTTTATGACCCTTTGACGACATTGGTGGAGTCCTTCGGGGCCCAGATCGTATCCTATGCCGATGACACCCAGCTTCTTTTCACCTGCCAGAAGGGTGAAGATTTTGATGGCGAAAGTATCCGTGGGTGCCTTGGGGCTGTTTTCAATTGGTTCCAGTTGAACAGCCTCAAGTGCAACTCAGACAAATCCGAGATACTTTTTTTTGGATGTCCATCTGATCCGGATTGGCATGGGTGGTGGCCCGCCGACATGTTCCCTCCAGCTCATTCATCCCAGTCAGCCAAGAACCTGGGAATTAAAATCGATAATGGGCTGACGCTCAAATCCCAGGTGCTGGCTCTTACAGGAACATGTTTTGGCATCCTCAGGATGCTCCGGAAGTTCTTTCCGTTGCTCTCTGAGGAACACAGGAGAATGACAGTTCAGGCCCTCATTGGATCCAGATTGGATTATTCTAACATCTTGTATCTTGGCCTCCCGGACTACCTATTACAACGTCTACAGGTGGCCCAGAATGCTGCCGCGCGAGCCATCTTTGGCCTTCATAGACGAGCCAGTGCCTCTAGCCTATTGCAAGCTTTACATTGGCTCCCCATCCGGAAACGGATAGCATTCAAGGCTTTGACGCTGGCATACAAAGCTCTACATGCCATGGGAGCTCAATACCTGCAAAGGAGGCTGGCTTTTTACCACCCGGCACGATCCCTGAGATCGGAGTCCCTCTTCTTCGCGGTAGTCCCCCGAATAAAAAAAGCCCGCATTGGAGGACGGTCATTTAGGCTGTTAGCTCCGCAGCTGTGGAACTCCTTACCTCTGTCCCTGCGTTCCATACCTAATCTACTTGCGTTCAGTAAGGGCTTAAAAACTTGGCTCTTTACCTGCTAGAGACCTCCTGCCCTGTCTGGAATCGTCTGGAATCGTGACTTTCTTGTTTTTATCTTTCTGTTATGTTCCGTTTGTCCCTTTCTAGGTCATGTAGTACAAAGCGCCGGGACACTCCTAGGAGTAGCCGCGCGCTATAGAAGACCTTTTTAACTTAACATAACATGTGGTTAATGAGTGCACTACCTGCAAATGAGATTACAGAGGCGCAAGATGGCTAATGGGCAACACCTACTCAAGATCCCCCTGTGGCATAAAGATGATAAGAGAGGACACCAAACGCCACTACAAAACATCTGGAAAGGAGATGGCGCACTAGCAGACACCACCGGCAATACCGCCTTTAAAACAGCCCTCAACATCGACCACAGGCAGTACGAGCGACCAAGAAAACTGCACGTACCACGCACATCGAAACCAGCAAAGAACTTTTCAAAATCATCAGAGAATTCCCTGCGACCACAGCGAGCGACATCAAACACTCCCAGGAACTCTGTGACAACCTCACCAATTTCTTACACCACAAGATCACCAAGATCTACAAGAACATCAAACCCCAGTTTAGGCCCACCGACTTCTTCCATCAACTCATCCACCCTGCTACCACCACACAAGTAACTGACTGACCGCATGTACCAAGGAAACCACCTCCATCATGAACACAGTCCACTCAGGGGCCCTCGCCAACCCTTGCTCACACCACGTCTTCAAACTAGGAGGTTCCAAGATCTGCCACAAACTCACCTCCTTTTTCAAAGCATCTATAGCCATGAGCACCTTCCTCTGGAAGCACGCCAAAGTCAACACTCTACTAGTGGAGTAGTGTGGCTCACTGGTTAGAGGCGGCAGGCCTGAGAGCAGAAGTCAGCCCGGGACCAGGGTTCAATTCCCAACGCGGCAGGGTCGTGGACCTTGGTCAGCGGACTCGATAATCCTCGCTTCGGTGCTTACTCTAATCAGGGGTTACACTCGGCAACTCTGGGCATTAGCTTGCCTAATCTCCACAAGGGAAAGCCAGGACGGGTTCCCCAGAGTTATACAGCGCCGGGACGCCCCGTTGCTGGGGCAGCTGTGCGCTTTACAAGTATACTACATTTACATTTACATTTACTAAAGAAACCATCAGCAGACCCAAGCGTACTCAGCAACTACCGGCCCATCTTCTTGCTCTCATTTCTGGCTAAGGTCCTAGCGAAGGCCATCAACCATCAACTCACTTAGCTCCTAGAACAAAACCATCTTCTCAACACCTCCCAATCTGACTTCCGCACCAACCACTGCACAGAGACAGCCCTGATCCCAGCCACCGACGACACCTAAACCCTCCTCAGCGAGGTGAAACAGCAGCACTGATCCTTCTCTACCTATCGACTGCTTTCCACATGGTCTCCCACCACATGCTCATCACAAGGCTGCACAGCATCAGCATTCAAGGAGCCGCCCTCAAATAGATCATCTCCTTGCTCACCAGAAGAGCACAAAGTCTGCCGGATACCTTTCACCTCCGAACCCAAAGAAATAGCATGTGGGGTACCCAAAGGCCTGTTGCTTAGCCCCACCCTTTTCAATACCTAAATGACCTCACTGGCCGACATCATCAGATCCCATGGCCTCAACATCATCTCTTATGCCGATGACATGCAACTCATCTTCTCCACCTCCGAGGACTCCACCACCAGGACCAACTTCCACAAATGCATGACCAGCTCACCAATTGGATGACAAACAGCTGCCTAAGGCTTAACTCGGACAAAACGAGGTACTGATCTTCAGGATGAACCACTACCCCCTGGGACGACTCATGGTGGCCCGTGGAACTGGACCTAGCACCAACTCTGTCCGACTGAGCAAAGAACCACGGCATCATCCTGACCAGCAAGCTAACCATGACAACACAGGCCAACTCGGTCTCCTCCTCCTGCTTCTTCATACTGCACACCATATTCTAATGGCTTCCACAGAGCTTAAGGCTCACCATCAACCAAGATCTCTTTCCTAGCCAACTGGACTACTGCAATGCCCTCTACTCTGGAATCACAGCTCACTTCTTCCATAGACTTCAGGACATACAGAAATCAGCCGCCCGACTTGTCCTCAACCTTCCCCGACGAGCCCACATCACCCTTCACCTCAAGGTACTCCACTGGCTCCCAGTATGAAAGAGATGCCAATTCAAGCTACTAGCCCAAGCATACAAAGCCCTTCACAACTGCGGCCCCACCAACATAAACCACCACCTGAACTACCACCAGCCACCTCCGCTCTAACTCCCTTGCACTTGCAATCACCCCCCTTGTCCATCGATTCAGATGTGGTGGACTCTCTCCTACATCACAGCAAAGATGTGAAACGACCTCCCCTTACTCATCCGAACCTCCCCTTCTTTTATAGAGTTCTGAAAATCATTGAAGACATTGCTCTTCGACTGAACCAAAGTCAGTGCCTGGATACCCTCAAGGGTGACAAGCAGACCACTAGAAATCGACCGATTGATTGATACATGTGTATTCAGAATAACATGGTATGCATACAAACATAGCAACTGCAGTGCACCTATAATGGCAGCTCACAAAAGCATATTAAACAAGCATTTTCATTCCAATAGGTCGCCCATGTTTTTAGAGCTAGACGTTGACGTTGTAAATGATAATGCTTATACGTATGTGTTTTGTTTTTTAGTGTAGTGCATGGAGCTTGGGATGGTGTTGCGTTGAGTGGCATTTTTTTTCTGCATTATGTGTAGAGTGGTGTTGCGTGTAGTTGGTGCGGTGTGAAGTTGTGTGGAGTGCAGGGGCATAGAGTGGCATTGCCATAAGTGCCACTGCTTGGAGTGGCATTGCATGGAGTGGTGCTGTGTAGAGTGGAGATGTATGGAGTGGCATGTTGCGTGCAGTTGTGTGGGGTCCTCCGGCGTTGCGTGGAGTGGCGTTGCATGGAGTGGCACTGCATAGATACAGTGGTGACGCGTGGAGTGACAATGTGTGCCACGCAGTGGCGCTGCATAGAGTGACGTTGCATAAAGCAGAGTGGTGTTGCGAGGAGTGGGGCTGTGTGGAGTGGAGTGGCGTTGCATAGAGTGGCGTTACCTTGAGTGTCTCTGCTTAGATCGTAGCTGCATAGAGTGGAGTGGGTTGTGTAGATTGAAGTGCACTTGTTTCGAGTACAGTTGCGTAGAGTGAATTAGGTTTGCGTTAAGTGGCGCTGCATAGAAGGGGGTGGCGTTGCGTAGAGGAGGGTGGTGTTATGTAGAGTGGGGTGGTGTGGCGTTGTCTGGAATGATAATGTACTGAGTGGCGTTGTTTGGAGTGTCGCTGCGTAGAGTGTCGCTGCATAGAGTGTCGCTGCATAGTGTTGCTGCATAGAGTGTCACTGTGTAGAGTGTCGCTGCGTAGAGTGTCGCTGCGTAGAGTGTTGCTGCGTAGAGTGTCGCTGCCATGAGTGCCAGTGGCGTTGCGTGCAGTGGTGCTGTGGAGAGTGACATGCGGAGTGCAGTTGTGTGGAGTGTGGCAGAGTAGAGTGGTGCTGCATAGGGTGGAGAGGAGTAGAGTTCCATGGAGTGCCGTTGCATGGAGTGGTGTTGTGTGGAGTGGTGTTGTGTGGAGTGGTGCCGCGTGGAGTTGTGCTGCCCTGTGTGTCACTTTTTGGAGTGGCTTTGCATAGAATGGAGTGGTTTGGGTATGGTGAAGTGCAGTTGAATGGAGTACAGTTGCATAGAGGGAATTGCGTTGCGTAGAGTTGAGTAAAACGGAGTGGCGTTGCGTAGAGTGGGGTGGCGTGTCGGTGTGTGGAGTAAAATTTTACTGAGTGTTGTTCTCTTGAATGTTATTGCTTACAGCGGTGTTGCGTGGAGTGGCGTTGCGTTGCGTAGAGAGTGTGCAGGAACAAATATATATGAAAAACAGACTACTGCCACAGTAATAGGGGCAATCGCCTGGGAGGGTCCAAAACGGCAAAAGGCAAGACTAATTTACCATATCCACCAAACAAAAGCAGGCATTGCAGAAAGGCAGTAACGGAAGCCAATAGGAAAGGTGGGAGGTTCTTCGCCCACACATACCAGATACACCATGCCTTGCAGACCAGCGCATGCACGCTGCGCTAGGCTCGACCTAAAACGTACATGCAATAGAAGGCAAAAGTCTGTATCCACAATATTTTGTCACATGCAGGTAAAACTGTGCACACAAAAACTTACTATATTGGCACAAATGTAGTTTGGACTGAATCCATGAATGGAAAATATGTATTCCACCACAAATTGAGTGTAGAGAAAAGAAACATGGGGCTCACGGAGAGCTAGACAAATCCACTGGCAAACTTACAAAAGTGCAAGTAATTTCTAGTTCATTAAATTAACAACCCAAGTACTTGGGTAGTACTACAAGTCAATCAGGCTCATGTATAAACCCACGTAAAAAGGTAATTCGATGCCACACTATTTGTATACTAGGTGCTCCTCTTGCTCCTCTACCCACTGAAAATAAATCCAACATATAAACCAGAACCGTAGCTCCTGTTCCGTTTAAAGAGGACATTCACTGGAAAATATTTCTTTCTTTCAGTTAACTAATCCCACAAATGCATTCATATGTAACTTTCATTCGATATTTATTTTTCCCAATTCAGTTCCGGTATATAATTCTTGCTGGATTTCAGCAAAAATATGCATTTATTAGAATTTTACTGCGCAATAAAAACAGTGAAAGAAATCAAACATATTTATACAATTTTGTAGTGCTTTCACCATGTCAAAAAAATAATTGTTGACCCGAGTCTCTTAGATGAAACTTGTGAACGCAATAACGTGTTCTGTGTTCACCATTTCTCTCCAGATCACACAATTGCCAAGTCCGCCTTTAAAATTCTTGCCTTCTCTTCTGATTACAAACCAGGTCAGATTTGAATTTTGCCATTTACTTTTGTTCATTATCTGTACAGAGTTGTTTTATTTGTCTGACCTGTTTCTTATAATAAAAATTATGATTCCATTAACTCTTTTTAGTACTCCATTTCAACCCTTTTCAGTCTTCTTCGGTATAAAAAGACAGTTTCACAAACTTGGAATTTTCATTTAAGATATGGTACGATTATATTCATGAAAATTACACACTATTCTTGCCTATATGGGGCATCTTAGCAAGAACCTCGTTAAAATGATCGCTTTTAGCGTCAGGAAACTGCAGCTAAAACGGCGATAATGGGCTTGCTAATATGCGTACTAGAATTCCAATAGAAGCCCAGGTTAGATGTGCAGGACATCTAACCTGGGCTTCTATTGGAATTCTATAAGGCATATTAGCAAGCCCATTATCGCCCTAAACCGGCGATCATTTTAACAAGGTTCTTGTTAATATGCCCCCATGTTCTTCGTCTGATGTTGGATTTATGTTCCTTTATTCTCATTCTTTCTTTTTTGAGGTTTGGCCTACATAGATCATTCAACATGGACATTTCAAAACACGTGCTACTTCTTTGAAGGTACAAGTTGCAAACGGTTTCAAACTGATATATATAACTGATTGAAGATGAACCATATGTTCCTTTTACAATGTTGCAAGTGTAGGTTCCTGTTTATTATTTTTTTATAAATCTTTGATTATTACTAATTTCTTGAACTGTTTGGATCAGAGCATCTCTGAGATGGTGCTTACAGGAAAACAGCACAATCACTGTTCAATTCTAGTAGCGTGGAATCATTCTCAATGATTTTCCAGGGTCTTTTAACAATCTGATTTGATGGTCTTGGGTAGGAAATAATAAATGTGGTTTGTTCCATTCTTTCAATTTTATTATTAGGTTTTAAGTCCTCAGATTGTGACTTTGATCACACTCTGTTTTGCTCTATCCAGACTTTGCTGAGAAGAACCATGGTCCAAACATTTCTGTATAGAGTTCATAAACTCCAAGAAGATTAAATGTATGATGAGTGTTTGGTCAAAACTTTAGTTGTATAGACCATGGCCTGCCCACACACAATTTATTCACATACCGTTCCACCTCTTCATTTTTCGAGAAAAACTACTAATTTGAATTTTGTTTTGGTGTTCCTTGTTTTCATTCTCTGTGAGAATGTCTTTTGATGATGTTGTGACAGTGTGTTTTTCTTTGTTTGCCCGTGCACCTATATTCGGGACACAAGCATATATTTTGTACATACAACAACACGTGCTACACATGGTGCCCTGTACAAAAATATGTTCTTATAATACATGGAATTCTATATTCGTTGTATAAACAGCAGTCGTTCATTTCTTTATAGTCTGTGACTTGTGACTCACCAAGTCATCGGTTATAAAGAAAAGACGTCAGAACTCGACTATTTAAAGGTTATTACAGTCGAGTTCTGAGGTCACAATGCCTACTGCCAAAGCCAGCAGCCGAGGTGAAAGGCAGGTCAGGTCACAGAGAATATTTAAAGCAGCTGTTAAAAGCAACAAATAGACTGTTGCTTTTCTTTCTTCTTCTCTATTTTAATAAATTACAATGACAAACAGACAGGTTTATTTTTTGGGCTCCTTAAGAGAAAAAGTAAAACCTTTCCGCATGCTCCTACATGTTCTGAGCTACTGCAGCTTTTTATTTTATTTTAAAAACTGACTAGTATTGAACTGTTCCCAATATCTGTTATATGTATATTTAAAATGTGTTTAATTTTGCAATAGAGATTTTATTTTTATTCTTCATGTTTGTAAACATTTCCACCAAGTTTTAAGTAGTTTGTGGAAAAAGTGATGTGTGACCATGTATTATATGAGATAAAGTACCCCCATGTACATAAGGATATTGCAGTCACCTCAG
Organism: Lissotriton helveticus; assembly: GCF_964261635.1. Classification (NCBI taxonomy): domain Eukaryota; kingdom Metazoa; phylum Chordata; class Amphibia; order Caudata; family Salamandridae; genus Lissotriton; species Lissotriton helveticus. Next base: position 189,186,647 of record NC_136070.1, on the reverse strand, counting down.
AGTTCCATAACCTTATAAAGGAACTTGGCCTTCCACCTCGTTCCTCAGTGACTTGCAATGTGCTTATAATGTACAGCAGGGAGTACTTTATCCCTTACATGTTAATGAAATACTGATATACATAAATGGGTAGTGTGTATGTGGGTGAGGGTAGTAACTGAAGTTGCACCATGGCATGTTTAAGGTGGTTAGGGTTGGCGAAGGCACTAGCTATGGGATCACTAGTTTAATCATGGCCTGCCCCTGTGAAGGAAGTCTAGGTGTAGAAATATGGGTTTACAATATATGGTGTAGTGTAGTTCCTATTATCCCAATAGGCTCTGCGCATTGGAATAATATCTTCAATAGTATAGACCTAGGGCAGAGGTTAACTAGGTCTTCTACTGACGATATTAGACTTAAAGTTTTTGGTTTTGCCAGCTAGCTCAGAGTTCACTAGAAACTTTCTCGAATAGGCAAGGAGGAGTTTAACCTCCCTGGATAGACAAGAAGGGATTTAGTTTCTGACAACCATAGAACATGACAACTTTGCTCTCCCCTAATCAAGAGTGTATCTCTAGAGTCGTGTGAAAACTAAAGACAACTTATTTCACTCAGTCAGTACGTGCATTCTTAGTTTCACCAGATTGTAGAGAAAAAGAAGAGACGGGCGTGTTCAATAAAAGATGGTATTTATTGATCAGTCTCTTTTCTCGTACAAGAGAAATGAATCGATATTATTGCGATACTTATGGTTAAGTAAAGTGCATACAATAAAAGCAGGAGTATAAAATAATACTGCAGAAGCATTGATATGGTTTCTAAGCCATATGATATTTAAAACTGATAAAATAGATACATACATATATACATTTGACTAATCGTACTCAACTGGTGCTTCTAACCACGCCTACCCCAGTGTACCTGACCTAAGCCTAATACGTGGGCGGGAGTAGATAAGTAGCAGTTTAAGTTAAGTTTGTTTTGCCAAGGGACTGACTCAAGAATTCTCTGCAAGGGGTTGTTCAGTTCTGTACCTGAGGTCTAGAATGATTGAGGGCTGGTATCTCTCGTCTCTGGTCTTGATATTCCAGCTGCCTGCGAGGGCTGCTTGGAAGCGCCGGAGCTGGATTTCTCGGTAGGAGAAAAGCAGCGTCTCGTTCTCAGCGCGTCAGGAAGGCGGGGCAGCGCGTGTGGGCTTCGCTCTCTGCTGGGCTCCTCAGCACGTCTCGCTGCTCCGATCTCGTCACCACCGCGTGTGTTTGCTTAAGGCAATGTCGGTAATATTTATACCTGTAAGGTGCCGAGATTGACGAAAGGATGGACATGGATACGTCAATAAGGATGTCATACGAACGGGCTTGTTCGCACATTCTTTTGCTGAAGTTCTCGGTGAAATCAAAACAATGGCCGCAGGGATTTTCCCAGGTTGTCATAGGTTTGATTTGTTTTGAGAACTCCGTATGCCTTATCAGGGGCTGGAGGAATAGTGCTTGCCTAATTAGATGGCAAGCGTTATGACCTAATCAGATAACGCGTTCCTGTGCCGTGGTGTGGCTTAATCAGATAACGGTTTCTTGTACCGTGGGATGGCTGCTAGTTAATTATTAACCAGAACAGGGTCAGATAGGGGGATCGATACAGAACCTATAGGAATACATCACACCCACTCCACGCAGACTATGTCCATATTTACAAGATCTAGGCATAGTAAATATACTAGTAGAGCATGTGTATACCGTACCACCCCAAAATACATTCATATGCATTTTGAAACCATGAAGTATACTAAAAGATAAATATATGCATTATATGCACTCAAGCAGTAGAAAATGCTAAATTAATCACGCATATTCATACATCATTATTAATAAAATATTGAAAAATAACACATGAAATGGCTCTTAATACAGAAGAGAAAAAAAATGCGAGACCATTTCATCACAAAATAAAATATTTATGAACATGCCAGAGGGCAGCTAATGTCTCTAAAGTTCCTAAAATAGAAATTTAGTTCCCTAAGAATAGTTTCTACTTTAAGCAGAAGATAAGTGTCCCGAAAAACTGCAAATATTTTGGGGCCGCTGAAAAAATTATGTTCTGCTGTCCGTAAACTGGAAAAAATTGTTCATGATACTTTATTATCAGAGTTGAAGGCCAAATTCAGGGTGTTGGGAACGCCGTGTGCTAGCCTGCTCAAAAGTCATTATTTCTGCTCTGGTGAGAACATCATATCATTTAGACTCTCGAAAAAACTGTCAACAGCTTCCTGCGAAAGTTCCATTAACTCGGAAAAAGATGTTACCATGCATTCATGAGCATGATTGCCTTCATTGATGTTTTGATCAGCATAACTGACAGAAGGTCGTACCTGATCGATGCTGCTTTCATCTTGAACCTCACTACCCCTCAATCGTAGTGGTGAAGTCTCCACGAATGCCGTCATCAGGATTGGTAGCCGCAGGGGACAGCACAATGCATGAGCCGTGACCGGACCCAACAAAGTTTCTGCATCCATTGGCGCATCCGATTGTAGCGTCAGACAGGTGTCCAACACGCATTCTTCTCCGCATAGCAAGCACCTTAATACAGGTAAAACACAGCTTTGCCATATTGGTCTAAATGAAAGAAACCAAGTCATGTTTAGGTCTCTAAGCCGGGACATTCCAAGGATTTTAGATATCCGGTCCCGGTATCCAATGGCTAGGATTGTTTCTTCCCTTGTCGCAGGTGTTTTGTATGTGACACGGTTTGCCATAGCGAAATAACAGAATCAAAAATAGGATTCCTGCCACTAGTCCCAAAAGGAGAGGAAGTCCACCAAAGATGGAATGGACAAAGTCCGGAAAAATACCCAGAATGGCTTTAAATGGTGTTAAAGCCCCTGAAAACACTGTCTTAAATACATTTGAGACTCCACTGGTATCAGAAATATTTAAGATTTCGTTCAGGATTTCTGCGAAATGTATGGGGGAATTAGTTGATAACAATGAATGAATCTCTGCCGTTGTCCTTGCAACTTGGAGATCATACGTTTCTTTTGATGACGTGAGCCTGGTCGGCGTCTGAAGGAGCACTGTTTTCATTCTGCTTAAAGTATCAACTCGAATGGAAGCAATTTTCAAATTCGGCCATAACCTTGCCTCCCTGTCTGGCATTGCGCTGGGGAACAATACTCGTTCACAGCACATAACCTTCGCAGTCGTAGTTATGAGATAAGCTATTCCGGGCACCAAGCTACAATATCTGCGGTCTACGATTATAATGTAACTCCCGTTCGATAGTCTCCTAAAGAATGGTTCTATTTGTGTCGCAGGTGTGCCTAGCTGGTGACATGAAAGGTTATTTGAGGACCCTTCACAGGCTCCGTGTAAACTAATACCATTACACAGAAGTGTACCGCTTAGTGACATGGCACAATTATTGCCACTAAGAAACACTTTCCGGCCTTTATTACTGACACAAGCATGTGAATAGGGCAAGTTCCATGTTGACTTAATGTACCCTTTACCCAATTTTTCGTACATGCCAGCCTGTATATATTTTTGGCAATATTGAAACCTGAAAGTAGATATTGGAATATTAATTATTCCATGTATTATCCATTCACTGACAGGTCGTTCTGACATTGTCAATGGTAATCTCTCGAGTTTCTCAATGCTCAGGATTGTATAATCAGCACCCTTCTGTGCCATACTGATTTGTTTATCAGTAAGGTTAAAGATATTGAACAGTGACGTTGTGTTGATTAAACGCCAAGGCACATAGCCTGAACGCAGATTTTGTAACGTCCAGCCAAGTTGTACAATAGAACGCAATTGAGACTGACCGTGTTGTAACAACAGTAAGTCTTGCGATATTATGTCGATTGCTGAAGACACAATGCTGTCCAAAGAGTATATTCTGGAGGACAGAGTCATTAACCCATTGTCCACTACAGAAAGTGATTTTTCCAAATTAATACGGTCAATTTCCCGTATTCTCTCTGATGTTTCAATTTGAGTTATTTTCCAGGCTTCGTTATAAGCTGCATATACAGAGGCTGCTATGAAGCGTTTTTGACGCTGTTTGCGCGGTCCCATAATGAAATCACGCAAGTCAGCACCATCAGTAAGTAAAGTCAGGTGTTGCTTAATTTCTGCCAGTGTGGATGTTTGTAGCCATTGGAGGCAGAGCTTGCCCACACTGTACGTGGTAATTATCCCTGGGTGTTGTCTTTGGGAATATCTAGGGTCTGGCCTGGTCAATGTGAACCCTTGGATTTTGTTCAGGAATCTGTCTTGACAGTTATTTGTATCTGTGGGCCAGATCAACCACTTTTTCCAATCAGGATGTGTTCTGTTTTGGCTTAATATATGGTTTACGTCTATCTCAACATCTATAGAGCTATTACTGTTCATTGATGGCTTTGGAATAGACGGTTTGTTTAAGTCTTTGATTTTGGCTAGGCCAAGACAGGTAGTTTGTTGAACAGTGTCATTCAAAAATATAATTTGTTCTGGGATCATGCAGGCTCTAAACAATGATTCTATACCTTGTACTTGCCATTCCTTTGTACCCCAAACACTTTTTACTTCAACATTTTTGTCCCAGTAATCAAAACCAAATGTACTCATTTGCTCAAAAAACGAGTCTGAATATATCAATTTAGTGTTTGTAAGCATGGTCTTTGTACCTGTCTTATTTGATAATTTGAAATAAAATGTTTCTGCATTACCTGTGTTGAACCCTGAAAAATATGAATATTTGTCATAAAAAGTTCTTGAGCTACCTTTTGGAGGGGTTGCACAGTGTTCCCATTGATTATAATTCAAAACATTTCTAGGTTGTGCAGATTTATGCAGATAATGATTACTATAGTGATTATAGCAGAACATTTTATCATAATTAGACGAACCCTGCAAATAATCATGTTTTGTAAATTTAGCAGATATCACTAGGTCAGACATCATATTATTAATGCTTTCAACGTCCCAATCATCAGCCACTGAGCTTGGTTTTACAAAGTCACTCAATGAGATCTTGATTTGATGTGGATACTTCAGGATTTCAACCGGACCATAGATTTCATAATCAGTATTGTCCCATGCTACCCCACCGGGTATAGGATTGGCTGTGAAGTTGACTGAAGAAAGTTCTCTTTTCTCGACGTGTGAAGACGTGTGTGGTTTGAGGACCAAGTTGATTTTCTGGCTTGCTGTGTCCATTTTAGCATATTTTCCCTCAATGAAGTGTCCCAAACATAGTACCATGATGAGCCAAAGTATGAGGATAAGTGCACCTAAGGCCACCCAGAATTCAATCCACGGAGAAATCAGATAGGTTTCTTTCAGATGTTGAAAAAGTTCCTTAGCTTTATCTTTAAAGGTTTTTGTTGATGTTTGTTCCTTTGATTCACTCAGGTCTTCAGATGAATCACTGAAGTTGATGAAGTAACCGGATGCCGTTCTGTCTATTGTTCCTATTGTTTCAGGATTGCTGTTTGCTTTATTAGTGTGTTTTGTTGCAGCAGCATAGTCATTTGTTACTTCATTGTAGATTGGTGTGTCTCTGCTAAATGTTTTTATTTGGGTTTTTAGAGGTTTAAGTTCCATAGCATTGTTGCATAGTCCTTCTTGTTGTTCTGTTGGCATTTCAAATGTGAGTAGCCTCTTAGATTGAACCTCTATGTTTGTAGCAAACCTTGGTATTCTGCTACTTATCGGGAGTCCACTTGGCCTACTGTTTGTTATCGGCCACATGACTGTGGTTTTATCAGGTCGATTGATACAACCCTGTTCTCCTTTTTACCAGCAAGGGGCGGTAGTACTACTGATCTTGTCCCGTTGATAGACAAGACAGGAACTGCTTTTCTGTAAGAAGGCCCAAATTCCTTCTTTACCGCGATCTTTTCTCTGACTAGATCCCCGACTTTTGGAATCCAGACAGGTCTTGCTGGGACACGTGGTTTTTCTTCAGTGGTCGTTGGCTGTTGTTTCAACTTTATGTTGCTCAGGTCTTTCCTTGTTTCGTTTAAGTCCTGTAAAATAGCCAAACGATCTTTGATATCAAAGCTTTTTTCTTTAACCACTGAAGTCTGACTGTCAAGATCTAAGATCATCATTCTAGTTCCAAACAATAATTCGTACGGACTGAATCCCCTCAGAGAATTTCTAGGCAGGTTATTTAGACTACGTTGAACACTTATTAGATGTTTGACCCACCCAGCTCCCGAACCTAATACCTTCGCTGTTATAGATTGCTTAATGCCTTTGGTTTTTTTCTTTACACCATCCCGTTCCCTCAGGTAGGAAGTGAGAAGAGTCCCGCTATGCTATGCTCATTTGGCCATGTTTTTTCATACGCTTTAGGGCAAGAAGAAAAAACATTCAGCCAGACGTAGCATGCCTCTAGCGTATATGCCATTATAGACTCGCAAATCTTTTTATAACAGTCTAGACGTCAGCCGAGTGCTGGGGTCTTACTTCATAAGTGGAAATTAGTCTTTTTATGTTAATATAACGCTTTTTCGTGATAGGTATATTATTATTGTTGTTGTTTTTCTGGAGCGATGTGCCATGGTAATAGTCCTCCTCGCTCGCCACTGCGATCTCTATTGCAGTCTGGGCAGTTTTTTACAAAAATCTGATGATGCAGGCTCATGCCTGGCCACCAGTATACTGATTGTAATTCTTCCAGAGAATCTTTTTGTTTAAGGTGTCTGAGACCTTCACCCATATGTGCGTCTGCTATTAACAAGCCTCTCCTGTCCGTGTTTGGAATCACTCTATCCCCCACTCCAGGGATTCGAGCAAAAGGGACTGAGTTTGCATCGATTATGTATGTATAATTGAGTGGATAGTTGATCGGTAGTGCTGAGCAGTCGCTTTTCGATGACGTTTTCACCGCCAGCATAGTTTCAACGTCAATGTGTTTTACTGCACGCTTTTTCTTGACTACGGAAGCCGATTCAGTTGCTGCCGTTGTGGCTTTCTCAGCCAATGAATTCCCTGCAACGTGAACGCCATCACGTTGATGACTCAGTGTATGTATCACGTGAGTCTTTGGTAGTTCTTTTTGCAAATGAACTACTTGTTCCCAAAGCACTTTTTGTTTTATTGTTGCACCTGTGTCATCTTTGTAACCGTTTTGAATCCATTTCTGTAAATCGTTATTGTATGATTTGACGCAGTAATACGAATCGCACACAATAAGTGTCGGGAATTCGCGATCGGCATTATCTAGCGCCATTTTTAACGCTATTATTTCCGTTTGTTGTTCTGAATTATTTTCCACTGAGTGTGTTTTTGTAAGTAGAGGTGTTAATTTACCTCCGCGCCACACTTCTTTTATAATTTCGCATGTGGCCTTGTAAGCCAGCTCTCCCCAAACTGAGGGTTGAGCATGCCCGTCTGTATGTATTACACAGGCGTACTGTCGTAAAGGCAGAATGTCGATTGGCAGAGGGTATGTCATTTCATATTCTAAATATCTTAATTCCTTTAATTCTGGATCAAAGTAGTATTTTACTCTGTCCGTTGTAATTGAATTCACCCATTGTATCCATTCTGGATTCAACGCTGTTGTTGGTAAATTACATGGGGTTGTTAATGCCTCAAAGGCTGACTCCGCTGTTCTGACTGTGATACGTCTACCGTCAGCGTTGTCTTTTTCTTTTGCTATAGCCGTTTGAACTGCATGAACAATGTTGTCTTTAATACTGAACTTCTTTTCAGCTTCTGTGTACAAGTGTGATTTGTATGCAATTGGTACCTTTTCTCCCTCATTAGAGGTCAGGTATGTGAATCCGCATCTTCCTGGGATGACTCGAATCACAAGATTGCGTGTGTTGTCATGTGTTTCTAATTTTGTTTTAATTAACATGTCTGTTTGTAAAGATCTCAAAATTTCTGTGTGTTTTTGAGTCCAATTGATTCTTTTAAAATCTGGTTTTATTAGATCATAAAGGGGTTTAACCCTTTCTGCGTAATTTGCAATGTATGTTCTTCCGAAGTTTAGGAAGCCTAGAATTGATTGTAAATTTTTTAGTGTTCTAGGAGCTTGGAGTACAGCACATTTCTCTAGGAAATTGTCAGCCAGGCTTTTGCCTTCACTTGATAATTCATATCCTAAAAACAGGACTGTTAGATGGGCAATTCTTGATTTTTTAAAGTTGAATTTGTAACCCTCTGCTGCGAACCCAAGTATTATGGTGTTCACTCTCTTCAAGTGAGTATCCAAGTCATCATCTGTTAGGTAAATGTCGTCGACATATGATAATGCCTCGTCATCGTATGTTTGTAGTAATTCTGTTACTCTCTTTGAGAATAATCCTGGGCTGTTCTTGTGCCCCTGGTGTAAACGGCAGAAACTTTTTTGCGAGCCATTTATCGAGAACGCAGTCAAATATCTGCTCTCTGGTGCTATATTTTGACAAAAGAATCCATTAGAGATGTCTAATGTTGTTTTGTATTTTTTGCGCACTATGTTATTCATTAGTGCAGCACTATGCGAGTTTTGCACTGCAAAGGTTTTGCAACATGAGTTAAGGTGTCTGTAATCCAAAACTAGACGATATGAGTTGTCTGGTTTGGAGACAGGAAACAAAGGATTGTTCATTTGTGAGGTGCAAGTTTCAATCACCCCCTGGTATTCAAGTTGATCTAGGATCTCTTTTACCTGTTTTTTAGCTTCTTGCTTAATTGGGTACTGCCTCTGTGCAGTAGGTTGTGATTTTAACTGGATTTTGTGAGGAGGAGAGTCCTCATCCCATCCTACATGATTTTTATATAAAGCAGGAGCTTGAGCTACTGCCCACTTTCTAGCAAGTGTACATTTTTTATGAATTGGAATATGATTTGAGAAGGCAGGCATAATTATTTCTTCGCCATGAGGACACTCCCTGACAAACTCTGGTGGCCAGTCTTTCTCAGCTAGAAGGATGTCATAGCCCTGGGAGAGATTATCCCAAAATAGTCCCCTTATTTTTCTAGTCTTATCCCCTTCTATACGTAATGTTATTTCATATATTTTATGAGGTTTGCTAACTCTGGTATCTGCAGTTTCCACCTGAATGTATTCATTCGTGTCCACTGTCTCCAGATGATTCATAAGGACTTTGCGAGCTATGCTCACTTCTGCTGCGCTGTCTAGCATTGTCTGAGCCCATTCTCCGTTTTTCAGCTGTGTTCTCAGTATTCTCTGCATCTTTGATTACTTTAATACTGGCTACCTTCTTTTTTGGAAATTGTAACTTTTTATTTGGATGAGCAGGTTCCTTGTCTTTGGACTTGACGTGCTCTTCCCTGTGTTCTGATCGTCCTCTTCTTTCCGATTTCTGCGAGGAAGTCTGAAAAGATTGAGAGGGACGTGTATCATTATCTTGATATCTATCAGGTTTCTTCAGATTATCCCTATTTCTAAGGTTGTATTTTTTCCCAGAGGGCTCACTTTGGGGAGACCTGCGTCCTTGGTTCGGAGATCTTTCTCTCCGCCGAGGAGACCTTCCTCTGGACTGGAATCTTTTTTCTTTAGGATTGGATTGTTTGTTTCCATCCCAGCTCTTTTTTTGAGTGTTTAAATTATTTTTAATAAATGCTTTTTCAGGACTTTCAATCAGTTGAGGTTTTACCGGTATTCCACCCAGACTATCTCTTCCTAGTTCTTCATAGGATTTCTCTATGATTCTGGCAATTTCAGTTGGTTGGTCTGCTATATCTGTCTCTTTTAACCTTTGGCGGATCGCCACGTTTGCTGCTTCTCCCTTTATGTTGGCTAATAATATAGCCGAGACCTGCTTGAAGTCTTTCAGTAATTTCATACCAAGAGTTAAAGCGGGTTCTGGACCGTATTCATCTTGAATTTGTTTTAGCACATCTGGTATTACTGACATGGATGGTACACCATGTGTTTTTGTGTATATGGAAGCAAAGACTGTACCCCAAGTGTCACAGTCCTCCACGTGTGGTGCGATTCCCATTGGAAGACAGATAGTCAGAATCCTGTATTTTTCTACCGGGGTGGTGTCTGGAAACACCGCCTCTATTTGATTGATTTTTTGTGCTAGCCAGAAGGGTATTTGTTCCCGTTTTACGGGTACTTTACCCAGACAGGACTGTATGTTCTGTGGTGTAATTTTATTTGTGTTACCCTGATGAGGGTTCAGCTGTGGAATTTTACTTGCTGGTTGGACTGTTGAAGTCCGCATTACATATTGGACTAATTGTCTATGTATTTTGATTAGTTGTTTTAGCTGTATTAAAAGATCTGGTGCAGGCATTTCTTCATTGTTGGATGTGGTGTATATCCGGCTAGGACCGGCCACGTTGCTCCTGGTCTACCTAGTGGACCGAGCCTGGTGATGTGATTATTATGTTTTAGGGCGCCTTTAAACAAGAGCAGGTGCTCTTGGAATTTGAGTGGTACTTCCACCTCCTCGAAAGGAGTGTAGGTATCCGGTGGTTCCTCTATTTTATAATAGTGGAACTCTTTTGTTACAGCGTTTGCTGCTGGAAAGTTTATCCATGAATAGAATACCTCTGTCTGCCGATATTCGTGTGCCTCAATTACGAATATGACTGTAACACCTCTCGATGTCAGTCCATTTTCTATAAGTTTTAAGGTTATAGATTTCCTTATGTTGACCGGGATGAGTATTGCATTTGGGTCATTTTCCAGCAGAGTATTGTCTGCTACTAGGAGTTCAGCTGCTAGTCTAACTGTCTCCCTTTCTTCATCGCTGTCTATCATTTTACCGACAGGAAGGTTATTCTGTTTGTTTGCAGTTCAGGTTTCTATGGAAACAAAGATTAGATGCACAATATTTTGGAACAGTGTATCCTTCAACGTTGACTAAACCAAGAACCATACATAGGAGTCTCCTCCTGCGAGGTTTGGCGGATATAACCTTTCACCCACTCCAGACGTCTTTGGAGTATTATGGGAAAAAAGGGGTTCTGTGTGAAAAAGCACGACTGAGTTACTCTAATGTCTTGCGTTAGTTTTATCGCCTATCCAAACGTTGGGCGCCATGTAGTGTAGTTCCTATTATCCCAATAGGCTCTGCACATTGGAATAATATCTTCAATAGTATAGACCTAGGGCAGAGGTTAACTAGGTCTTCTACTGACGATATTAGACTTAAAGTTTTTGGTTTTGCCAGCTAGCTCAGAGTTCACTAGAAACTTTCTCGAATAGGCAAGGAGGAGTTTAACCTCCCTGGATAGACAAGAAGGGATTTAGTTTCTGACAACCATAGAACATGACAACTTTGCTCTCCCCTAATCAAGAGTGTATCTCTAGAGTCGTGTGAAAACAAAAGACAACTTATTTCACTCAGTCAGTACGTGCATTCTTAGTTTCACCAGATTGTAGAGAAAAGGAAGAGACGGGCGTGTTCAATAAAAGATGGTATTTATTGATCAGTCTCTTTTCTCGTACAAGAGAAATGAATCGATATTATTGCGATACTTATGGTTAAGTAAAGTGCATACAATAAAAGCAAGAGTATAAAATAATACTGCAGAAGCATTGATATGGTTTCTAAGCCATATGATATTTAAAACTGATAAAATAGATACATACATATATACATTTGACTAATCGTACTCAACTGGTGCTTCTAACCACGCCTACCCCAGTGTACCTGACCTAAGCCTAATACGTGGGCGGGAGTAGATAAGTAGCAGTTTAAGTTAAGTTTGTTTTGCCAAGGGACTGACTCAAGAATTCTCTGCAAGGGGTTGTTCAGTTCTGTACCTGAGGTCTAGAATGATTGAGGGCTGGTATCTCTCGTCTCTGGTCTTGATATTCCAGCTGCCTGCGAGGGCTGCTTGGAAGCGCCGGAGCTGGATTTCTCGGTAGGAGAAAAGCAGCGTCTCGTTCTCAGCGCGTCAGGAAGGCGGGGCAGCGCGTGTGGGCTTCGCTCTCTGCTGGGCTCCTCAGCACGTCTCGCTGCTCCGATCTCGTCACCACCGCGTGTGTTTGCTTAAGGCAATGTCGGTAATATTTATACCTGTAAGGTGCCGAGATTGACGTAAGGATGGACATGGATACGTCAATAAGGATGTCATACGAACGGGCTTGTTCGCACATTCTTTTGCTGAAGTTCTCGGTGAAATCAAAAGAATGGCCGCAGGGATTTTCCCAGGTTGTCATAGGTTTGATTTGTTTTGAGAACTCCGTATGCCTTATCAGGGGCTGGAGGAATAGTGCTTGCCTAATTAGATGGCAAGCGTTATGACCTAATCAGATAACGCGTTCCTGTGCCGTGGTGTGGCTTAATCAGATAACGGTTTTTTGTACCGTGGGATGGCTGCTAGTTAATTATTAACCAGAACAGGGTCAGATAGGGGGGATCGATACAGAACCTATAGGAATACATCACAATGGAGCATATTCTTAGCACTTCGCTAATGGTCACAGCGACTGAAGGAGAATAATTACTTGTGTGCTGTGGATACTGTAGAGAGTTTTTTTTAAACAATAATGTAAGCAAAGTGCAATGCAGATGTAAAATACGTCAGAGATTGTTCTTTGCTAAACGAGTAGGGATTGATCTGGAGATATGGGTATTTGAATTAATTAGCATGATGCTATCTTTAAGTGAAGCATAGGATATTGGCCACGGATCCCATAGATTGCCAAATTATCCAAACCCACGGTGACAGCATGCATTGTGGTTCTGAAAATTCTGGACTTGAGAATAAAACTTCATCGTAACATGACGAATTTAGTATCAAAAGACCGAAAATGACGAGTACACTATGTACAAGCATTTTCGTCATATTCCAGTGACGATTTCACCTCGAAATCGTCATTTCTGTTCTGAACCCTTGGCTTCCATTTTGTATACGGCAGCCATTTTGTGAGTTGCCCTTTACATAGGCTTATAATACAGCTAAATTCGATCCGAAAGGACACGTACACCTTAATTGACTTTCCTGTGACCTGGGCAAGTTGGAACCATTGCCCCCAGGCCGAACCTGTTTTGTCAGTTCCTCTCCCAGTGGCCGAATGAGATAGCATCAAGGCACAACAGGCCATAAACCCATTTTATCGCACACACCCTGCCGAATCTTGCTCACACCTGTCCCTGCTCTTTTCTCTCACTTGCTTTATGATGGGGAGGTGCCCATTTTTATTGGGGGTCCACCGATATCTGATGAAATGTTGAGCCTTGCCGGGTGATTTTTTGTGGGCTGGACGAACTGAAATATAGACATGTCATCATGACTCTGCTTTTCCCTTGTAACAAAGAATGTGAATAGTGTACTGTAAATTTGAAGAATGTTTGCCTAAAGCACAATATTTTGTATAAAAAGAGAAGCCTGACTTTGTAAGTTTGAGCAGTCTCCTGAGAATATACATCCTGTGTGTTGTACTTCTAGGACGCTTGTTTCTTGTTTGCAGCCAATAAAATCGATCCTTGACTTCACCTAGAAGACTCTGAGTTTCTGTGGTCTGAATCAGGAAAGAACCCGAGGTCTTTGGGTGTACCCTGGCACCGCTGGGTTACCGGTTCATTACCGGTTCTGAAAAACCCAGTACCTCAGTTGGCGCCCAACGTGGGGCGATTCCAGCGATACCAGTCCAGCCAGAGGTTCGTGAGGTGCTTCGTGTGAAAATTCTGGGGGAAGGCTATCCACTTCATCGACCCCTGCATGTCGACGTGGTCCGAAAGTCTTTGCTGCGAGGTTCCCCGCTTCCCGATGGCTACAAAGGACTGCTGCCCTGGCTATCGCCCTGATTTGGACCCTTGAAGTTTGGTAGTGCGAAACGATAAGACGAGTCTTCTGGTGACGTCATCGATATCTCAGTTAAGTATAAGTGGAGCTTCTCCCAGTCCTTAGTTGGTTTTGATTTGGAACTTGCAAGTGCCAAAGCCGAAGGACTCGTGTATTCACGAGAAATATCGTAATCGATAATCCTTTGAAGTTTGGAGCTAGACTAGAGAGCGAAGATGCCTGGTCTTAGACTTGGAAATTTGTTTTGTCTTGGTTGTAATAATAGGGACTCCCGATTGGAGGACTCGTATCCGGTTCCTCCGGTTGGAACTCCAACTTACGAATTATATGTAAAACATGGAGTAGGGCCCATCACATACAATGAAGTGTGGATCAAATACACCAGAAAAGAGGGTGTTTTAAAATAGCGCCAATATGGTAGCTTTGATACAGAAATCTTAGATAACCTCGAAGTTAAACTTTTCAAGAAGAAAGCCCGGCCGGCGAGGTTTGACTCTTTCCGCCTATGGCGTAAGGCAGCCAAACAGAAGGAAATTAAATTAGCGAAGAAAAATAAGAGAGGAGGGGGAATTTCGATAATGCAAGCTGCTATGCAGTTTAAAGACAATGAAGAAGAACAGATGAGTGAGCAGTTGCACAGGCAACGCAAAATGGTAATAGATCAATGCTATCCAGTTTTGCCACCTCCTCAGCAAGATGCAGCAAAAGGGCTTGAAAAAGATCCCTTAATGTCGCATTTATTAAGTTCGCCACCCCCCCTATGCGCAAAATGCCACGGCACCTCCGCAACCTTTAGTTGTGCAACCTGTGCCTCCTGTTCCTCCACAGCACCCACCAGCTGTTCTTCAGCTGGCTCCTGCGGTGCAGCCTCCTCAAGACCCACCGATCACATCTGTTTCACCTGTGCTTTCTATGACTTTGCCCAGTGCACCTTCTATTTCTCCTAATGATCCCTCTGCTATTGCTTCTGCTCCTGCCTCATCTCACCCTGTTTTTCCACCCGTTCTTCCGTCAGTTTCTCCTTCCGTTCGGCAGAGAGTGGCCAACACTGTTACTAATCTTTTCTCACCTCTTTTCGGGTCGCCTACTATGACCCCTAACATGGAACGAAGACAGTTGCAAAGTCAACTGCCTGACTATCGAGAGAGAGATTTACTGAATCGTTTAGCACATAAATGGGTTATGGACACTGTAAGGTATGATGTAGAGTCTGTCATGGAAGTCTTCCGTCAATGGGAAGCACCGACGCAGAGATATGTTTTTGAACAAATGTGTGTTTTCCTCTGTGAGGATTTGGAAGACAATGATCTGGAATACAACCCGCCCAAGTTGTGTCGTGTACGGTTCGAATTTGGAGAGGGCATGATCGTAGGTCCAGATGTCGAGAGAGCGGTTGAGACATTGTTGTCATTTCGGAGTAAGGGGGGCAGTTCTCAGTCGTCATTTGAGCATGGCACATCCGGTAGGAAAAAGGCGCGACAGTACCCCATGAGAGAGGTTCCCCCACAATGGAGAGAGGGTGACGCAAATGCTCACCCACCTATTCTGCCACACTTTCAGCGGGTGTGGGTACATGTCCCATGGAGGCGAGCTGAAGTTTTAGCCCTTAAACAGACATTACCTGATCCCCGTAAAAATCCCGCAGGGTATTACAAAGAGTTGTCACAGACTGCAGGGTCATGTATCATGAATTTAGCCGATATCGATATGTTATTTGGGAATGTTGTTCCACAGCCTTTATGGGGTAAGATTCGTCATACAGATCATGATCAGGAGTTAGGTGACTCATGGGCTAATATTGCTGCTGCAGATGCCCGACCAGTTGGTGGTGCTAAGCCTGAGCCTTTAGTAGCTGAACTTCCTGGTAAAATAATTGATTACATGAAAACGATAATGCCTGCAATACGTGTAAATTGGGATAAGTTGTCTGCATGTAAGCAGAAGAAAGATGAAACGGTCTCCGATTTCTTCACCAGGTTTGAAGAGACTTTTGTCGACCACAGTGGTCAAGATATGAGCACAGAAGGTGGTCAGCGTTTGTTCGTCGATAAATTCGTGCACAATCTGCTTCCCGAGTTGTGTAAAAAGTTAAAAGATTCAGAGAGTTCATGGGCAGTTTCCTCCTCAGCACAGATATTGGCTACTGCACAGTATTACGAAAATCGAGACAAAGACGAGAAAGATAGAGCAGAAAAGAAAACTAAAGAATTGAAAACGAAGGTTTTGTTACAGCAAGCATATCCGCCACGTGGTGGTGGTGGCCAGAATGGTGGTGGTCAAAATAATAGTGGTCAGAGTAACTATCAGAATAATTATCAGCAGCCTCAACAGTATCAGAGGAACTCGCAAAGAGTCGAGTATACTCAACCACGTGTCCCTGTAGGCCCCAATCAGTGTTCATATTGCAAGGAAGAGGGTCATTTCAAGTATAGTTGTCCTATTTTATTACAGCGTGAAAATGGTGCTTCTGGTGTAAGAGGTCGAGGTGTTCAACAAGCGTCTAGAGGTAGAGGACGTGGAAATTTCCCCCAGAACACAGTCTCTTCCACCTCAAAATTCCATGAATAGGTTCGATCAGCAGAATAACGCATCTGGTAGGACAGCTCAGTACTATGCTGATGATTACTATACAGAAGATGAGCATTGGGAAGGTAATGATTGCTAGGACAGCCATAGACAAAGAGAGGGAGTTGATTCAGTTCCAGTAGATCAGAGTGGACCTTACGTTGAGGTGATTACATCAGGTGTGTCAGAGCCTTTTCTGTTGGATACTGGTGCTACAAAGAGTTCTTTTATGCACTCCAAACTCCCTGGCGCACCTTTGTCTGGCGAAATGAATGTATCTGTAGGTTTTTCTGGCGCCCCAGTTAGAAATCCGATTTCTGACCCTTTGTCCCTTTCTGTTGGACCTTGTGAATTCGAAGCACCCCTTATTCTAACAACAGGTTGTGGTGAAAACTTGCTAGGATTAGATTTGCTAAAAAGATTGTATGCGACTTTGTACTGTTCTCCTTCTGGAGTACAACTTACACTGGGTAAGAAAGAGGTTTCTCCAATGTATTTGTCGAGAGATAAACTTCCAACAGAATTGTCATCTCTCCCTAATATTCTTTGGGCTACTGGTCCTAATGATGTAGGTCTTTTGGAAATACCACCATATGTTGTAACATTGAAAGCCAATGTTAGAATGCCACGAATTCCCCAATACAAAATCTCTAGTGAAGGTGAAAAAGCTTTGCTAGTGATCTAATTGAAAAAAATGTCATTGAAGAGACAAGAGGCAACGTTTGCAATAGTCCTGTTCTGCCTGTTTTTAAGCGAACTGACCCTTCCCCGCCACCTGTTTACAGATTCGTGATTGATCTTAGAGAGGTCAATAAAATAGTTGTGCCACAATTTCCAGTTGTTCCTGACATTACTGCCCTATTGACTATGATTCCAGCTTCTGCCACCTGGTTTTCGGTGATTGACTTGAAGAATGCTTTCTTCAGCATCCCGATTGCTGAGGAGAGTAGGGATATTTTTGGCTTCAGTTTAGGAGGTCGCAGCTTCCGCTTTAAACGAGCCTCACAGGGCTACTGTGAAAGTCCATCAATATATAGTCAAGCTTTAAAAACACAGCTTGATACAATTGTTTTACCTGAAGGTGCTACCCTTATTCAGTACGTGGATGATTTGCTTGTTGCTGCAGATACTGAGGAAATCTGTAAAGAAGCCACGTTGTCATTGTTGCGTCATTGTTGCGTCATTTGCACCACAAAGTGTCTCTCTCAAAATTGCAATATTGTCGACAAGAAGTGACCTACTTAGGTCATCTCTTTTCGAAGGAGGGAAGGAAACTGACCCCAGAAAGAATTCAGGCAATAGCGAAATTGAGTGTGCCAAGAACACAGAGAGAAGTGCGTGCTTTCTTGGGTATTACATCATATTGCAGACAGTGGATACCAAATTTTTCATTATTAGCCAAACCTTTGGTGGCATTAACGTGTAAAGATACACCCAATCCCATTCCCTGGTCTGAAGAGTGTCAGAAAAGTTTTTCTGAATTGCGCACAGCATTATGTTCGGCTCCTGTGTTGGGTACCCCCAACTACAGTAAGCCCTTTACATTGTATGTCCATGAGAAGGAAGGTTGTGCATTGTCAGTGTTGACTCAGTTGTTTGGGGACAAACAGCGTCCATGTGCATATTTTTCGTCGACTTTGGATCCAGTAGCTAGAGCGTTGCCAAGTTGTTTAAGAGCCACAGCGGCAGAAGCTGTTTCTATTCGACAGTCTGCTGGTCTAGTAATGAACAATACACTAGTCGTGATGGTCCCACATGCAGTAGACACGTTGTTAAATAGAACCAAGACAGCACTTAACTAGTGCTCGATTGTCAGGTTACGAATTAACATTGTTAGCTAGTCATGTGCACATAAAAAGGTGCAACACTTTAAACCTAGCTACGTTGCTGCCAATTGTAGAGGAATTAGATGCTTCAGAACAGCATGATTGTTTTCTTAGAACAGAAGAAGAAATGAAAGGGAGAGTAGATCTCTACGATACTCCTCTTGCTGAATGTGATGGTACATTGTGTGTGGATGGTTCATGCTTCAAGCTCCTGAATGGTGACACGACTGCAGCATATACTGTCACAACTTTGCATACAATTGTTGAAGCTGCACGTATTCCACATAATTCAGCTCAAGCAGCAGAGTTGATTGCACTTACGAGAGCATGTGTGCTGTCAAAAGGAATGAAAGTGACTGTCTATACCGACAGTCAGTATGCATTTGGTGTGGCTCATAGTTTTGGACGACTGTGGAAAGAACGTGGATTCCTGACTTCGCATGGAGCTAAGATTCAGCATGGTCAGTTGGTGAATGAGCTTCTTGAATCACTGACCATGTCTCTGCAAGTGGCGATTGTGAAATGTAGTGCTCACAAGAAGGTGACTGATGATGTTGGTCGTGGAAATGCATTTGCTGATGAAATCACGAAAGAAACTGCAAGGAATGTGATGAGCCGAATGTCATTCACATGGAGAGGTGCAACAATCTAAAATACGTACTTGTTGTTGTTTGTGCCTTCTCAAGATGGGTAGAAGCATACTCCCTAAAAGACAATACTGCCTTATCCACAGCCAAAGCCCTTGTGAAAGAGTACTTCCCCAGATTTGGAATGCCTAGAATGGTCTGGATTGATAATGGGAGTGAATTTGTGGGTCGAGTGATGAAGAGAGTGTGTGAAGGGCTAGGCATTCAACAAAGGTTCCACGCTGCAAATCACCCCCAATCAGCTGGATTAGTAGAATGTTATAATGGCACGCTTAAGTTAAAACTGGCCAAAATTCAAGCGAGCACAGGTCTTATATGGCCTGATGCTCTACCCTTAGCACTCCTATCAACCAGAATGACTGTGCATTCACGAGTGAAACTTAGCCCCTATGAGATAGTCTTTGGCCGCCCGGCCAACATATGGGGAGTGCCAAGGCCCACTAGGTTCAGCGAAATTGAACACCCTGTTTTGCTTGATTATCTGTATGAATTGACGGCTAAATTGCGTGTTTTGCATCAACAGGTTCACGACACCCTGCCTCCGGTCTCCGAGACTCCAGGTCACACAATCGACCCTGGTTCCTGGGTCCTTGTCAAGAACTTCCAGAGAACCAAAAACGACCAGCCCAGGTGGACCGGACCGCACCTCATCCTTCTTTCCACAAGATCAGCAGTTCGAGTGGAGGGGAAGGCGAACTGGATCCACGGGATCCATTGCAAACGGATCCCTCTGCCTCTGCCATATGACCAGTGGGTCCAGAAGGGTGTCGCCGACTCAGAAACTGAAACTGTGCCACGCTTTCTGCCCTTCAGTGATGCACGAGTAAAAGGAACATTTACTGAACAAGAGAGCGAGAACATTTTGCAACCAGCTGTATCACCGTCAATTCCATTGAACACTACAGAGCCTGAACTCCTGTTTCAGGATCAGACAGTACCCGGTAAAAAGCGCTATAATTTGAGGCCAAGACCTATGGACAAATAAACAAAACCTTTTTTTTTCACCTCCAAGTACTATTTTTGAAAGTGCAGCTCTACCATCTGAGAAACTTGCTCATTTTTGTTTTTCGAACCGCCATCCGGGTTCCGCTGCTAGGGCCGCGATTGCCCAAAGTCTTTGGGGTGCAGCTGATGACGTTAGGTCGGCAGTTCTGGTTGGTCTAAGGGAGTTGCCCTGGACTGACAGAAGCATTCCTTAGCAGAATCAACCTCCCATCGCGGGCAGCACTTTAGAGAGGATGGAGTTTCTCGAGATGGAGAGACCTGCCAAGGAAATGAACTTTAAACACAGGATTTGTAAAATAATGACAAAGAAAAGCTTTTTGATATTGTGCATTTTCATGTTATTCAGTGTGATGATATTTTTAATAAGTTACGTGTTATTCTCTTTTCGAGTAACATTTGCACCCACTACATCGCCTATACCTCCTCCTTCTACTGTTTCCTCACATTCTTTTCAACCCCTTCCTGAATACGAATCAGCTAGGAGACTAGAGTTTATTAATAACTCCTTTGTTCAGCTCTTGCACCAACACCAACTTGTAATGAACACGACTAACTGTTGGGTGTGTGGTCTTATGCCTCACACAACGGATAAAGGTATTCCTTATCTGGTCCTGCCATTCAGTCACAATGGTTCTGTGTGGGCATACAGAACAATGTTCATATACGCACATGAAGTCTACCCCCTATGTTCTGTAACAGACAATCCTAAAAATAGTGCTCTAGTTAAGGGTATAGTAGACATGATTAAGGAAGGTATTTCTTATGAGACTATCCCGAGAGATGAGACACTAGTATACATAGGATGGAACATAACCAGATATGGAGCTACTCTGAGTGAGAAACAGCAAGCTAAGAGATCTTCCCCGATTTGGATTGTACCCCATCAGGGTCATCTGTGTCTGCAAGGTAATGGCACGAATCCCAGAGCTCAGTTAGGGAAGAGTATCTGCACTAAAACATATGTTTTTGCAGCCCAGACTTCCCCTTCGTTTTTAGCAGCTAAGGGTACCTATTTCATCTGCCATGATAGAGCCTATACATGGTTGCCCCCTGACTTTTCGGGCTCATGTTTTGTTTCGTTCCTGTTGCCTCCCACCTACACAGCAGCGGCAGATTACCACAAGACAAGGATAGTTAGAGGTGCCTTGAGTCAAGAAGACACTGCAGGACAAGAATTTGGGGACTTCGTAAAGGGTTTTCTGCCGTTCTGGGGACCGATGGCTAACAGCAGGAACATAAGGCAATTGACAAGGGTGGTTGAATCCACCGTGATTGAAACTGCTGGTGCCCTTAGTAACTTGACTGCTGAGCTCCAGTCGGATCGCCTTATGACCCTTCAGAACAGGGTCGCTTTAGATGTCATACTTGCAGACCGAGGTGGGGTATGTAGATTGATCCAATCGAGTTGCTGTGTTTTCATTCCAGATAACGCTCCAACAGTGTACCAGGCCATCTCTAAACTGCATAAGATTTCCGAATCTATTCATGTGGATAAAGGAGATTGGTCTTTAATGGGATGGTTCTGGGAACTGATATCCGCCTGGGGATGGAAAATTCTGATGGCCATTGGGATGGTCCTAGCCATTCTTTTCCTGTTCTGTCTGTGCGTACAGTGTGCTCCTGCAATGATGTTACAGCAACATCTCAATGACTTTAGGAATATAGACCTGGACTCAGATTAGCATGAGATTAGGTTAAATTGCCTATGTAAGGGCAAAAGGAGGGTTTGTGGTTCTGAAAATTCTGGACTTGAGAATAAAACTTCGTCGTAACATTACGAATTTAGTATCAAAAGACCGAAAATGACGAGTACACTATGTACAAGCATTTGCGTCATATTCCAGTGACGATTTCACCTCGAAATCGTCATTTCCGTTCTGAACCCTTGGCTTCCATTTTGTATACGGCAGCCATTTTGTGAGTTGCCCTTTACATAGGCTTATAATACACCTAAATTCGATCCCAAAGGACACGTACACCTTAATTGACTTTCCTGTGACCTGGGCAAGTTGGAACCATTGCCCCAGGCCGAACCTGTTTGGTCAGTTCCTCTCCCAGTGGCCGAATGAGATAGCATCAAGGCACAACAGGCCATAAACCCATTTCATCGCACACACCCTGCCGAATCTTGCTCACACCTGTCCCTGCTCTTTTCTCTCACTTGCTTTATGATGGGGAGGTGCCCATTTTTATTGGGGGTCCACCGATATCTGATGAAATGTTGGGCCTTGCCGGGTGATTTGTTGTGGGCTGGACGAACTGAAATATAGACATGTCATCATGACTCTGCTTTTCCTTTGTAACAAAGAATGTGAATAGTGTACTGTAAATTCGAAGAATGTTTGCCTAAAGCACAATATTTTGTATAAAAAGAGAAGCCTGACTTTGTAAGTTTGAGCAGTCTCCTGAGAATATACATCCCGTGTGTTGTACTTCTAGGACGCTTGTTTCTTGGTTGCAGCCAATAAAATCGATCCTTGACTTCACCTAGAAGACTGAGTTTCTGTGGTCTGAATCAGGAAAGAACCCGAGGTCTTTGGGTGTACCCTGGCACCGCTGGGTTACCGGTTCATTACCGGTTCTAAAAAACCCAGTACCTCAGCATTTTGCCTGATGTACATATTGTTAATGTTTTAATGTTCTTAAAATGTGAATTGATTTTTAGTAACTAAGCAAAGACTTTTTTAATTGATTTTCTTTACACCTTAATACGTGGTAAAGGGCCTAGATCCCTCGGATATTTATGTTTTTAAACATATGCCTGTTTGGAGCTTTTACAATGGCGCGCTCCTGTGGCTGCGCGCTACAGCACAAGCTAGTGACATTCAGACCGCCAGCAGAAGAAACAAACCAAAACATAATTTTTTAGGTCACTTTTACTCATTTTTTAAATTACTCTTTTAATGTGGCTGCCTTCTCCACTGCTCTACTGTGGTGTAAAGATCATTGTTGTATTCTCCTTGTTTCTCCTGCCTCTCACCATGGAATGTGGAATCTGGAATCATGCATTGCATGCAGTGGATTCCAGATTCCCTTCATTCCGACCTGCAAACATTACTGGAGTATAAAAGACACGGTGCAGGACTGTTTTTATTCAGGTTTTATTAATATAGTATAAGAACAACATTATACTACTACATACATGTAGAAAGTAGAAAAAAAAAAAATTTCTCTTTCTTTAATAATAACTAATAATAATACCTTACAAACTTATTCAAGAAACGAACTCACCCCATGCAACCGTTCTACGTTACATTGACCTGCCTACGTACTTATTGAATCTACAACCTATCCTGCCTCAGCCTAATTCCGCATTGATCACCCTACAATTTCTCATTACCATGGCCACGACAGCCAATTCCACCATTGCACCTCCTCCCCCATTTTTAGCCGAAGGAGATACACCAGCCTTGGAATGGGAGGAATGGATTGGTGTCTTTGAAAATTATCTTGAAGCCATTGATGGCCTTAGATTTCCCTTGTCAAGAAAGAAAGCAATCTTATTAAATTCACTAGGCAAGGGTGGTCAACATGCATTCAAGTTTTTACCTGAATTACGTGGTGCAGATGGTGAACTAGTTGATAATCCTTATATGGAAGCGAAAATGAGACTTGAGAAATACTTCGGAAAGAAGGTGAATATTGTCATGCAGAGACACAAGTTTTACACTATGCCTCAAAAAGATAAAGAATCCATTGATCAAATGGTTACACGACTTAGGGAACTTTCACTTAAGTGTGATTTTGGACCCATGACTGATCAGATGATCAGAGACCAATTAATCGTCCAATGCAAGAACAAAAGGATGCAGCAAAAACTTTGGGCTGCAAAGAACCCAAGCTTAACGGAAGCCATAGCCATTGCAAAAGTAGTGGAAGAAGCCGACAAATGCATGGAAGAAATGCACAGCTTGGATGTGAACAAGGATGATTCTATATGCGTCGTGAACAAAACGGACAAGAATCCCACTTCCGCAGATGTCAGACCTAAAACCTTTGGTTCAACTGATACTAAACCCAAAATTTCCAATTTTAGACAGAGAAACAGAAATTCTAATTTAGTTGGGAAAAGCAAATTTATGGGTTGTTTTCGCTGCGGTAGCATGGCTCATGCAGCCGACTTTGCAGGGTGTTTTGCCAGAGACAAAACCTGTATGAAATGTGGAAGAAAGGGTCATATTAGCAAGGCCTGCAGGTCGCCTTCTGTGAATAAGGTTGCTTTTGTAGATGATGAATATGTTCCCAATGAAATGTCTTTGTGCATTGAAGGTTGTGATGATGTGGGAACGTGCCTTTGCGTTGGTCTCCAGAGGCCGAAAGCAAAATTTATTGTAAATGGTGCTACCATAACGCTTCTCGTTGATCCGGGATCCATGCATTCCATATTTCCCATGTCATTATTCAAAAAACACTGGCCCGATGTGATACTTCAAGTGAGTGACATAATTCCTAAAGGGTATAGTGGGCAAATTATCAACATTAAAGGCGTTATGGATGTTTCATTTGAATTTAAAGGCAGATGTTCTCATGGTAAGGTATACATTTCAGATGACGGCCCGGCAATTTTGGGCTGGATACAACAGTACGATTTACACATTATTTTAGACCCGCGTTCTACTGAAAGTGTTTTAGTAATTGATGAATGTCATAGTATTGACTTTATTTTGGATAAATTTGCGGATGTTTTTCGCACAGATTTAGGCAAGTTGAGTGGTTACATACATGTCATTAAACTGAAAAAAGATGCCTCTCCTGTAAGACACACTCTCAGGAGAATACCCATTGCCATTCGCAAGGAAGTAAAGGACATGTTAGATGACATGCAAAAACAGGATATTATAGAACCTGTAGAAGTCTCAGAATGGCTTTCGCCTGTAGTCGTTACTAAGAAAAAGGATGGGAAATTGCGTTTTTGTGTGGACCTTAGGTCCCTCAATCAGAACATAGTAGTGGATAAATTCCCACTCCCTAATATTTCCGAAATGGTACTGTTAATGGACAAGGCAAGATTTTTTAGT
Source organism: Lissotriton helveticus (assembly GCF_964261635.1). Lineage (NCBI taxonomy): Eukaryota > Metazoa > Chordata > Amphibia > Caudata > Salamandridae > Lissotriton > Lissotriton helveticus. Next base: position 189,161,883 of record NC_136070.1, on the reverse strand, counting down.
AAACTAGACCTCCGTTCAGCATATCACCAAGTAGTTCTTCATCATGCTTTTGTCACTGTTGAGGGAGTATTCCAATTTAAAAGATTGCCCTTTGGGTTGGCTTCCGCAGCCAGCGTATTTCAACGCATGATGCATTCTTTGTTTGGGAGCCTGAAGCAAGTTCATTATTTTCAAGATGATGTTTTAGTGACAGGGATTGATGAATCTGAACACAACGATAACTTAGCCAAGGTGTTGCATATCTTTTCTGATGCGGGTCTTACTCTTAGAAAAGATAAATGCCAGTTCATGTTAACAGAAATAGATTACCTAGGTTACACTATATCACATGCAGGTGTTAAACCCAAGGAAGACTTATTGAAAGCCATCAGATGTGCTCCCATTCCCACGAACAAAGAACAATTGAAATCGTTTCTGGGGTTAGTGAAATATTATTCTAAGTTTGTCCACAATTTTTCTCACAAGACTGAAGCTTTGAGGTCACTTCTCAAGAAAGGTGTTCAATTTGACTGGGGTCCTCTACAATCTGATTCCTTTAAAACGATCAAGTTAGAGATCGTCAATGCAGGTATTCTCACCACATATGAACCAGGTAGAGATACGTTTGTGACCGTGGATGCAAGTGCTTATGGCATTGGTGCTGTCCTTTCTCAGAAGGGTGACACAGAGAAAACAGTAGCTTTCGCTTCACGCACCTTAACGATTTCAGAACGTAATTATGCGGTCATAGAACGTGAAGCGTTAGCTGCTGTTTGGGGTGTGTCGCACTTCCGTACTTATGTATGGGGCTCACACTTTTCACTTAGAACAGATCACAAGCCCCTCCTCAAAATACTTTCACCTGGTGGTGCGAGTAAAGGTTCTCCTCGGCTCATGAGATTTGCTGCAAAGTTACAGGAGTATGATTTTTCGCTACAGCACATCTCTGGTTGGAAGAACGTTCAAGCAGATTGCTTGTCCCGTCTCCCTGTTGATTGTGGGGAGTGCTATGATTTTGATGATGAGACTGTGTGCTTGGTTGATGATTTCAGTGATGTTTGCTCAAATGGTTTTAACTCCATATCTAGAGAAGAGTGGCATCGAGCTGTTTTGACCGATTCTGATTTTGCAGAATTGATTAGTGCCATCCGGTTGGGGTGGAAGCGTGAGGGTGACATTAAATCTTCTTTACGCAGTTTCATACAGGTACAGGAGGAGCTTAGTGTAGGTAGCTCTGATGATTTTGTTTTGAGAGGTGAAAGATTTGTACCTCCTAATTCATTGAAGAAGAGATTATTTACTCTGGCCCATGAAGGTCACCTCGGTCAGAGTATGACTAGTAAACGCCTCAAGACCAACTTTTGGTGGCCAGGTCTAGATGATGATGTAAGGCGTTGGGTGGAGAACTGTATGATGTGCAAGGAGAGCGAAAAAAGATTAAAGGTGAATTCACGTCCTTTGGGATCTATATCTAACTGCGAAGATTTACCTTGGAGCAAAGTTTGTTTAGACTTTATCGGCCCTATGGACTACTTGTCTGCTGATTGTCGGTTTGCAACAGTCCTAGTAGATGCATGTTCTCGTTGGTTGAGTGTTGAGTTCATGAAGAATATAACCACGGAGAGTGTGATTGGGTATCTTAGGTCGGTTTTTATGAAAGAAAGTTTTCCATGCGTATTGTTGACAGACAACGGTACACAATTGACGTCTTCCTCCATGAAAAATTTTCTTTCCAACCATGGAATTAGACACATGCATACGTCCTTATATAATCCACAGGGGAACGGCATTGTGGAGCGTATGAACAGACTTATTAAGGGTGTTATTCAACTGGCTTTGCAAAGTAAACGGAATGTTCGTAGTGCTGTGGAGGAGGCTGTTTGGTCTTATAATACCACAGTACATAGTGTAACTAATAAGGTTCCCTTTGTGACCATGCGAGGTAGAATTCCCAAAACTAAGATGATTCCTCAGTGGTTGTTGGAACTTAAGTCTCAAGGGTTTGAGTGCTCCCCTAATGCTAATTCCATGCATGACAGATGTTTCAAAGGGAAGATTGGTAAAGTTGATGTTGGTGATTATGTCAAAATCAAGTTAGGTAGAAAGGAGTCTGGAGCGAACAAGTTTTCTGATCCGTTCAAAGTTAAAGAGGTGCACAAGTGGCATGTTGTACTTGAGAATGGCCAGAATTGGAACTTTAGAAGGATTGCTCTGTTTGCGAAAGGGAGTGGTGGTGTTGCCAAGAATGACTCGTGTGATTCTGAGAATGCTTCCTGTTCCAATGGTCCTGGAGTCGCAGTCAATCCCAAATTCATCCCTAGTGAATCTGAGCGAATTAACGAGCAGGTCAGTCTGCCTACACAAGCAGACCCTCGTTCCTCAAGACAGCGTAATACTCCCAGGAAGTTTGATAACTTTGTGTTGTATTAATTCTTACTCTAACCTTCCTTTCCTGCTCCCATTTGCTATCCTAGTTTGATTATTGTATGTTACATTATAGAGTAGGATTGTGAAATGAATATTCATGTAGTACAAGTTTTATCTTGTTTGTATAATGCGTCCATTGACAATTTTTATTATATTTAGTAATTTCATTACTTAGTTATGTTCGTACTTTCTCACTGCACTTACACTCTGCAAAGATATTTTGTTCCAAGCATGAACTTTACATGATCATTTCATGTCTTTAGTCTGTAATTATATAGTTTATACTTTGTTCATTAAGAAGAGAGGATATGTTGTATTCTCCTTGTTTCTCCTGCCTCTCACCATGGAATGTGGAATCTGGAATCATGCATTGCATGCAGTGGATTCCAGATTCCCTTCATTCCGACCTGGCGGTTGCTGAGGCAGGAGGCTCTGTACCTAATTCTTACCTTGAATAAACCCTGCCTTCTTCACCTACTTGATCTCCGGTGTGCCGTTCATCCACAACAATCATATACACTTTTTATGACTAAAAACGGCTTCCTCGGGCAGCATGCACTGCCCTAGGTGTTAACACCTACAAGAGGAATAACATATTGATTGACAGAATAGTTTATGTTGAATGTGATGTTTTGATCACGAACGTGAACCAATAGGATTCTCTGAAAAGTGCCGGTGTGGCCTAAATGTTAAAGTTACGCTTTTCTGGAGACCGCTTAAACAGTAAAACTGACGTGTCAGTTCCTGGTGAATATTAAGCTGCATTGCTCGTTTGAACTCCTGCGGACTGCGGTGTAAACTCCTTTTCAATGCTGCTCTTGGGTATGCCCGTGTCCCCAGGCAGGGCCCTCAAAGCTCAGATTAATTTTGAAGCAGTGAGGCCCGCCAGGGCAGCTCTTGATCCCAATCACCGTGGTTCATCCTACACCTCATTACAGGCCTTGCGTCTCCCTGGCGCTCGAGCCTGACCCTGCCGACTGGAGAGTCATCCTTTGCGGATCATGAGGCAATTGCTTTTATCTGCTCCTCATCTTAACTGATCTGATAATGGCATCTTCGGTGCCAAATACCCAGGTACCGGAGCCACATAATGCACGTAGAGTTTTATTAAAATTATTTAGGGAAAATATGGAAGTTGTGAATCACGCCCGCCAAACATTGGATTCTTCACACTAAATTAAAATATCACAAGGATTACACCGGTCCCATCGTAGGACCACAGCAGTGAACACAGAGGAAGCATATGACCTTGTAAATAAGAGAGCGGAGGTGACACTAAATAGCTTGACCAAGTTCAAAACAAAAGTCACCGGAAGGAGCATTTTCTTGGTATGGATAAATGTTAGTGGATACATTGGTACGGCCGGTGTCATGACTGATGTCATAGACTGGAGCATGTAACTAGCTGCAGTGTCATCCTTTCCCCTGCACCCTTTAATGTTTAAATTCACCAGCAGATGCTGGGAGAGCACCAATTACATTTTCAAATATAGATGACACTGGTGCACATCCATCTGATGATTCCAGTTGGTCAGAGTTCAAGGTGCATACCAGTTTACCCCCATTTGTATTGGTCAGAGTTCATGAGCGTCAAGACCGAGAACACACGACCCTAGGTGGTAGCAACTTTCCACACATGGCCACAAACATTTTGTTCTCAGAACAGGAGCCGGATGCTTGGAGATGCAAACCAATGCCCCTGCAACCCTCCCCAGATCGCAGCCGTATTAAAAACCGTAAAAGCATATTCATAACCAAAAGGTTTTCCACAAAGCACTTTACTGTAACTGCAACTTAGGTAAACATGCTAAAAACATCACTGGTGTTGTTGGTACCTAGGTAGAACTCCGAGCCCATATGAAGGACCTAGAGATGCTCAGGGGGATCTGAAATCAAAAGGTCCCTTTCTCAGGAGAAAAGACTAACCTGACTCATTCTCTGCATTCCTTCACTAAACTCACAACTACCTCACCCACTCCCACACTCCGCTCACAAAGTTCGAAGATGAGGGCTTTCATTTGCAAATGGCACACACTCAAGCTGGCCACAAACTTGAAGGACTATGAATAAACCTGGCACACACTGCGAAAAGTAAAAGTTTAATGTTTGACTTGTGACTCTAATCGGTCCTTGGATGTTTGCTTCTTAAATACATTTTGTAATAGTAAAACTAAAGTGGGGTCAGCCACTCTCACCTGCCATCCGCAGTCTCAATTACCTGACCAGCTGGGCATCTCTAAGAAGTCTGCTAATGGGACCGCACATGATTTTTTTTTTTAGAGTAACTCAAGGTATCAGTAATATGATAAAGGCACTCTTAAGGGGGCAAACCCAGAAACTTTGACTTTATTGAACAATATAACTATAATGTCTGAAATGTGATTGGGTGATCAGTCAGAGCAAGACATCTCACTCACAGTGTTATCTGCACTTACCATTTTGTATAAAAAAATATCTGGGTGGCAAAAGCAATTGAGTAAAAAAAAAAAAAAAAAGATGTGTTGTAAACCGCTCAAAGCTCACATAATGACAATCCAAGAAAACATCCTCTGAAAACGTAGCAATTATTCGAAGCCCAACAGCCTCCAAATCAATATTGACCTTTGTTATTTACTGTCTGCAAGGATATCTTCATTTCAAACTGAATTTATGAACTACTGGACCTGTAACATGGGATGTCAGAATCCATAGTTGTTCCACCCGATTTCAATTTGTAACATGGTATCTACTAGTAAACAAATTGAGGATTTGCTTACTTTGTATAATTGAGTCTGTATCTGTACGGCAAGCAGAGAAACGTGGATTCCAGTGATTTGCCCAAGTGCTGAATAAGCCACTCCAGTTCAGTGACATGACAGAAGACAGACGAGCCGAAATACGCAGACAGTATTTAAAAAAAAAAACACAACACTCGTCTGTGTGTAGCATGTTCCAAGATCATTATTTAGAGAAACAGCTGAAAAAAAGTTGCTAGATTGTATGCTTGAAATATTCTTAGCCCCCAAGGATTATTATCGGCCGCATTTCAGTACTTTTTTTGCAACCACAGACATAGGCCAGCCATATGAAACATCTGCCTCAGCCTCCCACATAAGTGACATCTCAGCTCAGAGTGGTAGGCCATGCCCATCTGCAAGGCAACACAAGCAGCCTTGTTTGGACTCATCTGTGGGGTACAGCTGGAGTTCTATAGTACAGCCAGCTACGGGACCTCATGCTTGAACATACTCATTGCACTTAGGGTGTCTCACTGGGATGAACAATAAAAACTGAATGGTAGAATGCTTCAAATAATCTCAGTGACTCCACATCACATTTCAGTCCATCTTTTTATTTTTCTCACTATGGCCAATAGGCCTCGTCCCCGCTGCAAGAGCAGATATGTATCAGTGGGTGTGACAAATTCAAGAATTTAGATCCATTGCTTCACGGCTTTTCTCAGTGAAATGAAATTAAAAAGAACAAGAATTATTGTGCGGATTAGAAACGAACATTGAATCCTGAACTACCACCAAATCATTGCTAGAACCAAATATTAGAAAACTGTAGCATTGCACTAGCACGAGTTCTTTGAAACGACTTATTTTCTGGTAAACCAAAAATCTATTCCGATTCAGTCAGCTCTACGTAGACGTGGACGAAATCAGTTATTTTTAAGGATTCTCATTTATGTGTCCAATCTTTTTACCCACTTATCAGCAGAGCAGTTTATGAATTCATAAGCCTCACAGAAACACATCCTACTGCAAACACTTTAACTTGGTTGCTTAGCACTTCATGTGACAAACATTACTACTGTGGATAATTTTACCAACTTTATTAGAGAAATATTTTGATGCTAGAATGCAGTTTTAATCCGCAGTACACAAGATGTTGGTATTTGAAAACAAACACAAATACTGATTCAAATATCGATTCAACAATATGCCAGAGTTGTACACAGGTCCTAAATTGCATTGAGTACACACAATGATGAATGGGCAAAAGTAATTAACTTTTCATCTTCCGACTTTGCCGAGTCTGTAATCTGTTTTGGGGTCTGCAATTACTGCTTGAACAGCTACAATCGCTTCATTAATTTTTGTCTGGAGATCTCGAAGCTCTTCAATGTGGAGTAATCGAAGAATTTGAGCAGCTTCATTAAGAACAGCATCTAGATTGACATTAAATAAAAACACAGCATCAGTATTCAACTAAGATTTATTTAGATAAAGACATTTCCATATCATGCAGTGCATGCCTAGGATCACATAACCAGAAAGGGAAAGGTTATCTACCTTTAACAATAGGTTGCCATATGATAATATACATGGTGGGCATCATCCTGTTATCTAGTGGCTTAGCAAAATACTTTCAAGAACAACAATTATTGGTCATATGCACAGTGAAACCGATTTAGACTTGAAGCGCACAAGGCCCCATATGGTTAGTGTTTTTCTCTACTGTTTTATGTATTAGGTTATAATTGTTTCAGAATGTAGTGTGCTGCACGCATCTTAACTGCTGTGGAGGTCCAAAATCGTTATAGTTTATGTTGCAACCACTTACAAAAAAAGAAAGAAAAAAAAGAAAACTTAGATGGTGTCTTCCTCAAGGCATGATTAAGCAACTCCTTTGGACGCAACGCTCCCATACATGGCTAAAAATGTCAACAAGCATCTGAAGGAAAAGGTGTTTAAGAACTCATGCAGGATGAGCAAACCTGCCTAAAAAACACAAACTTTGCAAACCTACACCAGTGGCTTGTGCAGATGTTTAAAATGGTAGCACAATGGTAGAATAACTGGGGGGCACCATCCCTATAAATAAGCTGTGGCCGAAATGTTGATTATAGACTTTGGATTGTTTTTCCAGACCAGTGTAGGTTAGGAACATGTCTAAATAACTAGACAGTAGCTTGTCGTTGTTTAGAGCATATACAGTCATCGCATTTTATGTTTTGAATAGTGCGTTACTAGCTACTGCGATTTTTGCTAAGGGGCTTATTAAGAGTCTGGCGGTCTGTGAGGAACTGTGGTCTGACTGCCCTCTTAGGACCAGGGCGGTCAGGCAGCCCTGGGACCACTGCAACCACCAGAGATCCATAGCAGTGGTGCAATGGTCTTCACGCTGCAATATGCTTGAGGGGGACGCTGTAGCCCCATCAAGGATATTACAAGTTTTCTCACAGCCACACTTTGCATGGCGGTGCGACTGCCATGAACAGTGTGGTAGTGAGGAAACAAAGGGGTCCTACAGGTCCCCCTGGTGCCTCACGCCATGTGGATGCAAACGGGGCGGGGGGTATGTCACAACATGAGCGCTCCGGTGTGCATGCACAACAGTAACTGCAGGGCATGTACTGCAGCAGTCCATGCCGTGCTGGTACTGCCTTTGACGTTCCCATTGCAGTGCCTGTACCATAGGCACCGCATTTGGTAAAACCCCCAAGACCAGAAGAAATCTCCCAATCTGGGGGCGGTTCGGTTCCTACACAGGTTTGGCAGTGTGGGAGCAAGACGGTCCCGCTCCCGCACCGCCAAACTCATAATAAGGCCCTAACCCTACATGTAGTATACCACAAGAGCAGTGCACCATCATTCCTTCAAGTCTAGCATCCATTTAGCTCGCTGCCTTTGACCTCATTATATTCTACTGTGTCATAAAATAGAAGTGACAAATATCTACTACTCACATGTCTGCAGTTATTTGCATGTTTTTTTATGGAGATATCTTATAGATGAATGTATGAAGATTAACGTTGTGTTTAAATAGGTTTCTGTTGATAACTTTGATTATAATGCAATTTCTGTTGTTGAGCCACAATTTTTCTTTAAACAGAAGGGAGATCAGAGCAGTCAACAACTCAACTTTCTTTGGTCAATTCTTCAGTTGCAGACCTCACACACCTCAAACAAGTTCAGTGGACAATGGTAGGAAACAAAGGATAGTTTCACATCCTTGGTTCAAGATTGCCCTCCGAGAATAGTCACTGCACAATGAAAAAGGTCAAACCATGGCCAAGCTCCAGCAATGTCAAATGATAGGGTAATGTACCATAGATGTATTCAGGGGTTCGTGCAGACAGAATCCTGCTAGTCAGATGATTAAGAGAATAGACCATTTATAATTTTTATTCAAGTAAGTCTAGTTGTGGCCAAATACACGTTTCAACATCCATGTGACATGTCCTGCTCCTTCTATTTCATCTAGGAAGGAACAGCAGTGAATGAACTTCCTTTGCTGGCTTTTCCAGACTCCACAACTACCAATCTAGAACTCAGCAAGCATAGAGCCAACTATAGACACACTGTGTCGAGGGCAAAATAGGGAGGCAGCTCTGGCAAACAAGTTTCAGACTGAGGAGGAGCGGCAAGGCCAGAAAGAATGCTCTAGGCCTTCTGAACTCTCTCCATTACTCCCTGTTTTTCAGATGCACGGTATTTCCAAACCTTGAGGAATGGTTTAAGAAAAACGCTCCTAATTCCACATTTCCATTCATTTTAAACATCTTCCTTTCCCTGAATTATTGGACAATAGCAGCTAGAAATGCAGAGGAACAGACATTGATTTACCTTGAAGGGAAGACTACACAAGGTGTATAATAAAATACGAATAAACGAGGACTGGCTTTGACCAGGCATGAATAACCATGATTGTTGTAACATTGCTGTCTCTGTACTTGGTTACTTCCATGTTTGGTAAGCGACTAATGTATTTTTGGACAAGACGTTTGCCAAGATAAAAAAAAAAAAAAGGCCAACTTACTTTTCAAATAAATAGTTTGGTCTTTTGGATTAAAATATAGTCAAATACGGACTTAACAGATGCTGGAAAACAGTAGAGGAGTAGCGAACATAGAAGTGACTACTAGTATCTTGAAGGAAATAGGCTCAACCTACAGGCCTAGAGATTCAACAAAATGGACTGAGTCAGAGTTTGACCAATAGTTTGAGTAGATTTGAAAGAAAACCTGTTTGGGGACATATCACGGATGCAGAGTAAATCTATCAGACGGATATTCAGCAATGTAACAAAAGATTTTCCTTGAAATATGTGGGAATAAACCTGAACGATTAAGACTTTCTACAGGGGCTATACAATAATCACATACTTAGCTTAGATCAGGACATTACCAAAATCCATACAATTTACATCAAGTGATAGTATACGGAGTTAAGAAAAGTAAAAATGATTTCGAATGCAACTTAAAAAAAACGTATGCAGGTACGAACGAAATCTCTTACCTCCTGTATCAAAGCCAAGAACATGCTTTTCTAATGCAATAGGCATGCCCTTAAAGAAAGAAGAATATTACAGTATGGAAACATTATCAACCTAAAATATGGTGTCACTTAAATAACCTTCAAAAGCTTTTCTTTTTTTACATTTGTGAAACTCATTGCAGCATGAAAGCGATATCTGTTACCAGAAATGTGGCTTATATAATATTCCAGTCTCAATTCGAAGCTTACATGAAGAATAAACTTACACTTGGTTTAGCGCCCTCAGTTGCTTAACAGAAATAACATAAGGGGCAGACTAACGTTGCAGGCAACTTACTACGAAATGCCTCTCTCTATTGGTAGAATTCAAAAAGCTCATTTTCCATGAGTGGTGTGAATAGATTCATACATGCTTTGCAGGAAACGAAAACAAGAAGAAAAAAAAAACACTGTTGCATAAAATGGAGATCTGCTAAACACATTTCTTTCCTGTTATTCGAGACAGCCTAAAACCTTCTGATGACACCTCTGACTGCAAAGGTTTTCCAAAGAACCCTTCCAATGGAGGGCTTAACCTGCATCTCAGACAAGACTGATCTATTTCAAAGGAACGTCTAGTTGAGCATTTACATAAACATTTTTAAATGCAAAGGTTTGAAAAGATATTACGAGTTATATGCAGATTAGATAAATGTATACGTATATCAACTGTAATACTCCTAGAGATCCTTCAGTCATAAACAAGGAACTAGAGAAAAACAATTTAAAGGAATATGTTGCGGTCAGTGCTGGCTGCGTCAGTGTTTTTTGCCCCCTTCTAATTGCTGGGATTTAGGGCAGGAGGCAACACAAAGGTAAGGTATGTGGGAAGACACCATGGACAAAAAGTGTTTTTTTTTATTTAAAGTGTGAAGACGCAGCCAGCGTTGGGCGAGTCATACTGTTCTTTTTGTATTGCAGGGTGAGGTGCAGTGGGAGGAAACACCAAAGGGTGGGGGCAGAAAGCATAACCTATAGAGAGCGAGGGTTCAAGAGGAAACAGGAATAAAGGGGGGAGGCGGGATGCATAACAGGGGTTTTGGGGGTGGGAGCAACACACATCGGTTGAGCTGCAACACGGATAGAGGGAGGCAAAATGAATAGGGGGAGTGGGAGGCAACATGTATTGGGGGCAACATGGAAAGAGTAGAAGGACGGGAGGCAACAAGGATATCGGCAGTAGGCAACACAGCAAGAGGGAGGGGCAGGAGGCAACAGATAGTGGGAGGGGACAGGAGGTAACAGAGGGAGGGGGCGAAAGACAACACTGATACATGGCAACACGGATAGAGTGAGGCAAAGTGAATTGGGGGAGTGGGAGGCAACATGAATTGGGGGAGTGGGAGGCAACATGGAAAGAGTAGAAGGACGGGAGGGAACAAGGATAGGGGCAGGAGGCAACACAGCAAGAGGGAAGGGCAGGAGGCTACACAGATAGAGGGAGGGGACAGGAGGTAACAGATAGAGGGAGGGGGCGAAAGACAACACTGATAAATGGCAACACGGATAGAGAGGGGGCGGAATGCAACATTGAAGAAGGGGGAGGGATGCAACATGAATAGAGGAAGGGATGGGAGGGGATAGGGGAAGGGGCTGGAGGCAACACGGATAGAGGGCGATAGGCAACACACAGGTTAACAAATTAGAAGCAAGCAAATTAGAGTGACAATGAAGTTAACAAATGGTAAGAAATGGGAAGGCCCTAAGCTCTGTGTAAGCGAACAGAATGTCTCTGAAGCGTCACGCATGCAAGGTCTCAGGTAACACCAAAAAAAGGACTGACCATGCGACGTGCCCATTCTGCACCCACACATTCAAGCTCAACCTCCTTCACATCAGATACCCAAAAGACCTGTGATAGAGAGAGATGACTACTCCGCCCAGTCCTGCCCAGTTTACACATGGGGAAGCAAGTCACTTAGCACATTTGATTATGGGTTCATTTATTATGTGGAGCTGCTATAGATTACTGTGATTATTTAGTGTAGAATGCATAAGTGATTAGCTCAATTATTCAGACACCCTAACTTCAGCATTAGTAAACAGGTTAAATCAAGGATTAACAAGAAAACCTACCTCTTTGGACTGATTTGCCTTTGCCACAGCTTCCTGACTCAGACGTTCGTGTACAAGGATTCGAATTGCCTGAAGAGAAATGCAAAAGGGTAAGCAACTATCTGTAGTACTAAAAAGAAAAACACTGTCAACCTAAAGAAACCCAATAGGTGCTAAACTGTTGGTGCTCAAGCCATGAACTATTGGAACGAATACCCCTGCATTTATTTATGCCTGTTTTTCTTTTTGTAATGCAAACGTTCACATTAAAGCCTCGTTTCATGGGGCTGGTTTGAGGAACACTTTTGGTATTCCCTGTGGTAGGAACCAGGACCAATATCAAAAATATATAAAATGTTGAAAACCCAAGTCACCTAGACTCGTCGTACAGGCTCTGATCATCTACCAGCTGGACTAAGGGAACTCCCTATACCTAGGGTCCCCACACTAGGTTAAAAGGCCGCACCAGACCTTCCAAAATGCACCCGCCCACAACCTTCTAAAAAATTCCAGGCACCTGTCCACAAGGAGGGCCTTGGCTGACCATCACTGGCTCCCAACAGAGCAGCGGGTGCAGTTTAAAGCTCTTTACATCACTCATAGGTCCTCCCACAGCAATGGACCCCAAAAACTAAGCGCTCTCATTGAACCATACAATCCCAGAAGGTCTGGAAGATCCCCTACTTCCCTCTTTGCAACAACATCAAAAATCCACAGATCCATATGGGGTGGCTACTCCTTTAAGTACCTAGCGCCTAAACTATGAAATTCTCTGCCACTCGAACTGCGTCAAATAGAATCCGAATAATAGAATCCGAATTTGCCTTCAGGAAGTCTTTAAAGACGAGGCTATTTGTCAAATAGTTCTCTCTCGTCAGCACTCAGGGGGGTCAGTTCTAAGTTCTGATGGTTAGGGTTAGTGCTAGGAAGTCTTCAGGTAGCCATGAACTGTACAAATCCATTAGATTAGATACAACAAGTTCGAGAGGAGGCGACTGTCTGAAAAGGATACCCAACAAAAAAAAGAAAGATTTACACTTTTTTAGCTTCCTGAAAATGAGATTTTCAAAATTAAATATTTTTTGTTAATAAAATAAAGAAAAAGCAGTCAATTTTAGATCCCTGCAGTGTCTTGTTTATGCTATTTCAGTTTGTGAAACTAATATATCTGTTATCCCAATGTTTCCACTTACAACATAACCCAATTTGACAACTCTTCTGAGACCCCGGTACAGTTTACTCAGCAGAGCCAGAGCCTACATATTTTTCCACATGGGCTAAAAGCATTCTTCATAAACCATTCGGAGAAAAAAAAGTCTGAAACAGAATGACTGCAGCACATCTCAGAAAAAACACAGAAGACTGAATTACTGATCGGCCACCGAGCTACTTGCCGCATATCACTATAACCACTACAAATGTGACAAAATACATTGAAGTCTTATCATAGTCCTATCCAACGATGCTAAAAACGAAAATGGTAAGATGTATAGGTGTTATTGGGTCACGGGATAAGGACACTGCCATAACAGCAGCCAATGTAAGCTTTACTTCAACAAGATTTATAATTCCAATTCCACGAATTACAGATATGTAGTTTACCAGCAGATTTAACCTTCGCCGATGGAACTCTAAGGAAATTACATTTCTGATAAAGGGGCATTTAGGGAACCAGGGAATGGGTTATATAGATTGTTTCTACAATTACTTCAAACGGAAAATGTTGTAGGACAAGCAACATGATGAAAAAAAAAAAAAAAATACCACGAGGAAAAGAAGGGTCCGAGGGATATTTTAAAGACCTGCCATAGTTCACATCCCCCACACAATACGTTAAACAACAGACAGAGGACTAGGGGTCTATGTTGAAAGACTTAGGTGCAATAAATCCTAATCCAATTGCAAACATTGTCAATTCAATAATGGGTAACAGATCACAATATGATCTGTACAAATCAGGGGTACATACTTATGCAGCCAAAACAAGATCACAAGTGGTTGTTAGTGAGACTCACAAGAGTCGTAGTCATGGATTCCCATCAAAAGTCTCTTGTTGATCTATATTCTCATCTGGTCATCCAAACCAACTGGGGTGGTCTGTCCCTCGATCATTGGGACCATGTCCACACCCAATCGCTAGAAAATTCTCAGTGAGTCAAACCCACACACACTATGTTGACCATGAGTTAGATAAATTATGGGAATATGTGCAGTGCACAAAATGTGATAATGTGGTGACACAAAATAGAGTGGTGAAAGGTCAATGTATTTTATTTAAATGGTTGTTTCACCCTCTAATTAAAACCAAGAACAGTGCAAATGACGAGACAGTCTTAAACAAATATCGACTGACTCGAAAAAAGGGCCAACATGTTTCAGCCACTAGGAAAAAGAGGTTCCACCGGCTTTCTTCAGGGCCTCTGTTCTTAAAGATTTGCTACCGCAAAGTGAATATACATAATATAAAGTGAATCAGAAAAGGATATGAATGGACTTATTAGTCCATAATCAACTTGCTCCGTGTCAAAACTGGAGTGGTCTCACACCTAGAGAAATGGAGGACAAACATAAGGATCTCAGCTTAGAATACATAGTATTAGTACCCCTCTGTTTCAAAAAGGATTTCAATGATTTATCACTCACCCAGATTGTCCAGGGGTTAAGCCTCACCTCTCCTGGACCCTGCTCAGGATAACGGAGGCCCCGCTCTATGGGAGAGAAGTATAAAGTGTCTAAAATAAAACCCAAAGCTCCTCGAGCAATAAGTGTTCCTGCCAAAAACACCTTAAAAAGTAACTCCTCTCTCAACAGGGCTCATCGGCTGGCATCCCAGCTCACTATACACCTAGTCACGCAAGTACTGTCAACATGCAGAATAGATAGCCGTAGCAGGGGGCTAAGCTGGTTTGAAGAAGACCTACTGTTACGGACTGTGCTCTTGTTCAAAGAGACGTGTGTAATCCTATTTTAAACAAAATCGGCTCGGATTCTCCTATGCGTGATTAAAGGGGGCCCACCGATTATTCAGACGACCAAAATGAAATTAAATTATTGACCACTTTAAAAATCAACTGCCACAGGTTCTAACTAGTGTCTACGATTAGGGTGTATAATACAGTCCAACCTGGTAACAGGGTTACAAGCATCAGATCTTAGTAGCTAGTAAACTGACCTGTCCGTCGTTGCCTCGTGTGTAGGCACTGAGTCAGGGGGGAGGCATCCGCCTGCTGGAATGGGAAGTATTTCAACACCATCTTTGTTGGAGGCGGAGTCCCGTTATCCGGAGCTCGCCTACTTCCGAAATCTCTCGTTTCAGATCGTCTATCCCACCATGATTATCAAGAAAAAATGTTTCTAACCAAAAGATTCTTGACAGGCATGTCAGTATCAATATTGTGGTGGATTGGGTTCTGAACCTTTCCAAACAAATTCAATACAAGATGTTTAGTCCGAAGTACCCGACCTGAGTCTTGCGGGATTATACCGGACTACAGAATGACGTCAGAAGATGACACATTGTAGTTTGGAATGCGCATCCCTTCTATTCCAAATGTAATGAAGCAGATCAAGGGGCAGTGTAGAAACGATAGGCACATATATGTAACAGAACATGTTCCCCTTAAAGACTAAGACTAGCCCATGGAATATCATCATTTAGTCCTAGGGAGTCTGTGGAAAGTTTGTATATCCAAAGTTGTTCTTCAGTAAACAGAAACTTAGGAACCTCCCCAGTATGTGCTGGTATAAAGGGCTTTTCCAGGACTGTCCAGGAGAAGTCCTCTTCTGTATGCTTCAGTTCAACAAAATGTCTTGTAAGTTTCGTTAAGGTCTTTCTGCATCTGAAAGCACTCTTGTGTTCGAGCATCCTGAGGCGGAACTTCCGCGTTGTCATGCCAACATACTTCATAGCACATGGGCATGTCAGTAAATAAATTACATGTGAACTATTGCAGTTCGTGAAGTGTCGCTGCTCCCAGAGACGTTCGGTGCCAATGTCAATTTCAGTGGTATGTCTAGTCTAGTCTAGTCTGCACAGACCGTAGCAGTAGGTCTTCTTCAAACCAGCTTAGCCCCCTGCTATGGCTATCTATTCTGCATGTTGACAGTACTTGCGTGACTAGGTGTATAGTGAGCTGGGATGCCAGCCGATGAGCACTGTTGAGAGAGGAGTTACTTTTTAAGGTGTTTTTGGCAGGAACACTTATTGCTCGAGGAGCTTTGGGTTTCATTCAAGACACTTAATACTTCTCTCCCATAGAGAGGGGCCTCCGTTATCCTGAGCAGGGTCCAGGAGAGGTGAGGCTTAACCCCTGGACAATCTGGGTGAGTGATAAATCATTGAAATCCTTTTTGAAACAGAGGGGTACTAATACTATGTATTCTAAGCTGAGATCCTTATGTTTGTCCTCCATTTCTCTAGGTGTGAGACCACTCCAGTTTTGACACGGAGCAAGTTGATTATGGACTAATAAGTCCATTCATATCCTTTTCTGATTCACTTTGCGGTAGCAAATCTGTAAGAACAGAGGCCCTGAAGAAAGCCTGTGGAACCTCTTTTTCCTAGTGGCTGAAACATGTTGGCCCTTTTTTCGAGACAGTCGATATTTGTTTAAGACTGTCTCGTCATTTGCACTGTTCTTGGTTTTAATTAGAGGGTGAAACAACCATTTAAATAAAATGCTTTGACCTTTGCTTTCACCACTCTATTTTATCTCACCACATGATCACATTTTTTGCACTGCACATATTCCCATACTTTGTCATCTAACTCATGGTCAACATAGTGTGTGTGGGTTTGACTCACTGAGAATTTTCTAGCGATTGGGTGTGGACATAGTCCCAATGATCGATGGACAGACCACCCAAGTTGGTTTGGATGACCAGATAAGAATATAGATCAACAAGAGACTTTTGATGGGAATCCATGACTACGACTCTTGTGAGTCTCACTGACAACCACTTGTGATCTTGTTTTGGCTGCATAAGTATGTACCCCTGATTTTTACAGATCATATTGTGATCTGTTACCCATTATTGAATTGACAACGTTTGCAATTGGATTAGGATTTATTGCACCTAATTCTTTCAACATAGACCCCTAGTTCTATGTCTGTTTTTCAAGCAATATGATGTCCAAAACATGAGATATGATGCCCAAAACACTATCTCCTGTTGACGTTCGAAAAGTGCCTGAAACTCACTGTTGACAGCTTGCATTCAAGCACCCTGTATTCGTGCACCCAGGTTATGTCACATACACGTGTGTGGGTTCTCTCAGGAGAAAAAAAAGCATATGACCATGTGCCCACATTCTCTCCTTACTCCTGACATACGACATGCTAACACTTTACCTCAGTTCCTGCATTCACAAGATGACGCATTGAATTTGTGTCAAATAACCCACCATCATAGCATCAAGGTGCAAATGTTAATACCAGGTGACCACCCATCAAATGAATGAACAACGAGGAAATGCCACTCCGGAACCTACGCATGTATGCAGACCACTGTGCAATCGAGGGAATGTCTAAGAGAAAACTCTGCCAGGAAGGAAAATACCATAGGGTTCATAGCAATTTGAGATGCAATACATTTTGGGGTATTGTACGTTCCATGCAGAGCAGATAATCAAATTGCTAACTAGTACTTGAAGGCCCACTTTCAGGTGAGGACAAATATAGGAATCCCTTCTCTTCTGGTGGAGGGCGTTGGCAGTGTTTTGAGCCGGATTACCCCTTGGATGTGGCACTGTTATTACAGTCCCCCTCCTTCTGCCAGGCTACCCTTCAAGGCTGGGTTCACCATAGCAGCAGCAGTGCCCATCTGAAACTAAGGAGGCAACTGAATGTGCACAGTATTGCATTGCACCCTTTATGTAGAGCTTCCTACCCTCTTGTAGGGTGTTGAGGCGCACTATCAGATGAGTTTAGTAAGAGTGCTATGGGGAATTGTACTTCTTTTTCAAGAACACTGCATGCTGAAGATGGCCGTCAAGTAGAATCCCAACAGCCAGAGCCTACGCCTTCATTATTATGCTGCATAATCCTGACGGGAAAGGGGCTAAGCAGACTCCCTGCACAACCAGCACACCGGGGATGCACATGGTGTGGTCACTGCCCACATAAAAGAAGCACCAGGTAGTGCTGCCCATTGAAGAGGGGCACTCGGCACCCCCTGAGACACCCTCAAGGAGCTGGTAATTCGCAGACGACTGGACAAGATGCAGCTGCAAGAGACTTACCCAAGTTGGACCAGAGAGGCAGAGGCTTGCCTGGGAGCCTGGGGCAGAAGCACAGTCGGCAGGTGAGCTGCCAAGAAATACTAAAGAGTGACCGAAGAGATGTCGACTGCGGTCCCGGTGAGTGGGGGTGGCAGGCTGCGTTGCTAACATGCTGCGGAGGCCTCCAAGGTGGCTTGGGAGGGTTATTTGGCAGGCGGTAGTCTGCCGTAGTCCTGCCTATTGTGGTGTCTGAGGCCCTGGTTGCTGTTCAACACGGTGCACCGCGAAAAGTGAAGAGCGCTGTCCAAGGGCCGGCGAGACTGGATCACCAACTATTGAAAATGTCAAACGTCCCCATGGGAAAGCTGCGCCCCCACCGAGGGGGGACTCCAGTAGAGAGGATGTAAAAGATTTGGGCAGGCCAGCAAGGGATCGCGGAGCAAGCATATGAAAGACCTCCAAAAGACACTGAAAGGCACATAAAAGCCCATCAGGTGCAGGCAACCCTTTTGTTGGACATGACCCGACAGTGGTATGAGTGCAACCCAGTACATGGGGTTCTACAAACCCAGACCGGGAATCTCGAGAAGAGACAGCATGGGTGGCCCTAGAGGGCAGAGGTGCGTGGATTTTGGTCTTTTCACCTTGACAGGTGCATTTCTGCGTCGAGGCTCTCCAGTAAAGGTGGAGTGAGACAAAGCATCCAAAACACAGTTGCACAGTAAGAGGCCAAGTCAGGCAAGAGTCTGTAACTGATCAAAGGCTGAAACACAGGCTCGGGCCTATTCTGGTCAACTGTGAGAGAAACCAGAACAGCCCTAGAGCAGAAAAGTGATACAGTAACCTCTGGCCTAATGCTCTTGAGGGGAGACTCATAAAATGTCAGAACAAGTGGTTCCAGAGTAATACAGATAAAGTGAAAACCCTTAGGAGCACTATTTAAAGCCTAAAGTCTCCGACATGCCTGTCTGCAGTGAAGGTGGCAGATGCAGGGGATCGTGGAGAGGAGGGGCACTCATGGCGGCACAATAATATCCATGTAGTAGGAATCCCAGAGCCTGAGGGAGGGGAGCGTAAAGACCTAGACCGCTTTGTTGAAGACTCGATCCTGAAGCTGAAGGGCTATTGGCATTGTTCTCTGTTGACAAAGTGCATAGAGCTCGGGTACGGCCACCCAGACCTGTGGTGCTCCCAAGAGCTATCACTGCCTCTAGCTTCAACTTCAGAGACCGGGACGCAAGCTTCTGAAGAACAGGAAAAGTGGGCAGCTGGTAATAACAGGGAACAAGATCATGATGTTGACTTTATTTAGGATGTCCAAAAGCAGTCCCACAGTATTTAAAGTAGTGTAGCGTGAACTTTGGGAAAGGGAAATTAGATGCATAATGCTCCCCCTGCCATGCCCGAGAGTGATAACAGGGAGGAACATGCTGCATTTTCTTTCTCCAATGAGGTGTGGTAATGGCTTAAAGGCGGAACAGTGGTGCAAGGGAGGAAGGACCATGCAGAGATGGCCGATGGTGGAGATGAGGGAAAGTATGGAGAGGGGCTGATTCTGCTGTGGCTTCCCTGGAGCCGTGCATAACCGAGTATGGTGATCACAGACAACCTGTGCAAGGCACAGAACAGTCGAAACGCTTCATCTGGACATAGGATCTTGGTGACCTGGTGTGGTAATGTAAGACACATCTGATCACCTGGAAAGGGACTGAAAGATGAAGCCATAGTACCAATTTAGTAGGGGAATGACGTTTTAGCTGTGCTATTTTTATTGACCATTACCCACTGACTGTAGTATTTTAGGAGTAGACTGGGGCAACCTGCAAAATAGTATTCCAATGGGAGGACAAACTGGGGTGCATATGTGTGCTCCCTCCATGTTGACAGGAGTGGCATTCTTTAGGGTAGGCAAAGGCGGCCAGGATGAAAAGGAATGCGTTACTTACCTGTAACAGCAGTTATCCAGTATTGGTGTCTTTCATAGATTCACATGCCTGAATCATTCCCCGTCGTCGAGATGGGAGCCCCGGTAATAGAAAAGTAATGTCCTATAGACATACATAGAGAAAAGTAGGCCTAAAGGCCTTGCCTTAGTAGCCTATCTATGTCCTTTTGTAAAAAGGACCAAAATCCTGAAGGTAGCCAATCAGCTACCACCTCCCTCTAGAACCTTCCTGCCAGGAGCCTCAGTCTCTCAGATTTTCATACGCACCAAGCTAGGTAGACATAACATATGTTCTGGAGTGAGAGATGAGTCCTTCCTGGGGAGGTGGGAGGGTTGCATGTGAATCTATGAAAGACACCAATACTGGATAACTGCTGTTACAGGTAAGTAACGCATTCCTTATCCAGTATTATGGTGTCTTTCATAGATTCACATGCCTGAATCAGAATAGCAAGCAATACATTATGCACATTTGCGATGGAACATAACAATTAGTCTGAGATAAAACATATCATGCGACTAGATACCATCAGTAATACAAGTAATAAAGTAGATAAATGTGCATACCATTGCAGGACGGTGGGAAGAAGGAAGGCTCATCTTACTGGAATAGATGGCGAAGTACAGCCTGGCCCACAGCTGCATCCTGCATCAGTTCCGTATCCAGGCAGTAGTGCCTGGTACATGTATGCGGCGATTTCCAGGTCGCTGCTCTGCAGATGTCCAGAATCGGAACTCCAGCGAATAGTGCTGCCGATGTGGACACAGCCCTTGTGGAATGCGCTCGGACTGTGGAATGTAATAGACGTCCGGCTTTGTCATGGCAAAAAGCAATTGCCGCTGATATCCATCTGGAAATGCTTTGTTTAGAGAGTGGCATGCCTTTTCTAGGTCTGCTGAAGGCAATGAAAAGTTGATTTGTTTTTCTGAAATGTTTCGTTTTGTCCAGATAAAATTTTAGACATCTCTTGAGGTCCAAGGAGTGAAGAGATCTTTCCGCCACAGTACAGGGGTTCGGGAAGAATGAGCGAAGTACAAGCGGTTCATTTAGATGGAAGTCCGAGGGGACTTTAGGAATGAAGCGAGGATTAGTTCTTAAAATCACTCTGTCCTCTCTGAATTGCATGAAAGGATCTTGTATTGAAAGCGCTTGTAACTCACCGACTCTTCTTGCTGATGTTAAAGCCAAAAGAAGTGCAGTTTTCCACGAGATGTATTTGATATCAGCCCTATGGATGGGCTCAAATGGATGCTTCATCAATTGGTTGAGTACGACATTAAGGTGCCACGTTGGTGGTATACGTCTTGGCCTTGGAAAAGATCTATAGAGCCCTTTAAGGAATTGCTTTATAAGTCTGTTGGACCATAGTGAGGGACCTCTTGAAGTCCTTGTAAAGCTGGAGATTGCTGCCAGATGTACTCTAATGGAGGCATGTGCAAGTCCTGTTTGTGCCAGATGTAGTAAATAAGGTAGTAGTTGCTCTGGAGTGATCCTGAAAGGATGGATATTGTTGTCTGTACACCAAACACAAAAGCGTTTCCATTTCAAGGAATAAGTTTTGTTCGTACTGACTGCTCTTGCCTTAGCTAGGACTTCCTTGCACTCCTGCGGGATGTTTAGGTGACGGAACTCTCGGTACTCAGGAGCCATGCCGATAATCTGAGAGATTTCAGGTTCGGGTGGAGTACTTGGCCTTTGGACATTGAGAGAAGAGAGGGATGTTGAAGTAGTTGGATTGATGGTCGAACTGAAAGGCGACGAAGGTCCGTGAACCAATGCTGTCTCGGCCAGTATGGGGCAATGAGAATCAAGGTGCAGTGTTCCATTTTCATTTTCCGAATGACTGGTTATCAGGGGAAATGGCGGAAATGCGTACGCAAACACGTTGCGCCATGCGATGGAAAATGCATTTCCTAGTGACCTCGGTTGGGGATGCCAGCTTTCGAAGCTGTGGCATTTGGCGTTCTCCCTGGTGGCAAAGAGGTCTATGTGCGGTTTCCCCCATGCCGAGAAGATGTCGTTGAGAACGTGCTGGTCCAGTTCCCATTCGTGGGACAGTGACCTCGGTCTGCTGAGAGCTCCGCTATTACGTTGTCTTTTCCTGGGACATACTCTGCTGTTAATTTGATGTTGTTGAGCAGTAGCCAGTTCCAGATTTTTTGCGATTCGCGAGACAGTGTCAGTGAACGTGTCCCTCCTTGCTTGTTCAAATAGTGCATTGTGGTTGTGTTGTCCGTTTGCACAAGCACTGCTGAGTTTTTGATGCGAGGGAGGAATGCCTGTAGAGAGTGTAGAACTGCTCTTAGTTCTAGGAGGTTGATATGTAGAGTCCTCTCTCTTTCCGTCCATTTGCCACTGATTTGCAAATCCTGAAGGACTGCACCCCATCCTTCCAGAGAAGCGTCTGTCGTTATGACGTGTGGAGTTGCTGGTATCAAGAACGTGAGACCTTTGGATAAGTTCTTGTTCGTTGTCCACCAAAGCAAAGCCTTGGTTATTTGTCGAGTGATGACTATGTGATCCTCGAAAGAGTCTGTACATTGGGTCCACTGTTTGGTCAGAGCCTCCTGGAGGGGGCGCATTCTGAGCCGACAGTGAGGGATGAGTAGTATGCAAGAAGACATCATCCCTAGAAGGGATTTGAAAGTTCGGACCTTGATGGAGCGTTTTGAAGACACTGCGGTAGCCAGAGCCATCAGTTTGTGTTTTCTTTCTTGAGATGGGAAGGCTTTGGAAGAAATGGTGTTTAGCGTTGCCCCCAGGAATGTTATAATTCTGGTGGGTTGTAAGGTTGATTTCTCGTAGTTAAGAGTCAAACCTAGGTGCTGGAAAATATTGAGACAGGCGTTGGAAGACAGTTGCGCGTCTGTGAGAGATGGTGCTTTCACCAGCCAGTCGTCTAGGTAGGGGAAGACCTGGTGATTTTGCTGTCTCAGGAAAGCTGCCACTTGAGCCAGGCATTTCGTAAAAATGCGTGGCGCTGATTTGAGGCCGAATGGTAGGACACAGAATTGGTAGTGTTGACCTGCCACTTCGAAGCGGAGAAATTTTTTGTGGCGATTGTGTATTGGGATATGGTAATATGCGTCTTGCAGGTCCAAAGACGTCATAAAGTCTCCTTCCTCTAGGGATCCTAGGATTTCCTGGATCGTCCCCATTCAAAACGATTGGTTCTTTAGGAAGGCATTCAGTGCCCTGAGATCCAGAATGGGCCTCCATTTCTTCTTCTTCTGTTGAATTAAAAAGAAGCGGGAATAAAATCCATTCCCTTTCTGGGCGGATGGGACTCGTTCTATTGCTCCCTTCTTCAGCATTGAAGAGATTTCTTGTAGAAGCAAACGAAGGTGCCTGTGTGGAAGTTTGCGAGGAGGAATTAACGGTGGGATTGAGTCGAATTCCAATGTGTGACCGTGCTGGATTAATTGGAGAACCCACCGATCCGTCGTTATCGATCTCCAGTTGTGGAGGAAATGCGTCAATTTTCCTCCAATCTTGAGTGGACATGACGGTGGGGGGAGTGGCTGCGGGAAATGGTCATTGTCGTCAGCCGGTCGTTTTCCTCTGGGATTTGCCCCTGAAGTTTGATCTCCCGTAGGAGGTCTGACGACCTTGTTGTTGCTGTCGCTGCTGATATTGTGAGCGATTTTGATTGTAGGAGTAGGAGCATTTTCCCTGATATGATCCTCTGTATGTGGGTTGACCTCGTCCTCTGTGCCCTCGAAAGGACTGATTTTTGAATTGTAAAGTCCCGAGAGCTCTTGCAGTGTCAGTGTCTTTCTTGATCGTCTGCAAGGCTTAATCTATTTTTGCCCCAAATAGATGTTGTCCGTCATAGGGCATGTCCAAAACTTTGGTTTGGACCTCTTGTCTGAAGGATGTCGCTTTGAGCCATCCTTGCCTGCGCAAAACTGCTGCGCCTGCCAGCTGTCTGAAGCCCGTCATGGCGACATCCACAGCTGAATCAATGATCTCCGATGCGGACATCTGTCCTTCTTTAAGGAGTGACTGGACTTCATCCTTCAAGTCTTCGGGTACATCCGCTAAATATGGAACGATATCTTCCCATAATTGTCTATTGTATCTGCCTAGCAGAGCAATGGCGTTGGCCACTTTTACCGTCATAGCAGACGTTGTGGAGAAGCGTTTGCCGATGCCATCCAATTTCCTGCCCTCCTCGTCTGGTGGTGCTGACAGTGGCGAGGATGGATTTCTGGAATTCTTTTGAGCGGCTTGGGTGACTACTGAATCCGGCTTGGGATGTGAGTTAAGGCAAGTAGGTGCAGAGGACGGTGCCTTATACTTTTTATCCAGTCTAGGCACCACTATTGAAACCGATGCAGGTGTTTGAATGAGTTGCTGACCTTGTTCCCAGATGTGGTCTATTATGGGAATTGACCTCGCTGACTTTTTTTAGGATCTTTAAAGTCATATAAGAAACAATCCGTTTCCTTTGATTCCATGGTCATGTGGAATCTTACGGCCGCTCTATCTATCAAATTGTGGAATCCGCCGATATCCACTGGTGGAGAGTCTGAAGTGTTGGGTTCCGGCGTGGCTGGAGAATGAGCGACGTAATCCTCATCGTCTCTGTTATGTGAAAGGTCGTCTCGAACCTCTCCTTCCTCAGGAACATCTTCTTCTTCCTCAGAAGAGTGTATGTTATGCACCGCTTCACTTTCTTGCGGAATAACCAAAGGTGTTGGTCTTGCCTTTGGGGATTGTCTGGATGACTCATGAGGTTTCTCTTTAGAAGAGGCCGCTGGCGATTCTGGGAATCGTTTTTTGTAGTCTGTGATCAAGAATTGTAAATCAGTGACTATTTCAGCCGGCAGGCATATCATCGGAGTAACTCGAGTATGTTCTTGAGTCTGCACAGTTTCTTCTGTAAAAATGACATCATCTCCGTCATCGTCAGTACTCTGGCATTTGACATTGAGATCAGACGGACTAGTGGCCTGTTCGAATTGGTCGTCGTCTGATTCATCATCTTGCAACAGGCAAGATGGGGGCAGTTTTTGAACCCTACTGGGCGATGTTAAATCTGGTGTAATAGGGAGTTTGGCGATCTTTTTTGATGGAATCAACTCCGCTTTTTTCCATGGTGTCGACGAACAAGTTACTTACCTTCGGTAACGATATATCTGTAAGAAACAGTAGTTAGTATTAGATTCCTTACCTTAGAATATCCCCAGGCGTCAGTCTGGATCCGGAAACTTTTGCGTAGCAGTACCCCTGCGCGTCGGTAGGCGTCGTCTGCAGGCGTCCCCTGCGGCTCCGCGTCGTCGGCGCCGTGATGACGTCGGCGGAGTATATAGACGCCGCCTCCGCGCGCTGACGTCAGTTCTTTGCACACAGCTTTTCCGCGCCAGAACACGCAGAGCCATGTGAGAACCAACACTGGTGCCATGTGAAACTAGGGCCCTGAAAGGAATGTCCTTAACCCTAGGTATCAGTTCGCAGAACGGGGAGGATGGGCGGGGCGGTAAGGAATCTAATACTAACTACTGTTTCTTACAGATATATCGTTACCGAAGGTAAGTAACTTGTTCATCTGAAAGAAACAGGTTAGTATTAGATTCCTTACCTTAGAATAGATACCCCAGCAATACCAACCCCGGTGGTGGGTCTGCGAACCAATACAATCCTACACCAGAAAATCCTGGAGGACCGAACGGCCAAAGAAGGCGTCCCTCCGGACTTGACTGTCCAGGCAGTAATGCCTCGCAAAGGTGTGCAGCGAGGCCCACGTAGCCGCCTGGCAAATGTCCTGCAAAGGGACTCCCCGGCCCAGGGCAGTAGTAGCCGCCGTGGCCCGAGTGGAATGGGCCCTCAGCCCAACAGGAGGCTCCTTCCGAGCCAAAGAGTAGCATGCTTTGATGCACAGGACGACCCACCGAGAGATGGTTCGTTTCTGTACCGCCCTTCCCTTCTTCTCACCCACGTAGCCAACAAACAGTTGGTCATCCACCCGGAACTGGCGTGTGCGATCCATATAAAATGAAAGCGCACGTTTTGGGTCCAGACGATGGAGCCGCTCTTCATCTTTTGAAGGATGCGGAGGCGGGAAGAAGGAGGGTAAGGTGATGGACTGCCCAATGTGAAAAGCAGAAACCACTTTGGGCAGGAAAGAAGGTCTAGTCCTAAGAACCACCTTGTCAGGATGAACGGACAAGAAAGGAGGTTTAACAGAAAGAGCCTGGAGCTCACTCACTCTCCTGGCAGAGGTGATGGCAACCAGGAAGGCCGTCTTTAAAGTGAGAAGACGGAGAGGACAGGAATGAAGCGGCTCAAAGGGAGCACACATCAAGAATGTCAGAACCAGGTTCAAGTCCCACTGAGGCATCACGAACGGAGCAGGTGGATACATGTGCGTGATGCCTTTCAAGAATCTCAGTACAATAGGGGACTTGAATAAAGATGGCTGATCAGATAGCCTTAAGAAGGCGGAAAGGGCAGAAAGATAGCCCTTGATAGTGCCCAGAGCAGAGCCCTGCTGGGCAAGGGAAAGAAGGAAGAGGAGAACCTCGGAAAGAGGGGCAGAAAGGGGATCCACAGCCTTTGCTGTGCACCATGCCACAAATCTGTTCCACCGGCAGGCGTATACCGACTTTGTGGAGGGACGCCTGGCTGACAGAATCACATCACAGACTTCACGAGGCAAGTCAAATGGCCTCAACTGTCGCCGCTCAATCTCCACGCATGGAGGTGGAGACTGGACAGGTTCGGGTGGAGGACCGTCCCCTGCTGCTGCGACAGAAGGTCCTCCTGAAGGGGCAGGCGGATCGAAGGACCGACTGACATGCTGAGTAGCTCGGGATACCCGTACCTTCGAGCCCAGTCCGGAGCCACAAGGATAACTTGGGCCCGGTCGCGCCTGATCTTCTTCAGCACTCTGGGCAGAAGTGGTATAGGCGGAAAGGCGTACAACAGACCGCAACTCCACTCGCGCCAAAAGGTGTCGCCGAGCGAGTGCCGTCTTGGAAACTCCAACGCGCAGAACTGATGACATTGCGCGTTCTCTTCTGTGGCGAATAGATCTAACCAAGGCTCTCCCCATTGCAGAAAGAGGCCTCTCGCCACGTCCGACTTCAGACGCCATTCGTGATCCACCGAGCACCGACGGCTGAGTTCGTCCGCCCTGGCGTTCAGAGAACCCGCCAGGTGTTGAACCGTCAGAGTCACGCCCTGACGTTCCAGCCATTGCCAGAGACGCAGGGCCTCCTGGCAAAGGGTCCACGACCCCACACCGCCCTGTTTGTTGCAGTACCACATGGCGGTGGTGTTGTCCGTGAACACCTGCACTACACTCCCGTTGACAAAGGGGAGGAATGCCTTCAGTGCTAGGCGAATCGCCCGCAGCTCCAACATGTTGATATGGAGCCGGGACTCCGCCGGAGACCAGATGCCTCTGATCTCCGCCTCTCCCAAATGGCCACCCCAGCCCTGGAGGGACGCGTCCGTCACAACCACGTGCTCCGGTTGGGGAAGGGAGAGGGATCTGCCTCTGACCCAATCGCGGTCCGTAAGCCACCACTGCAACTGTCTCGCAGTGCCCTCCGAGATCAGGACATGGTCGGAAAGGTTGCCCTGATGCTGGGCCCACTGAAACCTCAGGTCCCACTGCAGAGCCCGCATCCGCCATCTGGCGTGATGCACCAGAAGGATGCAGGAGGCCATCAGCCCCAGAAGCCGCAGCGTCAACCTGACCGAAACCCGGGATAACGGCTGAAAGATGGGAATCAAGGCCTGGATATCCCGGACCCGCCGTTCCGGAGGATAAACCCGAAACTGCGCCGAGTCGAGAACCGCTCCGATGAAAAGGAGCTTTTGAGAGGGACACAGGTGTGATTTCGGCACATTGATGGAAAACCCCAGCTCGTGGAGGAGGTCTGCCGTCATCTGGAGGTGGTGGACGACTGTGTGGGGCGAGCCCGCCTTCAACAACCAGTCGTCGAGGTAGGGGAAGACTGAAACCCCTAACCGGCGCAGATGAGCTGCGACCACCGCCATCACCTTCGTGAACACCCGTGGGGCGCTGGTAAGGCCGAATGGGAGCACGATAAACTGAAAGTGCTCGTGGCCTACCGTGAACCGCAGGTAACGCCGGTGGGCCGGCAGGACGGGGATGTGAAAATACGCATCCTGCAAGTCCAACGCTACCATCCAGTCTTGCGGGTCTAGAGCAGCCAAGACCTGAGCCAAAGTCAACATCTTGAACTTCTCCTTCCGGAGGAAGCCGTTGACGTTCCGTAGGTCCAAGATAGGACGTAGGCCCCCTTTGTCCTTCTTGGGCACCAGAAAGTAGTGGGAGTAGCAACCACACCCTACTTCTGGCCCAGGAACGCGCTCGATGGCCCCCTTGGCCAAGAGGGCCGTAACTTCCTCCTGCAGAAGTGTCAAGTGGTCCCCCGACACACGGTGGTTCTGCGGTGGCATGGCTGGAGGAGAGGTCTCGAAGGGGAGGGAGTAGCCCCTTCGGACGAGCTGCAGCACCCACCTGTCCGATGTGATAGTGCGCCAGCGGGAGTGGTGATGGCGAACCCTGCCACCCACTGGCGTCACATGGGCCTGAAAGCTCGGACTAGGAGGATTTGGAGGCTGCTGCGGGGGGAGGTGTGGACTGACCTCGCCGCTGTCCCCGACCGCCACCACGGCGGAATCCACGGCCGCCACCGCGCTGAGGAGCGTTCTGAGGTGCGTGGCTGGCAGCACGTGTGGGACCGCCCCTTCCGTGGCCACGAAAGGAGCGAAACAAACCCGTCTGCTGGCGCTGGGTCGAGAGACCCAAGGACTTGGCCATGACCCTGGAGTCCTTGAAGCGCTCAAGCGCGTTGTCCGCTTTGTCGCCGAACAGGCGACTGCCATCGAATGGCATGTCCATCAGGGCATTCTGGACATCCGGCGAGAAGTTGGCGGATCGCAGCCAAGCATGACGACGAATCGCCACCGTCGTGGACATCGCCCTTCCCAGCGAGTCGGTCGTGTCAAGACCACACCGTATGGAGTACCTCGCCGCGTCCCGGCCTTCAACCAAGGCCTGGTTGAGCTTGTCCCGCACCTCCTGCGGGCATTGCGGCAGACACTCCGCGACCGTATCCCACAAAGAGTGGGTGTAGCGGCCTAAGAGGCATGCGGTATTGCAAGACCGCAGTCCTGCACTCAGAGACGAGAAGACCTTTTTGCCAAACTGGTCATATCGCTTAGATTCCCGATCGGGCGGAGCCGTCGGGAATGCGGACTGGGAAGTGGAGGCCTGGATCACCAGACTCTCAGGGGAGGGATGGGTGGAGAGGAAGGCAGGGTCGTCCGAACACGGACGGTGACGCCTGGCAACGTTTCGGTCAACAGGTGGACCGGAAGCGGGCCTGGACCAGGTGCCCAAAAGGACATCCGTCAAGGCGTCATTAAACGGCAGCAGAGGCTCCTGTGGGCATGACTGCGGTTTGAATACCTCGGTGAGGATGTTAGGCTTCACCTTAGCGACGGGGAGCTCAAGGCTCAAGGCCTTGGCAGCCCTCATCAGTACCACCGAATAGGCAGCCCCAGCCTCCGACGCCACAGTGGGAGGCGAGACAAACCCAGGGTTAGGCGATTCGTCCAGACCACTGGCATCACCTAAATCACCGACCCAGTCCACATCGTACTGGCATGCTCGTGACAAAGGGTCCTCAGACCCCTCCCAACCCTCTCCATAATCGTCCTCATCGCCATAGTTCGAGTCAACGATATAGACCGGCTCCTCGGAGCCAAGGGGCCCCAACGGCGCCGGACTCGGCGTCGGACGACGCCGGTCCGACTCCGCGTCAGGAGTCAGAGAGGGAATGGGGGTGGCACCGCGCGGCGCCGGAGCCCCGACGCCGGCCGGAACCGACGGCGGAGACACGGCGCCGCGCGGAGGCGGTACCACGGGCTGCCCCGATGGAATCGGCGCCGGAGAGGCCGGTTGACCAGCCGGCGACGACCCTGAAGGGCCCGCCGGGGCCGGAGCCGCCGGCGGCGTCAGGGCCGGAGCACCCGGCGGCGTCGGGGCAGGTGCACCCGAACCGCTCGGGCCCCCAGACGGGACCGACGGCCCCGCAGGCGCCGTAGGCCCCGCCGGAGGAGACATCGCCCTCATAGCCATGAGGAACTCCTCAATCTCCTCGCGCGACGCGCCTTCCCCAGGGACCGACGGGTATGGGACAGACGGCGTCGGCGACCCATGCGGGGCCGCGGGGGTGGGGCCACCCGAACCCCCGGCCGCATCACGCGGGCGTCGGGGGGAGTCGGGGGTACGGTGACGACGCCCCGACTTCTTGTGTCGCTTACCTGAGGAACCGGAGGAATGGTGACGACTCCCGGAGCGCTCATGGCGGCTCCGCGATCGCTCTCTCAACCGCTCCCTCGACCTCCGGCCGGACCGGGACCGCTCTCGACGCGGGGCCGACACCCGGAGCACGAGCAGCTTGCGGGACCGCTCCCGCCTAGCCTTACTCGTCAAGGCCCGGCAGTCGACGCAGGACTCCACGTCGTGGTCCGCGCCCAGACACCGGAGGCAGAGTCGATGGTGGTCGGTGACCGACATCATGCGGTCGCACCCGTCGCAACTTTTAAAACCGGGCATCCTACCTGCTCTTCGGATGTGCGCTAACTGGCGCAGAAAAAAGAAGAACTGACGTCAGCGCGCGGAGGCGGCGTCTATATACTCCAGCGACGTCATCACGGCGCACGACGCCGACGACGCGGCGCCGCAGGGGACGCCTGCAGACGACGCCTACCGACGCGCAGGGGTACTGCTACGCAAAAGTTTCCGGATCCAGACTGACGCCTGGGGATATTCTAAGGTAAGGAATCTAATACTAACCTGTTTCTTTCAGATGATGTCGTCGTCGACGATGAGCTCGTCGACGGTATTGATGTCGACCGTTTTTCGAGCGTCGACCGCTCCCTCTCGTCGACGATGTTTTAGCCGTCGACGGTGCTTTCGTCGACGGTGGTGACTTTGGCGTCGACGGTGCTTCTGCCGTCGTCGGTGTCTTCGTCGACGACGTGCCGGAAGTCGACGGAATCCTCGTCGACGGTGTAGGCGTCGCGTCTTTTGTTTCATCGTCGTCGTCGTCTTCGACGGTGACGTCGACGGAGCTTTGACAAACGACTGCTGCTTTTTAATCAGTACAATTGACGACAGTGGCTTACCCATCGTCGACGATTGGGTGGTCGTCGTCGTTGAAGCAAAGGCTGACGACGCCATCGTCGTCGACGTGGAGACATAGGTGGTTTTTCTTGAAGAAAATGTCAACGAAGTCGTCAACGATGACTGCGATGGCTTTTTGAAGGTTGTAGGCTCCTTCACAGACCTGTCAGATCTTACCTCAGAAGACTTTGTAGTAGTCTTTTTGTGAGGGACGTCTGAATGGCTAGGGGAAGCATCCCTTGGCCTCTTCAAGGACAGTTTCGAAGAAACTGAAGCCATTTCACTGCCCTCCGAGGACAGCATATCATCGTCTCTGGTCTTGAGTCTGTTTAACCAGAGGAGCAGTCTTCCTTCTCTATCTTTAAGAGTCTTAGTAGAGAATGTTCTACAAATCCTACATTCTTTGGCAGAATGATCCGGATAAAGACAGTAGAGGCAAGTCTCATGCTTGTCATCAATGTGCAGTCTCTTCTTGCCACAAGAGGAACAGGCTCTAAATAGTCCTTTCTTCTGTTGTTCAGTCATTGTAGAAGTAAATAATCGAGGTTTTCTGTTGAAAAAGAGATAAATTCAAGAAACCTGAGGAGAGCTCAGGTAGGGACTCCCTAGCACAACGTGCGGTAGACAATCTGAGAGACTGAGGCTCCTGGCAGGAAGGTTCTAGAGGGAGGTGGTAGCTGATTGGCTACCTTCAGGATTTTGGTCCTTTTTACAAAAGGACATAGATAGGCTACTAAGGCAAGGCCTTTAGGCCTACTTTTCTCTATGTATGTCTATAGGACATTACTTTTCTATTACCGGGGCTCCCATCTCGACGACGGGGAATGATTCAGGCATGTGAATCTATGAAAGACACCCATAATACTGGATAAGTACAAATGCGGGAATGCCTTCTGAATAGTGTCGTGCTCTACCATCTATAGGATTAGTCTTGGGTTACATGATGGTTTAAGTGACCGGTACAAACCACCATTGGTATGCTCCCACAGAAATGACTGACAGTGCTCCGGTAACTCTGGGGCCTATGGTACCTTTTCAAGGTTTGATTACCTTTTACCGCAGTGAGATATGTGCCTAGGTTTCAACAGAGAATTTATGACACAGGGTAATTCTAAATTTGACTTGGTAGAATTTCAGATTTTTAGTTCAAACAAACATGGGCATGGAGGCTGAATTCTTGGGACCTACAAAATAAAGAGTTCGCAACCTCACTCACAAGCCCAGTGAGCCATTATTTGGAGGAAAACACAGATATTAGCATCGGAAGTCAAGATGTGGGAGACGCTAAAGACAGTTTTGAGGGGGACAGGCGATCTCCATAATGCTGGGGGAAGAAAGTGGAAAATACAAGAAATCTGTAGAACTAGACAGATAACGGATGGATTCTGAAAAGCAGGAAGGGAGACAGATAATGGTTAACAGGGAGAAACATAGATAAAAACAGGAATAATATATAAAAAGGTACTCTATTTAGCTTTGCCACACAGGCTTTAGTGGGAAATATGGCAGGTTGAGTTGTTGTATTCCACTCATTTCAATGTAGGTGAGGAGATCTGGGATGGTTTTAACAGGACAAAATTGACTCCAATGGTGCTCCAGATTAAAGGGCTTGTTTGGAGAAGGATATTACCCTCTCACACGGCAATACCCACATTTAAAAAGTGGCAAGACCCTGGGCCCAAATGGCTTTACAGTGGAATTCGATAAGGAGATCTGAGGGAGTATTTCTGGGCTTCTTAACTGTATGTTCCAAGAAGCTAAACACTAAGGCATTTTCTCCCAGACCTTATTATGGCTGTTATTGTGATAAGGAAGGAAGGAAAGAAAGAAGGGAAGCCACCAGCGATTGTACCTCGCATAGACAAATCGTTTTTTATTGAACTCTGCAGTGAAGATCATTGCTAAAATACCTAAAATATTAGCAAATAGGCTGCACTGAGTGACACCCTACCTCAGAGCTATAGAGCAATCATGTTTTATGGGCTATGGATCGCCCAACTTGAATTTGAAACGTATAAATGGGAGGAGACAAGGCAGGGCTGGCCATAGAGGCTTCCCTTGATGCCCAAAATAGATTTGATTACATTGAGTAACTGTTCCTATTCAAAATTCTCAAGAAAATAGGATTTGTGGATGGGTAAAACCTCAGTATAGATCCCATTAGCATGGATCAAGCTAAACGGGGTGGTTGTAAGATCTTTCCAACAGCAACGGGTTCCAGGCAGGAGTGCGCACCAACCCCTATTCTCTTTGCCATGGCTACTAAACCTTTGACAAGCCGGATATGGGGAGATTAAATACTAGGAGGTCTTAGATGGCATGGGGAAGCCTGTAACTATCTACATGCTGATGAATTACTTTTGTATTTGGCGGATCTGGTAACCCACCTAGGCAGGGCCATGGAAATTATTATAGTGTTTGGGGATTACTCGGAGTTCAAAGTGAACTGGTCGAACTCCATAATTAACTCCTTTATGACTGAATACACAAGGATGGGTACCTTGTTCGATATAAGTCACTTGGAATGAGACTATATGTATAAAAAAAAAAAAAAAAAAAAAAAAAAAATGAATTTGACAGCTGCTCTCCTAAGGCTTCGGTAAGATGGGTCAAACTGGAGAACGCTAACTTTGTTGCTGAAAGGGTGAGCAGCACTATGTAAAATGGTTGCATTTCTTAGGTTCCTGTACTTATAACAAAATGTGGCGTTCTGGATGTCTGACGTTTTCAGTAAAGTAGATACAAAACTTTGTGCCGTGCTGTGGTAGGGGGAAGCCCCCAGGATATCCCTTGGGAAGCTGAACAGTGCACTGTATGATGGGGGCATTCCCCGGCCGGACTACAGGAGGTTTTATTAGGCCTTTCAGATCATAGTGGTGAATGACTGGTTTTGCGAAGATAGGGGAACCATACATTCACATTGCTAGATTTGTTGTGGGGGTCAGATTGTTGTGCAGCAAGCTCTATTGGAAAAAAGAAGACAGAGGATCTTCCGAAGACCATGCATGCGGTGATGAAAGCCAGGAGGGTAGCCCACCAGTCATTGGAGTATTTTATTTATTTTATTTAAAAAATGTTTATATGGCGCTGGCTAGACCCGGAGGTATCAGAGCGATTTACATGAGCATCCGATCATAGTTACAGGTTACATCGTTACAAAGGTTACACAGTTCTTAGAGCATGGCAACATAGTTACTTGTAAGGTCGAGATAAACAATAAGCACAAATACGCAAGGGGAAAAGAAGGCAGGGTGAGAGATTCAGGGGATATGAAACTCAACACTTAACATATGAAACTCCCATATGGGATAGCAAAATACTGAATGGCGGGAGGAGATTGAAAGGGTTCATGAAATGGGATATAATACGAATATCAAAATTGGGTGATGTCTGGGAAGGAAATGTATGAAAAAGCTTGAAACCCTTAATTATTTTAGATTCTGCCAGTTCATATTCCATTTTACCCATGCTCACATGGACATTTGGGTCACTCTTGTATCTCTAGACAATATTCCATTCTAAGCTAGATTTTTAATTAGATGTTGACATTTTAAATAGATGTTGGTTCAGAGACTCTGCATTGCTTTGTATCACTGCTCTCCCTATCCCTTGGCACTATACTCTACTTGTTGGGGGCACCACTACGCTACTCTCTTACTACCGACCAAGATATGATACACGTTGGTTTACTGATCCACTCTCCCGATGCCCCCATGCATTTTTCGCTCTATACTAAAACATTGGTATAAGCCGTCCACACACACCCAAGGGGTACCTGAACACCTCTGTAGTGGGATCAATGACTTGTGCTGTCCTATATTACTTCCTTACCTGATTGTATATGGATTGGTTTTATGTATGTTATTATTATCCCTGTTATTACCATTTTATTGACTATTATACTGTTCCCATTATCTCTGTTGACTCCTACTACCCCTACCCTGTCTTTGTGAAGCGCTCTGATATCTGTAAGGATCCTGTTCGCGCTATATAAAACTTTGAATAAATAAATAAATAAATAAGCATATAAGGGACCTATTGGAGATACAGGATAGCTTTCCCCTTAAATATAAGTTACTTTATTTAGGACTCCAGAACAAACGCATAGAACCATAATAGACAATGCTCCAGATGATCTATAAAAGTTGAAGGACAAGTGGGAAGTAGATTGTTGACAGAAGATGTACACTGGAAAGAGGCATGCAGGTTTCCCCATTCAGGGGTATTTGGGCTGGATTCGAATTGGTTCAACCAGTTCCTTTAGTCTCTACTATTCATTATGCCTATCAGACACAGCCAACCATTGCATTAGGATTACTACACAAGAAAACCGATGGGGAAAACCCCTTATGTCTTCAGGGGTGTGGGCAGGACGGTATGTTTCTTTATATGCTGTGGAGATGCCTTAGCTAAGGGTTTTTTTTGGGGGGGGGGAGGGGGTAGTTAGTGATGCAGGATGAACCCCTAGAAGTAGACCCTAGGATGGTGCTGTCAGGCATGTGTGAGAGACTTGCCTGATCAATGTACGATAAACCTTTCTATAATGTGAGTTTTGGCGGCAGCCAATAGAGATGTGGTGAGAATATGAGGTTTTAATTCCATTTCCAAACCCATTCCCCCAGGAGATGTTTAATGACTGGTACAACACCACAGATTGGTGCATGATAGCAGAAAAGGTAACATGTGAGAAGTGGATTTTCCAGGAGGACTAAAATGTTGGGGAGATGTGTATACCAAAAATGGGAATGAGAGAGAGGGAAGGGGATCCCCCAGTGCCAAGCCAAGGCAGGTATTTGCAATGTTATGCACAATATGGTTATTTAAACTAAAATAATGTATCATTGCACACTACTGGGAGGTGTGAGTGAAAGGCGACCACGTGTTCAGAAGATGGAAGGTTTGTTGGAAGAGGTGGGCCGTCGGTACTTTTCTGAGAGACAGGTAATCACTGAGCACCACAAATCAAACAAAGTAACACAAAATGCCAACCTTCAACATTATCAAGTAGTCATCATGGCGCTGAATCTGCAGGAGATTAGCCAAGGCCATCACACCCGCCTTGAAGTCAGGATTAGCAACTGTAAGAGATGATGAGATACATATTTAGTCGTCAGACTCTAAAATACACAGAAACTATATAGTGACGCTCATTTATCAGATGGTACAATTCTACATCTGTGAACTGTAGCCAGGTCACGGTTTCACAGCATAGCATGCCAAGAAAAAGCATTGCAGCCGATCAAAAAGTAAAATACAATAACATACTATCTGATTATAACCAAAATACCTACATCATCCAAATACAAATTTGAATAGGATATTGAACACCTTAAATAACTGAACATGAATGTGTATGCCTAGAAAAGAATGGAAGAGAGAACTGATCTCTTGTGAGGCAAAGCATGGGGAAGGCAATGAACGAGGTAGCGTTAGGCAGTGTAGGAAAGGGAGGGCATGAGGGATGAAGGGAACAAAAATGTAAAAGTATAGAAAGAGAAAAGGATGAGAGGGGGAGGGGTAGCTTTATGCTTGCTTCATTGTAATGTTCATCTAAGACGCAATAAAGTGCATTCTTGGAAACACTTATTTTCCCCATGTACAGTCAGCCGAATCACTACAGTGTATACATGGAGTTGGGATTACTGATTATCAAACAAGCAAGCTGGTCTACAGCAGAAGGACTTCAAAGTATCATATAACTGATGTCAAAAAAAGCAGTCAAGTGTTCGTCATAATCTTTAAATGACTAAAGAAGAGGAAAAAATGACATACATTTTTATTGTGCTTCAACTAATTGTAGCATAAAATTTAAAGAAAAGAGAAAAATTAAACACGATGTTGGAAAAACAGCAATATTATGGACCCTCAAGCAAAATGAGCCACTAACGAGGAAAATCTATACATACTGAAAATTGGTAAATAAAAGCCACAAAAATGTAGGTGCAGGTAGAAAAAAGTCTGTCCTATTGTCTAGAGATACTCCTTTGAGGCCATGATCAAAGTTGGCAAAATGCGCAACATTTCACTTTTCTGATACTATTCAGGTTTCTGCAACATCAAGTCTCATTGACTGGGGGAGTACTGTTTAGTATAGATGAAAATAGCTTTCAGTTAAAAAAAAGTCTGAAAGAAAAGCTCCTCTATAGCAAGATATGCTGCTGAGTGAGTAGATTTATAGAAAATAACTTGCTGAGACTGGGTAACAATTTGTTTAAATGTTCTAGTTATATGAGTTCCATGCACCTCATCATTTGCTAAATTATAGGATTCGCATTTTAACAGCTCAAACAAACAGCAGTAACTGTTGGATTGCCTGTTTCTAGGATGAATCTTGGATTTGACCACTAGATGGCATTATTATGCAACTCGAGTGACTCGGCAATGGGGATACTGAGGTGGTGTTTACTAGTCATCTTATAGAGTTCTTCCAGTTCCGACACTGCCCATAACTTTGCACCATCACACACACACACACACACACACACACACACGCACGCACACACGCACGCACGCACGCACACTTTGCACAGTGCACACTAACACATTATCATCGGAAAAGAATACCTCTATGCATTTTTACATCTGTTCCTACTGATATTTTATTTCCTGGTTTTAAAGCGTGCTACGAGCACATGCGTAAAAGAGGGGAAAGACAGCTGATACGTTACGATCATTGAACAAGCAATGGCATAGCCAATAGGTCTCGCGTTTGGGGCCTTATAAGTGATAAGAGAGCAATTGGCTTTGTTAACGTTTTTAACATGTGTTGCAAAGTATTGTGAATGTTGTGCAGCATGTTATAAGTTATAATTAAAAAAGTTATAACCATTTGACACTTTATACAGAACATAGAAAACATACAACTGAAGTATCCTTATAAAAACTAGATATAACACGAAAAATGTGTTCTAGTTTTGTTGTTTATGCAAGGAAGGGGGCAGTGGGGAGATAGGGGAGTGGAGGTGTGGTGGGGAGGGGAGGACTGGAGTGTAGGTAGGGAGGGGATGGGGCATGGGGGAGTGGAGGTGTAGGGAGGAGTGGGTGAAGGTGTAGAGAAGGTGGGAGAGTGGAGTTGGAGGGAGTGGAGGGAGGTGGGAGTGGAAGCGGAGGGAGGGGGAGAGGAGCTGCAGGGAGGGAGGAGGGAGTGGAGGTTGAGGTGGGAGCAAAGGTGTAGGGAGGGAGGGGGGAGTGGAGGTGGTAGTGGAGGTTGAGAGGGGAGGTGGAGAGGGGAGGTGGAGGGTAGGGAAAGGGGAGTGGGGTGGAGGGAGTAGAGGGGAGGGAGTGGAGGTGGGAGTGGAAGTGGAGGCAGGGGGAGAGGAGGTGTGAGGAGGGAGTGGAGGTGGGAGTAAAGGTGGAGGGAGGGGGAGTGAAGGTGTTGGTGGGAGCAGAGGTGTTGGTGGGAGTGGAGGTGGAGGGTGGGAGTGGAGGTGGAGGTGGAGGGTGGGAGTGGAGGGAGGTGGAGGGAGGGAGGTGGAGGGTGGGAGTGGAGGGAGGTGGAGGGTGGGAGTGGAGGGAAGTGGAGGGTGGGAGTGGAGGGTGGGAGTGGAGATGGAGGGTGGGAGTGGAGGGGAGTAGAGGTGTAGGGCGGG
The DNA here is from genome assembly GCF_964261635.1 of Lissotriton helveticus. Taxonomy (NCBI): domain Eukaryota; kingdom Metazoa; phylum Chordata; class Amphibia; order Caudata; family Salamandridae; genus Lissotriton; species Lissotriton helveticus. Next base: position 189,123,250 of record NC_136070.1, on the reverse strand, counting down.
GGTAGAGTAGGTGTAGGGAGGGGGGGTGGAGGGACTGCTTAATTGATATTGATATTGAAATGTATTTGTAGAGCGCTCGTTCGCCCGGGGGCTTCATGGCGCTATAGACAGGAACACATCGCAACAGCCAGAGGACGCATAGAGGAGTTTTTCAGAACGCCTGAGAAAAGAGCCATGTTTTAAGGGAGCGTCTGAAACTAAGAATATTGTCACACATTTTTAGGTGCAGGGGAAGAGAGTTCCAGAAGGTGGCTGCAAGGTGGTCAAAGCAGCAACCTCCAAGACGTTTCCTTTTATAAGAAGGGACAATCAGAAGGTGTTTGTGCATGGAGCGGAGATTCCGGGAGGGGTTGTATTTTTTGAACAGGTCTCTAATAAATAGGGGGCCAGTTTGATGCAAGGACTTGAATAAAGTACACCCGGTCTTAAAAGCCACCCGTTGCTCAACAGGCAGCCAGTGTAGTTGTTTTAAGCCTAATCTAACAGACTGCCTCTTAGTTAGGTTAAGAATTAGTCTGGCTGCCTGATTCTGAATCAGCTGGAGGCGTTTTAACTCACCAACCTGGAGCCCAAGGTACAGGCTGTTGGAGAAGTCCAATCTGGACAGGACCAGGGAGATGACAATCTGTGTGAGCGCCTCCAGAGAAAAAAAACGAGCAATTTTCTTGATTTTCTTCAGCTGAAATAGACTGGAGGACACCACTGCCCCAACCTGTCTTTTCAGAGAAAGATCTTCACTGAGGTGAATTCCTAGACTCTTGACCGAGAGCGACTTGGATGGTGGAGCTCCCATGCTGACTGGCCAGAAACCAGGGTTCCAACTCAGTGCGCTCCGCCCAGGCAAGACCAGCTCAGTCTTGTTAATAAGAGTAACCAGGAGAGGTGTATCTTATCAATACATATATTCAATGGGTCGACTCAGTAACAAAAGGGAGACATGTAGCACTTAACAAAACTTCAAATAAGTGGAGTTCATTGGATGTGCAAGCACATCACCAGAATCAATAAGTAGAAACACATTTTTCCAACTAGAGTGCCAGGCTTCTAAATTCTCGCAATGTTATTAAGGCTATTCCGGTCCGCTTCAGTTGCATGAACGTCTTGAAACCCAACTTCAAATGCAGTGGTGTAGGTAGGGAATTGTAAGCCTGAATTGGCATCCAAGATTCGTGACTAGTCTGACTTTGGGTACGAGTGTCGGCTGTGCTGGCTCAGAGAAGAATCTAACAACTGCTGGAAGTTTGAAACTGCCAGTGTGAGAAAAGTCTGAGTAGAGTTGCCTAAACTGCTCATATTTTATAGAATATGGGGCATATACTGAAATGAGGGTGGGGGAGTGCAGGTTTAGACAAGTGGTGCGGAAGTACTGTGATAATGGACAGCATGAACGCTTGCACCACGAGGAAGCAGACTGGTCACAGAGTGTGACTGTATGTTATGGCAGTGTTTTAAATCGATCACTAGGAAGTAAATCATACCTCGTGAAATCTCAAAACCAACGCATGCCTCGTCGTTTGGACAATGCAAATATAACCTCGTGAGGAAGGCCTGTTGTATTAAAAATATAAACATTTGTATGGGGTGGTAGAAGACTATGAGTGGGAAGGCATGGAGTTCTGTGCGAGTCCTTACTTGTTAAAATTGTACTGTTTACTCGTAGGACACTCACCTTCCATCTCCATGTCCTCTAGTACGTTGAGCTGCTGTTCCCGGGGTGCTGCATCAGCTGAGGCTGGTGGTGGTTCATGTCTCCGGCCTCCCCTCCCTGCGCTGCTCTCGGCGTCCCAGGCTGGCGGTGGGGGCTAGACAGCGGCCTGGGCTGCATGGCCTGAAGCAAAGCCTCGGGCTTGCCTGCTGGCTGGGCAGGTGGAGGGGGCAGTGCGGGTGTTGTGGCGGTCAGCTACAGGGACACAGGCACGTATTTGCTCATTATTTGCCCAATTTTGTCGCCGAACGTGGGGGCCGGCGCACAGCCGCTTCCCTGGCGCGACTACCTGGTGGGCGAGACTTGCCTGCAGGAGGTGAGGGACTGGCAGCGCAGGGAACCGCGGCCACAGTGCGGGGGAGCCCTGGCGCATGTCTGGCACCGTAGACGGCTACGTCGCTCTCCGCCAGGCCCGAAAAGCTTAGCTCAGGGTGAGGTCACCTCCCGCTCGCACGGATCCCGCAATTCCCTCTAGATTCAGACGCCTGGCTCTCAAAATGGCGGTTCAGAGCATTTGATTTATACACTCATAAAATGTAATATAAAATATGCAAATTTTTTTTGTACAGTCAACCCTCCGTTACTACGTAACTATTTGAACACACATCCAGCTCCCTGGAAGAAAGGCATACTGGTGCGTGCCAGGGAAGCATTGTATTATTCTGTAATGGCACAAAGCAAACATTTCCAAAACACGGGCTGGGCTGAAAGCAATTTAAACAAGCACGCCCGCGAAAGTAAAAGCGACCATTGAAATCTGATCCAGAACAGATGGCACACTGCGCGATGCTGCTCGTAACCGCAAGCTGTAGCCCGTGGGCGGATACATTCCCTTGGAAAGGTGGGACATGCACCCGCCTTTTCCCAATAGAAAACAAATGGTAAAAAAAAAAAAAAAAAAGCATGAGCGCGTGAAAAGTCCCGAGTGATTTCAAGAGGTCGTTTTCCTAGAGCACCGCATGCATGCTGGGCTAGGCTCGACCTAAAAGAAAGATGTGATTTCAGGTGCTTTAAAAAATATCTGATATTAAAAAGATTTAGAGGGAAGAAGTTCCAAAAGTAAGAGCCTTGAGTGGCCAGAGACTTTCTTCCAAAACCATTTCAATTTTGACCGGAGGTGTCAGGTTCACGACAGACATGGCCAGAAAAACCTTGAGCCACCCTATTTTAACCTTAGACTGCCATAGAGCCAGCAAGACCAGGGCATCTTCGGCTGAGTTACTACATTCTTGCGTTCAGAGAACCTGTCAGATGTTGAGCCACCTGTTAAATAGCCTGTTCCAGCCAGGTCCCAAGACACAGACAGGGCCTCTTGACAAAAAGTTCATGACCTCACCCTGCCCTGCTTGTTGCAACACCACATGGCGGGGGCAGGGGGGTCCATGAACACTTGCACTAGCTTTTCCTGGCTTGAGTAGAGAAAGATTTTCAATGCCTATCGGATAGCTAGGACCTCCAACAGGTTGATGTGGAGTTCAAATTCTGCTGGAGACCAGAGTCCTCTGATCTCCCCCACTCCTAGATGTCTGCCCCATCCTAGGAGTGACGCATCTATCACTGCTGTCAGATCTAGTAGGGGAAGGGAGAGGGGACTACTGCTAGCCCGTTCGTAAGCCACCAGTGCATGTCCTTCGCAGTTTCCTCTGAGATATGGACCATGGTGGAGATATTCCCATGATACTGTGCCCGCTGTAACTTCAAGTCCCACTGCAGAGCCTGCACATGCCAACGAGCATGTGTCACAAGGAGGATGCAGGAGGCCATGAGGCTGAACAGCCTAAGTCAGTCCCATCAAAATGCAGGATAGAGACTAAAACATCGGTATAGCCCGAATATTCTGGACTTGCCACTCAGGAGGATAAACTGCACCATATCCAGAACAGTTCCAATGAAAGGGAGCATCTGAGGGAGTTGGGTGTGGCTCCGGCACGTTGCTTGTGAACCCCAGCGACTGCAGGAGGTCTGGAGGAGGGAGACGGCAGCCTGGGGCAAGCCCACCTTCAATAGCCAGTCGCCGAGATAGGGGAAAGTCTGGCAACCCTAAACTCCGCAGAAGGTGTAGCACCTCTAATCTCTGCAGAAGAGCTGCAACCACTGCTATGAACTTGGTGAACACCTGAGGGGTGCTGGTGAGGCCCAAGCGGAGCAAAGGAAATGGAAAGTGCTTGTGGCTCACTGTGAAACATAAGCCAACGCCTTTGTGCAGGCAGGACGGGAACGTGGCAATGTGTCCTGCAACAATACCCTCCAGTCTGCCGGATCCAGGGCAAACAGGACCAAGCAAGAGTGAGCATTTTGAATTTCTCCTTCTTGAGGAAGAAATTTAATGGTTGAGGATAGGACAGAGGCCTTCGACCTTCTTGGGTGTGTGAAAGTAGGGGGAATAGCAACGACAAACTACTAATGGTGGCGGCACTCTCTATATGGCTCATTTGGCAAACAAGCAATCACTTCCTGCCGGAGAAGATAAAGGTTGTCTTCCGTCAGCCTGTCATAAGTAGGTGGCAAGGAGGTAGGGGTAGTCTTGAAGGGGCGGGAGTACTCCTTTTGGACAATCTACAAAACCCATCTGTCCGATGCAATGGATTGCCAGCAGGGCATGTGATGGATAATACTTGTGACCACTTCGGCGCATGATGGTAAATGGGCAGACGAGGAGGGTTTTGGAGGCTGAAGCTCCTAAGGGAGGGGGGTATGGGGAGGTTTGTGAAGGGTTGGGGGAGTTGACTGACCAAAAGGTACCATGTCCACGTAGAGGCTAGAAAGCTTGAGCACCGCGGTTGCTGGGAGGGCACAGAAGGAGCTGTACACTCCTTCTTTGGCCACGAAAGTAGCAAAAGCTGGATTGAGAGTGACGAGTGGCCATAGAAAGGCCCAAGAACCTGTACGTAGCTTTGCTGTCCTTCAAGCGCCTGATTCCGCCTGGTCTCTGAAGAGACAGGAGCCATCAAAGGGCATGTCCGTGAGTGAGGACTGGACATCCCAAGAAAATCCAGTAGTCCTCAACAAGGTGTGGCATCGCAGGGCCACTGTTGACGAAACTGCTTCACCTAGTGAGTCAGTGGTGTTTAGTCCACAGCAAATGGTGAATTTATCTGCACTCCTCCAGTCGGCAACAGCCTGGGAGAGCACGGGCCAGGCCTTCTATGGAATCGTCGGCAGCACCTACGCAACAGTATCCCAAAGTGCATGGGAACTGCGGTCCAAAAGGCATGCAGTGTTCCCACAACGCAGTGCCAGGCTGGCGAAAGAAAACATCTTGCACAAATTGTCTAGCCTCATAGAATCCCTGTTTGGGAGTGTGGTAGAGAATGTGTCAGGATTTACTTGGGACACTGAGGCTTGGACAGCCAAGCTCTCAGTGTAGTGTGCTGGGTGAGGAAGTTTGGGTGCCCAGAGGTAGAGCAGTGGCGGCAGGCAATTGTCCTACTTACAGGAGCCCCTGTGGTTGGCTTGGCCCAAATCCCAAGTAGGAGGTCCATGGGGGCTTCGTTGAAAGGATATAGCGGTTCTGAGGGGGATATTCCCGGTTGCAGCACCTCTATCAAGACATTCGTTTTGACCAACACTGCGGGTAGGCTAAGGTAAAAGACCATGGCGAATGACACTTCCTCCTCCGTAGCCAGGGTAGGGGAGGAGAAAGCATATCAGTCTCTGGAGAAGTGTACAGTTCACTGGCTTCACCCAGATACTCACACTAGTCCAGGTTTCCTTCCTAATAAAGCAATATTCCTCAGGGTCCAGCAACCCCTCGTAATCCTAGTATCGGAATATCCCCCTGCCCTCTAGCTCCATGTCTGAGTTGGTGATGATGATGGGACTGCCGGAAACATCAGCCTTGCCACTGCCGGGGAAGGTCGGGATGGTACAGCGGCGCTAGTCCACATCCATCCGTGGATCCCAGGGACTGGACTGTGCCAGAGTCACTGGCATGAATCCCAAACCCGCAAGCCTGGAAGGCGCACCTGCAGGAAGAGGCCACCCAAATTGGAGGTGCATGGACTCTGAGTCGGGCAGGGGTAGCATCTGGCTCAGGGAGGCAAAGCGTGGAGTTGGCCTAGGCGCTGGCTCAACCATAGAGCTAGGCAACGAGTGGGGATGCTCCCTAGTCTTGTCGAAGCACGCTTTTTCTTCTTTTTCTGGTGTGACTTTGACTTACCAGAATGGCTCGAAGGCTTGGAGTGCGACAACAACCTTAGGCTTCGCAATTGTTCCTAGGAACTTCCTCTCGACCGGGACTTCGATCGACGCGGTGTCGCACGTTGAGACGCCAGAAGCTTGATGTATCAGTCCTTCAAGGCCTTCAGGTGCATGCCGCGGCAGTCGGGCAGGACTTCGGGTCATAGACCCACTCGAGACAGCAGAGGCAAACAAGATGCAGGTCTCTCATCGACAGTAGTCACGATAGGAGCCGCAGGGCTTGAAGCCAGCCTTCTTAGATAACATTTCTGCCACAACAGGAGGTAAGACCTCAAAAAGACTGACAAAACGTCAAAAAAACCTAATAAAAAAAATGACTATGGGTAGCTCTTCCCGGATCTGCGCTTTCTGGTGCGGACAGAAAAGAAAATACATCAACGCACCTGGGTAGCGCATATACAGACACCGCAGATGTCACTTCTGGTGCGGACGACGCCACCCAGAGCCGAACGATGCCACCTACCGATGCGTAGGGGTACTGCTCACGAAATATTTCTTGATCCAGTCTGCCACCTGGGGATAATTCGAAGGTGAGGAATTTGCGGCTAGATGTCTTTACCAGATGATGATAAATGATTATTTAATGCAGAAGTTTCAGCCATACCTAGTGGAACCATACACAAACGAACCAACCACAGAATGAATATGCAGTTTTCCAAGTAACAACTGACTTTGGTATTACTTTGGTGAGAGTTTGCTTTTAAATCATATTTTAACTAAATGAGAAAATATTACGTGAATTTGACCAGTATAATACGAAACGAAAAGCAGTGCTTTGGATGAAGTTGAAAATGAAATGCAAAGATAAACAAGCCATCTTAGGGAACCGTTTGGAATGTTTCCAACCATGGGGGCACCTTACTGTTCTAATCTGTGCAAGACAATGTATTCATTAAGGCAAGCAACAGTCTTCTGCCATTTTTCAGTGGAGGAGAAGTAAGATGTGTACACTGGGCTATCCTTAAAGAAATTTACCAAGATTTTGTTAGTGTAGAATATGGTAAAGGTGACACAGGCCAGCTTAATGAAAGCATATTGTGCTGGTGCCTTATCTACCACTTTTGTAAACTGGAGTTCCGAAATGTTTTTATGATCTTACAGAGTCCAGGATGAAGCAAGGATTCAGAGCTCTGATAAGTACACTTCGAGTAGCTGGAGACTGCCATCTATAAGACCTGCGCCTAGAAGTGAAAAGGAATTGTGAGATGGACCCTACCCAGAAGATACCTGCCCAATTTGCAGGACTAAATGTGCATGTGCAATATCTGTAAAATCAGACGAGGATCTGGACGATTTTGCCCGTCATATGGCATTCTCGATCATTGTTGGTCCCTTTGCCTGTCTTTCCCCTCGACACTCACCGCAAGTTCCTAGAAGCCCTATCTGAGCTCTGGTATGGTTGGGCGTACAGTCAATGCATGCTTATGATACTTGGCATCCAGAATTAGCTGTTGGGAGGAACCTTCCCGATCCGTGAAGATAGTGATTTTTTTTTAGACTGGTAGTCTTTGGTAAATCTGTTCTTTTTAGCATTCCCCGTTTCTGTATTTGTACCTCCTAGTGGTCTTTAACTTTCCTCCTTGGTTTTGGATATAGTCCTACAAGACAGGAATGCATTTCAGAGCGGACATGTTCAATCTTACATCTTTTCTTCAAAATGCTTATTGCATTTGTCTGGATTTCAGAAGCCATACAGTGTGTAAAGTCTGTTCTTTGCGACCTTGATTGTGAGAGGTAAGAGAGCCATAACCTGTGTTGATACCATTGTTTGCCACTGGTGTTCAATACAAAGGCGCTTCGAACTGGATAATCAAGGTACTTATGTTGGGCACATGGCTCTCTCAGGATAGCGAGTTCACGCAAGACTTGTTCCCCGAAGGGCAGGAGGTGGTTAGACATCAAAATTCAGTACGACATAGGGAATATTATTCAATGTCCAATCAGTGTTTTGCCTTTCAAGAAAACCAAAATAACTTTTAATAAATACAGGTGGGTAACAGAACACATTTTGATCAAATAAGCACACAAATCAGGTTAAGCGGCTCAGATACAACCAAAATGTTTTTTTAGCTCCTAGGCGCTAGCAGCAGATTTCTCTTAACATTAGTCATGGGGCACAGATAGCTTATCCTACAGATTGCTGTAAACACTAGGGTCTCAAATATTTTACAAGCACATCTTTCCAAAAAAGGGGATTAAAGCAAACAACAAAACAGTGCAGGAACTCTGGACCCCACCAAGACCCTGAAGCAACCTTGAATAAAACATGACAATTCACTGAGCTGAAGCTCCTGCAACTGAAATTAGCCGCAGCAGGAATATTGAGCCAACAGCAATGCCAGCAACGCTCACAAGCTGTGACTCTTCTCCAATCTTGAGTCTGGTAATTGGTTGTCACTTACCATCTAGGACCACTTTGAACTGGTCCTAGGTGTGATATATAATGTACTTAGGCAAAGGGCACTATGCCTTGGGATAAACAACAACAGGAAACAAGGACGGGTGGATTCACACAAGGCTAGCCAAAGCTTGCTTGAACAAATAAAATGGGCTGGTGATCCCCTGCACTAATCAGGTGCACATGTTTCTGAGCAAGGGACTGGGTAGGTATATATATACAGATTGATAAGCCAGGGATGGGCACAGCCAACCCTCAAAAATGAAATGGACCCCATTATATTGGACCTGTACACATCCACGCCACAAAGACACACTATATGCAAGTCTAGGACATAACTAAGGCAATAGAACCCAGTTATGTGGACCAGGTGGACCTTTTAAAGGGAGAGACATTAGGCAATCTACATGGGAGGGATACAAGTGGAAACCCCTAAACACCCTGGACAATAATCACACTGCCATCATTGCCAGGCACTGCAAGACCTGGATTTGAGGCAGTACCCACTCTCACTTAGAAAGAGGGTACATTTTGATTGTCCCCAGTCATCAGAACACAGCTATGATGATGGGATGAACAGTCCTGCCTGAATTGCCAGTCATGGTACTCTCTGAGTGGAAAAAAAGCAACCCCACAAAGGTTTAGGCCTGCTAGAGCCTCGTACTTTCGGTGAAACTTGAGCTCTATGGCAAGGAGAGCACAGCACTCACGTTTGGGCATACTCGAGTCGCACTTAGGAAACACTGACATATGCACCTCATGTGGCATTTCATAATTACCTAAATACATGCAGTACAGGAAAACACTGCATGCTATGAAGGAGATGTTTCCCCACTGCAGAGGGTATTACAGTGCGATGAATAGAGTCCAGTTGTAAATGTGGATGGCCTTAATGAGGGGATGCAGAGTATAGTTGATTGCATGCGGATTACGGCTGAACGTGCCTTAGCGGCTTCAGAGTAAAGAGCACCTATAGCTTGTGACAAGAATGTACATAGTGCAGGCATGCTCCTCTTCCTGAATAATGGCAGCTTCTTAGAATACACAAGGAACATGGCACTGCTCTACCAGAAAGATCTTTATTTTCGATGCTTAAACATTGCCTTATTAAACGTATCCAACGTTTGCTCATTCCACAATTATTTAAGTATTGTGTAGCTCTATAAACAGTCTAGAAAGTGTAGCTAAACTTCTTTGTTTCTTATTTTTGCCTCCCTAATGTCGGTTATGCCACAACAACCTAAAGCAAGATTAAGAAACATCTTTCTCAAGTCTGGCAATTGTAATTGTGATGTTTTGCTTCTTTGTTACTTAATGTTAGAATTAATGTAATTAAAAAAAACATTTGAATAAAAGTGCTACAGTTAAATTAAAATAACTTAGGCAACTCAAAACCTATGAAGATAAAGAGCTTACAACTTTCCTTTGGGCTCTTCGGGTCACAGAAACAATCCAGGTGAAAAAGATACCTAAATGCTAATGACAAGCTACATTAAAGTACTTAACTTGCTAACACTATCAATTCAATCAAGGCAAAATGAAAGGAAACTGTATCAAAAGTATCAAAAGCAGGTCACATCATTTCATAGTCTTCAAATCACAATGCAGAAATTGGAGTTTAGTCAAAACGTTAATGATTAGCTATCACTAGGATAAATCAACAGTATACTTACCATCTAGATTTAGAAGGGGCTCCACAGTTTTTGGTGAATTGTCAGCATTAGCAGGTGTGGCGTTTTTGTATTTATCAGCTAAAAATCAAACACAATAACATTGGAATGAAATTAGATACGACTTGATGTTAAGGAATAGAAAACTGAAGCAACATTTCTGAAAAAAAGTAACAGAAAGTAAGTGATGGGGGTCCCACAGGGATGTGGAATTCCTACAGCCCGACGCCTGGGACACATTGTTTGGGTTCAAAGGCAAGACGTTTTCATGTCTGTTTTGTCCTTGGGACAAATAGGCCCAACCCCCTAGAGCACAAACCCTTTCACTGCTAGTTTATAGTATCACATTATGGATCAGGGAAAGGAATTGACTGCAGTTAAGATAATATTTGTGTCCATGAGTTAATGCTGGTCAAACCTGTATTTATGGTTCATCAAAGCAAAGCCTTTATTATAAGGGTGAGCGCTATAAGTAAATGTTGTCACAGCAACAGCCCGTCCCTTAGTAGTGATCCTGCATTAGAAATACAGCAAGCTTACATGATTAGAGGGTTTAACTTTTCCAAAGTTTTAGCAAAATAACCACCTTCAAGACAGGAAATAGGAAAATGTATGTTAAATACTATACTAGGCATTTAAGAGTCAATTACACAACGTCTAAATAAAATACATCCAGAATAATATAAAGCATATTTAAGAATGTTTAGGAGAATTAAGGAATACACAAACGTGGGTGACTCTCAGATGCACAACGCCGATTATGCCAAATGTGCATTCACTCTAAAACCTCAAGATTACCGCCTGTGGCATCATCCATTGCAGAATCCTCAAAAGACGCACATTCCAATGCCTTCCATGGAGAGCTTACTTAGCATACTGAAACTCATTAAAGCACCCTTATAAAAAAAAGAAACAAAACTAGTATGCCTTTATGAAATATCTCTTCACAACTTCAGTCCTCATCTCCAGATCAACACCAGAACCTACCCAGTACACTTGAAAACTGCCTGAATACTTAGTTTCTTTATAATATAAAATCTACCAAGCATCCTCACTAACCCGCAAACTATGGGTACATCCCCCACAGCCCCTTCTTTGCAATGTCCCGTGAAAAGCAACTGCACAATCTCTTTCAAGACAAGTTAGTTACCACCATCTCTAGGGATACTTTAATTTCAGATTCTTCACCTTTTGGATATCCTAAGGTGCCAGACTGGATCCGGAATGTTTTTAGAAATTGCTACTGCGCACCAGCAGGTGGTGCCATCGGACTTCATAGCGACTTTGTACCAGCTTACGGACACAAACTATCTGCTGACATCAGTTTATCATGAAGTTTTATGCGCCCTCACATGCAGATCAGAAGTGGCAGACTGGAGGTGATAAAGTTCCATATTTAACATCGGACCTTTTTAGAATTCCGGGAGTCCACTCAACAGAATGTGGAAGGAGGGCACTGAGGAATATGCAGTAAAATAAGCACTGCCGCAAGGTAAGCAACTTTTTTTCTGATGGATATTTCTAATTAGGGAGTCCTCACCTTTTGAATAGATACCAAAGCAGTGCCTCCCAAAAGGTGAAGAGTTTGAGGAGCGGACTCCGACCGAGAAGACATGGGGGACCGAGAGATGTAATGGTCCTCACTAGCAACTTGACTCAACTCTTGGGAAACGAATGCACAGAAACCCATGTAGCATCCTGGCAGATGTCCAATAATGAGCACCTTGAAGCATTGGCTCTGGTGCAATGAACCCGTGGCACTCAGGAGTGCTTTCTTGGCCACAGAACAGATTTCTTTTTTGCACAGGATAATCCCCCTGGACTGGGTTTGTTTCTGTATCGTCTTTCCCTTCTTGGCTTTGGCAAACCCCACAAAAAGCTGGACATGGATTCTGTACTCCTTTATGCCCTCAATGAAGAAAATGGGGAATGCAAGGACCAACTGAGGCATAATGATAGTCGTCAGTGGGAACAAAAAGAAGGGTCATTTTAGAAAGTTCATTACAACGGATGACTTGAATAAGGACGGTAAACTTAAAAAGACCAAAAGGACCAGCTAATAACCTTAAACAGTGCCCACTGAAAGGCTTCGCTGGGTCAGACATAGCACAAACAACGAATCATCAGATAAGGATTAACTAGATGGACCAATCTATCAACTTCATCCAATGACACAAACATATAGATTTGGTAGAAGGGTGCATCTGCACAGGACCATCTAGTACTTCAGCAGGTAAATCGAAGCCACTCATTTGCCGCCACTCAATCTGCCCACACGGAAGTATGGAGGTGTAGGTTGTGGAATTTTCTGAGATGGGAGGTATTCCCAAAAAGCTGTATAGATCAGGAAGGCAAATGCTCACGCTCAACTGCTGAAGGAATGCTGCTCCAAGGAGACTCGAGAATGAAAACTCCAGTCCACAGTAGTCATGACACTGCATTTCCTAAGTAGTGGTGAAAAAGATCCCACTGGGTGAAGATTCCTTGAGCCCCTGCCAGATGAAGACACTCTTAGCCAACTGACACAGGATCCACTACCCCACACCATCCTGGGTTTTGCAGTGCCACTTAGCAGTCGTACTGTGTCAGGACTTGAACTGCTCCCCTTGATGGATGGGAAGAAGACTTTAGAGACACCCTAATGGCCTGGAGTTCTAAGAGGTTCATGTAGAGCGTATGCTCCAGTGGATACCAAAGACCCCGTGTTGCCACTTCTCCCAGATGGTTGACCCAACTCTTAGGTGGTGCGTTTGACCACAGTAAGCTCTGGATGTATTAGGTAGAACGACCTACAACCAAACAGGTTGGTGTCCACCTGCAACTACTGAAGGTCCTGGTCTGTCTCTTTCAAAATGCAGATGCTTCCCGAAGCAACCCTGGTGTTAATCCCATGGAAGGCAAAGGTTCTACTGCAATACTACCATGTGCCAGAGGGCATGTGGGACCAGTAGGATGCAAGTAACATGCGTGGAAGAAGACTCTGATTCGAATGTGCCAGAATCCTAATTGAGCCTGAAACATGGGGATGACAACATAAACGTTACAGACTCCCTGCAAGACTGGGTCTTTGGCTTTATGATGGAAACCCCCAGCATAACTGTCACTGTTGGTGGTCCAAGCCAGACTATGGTAAGCCTTTCTTCAGAAGTCAGTCATCAAGGTATGGAAATGCATTAATCTCTGATCTGAGAAGGTGGGCCGCAACCATCAACAAACGCAAACAGTTCCCTTGAGTTTCTATACCTTAGATTTTATGGAGTTTTAATGTTAGTTAAAGATCTCCAGACAAGTTCAATGAAAGTCTCACTGTAATTTAAATGACAATTTTTCATGCACTCCCCGTCTCAAATGAAACCGCAAAAAAAGCACTTACATTCTAAAGCTATATATACTACGTAGCCAAGGTGTATGTATTGTTTCAAGATTTTATTTATATAAAAGCAATTCAGAATTGCATAGAATACGTTTTTCATTAAAAACAGATATATATGTCTCTTTTAGTGGATGTTCATATGTATTATCTAGACACTGTTATTCGATTATATACATACCTATTATCAAAACACTCATACCTATGTACAATACATTTAAAAATACAATCAAGTAAATCCAAGTCGACGCGTTTCGGTGGATCCTGCTGTGCGCACCACCTTCCTCAGGACAATTAAAATCAATTCTTTAGTATATTCACCATTCAGCCCCGTTGTTTATTGAGAGGCTGATTCCAGACATTTAATTTTCATTATCTGGATAGATTATGGTGGATCTCAGTTAAAACAATTTCCTTATTCAGTTTTCAATTTTATTCTGCGTTGTGGGCATGCCTTTCTGTTCTCAGGGATACATACTGGCATCAATATTAATTTAGAGTATTTTTCAGTCTAATCCGCCTCATATTAGAGAGTTATTCCATTTCTTTTCGTACTTTCCTCAGGGAATTCTTCAATTGTCCCAGTTTCAACGTTCTGGTGCCTCCTCGTTTGTGTATATCGCGGTCGATGTCAAGCCGCAACCATCACCTTCATAAACTCCCACGGAGCAGAGGTAAGACCAAAAGGTAAAACAGCATATTGTAAATGCTCTAATGGCATCACAAACCGGGGGTAACATCTGTGGGACTGAAGGAGGAATACATGAAAGCATGAGTTCTACAAGTCAAGGTCCCCAGATCCTTGGCAGAAATGATCGGAGCTAGTCAGCATTTTTAATCTGTCATCCAGTAGAAAGGCGTTCAGATGCATGCATCTAAAATTGACTTAGACCTCTTTCTTTTTGGGCACCAATAAATAGTGGGAGTAACATCCCTAGTCTTTCTCCACTCTGGGACTATCTAATGGCCACTTGGCAAGTGTGATTGAATTTCCGGCAACATGGTTGCTGAAGTTTGAGCGAAAACAGGTGGGATGCGAGGGGTGAGGATGTGAAGCATTAGGCATAACCTCTCCGAACAACTGGCAACGTCCACTGAACAGATGTAATGGCACGCCGGCCAGATAAGAAAAATATAAAATTCTTTCCCTCTACTGGTCAACATTACCAGAGGAGAAGAAATCGGAGTGGCTTAGTTCAGGGGTCGCAACTGAGGAAGAGGAGGAAGGTTGACTGGAGGGGTGCACAACCTCTGGTACCACTAGGTCCTCTTGAGCCACGAAAGGGCTGTACAGGCTGCAGCACAGATTGTGAGGGCTTTCTTTGGTGATAGTTGGGACCTTGTGAGAATCCTCTGAACTTGCATACAGCTAGTGGAACTGACAAGCTGGACCACCGGATTTTACTGTAGCCCGGCTGTTCGTGACGCATTCTAACACAGCCTTTTCATCATAATGTTTGGCGCCACTGAGAGGCGTGTCTAGCAGGATAACAACACTTTCCCAGAAAATTTTTGGGAGCATCCATATTTGTTTTTTCATCTTTAGTTTTATGTAGTGCGAATGTGACCCAAGGGGGTATCAGAGTGCTTTAGAAATTAACAGGGTGAGAGAAAACAAGCAAAACAGACGATAATAAGTAATAATAACAGCCAAAACAGTAGTACAGGAAGTAGTGCTACCAAGGTGGGGTGAAGAACTACCTCTAGTCCCACAAAATGAAACATAACAGGCCATAGTACCAAGAGACAGATCGCAAGTGCAGCCAGTGTGAACTGTCATTGCCGAGGAGTAGAGTTCCTGTGAGGTAGAGCAGGCATTTGTTCATCATTAGCACGTTCACTTGTTTTTTGAAAGACGCCGGTAAAGGGATAGCTCGAATTTCAGAAGGTAGGAAATTCCATATTCTTGGGGCAATGCCAGAGAAAACCCGATTGTACGTTTTCTTCTTACATTTCTGTGGTTTCAATAGTAAGGACTTAGTGCGTCTTGCTGATCTAGCGTTGCCAGATAGCTCCAGTTTTTGTGCAATGTACCTCGGGGTGTTGGAGTGTAAGACTTTGTGTGTCATGCAGGAAATTTTTAACTGAATTCTAGCTGCTTATCTAGGCACTTCCTGATTTGTCGAGTCAACTTCTACATTTTCTTTTCCTCTCAGCTTAAAATTCTACAGGTAAATGGAACCCCACCACACTTCTATACCAAGGGCCATATGTATCAACACATCTCCCCATAGACACAGAATGGGCAAACCCCTTTGATACATCTGGCCCCAAATTCTTGTCCTTACTCAAGTAGAGATCAATTTAATGAAAGAGCAAGAGAAATAACATGTGCCTAACCCGAAAGTATAAACACTTAGGCAAAGACAATGTAGACTTGATAAACAAATAATATGGTTGTTAAACTTTGCTGAGCAAGTGGCTGATCATTTGCTAAAGAAAACAAAACAACAATAAAAAGGAATAAATCAAAGGCGTTTCTTAATTAGCATGACTTCCTCACTCCGCAGTACATATTGGTGACATTCTCTATGATTCTCATTTATCCAGAATAATGCCTTGGCTACAGTCGTCACATCCCCCACTACTTTAAAATGTTCTTAAATCTTAAACCCAAAAGAGATCCAATAACTTTTGGGGTAAGTTCTTCCATTTTACACATTCCCCTTCATGTACTATGGCAGCTAACAAAAACCCTAGAAACAAAGCTAGCAACATTTTATTCACCAATCTCAAGTGTAGAGCAATGCTAGCTTAGTACACTTCTTGATGGTTATGTAACATGCGGCTGCATTCATACAATTAATCACCACAATTAGGAACATCGTGATATGTTAATATCACGATGTTCAACATGGCAATGTAACACTGAGGAGAAGCTGTCGTCATAGACTTCTGAACAATTATCTGCACAGAGAATGAAAAAAACTAAGAAGAACCTTCAAGATCCAGTTTTACCCTGTGTCATTTAACAGGCAGTAATAAGGACTATAGCCTGGAAAAAAATATTTCAAAGAGATCTCAGCTATTCCAGTGACAACTAAAATTCCCCCACAACTTGCAAGCCATATCAAAACTGTTTAATCATTAAGTATTATTCGTCTCAAAAATGGCAAACAACAAACATGTTCTTTCAGTCTCCGAATCATCTTATATTATGCCCACTTAAATAATAAAAAACCAGAACAGAAATGCCCTCACCATTATCACCATACTCAAGTCTAACTGCCAAGCCAAGAAGCCAGTCAATAGATTCCTGCCGCTCCTCCGCTTTGAAGGGACAATTCACATCCTTTAGATACTGTAAAAGAAGCAAATAAGAGTTAACATGCATTTGTTATTCTGCTTCCAATACTGTTTTACCTAAGCTGCTTCACAACACTACCACATGCATTGTACAAACCAAATGATCTAGGATGCTACAACTTGTCTAGTGGAAACTTTCTGACTGTCTCAGATGACCTGAGTAAATTCTAGAAATATTTAAAGTCATATCACAAGATTGGGTTTTCCACATTGGTAAAACTGGTTCCGCGGGCAAATACACTTAAGTCTTCTCCTGCTACTGCTTCTGACAAGGCAGACAACTTTGCCATGGGATTTAAACTCAAGCAACATTACAGTGAGCGGTCCATTAAACCATGCTGGCCTTACCCAATATGCTATATCCTATATTTTCAATATATGTAGTAGAAATGTAATATAGAAAGCTACTCATATGTATATTTAAGATATCTAGATTGGTAGTTTAATTAATAAAAATAAAAAAGCACACATCCCACAATACAAAATGTTGTAAAGCATTAAGCAAAGAGAGAGGGAAAAAGTGATTCAGGGCCTGGAGCACTGTGAGGACATGATGTGGACAATGGTATTTCAAAATAACAGCCTTGTTGCCATTAATGACAAGAGGATCACAATAGGCCATTGTTTTTTTTCTAGGTAAGGGTTTGGTGAAGGAGTCAATTATAAAGCAATTTACCATGCAAGGCTCATCTGGCGAGGTTCTTATAGACAGAAGAGGATGTTTTAGTTTATTATGGAATTAAAGGGTTTACTAATGCAGGGATGTGGAATTCCTATAGCCAAACAGGACATATTATTTGGGGTCAAGGGCAACATGTTTTCATGTGTATTTTGTCCTTGGGACAAGTAGGACCAACCCCTGCAGCACAAACCCTTTGGCTGCAGTACGACATTATGGATCAGGGAAGGGCACTGGCTGCAGTTAAGGTAATATTTTTGTCCATATGTTAATGCTGTTCAAACTTGTATTTATGGTTCATTAATTGAAATCCTTTATTATTAGGGTGAGCTCTCCAAGTATATGTTGTAAGCTCGGACTGCACTACGGACAGTGGTTCCAGTATAAAACTGTACACATGTTTTCAAAGTTTAGCAATATGAGGCTATGTATAATATTCCCAGAATGCGCTCCGATTTGATGCAAATATTTGCAGAAGCTTGAAAGCAAGAGTCATGATTATTTGCTTTCTAAATAAAATGTTCCCAAAAAATGAAAGCAGAAAAAAACTGAGCTAAACTACTGTAAAATTTCAAGTATCATGTCTTTGCAGCATCATTTAGTAACGTGTTGATGCATGCTAGTATTTTCCAAAAATATTCAGAATGGAAAATCAGTGTAACCAGTTTCAAAAAGATTATGGGAAATACAAATAAACAATCATTGGCAAAGCCAGTGGGCCTGAAATTGGTGGTCAGTTTTTCTAGTTTTGTCAATGTGTGAATTGTTTTGGCATGGTTTTTGTAAAACTTTATCGGTGTGGGAGTTGCTGGGCCTCACCATTATAGCAAACATTGGCAAAAGCAAAAAACAATGTTGGTCTCAAAAAGCACACACTGCCAGTGGTTACTGGCACTGAACAAAACTACTTTGTCTGCCAATATGCTCTTTGTATAAGAGCAGAAGGCTGTCACTAACAGTGAAGCCAGCCAAACCAGAGAGAGAGACAGAATTTAAATAAACGCAAAAGGTCATGGTCAACGTCAGATCACATTATGGGCCCAATTATTAAAAGTCTCAAAAGTGCACCCATGGTATATGTTCTTGCATTAAGTGCAGCTATATGGCTTTTGTGAATTCCAAAGAATTTACAGAAGTAGGACAAAAAATAGTACTTCTAGTGTAGATTTGCTCATGGAAAAATCTGAGTGTTTGCAAGTTCACTTTCCCTCCAACCACGTTTTTCCCCAACTCCAGAAGAATGTTTACTCCTGCCATTGTCAGGAAAACATTTCTAACACTTTTCAGTATGGGAAAAGATTAGATTAGAGTTGTTGACACCCCTTAAAACATGCAAGTTAATAGGTTTGCACAGACTCAAAAGGGCATTCTAACCCTGGAACTATTGCCTACCACTACCTTCAGCCCCAGTATGTAGATCTGCAGAAACGTGGCAACATAAGGGGATTGCAAGCATTCAAACACTACTATGGTATGAGCCCTGGCATAATCAGAGAGGCTATATCAGAGCTCTTATATAATGAGATTGCAGCCATAATTTGTTTGGCCCACTACATGATACCAAGGGGCCAAGTGGATTTTGTTACAGGACAAGTAGATTTAGGAAGCAACCTGCCCCACGGAAAAGTAGATAATTCCACACCCCTGTAATGGTGTGGAAAGTGAATACATTTGAGAGTGTAGATAATGTGTGTAGGAATCAATGAGTTGTAAATGGAAACATACACAAACCGCGTAGGGTGTTTAGAAGCTTCTGTCCTTAAGATCCTGCCTGTAGAGGGATCTATCAGGGTTACTCACAAGCTTTGGAATACAGAGTTTGGTTTGAGGAGAATGCTACCCAATGAACTCTAGAGAAAGTTCAAAGGAAAAAATATTGAGCAGATCAGCAGCACAAGTGACTGGCCTCTTTAGGTGTGTTTGTCTAATTTGGAAGTCTCATCATGTGTCTTCTGGGATACAACATTTTGTCTTTCCAAATATCAGTGTTTTAGAACACAAGTGTTTTCAGCCCTCTGGGAGCTAATCTCAATCTGCCATAAGGTCAGACTGCAGTCTGATTCACATGTACTGTAGGAAGTGGTCTCTTTATAGTATATCAAAAAGAGGTAAACTGTGTAAAGAAGTCCAGTTGTTCCCTTAGAAGGTGGACAGGGGCGTGCTCTAGGAATCCCAAGGTGCTCTTTTAGGGGCTAGTGTGTTTGAGCAGCCTTAGGCTGATCAAAGAGGTGTTTTAGACATCTGCAATACACACAGACAATAAATGATACACCTGACTCAATAAGGCGAGCCACACCAATTTGTGAAAATAACGTGCATCTTTATATAACTTTAGGCACCAAGATCATTAAAATCGGGTAAGTACGTTTCGAGCTATTAATATTTACAGTTTAAAAAAAAAAACAGGAATTTCAGAAACAGTAATGTTATCCTACGGAAGAAAGACACGCTGCATACAGGTACTTTACAACAGCTTACAGGACCAATCTTCTGGACTTAAGGCAAGTAGGGGGCAAGGTCCAGGGCAGCACCAGCAGTTCACTTTGGGAGGCACGGGGTGTTGCAGAGGTACGTTTCAGCATTGGGTGTCAAATGTTATCCTATGGGGATTGGTCCGGTTGGAAAGAGGCTGCAGGTTTGTACTGGGAGACCAGTCAGGCTGGACCAACAGGGGGGCACAGGTCTTGAGATGCTCAGGGACAAGGGGCACCTTTGGCCCTTTTCTCCACGGGCCAGGGACGAAAGGGTGCAGAGGTGCTTTAAGGCGTGTGGTTTTCGTCACCAGAGACACTCGCGTTCAGGTGTCTGTACAAAGAGGCTGCAGGTGGCATTAAGGAGTCCCCTCTTGGCTAAAAGATGGTGGGACTCTTTGCGGGAGTGCTGAGGGCCCTTGCTGCCACAGTTGGCTCACTTCAACTCAGGTTCGGAGCGACGGGTGCAGCCGTACTGGCCTGCGTCGAGTGTATGCGGTCCCCGAGTTCTCATGGTTCTTTCTTTGGTACTTACAGGGTGCAGGGGAACAGCTCTGCTGCTCCACAGGTGTTCCTGGGTCTTTGTAGAAGTGCTGGTAGTCCTCTCAGGCTCTTGCAAGGCGAGTCAATTTTGGCACAATTGTTGGGAAAAGGCGAACAGGCTGGCAGGGTTGGCACCAAGTCAATTTTCCTCAGTTTGTTTCTCACGGCTTTTAAGTCATTTTGAGTCGGCAACATTTAATTTCCCATAAAAAGTAGATTATGGGGCGTTAGGGGAGAGTAGGGAAGTAGACAATGCGCTACTGACCTCTGGGGCCACTAGGCCTCCTATATGACCACTTCCTTTGGGAAGTGGGCATAACCCGGTCTCCTAGTTCTGCAATCACAAAGATGGCAGACTGACATTTCACCTTAGAGGTGGAACAATCCTGAAGGTGAACACACCTCTCTGACTACTAATTTTCCAGTCTGTCCTGGTGCCAAATGGGCCTTGGAAGGGGTTTCCGGGGGTCGGCATCCTCTCTTGTGGAGGAATCCAGATTTGTATATTAAAGTCGGTGGGCTTTTTGAAGCCACCTTGCCTTGGAATGCTAATTCGCAAGTCATCCTGTGGGAGGGGGGTGTAAACACACACCGCCCGAGCAGGCTGTGTTTCGGACCTACTGAGAGCTAATGTCATCATCCCGGGGGGGGGAGGCTAGAAACTAGTCTGTGGTGGCAGGCTGGCTAAGGCCAGTCAGTCAGAGCACTCACCAGCAGTTGGTAGGTGTTCTGGGTGCACCTCTGAGGTGCCCTCTGGGTGTATGTATTAATAAATCCAGCACTGGGATCAGTATGGGCTTATTAATACAAATACATACATATATATATATATATATATATATATATACATACATATATATATATATATATATATACATACATACATATATATATATATATATATATATATATATATATATATATATATACATACACACACACACCACCACCCTTTTTTAATTAATCCAACTCTTCGCGTAGGTCTTTACCTCATTATTTTAATCCAAGATAAGATAATCACCTGAAACCTATTTTCTATGTGGTTGTAATTCAATATGAATATAAAGCTCCTCGAAAATACAATTTTGCAGGTGCTTTACCTGCAGCGGACTTAAAAAAATCTCAGTAGCAGTGTTGTCTCAGTTCTGAATTACTACGCATCACTCACAACAGGAATAAGGTGAAAAAAAAAAAAAAAATGAAATTTTTTTTATATATATATTTCACTCCTTCCTGCTTCTCCAGGTACGGCATGCAGGACACAAAGACCGCCACACAGCTTATCCAGTACACCAGGTCAGTTTATTATCCCCTTGATTCTCCCTCTGGCATGACGCGTTTCGGGTAAGGACTACCGTTGATCACATAACGGTACATTGTTTACAGAGACCTTTAAGTACTCATTTTTTTCATCCTCTTTGCGAAGCACACCACGTGATTAATAAAAAGTGAAGATATACTTAAACATACAAATCGAGTGGCTCTTTCCTTTTTGTCTAATCAGCACATATGGATAAATAAGATTTATATTCAAAGATGCATTAGATGTTAGCATACGATATAACTGCATAAATGCATATGCGGTAAACATGGACTGAATTTGTGCAAATTCGCAAAAATAAATTGATGTGGCCTGTATATTTCCATTATATACAATTCCCATAATTACATATATTATATAGTAATTTAATCATTATTTACACCTGATATAAATGTAAAAAAAAAAAATATATATATATATATACACACACACATATATACACAGAACCATCATCTATTATTTGCAATATCTATATACACATAAAAAATTGCTAGAAATTGAAATACAAATTATAGCAGCATAAATGCTTAAGTTCCATTAAACCTATTATGCAAAATTGATTTGGTATTATTTTCTCCAAGTGCAATAAAATTCGCTGAATAAATTCATATTTTACCTATGACAACTGAGCCCAGTTGTCACAAAGAGCTCACTCAAGATTTTATATACAAATAAAGTGCTAAGTGCTATATAAAAGAATGAGCAAATACAAAAAATCATGTGATGATATTTACAGTGAAGCTAAATGCAGAGTTGTTGGTATCTATATAAATGATAATGATGATCTATCAATTAAACGGTATAAGACAATCTTATATACGGATCAGTTTCTTCCAGGGAATATGTCTCTCTTCTGTACCCCTTGTCTTAATGTGGATAATGTCATCTTCCTGTATTAGTCCTCCATGTGCACAGAAGTGTAAAGTTCATACATCCAAATTATAGGGCATTGATTTGCTGTGCATCTGTTTCTACAGATTGTTGTTCCCATCTAGTCATCTCCTTTAAAAGTTTCTAACAAGAGGAAAAATGGAACAATATGTAAAGAGATATATATATATATATATATATATATAAAGGGAGGGAAGCAATAGACATATTCAGGTAGATCTAAAGAAATGTATGTAGATCTTCCGTGTTGTTAAGACCTTGGGGAAACTTACAATTGAGATTCAGAATGTATTTGGTCTCTAACTGTCTTAACATAGTTTCCCTATTCCCTCCTTTTTTAGGTATAGGAACATGATCAATCACAAAATACCTTAAGCAGTTAATATCCTTGTTGTGCACGGATTTAAAATGCCGTGCTACCGGGTAATTTGGATCACAGTTGATGGTTGCTCTTATATGCTGTAGTATTCTCACGTGTACCTGTTTCTTAGTGCTGCCCACATATCTGAGCCCACAAGTACACGTGAGAACATACACAGCATACTCAGTGCGGCAATCAAAGTTACCCCTGATAGCTATTTCATTTTCCCTGAATGGAGTGCTGTATTTCGAGGTATTCACCCCAAAGTTGCAGGCCCGGCAGGTTGCACATTTAAAAAAAACCCTGTTTTGCCGGTAACCAATTCTTGGTTGAGGTCCTTTCCATCATAGGTTTAGATAAATGCCCTTCCATGGTTTTACTCCTGCGAATGTTGTTATATATATATATATATATATATATATATCAATTCCGACACTTCTCACCCTCCGGTAGAAGAACAAAGGACACAGCAGGGTTTCACTGGGGTGAAGAAAGGCTGCTTTATTAAAGGATTTCGGCAGACCGGTTTCAGCGCGTAGCTTTCATCAATCAATCAATCAATGACACTTGTAAAGCGCGCTACATACCCGCATAGGCGCTGGGGGGGGGGGGGGGGGGTGCCGCTACTGCTCGAACAGCCAGGTCTTCAGCTTCCTCCTGAAGGAGAGGTGGTCTTGGGTCAGGCGCAGGTCGGTCGGGAGGGAGTTCCAGGTCTTGGCAGCCAGGTAGGAGAAGGACCTTCCTCCTGTAGTCGCTCTTCGGATGCGGGGGACGGCGGCGAGGGCGTGGTTGGCTGATCGGAGGTGGCGTTTGGGAGCGTAGAAGTTGACTCGGCTGTTGAGGTAGCTCGGGCCTTGGTCGTGTAGGGCTTTGTGTGCGTGGGTGAGGAGGCGGAAGGTGATTCTTTTGCTGACGGGGAGCCAGTGAAGGTCTCTGAGATGTCCGGAGATGTGACTGGTTCGTGGGATGTCGAGGATGAGTCTGGCTGAGGCGTTCTGGATCCGCTGGAGTCTCTTCTGGAGCTTGGCGGTGGTACCGGCGTAGAGGGCGTTGCCGTAGTCCAGTCGGCTGGTGACGAGGGCCTGGGTGACGGTCCTCCTGGTCTCGGTGGGGATCCACCAGAAGATCTTCCGTAGCATGCGTAGGGTGTTGAAGCACGCCGAGGAGACGTTGTTGACTTGCCTGGTCATGGAGAGGGAGGAGTCCAGGATGAAGCCCAGGTTGCGTGCATGGTCTGTTGGTTTGGGTGCGGAGCCCAGGGCGGGAGGCCACCAGGAGTCGTCCCAGGCGGAGGGTGAGGGTCCCAGGATGAGGACCTCCGTCTTGTCCGAGTTCAGTTTTAGGCGGCTGGTCGTCATCCACTCGGCTACCTCCTTCATCCCTTCGTGCAGGTTGGCTCTGGCGGCGGCGGGGTCGTTGGTCAGGGAGAGGATCAGCTGGGTGTCGTCGGCGTAGGAGATTATGCTGAGGTTGTGTTTGCGTACGATGGCCGCGAGGGGGCTCATGTAGACGTTGAAGAGGGTGGGGCTCAGAGATGATCCTTGAGGGACGCCGCAGATGACTTCGGAGGCCTCTGACTTGTACGGTGGTAGGCGGACTCTCTGTGTTCTTCCGTCGAGGAAGGAGATGATCCATTCCAGCGCCTTGTCCTGGATTCCGATGTTGCTGAGGCGCCGTACTAGGGTGCGGTGGCAGACCGTGTCGAATGCCGCGGAGAGGTCTAGGAGGATGAGGGCCGCTGTTTCTCCATTGTCCATCAGGGCTCGGATGTCATCGGTGGCGGCGATGAGGGCGGTCTCGGTGCTGTGATTGGCTCGGAAGCCGGACTGTGAGGGGTCGAGGGATCCGTTCGTCTCGAGGAAGGCGGCCATCTGCTTGTTGACGGTCTTCTCGATGACTTTGGCTGGAAACGGGAGGAGCGAGATGGGACGGTAGTTCTTGAGGTCGGTGGGGTCCGCTGTTGGTTTCTTGAGTAGAGCGCTGAGTTCGGCGTGTTTCCAGCTCTCAGGGAAGATGGTGGTGTCGAAGGATGTGTTGATGATGTCTCGCAGGTGGGGTGCGATGACAGCGTCGGCCTTGTTGAAGACGTGGTGAGGGCAGGGGTCGGTCGGAGATCCGGAGTGGATGGAGTTCATCGTGCGGATGGTGTCTTCGGTGCTGATCGGGGTCCAGGCGTGGAGGGTGGTAGTGGGGGGTGGTTGTTCGGTCATGGTGTGCGTTGGTTGGTTGTTGAAGCTGTTGTGTATGTCCGCGATCTTGTTGTGGAAGTATGAGGCGAGGGAGTTGCAGAGGTCTTGCGATGGGGTGATGTCGTTGTTTCCTGCGCTGGGGTTGGAGAGCTCTTTCACGATGTTGAAGAGTTCCTTGCTGTTGTGTGCGTTGTTGTCCAGCCTGTCCTTGAATGCTGTTTTCTTGGCGGCGCGGATCAGCTGGTGGTGTTTCCGGGTGGCAAGCTTGAAGGAGGTCCTGTTGTCCGGTGTCGGATCCCTTCTCCAGACTTTCTCGAGGGCTCGGCAGTTCTTCTTGGAGCTCTTGAGTTCGTCGGTGAACCAAGGGGCCTTCTTGCTGCCGGGTCTGCTGGGCGGGGTCCTCAGTGGGGCGAGTTCGTCCGCGCAGTTGCTGATCCACTTCGTTAGGTTGTCGGCGGCCTGGCTGGGGTCTGCTGAGCTGGCAGGAGGGTGCTGGCTCAGGGAGGTGGCGAGCTGGTCTGCTGTGATCTTGTTCCAGCTTCTGCGGGCGGCCTGTTGTTGGTGGTGGTGGGTCGTCGTTCTCTTGAAGGTTAAGTGGACGCAGCTGTGGTCCGTCCATTGAAGTTCTGTGGCGTGGCTGAAGTCGATGTCTGTGCTGGAGGAGAAGACTGCGTCGAGTGTGTGTCCGGCGAGGTGGGTGGGGGTGGACACCAGTTGCTTGAGTCCCAGGTTGGCGAGGTTGTCGAGCAGGGTGCTGGTGTTGCGGTCGATGTTGTTCTCCAGATGGAAGTTGAGGTCTCCCAGGAGGATGTAG
Source organism: Lissotriton helveticus (assembly GCF_964261635.1). NCBI lineage: Eukaryota > Metazoa > Chordata > Amphibia > Caudata > Salamandridae > Lissotriton > Lissotriton helveticus. The sequence goes on along the minus strand of NC_136070.1, from coordinate 189,097,332 downwards.
TCAGCGGAGGGGAGGGCATGCGGGCTGACGAAGTCGGCGATGTCCTCGCTGAATTGTGTGCGTGGTCCAGGGGGTCGGTAGATCAGGGTGCCTCTGAGGGTGGTGTTCGGGTTGGTGTGGATCTGGAAATGCAGGTGTTCGGCGCTGGTCAGGGTGTTGTCGGTGCTGGTCGTGAGACGGATGGTGTTCCTGTGGATGATGGCGATGCCTCCTCCCATCTGGTTGGCGTTTCGGTCCCTCCGGACGATCTTGTAGCCCTCTGGGATGGCGATGGCGATGTCGGGCGCTGAGGAGGCGTTCATCCAGGTCTCCGTGAGGAAGGCAACGTCAGGGGCTGTGGCGTCTAGGAGGTTCCAGAGTTCGATGGCGTGTCTGTGGACGGAGCGGGTGTTGAGCAGGATGCACTTGAGGTGGGTGCTGCTGGTGTTCGACTTGGCGGGTGCTGGTGCGAGGCTGGTCCGGATGCAGGAGAACTTGCAGGCGTGGCAGCTGAAAGGTCCGTGGGTACGTCGTGGAGTGGCTTGATGGCATTCTGGGAGTCGGCCGGTGTTGAGAGCGGTGAGGGTGGCGGCGGAGTACGTCAGGCGGGTCGGTCGGGCTCCTCGGGGGCCAGGGGTCCTGGCACTGGGCGCGGTCCAGGCGCGGACGGGCGCAGACGGGCTTACCTTTGGCGCGCCTTCGGCGCACAATCGGCGCACCCGCTGCGCGTTCGCACGGTCGCCATTTAAGGCGAAGTGCGCGGGTGGGCGGAGCAGCTGGGAGGCGGGAGCGGGGAGGGAAACAGAAGAGAAAAGGGGCGGGGCTAATGGCGGTGGCGGGAGTGCCAGCAGTCTCAGCCACGCTTTCCCATTGACGATTTTAAAGGCGTAGCCCCACCTTCTCTGTCTGATGAGGCTCACCTGCACTGGACTCTTCCTCACGCTGCTACAATTACGGGGACTACCAGTCCCACAATGCTGCATGACGCCGTCCAGTGCTTATGGGGAACAGTGGCAAAAATTAAAGTTCACTCTCCATATGTCCCCTTCTCTCAACCATCAAGCACTTTACAGGCACCAGTTGGAAACGCCAGTAAAAGCATAGGCGTCTCGTCGAGCAGTCTCAACCCGCCGTTCACACAGCAGCCTTATATGTATATACACACATATACACACACACACACACACACACACACACACACACACACACACACACACTTTAACACCCCAAAGGTTAAAGCTTAGTTATAATTAGAAAAAACCTATTTTCCCTATACAAACCAAGTTTAAGCTACACAAAATTTTAAAGTTAGTTATACATTACACTCTTTTCATCTACTAACGAGACAACATGAACTATAACTTGTCACTCTACCATGAACTGTATTGTGACATATAATTTGAGAAGTTATAAGTGTTGTATGAATGCTATGATTTCACATGTTATAAGTGATGTAGTATGCAAAGGTATAAACAATGAGTTGTAATTAATGTAGTGTGGTGAGTGTGGTGACAAGACTGTTCAGACATGCACGGTTTATAGTAATTTGAAGGTGGTGGGCAAATTATGAATTTTAGTTATCAATATAATTATAACTTCACGATTTTTAATGTTGGAGATTTTAAGTTTGGTTTGTATAGAAAGAATACATAAGGTATTTCTACCTATAAATTATGCTTAACCTTTGTTTTTTTCATTGTATGGTAATGGTTTTTATTTTTTAATAAAAATGTGTTTCAAATTGCAGAGTGGAGTATCAGTACAGTGAAGAAGAGTGTCGGAGTCTAATGTCGTAGAGTGGAACATTGGAGAGTGGAGTCGAGTAGAGTGGAGTAACATAGCGTACTGTGGAGGAAAGTGAAGTGGCATGTGTAGGAAGCTGGCTCTTTATATAGTGGACCAAATCGAGGTACAATGTGCAAAGAGTCTAGGCAACTCTAATTGGTTTACAGAGGCAAAAATGATAACACTAAATGCTCTTTTGTGGAAGTGTGGGCGAGCAGTTTAGGCTTATCAGAGGGTAGTCCTAAGCATTTGTTATACTCACAGAGGCAGAAGACACACACCCAAGAATAAATCTAAGATGGATTTAGAAAAATGACAAGGTTTTATATACATTTTGGGTCGAAGAACTTGGTTATCAGGCAAGTACTTTTTTTTATTAAATAAGAATTTCCGTAAGTAAACAGTTCATTAAATGTGTCTTTACGCAGCAGAGCTTCCCCATGGGAGCAAAGGCATATGTTGCATACTGTTATTTACAGTCGGTTTCTGTGGGTCTCCTTCAGGACTTCGGGTCTTAGAGGCCAGAGCCCAAAATATCACCAGCAGTTATTCGCTACCTGCCGTGGGGCATTCGGTGCAGAGGTGCTGGTTGGGTTGGTAGCTGTGCACGCTACGTTAGTGGAAAGAAGAGGGGCCACCTAGAAACAGGCTGCAGAGAGGGACTTGAAGACAAGTATGGGAGCTCCCAAAGATGGGCTCGGTCACAAGGGTCTTGAGGACAAGGGGGTGCAGTCAGTTCATTGGTACCTGGGCTAGGGCGCTCGGTGCAGAGTGAAAAGGTCGGCTGGGCTCTATGCGTCTTAGGGCTTTGGGATGGTCGGTCTCCCCGGTTGAGGATGCAAAATCAGGACAGTTGGGTCACTCGAGGCAGGTCTCTGTGGTGCAGATGTCCCTCGACGACTGCTTGGTCCAGATATTGACCCTGTGTGAATCCGGCTGGTCCTGGTGTCCTCGCACTTGGAGGGGGGGCGACAAATCTAACATTTAAGAGCTCTTTTCCTGGGAGGCTGCTGCATTGGGCTGTCCTGGAAGCAGCACCTCGGTACACTGGACTTGGCGTTTTCGGTGCCTGCAAACTGCAGGGGTGTAGCTCCTCTACTGCAAGGGAGACTACTGACAAAAGGATGGCAGTCTTCTCGAGTTCTTGGAAGCTGTTCAGCTGCAAGACGAGTCACTGGTCACAACTGTTGAAAGAGGTGCAAACAGGGTTTGGTGCCAAAGTCCACAGCATATCTTCAGTTCTCGTTTTTTTCTTCTGGATACATTGAATCAGAGTTCCTGGTGTCAGGGGTGAAACCTAGATACTCAATTTAGGGGCGATAAGGGGAGTGACAGGTAGTAGCCAATGGGCTACTTACCTTTAGGGTGTTTATGCCCTCTATATGACCACTTCCTGTGGTCCCTGACTTAAGAGAGCCTAATTCCACCAAAACTAAGATGGTGGATCTCTGAAATTCATGTTCACATCAGGTAGCCCACATTAGGGGTGGAACGTGAGAGGGGAACACTCCTTCGGAGTAGTGCCAAATGCGCCCAGGACAGGGGGCGGCATTTCCCCGGTCTGGGGAAACCTTGGTTTGCATATCAAATGAGGCAGAGGCCTTTTTGAAGCCTCTAGCATGGATATGCTGATCACTTAGCCATCCTGCTAGGAGGAGGTGAGAACACCTCCAGCCGGAGCAGTCACTGTTTCTGCCCTCTGAGAGCATGAGCTCTCAACCGCAGGGGGTCAGAAACCTGCCTATGGTGGTAGGCTGGTCTACCACCAGTCAGCCAGCACACTAGTAGCCGGTATGCTTTTAAAGGGCATCTCCAAGGTGCCCTCTTGGCTTATGTAAATAAATCCATCACTGGTATCAGTTAGGGTTTATCAATACAAGATATTTAACACTATTTATCCCTGGTTTCAGTGAAGCCACCATGTAGATGGGAACTCGTAAACTCCAGTATCCAGCACATTTTCTACGAATGGCTTCCCTGTTCACTTGTAATATCTAAGAATCGATTAAGGCATCACAGGGGCATATCTGCTCATGCAGCTATGTAGAGTGGTGCACCCTGCCTTAGGGGTGTAAGGGTGACTAACCTATACTGCATGCAATGTCTGTAGGCATGGCACACAGGAGGTGTACCATGTTGGGTCTTCACTTTTCCCTGCACAATAGCAGACAGCCTACAATGGCAGTTTGCATGCTGGTGCTAAGGGGCCTCTTAGGGTGTCACAATACATGCTGCAACCCTTAGGGACCTTCTTTAGCCTCCTTGCCTTAGGTACCAGGGGTACCATTTACATGGGACTTACAGGGTTGCTAAAAGGTGTTGCCAATTGAGAGAACATACTGACAGTTTTAGGGAAAGCAATCTGGCACTGGGGACCTGGTTTGCAGTAGCCCAGTGCACTTCTGTCAAAACTGCATCAGATAAAAGGCAAAAAGTGGACAGTGACCATGTCTAATAGGGCCCCTTTCTTACAGCGTGGTGTTGTATCACAGTGTGGAGTATCAGAGTGGAGCAGCGTGTTGTACAGCGTAGTGGCATGTTAAACAGTATCAATCAATCAGAGTACTTGTAAAGCACGCTAATTACCCGTGAGGGTCTCAAGGCGCTGAGGGGAGGGGGTGCCACTACTGCTCGAAGAGCCAGGTTTTGAGGAGTCTTCTGAAGGCGAGTAGGTCTTGGGTCTGCCGTAGGTGGTTAGGGAGGGTGTTCCAGGTCTTGGAGGTGAGGTAGGAGAAGGATCTGCCGCCGGAGGTCGTTCATTGGATGCGGGGAGAGCAGCGAGGCTGGCGGAGCGGAGCTGGGGGTGTAGAAGCCGAGTCTGCTGTTCAGGTAGGCTGGTCCAGCGTTGTGGAGTGCTTTGTGTGCATGGGTGAGGAGCTTGAAGGTGATCCTCTTGTCGACGGGGAGCCAGTGTAGGTCTCTCAGGTGGGGGGTGATGTGTCTGCGGCAATGGACGTTGAAGATCAGTTGGGCGGAGGCGTTTTGGATGCGTTGTAGTCGTCGTAGGTGTTTGGCTGGGATTCCTGCGTAGAGTGCGTTGCCGTAGTCCAGTCTCCCCCTAGCGTCTGTGTCACCGTTCTTCTTGTTTCGGTTGGCATCCACTTGTAGATCCTGTGGAGCATGCGGAGGGTCTTGTAGCAGGAGGAGGAGGAGGAGGAGACGGCGTTGACCTGTTTAGACATGGAGAGGGAGGAGTCGAGGATGAATCCTAGGTTGTGTGCATGGTCGGTGGCTGTCAGTGCTGTTCCCAGTGTGGTCGGCCACCAGGAGTCGTCCCAGGCCGAGGGGGTGGGTCCGAGGACGAGTACATCCGTCTTGCCAGAGTTCAGCTTCAGACGCTGTTCCTCATCCAGCCGGCGACGGCCTTCATTCCCTAGTGGAGGTTGGTTTTGGCGGTGTGCAAATCCTTGGTGAGGAAGAGGATGAGCTGGGTGTCGTCAGCGTAGGAGATGATGTTGAGGTCATTTTAGCGGGCCACTTGTGCGAGGGGGGACATGTAGACGTTGAACAGTGTCGGGATGAGCCCTGGGGGACGCCGCAGATGATGTCGGTGGCCTCGGATCGGAAGGGCAGGAGGCGAACGTGCTGGGTTCTGCCGGAGAGGAAGGACGTGGTCCAGTCAAGGGCCTTCTCTTGGATTCTGGCTTCTAGGAGGCATGTCTTTGGAGTGAGATGGCAGACCGTGTCGAAGGCGGCTGTCAGGTCCAGGAGGATGAGGTCAGGTCCAGGTGGATGAGGGCTGATGTTTCGCCGTTGTCTAGTTGGCGCCTGATGTCGTCTGTGGCGGTGATGACGGCTATCTCGGTGCTGTGGTTTCGTCTGAACCCAGACTGGGACGGGTCCAAGATGTTGTTGTCTTCCAGATGGCGGGCCAGTTGCATGTTGACGATTTTCTTGTTGACCTTCGCCGGGAACGGGAGCAGGGAGATGGGACGGAAGTTCTTGAGGTCCGCCTTGGGCTTCTTGAGGAGGGCGTTGATTTCGGCGTGTTTCCAGCTTTCCGGGAATGTCGCTGTTTTGAAGGAGATGTTGATGACCTTCCATAGTTGGGGTGCGATGGCAGCATCTACTTTGTTGAATACGTGGTGTGGGCACGGGTCTGACGGAGATCCTGAGTGGATGGAGTTCATGACCTTGCGTGTCTCATCGTCGTTGACGTTGGACCAGGAGGTCCGGCGGTTGGCGCTGGTGGTGTTCACAGGGGAGGTGGGGTCTGGCGTAGTCGGGGCGGTCATGGTGTTGAAGCGGTCATGGATGTCAGCAATCTTGCGGTGGAAGAACATGGCCAGTGAGTTGCACAGTTCTTGTGAGGGCGGTATGTCGTTGGCGCTGGGGTTGGTGAGTTCCTTTACGATGCTGAAGAGCTCTTTGCTGTTGTGTGCGTTGTTATCCAGGCGGTCTTTGCAGGAGGATCTCTTGGCTAATCTGATGAGGTGGTGATGTTTGCGGGTGGCGTCCTTGTGGGCTGCGTGGTTGTCCGGAGTGCGTTCGTGGAAGCCATATCTTCTCCAGTTTCCGGTATGCGTGTTTGGAGGTCTGCAGCTCGTCAGTGAAACAGGTGGCTCTCTTGCTGGCGTGGTTGTTAGAGGGTTTCTTGAGTGGGGCGAGGGAGTTGGCGCAGTCGTCAATCCACTGTCTGAGGTTGCGGGCTGCTGTGTCTGGGCTGGTGGGGTCAGTGGGTGGGTTTTGGGCGAGGGTGGTGATCAGCTAGTCTTCGGTGACTTTGCTCCAGTAGCGGCGAGGAAGCTGTTGGGTGCGGTGGTGCGTGGTTGGTTTATTGAAGGTGAAATGGATGCAGCGGTGGTCGGTCCAGTGGAGTTCGGTGGTGTGGTCGAAGGTGACGTGGGTGCCTGTGGAGAAGACGGGGTCCAGCGTGTGGCCAGCGGCGTGGGTGGGTGCGGTGATGAGTTGTCTGAGGCAGAGGTTGGCGAGGTGGTCGATCAGGGTGGCGGAGTTGGCGTTGTTGTTCTCGAGGTGGAACTTCAGGTCCCCGAGGAGGATGTAGTCCGTGGAGGCGAGTGCGTGGGTGCCGACGAGGTCGGCAATGGAGTCGCTGAATTGAGCTCAGGGTCCGGGGGGTCTGTAGAGGAGTGTTCCTCTGAGGGTGGTGTAGAAGGCATAGGTAGTTTGAATCTGCCAGCCGCTCTCTCCATTAGCTTGTGAAACCCCCCTATATACGCTGGTGAGGAGTCCAACGTATCCGGACACGCAGATGCTGGATCCGGAATGACATCCTCATCCCATTCCATCCCTTGACCAGGCCTTTCATGAACATTTTCATCGTCCTCCGATGAATCATCATGGGTGTCCAATGGAACCGAAGGCTCTTGTGGAACCGGAGTCTGTGGCCGAGATGGTACCTGAGATGGCATTTCAGGAGCAGCCATTGGCGGAGCCGCAGGGGCAGACAAGTCCTGCATAGTTGGAACGGTAGCAGCAGCAGGTTGTGAACATCTTGATTTATAGTGTTGCAGCATATTGCGAAGGTCCTGCAATAATGATTAAGGAACAGATACCATGTCCCTTTTCGAGTACGGTTGTGGCTGGGAAGAACGATGATGTGATAACCACATTCCTGGCTGTACTCTCCGTCAGAATCTTTCTCCTGACATTTGACCAGAAGCTGGGAAGGACTATTCGCATAGCCATACGAGTCCTGTTCATCATCTTCTGACTCATCGTCATCCTCCTCTAAAAGCAGAGCTGGAGGCAAGGGGGTAATTCTCCTAGGAGATGTCATGTCCGGCGTGATCCTGGTCATAGAGATGGTAATCCTCTTTTCCGACGACAAAATAGTCGACGATCCCGTCGACAATGGAGTTGTCAATATTGCCGGCGTAGTCGACGGAATAAACGTCGCCGACGAAAGAAAATTCGACGACGAGATGGGCGTCGTCTATGCCATCGACGATGAGACCGTCGATGCTCCTGCCGCCGTCGTCATCAATTTTGTCGTCGAAGCCCTCGACGATGACACCGTTACCACCATCGACGAACCCTTTGTCGTCACTGCCGTCGTCGACATCCTCGTCGACGTGGTAGTCGTCGACGTCGGCGTCGCTGCCGCCGTCGGCGCCCTCATCGACACTGGTATCACTGCCGTCGACGAGTCCTTCGTCGATTGTCCCGTCGACGGTACCATTTTAAGAGCAGGCTTCAATTCCTTCGACGAGGCCTTAGTCGACGACGCCTTCATCGTCGACGACTTGGTACTTCTGTCAGATTTTCCAGAAGACTGGGAATAGGGCTTTTTGAAAGCTTGATCAGTCTTCATCCCCACAGAAGGCGTAGATGGTCCTACCCTCTCCTTTTCACCATGGTGAGGAGATTCGCCTGGACCTTGGCTCTCAGATTCTCTGGGGGTCTTTATTGGGGCCTCCACAGAAAGAGAAGGGGAAACCCTACCCTTTTTGACTAACCTTCTAGAAGATGACGCAGATGAAGAGTCCTCACTGTCACTGGAGACTGTGTCCTTTCTGGACTTCAACTTCTGGAGCCAGGTGAGAAGCCTACCCTCACGATCCCGGAGGGTCTTGGTGGAAAAGGTGCGGCAGATCTTGCAGGATAGAGGCAATAAATGCAATCCTTATGCTTATCCTCCACAAAAAGCCTTTTCTTGCCACAGGTGGAACATGGCTTAAAAAGGGCCTTCTTTTCCTTTTCAGACATCCTGGAAGGAACAGCTAACAATCCTGAAGAAGAAATCCTGAAGAAAACTTCTGAAGAGAAGAGTTTGAGCAGAGCTCAAAAGAGACTCCCTAAGCACAACGTGCGGTAGAAAATCTGAGGCTCTCAGGTTCCTTCAGGAGGGTTCTATGGGGTGAGGCTCTTTTGATTGGCTGATCCCTAAGTTTGGTCTCTTTTACAAAAAGAGGCGGATATGCTACAAAAGGGAATGAGGCCTAGGCCCTTTTCTCTCTCTTTTGTACCTACTGCTATGTTATTTTGTTACAGAGACTCCCATTCAGACGACGGGGGATGATACAAAAGCATGGGAATCTATGAAAGTTCCAATACTGTGGCAAGCATAACTACTAAATTTCTATGGTTTTGTATGAGTGAAATCTGAGTCCATCTATAAAGTCCCTGTAACCTTTGGGTTTTTCAGAGAATTTCTAACTTTTTAGTTTTTTTATTGTATTTCCTAACTATAACGTCCCTGTAACTTTTTTTGTTTTTTTTAGTTAATTTCTCGGCTATTTTATTTCCCAACTGTAAACTTTGATAATGGATGAGTGAGTGGGTGTATGAGTGGCGCTATGGGTCTGTGAATGGATGTGTGAGGGGCTGTGTGGATCTGCGAGTGGGTGTGGGAGTGGTGCTATGTGTCTGTGAGTGGGTCTGTGAGTGGCTATGTGGATCTGTGAGTCGGTGTGCGAGTTCCTGTGTGGGTCTGTGGCCGGGTTTGTAAGTGGGGCTATGGGTCTGTCAGTGGGTGAGTAAGTGGAGTTATGAATTTTGAGCATTTGCATACTTAGGGCATTTAAAAGGGTGAATTATGGACTCTGCTCTCACCAGGAGACAACAAGAATGGAACCACTTGTCACAGTCACTACAGATCAGATTGCGCTCCATTAGATCAACGATGAATTCATCTCCATTAAGAATGTCAGATTGTTTTTCAATGTGGAATATGAGAGGAAACACATTTGATATGCCTTTGCCAAGCCCAAGGAGTTATGAGCGTTTGGCTTTGCTGACATGGAACTTTAACTGGGGCACCTGCCATGCTTGTATTTGTAAGTGCTTCCCGTTTAGGCTTAATTTCTGTGAAATGCGCACCAGGGCCAGACAGAACCTAATTTTTTTTATCAGAAGAGTCCTCAGTTTTGCCGAAAGCATCTAACCAACTGGAATACTTTCATTTGGTTAATTAGTAAGTGCTACATTGTTGGGTAAATGTCTTGTTCACATTCTGCACTACAGCTGTGTAAAGAACCACGAGTAATGTTTCCAGTGACCTTATGTGCAAGTAACTTTAGCAATGTGATTTTTCTTTGAGCGTCTTCATCCATAAAGCTGTGAAAACATGAATCCTCATAAAGAGAAGCCCTACAAGACTACCAAGACGTGAATCTCCAACAAACAGGGGTGCTTCTCCTTAACTAAATGAAGTAAGTGCTTCTTTATTTGATGGAGATGTCCATGTATTCCTCTGCATCAAAACGCGCCACCAAAATGGTCTTGAAACGTGCATGGTTTCCTTTTGTTAAGCTGTTCATCAATGTGGGAAAAGGCTGGAAGACCTTTGCTTACCACTAAGGAATACAGGAATTACGGTACCAGGAACCCCACCCCCAGGGCCCAGGCACCAATGAATGGGGAGGTGGGCTGCGTGGCTCTATCCCTGGGGCCCAGCCACGACTCACTGGGTGCCCAGGAGCCCACCCAAGGCACCCACAGTGCTATGGGACTACGGGGGGGAGCCTCAAGGCAACCACGGTCCCAGCCAGCACTGCTCTCGCACACAGGGAGCAGCTGGCAATGCAGCTCCCTGCGTACAAGAGAAATCCTTTCGTCTCTTTGCCTGCCCACAGACAGAAAGAGATGAAAACTCTGCTTCCAGCAAGCAGGAGCACTTTGACAGCTCTCGCTTGCTGGAAGCAGAGTTAGTGTTTGCTTTTGCTTGGCAGGAGTGGTCAGGTCCCATCAAGTAAAAGCAAACAGCTATCTCCCTATGGGCAACTCGCAGGAGGCAGCCCTGGGAGATGGCGTCCCCAGGGCCGGGGTCGTGTATAGCCCGAGAGTTGGGCAGCACGGCCCACTCCCAATTTTTAAAGTCATTTTGCCCCGGGGAGGTGGTGGTCCCCGGGGCTTTAAGGATGCCCGGGAGGAGTGAGGTTCTGCCCAGCTCCCCTTCTTTTCTAAAAATTAAGCCAGAGGGAGGTGGTGGTCTCCGTGGCTCATAAAGCCTTGGGGGATGGGGGGGGGGGGCAGTGTACCCCCTATTTATTTTTTTGTCCCCAGGATCTGGCCCCACCTGGGGGCTCTTGTCAAAACCTGCATGGTAGCCCGCGCTTGGCTACGCGGTCAGTAAATTCCTACCCCACCCCCTTCTCTTTTAAAAAAAAAATCTTTTTATTTGGGACTCCGCAGAAGCTGAGAGTCCCAAGATAAAGATTGTAGCACAGTGACTATCAGACTTGATATACAAATTTGGATTTCTTTTAATATCTCAAAAATGAAAGATTTACATCAAATAACAACAAGCATTGGCATAGCCAATAGATGTCAGTCTGCCTGATCAGCTGTCAACTCGCCCGTCAGAGAGCGAGCGTTCTGCTTAGCCTGCAATTTACAACACGACAAAATGGTTGTCCTGAGGGCATTAACTAGTCCACCTGGGAAGTAGCTGCAATGATGGCCTCCAATCTCACCTGCTTTTGCTGGGTCTGCAATGTGAAATTGTTCTTTAAAATGATTTTTTGTAGTATGAGGCCAAGGGTGAACACAGCAGACCGGAATCGTGTATATTTGTTCTTGATCTGAAACCGTAATTCTGTTTTCTTTTTATGTATTCTCTGAACGAGACTGTGAAATTGTCTGTTTGGACAGCATGCTGCGTCTATTTTAACAATCGTGCACTATGCACTGCCCTCCAGCGTTCAGTCTGCACATAATAAATCAAACCACGATTCGTGCGAGAGAAAAGTGAAGCTTTTTCATGCGAATGCTGAATGCTGAATTCTGTTCTTTTTGTAGATTAAATGTAGCGCAGCGTGAATTAACAGTTTGTTACTCCGCTAACGCACGTGACTGATGTCAGCTCCATTTCATGCACTCTCCCCCTCGCTGCATCTACTCAGAGAAACGCATGCTGCATCGAGCCAGTGCTCCCTCACTCTTAAAGAAAACAGGGGGCATGGTTTGATATTTTTCAGAACCACTAACAAAGTAAAAACATCATTGAGAATTGGGCTGGTCATTAAGTTTGTGAAGACAGTTTTTTATGCTTTTAGATTCACCATATAAGAGAGAATCAGCTTAGACAAGCTAAGCCTTTTAGAACAAAGATGCTATAATAGGCATTACGGTCATGCAGAACATACAGTTTCAATATAAAACAACAAGCATGAGGGAGCGTGGCGCGGCCCCTAAAGAGCAGGCAAATGCACTCGTGCTTGTACGGGTATCCGCCTTGCGGAAGCGAGCAGCAGCGGCGTGAGAGCCATATGTTGTCAATTACCACGCGCGCCAGTGCTTGCTCCCGCAAGGTGTATGCCAGCACAAGCATGAGTGTGGGGAAAAGGAGCAGACCGATGGCTAAAGGCCCTCCTAGAGCTGCCTAGGCGAGACCTAAAAAGCGTGATCTGTGAACCAAATGCGATCAGTCAGTCAAATTCGGTGTAATTCCATCCAGCGGTTCAGACTGCAGGTGTGTCTAAAGACTCTAGGGAAATAACATAGGAAACACACTCCCCCCCCCCCCCCCCCCCCCCCCCTGTTTTTCATAGCCCTCAATACACGGATCACTCCGAAACTTTCCATGCAGGACAAGAATCACTAAGGTACTTGTTTTGTTAAATTTCGTGAGGATTCGTCAAACGGTGGCAAAGATATACGCAAGTTAAACACTTTACCTATGGAAACATGGTTCTACCTATAACTAACTACTGGGACATACTCCTGGATGAAAGCAGTTTTAACGTGCTGTTAAAACATCACATGGCATTGTAAATAAACAAAAAGGCTTTCTAAACAATACTAGAGATTGAACGGTCTCTAAAATAAAAGGTAAAAAAGAAACCTCTCTTGGTTCAGCGTCCTCTCATTCTGATGGCATGCAGTCTCAAAAGTCACATGTAATGTCAGGGAGAGAATGGGAAACCTCAGTAATTATTTAGAATTACAGAAGCAGGCTTTACAAACTGATTGATGGGCAAAGTCACTGTCAAACAAAACGCTGTATTTGAATTCAGCACTATGCATTTGTGGGGGCTTTTGGATACTATGTGCTGGACTGGAGGGGCCTGTGAAACATGTCAACGGGTGTTTCTTCATGGATTTGCTGGATCATGCTAACCTCTCTTGTTGACAGGGCTGTTGCAAACATTTATGGCAGCATAAAGAAAGTGAAATTTTGCCACTTACCTCTAAAATGAGCCCATATTTGATGCTACCGTGGGGCAATTAGTCGCCCTTATGCCTTAGGTAGCTATGTAAAACAGTCTGTGATTGGCAGTTGCATCAGAGGTGATTCAAAGCGTAATTAATTTGGTGAAGACACTGGTTCTTGGCGAGACGGCCATGAGATCAGTTTGTTTGATTAAAAAGCAAATTCAGGTTTTGCCACTGTAAATGCTCAAGGTGTAAAGCACAAGAGTTAAGGGGAAGCAGTGAGACATTTCACGTTTTACTCCCATACTGATCCCTTGGAATACAACACACTGACCCAAGAACTCTAGTTATGTGCAACTCAGAAAAGTTATCAAGTGTGCATAACCTGCTGCAGATGACCTGATTCAACCAAAAGAAGGTTGCGCACATGGGCTATGCACAGCACCAAGATCTACATAGCACACAACCAAAGGTAATGCATTCAATACAGCCTCCAGCCTTTTTCATCTACGGAGTCCAAGACATAAACACTTCAAACATAAAAGCACTACATTTTAAAGAAATAATGCCTCACTGTACCTTTTCATAATGACTGGGCCATTCACTACTGTTTATGTTTCGCAAATTTCCTCGTTCTTCAATCTTGTAGTGCCTGATTTTCTGATCTTCGAGCCAGACCAAGAAGTTTCTAAATTCAGTTTCATCTGTTAAATAGAGTGAAGATGTAGAAAATAACTGTACTAGTCAGTCATCCTTAAGATACATTGGTTAATATTTGAGGGAAAATTAGTACATACACATCAGTGCAGGACAATTGAGAAGCTGAGTATGCGTTGGAGCAGGTGTATCCAACCAGTTGCTCGCAAGCTACCATTAGCTAGCAGAAACCTGCAGAGTAGCTCCCAGCCTGGAGTTCATTTTTAACTAACAGCCGCAATAAATAAGTGTTGCGTTTTCTTTTTAAACGTAAGGAAAGGCTATGTTTATTTTACATGATTATCAGGGTGCAGAATTCAGAGCCTGATAATGAGCAGTTCTCCAATCAGAAATATTACTCATGTGGGTCACAGAGGTTCAGAAATGAAGCACTAAGGTATTTAACTCTTAAATAAAAGTTGTTCTTAACTCAATATTGGAGCATGAAGACAAAATGCTTTCACTAAGAGAAAATTAAAATGGAAAGTTAACGTAATCATTAAGTTTACTCTTCTATTTCATTTTCTCCCAGTTCAAAGAGTCAATAAATTACACACAGCAGGCCTCTTGCTCCCAGTGGCTGGTAGACACACTGCCATAATTATAACTGAAAAATAGCTTTTTTTTTATTAAATGGGAGAAATTTAAAGTGCAGAAAAAGGTTCCATAAAGTGCAGACAAATTGTCCCTATTACAACCATTTTTCTGCACTTCAAATTTTTCCCATTTAAAAAAATGGTTGTATCTTTGTGTTTTACATGTAATGGTGCTACGTATGACAAAAGGTATGCCCTGTGCCACAAGTAAATACAACACAGGCTCTCAGTCACCCATACACATATATTTCCTTCAGTCACACACATGTTCATACATTCCCACAGACTATGCACTCACTGACGCACATGCAATAAGACATATCATAGTAGCCCCTAATCACAGTATTTTGTACAAACCATAGTATTGGACTCCATGGACATTTGGTTTAATTTCAATGAAGCTGTGGGAGTGGGTGTCTGACAACAATGCGAGTTTCACTGATCAGAAGTAGCTCTCAATACAGAAAGATTGGAGACACCTGGCTTGGAGTGAGTTAACATATGATAGATAGAAAGACTTCAACATTTCATGTAACATACTACTGTAGGAATATTAATTATTTTTAATAAATAGTTTAATATCCAATCCTGCACAAGATGAAAAATGTAACCTTATCCTGTAGAAAATTAAAAACATTCAGGCTTCCATTTCGAATTCTATAGAAATACCCTACAGGTATTTCGGCTCCTGGAGGTACATATACTTTGTGATTTGGACATTTGTAAAGCAGATTCCCTGTAAAGTTTAGCACTAATTATTAAACGACACGGGCATTCCCCAATTAGCCTTGATTTCAGAGTGTAAACATGTGTACTGTTGTAGACGTAAGCCATATTTGTATCACTTTATGAAATGCACAAGGATACTGCAGCATCCCATGTGTGTTGGGATTTACTGCTGGACAGGCACTGCTTAGAATATCCTGTAATGAAGCAGGCAGGTAAGGTAACAGAATGGCAGAAATAACAGAACCAGCTGATGTAGATTAAACTCTTTATGGGAATAGAGGGAGAAACTACTTATTTTATAGAATAAACTATCTTATATCATACATTATAAAGGTTCATGCAAACAGTGAGGGGTTCCATAACCATCATAACCATCTAGAGCATAGGTTCATTCAGCTCCACGAAACTCATGGTGTCAGAGCGCTTTAGAAATCCCCCTTAAGATAAGATAGGTCTTCAAACTGGGGGGGGGGGGGCGCAGCATCCCTTCAAAAGGGGGGGGCGTGCATTTCACCCCACCACTTTAACTTCTATTGTTGCTTCAAGGCGCGAGTCGTGTGTCACAGCCTGGGCTGCTGCAGCTCCAGCTCGTCTGAGAGTGTCTGGAGTCACAGGTCTTTAAAGGCCAGAGGCGCAACAGTTTGGGAGAGGGGGCTAATTCTTCCAGCAATAGGAAGAGTGGACATGTAGGGGCTCTAAGAAGGGGTGAAAAATTAACAAAGCCTGGTTAACGCGTAAATGCTCTTTTAAAGACCTGTGAAGTACTCATGTGCAGCTGGCAGCTCCAAAACGGTCTATGTGTGTGCCTGGGAAGCGGTCTCGGTCCGGATGACACACATGACGAAGCCCTTTGACCCTAACGCTCTTTGGTAATTGTTATTCTTTTTTATTTTAAGGCTTTATTTATCATTTCCAATAAATTGTGCACATCACGGAAGTTGACAATTTGCACGTCGCAATTGAAGTAAAAATTAAACAGTAGCATTGATACAACATGATGTAAAATCATAAAATGCAACCCTGGTCCAGGTCCTTTTCTGCGGATGGATGCCTGTGGGTTGGGTCTAGGTGTGGCATTAAAGAGGCATCTGGGGGTTGCGTCGGACCCTGTGGGCCCAGAGGGAGGGGGGTATTATGAAGTTGAGTGTGCAATAGTGGCATTACCGACTGCCACAACATGCGGATAGCTATGTCCCTTAATTATCAGTCATTGTCAGTCTTGTTGGAATGGGGCAAATTTGTACATAAGCCTGCCAAATGTCCTGAGGGTGGGATGTTGGCGGTTGCATTTGGGCATATAGTTCGCTGGTCGTATCACAAAAGACAAGACTCTTGAGCCAGTTTGTTATGGTAGGGTGATGTGTACCTCTCCAGTGTATGGTGACCTTGTGCTTCGTGAGTAGGAGTGTAATCGCAACAAATGTTCAGGTTTCCTTTGGGATATCATGCACGTATCCCAGCAATGCTAGCAGGGGGGTCAGGGGTCAGGGTTCAGTGTCGCATCTACCATCTGGCAGATGTGTGCAAAAAGGTCAGTCCAGTAACTGCCTACATGGGGGCACAGCCATGCCAGAGGCAGAAAATCTGCGTCGGCAGCATGACATTTGGAGCAGTTTGATGAGCAGGCGGAATCAATTGGTAATCGCTGTTCTTAATGTATTCATGTTTTGTTTTTAAATGAGCAATTCCTAGTAGATCGCGAATTGACCTACCTCAAGAATATCATTGAGGTAGGTTGCAATTTGCTGCCCATTACGAATGACAGCTATCCTAAGGATAGTGACCTGCTGAGGTCAGCAGACCACCATGTCAGGTGGTGGTGGCGGTGGGGGGGCTCGATGTGTAAAAAGGTTTAGATGGGGAGCTTGGCCGACAAAAGTTTAAGACCTCTGATCTAGAGATACAAGGCCTAATGCAGACTCCACTTATAAAGTCAGGGAACTCCCCTGTGACTTGCAATATTCTTTTAATGTATAGCAGAGAGTACTTAATTCATTATAATCACATTACTCTTCCCAAAAAGGACGAAATCTGTGGTGTTTCGCTCCATCCAATTTAAGCAATAGTATGGTTGCAGATATGTAGAATGAATGTGGAGTATATAGAATATTAAAACAACAAAATTTAGTTAGTAATCTGCAAAACCCTATTATAAGCAGTTTAATTTAAAGCACGTTAAAAGAAACAGTTTTTACATATTTGCTTACATGTAGAGAGAGGGAGTCCTGTTTAGTCAACTACTGCACAATCTTATCACACTCCTGTGTACATTTTCTGTTAGCTAATACATGTTCAAAAATGAAAAGCTATTCCTCTTTTACATTGTTCAAACAGCAGTTCTAATTTTGCTCTTTAACCTGTCTTGTGGTCAGACAGCCAACATTATGACAGCACACCTCAAATGTAATACGTTATTATAGTAGAGTAGCGACTTCATTTTCTTATTAAGGGTGACCAAGTTAGTCACAACAAGAATAACGAGAACACTGGAGAGATGTTTTCATACATATGTTGCAAACTTCAGGGAAGTACAAAAAAATTAAGAAAAACAGCAGACATTCCTAAAACTGCCTAATAACACAGAGTACATTTTTAGGTTGAGCCTAGCGCAGTGCGCATGCGCTGTCTAGGAGAGGGCCTCTTTGAATCACTCCAGACTTCCTGGAGACTTCTCTGTGTGGGTCGGACTCCTCCCACACATTCCATTGGCCTTTACGTGTGGCTTTCAATAAAGAAAGCACGCAAATGGCCAAAGACGGGTGTATGTCCCGCCTTTCCTCTAAACGTTCACTCCCATGGCCTTTGGGTCTCAGGAGCGAGCAGCGGCGCGCAGGCTGGCAGCTGGTCGTGAATCAGGTTACTACAACATAGCGTGGTTGCTTTCACTTTCGCTGCCCGGCTTGTTCCTCTTTGGAATTTACTCCTTCCTGTCCTGCCAAGTAAATAGCGATCTCTGCAGCGCAGAGGGTGTGGCTTCATGGTTAGGGCGGCCGACTTTTTGAAGCTGGGGATCCATGCTCGAGTCTCGGTGCCTGCTCAAGCATTCTGTGATTCTCCCTGAGCCGTAAAATGAATGTGTAATGTAGCATGTTTTTGCAAAGCGTTTTAGTACCTTCGAGTTTGCGCTATATTAAAGTGCAAAAATAAATAAACGACACAGAACATACCGCAGACAGGGGAAGAGTTTCCCAGCATTATTGCACTCTCTTGTATTTTGTTTTTTAACTGGGAAACCTAGGATATTGAAGGCACATGGTTAGGTAAAAAGTTAGTTTGCTTTCGCTGTAAAAGCGGAACTTTTAAAAGGTTTTGTTTGTTTTATGTTAGTTTTGGCACGTCAAACGTGTAGGTGTACTTTTAAGTAAGGGATGCCCTCAGCAGCACCCACTGAGTGAGCAGAGAGCTGGCCTCTGAGGGGCAGAATGGAGAAGTGATTGGCCTGACACTTTATGATCAAAATTAATTTATTGTTCATTAGGAGCGCATTAGCCCTTTCAGGCAAAGAGTTACTCTGTGCAGCTGTCTGACTCTACCAGGGAGACAATTATAGCACCTGTCACTTCCAGAGCCTGAATATTAACCAGATCTCGCAATCAGCCACAGAAATAAAACCATTAACATCAAAAATTTAGTAATTCCCTGAAAATATAAAAATATTCATAAACTGTCAAAAATTGAGGCTATGTATTTCATAAAACACTATACAAACACAGGACACCAAACAGAAATCACGATGCTTGGACTTTTTTTCCTTTTTAGAAGGCTAGCAGCTGTAAGGCATGCAAGTACCCAGATGTGAGACCTGCGTGTCAGGCTGACAGACCTCACAAGGAGGCTGATTTTCGCATAGTGCAGTGGCCCCATCTGAAACGTGAGGGCTGTGCTGTGCTGGATGCTCCGCGCTGTTTTTCCTCATCATTGCTAACTGATGGTGGAGGGTGCTTTCGAAATCACTCCAGACTTCTCCGTGTAGGTCGGACTCCTCCCACACATTCCATTGGCCTTGGTGTGTGGCTTTCAATAATGAAAGCACGAAAATGGCCAAAGACGGGTGCAAGTCCCACCTTTCCTCTAAACGTTCACTCCCATGGCCTTTGGGTCTCGGGAGCAAGCAGCTGCGTGCAGGCTGGCAGCTGGTCGTGGATCAGGTAACTAATTTAACATAGCGCGGTCGCTTTCACTTTCGCGGCTGCGCTGGTTTTCAACATGCACCCGAGTCCATGGGGCTTACCTGCCTTAATTAGTAGCCACACACTCAGCAGTGTGGCAGCTCCTGTAAGTGCTGGGCCTGTCGCTGAAAAGGTATGTGCAGCGAAGACTTCGAGGGCTCGGCAACCGGTCTGCTCGAGATCTGTTTTGACTGAACATGTTAACCAAGCAAGCCTAAAAGGAGGAGCTTTAAAACACTTCGGTTGGAGCCATTCTCTCACCTATCTCCGCCTACTGACGTTGGACCCCTTCAAAAAGCAGAGCAAAAGCTCCAAATGCAAGCTTTTTTCTTTTTGAGTTTTTCCACAAAATACATGAAGCATTGCGGTCTATTGAGAGTAGTTAATATATCCCCACCCCCGCCCCCATCATAATCCTAATCAGCCCTTGCTGTAAAATTGTAGCGGAAACCAGACCCCGTTCAAATTTAGAATGAATGATAGGCAGTCTGGGTTGTCTGCCACTGAGTCGTTCGCTCTTTCACTCTCCCTTTCATGTAAAAGAGAACTGTCTGGCAACAGTAAACATCCAAATACAGGTGTTAATTGTATAAGATTTTGACCTGTGTGTAATTAAAGTTTTATATTATTGGTGATCATATAATCTAATTTAATATCAGAGTACAAAACAGCGGCTATGATTAAGATTCCTAGTTTTCCATATTTTGTCACAAAAATTACATTTTTATATTATTGGTGATCATATAATCTATTTTAATATCAGAGTACAAAACAGCGGCTATGATTAAGATTCCTAGTTTTCCATATTTTGTCACAAAAAGTGTAAATTCTAAAATTGTTTTAAAGGCTGAGGTGGTAATTCATACCCTGGCATGCCACGGTTTAACGCTAGTAGTGTTTGCAGTTCTAGCTTTGAATCGGGGTTAGCACAAGGGTTGTGCTTGCCAATCGCACTGTGTGTTGGGATTACAAATGTGCAGCAGTTGACCCGTTGTTTCCCACATCGAGTCTCTTTTCTGCCAGTTTTCCACACTGACTGCACAGCCACACCATGAGCCCAACCCAGAACAGAAGGTTGCTCTGGACTGACCTTGCCGTTACTCACAAGTCTCTATCTGCTGTCTTAGCCTGCAGCAGTAGATGGTGAATGTTTGGCCTTGCCCTTGTAATCTTCCACCTAGTGGTCCTTTTTGTAATTCTATGGGTGGGGATAATCTGTGAGTGCGCGACAGTAAATCACTGCTAGTAACCTTGGTAATATTCCCATACAGCAGTTTCGCATGTAAATCTGTTGTGCACCATTTAGACTTAGTGCCTCCGTGCCATTGGATACGTTATCCCCTACACTAAAATCACACACAGCTGGATATCAATGTTATGCAGAAACTTTCCCTGACTTAAATATTGTGCCCTAAATATTAAATATGAAACCAATATAGTTCCACTGGTTTAGATGGTCTATTGATTTAAATGGGAACATTTTTTCTAAATAATATTTAGGGCTATAGCACTGATGTCAGACAATATTCTAACAACTGCACACCCTTTCATGTTTGGTGTTTGTTGACGATGATGCACAAAATCTGTTGTAGATCTGGTACACGGATGATGCAAGCAGGTTTTTCAATTAAACTCTGGAGAAGGGTGCCTGGTGAATAGAGGCGTGGGGGAGGAGGGATGGGACGCCTCGGACATTGGAAAGTACTTCACTGCGTTTTTTTTTTCATAGGCTGTTCAATACTCTAATGATGCAGTCCCACACAGAATGTTGTAGTACTGTTGACTTGCATCGATGCACTTGCCTTTCTGTCTGTGCATTAAAAAGCCTTGGAATGTGTCCATAAATGTGGCCTATGGCTAGCATGCATTCCTGAATCAAAGTGCATGACCCATTGTGTAATAATTGTATAGTTCTTCAATACCTGGTGGCACAGCACCCAGGATAATATGCTGCATGGCTAAACATTTAGAAGATCCCAAAGGCGAGGCCTAGTGGCTATGCTAATACTTGATGCCTAGCTCAGGAGTGGGGCCTACTCACCTAGTGAGATTTGAGTAGGGGTGCTTAGACTTCAAGTAATGAAGATTGCCAATTATCATCCTCCCAACCCCTCCCCCAATAAATCTTTAGTAATGCTAGGTTGCAACTAAGGATGTTGGATCAGCAGAAAACACTGGAACAAAATGCCTGCTTAGGTTATGTAATTAAATAAACATCTTAGCTGAAACTGCTCCTTTAATGCTGCAACCTAATTTGTCATGCTTGCCCTTGCCAACTCATTAGCATGTGAAACCTTTGTGATTTTGCAGTACCAACCTTTTTTTACCCACTCTGCAAGATAGTTCACACATTATGCAAACTTGCCACATTACTTCATCTTGTGAATCGCAAGCTATTAATTACAAACCTGAACGGGTGGAATTTGGATTCCTAAAAAAGGCCTTGTTTGTTGGGCTATATGTCTGCTGAGAAGTGTTGAGCGAACTAGACAATACAAAACCTACATTCCTGTAAGAAAAAGTGGGATTTCAAACCATTATTCTGGCCCGAGCAGGACATCAGAAAATTGCTGGTGCCTGGAAATTTGTAAGTTCACCCCAAAAACAGACGCATTTTAAAAAGTGCAAGCACTTATGCAGAGTTGCATAACTGGCACCTGGAATGGTGTGTTCTGCTAGTCCTTTCACACGTTTAAAATGATGTCATATGGCACTGGATAATTAATAAAGTGATAGCCCACAAAACGTCAAACCTGTTGTCTCAAAGACATGGAACATTAGTGAATGAGATGGTCGTTTTAGGAGATATGTAATAATCTCGGCACTTGCTCATCAGAATGCTTGCTGTTTCACATCATGATCAAGTTATGTGGCTATCGAGTAGAGCTATAGTCAAGATGTGGCCTTAATCACCAGTGCCAAAGTGTGGTCTCATGTACAATTTCCTCATGTGAAAGGGTTGGTAAAGGCACTTCCGGACAGATCAAAAGCTATCAGAATACTCAAGATAAATCTTCGATGCATCCACTACAGTTTAAATTTGTATTTTACTTGCTTTATAAATAAGCAACTTGTGACCAACAGCCACTTCAAAGCGCTGGCGAGTTTAGGAAATGCAATCCCCATCCTAGTTGATTCACACAGTATGTAAAAAAAAGATCAGTTTACTAATTATTACCAAATACTACCATAGGTGGGATTTAACTGCTCTCATGGGAGCCAAATACTGGTGGATTAACAGGCTTTTCTTTTTTTCCTGAACGTTAATAAGCTTGTTTGGTCCCTAACCTATAATGGCAGAGCCTTCCTGTTAATACGCTTGTTTGGTCCCTAACCTATAATGGCAGAGCCCCCTACTGTTTTAGGTTTAAATCTGTCCAGTACAAACAGGCTGACCTTGCTAGATCTCCGATTGCTGCTGCATAGACAGTTTAGGATCAGAGACTAAGTACTCTGGCCCACACCAGTGTTACTGTAAAGACAGTGCATAGAAAAACGTTTT
This sequence comes from Lissotriton helveticus, assembly GCF_964261635.1. Classification (NCBI taxonomy): domain Eukaryota; kingdom Metazoa; phylum Chordata; class Amphibia; order Caudata; family Salamandridae; genus Lissotriton; species Lissotriton helveticus. The sequence continues at coordinate 189,074,818 of NC_136070.1, read as the reverse complement.
TCTCTCTGCTGTTCTGAGCCAGTGCAAGTCTAGGATAGCCGAACAATATGGCATGATTTCTTTGTTAAGGGAGAATTGTGCTGCTTAGCTTTACAGTTTTAGGATATCCTTCTTTGAGTCATTAGCATAGATGATGCTATAGTAAATCAATCACATCAGAGGACTGACAAGTTCGATATGGTTGTGTGCCTGCTGCAATGAAGGATCCTTCTCACCAACATACCACCAGTTTTGTGGTCACTGTTGTACTTCCGTTGCTAAGGAAAAGTTCAGCATCAAGTCATGCTCCAAGGTTTGCCATGTAGTTGCCCATCAGTGAACCTCCAACTTCACATAACATTTGGAAATTATCTTATCCCTGCCTCTCCATTGTAGTGTAGTTCCTATATTCCCAATAGGCTCTGCGCATTGGAATAACAAATCCTGTAGATTAGACGTAGGACTGAGGTCGACTGGGTCTCTACCGAATCTATTAGACTTAATTGCGAGTGCCAGCTAGCTCAGAGGTCACTAGAAACTTTCTCGAATTCACAAGAAGGGATTCGTTTCTGACAACCGCATAAACATGACAACTTTGTTTCCCAAGAATAAGAAATCAATCTCTAGAGTCGCGGAAACAATAGATAGCTATTTTACTCAGTCAATCGTGCATGCTTCGTTTCACCAGAGGTGCTAAGAAAATAGAGAGACGGGCGTTTTCAATAAAAAAGTATTTATTGAACATTCTTCTTTCTCAAGCATAAGAAATGTACTGCTACAATCGTAATACTGGTTATAAAGTACAAGGCATATAATACGATAAGTATTATAAAGTAGTACTGTAAAAGCATGATATGGTTTCTAAGCCATAAATTGCTTAAAACATAAAATACATGGAATGATAAAATAATGACTAAAAGTACTCAACTGGTGCTTCTAAAATATGCCTACCCCGGTGTACCTAACCTAAGTCTAGTACAAGGGAAGAAGTAAGAGAGGAGTAGCTTAAGTTTAGTATTTCTCTGCCAAGAGTCTGTCCAAGAATTCTCTATGGGTCTAATCAGCTCCGTACCTTGGTTTAGAATGAAGGAGGTCTTGTATTTCTCACTCAGGACTCCATTTCCCAGCAACCCGCAAGGGTAGCCTGGAAACACTGGAGCTGGATTTCTCGGCAGGAGAAAAGACAGCGTCTCTCAGTGAGTCAGCTGGAGGGTCGGCTCCTTCGGCACTTGCGGCTGCAGGGTGTCAGGCAAGTAGTTAGTCGATCTGCTCCAAACCACTGTGTGTTTGTCTGGGCAAATGTAGGCATATTTATACTTTGAAGGTGCCGAGTTTGACGTATGATTGGACTGAACGTCATCAACGACTCAGTTCTTCGAAAACTCCATGATTTCCTAGATAAATTAGTATTCAGGCAAGGGGAAGTCCCTAGCTGCTGAAGGCAGGTTTCTCTAAGAAATCGTTGTTGATTCTTGGAACTTAGTGGAAGTAGCAATGCCGTATTTGGGCTGCATAGACTCAGTCTAAATATGGTAATGATTTCTATGCCTATATAAGGATCGGATAATCTATACCTATATAAGGTCATGAATCGGGAAAATTTACACTATGGTCCTATATTCATTTACAACACCATAATACTAATGACTCCCTCTGTCTTAAAGGCATTAAAAAGTTGCCCTACACAAAACCAAGTGCAAAAAACACATTGTTTGCTATGAATTGCCCCTCAATGACTTATCCTTATTTCCACATCAACATACATATCAGTATGAAAAAAAGTTAGCTTTAACATACAACAGTTACATGGGGGATTACATTGCATCAAGCCTGCATATTTGCCTTACAATGTCACTGAAGATAGCAGTCTACTCAGGCAAGACAAAAGGACAACTGTACAACCAGGTGGACAGAAATAAAGGTCTAAGACCTTTACGCATGCATTCTTACACACACACCTACCTGAAGATATCACTAACATGATGTAACAATTACTTTTCATATTAATATACACAAATTATTACTGAAAAATACACTGGACAAGCCGACCTTGAATATACAAACAAAAATGGAACGGTTTCCCAGCCTCAAAGCTCTGTCTTTTGGCTCTGCTAGGGTAAGGACTGTTCAAATCCCTGTAAGTGTGGTGCCTTGCTTGCATCATATGTGGCACATGTATAAAGGGTGATTGCTTGTTGTCAATGGTTAATTTTTAAAAAGCATAAGTGCTGGGGCTCTCGTCACGAGGCAGCTAGCAGCAGCCCACTTCTCCTGTTAGTGGCGCCTAAAACAGAACCAACTACTAACCATGAAAATGGGATGGAAATGTGATCTACAGGCTGGTGCTGCAGACTTCGGAGCTGGGAAATCAGGTTCGATTCTTGGCATCGGCTCAACATCCTGTTATTCTGGACAAATCATTCAATCTCCCACTAAAGGAATATGTCCTTAACTGGTGCTCATGAAAAGCGCTGGTGTTCATGATTAAATGCCAGGTGCTGAGTCCCGGAAACCACTAGATCAAATTAAGCACCGTTTGTGGTACACTTGGTGAATGGTGAAGTTTATTTGGATTCCCTGCAGTAGAAGATAGCATCTTTCTTCTGCAAAGCTTTTGCTACCAGGACGTCTTCTCCAGAACGTGTTTTTTACATTGTGGGTTTGGGAGGAGGATGCAACCAATTATTTTCCTCAGTGTAGGCATTTCCCTTTCTGAGTAAAGCCACTCAAGTACCCTATTTCTGTGGTGGCGTTAGTTCTCTATGCAAGTAGAACAGATGGGGTGGTCATTCAAAGCTTTCATTATCACCTGGACCATTCTGTGACAAAGAAATCTTACTTGCTTGCATGCACAAGGTACTGGACTACAAAGCAAGGAGGCTTCAACCTGATAAAAGCCTTGTTAACTGTTGATTCGCCGAGTAGAACTCTTGACAGACTTACATGGCCCATGACATTCCCATTGCCAGGTGGCCAGGAAAAGAAGACAAAAGAAAGCATCATCTGGGTCATTGGGCTGCATCACTACCTTTCTTACACAAGCATAACCTATCCCACACTTACAGAATGCATGCAATGCCTTTTCACAATTTCGTAAGACTCTAGAGTAACGTCCCTTCATGTCACTGAGGGGGGTTAGGTCTGTTAGCTGCACAGAGTTAAGTGATTCCGGCATCACCTGAACTAAGCTTCCTAGCCCAAGTTACCAATGTACTTCAGAACCTCATGACATTGGAAGGTAGATGGATAGACAGTTAGAACTCTGCTGTTGCAGGTCTTAATATCAGTGACGAAACAATCCAGACCATGTGTACCTATTTTCAACCTATATTGACATTGTAGGTTTCCTCACAAGGTCTTGCATTTCATTTCTTTGTTATGTTGTCTCGCTAGGTGGATCTGGAAAAGTCTTAATTTGGGTCCACTTATGGATACATTGTTGTGAAAATAAAAGTACACTGTCTGGTTTGCTTAATAATGCAGCCATTTCTTTGTATTATTTATTTGATTTATATTTGTAACTTTTGTTTTTATTGATTGTTTTTCTATTTCGACTTTTACTCTGCAAACTGTGTGGGTTGCCTATAGTGCACTTTTCCTTGGTGGCAGTCTTTATTCAGATTAACAGCGTCATATGGGGCAACAATTCATGTAGGCCACTCCCAAAACTCAGCATTTTGTGCGGTCTCGAAGCAGTAACAGGTTTAGCTCCCCTAGGCTAGCTTTACTTCCAGAGGTGCAGCGCATTCTGTACATACATCCCGCAAGGAGAGTTAGACTACTGACTCCCCCCCCCCCCACCACCACCACCACCCTCCTCCTCCTCTTTCCCCGATCCCCTCTTTTTTTCTAGCTGGCTGCACAGGCAGGTATTTTCCATCTTTTGACATGCAGTGTCCCATAAATTGTGATCAACGGCTGGTGCCTTCGTTTAACTTCATCTTTTTGATTAACTCCAGTTGTCCAACCGTGCTAGTAAGTTTTCCCATGTGTTTTATTCCCTAGTCTCTGTTTTGTCCTAGCTCGTTGAATTCGCCTTTGTGTTATATTTCACTCTAGCACTCTACATTGTGATGTTTATTTAGAAACTCCTTCTGTCTCCGATGGTGGCCTGTGTAGCACTTATTCGCTTCAGGTAGTTTTTCTCGCCTGGGCTGTATTTTTGGGTGTGATTCGAGTGTGTCTTTCGCCTTGCCTATTTTTCAATTCCTTACTCTTCTAAACCCTTACAGGTGTCATTGGTGCTTGTGGCCAGGACTTATCTCTGTATATTTAATTCTGTGTCCTACAACAGAAATCTCTAGGTAAGCCCCATTGGTGACGTGCATTTTCTTTTGTAGGTCGCTCTTTCTAAATGTCTTGACACTCTGTCCTGATGATGGCTGGTGAAGTAAAGCATAGGGGTTGAAACAAATGCAATTCTCTAATAGGGACTGCCATAGTTCGATTAATACCCATCTCTCAGATTTGAAAAGTCTGTCATTTGAGAGACCTCTTTGCATGAATTGCTTCTACAATACAGCCCATTATCTTTAGTTTTCATGTTTTCCTTAATTCTTTTACCGGACGTTTCACCTGTCCTTCAGTGAGGTAGTCAAACTCTTTGCATTGCAACATTGCTATTCATTGCGACTGTTGCAAAAATCTCACTTTATTAATTCATTTTTTAAGATTGTGACTCATAAATCTCAATGTATTCATTCACTCTCACTCTGTTGTGGGCATAGACTTATTTAATTCATTTCATTTATTTAGATCCCGGTTTCAATTTTGACATTTTTTTCTCCTACTTAACTGTTTGATATGTCCAGCTTCCTAGCTCTGGTGGTTGTAGGGGTATTTCCATTTAAAGTGGAGACAGTCTCAGTGCAAACTGGTGAAGCCATGACTCAGTGGTCGCCTTTGTCATGGGAAAAATCACAAATGCACCTAACAGATTCTGAAAATCAGGCCCTGAACTATTAGTCACCATTGGGACTCCATTGTTTGCGCACGTCAACTAGTGAATCTGTCCATATTAAAATAATTTGGTGCCTAACGCCAGAGACTATGGACTGTGTCTCAACAGAAACTGGTGATTGGACCTTGATCAGTATTGACCTTTTGACTAGATCTTCATGACACCAGTGACCTCATTGGCATTGTGTTCTTAATGACTGGGGTGACTTACTGGGCTTTGGGGACTGTGGCAGCAGATTTTTCCCCATGAATACCAAAAACCTCAGCAGCTAAGACTTACGACCAGGGGGGTGTCCATTACGCTACCCAAAAGTGGGCTCGTAAAAGAATTCGAGTGGAAGTCCTTGTATATAAATCTGCTGAACAAGCAACAAGATACCTGATGAGTCACAAAGAGCCCAGAGTCAATATGAGCACAGCCCTTGGTTATAATATTGGCCATTCGCTAATGTTATAGGAGAATTAGTGTGAAGCACATAGAAGTTAGAAAAAAATCTGGTGTTGTGTTTAGGCCCCAGAAGATGCTATACCTGGTTATTTGGTTTAAGGTGTTCATTCGAGTTTTAACTTCTCTATTGATCAACATGTAATACAAATCTGTTTCTAGAAAAATACAGCAAAGCCTGGACTATGAAGTTAAGATTCTTTACTGTGCCATTGGTGTATATACTTCCTGAAATCTCCTAAACAAAGCCTTTAGTACTCGCCTTGCAACCTACAGACAAGAGTCCGAAGAGATTAATCTGGTTATCAAACTGGAGTGCAACATTATTGTGACAATAGGTAAACAATGGTAAACCACAATATTCACCAAGCACCCTTGCTAGTATCATCCGACTGCTTGAAACCCACAAGAAAGAACATCCCACTCAAACCGGCTCAACACATATCAAAGCAGATGGTCAAGATGTGGTATGCAGGAGTTTGCTTTATACTGTATTTATACACACTGCTCAGATTATCATAAGGTATTTATATTATAGTGTTGTGCTTGCACATTTTGTCTTGCTCTAGTAACTAGCATTCTTTGTTTACGAGATTCAGAGGATTCTGCATTTGGACATAGGGGATTCATTCTGGAGGCTTGCTGTTTGAGCTACTCATTTAATTGTGTGCCAATATGCAGTTAATAAACATACATACATTTGAAAGAACGCAGTTGAGCAAGAGTCTTATTTGTGAACCTAAACATGTTGGCAACAAGGAGGATGAGAGATGCTACCTTGCCGGAGCCTGTTTGTTTTTGGCTCACAATGTGTGGAAAGTTGCTGTTTATTGCAGTCTCCATTCACGACCCAGCATTAATTTAGTACCACAGAGTATAAATATTGGTAGTCCAGACTTCGCAATCCGGTACAGTGTTATTTCTATGGAGCTTGCGCAGAACTGGACATGGAGTCAGCGATCTTGTGCGAGACCTAAATGGCGCGCAGTTAAGGTAGGAGCGCTTAATACATTGCCTAGAGAATATGTGTCGCCATTTTGACGAGTTAGTCAGGCATATTTAATGGGAGATTGGTTTTTTTTGCTAATTTGCATGCATGAATCGTGGTACCACTTTGCTTTAAAGGTGATATTAAAGAATTCATCACAGGAGTGTTCACCATGGGGATCCTCTGGGACATATCACAGAAGGTGTGGCAACACAGGTACACACTTGTATGTGTTTTTGTATCAGTACGAAGAGTATTTTTACAAAACTTTGAAATTAGTAACCTAAAGTAAGGTGACTTTTTTTGTATTTTACATGGCAAGTGGGAGTTACACTCCACAAAACCCACAGTTTCTGCAAAATCCAGACTAGTGCAACAATGGAAACATTGGTTTTTGAAAATTACTTAGTGGCGATTGATGCGTCAAAATATTAAGAAGCTCACAACTTAGCTCTTTTATTTAATTGCCTGTGTACTGAGGGGCAAAAAGTTTTTGAACAATCGCCAGAGTTACTGTCATCAGAGGATGAGAGGGATATGAGGATTGTGTATATCGATGTGCAACGTAGGCTTGCAAAACACTTTGTGGATGAACCAAGTGTTGTGGTGGAGCAATTACATTTTCATTCCCCTAACAGGCCACTTGTGAGAACATTGATCAATATGTTGCTTCTTTGCGAATATTAGGAAGTTCTTATAAATTTGTAAACTGTTTTGATCAATATATACGTGATCAAATTGTTCTAAACTGTGCATCTAGGAAAGTACAAGAGCATAATTTGGGTTGCACAAATCCTTTACTTGAGTTAACTATTACAATTGCTAAGAGCATAGAATGATCAGCTGAGTCAGTAAAAGTAATGGCTAGAGAAGTAACGGATCTGGTGCATAAAACCATTAGTGTGATTGGACGCAATGTTACTACATACCCCTCGAGTGTAAGGATGATAACAGCCACTAATGGAGACAGTTTTGCCATGTTTTGAGATACTTGTAACAATGCTTATCCTGAAATGTAAATGTGAATGTGATGATTATCACAAGTTTGTTTTTATGTTTAGTAAAAAGAAGTTTAAAAAAAACAGTCTAATTAACAAAACCAAAGACATTAATACTAAAAACCTAGATAATGTTTTTTCTAAATAAATCTTATTACAGACGTGAATCAATATCACATATTGATTGTACAAGTAGTTGTCCTGCTCAAGGAAAAAGATGTAAAAAATGTAAGAACTGGACATTTCATGAGCATGTGCAGAAACATATGCCCATCAGTTAAAGTTAGTAGTGTTCATAGTGAAAAGGGGGATAATAGTAATCTTAGTGGGAGACAGTGTTAAAATTTAGAAAAGAAAGAAAATGTATTTTTGACAGTTTGTGTTAATAATAAGGATGTCATTGCAAAGCAGAGAGGCACTTATTACTCAGTAGCTATAGACAACATTGATCTAAGTAGTATGATTGATTCAGGTTCTCCCGTAACAATGTTGGCTGAATCAAATTTTAAGAAATTTTGGTGACACACAATTTTGAGAAAGACATATTAACGCTGTTGCAAATGGGTAGAATGATAGTGTTTTAAGGATTCTCTAATTTTTTCAGGTAACAAAACCTTCACTAAGATTTATGTGGCTGTAAATGGTAGTGACATTTTGGAATGGGTGGATCAAGGGAATAATTTTAAGATCTGCCAGAGATACTCCTGTTGTGCTAACCCAAAGTATAAATAATGATATTGACTTAATTTTGGATAAGTACAAGGATGTGTTGTCTGAAAAAATGGGTTTGAATCTGGATTCAAACATAAAATAATTGTAAAGGAAAATACAGTTCCTATTGCGCATAAGGTCTAGCAAGTCCTTTTGAGTTAAAGAAACATTTGGTAGATTATTGTGCAGATGGCATAATACCATCAGTAAATTTGTCTGAATGGGTCATCACAGTTGTTGTAGCAAATAGAAAGGGGGACATTCTAGTTGCCTGCCGGTCTCTTAAATAACGTTTTAGTACATTGCTACCAGTTATCTAAAGTTCAAGAATTGATCACTTTAGTGGATGGAGCCAAATGTTTCAGTTCTATTGATACATGATCTGCTTATCACCAGTTACCGTTAGAAGAAAAGTCACATGCATGGACTACATTTATTAAACCTTTTGCTGCATATAAATATTTGTGAGTGCGGTTTGGCTTAGCCTCTGTGGCCAATGTTTTGTTTATTTCAAGATGTATCTTGTGCATATGCTTTCCAAGACTACATCCTTATTTTTGCATAGAATGTTGCTGAACACAACCAAAGCTTAGTAACAATATTGTAGATTTTGAAACATGGTACGATTATTTCGAAAAAAACCAAAGTAAAGTTTTAACAGATTCAGTCGAGTACTTGGGTCATAGGATTTCTGCACAAGGTATTTGACCAAAGCATGATTTCATCAAAGCACTCAATGAAGCTCTTAGCCCTCAGGATAAGGACCAGTTAAAATCTTTGATTGGCTCAAGTGATTATCACTCCTGTTTTTAACAGGGATACTATGGAACCTCTTAAAAAATGCTTGGGGAAAAAAGAGACGCTATTATGGGCTGAAAAAGAACCATGTTTTTAATAACAAAATATATTAGGTCTAATGTTCCTGCACTTCAAACGTATTTCATGATATGAATGCACCGTCACTGTTGATGCTAGTGAGATTGGTACAAGTGTTATTTTATCTCAGAGTCGGCCAAAATGAGAAAATTATTGCTTTTGCATCAAGTTTTGAAAGATGTTGAGAATAGATACCGCACTATTGAAAGAGTAACCTTAGCCTGCACATAGGGAGTAGAGAAGTTTAAAACGCATTTGTGGGGTCCATGATTCATATTATGTACCAAACACAAACTTTTGACATATATATTAGGTGAAAATGGTGGTGTGATGCTTCTTCAAGATTAGTTTATTTGTTCTCAAAATTGCAAAGGTATAATTTTGAAACTTGGTATTTAGCATGTAGTGCAAATGGGGGCAGATTGTTTATTTCGTCTACCTTTGCAAAATGTGATTGGTGACGTGGATTGTCTAGATGAACGTCAAGAGTAAAATTATTGCCACCTAGAAGGTTCAACCTTGTTGCATGAATAGAATGATATTTCTTAAGATGTCGAAGGAAATTCTTCTGAAAACTTGTCTGCTACAGGACCAACCTTTGGTCGATGCAGTTCTAGAAGGTTCCATTTCTTCCCCTGAACCAGTTCTAGTAGGTGATGATTTAAGTTCACAAAAACTGTAAATCAATGCAATGGAGTTGTCACACAGGTTGGTCATGTGAAAAAACTGATCTGAAAGAAATTGAAATGTAATATATTTTATTTATTAGGGTTATTTAAAGGGGATGGTTTTGTAGTAGGCATGTGTGTTTAATATTGTATTTATATACACTATTATGAGGTATTTAAGCTATAGCGTAGTGCTCGCGTATTTTGTCTTCTGCTGGTTACTAGAATTCTTTGTTTAGAATCTTCAGAGTCATCGACAGTTGGAGATGGGAGATTTGGTCTGGAGGCTTGATGTTTCATGGACCCCCTCTAACTGGGTGATAAGAGGTAGTTACTAAACTTAATTACATTTGAAAGAGCGCGGTGGAACAAGAGTCGCATTTGCAAAACCCAACACAGGAAAAAAAAAAAAGCCTCTTCTCTTAAAAAAGGTTATATAGGATACAAAAGCGGGTGATTCCAGTAATCTATGACACATTTTGTTTGGCAGGTTGGTAACTAGAAGTAAAATGCAGGTGACACTCATCAAATGTGGTTAAGTTGACAAGCATGAAGAAATACCTGATTATTTTTTATATTTTAAAGACACATCAATCAATCAATTGGTACTTTAAGCACGCTACTCACCCGCGAGGGTCTCAAGGCGCTGGGGTGAGGGAGGGGAGCAGCTCCGGTCAGTCGAAGAGCCAGGTCTTGGGGGTTTTCCTGAAGATATGCAGGGTAGGGGAGCGTCTGATGTCGATCAGGAGCTTGTTCCAGGTCTTGGTCGCGATGTAGGAGAAGGTTCTTCCACCCGTTCTTGCTCTGCAAGGGGGTTTGGCTAGGGCGTGGTTGGCGGATCAGAGGTTTCTCTTGGGTAAGTGGAAGGAGTGTATCGTTGAGATATTGAGGTCCTATGTTGTGGAGGCATTTGTAGGCGTGGGGGAGTATCTTGAAAGTTACTCTTCTTGATGGGGAGCCACTGGAGGTTTCGCAGGTGTTGGGTGGTGTATTCCTGTCGAGGGATGCGGAGGACGAGTCTGGCTGCTGTGTTCTGTATTGTCTGTAGTTTGCGAAGCAGAGATTTGTTAATCCCGGAATAGAGGGTGTTTCCTTAGTCCAGACTGCTGGTTCTGAGTGTGTGGGTGACGGTCTTCCTTGACTCGGGGGGGGGGGGGGTCCATTTGAAGGTCTTCCGGAGAATGAGGAGGGTGTTGAAGCATGAGGAGGCAACTGCGTTGACCTGTCAGGTCATGAAGAGGGAGGAGTGGAGTACAATGCTGAGGTTCCGGACATGGTCCGTCGGGGTTGGGGGGCTGCCAGGGGTTGTCCCATGCAGTGGGGACTGTCTGAGGACGAGGACCTCCGTCTTCTCCGAATTGAGCTTCAAGCAGCTGCTGCTCATCCAGGATACGACATCCTTCATTCCTTTCTTGAAGTCTAGTGGTAATGGGGTCCTTGGTGTGGGAGAGGATGAGCTGGGTGTCTTCGTCGTAGGATACTACGCTGAGTCCGTGCTGTCCGACGATAGCGGCGATGAGGGTCATGTAGATGTTGAAGAGCGTAGGGCTGGGCGATGATCCTGGGTTACTCCGCAGATCTCTGTTGGTTTGGAGAGGAAGGGTGGAAGTCTGATTCTTTGAGTTCTGCTGGTTAGGAAGGAGCTGAGCCAGCCAAGGGTGGTTCCCTCTATGCCGGCGTTGTGGAAACTGGCAGTGAGTGTACGGTGGGAGACGGTGTAGAAGGCTCCAGAGAGGTCGAGTAGGAACAGTGCGGAGGTGTCCTTGGTTGGGATGTTGTCTGTAGTGGCGAGTAGAGCGGTCTCAGTGCTGTGGTTGCTGCAGAATCTGGATTGGGTGGGGTCGAGGATAGAGTTTTCTTTGATGAATTTTGTTAGTTGGGCGGTGACAGTCTTCTCTGTGAATTTGGCCGCGAAGGGGAGGAGGTGGATGGGTTGGTAGTTCTTGAGCTCCGAAGGATCTGCTGAGAGCTTCTTGAGTAGGGGCTTGACTTCTGCGCGTTTCCAGTCATCAGGGAAAGTGCCGGTTTCAAAGGTGGTGTGTCGTAGTTCCGGTGCGATGGCGGCGCTCTGTGAAAGATGTGTGAGGGGCAGGGGTCCATGAGTGGATGTCTTTCATGGTCGCTGCGGCGTCTTCGGCGGTGATTGGGGCCTAGGAGATGGTGGGCTGGCTGGCATTGCTGGATGGGGGAGTGGTTTCAGAGTCCGGTGTCTGGCCGCTGAAGTTGTCCTAGAGGCCCTTGATTTTCAGATGGAAGTAGGATCCAAGTTTGTTGCCGAGGTCCTGGGAGGGGGTGATGTCCGTGGTTTCACTGGGGGGGGGAGGAAGGGGTGAAGTCCCGGATGACGCTTAAGAGTTCCTTTGAGTTGCTGGAGTTGACGCGGATTTTGTTCTGGATGAAGGTCCTTTTGGTGGATTTGATGCATTGGTGGTATTCTGTCATGGCGTTCTTGTAGGAGATGCGATCTTCAGAGGATTTGCTGTTTCTCCAGTTCTTCTCGAGACGTTTTCAGGTGCGTCTGGATTCTTGAAAGTGGGGGGTGAACCAGGTGGCTTTTCTGGGGCACTGTCTGTCGGGGCTACATAGGAGTGCAAGCTCATCTGCGCAGTTGGTGATCCATCTGCGACGTTATTTGGCCTCGAGGTTGTCGTTGGTTGAGGTGGAGGGGGCATCACAGTTGAGTGAGGAGGTGAGATGCTTCTCAGTGACCTTGCTCCAGTTCCTTCGCGGGTGGGGTGCTGGTTTGGGGGGGGTGGATTTGTCGACGTGGAAGTGAACACAGTGGTGGTCCATCTAGGGGGGTTGTGTGGAGTGGCTGAAGTGGATGTTGTTCCCTTCTGCGAAGATGGGGTGGAGGGTGTGTTCCGTCTTGTGAGTGAGGGTGGTGACAAGTTGTTTCAGTCCGAGGTTGGCGAGGTTGTCCAGGAGGGTGGCGGTGTTGGGGTTGCTGAGGTGGAAGTGGAGGTTCTCCGATGAGTATGTAGTACAAGGAGGCCAACGATGGTAGTGGTAAACGCATTTCTAAGTCCGGAAGGTCTGTAGGCGAGGGTGCCTCGTAGGGTCGTTCTGGGGCTGGTCTGGATCTGGAAGTGGACTTGTTTGGTGGTGGGCAGGCTGACAATCTGAGTTGGAGGTGGTGAGTAAGAGGGAGCTTGTGTGCAATGGCAAGTCCTCATCTTGGGCGGTCCTTGCTCTGGATCTTGTATACGTCAGGGAAGGCGGTGGCAGTGGCGATGTCAGGGGCGGAGGTGGAGTTAGTACAAGTTTCTGTGAAGAAGGTGAAGTCTGGCGAGAGGGTGTCAAGGACGTCTCAGATCTCTACAGCGTGTCTGTGCAGGGAGCGCACGTTGAGAAGGATGCACCTCAGCCAGGGCCACATAAGAGTGATTCATGTTAAACTGATTCCCTTGGAGACTTAAGGCTGTTTCAAAAGATTCAGGTTCAGGGGGCCGATGTTGGCAAAATAGCTAACTTAAGTGTAGGTTGTGGTCTTCTAATAATTTCAGAATAACCGTTCGAGCAATGATGACATGGAACCTCAGTCCTGCCAAGTGTCACACATCAGGCGTGACGCTAACACATTTCAGTGTGGTGTTCCCGCATCACAGCACTGAAATGCATTGTCACGCATGTTGACAGCGCTGAAACTGACTGCCTTAGCCTACGCCAGGTGCTAGTGCGCACGCTGATGCCTCTGACACCTGTGTGATGCGCCCAGCCGGGCCGCAGCAGACTTAACTTTGCAGCAGGCTCAGATGTATCTTAACAGTTAAAGATCAGACTGGTGCACTGCTCTCAGTGCTACAATATTACATTCGATCTCCCCTGCCGCCTCAGACGCGGGTGGGGCCTGCGCGCCGCAGTTAAGTTATGTGGCAACTTGGCCGTGGCGCCGTGTGGCGACGCGACGTTACGTCCGGCTTACAAGGTGCGCGCCGGGAGTTAAATTTAATGAAATTGGAGTGAGGCCGGCTGACAATGGTTAGCGCTGCTGTGGCGCCGGAATCATGGGGCTCGGCTGCCTTGCAACACCGCTGATCATCGTACTGGCTGCTGCACGGCCGAGCCCTCCGCGCCTTTTATGGCCAGGCTTCCATCGAAAACTTATTTCCGAGCCGGGAGCTTGGCCGGGCCCAGTGAGGGTGCTGCAGCCCGAGCCAGTGACCTTCACATCATGGAGTTAAAGAGACCGATTGCAGTGTGGGGGTACAGGCAATCGGCAGAGTCGTGGCTATTCTCTTAGGAGTTCGAGCTGTCTGGAAGCTCTCTGCATAACCAATGGGACCTGCTTTCCCCGGCCGGCGTTATCTTATACACAACGCAAAAGGCTGCTGCACACAGAATGAGAAACATCAAGATAAAGATCAGCAGGACCAGCTGGGTGAGTCCGCTCCTCCCCGTTTTCACTCACAGATTCACTGGCAGCATGTGTGCTAATTATATCCCCTTACTTCCTAGATATCATTTTTTTTTAAAAAGCGTTACTGTTAGTACTGCCACTTTTGTCTTCCTTTCTCAAAGATTTACTTTGTTGCCGCTAATATTTTCAAGCCGAGTTTATCAGTTTAAAATAAATCAAACTGATCTGTGTAAATATAGAATTTATAAAGAACGATATTTTTTAATCCAAAATACTTTGTGCTCTGCGCTGTATTGCTTGTCTCCAAGTCTGTGGAGGACTCAGGAGGTGTGCGGCAATTCCTCGATTGGCGCAGTGGTAAAGTTGAAGTCTGTTCAGACTGTAGCACTAGCCATCCGAGTCTGTTTTAGTTTCTTATTATGTAGTCAGGCTGCTTGCCTTCCTCGACTGTAACTTTGACTTGCTGGCCTCAAGAGATGCAGTGACTCATTCAATAACTTCGCTTTCTGCAATTTTCAGGTTTGGGTTGAGGTTTCAGCAGGGCTGGCTGTTCCTTTCATCCTTTTGATGACGTTTTAACTCAGCACCATTGTTGAGCTGGATTAGCAAGTGTGCCTGACTCAGAGAACAGCGTATAGTTGTTGGTCAATGGGGCTGACTTAAACTACGTTAGAGCTAACGTTTAGTTTGGGGCTTGCACTTTCTCAGCCGGTATTTATGTCTTACAGCCTCCTTCCTAGGTTGGGGACACGTGCATTATGTCGTCTATTTCACTTGGGCCAGAGTTCTGGCGCATGCAAAAGAAGCATACATTCCAGCCCCTCACCAAAGGCCCACTAGCGTTGCAGCAGGCAGCAGCAGTGTCTTTTCTGGTGTGCTCAAGGCTACCGTGGCCAGGTGAAGAGAGCAGTCGGCCTGCTGCATCCTAGCGCCAGATATCTTAGGGACAACTCCAACGACGTCAAGTCTGCAGCTAGCAGACTCTCATGCAGGTGGATTTACGGCAGCCCTGAGACGGGCCCTCAGCACAAGCACCACTGCGACGTCACCAGTGAAGCACTCTGCCAGGCAGACTCGCTCCTCCAGGCACTTGTGAGCTGGCAGCCTGGGGGAGTCGTGCACTAAGTCTCTCTGATTCTGTACTTAAGTTCCCTCTGAACGCTGCTAGCATATATTTTAACAGTAGTAGACCGCAATTCCAATTAGTTTACACCAAAATGAGTCGGAGACATAGTTTTCTTAGTTTATATTTCACTCATTTGAAATGCACAAAAATGTCATGCGTGTAGGTTAACTTGTTTATTTATTTATTTTATTTTATTTTGAAAGTTTTATATAGCGCGGACAAGATCCTTGCGGATATCAGAGCGCTTTACAAGGAGGAGTACCTGGGGATGCATAGTCAGACAGATAAATCAATAGGTCACATAGTATAAATGGTACAAATAGGTGGCTACAAGCCAACCTATGTACAAAATAGTACAAATAAATGGCACACGTAAATGGCTACAAAGTTAAACATGTGGGAATCAGACAGTTAATAAAAATGATTAAGGTTGAGTGAGAGAGTTAGACGGAAGGATGGAGGACCCGTTGGGCGGGGAGGTGTAGTTGTGTGAGGTGTTGCAGGGGCGACGAGGGGGACGAGGGTATTTGCTGCGTCTAAGAGCGGGGATTGACGCCCGGTTTGGGGCGTGTTGTGTGAATGAGTCATTTTTAATAACGTTACATAATTGTTAATCATAATACATAATTGTTACATCCACAAAGAGTGAATGAATGCATGACATAATTTTAGATGAATCATGTTGTGTTTACAGTGACCTCTTACAGTGTTTTTGTTGCTCAAATGGGTGAAATTTCTGAAATGTATACGTTTTCCTATGTTTCATTTGCTCGTGAAGAAGTGTCACGCGTAGTCATTGAAATGTCACTCATAATTATACTGAAATTATGAAAATGTCACAAAGTCATCTGAAACCTTGGCAGCTATGAACCTGAAGAGACTATGCGTTTAAAAGAGACATCAAGAGATAGCAGTGCACTCAATGGTCATGGTACGCCCCTTCTGCTTATCTAATCCAGGTTTTTTTGTAGTCTGGGACTTGTATTCCAGGTTTTTAGAAAATAATACAATTACCAGAATGCTACGCAAAGACCTGGAACCGGAGGAACTACAAACGACTGGACTTTGGATACGCCTATTCGTTTCAATGATTTGGTGGGTAAATATTCCCACCTATGCGAAGTTTGGTCGCCGGGAATGGAATATTCCTGCATATTTTTGGCGGATTCGAAGCTATTGCGGGTACTGCACATTGATCATATTTAGTTCTATTTAACTGTTGGTTATGAGAGTAATCTGACTCAATACAAAAGATTTGAAGTAGTGCCAATGACATTTACAGCTGTCAATGGAAAGTAGACAGACGATCGTCCATGCATCCCTGCCACGTGCAGACTGCGCCGAGGTGAGTCTGTGCCCAAACTGTGGTGTGTACAAGAGGTAGACGGCTAGAATCGACCCTATCCGCACCCACCGTTGCTTTATGTCACCACACCGGATTCTTTTCCACCGCTTCCTCCTACTACGGTCTCACCTTTGCAGTTGAACCCCGATGGGTTGTGGTAATCCAAAGCCTGGAGCTTTCGGCGAAACATGGTCGTACATAAGCGACCGGTTTACTGGAACCACCGGCCGCAAACACTGACAACGTAGACCTTGGTGGTTTGACACACGTTGGAGGCTGAGTGCCTCTACATAGAAAGAAAGCTTGGACACACAAACACGAAAGAACCCGACTGCTTAGTAACACAGCGGCCATTTTACAACGGTGTCTACTCTACTTATTCAAATAGAGAGTGGGCGCAAAAATGATCAGTTTTGCGTTAAATATCTAACATTTTATTCATAATCTTATTAGTTTGCAATATCACTAGTTTTGGTTTAGATTTGAATTTATTTTCCGAATAATACTAAACGACTTGATTCATAACATTGTTTCAATTTTAATTGCACAGAGCTTTTTTATATATTTTATTTGGACCAATTTCGAGGATGACAGTTTAAAACGTAGAAAGACACGCTCATATTTATTATAAGACCCTCAGATTTCTGCTAAACCATGATGCGTTTAACAAGGAACAATTCAACTCGGTGTACATTTTCTATTTCCATATCCGTAAACTACGTTGCTTTACAGAGCTACCCAATCATAGCCTTCGGGTGTCTCCAATCAGCATTTAGGATAGACGCCAATTTAACGCGATAGACTGGATTTAAAAAGGGTTTGTCTGATTTCTTTCGGGTAGGGATGAATTATTGGTGAGCTACTCAGGCAGTGTTTGTTTGCATTAAAAGGGGGCGCAGTACCATAGTGACCACAGCCAGCTACGTTTTTCTCATTTACTCGCGTTAAACAAATGGATTATTTTCTATCGCAATAAGACGAAGAATATTAGCGTTCTTATGTCTAACGCCCTCGATGGTTCCATCCTATTTATAGTACAAGAATGCCGTAACGGCCCAACAACACATAACTCCCAAAGCTTCCATACATTCAAAAGATGCCACAAAATAAAGAACGAGATCCCACTAGACACAGAGCGAGACAGTCACGAGCTGCGACAGGAGATCGCACTCGTGACAGTCGCGCTCCATGCACACAACACACCTCCCCCCATAAAAAAAAACAAAGAGAACAATAATAATGTAAATGTGCATGTGAATATCAAAGAAAGGAAAGACATTACTTCATGGTAAAATCCTTGAATCTGGCAGGGAGATGATCACGCGTAACTCTAGGCCTGCCAAGTATCACGCATCAGACGTGACTCTAACGCATTTCAGTGTGGTGGTCCGCATCACTGCACTGAAATGCATTGTCACGCATTTTAATGCCACTGTCTCTCTCCTGTACCAGCGCTGTCAAATAACTGGTGTGGCCGCCATGCCAGGCTGCTGGCGCGCACTCCAGTGACACCTGCATCTGGCCGGCTCTGCTCAGAGCTGCTAGCTGATCCCTGCAGACTTGCCTGCCCGGGTGCTGCCACTGTCAGGCTCAGTATAGTAATCTTGTGCACTGTCTGTGCTGCTACAATGTATCAAATAGCCTGGCCTGCTGCATTGAAATGCTTTATCTGATCATAACTACTGACGCGAGATTGAGCCCAGGCCGGGCGCGTTGGCGCCACGTGATGGGCGCAACAATAATCGTACAGTGGGGTCCATGTAATTTGCTCACAGGAAGTAGTCACTGTCTGAGCGAGGGGCGAGTGCCAGTTATGTTTCTTTGCGCGCCACTGAATGTGCTGACAGTTTGGCGCCTCACAGAGTCACAGTGCCATGCTGCAAGACTCGTCTCGGCTGCTCTCTGGTCTGTGAGTATTATTCATGGCTGACATGTTCTTGATTTATGTATTGATAGTATTAATAGCGTTAATTTAATTTAGCAGCCTGCAAGTAGACGTCACCTGCTCCCCTCGGACTCGGTGCCGAAACGGGCCGGGCTCAGCTGACTTACTGTTGTGATTAGCAGCTGAGTTGGCCCCGCAGCCCCACGGGTGCTGTCTGTAATGTGGCCTGTAGTTCCTTGCATCAGTAAAATAAATAAATCCAGGATGGCACCTTCCCTGCTGCTGAGTGTTTTTCCAGCAATTCATGCGCTACCCCCAGTGTCACTCCAGTGACCTTTCGGCAGCACGGTTTCTTTGGGCATTCTGAATGCGGTAGAATCATTGTGAATGCGCAGTGGCACTACCTGTGTGCAGTTGTTTCTATTTTATCCAGCGCCGGTGCCTCTGAATTCGATCGGCTGGACACACTCTGAGTGTCAACAATTAATAATCCTATTGTGGCAATAATGATCCAACATAACAGATACCAAGGAGGACGGACTAGGCCCCTACACGCGCGCCGCGCAGGATGAGTTTAATTTCTTGCCGGCCCAGGCCCCCGGAAATTGTTGCAGCCGCCCTGCTGCACAGTTAAATTGGTAAACAAAAATTGGTTCTGTCGGAAAGTGAACAATTTCTTAGTTACACAACATATATTCCTATAACTTTTCTTACTTAGTTATACTTGGAAATATTTGAATAGGGAAATCACACACCACACATTTTATCAAAAAAGAGAAAGGTTCTTATTCATCAATCCCTTTACAGAAATTAATTTTCAACACTTAAAAATTGGTTGTCCATACAATAGATTTTCAAAACAAAGTGCACAAGTGAATAAATTGTGATCAAGTGATTTACGTGTATAATACAGTGAAACAATTTTTACAGCTAAAATTAAAAGAAGTACAGGTCCAACAATGGTTTCAATTTCCACAGACAGTACAATTATTTCTATTTTTCTGCTGGGATATAGCAAGGACCAATTGGAGAGTTAACGTCGACGTTTCGACCCTGGGGTACGGTGCTGTCTTATTAGCAACCAGTTCGGGTCTTCATCAGGACGAAAGAGAAGAAGGGACAACCTGAAAATTCGTATTTTAGGGGGGGGTTTTGGCGTCCTATTTCTGCCACTACACACGTTATTCTTGTGTTCTAGCGTTGGTTCTCAAGGATTTGTCACCATCCGGTGTACAAATAGGATCTGGAAGCTGCAGATCAGTTAATGTCTTTTGGAGGTTTTTCAGGACGTTGGATCTTATTATATGAAACGCCACCTTCGGGTGAAAGTTTCGAGTCTGTAGTGCCGCAGCCGCGATCACTTAAGGAGCAGTAACAGCAGCCGTCTGTCTGTCACGCGCGAGTCAATCCTTACTGCCGACAGTAAGGATTGACATTAACTGATCTGCAGCTTCCAGACGTTAACTCTCCAATTGGTCCTTGCTATATCCCAGCAGAAAAATAGAAATAATTGTACTGTCTGTGGAAATTGAAACCATTGTTGGACCTGTACTTCTTTTAATTTTAGCTGTAAAAATTGTTTCACTGTATTATACACGTAAATCACTTGATCACAATGTATTCACTTGTGCACTTTGTTTTGAAAATCTATTGTATGGACAACCAATTTTTAAGTGTTGAAAATTAATTTCTGTAAAGGGATTGATGAATAAGAACCTTTCTCTTTTTTGATAAAATGTGTGGTGTGTGATTTCCCTATTCAAATATTTCCAAGTATAACTAAGTAAGAAAAGTTATAGGAATATATGTTGTGTAACTAAGAAATTGTTCACTTTCCGACAGAACCAATTTTTGTTTACCATTGTCTACCCAGGTTCTGAGGGTTACTGGGTTACCCCATTACAAGTAATGCACAGTTAAATTGGACAACACTATTTGACCTGGACAAGTGCTGCTGTGGGTTCAGGTTCTGTCCGGTTAGTGAGTCCGAAAGCAGGTGCTGACAGTGTCTTTTAAAGGCACACGGAACTGCTCTCAAAGCTCTTCTCACTGTCCGTCGTGTCCGTCAGACTTTAATCTCATTATCTCATCTACACTACAACACCTCAGTCTGCAGCCAGTCAGTGTGACAGTGACTCACAGAAGCACTTTAGAAACAACACATCGGCAGAAATACTTTTTCCCAAGCTAGGTGCATCAGTAGGTAGAATTGTTGTGGCTCAGTACTTCTGTAAGCAAGTCAAAAACTAAGGCTGCTGTAATTAAATATATCTGTTCAAAGGTCGGAAATGTGTCAACTGGCAGTTCACCCTGCATGTGCTATCGCAGAAGATTAATATCCCTGCAGCAGAGAACGCCACTCCACAATACAAATTGCAAAACTGTTTATGAGGATCTCTCTGAGTTACTGGATGCTATGTTAGTGCCCTTCCATTTCTAGTGCAGTGCAGCAGTTTCAAGATCTTAGAGTTCCTTGTTGCTCAAATGGGTGTAAGTTCTGATATTTATGTGTTTCCCTCATCTTCATTACTTGATTTTGATCGGGAGAAAGTGTCACTCATAGTCATTGAACTGTCACTCATAATTACACGGACATTTGAAAAATGTCACACATAGCAATCTGAAACCTTGGCAGCTATGTAACTCTGGTGGTAATAATTTCATGGTTAGAGAGGGGAGATTTGTGGTTTCTCAGATCATCACTGGACCCAACATCAAGAAACACATGCTATTGGAATCTTCATGTGTAATTGTTGCACCCTTAAACAGAGATATTCTGTTGAGATTCCAAACACTCCCATTCTCAAATCTGACAGCATTTCTAAAAGTTTCAATAAATCTCTTAGGAACCAAACAAATGGGAGAGCCCTTACAAACTCCCTCTTTTTTATGCATATCAAGTCACCAATTGCTACTCTTTGTTTACTCACGCTGCCTAATTTTCTCTCCATGACTTCTTTCATTCTCCTTTTGTAAACATCAACTCTGTCCCGAACTAATTCATAATCTACACAAGAAAAATTTTGGCTTTCACCCATGTTTTTTTTTAACCACCAGGGAGCTAATTTGGTGCTTGGTCTGCGTCCTCTTAAAAGTTCAAAGGGACTAACTAAGGTGACAGAATTGGGTGAAGTCCTGTAGGCTAATAGCAAAGATTGTAGAGCGTTACGCCAATTTAAACCACCCTTTACTGATAACTGAATGGCCTCCTTGACAACACAGTTAAAGCGCTTCACTTGGCCATTGGTCTCAGGGTGGAAAACAGCTATCCTCCTATGGATAATACCACACTTCTAAAAAACAAGCTCATTTCTGTGCTAACAAACTGGGGTCCATTATCTATAACAATTTCCTGTGGAATGCCTTCCCTACAAAAAACATTGTCAAGAAATTCTATGACACTTTGTGAAGTAACTTCCTTGACCATTTTGACCTCTGGCCATTTAGATAGACTACTACTCGAGTCTATCAAAACAATACCGAAACTTTCATGTTTGGGTAGAACATGAAAAGGACCAATAATGTCTAACCCTAATTTTATCCATGGAACGGGATGGGATTCAGGTCGCATCACAACAGCTGATTTGTCACTGTTTGAACATTTGTCACATGTGCGCACAAAATGTTCCACTGACAAATCAATGCCAGGCCACCAAAAAGTTTCTCTGATGCATCTCTTGGTGATTGATATACCTAAATGTCCTTCATGTGCAATACCCACAATTTTGTTTCTTAAAGCAAAGGGGGATATGACTTTGTCACTTCTCATAACGAGACCATTCTCAATAGCCAATTCATCTTGAATCTTAAAATAACTCATCATATCTCCTGATACTTTTCTTTGTCCTGGCCATCCTTGGATAATGTAACTCCTGATCTTTCTCAATTCTACATCCTTTTCCATTTCTAAAGCCAAACATCTTCACTCAGATTAGTTTGTTCACCATACAGTAAATTCACATCATACGTGGTGAAAGCAACCTCACATTCTTCCTCATTGATATCTAGTTCAATTGCAATAGACAATTTCGATTTTACACAGCCTGCTGGGCCGAAAATCTGGATTTTATTAAGGACACGGAGGCTAATATTATGCAAATCTCCTTTATTACCACAGCTCAGTAGCAACAATAGAATGTAGAACATCAATGAACATTCTGAGTAAGAATAAAGTCCCTTAGAAACCATCTCCCATCCTTCTTTGTTCAAAAACTGCGAAGAAAGATCAACGTGAGATAAACTTGAGGATCCAAAAACGTGAAGATCCAAATTCCACAGTTAAAATCCAGAATCACGTTATTCTGAAAGAAAAAAGTAAACATCATAAATTTATTCTAAATGGGAGGGTATAATAAAGAGGTAGGATAATATTAGCCTCCGTGTCCTTAATAAAATCCAGATTTTCTGCCCAGCGGACTGTGAAAAATTTAAATTTTATGGCACGACACGGAGGCCATATTATGCAAGTTTAAAGTGCATTAAGAACATTATCAATCACATTAGGTATTGGTTTGAAATAACATGCTCTAAACATACTATCATTTGACCAATCTGCAGCTCTAAGGATGTCTTGTAATCCTCCTCCTAAACAGAAAGCTTTTGAGGCTGAGGCACCTCTTCATGAATGAGCACCAAAGATGGATATATCAATACCACTTTCATGCATAACATTTTTAACCCATCGAGCAAGGGTTGGGGAAGAGACCCCTTTATGAGGAGATCTATAAGAAATTAAGAGTTGTGATTCATTCATACTTAAATGTTTCGTTCTTTTTTCATACTCTTTTAAACAATTAACCACGCAGAGTCTATCATTCGTAGAGAGAAATGGATAGAAAATAGTAGAGGACAGAGTCTTAGTTCTTTTCTTTAGGTAAAAGCAAACTCCTTCGGGTTGAAAAGCCCTACTTGAAATGTCTAAAGCCTTAACGTCTGAAGTTCTTCGAAAAGATACCAGACATAATAAAACAGTAATTTTAAAAGAGATGCATTTGAGTGAAAGAGAAGTATTATCTCCCCATGAAGATAAAGTCCTAAGAACAAGAGTAACGTCCCAGAGTGTGGTATATTTTGGGCCAGGAGGGTTAAGAACCCTCATGCTTCTCATCATCTTTGTAGTTAGAAGATTTTGTCCAACTGATAATCCATTAATTAAGGAATGACCGGCTGAGATCGCCGATCTATAAACATTAACAGTTCTGTAAGACAGACCTGAAGTAAAGAGGTCTGAAAGATAATTGATAACATTGACTAGATCAGTTGAAACGGGATCGTAACACCGTTGAATGCACCAGCGAACTCATTTGTTCCATGCCAGTCTATATGCTTTTCTTGTTCCAGGTGCCCACGACTCAGAAATGAGTCTGAAAGCATTTGACGAAAGTGAAGTGACTCTCCACTGTCTCCTGAAATCTTCCATGCCGTCAGAGTTAGAAGGCCCTGCTCTACAAGGGGGTGTGTATGACCCTCTGGATCTAGAAGGATTTCCTTGAAAGAAGGAATTAAGATTGGGAAATCTATGCTCATTTCCAGAATAATTGGAAACCACGCTTGGGATCTCCAAAGAGGGGCTATCACGACCATGCTCTGATTGTAACGTCGGGCATGGAGGAGAAGTCGAGGGAGCATTGAAAAGGGAGGAAAAGCATAAGGTGCTAGGTTTGTCCAGTCTTGTAAAAAGGCATCTACTTTCGTGGCCTGAGGGTCTGGTCTCCAACTAAAGAAGTCTTTCAGATGGGTGTTTATACGGTCTGCAAACAGATCTGTTGTGAATGGGCCCCAGATCGATTGGATGGATAGGAATACATCTCTGTTGAGTCTCCAATTGCTGGAGTCCATGAAATTCCTGGAGTACCAATCTGCAACTTCGTTGTTCAGTCCGGGAATATGTTCCGCAACAACTGAAATACCTTTGTTCAAACAGTAGTACCATAGGCCCTTCGCTAAGTCTGTCAAATCTTTGGAATGGGGACCGCCCAGTTTGCTGACATAGCGAACTGCTGACACATTGTCCATTCGTAGAGTTACACAACATTTCATTGAGTCTTGAGTGAAACAACGAACCGCAAATGAGCCTGCTAGTAACTCTAAGCAGTTGATATGCAATTCTTTTTCTTGTTGGGTCCAACGGCCCCCTGTTGACGAGTTTCCATATCTGGCACCCCAGCCTTCTAAACTCGCATCTGATTCTATTATTAAATCTGGTAGTTCTCCGAAAATGGCTCTTCCATTCCATGCCTCTAGATTTTTGAGCCACCAAAGTAGTTCTGCTTTGGATTCTTGGTCTAGGGAAATTAGTTGGGAATACGATCCGTTGGATCTCAAGTGTCTTGACTTGAGTCTTTGTAATGCCCGATAATGAAGGGATCCTGGAAATATTGCTTGAATTGTGGAGGAAAGAAGGCCCAGGATTTTCGCCAGGTATCTTAGGGGAAAGACTTACATATGAAGTGTTTTCCTCAATTCTTTCCTCACTTTGTCGCTGGGAAGACGGAGTTCTGTTTTCACAGTGTCTACTAAAAAGCCTAGGAATTGGGTTTGTTAAGAAGGAATTATACATGACTTTTTTAGATTTATAACAAAACCCAGGTGTTGTAAGAGGCGTATTGCAAGAACCGTATGGAGTGAGACAGTCTTTTTTGATTGGGCCATTAAGAGGATATCGTCTAGATAAATAATAATCCTCACTCCCCTTTGTCTCAACCAAGTCGCGACGGGTGAAGCACCAGGGGGAGGAGGAGAGGCCGAAAGGAAGGCTGCAAAACTGATAGAGATGGCCTTCCCATGTAAATTGGAGAAACCTTTGATGGGGTTTCCAGATAGGAATCGTTAGGTATGCGTCTTTTAGATCGAGTCTTGTTAACCAGTCTCCTTTTCTTAGAACATCTCTTAGGAGGTGAATTCCCTCCATTTTGAAGTGTTGATAAACCACCCATTGGTTTAGTTCTTTCAAGTTTATTACAGGTCTTTGTTCTTTGTTTTTCTTTTCTACTAGGAAAATGTTGCTCAGGAAACCCACAGAAAAACTCTCTATTATTGCGCCTTTTTTCAAGAGTTCTTGGACTTCTTGAGAAACTAATACCTTGTCTTTGCCAGAGAAGGTAATCTCTCTTGGTGTCTTTGTCTGAAAGGGAGTGTCTATAAAATCTATTTTGTAACCTTTTACGGTATTGAGTACCCAGGGGTCTTTGGTCACTAGGTTCCAATTCCCAGCAAACTGGAGTAGTCTCCCTCCCACCTTTGGAGGGGTATCTGAAGGGTCTGACAAGAGTCTTACCTGTAGAGAAGGAGCGTTGTCTTCTCTCGCCCCTGAAGTTTCTGCCACGGGGTCTTTGCCTTTGAGGGTAGAATTGTCCAAAGTTGCTGGAGTTATTGGTATTAAATCTGCCTCCTCCACGAGACATGAAGGGTCTTGAATTTGAGTTTCCTCGGCCGGGAAAACGACCCCGCATTCTCCCGGCCCGTGTAAAAACACAATCTTGGAAAACTCATTTTATATCTTTTTGTGACTTTTGAATAGAGCTAAATGCTCCGACATATCTTGCCATTTCTTTAATAAAATCTTCCCCAAAGAGGAAGCCTTGAGTATTATGCCCCCCCTCGTTTTTTGCTAACTCATTTAGTTTGGGGTCGATCTTGAACAAGATCCCTTTTCTTCTTTCAATGGCAAGAGCAGCATTGGCATTACCAATTAGACATATAGCCCTCTGGACCCACTCTCTCTCAATTCTTTAGGGTCGACCTGCCGGTCCTGTAGATATGCTGTTTCTGCCATCTCAAAGATTTTTGTTATTGGGCCAATTGAGTCGAGTAGGCGATCTTGGCAGGATCTAAGACCTTTGTCTAGTCCTTTTCTAGGGTCACGAGAGGTCTTTGAGATGAATGCTACCACCTTAGGATCAAGTTCGGGTGTAGTTGTTATTTTGTTAGGTAGGGAAGGTCTGGGACATTCCGATCTAAGTTTTGTCCTGACCTCCTGTGGGATCTCTTTTCGTAGCCAGAATGAGAGGTATTCTCCCACATGTTGGGAGGGAGCCCACTCGGGGGACAGAGGGTGTTTAATTAAGAGTGGGTCGAACATAGGGTCTCCAAATGGGTCTATTAGGGCTATGACTTTATCTAGGACCTTAGGTGTCCCATCAGAGCTCCCTGTTCCCCTATTTTGTGTTTCATCTTCATCAGTATTAAAATCAGACGAATAGGATAGATCTATTTCTTGGTCTGAATTTTCATCGGAATCAATGTTAATAGGGGGCTCTGGGCCTTCATCTTGCCCGAATGGGGTGCCCGAGGCACCATTCTTGTCACCACCCCGTGGGCGTGAGAGGGCGGAGGATATCTTAGGTTTTTTAGAATCTTTGCGTTCTTTACCTCCAATTGCCCGCTTTCTGGGAGCCTTAGTTGCTCCTGATTCATTTCCGCTGGTAGAAGGGCGGGGGGATTGTAATGCCTCAAGTTTCTTATTAATATTTTCGTCAATGGAGACAAGGACCTTTTCAAAGGCCTTGTTGACTAGTTTTTCAAGTTGTCCCTCAATGTTAGGGATAGGGTCTGACATATCTGGGGTAGAGTAAAGATATATTAAGGGTTACATCTCGATTTAGTATAGAATCGAGGTATAATAAGGTAAGGCTTGTTGAAAAAATATATGAGGCACTCTAGATTAAAAAACGCTGTTGATCTTCGAAAGCCGAGGCTGTCTGTGGGGTTAAACTGTCACTGGATCGAAGTAGTGATCGATCCCAACCTCCTAAAATGGCCGTTAAGTAGGCCTTGAATGCCGAGTTCCCAATCGCCTAAAATGGCCGCCACGCACGCATTAGGTGTGCGTCGGGCGTTGCCAAGGGCAATTTTTCTAATCCGGCCCCTCTCGAGCGATTGCTGCGAGGGGGCCGGAACATTGCGATAAATTTAGGGACGCACCGTCTTCACGGTGCAGTCCCGGTGAGGATTAGGCGTGTTCCGGGGCGGGGAGACTCGCAAGGGTGAGTCAGCTGAAGCGCGATTCCGCTTGCGAGCGCGCGTGTATTTAAAGGATAATAGGCAACGAAACCGGTCCGAAATAGAACCGGAGGGGGGTATAAATATTATAATGAGACCTATCACCAAAGGGAAAGGGCTAAAGGTTACAGGTACACCACAAACGGGGAAAGAAATTTAAAACACGAAACATGTAAAATTATCAATAGAATATGTGCTGAATTGCAGGGAAAGTAGTTCCTGTTGTAATAGTTACCATATACTGTAAGTATAGCATAAAACAAGAGGTAATTAATAAAAATAAGTCAGAGAATAAGGAGGAGTTACTTATCTTTCTGAGCAGCAGCAACAAAGAAGGATGGGAGATGGTTTCTAAGGGACTTTATTCTTACTCAGAATGTTCATTGATGTTCTACATTCTATTGTTGCTACTGAGCTGTGGTAATAAAGGAGATTTGCATAATATGGCCTCCGTGTCGTGCCATAAAATCTAGACATGCAATCAGCATGCATGTTAGCGTTTCCCTCTATGTACTCTATCTTGTACTGGAATGATTGCAACCTTGAAGCTAACCTATCCAGGTGGGCTGACATAGAGCGTCCTCCTCCTGGAGCCATAAGGAAAACAAGGTGTTTATGATCAGTCTTGATAGTACATTTTGTTCCCCACAAAAAGGTTCTAAAATGTTCAGCCCCCATACACACTCTAGAAGCTCTCTCTCTATAACAGAGTAGTGATTTTCCGAGTCTTTTAACACTCTGGATGCATATGCAACAATCCTTTCCTTACCATTATCTCTCTGTAATAGAACACCCCCCAGTCCTGTGTTGCTGGCATCAACCATAGCAATACAACTTATCCCGGAGACAAATGCTTTAAGACATAGAGCATTAACAATGAAGTTCAGCATGAGACATGTCATTAGACCAACAAAACCTAGCATTCTTTTTAAGAAGACATCTAAAAGGATCAATTTTTGAAGAGTAGTTGTTAGACCTGACACCTTTGGCGTGGTTTTTCCCCCATCTTTTTGCCTCTGACTCATGTATTTTTTGACGCTGTGCTGGATTTCGTTTTGGCTGGTTTAGATGTTTTGGGCGCACTGCCACTGCTGATCAGTGCCAGCGTGTAAGTGCTCCCTCTGTAAATTGTCATATTGATTGGGTATACCTAATTGGCATATTTGTATCACCATGAAGTCCCTAGTAAAGTGCACTGTGTGTGCCAGGGCTGGTGATGACAGATGCTACTAGTGGGCCTGCAGCGCAGATTGCGCCACCCACATGAGTAGCCCTAAAATGGTGACTCAGGCCTGCCAGCGCAGGGCCTGTGTGTAGTCAGTGGACTGCCCTGTCCCCCTAGCCAGTGTCTCCACTGGCTGGGCCTAACCCTTCCCTGTCTGTGCACATCAGTCACCCCTATGGAAGGCTCAAGGTACCCCCCTGGGCAGGGTGCAGTGTATGTATAAGGTAGAGCACGTACTAGTGCAGGTAACATGCTCTGGTAGTGGGCAGCAGCCATTTTGTGCGCTCACTGCTGTAAGGCTATCTTGCTCCATAGAATAACATGGGGAGGCTGGTCCCAATGGATACCAGCCTATCTTCTCATAGGAACAAGCTGGGACATAAGTGAATGATATCCATGAACTCAGACTTTAATAACACATCTTTTAGTGAAGGTTGATTTTAAATTCTGTGTTTGAGAATAGTACTTTTAGAAAGTGGCTGTTCTCTTGTCTAAACCTTTCTGTGTGCCTGGGCCTGTTTGTGGATTGCCTGTCTGGTCTGAGTGGGACAGGGGCTGCAGAGCCCCCGGAGGGGGGGGGGGGTCGGAGTCTGCCCGTGGATGAAAGGCAGCAACTGCTGCCAGGGAAGGGGGAGGAGAAAGCGCCTGATAGTGAAGGGCTGTGCCTGCCTGGCCACCATGCTGGCTCCCCCTCCTGCTGGCCAACTGTCACCACTGACCCGATGCTGACAGGAAGAAGGAAACCAGAAACAATCCAGTGCTCCAGCAACCCCCAGAACTGGTTTAGACCGGGCTCAGGGCCCACTTGCACAAAGACTTCAAAGGACTTCAAAGGACTTCAAAGACTTTTAGGGGTATAAGAGAAGGACCCCTGACTACAGAAGTTTAGATTCTAAGATTCTACAATCAAGAGGAACCTCTGCCCGAAGAAGGACTGCTGAAGGAGCTGATGGAAGATTGCCTTGCTGTGTGCTTTAAGGGCTGACCTATCCTGCTATCCAACTGAAGGAGAGGAGAAGAAAGGGACTTTGCTGTGTGCTGTGACCCTGCCTGCTTGAAACTGCTAATACTTTGCTGTGTGCTGTGTCTGCAATTTGAATCTCCATGGGCCTGAGAAGAGCTGGCCTCCTGTTTGGAACCCAGGGTTAAAGGTTCCTAAAGCTTTGCCAACTTGCCGTGAAGATCGCGCTGTGTTTGACTCTCAGCGCGTGTTTGTTTAACTGCTGGCCGGGGGAAACGATCGATGTGCTCATCGGCACATGTTTAAGGGTGACCGGAGGATCGTGGTACCACCCTGTGGCGAAAATCATCCCCAGCGAACTGGTGGCCTTTGTGGGAGGTCTAGACATGACCTGTTGCCCTAAAGTGCTCGCCGCCTTGTCATCGCCGCTGCCCGGGGCCAGCAATACACCAAGAAGTTTGCCGTTCCTTGCCGGGACCGCGGCGACGGAGATCGAAGCCGCCGCGCTCCCATTGGCTAAGGAGATCGAGCCCCCTCAGCAAACGCCGCGCTGGGATTGGCCTAGCGCTGCCGCGTCATCGGCAGCGGCCGCGCTCTGATTGGCTGCCGGCCTTCGCATCATCTGAGGCGTATCCCGGGAGCCGCGCTGTCATTGGCTGACTCCTGGGTGAGGGTAGGGGCTCGTCTGAGGAGCCGCGACCTCATTGGTCTAACCCCCATAAGCCTCGCTGGGCGACGCCGAAGCCGCGCTTGAGGCGGAGAAGTGACCTGTCCTCGCCGAGGGAGTCTCCCGGGTGTCTTCCGTCCCCGGCCTGCCGTCCCAGCATCTGAGTGCACGGTCAGCTCCCCGCCGTTCGTTGGATTGTCGAGAGCAGGCGGGGGAGCAGAAGGGACCGGCGGGACAAGGAGCGAGTGCGTTCT
Source organism: Lissotriton helveticus (assembly GCF_964261635.1). Classification (NCBI taxonomy): domain Eukaryota; kingdom Metazoa; phylum Chordata; class Amphibia; order Caudata; family Salamandridae; genus Lissotriton; species Lissotriton helveticus. The sequence continues at coordinate 189,044,371 of NC_136070.1, read as the reverse complement.
GGTAGGCGCGGGGCACCTGAGGCCATCAGTGACGAAGGCAGTGCCGATCGGCAGGAAAGGGGTCCCCAAGTATTCCGGTGAGGCGCGCTAGTAGCGCGAAGGGCCCCTGGCTTCAGGGGTTGATCCACTTGAATAATGTTATCGTTTGGCATTGCTTTGACTGCTCGTTTTGAGAGCCCACTTTAAGAACAGTCAGTATTATTCGTTTTTAGTACTGACCCACAAGAGACCTGAGACTATCGTTATTTAACAAGAACTTCCTAAAATTATCTGCAACCATCAAGATTAAGTACCACCTGTTATTAAAGAAGCGATTATCGTGCAACTGCTTTATTTACCTTGCTGAAACTAGATAAAGATATATGTTTTTATAAAATATACATACCTTGCAATTATTATACACATTGCCTCTGGTTAGCCTAGACTGCTCGTGCCAAGCTACCTAGAGGGTGAGCAGGGGTTATCTCGGAGGGTTGTTCCTTCACCCTGACTAGAAGCAAGGGTCCCTACTTGGTCTAAGGTACTTACCTCTGCCCACTAGAGACCCCCAGATCTAACATTGTTGGACAGCGGTGCGGATTCTGAACTAATAATTGCACTTGACCTGCAGTGATTTCTTGTACATCACTAGTCTAGTTTAGCAGCTCAGGTTTGGCAAGATTTTTCTTTTTGGTGAAACCTTTTTAGTGGAAAAGGTTAGGAAGCAGCATGTCTCAGAAAGCGCCAAGCATGAGTGTAGAAGTGGAAGTGGAATTTGAAATCCAGGAGTTGTTCATCTATAGCAAGGAGCAACTGAAAAAATTCTGCAAACAGCTTGGATGCCCAGCGAAGTGCAGTGCAAACAAGGAAGAGCTACAGAAAGCTCTGAGGGCCTGGTGGGAGGCCAAACATGGTGATCCAGAAGCTGTTATTGGAGAGGGAGGCACACAGGAGAATGCTTTTTTGTCCAGTGAGTTGCCAGTGAGAAAGCCAGCGTCTAAGGCTGGCAGCAACCACTCCAGTAGGATTATTTCTCCAGAGGAGCTGGAGGATAATCAGAGAGCTAGGGCCCATGAGATTGAGCTTTTTAAACTCAAATCCCAAGCAGAAGAGAGGAGACTGCGCCTTGAAACTGAGAAAGAGGCGGAGGAGAGAAGAAATGCTCTCGCTTTGGAGGAGAAGAACCTCCAATTGGCTCATGAGTTGAGCATGAGGGAGCTGGACATTAAATTCAAAAAGGTGGAGTCCAGTTCTAATGGTGGCAGCGCACAACCAGTACAGGCGGGTAAAGTATACATACCAAAAGATCTGGTACAGAATTATCAGAGGGGTGAGGATATTTATGCCTGGTTCAGAGCGTATGAACTTGCCTTAAAGATGAATGAAGTGCCTGAGAAGAATTGGGGGGCAGGATTGTGGAAGCATTTTGAGGCCTCTGGGAGGGATGTTTTGGCACCCTTAGAAGCAGCAGGTACTTTATCCTTACCCGCTATGAAGGAGGCTTTGTGCCTCAGGTATGGGCTCACTTCAGAACAGTACCGCCAGAAGTTTAGGAACTTCAAGAAGCTTGATTCAAGTACTTGGTTGGAGTGTGTGAGTATGTACACGCGTGCACTGGAAGGTTGGATAAAGGGCAGCAAAGTTACTGATTATGTGGGGTTGTGTCACTTGATTAGTTGGGTGCACTTAAGTAGTTTATGTGTTCCAGAGCTGCGCCAGCATCTTTTAGATAGCAAGTTAACTGATCCCAGTGAGCTTGCTAAAGAGGCGGACCGCTGGTCTAGCACCAGGGTCCACAAGGGGGTGGTAAGTACCCCAGCCAAAGGTGGACAGGGTCCCCAGCAGAAGAGTGGGGGGGACACGGGTAATCAAAAGGAGTCTTCTAAAGGGCCCCAAAATGGTTCCCAGGAGAAGGTGTCTCAACCCCCCAAGCCTAAGAAGTCCTGGCCCCATAAGGGCAAGCAGGACAACAGGTCCCCGCCTACTTGCTACGCATGTAGGGAGGTGGGGCACATTGCCCCCAAATGTCCAAAGAAGAACTCAGCACCCACTGGTGCTCCCGCTCCGGCGTTAGCCAGTGTAGTTTTGGGAGGGGATTTGATTTCCAGTGGGGAGGAAGGGTTAGCAGTGATGACCCTTGTCTCTTTAGGAGACCAAAAGATGGCCCAGGAAACCTTGCTGCCCCAAAACACTAAGAAATACGGGCAGAAGGTGACCATCAATGGAAAAGAGATAGAAGCTCTGAGAGACACAGGGGCCAGCGTGACATCTGTCAGGTGTCAGTGGGTGTCTGAAGAGCAAATTGTTCCCAAGGTACTCCGGCCGGTAGTGGCATCTGACAGTTCAGTGCGCTACTACAAGTTGGCAAATGTTTCATTTGAATGGGGAGGAGTCTCCGGTATTTTGGATGTTGTTGTAAGTGATGCCTTGCCTGTAGATTGTCTATTAGGTAATGACCTGGAGAGCTCTCATGGAAAGAGGTGGAGCACAGGACTCACTTGGAGATGTTGGGTTTGCCTGCGTGGATCTGTGTGTCCACCCGTGCAATGACAGCCAGAGAGGGCGGTCTAGCAGAACTGGAGCCTGGAACAATGGCCCAAGAACCTGCCAAGAGAGGAAGGGGTAGAGGATGCGGGAAACCAGCCCCCACTGTTCCCACGGCCCAGGAGGACGCAGACCCTGAGGGGGATGCCCTGCAACCTCCAAGGGAGCAGGTGGCCGAACTTGGGGAATTGCCTGAGCTGTCCCAGTGGCAGCAAGAGGGTGGTCTCTCCAGGGAGGAATTCTGCCAGGCTCAGAAGGAGTGCCCTTCTCTCATTGGTGTGCGGCAGCAGGCTGCAGACCAGGCAGCAGGCCTGGGGTCCAGGGAGCATTTGATTTACTGGGAGGAGGACTTACTTTATAGTGAGCCTAAGTTCGCTGAGCCTGGTGCAGCCTGTGTGTTGGTAGTACCCGAGCGCTTCAGGAACTTCCTACTGGGTCTGGCTCATGACGTGCCTCTTGCAGGCCATCTGGGGCAAGACAAGACCTATCGCAGGCTTGTCACCCATTTCTACTGGCCCCAGATGAAGAAGCACGTCTCTGCCTTTTGTAAATCTTGCCAAACTTGTCAGGCCAGTGGCAAGAGCGGAGGGAAGTGCGTGGCACCCCTCCAACCCTTTCCTGTGGTGAGCACCCCTTTTGAGCGGGTGGGCATTGACATCGTGGGGCCCCTGGACCCCAAGACAGCCCTAGGCAACAGGTTTATCCTGGTCTTGGTGGACCATGCCACTCGGTACCCGGAAGCCATCCCGCTCAGGACAGTCACAGCCCCAGTGGTGGGCTGTGCCCTGATGGGGATCTTTTCCTGTGTGGGGTTCCCCAGAGAGGTGGTCTCAGACAGGGGGACAAACTTCATTTCTAGGTATATGAAGTCCCTGTGGGATGAGTGTGGGGTGACATACAAATTCACCACTCCTTACCACCCTCAAGGAAATGGGTTGGTTGAAAGATTCAACCGCACATTGAAGGGCATGATTATGGGCCTGGAAGAGCCCATGAGGCGGAAATGGGACGTTTGTTACCATGCCTGTTGTTTGCCTACAGGGAGGTGCCTCAGAAATCCTTAGGGTTCAGTCCCTTTGAGTTGCTGTATGGCCACCCTGTCAGAGGGCCTCTCACTCTGGTGAAGGAGGGGTGGGAGAAATCCCGTGGGAAAACCCCTCAGGATGTGTTCAGCTATGTGCTGGCCATTCGCAACCAGACCAAGCGCTTCAGGAAGCTCGCTCAAGAGAACCTGGAGGCTAGCCAGGAGGAAATGAAGAGGTGGTATGACCAGAACACTTCTCTGGTTGAGTTCCACCCTGGTCAGAAAGTGTGGGTGATGGCGCCAGTGGAGCATTGTGCGCTCCGTGACAAGTGGTATGGGCCATATGAGGTGGTGGAGCGCAAGAGCGAGGTTACCTATTTGGTTAACCTGAAGACTCCCAGGCAGCCCCTGAGAGTGCTACATGTGAACCGCCTCAAGCCCCACTTTGAGAGGTCTGAAGTGACTATGCTCATGGCTACAGATGCTGGAGGGGAGGAGGATAGTGATCCTCTCCCTGACCTCCTGGCAGTCAAGGAGCAAGATGGGTCGGTGGATGGTGTGGTCCTCTCCCCCACCCTGACCCCAGAGCAGCAGAAGGACTGTCGCCAAGTCTTGGGTCAGTTCGCCCCCCTGTTCTCCCTGACCCCAGGTGTCACCACGTGGTGCGTCCACGATGTGGACACTGGAGACAGTCTGCCTGTGAAACAGAAGTTTTACAGAGTGGCTGACAAGGTCAGAGCTAGCATCAAGGAAGAAGTTTCCAAGATGTTGGCACTAGGGGTTATTGAGTCTTCCAGCAGCCCCTGGGCTAGCCCAGTGGTCTTAGTGCCTAAGAAAGCTGCTACCCCCGGTGGCACCCCAGAACTTCGGTTCTGCGTGGACTACCGTGGGCTCAATGCGGTCACCAAGACTGACGCGCACCCCATCCCCAGAGCTGATGAGCTGGTGGATCGGTTGGGAGCTGCCCAGTACCTGAGCACTTTTGATTTGACTTCAGGGTACTGGCAGATTGCCTTAACTGAGGGGGCCAAGGAGAGGTCGGCATTTTCAACGCCAGAGGGGCACTTCCAGTTCCGTGTCATGCCCTTTGGGTTGAAAAATGCCCCTGCCACATTTCAGAGATTGGTCAACCAGGTACTGGCAGGGCTGGAGCAATTCAGCGCAGCCTACCTGGATGACATTGCTGTGTTCAGTTCCACTTGGGAGGAGCACCTGCAACACCTCTCTGAAGTGTTGAAGGCTCTGCAGAAGGCAGGCCTCACTATCAAGGCCAGTAAATGCCAGATAGGGCAGGGATCGGTGGTGTACTTGGGACACCAGGTGGGGAGCGGCCAGGTGGCGCCCCTACAGGCAAAGATTGATACCATTCTGGCTTGGGAGCCCCCAAGACCCAGACGGAGGTGAGAGCCTTTCTAGGTCTCACCGGGTATTACAGACGGTTTGTCAAAGGTTATGGCACCATTGTGGCCCCTTTGACAGAGCTGACATCTAGAAATCAGCCCAGGAAAGTGAATTGGACTGAGGCCTGTCAAACTGCTTTTGACACCCTCAAAGCTGCCATGTGCACAGCACCGGTGCTTAAGGCGCCTGACTTTTCCAGTGAGTTCATTGTGCAAACTGACGCTTCAGAGCAAGGCGTGGGAGCAGTACTCTCACAGATCAATGATGAGGGCGGAGACCAACCAGTGGCTTTCATTAGCAGGAGACTAATCCCCAGGGAACAGAAATGGAGTGCAATTGAAAGAGAAGCTTTCGCTGTGGTCTGGGCTCTGAAGAAGCTGAGGCCCTACCTGTTTGGGACTCACTTCCGTGTTCAGACCGACCACAGGCCCCTCAGATGGTTAATGCGGATGAGGGGTGAGAATTCAAAACTGTTGAGGTGGTCCATTTCCCTACAGGGGATGGACTTTACGGTGGAGCACCGCCCTGGGTTCAGAACACACCAATGCTGATGGTCTGTCCAGATTCTTCCGCCTTAGTGATGAGGACTCCCAAGAGGTTGGGTAGTTCTCCCCACTTTCAGCTGGAGGGGACACGTGTTAGACCTGACACCTTTGGCGTGGTTTTTCCCCCATCTTTTTGCCTCTGACTCATGTATTTTTTTACGCTGTGCTGGATTTCGTTATGGCTGGTTTAGATGTTTTGGGCACTCTGCCACTGCTGATCAGTGCCAGAGTGTAAGTGCTCCCTCTGTAAATTGTCATATTGATTGGGTATACCTAATTGGCATATTTGTATCACCATGAAGTCCCTAGTAAAGTGCACTGTGTGTGCCAGGGCTGGTGATGACAGATGCTACTAGTGGGCCTGCAGCGCAGATTGCGCCACCCACATGAGTAGCCCTAAAATGGTGACTCAGGTCTGCCAGCGCAGGGCCTGTGTGCAGTCAGTGGACTGCCCTTCCCCCCTAGCCAGTGTCTCCACTGGCTGGGCCTAACCCTTCCCTGTCTGTGCACATCAGTCACCCCTATGGAAGGCTCAAGGTACCCCCCTGGGCAGGGTGCAGTGTATGGATAAGGTAGAGCATGTACTAGTGCAGGTCACATGCTCTGTAGTGGGCAGCAGCCATTTTGTGTGCTCACTGCTGTAAGGCTATCTTGCTCCATAGAATAACATGGGGGAGGCTGGTCCCAATAGATACCAGCCTATCTTCTCATAGGAACAAGCTGGGACATAAGTGAATGATATCCCTGAACTCAGACTTTAATAACACATCTTTTAGTGAAGGTTGTTTTTAAATTCTGTGTTTGAGAATAGTACTTTTAGAAAGTGGCTGTTCTCTTGTGAAACCTTTCTGTGTGCCTGGGCCTGTTTGTGGATTGCCTGTCTGGTCTGAGTGGGACAGGGGCTGCAGAGCCCCCGGAGGGGGGGGTCGGAGTCAGCCCGTGGATGAAAGGCAGCATCTGCTGCCAGGGAAGGGGGAGGAGAAAGCGCCTGATAGTGAAGGGCTGTGCCTGCCTGGCCACCATGCTGGCTCCCCCTGCTGCTAGCCAACTGTCACCTCTGACCCGATGCTGACAGGAAGAAGGAAACCAGAAACACCCCAGTGCTCCAGCAACCCCCAGAACTGGTTTAGACCGGGCTCAGGGCCCACTTGCACAAAGACTTCAAAGGACTTCAAAGACTTTTAGGGGTATAAGAGAAGGACCCCTGACTACAGAAGATTAGATTCTAAGATTCTACAATCAAGAGGAACCTCTGCCCGAAGAAGGACTGCTGAAGGAGCTGATGGAAGATTGCCTTGCTGTGTGCTTTAAGGGCTGACCTATCCTGCTATCCAACTGAAGGAGAGGAGAAGAAAGGGACTTTGCTGTGTGCTGTGACCCTGCCTGCTTGAAACTGCTAAGACTTTGCTGTGTGCTGTGTCTGCAATTTGAATCTCCAAGGGCCTGAGAAGAGCTGGCCTCCTGTTTGGAACCCAGGGTTAAAGGTTCCTAAAGCTTTGCCAACTTGCCATGAAGATCGCGCTGTGTTTGACTCTCAGCGCGTGTTTGTTTAACTGCTGGCCGGGGGAAACGATCGATGTGCTCATCGGCACATGTTTAAGGGTGACCGGAGGATCGTGGTACGACCCTGCGGCGAAAATCATCCCCAGCGAACTGGTGGCCTTTGTGGGAGGTCTAGACACGACCTGTTGCCCTAAAGTGCTCGCCGCCTTGTCATCGCCGCTGCCCGGGGCCAGCAAAACACCAAGAAGTTTGCCGTTCCTTGCCGGGACCGCGGCGACGGAGATCGAAGCCGCCTCGCTCCCATTGGCTAAGGAGATCGAGCCCCCTCAGCGGCCGCGCTCTGATTGGCTGCCGGCCTTCGCATCATCTGAGGCGTATCCCGGGAGCCGCGCTGTCATTGGCTGACTCCCGGGTGAGGGTAGGGGCTTGTCTGAGGAGCCGCGACCTCATTGGTCTAACCCCCGTAAGCCTTGCTGGACGAAACCGAAGCCGCGCTTGAGGCGGAGAAGTGACCTGTCCTCGCCGAGGGAGTCTCCCGAGTGTCTTCCGTCCCCGGCCTGCCGTCCCAGCATCTGAGTGCCCGGTCAGCTCCCCGCCGCTCGTTGGATTGTCGAGAGCAGGTGGGGAGCAGAAGGGACCGGCCGGGACAAGGAGCGAGTGCGTTCTGGTAGGCGCGGGGCGCCTGAGGCCATCAGTGAGGAAGGCAGTGCCGATCGGCAGGAAAGGGGTCCCCAAGTATTCCGGTGAGGCGCGCTAGTAGCGCGAAGGGCCCCTGGCTTCAGGGGTTGATCCACTTGAATAATGTTATCGTTTGGCATTGCTTTGACTGCTCGTTTTGAGAGCCCACTTTAAGAACAGTCAGTATTATTCATTTTTACTACTGACCCACAAGAGACCTGAGACAATCGTTATTTAACAAGAACTTCCTAAAATTATCTGCAACCATCAAGATTAAGTACCACCTGTTATTAAAGAAGCGATTATCGTGCAACTGCTTTATTTACCTTGCTGAAACTAGATAAAGATATATATTTTTTATAAAATATACATACCTGTGTGGTCTCAGTTTGTGGTGGATTGGGGATTATTGTTGTGTTAAGTGCAATTATTATACATATTGCCTCTGGTTAGCCTAGACTGCTCGTGCCAAGCTACCTAGAGGGTGAGCAGGGGTTATCTCGGAGGGTTGTTCCTTCACCCTGACTAGAAGCAAGGGTCCCTACTTGGTCTAAGGTACTTACCTCTGCCCACTAGAGACCCCCAGATCTAACAGTAGTGAATTAATTTTGCATAAAATTCAGCTAAACCGAGAAAGGCTACTAATTGCTCTTTTAAAACTTGAACGGGCATTAATAATGCTTTCCACATGTTTACATTTGGATTTAATTCCCTTCCCACTGATGGTATGTCCAAGATATTCCACTTCCTTTGCTTTGATTTTGCATTTATCCAGGCGGAGAGTAAGACCCTTCTCGGACAAAGCAGCTATAACTTTTTGCAGGTTATGATCATGTTCTTCATTGTCTTTGCCATATACTAGAATGTCATCTTGGAAAGCAATGGCGCCTGTCAAACCTTCCAAAGTGTCTTTCATTCATCTCTGGAAAACAGAAGCTGTGCTGGCAAGGCCAAAAGGCATACAGCAATACCTAAAAAGACCTTCTGGAGTGATGAAGGCTGTTACATTTTTTGATTCTTCAGCTAACCCAACCTGGTGCTATGCGCTGGCCAGATCAATGCACGAAAATACTTGAGCACCAGCCAAAGTTGATACCAGTTCATGCAAATTTGGCAAGGGGTGCACATCCACCCAAATAGCATTGTTTAAACTACTCAAGTCCACACACAGTCTCAGTTCGCCTGAAGATTTCATTAAAATGACAATCTGAGAAACCCATGGAGATAATTCGATAGGCTCGATGATGCTCTTTTCACATAAATCTTTAAGCATATCTTTTAACTTGTTTCTGTATGACAAAGGTACATTTCTTACCTTATGACGAACTGGTATTGCGTTCTCATTTAGCTTTATGACATGCTCGAACCCTTGACATTTCCCAAGTTTCTCACTAAATACATTTGGGAATTGTTCAATTACTTCTTTAATGAAGTTTGAATTTAATTGGTGAGAAGCTTTTTGGGAAAAGATGGAGTAAACAGGGGGATCGGCATTACAACATTTTTCTTTTTTCCAAAACATGTATTAAGTTGTGAAGAAGAGTACTGGTAAACATTAATATTGTCAGGATTGGGTAATGTTGAAAATTCTTTTAATCCAATGCCCTCTAAACAATGTTTTAAAAGAGAAAGTTTCCTCTCCGGTTCGTAATCTTCTCCCTCTAACACTTCCACATGTGCTAAGAAAGCTGATTCCCAAACTTCCAATGCCATGGGGGTTCACCTGGAGAAGTGAGAAAGGAAGGAGGAAGCAATATGCCTGACATAACTGACAATACTAAGGTATGAATGCAATAAATTCAATAAAAAGTAGTTGGTGACACGCGGTGTGCGTATCACCGAAGAAGTACTTGGAATTAATATCCCTCAAGTGGTGTGTGTATCACCAAAGGATACACAAGTTGAATTTAAGATTGTAGAAGATCCTGCAATAAAACGATGAATGAACTGTACCTTAAGTTCAATGGTGTGCTTGTCACCGATGTACAAGCACGGCACCGATGTACAAGTGCCGCTGTAGAGGTGAAATTTCTCCGATCTGGTTGTTAGGTGATGAAAACCAAAACTGGAATGGCTGCCTATACGTTGCATGCAAAAGCGTGTTCAAACGTGATGACGTTGCATGCAAAGACTTGTTGAATACTTATGACGTTGCATACAGACGCGGTGAGAAGGAACACAATGGTTCCGAGAAGGATCGGGCTCCAGATTTCAGAATGGATCAAAGCCGTTGCGAGGGTATGTATATTCAAATATACACAAGATGCTCCTCAATGCTGATAGATCCACCACACTAACAATACTAATAATAAAATAAGACAGCCAATCCACCAACAGATTCCAGAATGGATCAAGCCATTGCGAGGGTATGTATATTCATATATACACAAGATGCTCCTCGATGCTGATAGATTCACCACAGTAACAATACTAATAATAAAATAAGACGGCCAATCCACCAACGATCCAACAAAGCATAGCAATACAAATAGGAAGGCCAATCCTCCAACGAAGCAACGCAATACAATTGGTCACCACTAGAATCCTCTTTCTGGATGAATGATGCCCAACCGGAAAGTGGCTTGGAAATGAAAAATAAATAATATTCCTTTTAAGCGTAGCGTAGCATAAGGCAATGGATCTGTGCCCCCTCGTTGCCAGTGTAGAGAAGATAAATCCACAAAGAAGCGTTCTGCTTAACGAGAGATTTATTGCATGTTGTCAGCTCCAGGGTCAGTACAAGATTGATGTAACGGCCCAACAACACATAACTACCAAAGCTTCCATACATTCAATTCAATTTCAAAAAGCTTTTATTCGATTTGTACATACAAATCATACAAGCAAAAATACATGATTAAAATATTAAAAAATCACCATATAAACTCTCCTAGAGAGGCAAAAAAAAGGCTAAAGTGCAGCAAGTGGTAAGTGATCAAGTCTCTTTGGGTCGGCATATTATTATAAAATACAAAACATTCTTACATAGATAAACTGGGGATCAGTAGGAGTTACTCAATAGGCCTTTCCTGGGAACTGTACATTAAAAATACTAAATAATCATACAATACTGTGGACGTCTAAAAATATATAAAAAATACCTTGATTACAGAAATTGATATAATTTAAAATTGAAGGCATATATATACAGACAGGAGTGTTAACGGTAATAGCATCATGAGACAATTCCTGGCAGCTGTATAACGTAAATACAGACAGGTAAGTAAAAACATTATTATAGTACAATACTTTTCCTGGCAGCTGTACATTTTAAAATAAAAGTAGCCAAAAAGAAACAAATCTCCTCATTCTCTAATGAGGATAAAAATATCAATGCTGTTTGTGTAGTACGAATGTTATATTTGATAAAAATTGGCTTAAGGTATTTTAACCTAAGAAACTGAAAAAATTTACAAAAAAGTAAGAAATGGCAACTACTCTGCCGAGAGATGCTGTCGCACGGACAGGGTATGTCTGAACTGGTTTTTGTGTTTGGAAAAGCAACCAAGTGGTGAACAATACCCAATCTGACCCGTGTTAAAACATACTGATGGGAGGGACGAGTCACATATACAAGATAGGGTTGGAGTCCCGAAGTTAGATTTAAATCTTTATAGAATTTCACAGTGACAAGATTGCCAACAGTTTTATCTCGCTCAGCCTTACGGAAGTTTAGAAACGTTGTCTTGATTTCTTTTTTTGAAATAGAAACAACATTTTCAGGCTCACGGAACACATCAATGTTGAAAAGAAGGAGATACCAGCGGTGAATGTATCTTAACCACAATATTCGTGCAGAGTGGTCCAAACCTATACAATCAAGGATAATATCCTGAGTGAATCGAGTCTCTGGCTTAGCCCAAATAGAACGCCACAATAAGAGTGGCCGAACTGCTGCTAAGTCAGAAATGTACTCGATCCCGACTTCTTCATGAATCAGCTGGATGGAGGCAGAAAAGGGAACACATAACAACCTCCTTAAAAACTTATTTTCCTCCTTCAACAGGGAAATACCCTCGCAGTGTCCCCATACCCCTGCCCCATACAGAGCAGAGGAGACACAACATACATTGTATATGTTCATCATATCTAAAATACTTCGTGAGCCAAGTTTAGAAGCAAAACGAAAAATACTACTAGTAGACCGTAGCATTTTTATTCTAACAGCATCAAATTCCGGATTCCAGGACCCACTGTTGTTGTATGTTATTCCCAGATAACAAAAGGATTTAACAGAAGTCAACTTTTCCTTATCTAGAAAAAAAGTATGTTTTACCTGCTTAGCTGCCTGACCACAGGACATTACGTACGTCTTGGTTTTATTCACACGTAGCCGCCTAACTTGAATAAACTGCATAAAATTATCAATTAGGCGCTGAAGGCCCATCTGTGTTCGAGATAAAAGAACAGCGTCATCCGCATAAAGTAACAGCGGAACAGGTTTACCACCAATCAGGGGGGCATCTGCTGGGATGTCGGCCAAGGAACGGTCAACACCGTTGATAAAAAGGGAAAATAAAAGCGGAGCCAAAACACATCCCTGGCGTATGCCCCGGGACACTTTAAAGAACGGGGTACATTCGCCAAGGGTGCCATAGCGGACTTTACATGAAAGTTTTTCGTAGAGTCTAGCTAAAAAATGAACTATTTCCCTTGGGGCCCCTGCATCAAGCAGAACCTCCCAGAGAATGTTATGGTTAACCAAATCAAAAGCGCTGCTCAAATCAGCAAAACATAAAAAGAGGTTGCCATTTTTAGCCACAGTATATTTATTGATTAAAAGGTCCAGATTTACACATTGATCCAATGTGCCCAGGCCTTTCCGAAAGCCATATTGGACTCTGGTTAAGATGTTAAAATCAGTTGCCCAGTCTTCCAGCCTCTTCAGCAAAATCCTACTCATCACCTTTACAGAGGCGTCCAATAATGAAATTGGACGATAATTGGAGGCCTCTGATTTATCACCTTTCTTATGTAAAGGGATAATAGTCGATTGGCCCCAAGTAGATGGAAATTCGCTTTCAGCCGCACAATTAAAAATCCTCACCAAGATGGGGGCCCATAAAGCCGTTTCATCTTTATATAAATCCAGCGGGACCCCATCGGGGCCAGGGGCCTTGCCTCCTTTGCTTAAAGAAATTGCTTCATGGCATTCTTCTAGTGTTATACCCATTGAGAGGGGCAACCATGGGGTTATATCTGGTGATGGTGACTCAGAAGTTAACCCTTCTGGATTAAATATTTTGGAAAAATGTCTGACCCAATCGCTACATGCCACATAAGAGGTTAGTTCTGGGACATTTTCTTTATTGAGAAACGGGCTATTAATTGTTTCCCAATACAGTTTACTATTTTTAGTCTCAGCAGCCTCCTTCAACTTATCCCACGCCTCAGTCTGTAATACCCTTTTCCTTTTGTTAATTACTGTTTTATATCTAGCCCTAAAGTCTTGTATCTCCGTCTTGACACGTGGTTTGGAGCCCAAAGCATTCTTTAAATCACGGAGGGCGACTATACAGGTCTTATCAAACCACCCCTGCTTTGGACCTCTATTGGCTGACGGGGTCTTAGTGAAAATACCATCGATAATACTATTCATTGATACAAAGTAATCTATTAAGCAGCCAGAATCACAATCATCATCCAAACAGTAGCTAATTTGAGTCTTGCATTGAATAAGAACCTCCTTCTGCTTGACTTTAGAATTTAAACCAGTCCATTTAACCCTTAGGCCCTTTGGTCTAATAGGCACTATGTCGGTTGTACATTTTCCACCAGAAGCTAATGGGGTACCATGCCCCAAAAGAATTACACGAAGGCTGTTATGGTCACTGAGACTTTCTTCGTTAACATACAAATCAGTATAGTCTCCACTGCTAGACAACAAAATATGATCTATAAATGATCCTGCATCTCTGCCCGTAAATGTAGGGCATGTTATTGCCCGATTATTAACGTTGCAGTTTAACAGGGTCATATCTAGCGTGACTAGCATATTATTTAATGTGGAACCATAACTGCTGTGTTGGAAGTGGGGAGAATCCTCCCTCGCCCCCAGGCCTCCCCAATGACTACTCGTTGCTGCGCCGAAGCCACAGATGTTCCCGTTCGACAAATGGCAGGGCTGCAAGTTAAAATCACCGGCCCAAACCACCTCGGCCTTTCTTTTCGAGATACCGAGGGCCTTTATAATTTCCCTTTCTAGAGGCAATAAAATATCCCCTCTAGTAGCATCAAAAACGTTGTTGTAGAAATTTACAATGACTAAATCAATATTCTTCCTACACTCCACCCTTATGACTTGACTGTGTGTCCCCACGGTTGTACTGTATTTGACCGTACAGTCACACAGCTTGGTTGATAAAAGCAACAAAAGGCCCCCCTTAGCCCTGCCCGAGCTAGATTTGGTTGCTCGAAGACAGTAGGATACATACCCTTCGATATTAATAGGGTCCGGGCACCAAGTTTCCTGCAATAAAATTAGGTCAAATCCCTCCCCTAAAAAGCTGGTCCAGAAGGGTGTTCCTAATTTGCGGGTAAGGCCAGCAATATTCCACGAAACGAGAGAGTCCTACTGGTTTACCAGAGTCATCAATAACAGACGACTCTGGCTGAATTGCTGATGGAAATAAAGCAGGACCATCTTCCCGAAAGATGGTAACTGGGCTCAAGCTAGGGCTAACAGTAGTTGTACCCCTTTTTCCTATATATAGGGGAGATGTTGGGGGAGGTGTTAGGGATGTCACTGTTAAAGATTCGGGAAATGCAGCTAAAGGCGTGGCAGGAGAAAAAGAACACACCTTATCAAGATAGGGCGTAGAAATATTTGAATCCAGAGTTTCGGGAAGGCTGAGTCAATCTACCTCATCTAGCACGGCATATCTATTTGGATGGGCGAATTGTGAAAACAGGGGATCTTGGGAGTGGGGCAAGTCCTGCCTTGTTTGTTGCCACAGATGTTTATCTAATTGTGGTGGCTGAAAGAATTGCTGCCACTGATGAGCAGACTGAGGTGGGGGTGGTAGAAAATGAAAAGGGTGTTGCCAGTGAGATTTAACTTGATGCATGGGATAGGGTGGAGCATTTGATAGCTGCTGCTGAAAATTAGCGTAATGTTGAAGAAAAGGAGGCGGATAAGGTGGTTGTAGCCAAGGTTTAACAGCTTGTTGTGGGGGGTACCCAGGTCCACTGTTACTTTGAAAAGTGGAACAGGGGGGGTTCGACCTTGAAGACATAGGTAAAAAATAAGACAAAGGAAGTGGGTTAATTTGAGTCGCAGGACCACTATTGGGTGCATTACATATATAGCTTGCTGCCCCTACATCCCTAAAATTAACTGTGATTACGTCCCCTACTATTGTTTTCTTGCTTCTGCCCACCCAATCCCCTCTACGCACGGTAAGAATTTCACCGTTCATGCTATTAGGTAGGGGTTTATGTAGATGGAGCCATTGAGCACATTTATTTCTAAGCTCGGTGAACGTTTCTTTAACTCCCTCCTTCAATGGGGGAACTGCTGTCAACACAACAACGAAAGGGGAAACCTCTGGTGGTAAATTAATGGATCTGAAACGTGCCTGCTTAGACTTAGGCCTTTCAGGTTTGTTCGTAGAAAGAGATGCAGAGGGTGGATTGGATTTCCCTGCACCATCTTTTACTTGAATGGTAGTGGCGGTATTATTATCAACAACTGAGTGTTGGTTAGTCAAAACAGGAGCCCTCTCCTTCGAGATGGGGATAGTTGCAGATTGGACGGAATTGTTCCCTATTTGCGACACAGGAGATATAACTGGATTCCCAGGTACTGTGATAGCTTGAACATTGTTTGATACATCTATAGGGAGCGGGATACTTGATAAACATTTAGGGACTAATTCTGTAATCCCTTGTAACTGCTCAGGCCCTTGTCCCTGCTTTTTGTGTGGCCATTTAGAGTGTATTAAAGATGTAAGCCTGTCCACTTTAGAAATTAGAGGCTTGATTTGTGCTGCTAAAGTGGCTTCAAGGTCTATCTTTAAATCTGTTACCATGTTTTGCACCCAGCAAGGAATACCCGATGTCATTTGTGGGGTAGGGGAAATCAAATTATGATTCCTTACAGGTGCTTTTACTTTATTTTTACCCTTTGATGTAGCCTTTGGGAGATTAGGAGCCCTTCCCCGGGAAACTTTAGGTGCAGAAGCTGTTTCCGCATCGTTAAACCCGCTCAGACTCGGCGCCGCTTTGTCAGGGGACTGGCAGGTTTCTAGATCTGGTGTAACCTCCAGATCTTCGAAAGACGGGTCTGAGTCTGATAGGGCAACCGATAGATCAACAGTATTTGGTACAATCGGGGCACTATTAGTAGGCATGGTTGTAGGTAGGGAGCAATTATTCAAAGTCTGCAAGGCAGGTGATTTTACATTTGCCAGGGGACCCAAGGATGAGCGCCTAGCATTTGCAAGGTCCATAGAGACTCTCTTTTCCAATAAAACAATACTTTGGTCAATAGTCTCATGTACACGTGAAATGAAAAGATCAATGGGTCCGGTCACCTGTGCTACCGCCGTAGCTTTTTTCGCGCAACTTCTAGTTCTGTTGCGTATGGTCGACATCTTAGACGTTATGGTTATCAAGGGCGAGGATGCAGGGGTTCAGGGCCAGGGCCGTCCTCTGCCGTCCTTGAACGGCCTTAAACGGCCCGCTCTTTGCCCGGTCTTCGCCCCGGCCTTAGCCCCGCGCGCGTCCCGCGTGCGCGTTGCTGCTGCAGAATATATGGGAAGGACAGGTGGAGGGGCGGGAAGAGGACCAGCTTCGGCCGATCAGCGCCGCGCTGCACGCTGGTCCTCGCAGTCCCGCCTCACGCCTTCAGGTGCAAATACCGGCTCAACAAAGCCGCGTTGGTGCTCCTATGCACTCGGGGGGGTCCAACAACAGAAGACTGCCAAAGTTCCTTGGCCTGCGAGCGGCGCCCGCGGAGCGGGTGCCGCGAGGCGTGGGTTCAGCCAAACAGGGAGAAGAGAGGCAAAGGGAGCTGCACTCGCTACACGTCAGCTCAAAGGTGAATCCCAGGCGGCTCACTCGCCGCGATGATTTTGACCGGTGGAGGGGCGGGAAGAGGACCAGCTGCGGCCGATCAGCGCCGCGCTGCACGCTGGTCCTCGCAGTCCCGCCTCACGCCTTCAGGTGCAAATACCGGCTCAACAAAGCCGCGTTGGTGCTCCTATGCACTCGGGGGGGTCCAACAACAGAAGACTGCCAAAGTTCCTTGGCCTGCGAGCGGCGCCCGCGGAGCGGGTGCCGCGAGGCGTGGGTTCAGCCAAACAGGGAGAAGAGAGGCAAAGGGAGCTGCACTCGCTACACGTCAGCTCAAAGGTGAATCCATACATTCAATAGATGCCACAAGATAAAGATAAAGAACGAGATCCCACTAGACACAGAGCGAGACTGTCACAAGCTGAGACAGGAGATCGCACTCGTGACAGTCGCGCTCCATGCACACGACAGTGTGTGCAGTTTTTTTTTTATAAAGGGAATGTGGTGCCCCCAATAATGTCCCTGGCAGCACTCAATTTATTTATTTATTTTTTCAGCTTGTAGAGCGCGCCAGCTACCCAAACAGGGTTTCCCGGCGCTAAAATGAAGACTAGCGTAGCGTACAGTAGAAGGAAAATTATTGGTTTAACAACCAAGTCTTGACTGCCTTCCGGAAACGGCTGAAACAGCGTTCCGCACGAATGACCACAGGGAGGGAGTTCCAGAGCCTGGGACCCAGGAAGGCGAAGGACCTCCCGCCCATCCTGGCAAGTCTGACCTTGGGTACACAGAAAAATTCTTGGGTGGATGATCTCAGTATACGGGTTGGGGAGTACGTCAACACCAAGGATTGAAGATATCTTGGCGCCGTGCCTGCTTTTATTGTATACATGTAGCATAAAGCTTTAAACTTCACACGATTCTCCACTCGGAGCCAGTGGAGTTCCATGAGATGTTGTGTCATGGGTTCATTCCTCTTGCAGCCACAGAGTAGACGTGCCACAGCATTTTGGACCATTTGAAGGCGACGGGTAACCGCCTTAGTGACCCCCAGGTAGAGCACATTACCGTAGTCCAACCGGGAGGTCCCCAAGGCATTGACCACGGACCTCTGAGTATCCGGTGGCAGCATCCACAGTATCTTACGCAGCCAGCGCAAGATAGAAAAGCAGGTGGCCGCTACTTTCATCACTTGCGTCTGCATTGTTAGGCCCTGATCTATAATTACCCCCAAGTTGCGGACGTGTGTTGATGCTGGAGGGATGGGACCCATTTCCGCCGGCCAATGTTTAGTACCCCACAGATCTGGTTTACTCCTGAGAATAAGAATCTCTGTTTTTTCCCCGTTGAGTTTCAACAGATTTTGGTTCATCCAGGAGGCTATTTCGCTGAGCCCTGATTGAAGAAGGGAGGTAGGGGTCATGTCTGATTGCGTGAGGGAAAAAACTATCTGTGAGTCATCCGCAGACACGCACATGGCTTGCTCTCTATTTCTCTCTGGATGCCAAACTCGAGCAGGCTCAGGCCCTCCTTAACCTGCCCCTCCCAACCTCCCCCAGTTCAGCCCCCACTCTCACCTATAAAGCTGCAGGCCACACACAATAATGTAAAAGTAGTGGTGCAGCTCAAATTTGCCCATCCTTTACATGTCACAAATACGTCATAACTCCATAACAGATACATGACATGGATATGCATTCAGCACACAATTCTTATCTGGTCTAACGTTATTGAAATTAAGTGTTGCACTTGACATTATTACTAAAGTGCATTTACTGTAGGACTAATTTATTTACTCAAACTATGGGCCTCATTAGGATGGCGGGCGGACCGCCACCAACTGGCCGTCGGTGGCTGTCTGCCCGACAACCAGGCTAGCGTTACGACCGCTGGATTATGATACTGGTAGTTGGGAGTGCAGAGGGCAGGGGAAAGACCACCGCCTCTAACAGGAGCCAAGTTCCCGCTGGGGTTGCGGACAGACCCCTATCCTTACAATGAAGGCGGTGCCTGCGCAGGCACCACCGTACGGATAAGGATGTCCCTCTCCGACTGCCATGAAAAGGGAAACAAATTTGGGGGGGCCGAAGCAGAGTGCCAATCCCCTGTAGGCCACTTCTGAGGGGCCTGCTGGGGAGCACGTGTAGTGCCCTCCCCGCCCCCCAACATCAATGCACAGTGTGCCAGGCATAACAGTCTGCCTGGCACACAGTGCTGGATGTGCACAAAGTGCCTTTTTCTGCTGCAGCCCTTTTCCTGGGTAGCAGTCCTATCCTAATTGGGCAGGTGGGACTGCTGACTCATAGTCAGACGGTCACCTGCCCGATACAATGGCAGTCGGCGATCCGACCGACTGCCATCGTAATAAGGCACTCAGGGCCAGATGTAGGTAGCCCAATACCGGTCGGTAACGGCCAAAATTACCGAATTTCGGACGTTACCGACCGGTATTAGGCTATTGAGATGTAGGTGGCTACATTTCAGATTCGGTAATTTGCTGAATCGGTAATTTAAGGAATCGGTAAATTACCGATTACTTAAAATACTGAATCGGTAAATTACCGAATCTGAAATGTAGGGAGCACTCAAATGAGTGCATTGCATGGCTAAGGATTCGGTATTTACCACCAAATAAAAGTTGGTGGTAAATATCAAAAGCCTTTGAAAAAGAAAATTTGTGCCTTTTTCAAAAGTGCCATGTGGCAGACATACATGCCCTTAGGGCATGTATGTCTGCCACATGTGCCCCATGCACTATTCAGGGGTGCAACAGGGTGTCAATGTGATACCCTGCCACCCTTGAATGTGTTCCCTCATTACCGAATCGGTAAATACCAATTCGGTAATTCCCATTCATTCCTATGGGCCTCCAGGCCCATAGGAATGAATGGGAATTACAGATTTGATATTTACCAAATCGGTAATTACCGAATATTACCGATTCTTTAAACTTTACCGAATACTTACCTACATACAATTTACAGATTCTAAAATACCGAATCGGTAAAAATCGGTATTTTAGAATCAGTAAATGGAAGTTACCTACATCTGGCCCTAAGTGTTTATTCGTATTACATGAGGTATTAATAAATCATTCATACTTAGTAGACATGTACTCATTAAGTTGAAAATCATCTTTCATAATGTGTGCCTTAACCCCTTCAGCGCTGATGACAAAGCCAGCTCGTCATGGGCGTTACCTGCGCTACGCGGATGACGAGCTGGCTTTGTCACAAACCGCGCATTTTTCAAATTCCAGCGCACAGCGGGAAAACGCGGTAGCGCGGTAGCATTTAATACATTGAATAATGTTTGCTGTTTAGATTACTGGATAGGAACTATCTTCATATGTGTAGAAGTTGATTGCTCTTGAAACAACACAGGTTTATGTAATGTGTGCACTAATATTTCTTGTATTGTATTTAAATGTAGTTCTTAGCCCAACGTACACATAATGATCCAAAGGGTTTAGTGTATGCCCTATGTAATGTGGATCTAGTCGACAAGGTCTCTATCAAATATATTAGACTTAATAGTGAGTGCCAGCTAGCTCAGAGGTCACTAGAAACTTTCTCGAATACACAAGAAGGGATTAGTTTCTGACAACCGCATAAACATGACAACTTTGTTTCCCAAAAATAAGAAATGTATCTCTAGAGTCGCGGAAACAATAGATAAGTATTTCACTCAGTCAATCGTGCATGCTTCGTTTCAACAGAGGTGCAGAGAAATAGAGAGACAGGCATTTTCAATAAAAGGATTTATTGAAGTCTTCTTTCTCATGCAAGTAAAGTGAACTGCTACAATCGTAATGCAGGCTGCAAAGTATAATGCGTACAGCGAGAACAATATCATAAAATAATACTGTAAGAGCATTGTATGGTTTCTAAGCCGTATAAAAATACATACATAAATAATAATGACCAAAGTACTCAACTGCTGCTTCTAAAATGCGCCTACCCCAGTGTACCTAACCTAAGTCTTAGTACGAGGGAAGAAGTAAGTGTGGTGTAGCATAGGTTTAGTTTTCTCTGCCAAGAATCTATCCAAGATTTCTCTTAGGTTTTAATCAGCTCCATACCTTAGTTTAGAATGAAGGAGGTCTGGTATATCTGTCTCGGGACTCGATTTCCCAACACCCCGCGAGGGGAGCTTGGAAACACTGGAGCTAGATTCTCAGCGAGAGAAAGGACAGCTTCTCGATCAGTGCGTCAGCGGGAGGGTCGGCTTCCTTCGGCACCTGCTGTAGTGAGCTGCGTCGGGCAAGTAGATAGTCGAACTGCTCCGAACAACTGTGTCTTGCTAGAGCAAGTGAAAGCATATTTATACCTTGAAGGTGCCTAGTTTGACGTAAAGTCGGGCATAATAACGTCAGTACAGAACCCCAAGGGAATAGTAGTTCTTTGTAAAGTACATGAGTTCTTGGACAAATCAATATTCAAGCAAAGGGAAGTCCTTGACTGCTTAAGCCATTTTCCAAGAAATCGTTGTGACATTTTTGGTACGGGTGGAAGTAGCCATGCCTGTATTTGGACTGCATGGGCTATGTCTAAATAAGGGAATGATTTATATGCCTATATTAGGGCAATGTGAATTGTACCTATATAAGGGCATGAATCTGGAAAACTCGGATCCTAAAACACCATACAACAGCATGACACCTTTTGGGGTGTGTGAGGGCCCTTGCTCCTTATTGGAGCTCTCCCCTCTCTCTGTTCCTTCTCTTACCTGGCATTCTGTTTCTTTCTGACCTTCACATCCCCTTCTTTAGGAACTGCATACCCAATTGTTTGACTTCTACCTTTACGGGCATGTATGCTGGAACTATACCTTAAAAGCCCGGTCCCTCCATTTGTGTACACATGGGCGGTCCATCATGAGTGTATAAGATAAGATCATCTGCATATGCTGACAATACATGCATTGAGTTGTCCATCCGGATCCCTATTGTTTATGCTTCCCTCCAGAGTCTGATTGTAAGGGTTCGAGCGCCAGCACAAACAGTAGTGATGACAGGAGGCAGCCCTGTTGTGTGGCTCTGTCCACTGGATAGGGACGTGAGATATGGGATCTGGAGCGGACTCGTGCCGTTGGGGCATGAATAGCAGCTTGACACAGCTCATGTATCCCGGTGGGACGCCAAACTTGTCCATAGCCTTTATCATGTACTCCCAGTTAAGGGTGTCGAAAGCTTGGCTCAAATCAAGGGAGATACATCCAGCACCTTGAAGGTCATCAGGAGTAGTCTCCATAACATAGTGAAGGTGTCTGATGTTCAGGGAGGTACTACGGGCTGGGACGAAGCCACATTGATTAGTGTGGATCAGTTGTGGCAGATGGGGGAGTAGCCGGCGGGTGAAGATTTTGCTTAGAATCTTTTATTCTGTAGCTAAAAGGGATAGTGGGCGGTAGCCCGACTTAGCAATTAAATCTCTACCCGGTTTAGGGAGGGAGGTGACCACGTCCTGCATGGTGGAGAGAGGGATATTACTGGTATCCTGAGCTGTATGGTATAGGCGCTGCAGGTGGGGGGTTAAGTTATCCGAGAAGGTATCAAAGAACTCCGCAGGCAGGCCATCAAGACCCAGAGCCTTATTTCGTGGAAGTTCTCGGATGTCCGCCTTAATTTCATCCTGGGTAATTTGACTGGACAGGGCTTTCTGGGCAGCTCGAATGAGTTTGGGGAAGGTGTGGCCACTCAGGAAGGCTGCCATGGGTTCCTCCGCTTAATCACCAAGGGCTCGGTATAGTGCCTCGTAGTATTCGCAGAAGGCCAGATTTATGTCTTGCTGTGTGTTCCATTCAACAGGACTACCTTGTGTATAGGGGTAGGGGGGAGCATCACGCAGTAATCTGGCCAGAAGTGCTCCAGATTTATGTCCCTCTGCGTGTTTGTGCTGGGAAAATGATTGATAATCTATTGCTCGGAGTCGCTCCAGCAGTTCAGCGTGTTGTATATGTCCTTCCTGTGTGCCTCTTTTTTCGAGGGTTCGCTGAACCGACTTAAGATTATTGTGGATCTCCTGTCTGGCCCCCACAGTGGCACCGACAGCAACGCCTCTAATCGCTGTCTTAAATGTGTCCCACTCGATGAGGATGAGGATGCAGATTTGGCATTCTCGTTGAAGTAATTAGTGATAGCCGACGCCATAATGTCACAGAAAACTGCATCTTTCAGCATACAGCCTCCAGGTAGGGACAGGTGTTTGGATTCTTCCCCAGGATAACATGATCTCTTTGTGCACTCTAATACTTTAAGTTGCCAATTTAAGCCTATTATTCTTCATGCTGCATTAATACTGGCTTCATTTCCTGCTAACATGACATTTTTTTAAGGTAGTCACGCATTGTTAGTTGAAGAACAGATACATTACTGTACTAGCGATAGAGAAAGAGTCTGAGAAGAAGACCTCGACGAAAGAACATGCAGTGTCTGAGAGTTAACGGAAAGGCCTATTCAACAATGTTATAAGCTGGCCTGTGGGTGAGAAGACTATGTTATTCCAATGTTCAGTGTGGGATCCTTTGCAATTGTTGCAATCTACAAAGTGAGAAGTGGAGAAAGACAATAGACTAAAAATAATATGTGCAAAGGGGTGTTGCCCAAGGAGACTCTTGTGTCTTATAACTTAGTGTCCACACCTTTAGAGAACAGATGCTTTTCTAGTGCCTTTCAGATTCCTTGCAGATCTCTTTTGATTCCCTTTAGAGTCTACTCCCTGGACTTGGAGAGGTTCAGACCGCTATGCTTTCCTTTATTCTTTGTTGAGTGTGGCTTAGGCTAACAATTACTTGCCTGACCCAAGAAGACTCTTGACCAAGCTTCTGAAATCCTTCTTACTTATTTTTACCTTGCCTATTTCTAATTTCCTTTATGAAAATTCCTAATTTTTGAAGTCCTTTAGATTTTCAGAACCATCCTTTTAGCTGGAACTTTACTTTAGGTGATTATATTTACCATTGGTTAGACAATCAAATCGGAGACTCTTCAATGAGTCTCAGATTTTTCTTACTGATCTTTTGTATTGCTGTGTCCGAACTGTTTGTTTGCCCTATATTGTTCTGCCTTTGTAGGTTTTGTCTGCCTGTTGTTCTGTATCTTTGTAGCATAGTGTTTAGTTGCGTATCTGAACTTGATTATGAATTTGTAATAAACCTTCGAAACTCTAGCTACTGATTTATCATCCTCATTGTGTAGCCAAATGGGTTGCACTGGTAATTTGATTGATGTAAATGTTAACTCCCATTACCTCTCAGTTGGATAAAGAGGTCCATCGGAAGAACAATGGTAAGCGAGTGGGACCAGAAAACGCTGTGTCAGTAGTTACATTAGGGTGCAATAAAAAGCGCCCTCTGCTAACTACTAGTGTCATTATTGACAGCGCCCCACAGAGGTGTTTGTGTGCAGGTCCGTCAATATATTGGAGTGCAAGAAAATGCTTCCAATGAGGGCCCTGTTTGAAGAGCCAGAAAACTGCAACTGACGCTTCGAAACCTATGCTTGAAGTTGTGCCAAGAGAGAACAGGTCCTACCTGCATGCTCCCCCTCTTAGCTGATAGAGAGGCTGATACTACGGTAGCCATGCCGGTCTACTGATGCCACATGAATGAAACCCAGAAACTCTAGGAATGGAAGAAGGCCCACTGTTAGGAGGCAAAAGGAGAGTTGGGCTTAACTGTCATCATGAAGGACAAAGAGATGTGGACACCTGCCAAAGGTCACATGGTGGGTGGTAGGTCAAATCATTTCTTCACTTGGTAGTCAAATGAATCTAATGCTGTCCTCCACAAGACCCACTTTTCCTTCTTCCCTGTGACTGGTCCCTTTTTACTCAGTCGTTCCACTGCCTTTCAATGGCACTAACCCAGTATTTGAAGTAGAAAAAAACTACCTGATGATTCCATAAATCAAGGGCCAATGCGTGGGAAGGGAAAGGGGGTGGATTCATGAGGGAGAGAGTCACGAAAAAAAGTCAGTCAGCTCGTACATTTTTCTTTTAATCAGTCTTAAAGAAAATTACAACGTTTACAAATATGACAGTTAATGTGCCTGTTGCAAAGCATATTGTGTGCCTTGCAGATCACAGATTTGTATTTTATATAGAGAAGTAAGCAGGTTACTGCATTTGACAGAGATATTTAGTTACTAGCACTCAGTACGTTGCAATCCTTCTAATAGATCGCAGTGAGCTATGAACCAGCATCAAAAAACTACATGCAGACAACAAGTTTGCAAAGTCTGTTATTCCAAGTTTGCAAAGACTGGTTCTTTTAGGTAATACTAAGGCCTTGTTGGTACAGACAGCTCCACTTGTAGTGTTAATGTTTTAAATTCTCACTTTGTGCTTCTCCTGAACATGCACTCCTTACATATAATGTCTACAATTATGGACAATATGTGACTCCTAGAGCTAATACCCTCATTGTCTTACGTAACATTTCCTGTACCTTCATTTATGTTTATGTCTGGGGGATTTATAGAGTGCAACAGTTGCTCATAGAGTGTCCCAGTGCAATAGTAGGCACAAATCTTTAAAATCGTGGAGTTACAAAGCAGAACTGAGAAGCCAAGTTTTGAGCAATATTTTCAAAACAGAAATATCCTCAGCATCCCCCTGTTGCTGTAGAAGAGGAGCATTCCAATTGTTGTCAGCAAGGTGAGAATAGGAGCTACCACCCCATTGTTTCCTTACAAACTTGGGGATCACCACCAGAAGAGAAGGGCGGAGGCATCCAGGTGGAAGAGAGGGTATGGTCCTCTTAGATAGGTAATTGGGGACCAGAATGATAACAGCTTTATGAGTCCTAATAAGTCCTTGACCCTCACCCACTCTTTAATGGGAGACAATGCAGCTCTCTCAAATGCGGTTAGATATGTGTCCTTCTGGGCAGGTTTAAAAGAAGATGCGGCACAGAATTTTGCACTAGCTGCAATCTTCTCAAAAGACAGGCCGGTAGCACTGAATAAAGGGAATTGGCGTAATCCAGCCTAGAAGTGATCAGTGCCTGGATCACTGTTTTATGCTGCAGGGTGGGAAGAAGATAAAGGAATATATTTAGGCTCTTTAGAAGTCTGAAACAGAGGCCAACAGCACTCGCTATCTGGGGGCCGTCGGTGGCTGTCTGCCCGACAACCAGGCTAGCGTTACGACCGCTGGATTATGATACTGGTGGTTGGGAGTGCAGAGGGCAGGGGAAAGACCACCGCCTCCAACAGGAACCAAGTTCCCGCTGGGGTTGCCGACGGACCCCTATCCTTACAATGAAGGCGGTGCCTGCGCAGGCACCACCGTACGGATAAGCATGTCCCTCTCCAACTGCCATGAAAAGGGAAACAAATTTGGGGGGGCCGAAGCAGAGTGCCAATCCCCTGTAGGCCACTTCTGAGGGGCCTGCTGGGGAGCACGTGTAGTGCCCTCCCCGCCCCCCAACATCAATGCACAGTGTGCCAGGCATAACAGACTGCCTGGCACATAGTGCTGGATGTGCACAAAGTTCCTTTTTCTGCTGCAGCCCTTTTCCTGGGTAGCAGTCCCATCCTAATTGGGCAGGTGGGACTGCCGACTCATAGTCAGACGGTTACCTGCCCGATACAATGGCAGTCGGCGATCCGACCGACTGCCGTCGTAATAAGGCACTCAGGGCCAGATGTTGGTAGCCCAATACCGGTCGTAACGGCCGGAATTACCGAATTTCGACCGTTACCGACCGGTATTAGGCTATTGAGATGTAGGTGGCTACATTTCAGATTCGGTAATTTTCCGAATCGGTAATTTAAGGAATCGGTAAATTACCGATTCCTTAAAATACCGAATCGGTAAATTACCAAATCTGAAATGTAGGGAGCACTCAAATGAGTGCAATACATGCCTAAGGATTCGGTATTTACCACCAAATAAAAGTTGGTGGTAAATATCAAAAACCTTTGAAAAAGCAAATTTGTGCCTTTTTCAAAAGTGCCATATGGCAGACATACATGCCCTTAGGGCATGTATGTGTGCCACATGTGCACCCATGCACTATACAGGGCTGCCACCCTTGAATGTGTTCCCTCATTACCGAATCGGTAAATACCAATTCGGTAATTCCCATTCATTCCTATGGGCCTCCAGGCCCATATGAATGAATTGGAATTACAGATTCGGTATTTACCAAATCGGTAATTACCGAATATTACCGATTCGGTAAACTTTACTGAATACTTACCTACATACAATTTACCGATTCTAAAATACCGAATCGGTAAAAATCAGTATTTTAGAATCGGTAAATGGAAGTTACCTACATCTGGCCCTTAGTGTTTATCCGTATTACATAAGGTATTAATAAATCATTCATACTTAGTAGACATGTACTCATTAAGTTGAAAATCATCTTTCATAATGTGTGCCTTAATACATTGAATAATGTTTGCTGTTTAGTACTGGATAGGAACTATCTTCATATGTGTAGAAGTTGATTGCTCTTGAAACAACACAGGTTTATGTAATGTGTGCACTAATATTTCTTGTATTGTATTTAAATGTAGTTCTTAGCCCAACTTATACATAATGATCCAAAGGGTTTAATGTATGCCCTATATAATGTGGATCTAGTGTACTAGTATTTTATATTTGCTTAGTTTTAAATGTGCACAGGCATATTAAATGGGGGCAGGGGGCAGCGCCGGCCCAACAAGGAGCTGCTGTATGATGAAGCAATGTAGTGTAGTTCCTATATTCCCAATAGTGAACTGCTACAATTGTAATGCAGGCTGCAAAGTATAATGCGTACAGCGAGAACAATATCATAAAATAATACTGTAAGAGCACTGTATGGTTTCTAAGCCGTATAAAAATACATACATAAATAATAATGACCAAAGTACTCAACTGCTGCTTCTAAAATACGCCTACCCCAGTGTACCTAACCTAAGTCTTAGTACGAGGGAAGAAGTAAGTGTGGTGTAGCATAGGTTTAGTTTTCTCTGCCAAGAAGCTATCCAAGATTTCTCTTAGGTTCTAATCAGCTCCATACCTTAGTTTAGAATGAAGGAGGTCTGGTATCTCTGTCTCGGGACTCGATTCCCCAACACCCCGCGAGGGGAGCTTGAAAACACTGGAGCTGGATTCTCAACGAGAGAAAGGACAGCTTCTCGATCAGTGCGTCAGTTGGAGGGTCGGCTTCCTTCGGCACCTGCTGTAGTGAGCTGCGTCGGGCAAGTAGATAGTCGAACTGCTCCGAACAACTGTGTCTTGCTAGAGCAAGTGAAGGCATATTTATACCTTGAAGGTGCCTAGTTTGACGTAAAGTCGGGTATAATAACGTCAGTACAGAACCCCAAGGGAATATTAGTTCTTTGTAAAGTACATGAGTTCTTGGACATATCAATATTCAAGCAAGGGGAAGTCCTTGACTGCTTACGCTGATTTTCCAAGAAATCGTTGTGACATTTTTGGTACGGGTGGAAGTAGCCATGCCTGTATTTGGACTGCATGGGCTATGTCTAAATAAGGGAATGATTTCTATGCCTATATTAGGGCAATGTGAATTGTACCTACATAAGGGCATGAATCGGGGAAAACTCGGATCCTAAAACGCCATACAACAGCATGACACCTTTTGGGGTGTGTGAGGGCCCTTGCTCCTTATTGGAGCTCTCCCCTCTCTCTGTTCCTTCTCTTACCTGGCATTCTGTTCCTTTCTGACCTTCCCATCCCCTTCTTTAGGAACTGCATACCCAATTCTTTGACTCCTACCTTTATGGGCATGTAGGCTGGATCTATACCTTAAAAGCCCGATCCATCCATTTGTGTACACATGGGCGTTAGATCACCTGTCAAGTCATGAGTGTATAAGATAAGATCATCTGCATATGCTGACAATACATGTATTGAGTTGTCCATCCGGATCCCTATTGTTTATGCTTCCCTCCAGATTCTGATTGTAATGGTTCGAGCGCCAGCACAAACAGTAGTGATGACAGGAGGCAGCCCTGTTGTGTGGCTCTGTCCACTGGATAGGGACGTGAGATATGGGATCTAGAGCGGACTTGTGCCGTTGGGGCCATGAATAGCAGCTTGACGCAGCTCATGTATCCCGGTGGGACGCCAAACTTGTCCATAGCCTTTATCATGTACTCCCAGTTAAGGGTGTCGAAAGCTTGGCTCAAATCAAGGGAGATACATCCAGCACCTTGAAGGTCATCAGGAGTAGCCTCCATAACATAGTGAAGGTGTCTGATGTTCAGGGAGGTACTATGGGCTGAGAGGAAGCCACATTGATCAGTGTGGATCAGTTGTGGCAGATGGGGGAGTAGCCGGCGGGTGAAGATTTTGCTTAGAATCTTTTATTCTGTAGCTAAAAGGGATAGTGGGCAGTAGCCCGACTTATCAATTAAATCTCTACCCGGTTTAGGGAGGGAGGTGACCACGTCCTGCATGGTGGAGAGAGGGATATTACTGGTATCCTGAGCTGTATGGTATAGGCGCTGCAGGTGGGGGGTTAAGTCATCCGAGAAGGTATCAAAGAACTCCGCAGGCAGCCCATCAAGACCCAGAGCCTTATTTCGTGGAAGTTCTCGGATGTCCGCCTTAATTTCATCCTTGGTAATTTAACTGGACTGGGCTTTCTAGGCAGCTCGAATGAGTTTGGGGACGGTGTGGCCACTCAGGAAGGCTGACATGGGTTCCTCCGCTTAATCACCAAGGGCTCGGTATAGTGCCTCATAGTATTCGCAGAAGGCCAGATTTATGTCTTGCTGTGTGTTCCATCCAACAGGACTACCTTGTGCATAGGGGTAGGGGGGCGCATCTCGCAGTAATCTGGCCAGAAGTGCTCCAGATTTATGTCCCTCTGCGTGTTTGTGCTGGGAAAATGATTGATAATCTATTGCTCGGAGTCGCTCCAGCAGTTCAGCGTGTTGTATACGTCCTTCCTGTGTGCCTCTTTTTTCGAGGGTTCGCTGAACCGACTTAAGATTATTGTGGATCTCCTGTCTGGCCCCCACAGTGGCACCGACAGCAACGCCTCTAATCGCTGTCTTAAATGTGTCCCACTCGATGAGGATGAGGATGCAGATTTGGCATTCTCATTGAAGTAATTAGTGATAGCTGACGCCATAGTGTCACAATAAACTGCATCTTTCAGCATACAGCCTCCAGGTAGGGACAGGTGTTTGGATTCTTCCCCAGGATAACATGATCTCTATGTGCACTCTAATACTTTAAGTTGCCAATTTAAGCCTATTATTCTTCATGCTGCATTAATACTGGCTTCATTTCTGGCTAACATGAAATTTTTTTAAGGTAGCCACGCATTGTTAGTTGAAGAACAGATACATTACTGTACTAGAGAAAGAGTCTGAGAAGAAGACCTTGACGAAAGAACATGCAGTGCCTGAGAGATAACGGAAAGGCCTATTCAACAATGTTACAACCTGGCCTGTGGGTGAGAAGAATATGTTGTTCCAATGTTCAGTGTGGGATCCTTTGCAATTGTTGCAATCTACAAAGTGAGAAGTGGAGAAAGACAATAGACTATAAATAATGTGTGCAAAGGGGTGTTGCCCAAGGAGACTCTTGTGTGTTAGAAACTTAGTGTCCACAACACTAAGATGCTTTTCTAGTGCCTTTCAGATTCCTTGCAGATCTCTTTTGATTCCCTTTAGAGGCTACTCCCTGGACTTGGAGAGGTTCAGACCTCTATGCTTTCCTTGTTGAGTATGGCTTAGGCTAACAATTACTTGCCTGACCCAAGAAGACTCTTGACCAAGCTTCTGAAATGCTTCTTCATTATTTTTACCTTGCCTATTTCTAATTTCCTTTATGAAAATTCCTAATTTTTGAAGTCCTTTAGATTTTCAGAACCATCCTTTTAGCTGGAACTTTACTTTAGGTGATTAGATTTACCATTGGTTAGACAATCAAATCGGAGACTCTTCAATGAGTCTCAGATTTTTCTTACTGATCTTTTGTATTGCTGTGTCCGAACTGTTTGTTTGCCCTATATTGGTCTGCCTCAATTTCCTTTATAGGTTTTGTCTGCCTGTTGTTCTGTATCTTTGTAGCATAGTGTTTAGTTGCGTATCTGAACTTGATTATGAATTTGTAATAAACCTTCGAAACTCTAGCTACTGATTTATCATCCTCATTGTGTAGCCAAATGGGTTGCACTGGTAATTTGATTGATGTAAATGTTAACTCCCATTACCTCTCAGTTGGATAAAGAGGTCCATCGGAAGAACAATGGTAAGCGAGTGGGACCTGAAAAAGCTGTGTCAGTAGTTACATTAGGGTGCAACATATTGGAGTGCAAGAAAATGCTTCCAATGAGGGCCCTGTTTGAAGAGCCAGAAAACTGCAACTGACACTTCGAAACCTATGCTTGAAGTTGTGCCAAGAGAGAACAGGTCCTACCTGCATGCTCCCCCTCTTAGCTGATAGAGAGGCTGATACTACGGTAGCCATGCCGGTCTACTGATGCCACATGAATGAAACCCAGAAACTCTAGGAATGGAAGAAGGCCCACTGTTAGGAGGCAAAAGGAGAGTTGGGCTTAACTGTCATCATGAAGGACAAAGAGATGTGGACACCTGCCAAAGGTCACATGGTGGGTGGTAGGTCAAATCATTTCTTCACTTGGTAGTCAAATGAATCTAATGCTGTCCTCCACAAGACCCACTTTTCCTTCTTCCCTGTGACTGGTCCCTTTTTACTCAGTCGTTCCACTGCCTTTCAATGGCACTAACCCAGTATTTGAAGTAGAAAAAAACTACCTGATGATTCCATAAATCAAGGGCCAATGCGTGGGAAGGGAAAGGGGGTGGATTCATGAGGGAGAGAGTCACGAAAAAAAGTCAGTCAGCTCGTACATTTTTCTTTTAATCAGTCTTAAAGAAAATTACAACGTTTACAAATATGACAGTTAATGTGCCTGTTGCAAAGCATATTGTGTGCCTTGCAGATCACAGATTTGTATTTTATATAGAGAAGTAAGCAGGTTACTGCATTTGACAGAGATATTTAGTTACTAGCACTCAGTACGTTGCAATCCTTCTAATAGATCGCAGTGAGCTATGAACCAGCATCAAAAACTACATGCAGACAACAAGTTTGCAAAGTCTGTTATTCCAAGTTTGCAAAGACTGGTTCTTTTAGGTAATACTAAGGCCTTGTTGGTACAGACAGCTCCACTTGTAGTGTTAATGTTTTAAATTCTCACTTTGTGCTTCTCCTGAACATGCACTCCTTACATATAATGTCTACAATTATGGACAATATGTGACTCCTAGAGCTAATACCCTCATTGTCTTACGTAACATTTCCTGTACCTTCATTTATGTTTATGTCTGGGGGATTTATAGAGTGCAACAGTTGCTCATAGAGTGTCCCAGTGCAATAGTAGGCACAAATCTTTAAAATCGTGGAGTTACAAAGCAGAACTGAGAAGCCAAGTTTTGAGCAATATTTTCAAAACAGAAATATCCTCAGCATCCCCCTGTTGCTGTAGAAGAGGAGCATTCCAATTGTTGTCAGCAAGGTGAGAATAGGAGCTACCACCCCATTGTTTCCTTACAAACTTGGGGATCACCACCAGAAGAGAAGGGCGGAGGCATCCAGGTGGAAGAGAGGGTATGGTCCTCTTAGATAGGTAATTGGGGACCAGAATGATAACAGCTTTATGAGTCCTAATAAGTCCTTGACCCTCACCCACTCTTTAATGGGAGACAATGCAGCTCTCTCAAATGCGGTTAGATATGTGTCCTTCTGGGCAGGTTTAAAAGAAGATGCGGCACAGAATTTTGCACTAGCTGCAATCTTCTCAAAAGACAGGCCGGTAGCACTGAATAAAGGGAATTGGCGTAATCCAGCCTAGAAGTGATCAGTGCCTGGATCACTGTTTTATGCTGCAGGGTGGGAAGAAGATAAAGGAATATATTTAGGCTCTTTAGAAGTCTGAAACAGAGGCCAACAGCACTCGCTATCTGGGGGCAAAGGTGGCTGCACTGTCAAACATCACTCCTAGGCTGTGTGCCACCAAGTCAAAGGCCAGTGGAGGTGGAATCCAATTGGTCCAGCTGTTATTATCCCAGCACCGTGTGCTGCTACTGATCGAAGAGCCAGGTCTTGAGGAGTCTTCTGAAGGCCAGTAGGTCCTGGGTCTGCCGTAAGTTGGTAGGGAGGGTGTTCCAGGTCTTGGCGGCGAGGTGGGAGACACACATATATGCCTGGTATTCTTACAGTA
Source organism: Lissotriton helveticus (assembly GCF_964261635.1). Lineage (NCBI taxonomy): Eukaryota > Metazoa > Chordata > Amphibia > Caudata > Salamandridae > Lissotriton > Lissotriton helveticus. The sequence continues at coordinate 189,011,458 of NC_136070.1, read as the reverse complement.
AACGTGCATCTCTTACATTGAAGAGGGGTAGGTTGAACAACGTCAAAACCAATCTCCAATTCATAGTTTCTCTAAACAACATGTGAACTGATAGTGAGCTGTGTACCGTTGCTTCTTTTCTTTGCATTGGCAACTAGGCGTTGGGTCCTAGCTGTCTCCCAACCTGGATGATACTTGAACAAAAGAGGGGCTGACAGCCCTTTAATCCAGACCCTTGTTTTGGGCCCAGCTGGAAGTGAAAATAAAAAAGTCCCCTTGTTTCTGCTCTGAACTGAAAGCAGACCACATGTGGGCGCTGCTGAATTGTGTTAAAAAATAAGACCAGGACATATTTCACTGGGTCAGCTGATCCTACATCCAGCTCAGAAATTGATGCCAGAGCAGGGTTCCGGCAGGACTCCTCTTTTTCTGCATTGTACCAACCTGGAAAGTGAGTTAGTTACCAGTTTTTTAGAGCAGCAGTCCCATCTACACCACTCAATTTGTAAAAAGGCTGTCTAGCCATGATTCCACTTTATGCCTCTTTCTTCCCACCCCACCCTACAGCTGACTTTTAATATCACTCTTTTATTTCCCATCTCAGTTTTATCCTTTTCCCAGTTTCTCAGTTTTTATCCCCCTCCGTCTGTCTCCCTTACTTTTTAAAAAAAAGATCTTTTTATTCAAAACATGGCAAGCAGTGAGCAGACATGTAGGTCAGATAGCGTCATACATCGACAGGGCAAAAAATAAATAAATCATACATTATTAAACAGTACAAATGTTCTCACTCTCCCATCCCTCTGCATCACACATCTTGGCAGTTGAGTCGAGGCAGTTAGAAGGCAAGACATCACAGCTAGCTTAGACAAGGGGAGTGGAGAGGCTCTCTCTATAGTAATTTCATTTCCACCAAATGTTCGTCCATTTCCACGGACATCCACGGATTCTATACCCCACCTTCTCGGCCAACATGCACCAGTCCATGTCCCGCTTCACGTCCCTCAACAGTGGTACTTGCGTCATACCCCATAGACACACAATGTTACGTTTGGCTATTGCCAGTCCTAAGGCCATCCATGTTCGCTGCGGTTTAGATCAGTTGCATTCCAAATATTTAACAAACACCATTTAGTGGAGGGTGTCATATTATTCCCACTCAAGTTGTTCATGCTTGCAATCCCAGATGTGCTGTATCTTGGGGCAGCTCCAAATGATGTGGTAGAAAGTACCCACTTAGCCGCACTGTTTACGGCAGCACATGGTGGCATATGCAAAGTACGACCTGTGGAGAATGTTTTGTTTCACTGAGCAAAAAACAGACTTAATTGCTGCCTCCTGGGTATGCAAGGGCTTCAGGCCGCCCATCATCCTCCAGGTTCCCCAGGTCTCGCTCTCATTGTTTCCGCAAGTATAAGAGTGTGTCCAGTGAGTTGTTAATCAGTTTTTTTGTATGTGAGGGAAGTCGCTTTGCATGCCATGGGGTCATGGAGCAATCTGTCTTCCAGGGGAGAGGACTCGAGGAGTTTTAGTCCACTGGCTAGAGCTGCCTGAAGGGCATGTCGTACTTGCAGGTATCGGAAGGTCTCAGTTGGGGCTCGCTGGTAGTCGCGCAAAAGGGATGGCTTCTCCCTGTGGCCGAAAATCTCCTACCTTGGAGAGTCTGATAAAATCCCATTTATCAAGCCCGGGTTGTGTCTCTAGAGTACCAACTTCTCCGATTCCCATAGAGGAGTGGCCTGAGTGATCTTCTCCCTCCAGCCAAGTACGTTAAGTGTTGTATGACAATGTCAACTGTTTCTGCCGTGGGGCCCCTGAGCTTGGTATGTCTTTGGCTGGCGTATAAGGCCCTAAGATATCTCCCTGGTTGCACATCTTGTCTGCCCATACGAAATGCGGGTTCATCTGCAGGGATATGTACCGAATGATTAATGGAAGTGAGTTGCACCGCCCAGTAGTATTTTTGGATGTTGAGTAGGGCGCTTCCCCCATCATACCACCATCTCTTTCCATCAATAGCTATTCGTGCCTGACCCCCATCCGATTGAAGACTTCTGACTTCGCTCTCTATTGCTTTGAAGTAGGTCAGAGGGACTGGATAGGGCATGTTGTGTAGGGTGTGGAAGAAGCGGGGCAGGGTCATCATTCTGAAAAGCCCAGTTCGGCCCAGCATAGACAGCGGCAAGGCTCTCCACTGCTGGACATCATGCTTGAATCGTGTCAGCTGTGGTTGCAGGTTTTTGGCATAGAACAGATCTTGGTTAGTGGTGACATGGATTCCGAGGTACTGGAATTCATCTGTGGTGATCTCTATCTTGCATCCCTGGGACAATCATAGAGTTTGCCAGCTCAGGATATAGATCATGGATTTTGCCCAGTTAATCGTATACCACGAATAGCCATCGAACTGGGTAAGTATTTGCATTTTCCTGTTAAGTGCACTGACAGTGTCCGCCATATAGAGTAGAATGTTGTCTGCTTAAAGTGATATTATATCCTCCCATTGTTCAGTCCATTGTAGAGCTCGGATCAGCAAATCTCTCCTGAGCTAGGTTGCCCGAGGTTCTAATAGCAGACCAAAAGTTAGTGGCGAGAGCTGGCTGACCTGTCTGATACCCCGTTCGAGAATGAACATCCGGGAAATTCCCAATTGACCGTGACTCGGTCTGTGTAAAGGAGGCATATACACGCTGTAGATCATTGGCCAATTTGCATCCTGGCAAAGACTTCAAAGAGATAAGGCCATTCAATCGTGTCGAATGCCATTCGAGCATCGAGGAAGAGGACTAAGTAGCCCTCATGGGTCCTACCAGCCTGTCCTAACAATTCATGAAGGCACAGTAGATTACAAGCAGCACTTCTCCCTGGTGTACAGCAGGACTGATCCGGGTGAACCAGTGCGGAGATGACCGGCAGGAGTCGGGAGGCCAATACTTTAGCTAATATTTTAACTTTGGCGTTTAAGAGCGAAATAGGCCTATGCAATGCACATCTATTTGGTGGTCAACCCTGTTTGTGTATCACAACAATGAAGGTCAATCTTTGGTCCATAGGGAGTGAGCCCATTTTCTGACTCTTTGGACATTTGCAACAGGTAGGGTGCGAGTTTAGGAGCAGCAAACTTATAGAGTTCAATCAGTATGCCGTTAGGGCTCACTGCTTTACCTGAATTTAAGTTGTGTATTGCCCTTATAATTTCCTCTTCAGTGAGATCTGCTCCTAAGAGCGCTCTGTCCTCAATTGTGAGGTTTTTCAGTCAGAGGTTCGTGGGACTCTTCCACCGTAGCAGTGCCACCCAGGGAATATATCTGGGTATAGTATGCAGCAAAAGCTTCCGCCACACCCTGCCTGTCTCTCTTGTTTATCGACCTCATTCTGAATTTCCAGGACCCAATTGTCCGCCCACTGCAGTTTGTCAAGCCATGCAATGAGTCTTCCCGCCTTATCTCCTGCCTCATAGAGGTGATGTCGTGATGCACTATGTATCGCCCTGGCATCTTCTGACGCCACATTTTTATATTCTTTTTGCTTGAGGCCCAGGGTGTGCCTAGCGTCTTCTTGGTCTTGGGTTAAGTTAATTTCCAATTCATGTACCTCCTGCTTAATTGCCTCCAATGTAGCCCCTTTGCATGTCTCCCTTCTTGCTCTGTGTCAAACCCTAAAGAGGAAATATTAGACCTGGTCCATAGAAATGAATTCCAGTGCCCACCAACTGCAACCACAAGCACAAACACCACAGACGTGTGACTAACCCAACCCCTTGAATTAGCACAAGCCCTCCTGATACAGTAACAGATGTGATATGTAACTTGAGTCAATCTGTCTTTGTCTTTCTGTCTGTCAGATAAAGTATGAGAGTTGGGATTTTCAAAACCCAGGCTTGAACCTCACTTCTATTTATATTTTTGATTGGATTTTATTCACAGGTTTTTTTCTTGCTAGTCTGTGACATGTCACAGCTGAAGTGTTTCAGAGAATCAGTGCTGTGTGGTGTGTCGGCCCCTTTTAAAAGTACTGTCCTAACATTTGATTAAAATCAGGGATTCCTCCACAGTCCTACCCATGCCCTCATGCACTGGGCCGTCTGTACATCTCTCAATTTTCCTTCTGCCCAGCCTTCTTCTTGTGACACAGTACACAAGTTATTCACCTTATAAAACCTACAGATAGCATAGGTGCCTTTGGTTTTCATGGAATTTATTTGGAACCTGGAGAAAGTGTGCTGGTAGAGAGAGGGATCAATATTGTGCATCTCATCCCGTTTAATTTCTGGGAATCCAGCTGAGGTGTTTCACAGCCTTTCCAGGCTCATGACAGCTATTGAAGGAGGTCAAGAGTCTGTGAGTGAGGTTGTTGTCTGGACATTTTAGATCTTAATGGAGCTCAGAAATAAACATGATTATGCTTGACTGTGTGCAGCAGAAATAATCAACCGTGAGCATGCAGGGTGAGTCATCTGTTTTGAACACAATGACGTCAATGCTTAACTGAGGCTTATCTGGCATAAGCCATGAAAAGGCACTTTAACAAGTCATAGCATAAACATTGCATAGGCAATAGCATCATATATGTGTATACACATAAATTTAAGTGGAAATCCATATTTTGCATATCATAAAAGAATGCACAATTTTAGAATGCACCAACATTCTCACAAACTCCTCTAGACTATTTTATAATCACTAAAACCCACAATTAGCTATGATACAGTATACATCACTTTTACTATCTTGCAATTCTATACTTCCAACAGTTTTAGGAATCTACTTTTCCCCACAAGCCATACTCTTCTAAAGATTAGACTTCACAAGGAATATTAGTCAGACCCTCCAGTTTATCGCGATTTCGCGATTCACGAAAAAATCGCGAAATCGGCAGATTACCGCGATGGCCGCGATAAAAACCATATTGGCTGCGATATTAACAAGTGAGACAGCAAAACAAAGAATGCCTGGCTATGCGCGCCGCCCCCCCCCACTCGTGTGTGTCAGCAGCTTCCCGGGACACACACAGAGAGTCAGACTAAGCCTCATTAACAAGTGAAAGGTCTTTAAATGACCTGTGAAGTACTCGGGTGCGGCTGGCAGTTCAAAACTGCCAGCCGCACCCGAGTACTTCACAGGTCATTTAAAGACCTTTCACTTGTTAATGAGGCTTAGTTTTTCACGCCCCCGCCTGTTATCCTCGGCTCTGGCAGGTGTCAGGGGATTGCGGTGGTGCAAGCTTTCATCAGACAGTCGGCTTCCTGCACGGAGGATCACAGACCGGAGGGAGAGAGAAAGAGGGGTTGGAGGTACGTGTGCGGAGAAGAAAGGGGTGAAAGAAAGGAGGAGTGGCTGGGGGCACATGTGTGAGGAAAGGGGTGAAAGCAAGGGAGAGTGGGGCGTTTAGAAGGAAAGGGAAGGGGTAAAAGAAAATGGGAGGATAAATGTGAAAGGTGGAGCGCAAAGGTAAAGAGGGGGGCAAGAATGAAAACTGAGGGTATGGGGCAGGTGAGACGAGAAAGAAGGGGTGAAAGAGAGGGGGAGTGAGTAAAAGAGGTCACAGAGATGGAGAAAGAAGGAAAGGGTAGGGGTGAGAGAAACTGGGAGGATGAAGGTGAAAGGTGGTGCGCAAAGGTAAAGAGGAGGAGCAAGAATGAAAACTGAGGGTATGGGGCAGGTGAGACGAGAAAGAAGGGGTGAAAGAGAGGGGGGGTGAGCAAAGAAGTCATAGAGGTGGGAAAGAAGGAAAGGGTAGTATGGGGTGAGAGAAACTGGGCGAATGAAACTGAAAGGTGGAGAAAAGTAGAGAGGAGTGAGCAGGAGAGAAAGAGGGAGGGTGAATGCGCGAGAAAGAGGGCGAGAGAGGAAGGGGAAGAAAGACAGTGTCTGGAAGAACGAAAGTATGAGAGTTAGAGAGAGAAGAGAGGGCGAGGAAGGGAGAGAGGGAGACAAGAGAGAACTAGAGAGGCAGGGTGCTAGAGAGATCCGAAGATGGAAAGAGAGAGGGACAGGGGATAAGAGACTGGGCTGATGAGAGAGATATCGATAAGGAGAGAAAGATGTGTGTGTGTGAGAGAGGATGAGTGAATGAGGCACAGAAAGGAAGGGGCATGAGAAACAGAAAGCTGAATGGGACAGTGGAAAGAGTGTAACAGGAAGGAAGATAGAGGAGCTAAAAGCAGCAAAACACAACTAAGAGAGGGAGAAATGGGAGGCAGAAAGAGTGTAAGGAAGGACGGGTGACAAATGGGGTCACTGGAGGCCGCTTTATCAAGGTCCAGGGCCAAATAAAATGCCGCAAAATTGCCGCTAAATTTCCATTTTTGTGCCGCTAAATTTCCATTTTTGTGCCGCTAAATTTGCTAATCCATGCCGCTATATCCTGGGGGGTCTGATTAGTTATGTTTAAGACTTATATACTCAAGGGTGGGGACACTTTTCCTAGGGAGGTGTGCAGAGTATTGCTCACTCCTTTAGAAGAAAAGACAGGGAGAGGAAATAGGGATTCTAGGCCTTGGACTCAATAGTGAAAGGGAAGAACAAGTCTTATTCCTTGTTGACCTCACACACCCCGAAGGACGTCATGCTTCATCATCAGGCATTTGCTCCTCGTCGGGCTGGCGCTGCAATGCCATGCGGGTCCCCAAAGTGTCACTTTGTCGGAGATCTTCTGCGAACTGCTGTTTGGTGCATGCAGGTGTGAAGGGGTAGTCCTAAGTCGGAAGTGTGAGAAGTGCATGCATTGATTAAAATTGACTACAGGTTACCAGAAGTATATGTTTTAATATGGCGGTACCCTTGCCAACGTAAAAAAAGAAATAGGTCAAGTGCTACCCACAAAGCGTAATGTGCCTGGGTAACTCAAAAGGCCGACATGTTTCGCGCCTATAAGGTCCCATAGGATCCGCAGCACTTCTTCAGGACCTGGTGAGCGTGAAGTGTGGTCTAATGCACGTGATAGAAGATAATACACAAAATAGAGAAAATAAATTTGTACGAAAATAGATTTGTACCGAGGGTTTAGTCACCCTCTAAGGGGATCAAGGCAGGCCCAGACCTGTGACTACTACTGGTGGGCTACAACTGATGACAAATGTTTAAGACTTAGGCATTAATAATCGTACAGTTAACTGGGATGAAGGGGCAACATTCTGTCACCTTGAAAATCTTGCAAACACCGCCTTCCTTTGCATAATCACTTCATGCACAGTCAGTTTGTATTAGTGTGCCAACTGTGTTAGATGCAAGCCAATACACAAGCACAGGTAATCTAATTTTCACACCATAGCCACAACAATAGATGGAATCATAGCTTCTAATACATCTGATACCGTCTTACTAAAACCACGTTTTACTCTCTTCAACCTAGCAGCCTCACTCATCTCATTCACACAATAGTCTCTAGAAAATACTGAAGCCAGTATCCTAGTTGCAGTGAATGGCACTGAGTTTCTTTTGTTGGTGCTGTTACCAAGTTCACCTAATTTAGCCAGATTTCACCACACAAGCCAGACCTTTACAGTAATCTAACACAATCTCATCAGTTATAGACACAATTAATGCTGAAGGTCAAGGGGAAAGTAAGCTATCCTCATGACTCTGCCCATTAGCCCTTCTTGGGGAGAGAGCCCAGTCTTTTTTGTCAGTGGTACTTCTAATGCTCATGAGAACACAAATAAGAGCAGTTTAGTGGGGTCACACTTTTGCCAGCTTGTTTTTGATGGTCCCATTCATTTTCTCTATTGTGCCAGATGATTGAGGACAGAAACTACAATGGAAATTTAGAATTGAACAAAGCAATTTAAAGATGTAATTTTTAAAGAGTTCCACAGTCTATCAATAGAAATTAGCAGACCAAAATGGGGAATTAATTCATAATCTAGATGTTCCTACTAAATTAGGAAGGAAAGTGTTAATTTTATTAAAGACACGTAGACTAGTATTATGCAGCAGTCAAGAATGCAGTTGCAGAAGTCAAGAATGTTGAAAACTACGAATCCCAAGAGGATAAGCAACAGGACTGCCAATGGGAACAAAACACGTAATATACATTGTTGTATAGCTCCTATATATCCTTATATCGTGTTAAGTTAGCATAGGTACATTTCAGATTTAAACGCCATTTTTCCTTTCTTGCAACTTCTGCACACGACCCTTACTTGTTGACTTAGCTTTCAACCTAGTGGTTTGCCGTGGTGTATGTGAGAATAATATGTTATTGCTCTGATATCAGTCTTGTTTAATAAACCATGTCTGCACGGAGAGTGCTGAAGTTTCAGGAGCAACACGATATGGAATTGTTATGAGGTCTGATCTCCACGCCTTCATAGTCATAACACAAGTGCAGCCTTTGCCAACTTGGGCTTGAGGCGGGATTGATATTGCTTTGCACGAGAATTGTTAAAACACTTGATGCGGTGCACATGCAGAGAGAGCTGGTGTATGCTGATGTGATTCCTTCATGCTAGGACACTAAGGTATGGGCCCGCCCTAAAACAACCCAAAGAGACCTTCTTAGCTAATAATATAATATATGTGTTAGGGAGGGTGAGATATAAGTGTTGTTAACTCTTATTCATTACAGCATGTTAACATGCTGTCACCATTCGCTTTTTATGTCTTAGTAACTATGCTGATAATTTTGCTACTGATAATAAGTATACTTGTATTATCAAAGATACTGCGCCTGAGAAGACGGCATTAGTAAATAAACATTTCAAATGCACATGTGTCTTCTTTACTCCATGTTCTGGTTTGTAATGATAATATAACGAAAGAGTGTTCATGAGTCCCACGTACCCTGAGGTACTGTAAGTTCATGTTCTGGTTTGTCTAAACATTGGGTGTTTGATATGTCCAATGAGACACTGTAGCTAGCTCGGTAAGGGGTGAGTTGGTTGCTAAGGTAAGTTTTGGGACATCCTAATTTGCCGAGGTTCCACTCCTCTGTGCACAGTTCTGTGTGAGTACAGAAACCCTGCAACATGGCGCCCAACGGTTTCGGTGGTCTTATATCATGACACTCGAGTAGTTTATCGTTCATGCCTTAACCCCTTCACGTCCGTTTCCGGAAAACGGGGTGTTGGTGAAACCTACCTATTTTTTGAAATAGGTCTTTATTCAAGCTTGATTCTTACTTAAACGGTTTCTTTGAGTTACTACCCAGTTGTGCTACAAAGTGTTCTTTGTGTTTACTTGTTTCCAATTCTGTGATGGCGGCAGCGGTGGCTATTGCACAGCATAGTCGCGTAGCGGTACGCAACCATCTTCAGACGTACCAGGTCCCAGTAGATGGGATGGCTGTGATATTCGTGGTTAGTGCAGATCCGGCGTTTCCTTACGAGTTGTTTTACTCTTGGGTTACGTTTCCGGCTGTGGACGCTAATTCTGGTTTGTACCACTCCTACACCGCCTCGGATGTCCCGGCTGAATATACGCCATACAGGGCATTGGAAATACCTATTGATCATTGGCAGCATCGAGTTTGGTTTGATGGCGCCCTCCCCCACTCTTTGTCCCGTGCGAGGTTAGGTCCACTCTCGATTCCAGGTACGAATTGGCCTGCATTGGGTGGCTTTACCCCGCACCCGAATCACGGGGCTTGTACCCTGGCAGAAATTCGCAGGCTACATGTAGTTTCCATTTCCGTGATTCGTGCTTTAGTGCAATACATTGGTCGACATCTTCCTGGTGGTCCCCAGGGGGGTGCGGCCGCTCCCATGGAACGAGGCGGAATGCGTCTCAATCCAGTGATGGTAAATTCGGTTTTTGGTGCGCGTCCTGTTGACAACGATGACTTCCCATTCTGGCTAGCGGAGAAGTTTGATCAACTGGAGGCGGTTTTTCCGAATTCTACTCCTGCTGATAAACATAGAATGTTGACGATTACTCTACCGAAGGATATTACTCCTGAACTTGCTGACTGTGACAGCTGGGGGAAAACATTTGCGGCAGTTTATACAAGGTGCTTTGGCACCCCGTCTATGACTGCCCTGCCTGAAATCGTTAGACGTGTTCAGAATGATCACGGTCCAGAGGCAGCGGTTGAATTGGGTATGCGCCTGTGTGGTTCTTTTGAGATTGTAAGTGATCTCATTCTCTCCAATGTAAAAGGAGATGCAGTTAACTTTCAGGTGTCGAATGCTTTGGCTGCTCTGCCCGATGCCGACAAACCCCGCCAGTTAGCAAAGATTGTGGTGGCCGCTTATAAAACGATTGGCCGCACAAGTAGAGGTCTGAAATATTTTCCAGTGAAGGATAAAAAACAACCACAGGGACAATCTGCAGTGACAGATGCCCAGCCCAAGTCCAAGAAATCGAATTGGCCTAAAAAACAGACACAGGGGAAGCAGACAGTGCAGACTCAGGGTACTTTTCCTGCAATACAAGCTCCTGCGCCATCCGAAAAAGTTTATGATTTGCGCGACCGCGCGATGATTAAATCACCTGATCGTTTTCAGGGTTCTGATCAACGCTCTCCTCGTTCCTTTCAGGACACATCGGCCCCGAAGACCGGTGGAGGAGGAGGGGGTGGACGTGGACGTGGTGGCCAACAAGGACGTGGTCAGTCCCGCCAGACGGACGGCGCAGTGAAGCAGGAGGATTCTACGCCTAGGCGTCCGCAGTTTGCGAAAAAGAAAGTCGCAGCCTTAACAGCGCATCGATATGCCACAGATAGTGAGAACGCGGCTTCGGAATCTGACGTGGGCTCTGACCTTGCTGGACAGCGCGGCGGAGATAACCATAGTCAGAGAGGCGCTGCGTCCACTACTGAGGGTGACAGCGACTGATGTCTACGTTGTGATAGAAACAGCGGATACGAGACTTGCTCCCCCTGAAAGACTATATGAAATTGTCCTGTTAATTGAAGGTGACATACAGCGTACCGTTAAAGGTGTATTTTGGGAGAATCTGTCTTCTACATATGATATTTTGCTTTCGGAGGCTGACTGGCCCCCACCTTTTGTGCTCGCGGCGCCGCGAGGGGAGGAGGTGATCCTACCCAGTTTCGCGAACACTGTCTCGACAGAGCATGCGCAGCATTTTGCAGAAGAGTGGGCTCGGGCTCTCGCGCCGGCTCTGTACCGTAACCAATGTGGTTGGGATAAATTGTCGCCTTGCCACGAAATTCCGTTGCGGTCTCAGCCGCAGCCTCAACCTCAATATCCCATTTGGCGTGAAGCAAAATCTTCCGTCGCGGAAATCCTTGAACAATTGGAATATCAGGGAGTTATTGAAACGTGTGTGTCACCGATGAATAATCCCCTTTTTACTGTGAATAAACCTGACGGATCATATCGTTTGGTTTTGGATTACCGGCATTTAAACTCGCATTGCCGTAACTGTGCAGTACAGAATACCCACGGCTCTGCCCTAGTGGATAGTCTCGTGCGTAAGCGTTTCAAGACAACGCTTGACATATCCAATGGTTTTTATGCCCACAGATTGGACAGCTTTAGCTCCCAATGGACCAGTTTTACAAGCGCTGGAGTCCAAAAGCAATTCCGGCGTCTTCCAATGGGCTACAAGAATAGTCCTGGTATATTTACCGCTCGAATTGTCTCTATTCTGGAGGCACTAGACCCTGATGCTTTTTCGTATGTGGATGACATATATCTCACAGACGACGATATTTGGGAGCATCTGTGTCGTGTAAATTCTCTTGTTTGCAACTTCGCAGACATGGGTTACAAATTCAACTTTGCAAAATCGCACATTGCTGAACACACAGTGTTGTTTTTGGGCTATGAGCTCAACAATGAAGGTAGAGGTTTGGCTCCTCACTTCTTAGAGAAGTGCGCACAATTGCGCGCACCAACGACACTGAAAAAATTACAGTCTTTACTGGGCTTTTTGAATTTCGGCAGAACTTACATTCCGGAATATGCCCAGCGTATCAAGCCTTTGTATGCTTTGATACAACCAACTTTCTCAAAATCATGCTGGCTGCCTGAGCATTCAGCCATTTTGCAATCCTTGCAGGCTGATCTGCTCGCTTCTAAATATTTACTGACTCGTGATAACCACACCAACCTGGTCATAAGAATAATTCCTGGGACGGTGGGTTTCACGTACCTCACTTTTAATGAAGGTGACACGGTACCTATTGCTTACAAGTCACACTTGTACACTTCGGCTGAGATGCGGTTTCCCACAGTGGAAAAGGTTTTAACTGCTGTACAGATGGCAATTCTAAAAGAACGTGCTCTGTCACAGGGGAAGCGCATGCTAGTGGTAACACCCTGTCCTCATTTAGAGGCAGTCACGAAAGCCAGTGTACCAAATTCAAAGGCTTTGCACCCTCGGTGGATTCAGTGGGCTGCGTCATTGTCATCCGCAGATGTCATGTTTATTTTTGACGCTTCCTTACGGTCGCAGGAGTACTTGCAGTATGAATTCGTTCATCCTGCTCCTCTGGCGATGCGACCTTTGGAAGACTTCCATTGCATCATTTACACTGATGGGTCGGCGCAGGTTGCGCATGGCTCTAAACATGCCTACGTTTCCGCATGCGCCATTGTGGTCGGTGCTATGTTGAATGATGAGTTCATTTCCAGGGAGGTACACACGTTGCCCCTGGGCGATTGCACCGCACAATTGGCAGAGCTTCGTGCTCTCTTACTAGCTTTGGAGTACGCAGATCCAAGTGTTACTACTCTAATTGTAAGTGATTCTTACTACTGTGTCCAGTCTTACAATGAAAACTTGTTCTTTTGGATTCAAAATGATTTTCATGATTCCAAGGGTAGCACAATAAAACATAAAATGATCTGGGTTCGAGTGGCAGAGCTTAAGGCTATGTTGCCACTCGTTTATGTGATTCATACTCTCGGTCATCAGCGCGTGGGAGTACACGCTGTTGGCAACTCGCTTGCTGATGAAGCGGCGAAATCAGCAGTATCTACATACTTAGTTGCAGCAGTTACTAGGTCTAAAACCAAGATTGATAGCGACATCTTGGCAGCGGTTGCTGCCTCTGAGAAGGGAAGTAAACATCCTTCGGGATTCCCTTCGAAGTATAAATACCACTTAAGTCCCGAAAAGGTTCCTTTTGTGACAATTCCTGATGTTGGGGAACGGCTGATTCCCAACACGGATCGCAGAACAGACTTGATTACAGCGGCTCATGAAGGTGTGGCGTCTGCGCATGCGGGCGTCTCAGCCACTGTAACGCAACTACAACAACGTTTCTGGTGGCGGGGACTGTACAAACAGACGCGTGATTATGTCCTTCTTTGTGACATATGCCAGCAGATTAAACCTTCAACTGCTACGCGTCCGCCTCAGACTCAGTTGTACATTTCTAATAAACCACTAGGCTGTGTTTATTTAGATCACTGCGGTCCATTTTCATCTGATACTGCGTATAAATACATCTTAGTAGCAGTTGACTCATGCACACGCTTTGTGTGGGTATGGCCACATCGCAGCGCTGATTCCCGGACTGTCATCAGAGATTTGCGTATCTTTATAGGGATTTTTGCCTGTGGTACCTTCCATTCGGATCAGGGTCCGGCTTTCGCCTCTAAGGCGTATAAGGATGCCATGACTTCGATGGGGGTCCAAGTCAAGTTTTCGTCACCCTACAGACCTGAGGGTAATAGTGTAGTTGAACGAATGAACCGTGATTTAAAGCAATCTTTGACAGCCCGAGTTATAGGCACTGGCAGAAACTGGCTGGCTCACCTCTATGGCGTGCAGCGTGCTCTTAATAATCTCCCTAGAAGGTCTCTGGGTGGGCGGACCCCATACGAAATGCTCTTTGGCATCAAGATGTTCGTCCCTGACCTTGACGGTCTAGACTCGGTGGTTCGCGCCACTTCCTTTGACGCAGATGAACATTGCAATGTTTTACAGAATCTACAAAAGACGAGAGACACTCTTGCAAAGGAACATTTGCCCTCCACATCGGATGATGCGTTGCAGATCCCGGTAGTTGGCTGGCTACCCCAAGTTGGAGAACTGGTTCGAGAGAAGATCGACAACAAGAAAGAGTTTGGTCCCTCCTATCGAGCTCCAGTCCCAGTGCTTGGAGTGAAGGGCACAAGAACAGTCATTTTACCACCACTTCCAGGTCGTAAGGAAAACAGGTTTATTTCTATTGACAATGTCAAGATACACAGAGTGGCCGATTCTTCTTAGCATGACACCGGCTGTTTCCTGTCCTTCCATTGTGAGAAATTCAATTATGCCCACTGCTTCTAATAATGAACCTGAGGTGGCCATCGAATTACCTGCTGTTTCCAGTCCATTATTGAATAATTTACCAGGAACTAACCTTGATGAGACAGACTATACATACCCCACTGATTTGTCCATGCCTGACCTGCAAGCTCGTTTAGCCACGGAATCCAGATTTTCATTTGACTCTGCTTCCCTTGCCTCGAAAAAACCCTCTAAAATTGCAGTATATGCTAGCCTGTTTAAAAAACATTTTTTGATACCTCCTTGGATATACATTTGGCTGGTCCTTTTTTCAGTTTACCTTTTTATGTCAATTGGTTTTGTGTTTTATTTTTTTCGGATTATGAATGGACACTATGTCGAGGAGAGAACTTGCATTACTCATTTAAATGGAACTTTGGCCCCACTTTCCTCTTCACATTCTACACATAGATTAAAAAGAGACTTGACTTTGGTTAACATCACAGCGTGGCCTGTTCTGGATGGAATCGCGTGGGATGCAGTTCGTTTTCAGATTCATGGCCCAACGGAAGTCGTTAATGTCCCTAATGTACTAAGAGTTAATATGGGGGATGTGGTGAAACAAAACATTCGTTCTGATGATTGGGATGTTAATGCTGTGGAGAGTTTGTTTTCTGATTTGAAATATTATGCTGCTTTTGATGCTGAGGATTTATATTTAGAATCTGCTAATTATGGTGAATTGTTCTGTTACCAACATTATGGCAATCACTTCTTACACAAGACATCTTCCCGAAGGGATGCGGTTAATTTTACTCAGTGGGAACATTGCCCAGCACCTACACAAGGGAGTTCAGAAACGTTTCTTAAAAAGTATACTTATTTCACTGACTTTAATCAGTCCAATCCCGAGTCCTTTTATTTTAAATTTAACAAACAGCCACTGTCCAAGGTTCGACTTACAAATACAAAATTGTTATATTCAAAGGCCTTCCTGGATCAATTAGTTACTGGAGGGTATGAGTTATGGAAGGATACCATAGACCTTAAATCAGTTTGGGGCTCAAGGGCCTGGCAGGTACAAGGCACTGAGGCTTTGCACCGTGCATGTCTCATCCCAAATCATATGTTGTTTTTAAATGAAACCATTTCCCAGACCACATGCTTTGGATTGGCTACATCTAAAAGGTTAAACACCCCGTCTTTCCCGGAGTTGGAGGAATATGAGAATTGGAGTAATTTTACTAAATTGTCCATTAGAGATATACAGGCTCTGCTTCTGAATTCCTCCTTTAACATTTCCAGTATGAATCCCAAGGGTTGGCTGCTTTGGCACCGTAGTGCTGATTCTTGCCAAAAGAGATTTTTAAATATAACTGACGGTTTTAAGACTGTTAGATCTGATCCCCGTTTTGATTTGAGTCATACTGTCACCTCTTACTCTGTGGGCAAGTTGTGTCAAGCTTGGCTGAAACATTCAACTTTACCTGCGGTTAAGTATCACCTTTCCAAACTGAATGCAGACGTGGATTTGAATGATTTCATTAAGGGCCCAGCTAGTGGCAGGTCGAAACGTTGGTTATATGGTGTTTACAATGAAATTTGGAAGCTCTCACAGATTGAGGCTGCTTCACGCCTTAGGGCTATTGATCAGGCAAATCTTGAGAAAGTTCTTGCAGTTGTTGACAATAGCATTAACGTGCTTTCCTCTAGAATTTACACATTAGATAATATTGTGTCGTCTGTTGTTGATATTGTACATGATGAAGTATCTGTATTATACCATGGTCAAAATCAATTACGTTCAATCATGCAGTTTGCATGGACACTTCAGACTCTGAAAATGGGTAAAGTTCCCTGGGGATACATGAATGTTTCTTCTTTATTTGCACCTTTTAATTTGACAGACAAACAACGCTTGCTTTCAATGCGTGATGCTTCCTTTTCTATGCTCCATATTGAAAGGTTGGAATCTTTACCTTTTTCTGTGGCAGAAGCCACTGCTGCTACGTGGCTTATCCACGGTTTAATAACGCTGCCTTTTGCTTTATATAAGTTTTCAAATTGTATGAAGTATGTGCCAATAGGTCGTTTTGAACCCTTAGGTAGCGGTTTTCTTCATGAAGTCTGGTCACTCCCATACACATACAGATGTTTCAAGGATGAACAAGAGGTTTATCTAACAGGGGATGAGTGTACTGAGACGCCAGATCATTCTTTAATGTGCAGACACATACAGTTACACGGTTCATGTAACAAGGACCGACCGAATATGGCTTGCGTTTTACAGGGCACGCCAGTTCCTGCTATCATCCCCACGTTTAAATTGTTAGAGAATGGTAGTTATTTAATGCTCAATAATGAAAACTGCTGTGGTTTAATTAAAGGTATAGCTTTCATAGTAACGGTTAGTGAGCGAGTTATTTGCTGCAGAAATGTTCTTTATCCTCCCACACGTGAACATAGGGAGTCTTCCATTTGGCCACAGATACCGACCTTGGGAGCAGAATTCAGCGGCATGGCTAGAATAAGAGCTCTATTGTCCCAGAAAGAGGTGGCCTTGAGCTCGGCCCGTGAAACTTTCGTGCTTCACATTGCTAACACCCGTACGGAGGTTCAGGCTCTATTAAACACTGATTTGCCTTTGCATTTCGGAGCCATGGTCCGTTCTATCTTTAACGCATCCTCCACAACGGGCCTAGCACATTTTTTTAAAGTTGTTAGCGGTGGTCTCGTGACTTCCTTTGAGAAGATATTTGGAGTCATCCCTGCCTTCTTCCATTCTATTTTTTCATCCTTATTTGGAGGGTTCCCGTTTTTGCTTGCATTAGCGGCTGGCGCATTGGTGGTTTTCTGCCTTTTTAAATATGGATGCCCTTCCTGTGCAAGACCACGAACAGCTACTACTGACGCGGTTTCGCAACCGCATGCTTGATTACTATGGCACACTGCCGTTAGCGACTCTAAGCACGGCGTTTGGATTATCTTTTCGGTTCTCCTATTTCACCTGTGTCCAGCCTGTATTTCGCTGTCTGACCTGCGATTTCCTTTGGGCCATTGATTTGTGTCTCTGCGGACCAGCATCTTCTGACGTCGATTTTGATCAACTGATGAGTCCTATCATTGCTCACGAGTTGGTTTGTTCTGACGAAAGGATTATGGCCTTGGCGGTGGCACATGGACTAATGGGTCCCTGGGATGTGTTGTCGGCAGCGCAAAATTTCTTGGAACTAAGTTTTCTTGAGAACCCACCGAGCTGTCCTCTGATGGTTATAGAGGATCCGGTGCTGGAAGATCACGTATGTTCCTTTCATCTTTTAAATTGGATGGCTGAACTGTTTTCGGATGAGGACAGTGACTTCCTCCTGGAGGCTGTTGCAGCTTACTTTTCATATACAGTCTTATCATAGACACTGCCTCAAATTGACATGCTGATTGATAGCATTTCCTTGATTTTATTGACTTTTGGTCAAGACATTTTATTTTTGCTTGCCTATTGGCTTGAGCCACATTATATTTGTGGGCTATTTTTTAGCATTTTTTAGCATTAGTTTTTTATTATTGAATTTTTATTCATGCTCGTTTATAAATGGATTCTGCTCTCATGTGATGGCACTTCTGTTACCTTATTTAGTCCGTTCTCGGATCATGGGGGGGTGTTGTATAGCTCCTATATATCCTTATATCGTGTTAAGTTAGCATAGGTACATTTCAGATTTAAACGCCATTTTTCCTTTCTTGCAACTTCTGCACACGACCCTTACTTGTTGACTTAGCTTTCAACCTAGTGGTTTGCCGTGGTGTATGTGAGAATAATATGTTATTGCTCTGATATCAGTCTTGTTTAATAAACCATGTCTGCACGGAGAGTGCTGAAGTTTCAGGAGCAACACGATATGGAATTGTTATGAGGTCTGATCTCCACGCCTTCATAGTCATAACACAAGTGCAGCCTTTGCCAACTTGGGCTTGAGGCGGGATTGATATTGCTTTGCACGAGAATTGTTAAAACACTTGATGCGGTGCACATGCAGAGAGAGCTGGTGTATGCTGATGTGATTCCTTCATGCTAGGACACTAAGGTATGGGCCCGCCCTAAAACAACCCAAAGAGACCTTCTTAGCTAATAATATAATATATGTGTTAGGGAGGGTGAGATATAAGTGTTGTTAACTCTTATTCATTACAGCATGTTAACATGCTGTCACCATTCGCTTTTTATGTCTTAGTAACTATGCTGATAATTTTGCTACTGATAATAAGTATACTTGTATTATCAAAGATACTGCGCCTGAGAAGACGGCATTAGTAAATAAACATTTCAAATGCACATGTGTCTTCTTTACTCCATGTTCTGGTTTGTAATGATAATATAACGAAAGAGTGTTCATGAGTCCCACGTACCCTGAGGTACTGTAAGTTCATGTTCTGGTTTGTCTAAACATTGGGTGTTTGATATGTCCAATGAGACACTGTAGCTAGCTCGGTAAGGGGTGAGTTGGTTGCTAAGGTAAGTTTTGGGACATCCTAATTTGCCGAGGTTCCACTCCTCTGTGCACAGTTCTGTGTGAGTACAGAAACCCTGCAACAACATCATATCCAATAGCGTTACAATACCAAGTATAATGTGCCACTTGACTGCGAACAATTCTTTTTTCTTGTGGGAGAAGATTAAATAGAACCAAGCAACAAAGGAAAAATAGACAACACAATAGAAAATGGCAAGGTAAAAGTTAAGAGTTCCTGGCAAAAATTCAACAAAGCGAAGCCACAGTAAATATCATGAGAAACAGGAAAAAGGTCCTTAGCATGTGTTGCAGCAGAAGGGGAGGTTGAAGATCCTCCTTGACTGATGATGTCCTCAAGAGGAAGTAGCTGGCAATGCTGGAGTTGCTCTGAAGGGGGTGGGGGGGAACAGAAATTATTAAGTCGCCTTTGTGTCTTAAATAAAATTAAAACTTCCCTTCATAATTTACTAGGAAAATCTACATTTTATGTCAAGACAAGAGGGACCTGTTCTGCTTGTTTAAAGCATGTTAACCTCCATAGAAGTCGCAGTATGAACAGGTTTGCAGTAGAACATTCTAAAAACATTATCGTTAGACCAGTCGGCCAATCTCAGAATGTCCTCTAGCCTGGAACCTGCCCGAAAGCTTTAGAGCCATGGCACCCCGGGTAGAATGAGCTCCAAACAGAGAGGTATCAATACTTGCCAAAGACATAACCCACCTGACCCAACGAGCAAGGTTGGTAGCTGAAATGGGCTTGTGGGGTTTCTGAAAGGAAATGAGTTGGGAACGAGAGGACTTTCTGAGATCAAAAGTCTGCTGTTAATATATCTTAAGACACTGACTAACACAAAGTTTTGGTTGATTAGGAAAATAACGATAAAATACTGTGTTAAAATTCTTCTTAGTACGCTTGTTAACAGTGAACATCGGCCCTGTAGGAGTGTATGGGCGAGAAGAAACATCTAATGCCTTCACATCTGACAAACGTTTTACATCACACAATTTGTTATACTTTGGTAAAGGAGGAACGGAAAATGTTACTCCCTTTAACAGACGACAAATAAGCAGATGTTGGTATCCAACATAGTGGAGAGGTGTGGTGCAGCGGCCAGGGCAGCTGACTTCAGAGCACAGGGTTCACGGTTGGATCCCCGGCTCCGGTGACAGCTTAGCTCAGCACCATGTGACTCTGGGCAATAGCTCACTTAATTTCCACGACGGCCCCCAGCTCCTTGAGACCCGTAAGGGTGAGTAGTTCATGCTTTACAAATACGGATTTACATTTTGTTTTTACATCCAACTGGTTTGCATCAATACGGGGATGGTTCATGGAAATTGCCGATCTGTACAAGTTGATGGTCCTGTGTGACTTACCTCCGCTGGCTTCAGCTGCCCAACAATTCATAATATGGATTATATCCACTGCAAAGGGTTAGATACATTTTCCCAAACACCAGAGGATACTAGAGCCCAAGCAGACTTGAAAGCTTTAGTGGTGTCTTGGGCCCATGCTTTGTTAAGGAATTCTGCAGATTCTGGTGAAATGAAAAGGAGAAAATCATGGAGCCTGCTATTATCCAGGCCGAGAGAATGAGGGAATTGTCGAGCACCAGGTTGTGAGAGTGGCCCGCAGGGTGCAAAAGAAGATTGGAAAAGCATGGGAGAAGAACAGGAGAGTCTATGGCTAGTTTGAGAAGGGGAGGAAACCAAACTTGAGATTGCCTAAACAGAACTACTATGACCAGGATAGCTTGTTGGTGCCTGATCTGAGCCAGAACCTTGTTGGTCATGAGAAACGGAGGGCATGCATGATTGACTGAGCGGGACCAGTCCTGTAAAAAGGCATCTGCAGCTAAGGCTAGAGGGGCCGGTCGCCAACTGAAGAAGGTATATGAGTGTTGAGCCAAGAGGCAAACAGATTGATGCTGAAAGGAAAGCATTTGTGAGACAGGGAATGGAAACTGAAAGATGAAGTCTCCAATTGCTGTAATCTGAACATGACAGAAGTGCCAGTTTGCCATAGAGCAGAGAGTGTCTGGTATATTTTCTGCTCAAACTGAGATCTTGTTGAGCAGGCAGAAATTCCCAAAGGTTTTTTGCCAATCTCCAGTCTCCAATCACTATAATCCTGAAGAGGACAGAAGTGCTGGTCTGCAATAGAGCTGAGTGTCCGGTAAATTTTCTGCTCAAACAGAGATCTTATTGAGCAGGCAGAATTCCCAAAAGTCTTTTGCCAACTCTGCTAAAGGATTGGATTTGGTCCTCCTAGCTGATTGATGTAGCGAAGCATGGAGACATTGTCCATGTGGAGAATAATAGAGCACCGAGCCCTGTCTTTTGCAAGACTTTGAATTGCTGTGGAGACTGCCAGCATCTCTAAACAGTTGATGGGCAATTTGGGTTCCTCAGACAGCCATGTACCTCCAGTCGATATTTGACCACAATGGGCACCCCAGCCCATCCGGCTTGCATCTGATTCTATTACAAGATCCAGGCTGACGCAAAGATAGTCCTACTGTTTCAGGCATCAAAATATTTGGCCCACCATTCAAAGATCTTAGAGAGACTCTGGGTCGATGTCGATGTTGATAGAATCGGAATAGGCAAACCGGTCCGCAGATGACGGATTTTAAGACGCTGAAGGGGCCGATAGTAAAGTGGACCCACAAAGATGGCATGATTGGAGGAAGAGGAAAGGCCTACTACCCTCACAAATTACCTGAGGGAGATTTGTGAACTGCGAAGAGTGTGAAGAATTTATGCTTTCTTCACACGCTTCACTTCATAGACCTTACTTTTTGAGGAGGGCTGTTCGAAGTCAATTGGGACATTATACTTGGTAATGTAACGCTGTTGATATGGTGTATATTATGTGTTTTGTTCCCGTTGGCTAGGATGTTGCTAAGCCTCTTGGGATTTGTAGTTTTCAATGTTCTTGACTGTTGCTGCTATTCAAATTAAAACAAGATTTGAAAAGCATAATAGGAGCCTACGGTCTTGACAAAATTAATAACTCGATAACAAGAGTTTGGCAACTGTTATGCTGTCACATGCTGTCACAGCTACAGTTTGAATAAGCCTCAATTTATTGAGAGAATAAGCAGATAATGACAAGAACATATTTAAGGCCACTGGAAAACTGGCATCTCAAAGAAGTCTTGTAAATGAGCCCTCTAATTTATCAATATGATTCATAGTAACAATTGTTCTTTTTCTCTGATTATTTCTCTTGACAACGGACACATCTTTGACACAAATAATCTGCAACACCTCTAAATTTGGTATTAAACCAGTATTTTTTAAAAAGTCCTGGTCATTGAGCCCCCACTAAGTGTATTTGGCCATTCAAATAATGGGCCATTGAATATAACATAGAATGATGAAGAACATATTTATATTCAGGAGAAATCCAAATGTCATTGATATTTTTCTTACAACCCAACAATTCCCATTTCTGCTTTTCATCTGATATCTCCTTCTATTCACCTAGTATGGACTGTATTGGGTTAAACAGATTTTTTTTACATGATTTGTACCTTCAGAAAAACTTTCAATTGTTTCATTCTGTTCTGACTCTTATGCTGCGAGTTCCTTGTTTGTGAAATGCACAGTATTTTGCCACTTGATCAGAATATTTACCAATGTGACCATCAGTCAGACACCAGCCCTGGTCACACACCCGTCCCTCGAGTAATCTGCAGGCACTCCTTTTTTTCTGGCCTTGAAAGGTTTGGAAGTACACATTTTCTACACATAGAATGGGGTTTCCTCTGTCTGAAACTTCAGAACTGGTTTGGGGTCGTACCCTTTTTAAGTGTCTTCATGCTGGTCTCCAGAACCAGCCTTTGTGTAGCAGGATGCTTCTCCAGCAGGTAGCACTGGTGCTTTCTACAGCTTGGAGCAGCCACAGCACAAGCACAATATAATGTGAGCTTTCTGCACCTGTTTTCAGACTCTCTGGAGCAGTAATCAGAGATAGACTAAACAGTAGACCTGATCTAGAAACCTCCTCACCTTGCCCATC
The DNA here is from genome assembly GCF_964261635.1 of Lissotriton helveticus. NCBI lineage: Eukaryota > Metazoa > Chordata > Amphibia > Caudata > Salamandridae > Lissotriton > Lissotriton helveticus. The sequence continues at coordinate 188,988,815 of NC_136070.1, read as the reverse complement.
AAACACTGCAGTCCCATAGCTCACCCTCATCATCAATCAAATTGCAGTGCTTAGGAAGAACTAATCAGCAAGCCGTTATAACAAGAAGTCCTTATAAAGCACTTAATGGTAGACCTTCCTCCATCCTCTCCATCTTTTCACTTTAGTGCCTGGATCTCCATCCTCCTTCCAGGGAATACACTGTATGAACCCTGTGTCCTGTGCCATGGCAGATGAGGACATATACAATCCAAAATGGTTTCTACTGGCCTCAGTATTCAGCCTCAGTCACACATAAACTCCTAGTACTGGACAATTGCTATTCGCACACTACACACAGGATGCCAAGCAAAGGTTCTGAGTATGCACATAACGGTGGAACTTTACACAGGGTTTTACTGAATCAACAGTGATTCTCTGACCTAGCACTGTGTGAGGTCCAGTTTAAACCAAATTAAATAATCTAGGTTTGTCAACATTTCCCAGCATCAAACTGCACATTGCACATTTCTTTTGCATTAAAAAAAAAATAAAAACCTTCATTTGATGCACAGGAGATACAAATATTAGATACGCTTGAATCAAGCTTTGAGAAATGCTGGCAAACTAAATGTACACGCTGGAGAAGCTCTGTATTGAGTTGTTCTGCATGCTGAATGTGTTGTACCCAGGCCGGCCTCCATAACCACAGCATACACACAACCAGTAAGAGTTATTCAAAACAAATGTATTACTGTCTGCCAATGAGCGAATCAGGCCATGAGGTGTCCGTCTTTGACACTGCATTAGAGTCGAAATGAGTGCATATCAGTGTCCTTGGCAAGCACTTCAGTGTCAGGTAAGGAGCGTAAAGGTTCAGGACATTCTATCAGTTTTCCAGTTCCTCGACTTCGGACATGCCAGGCTCTGTTATAGGCTGCACCATGAACCAGGCAAAAGTTGTCAGCTCCCGTTGTGACCTTTAGTCATCTTACCCTGACACCTGACCTTAAAAAAGGTTTTTTTTCTGAGCCATGCCGGAGCTACTGTATATGTCAGCAGCTTCAAGAATCACTTTTACAGAGGCCACAGTCCACGGCGGAAGTTCATACCGTGGCCTGAACTTAGGGCCATATGTATCAAGCCTTTTTACCCGTTTTCAAACAGGCCGATTCTCAGAATCAACCCGTTTGCGAATGGGAGAAAGACTTTCGGGATGTATCATCCCAAAAGGCCATTGCAAATTAGAGAATCACAAAATATGCGATTCTCTATTTTGCGAATGCAATTAAGGAATGGCAAATGGCAATTCCTTAAATGCAATTCTGGAACACCAGCAATTCTGCTACTTGGCCTTAAGCAATAACGCAATTATTCACAAACAAAATCATCAAAACGTCTGGGTTTGTTGATGGTTCTGCCAAACCTTCCTCTGAGACTGTGAGGTTCTGACACAACCTCAGTATCCGAATGAGGGTCGTTACTGGTTCTTCCAAACCTACCCCTGAGACCATGACTCTCATACCTGACTTCAGAATCAGAATGAGAATCACCATCATCGCTCTGATCGAGCTCAGGAGGGTGAGTACTGACTTCATCATGCTGTTCTGGAGAGTGACAATCTGTGGAGTCAGCAGTGGATGGAGGACTGCTGTCATGCACATCTTCATTTCTAGAACACAACTTATTGTTAAAAGGCATGGAACTGTGACCCCTTTCAGGTTCGTCCTAATCAACCCTCAAATCTGTATTGGTACTATTGGGCTGTCATTGACTTGACCCAACTTTATTAGAATTATTGGACTGATATTTACTCGGCTCTTTTCCCGCTGAATGACATTTGGCCAACCTGTTCATATGCCAGACTTTGCCATCACTGTGTCTGGCTGCATTTTTGTAAAGTTTGCTGATGCGAAGGGGAGCAGTGAATCTGCTTTCTCCCTTCCTGACTTTCCTTTCGAGGTGAACTTTGACCGGATCACCAATCCTGAAACAAGGTTCTTTGACACCATGTCTGGTGTCGTACCAATCTTTATAGCACTTTTGTGCCTTTTCTGTGTTGTTTCTGGCAACCACTCAATTAGTTTGTAAGCAGGCATCCAACCTAGGTCTCTGCTCAGGGGTTGTCTGCTCCTCATGAGCCCAAAAGGTGATTCATTGGTGCTGGCACATGGGGAGATCCTATGTGCCCAAATGAGTTTGAATACTTACTTTTCCCAGTTGAGGTTGGCATTCCTGGACAATTGTATATTCCCTTGAATGACTTTATTAAAACGTTCGACAAGGCCATTACCTAGGTGGTGTGGTGAGTTGTACAATTTATTTCTAAGAATGACTTGAATCCCTCGGAGAAAAATTGAGGGCCATTATCAGTGAGCAAGTGTTTGGGTAACCCCTCGCTCAAGAATATCTTGTCTAGAAATGAAATGACCGAAGAACTGTCTGCCCTTGAAACAATTTTTATCACAGGCCATTTGGAGAAGTGATCCATGACTACCAGAATGTACTTGATTTCACCATCATGGCCTTCAATGGGCCCGGTAATGTCCAAACCTATCTTCTCCCATGACATTCCAGGAGGATTGAGGGCAGAACGAGGAATTCTGGAGGTTTTCAGGCTCTTGGCCGAGTCATTGCAGCTCACGCAGTCTGTAATCAGGACTTCAATCTGCTTGTCGATTCCAGGCCACCAATAACTGTCTCTGACTCTTTGCTTGGTTTTCGAGATACCTAGGTGACCTAAATGGCATAAGCTGAGGATTTTATCTCTGAGCGTGATAGGGGCAATTGCTTTACCAATTCTGTACAGTACCCCATTTTCCAAACTTAGTTAATTTCTTATCTCCCAAAAAACTTTGACTTTTTCGTCAAAACGCTTTTTTTCAGGCCAGGAGCTGTTGATGTATTTGCATAACGCAAGTAGAGTGGGATCTTCCAACATGTGTTCTTTCCACTCATCCGCCTTGATCCCGTCCAGGTCTGAGTTGAACAGTAATGCTACTTTCTCAGCTCTTTCCTGGTGTATGACTTCTTCGTGGGGTAGGGGTAGTCTGCTTAAGAAATCAGCTACTTTGTTCCTGACTCCAGGTCAGTATTCGACTGTGTAGTTGTAGACCAGCAATTTGACAGACATCTTACTGAGCCTGAGGGACGCTTTATGCATGCCAGATGCCGAGAGGATTTGTATCAACGGTTTGTGGTCAGTGGTCAAATGTATGTTGTACCCCCATACTTACGCTCTGAAGTAGTTAAGGGCCCACGAACAGGAAGGCATCTTGCGTTCAATCACCGAGTACTTCTCCTCAGCCGAGGTGAGTGATCTCGAACCGAAGTCTACCACCCACTCATTATTGTCAGCGTCCTTCTGTGCTAGCACAGCACCAAGCCCTTTGTTGCTGGCATCAGTGGTAATGTAAATTTCTGCTCTGGGATCAAAACCCTTAACGAAAGGTGCATTGCTAATTTCCTTTTTGATGATGGTAAAAGCATTCTGGCATTCCTGGGACCACACAAATTTGGTCTTGTTTTTGAATAATTGTCTCAAGTTGTACGTTTTTTCTGAAACATTTCGAATGAACTTGGAGTAGTATTCGGTTAAGCTGAGAAAGGCTCTCACATCATCTTTGTTGGCGGAAAAGGGAGCTTTAAGGATGGTATCAACTAATCTTTGCTTAGATTTAATGACTAGTGGTGTGGCCAAGGTAAACCACTTTGTTTTGTGAAAATTTGCATTTGTCTAATTCGACTGTCAACCCATGCCTTTTTAAATTTTCAAATACCTGCCTGAGGCGTGCATCATGTTCCATTTGGTTGCTGCCCATGACCAAGATATCGTCTAGGAAGAACCTCACACCAGCAACGCCCTCAAAGATGGTTTCATGACTCTTTGAAAAAGCGCTGCAGCCGAGGCCAGTCCAAAAGGTACCATACCCAGTACAAGGAGGGAAGAGCTGTGATAGGGACGCACCCGTCTGTTGACACAAGGCAGCTCATTCTAAGGATTACCGAATCTTCACCGCCCAAACAGCGTGGAGACACACATATTTATTGAAAGTCTTTACAAGCTTTTACCAACGCGTTTGGAGTGTCCCATGTAAGTGATCCAACCTGCTATATCACGCACCACGGATATTACACTGAATAGATCTCTCCAACCACCATGTTCTTTTTCAACAGTCCAGGGCCCTGTCGGGTCGGAAGTATCACCGACAGAGCGACTCTCCCAACGAGTTTTCTTTTTTTCTTAGCCGAGAGGAGTCGCGGGAAGATTGTCCCATACGCGACGAAACACGTGTCGGCTGGTTCTCTTGAACATTAAAGACACCGTTTCCAACGACAGACTTCCTAAGAAATCAATTATTTGTTTGCAAATGAATGGCTTTGTCTCCGTGTTCTAAAGTGTCTACACTGACATCACTGTTTATTAATTAGAGTGTGCATAGGTCTTTGCTCTTTACTGTACACAGTGTTAGCCTGGGCTGACACTGAAATTGGGGGGTTATAGGGCTCATCCCCTCACCCTCTTTGCACCTCACTTTCCACTAGGATTCGCCAATTATCATTGCACTAATACTTAGCTGTGCGCCCTTTCTTGAACCTGACTAAAAACCCTTTCTCAGACCTTCAAAAGGTAAACCACTTTGTTTTGTGAAAATTTGCATTTGTCTAATTCGACTGTCAACCCATGCCTTTTTAAATTTTCAAATACCTGCCTGAGGCGTGCATCATGTTCCATTTGGCTGCTGCCCATGACCAAGACATCGTCTAAGAAGAACCTCACACCAGCAACGCCCTCAAAGATGGATGTCATGACTCTTTGAAAAAGCGCTGCAGCCGAAGCCAGTCCAAAAGGTACCCTCATGAAACGATAACAGCCAAATGGCGTGATGAATGTAGTGTACTTTCTGCTTTCCACATGTAACAGTACCTGATGGTACGCAGATTTTAAATCTATAATGGAAAATACATGCATATCTTTTGTCGCATTGAACATTTCACTAATGCGTGGCAAGGAGTAGTGATCAACAATTATGTTCTTATTTAGGTCTCTGAGATCTATGTAGAGTCAAATTTTTCCATTGAGGTGTTTAACGACAACCAGGGGAGAAACCCCCTCTGCAGATTTGACTTTTTCTATGATTCCGTTGTTGAGCAGTCTGTTAAGTTCCGTTTGGACATAATTTCTAACAGAAACAGGTAAATGTCTAACTTTGTGTATACGTGGGGAGGCAATGTCTTTTAGCTAAATTTTTTGTTGGAAACTGTTGAGAAGGCCCACTTTACCTGAGAACACTTCAGGGTAGTCTCTGTTTAGGGTGCTTTTGCATGTATCTTCAATGGACATAACAGGGTCAACGCTGTTTGCGTTGAGAATGATTCCTAGGTTAGCCTGATCACTCCATCCCAAGACAGAAGGACCTTTTTTAGCCACAAAGAGTTTGCAGAATGCCTTCCTGTTTTTTAATTCAAGTTCTAGTTCACGAGTCCCTAAGAATTCAATATTATCCCCAGTATAACTTCTAGCAATTACGTTGGATTTTTCAATTGAAGCACCGATTTTACCCACAAAATGCTGCTTCCACACATTTCCGTTAACAATTGTGAACGGGGAACCAGAGTCATCAATTATGTTTATAGGCACCCCACCCATTCTAATTTTACAAATTGGTTTCTTGATTCTAGTGGGAGCAATTTCCATATTCGATCGAGAACACATAGTTAATCTTGTCTGACTCGGAGTCATCTAAATTCTCCGACCTGGAGTCATCTTCATCTTGGATGTGTTTCACTGGCTTGCTACGTCTGAAGGATTTTCTATTGCACACTTTTGCAAATCTGCCAGGGCACTTTTTGAAGTCTGCGAAGTGGGATGAAGACCCACAACGATAGCATCTTCATTCAGTGTCATTATTGTATTTCTTGGCGTGTGCCTTCTCGTGGTCATGTTTTTTCTTGTTGGGTTCACTTTTCTTGTAACCCTCACTTAGATTCTGGCGAGAACATTCCTTGGACCTGAGTTTGACAGCATTGGATGTGTTGACTGCTTTTACCACATTGGGGCTCCTCTAGAACAGCTTTGGCACATCTGCCCGTAAGTTCCGCTTTTTTAACCAAGGCAACCACTTCTTTCAATGGTAACTCACCATTTACCAAAAGTTTGTCCTGGATGTTGGGGTTACTAGCGTGCATTATTATCTGGTCACGTATGAACTCTTCTTGTAATTGTATTTGAAGCGGAGACATATTCATCGATGCTCTCATCTTTACCCTGTTTCCTTCTTGAAAATTTGTAGCGGTCCACAGCAACGCATACTATTGGTGAAAAATGAGCATCCAAGTCATCCAAAGCGTGCTGAAACACATCATCACCCTCCCTGACTTTTTTTTATCAATTCTGTTGTACGTTTTTAAGCCACCTGGACCCAAACAATACAATAATACTTTCTTTTTCTTTACAGGAGTGAAATCTTCATCCTCAACTGTTTCAATGTAGTTACAGAAATATTCCTTCCATTCCTTCCATGGCATGCATGGTTCCCCTTTGAGTGGAAGAAAGGCTTGTGGCTGGGAAAGGTTCAATGAGCTTAAGGCACACATTTTAAAATGTGGTACTGAAGAAAGTGTGCGTGTCACTGTGAGTTGAAACACACTGTAGACATGAAAAGTGTGCTTATCACTGAGGCAGGTGACACGCAGAAAGGTTCAGATGCTGGTGATAATGTCACAATGTCACAAAGTGCACTGAAATGTTTAAGTGAACCAAGGAAAGTATGGACTAATGGATGAAAGTGTGTGCGTCACTGTGAGTGGAAACGCACTATTGATTTGATAAGTGTGTGCATCACTGGAACAGGCAACACACAGAAATGCTAAAGTTGCAGTGAAATTGATGAAATCAAGATGGCTTATTTGGAAGACGGTCTTGCACTGGGCATAGTGCTAAATACTCAGTTGTGCAGCAGCCATACCATAGATTTCTAGATAATCATATACTCAATACTACTGTATTTACAAAAATATATCTTTTTTATTTCTTTTTCATTTTGCTTTTTATGACTAATGTCAAATATTATGAAAAAACACATACACACATGTAATCAATGATCATTTACTAAAATACATCATAAATCTTTTTCTATATACATATAACCACGGAAATGACAGTGAGGTGTGGTCTACCTGTAATATAGCAATAGCTTAAATTCAGACAAATAGATAATCACAGTTGTTTTCAATATCTATAAATAATATTCAATGTAATTCAATCAATTGGTGATTGTCGCACATCTTCTCTGCACTTATTATATAAAAAACAACACTGGTTACAGATCGTTATTGCCACCAACGCGTTTCGGGTTTAAGCCTTCCTCAGGGTGTTCACACCAGTGGTATACTAAAAATGGAAAAAGATTTAGTTTGAAAACATTTCTATGATACAGCTGCAATAAGCACTAACTCAATTAACATATTTCATACAATATTATCAACCTCTCACCCCGCATATGTGAGGCTTCTTGGATTCAAAGATTTCAGTTCCGCCATAAACTACACTCTCAGCCAGACATACACACATTGTCTACACATACTATAGCACCACACAAGTGAGATTTTTAATTTAAATGTTTTGGATTCCTGTCTTCTCTTTTTTCGTGTCGAACTAACTACATAACACAATATTTTATTCCCAAATTACTAGAAGCATAACAAGGATATGATTGTTTCTGTTATTCCCTATCTATTTGCTTCTGGACCGGGTATCACCTGTTTATTATCCAAAATTACAGTCTCTAACTACAAACCAATATAATATTGTTGTCCAATGGATCTCTAGCTCACAGGATTTCAGCATATCTCACTAGCAGGATTACTAAGTGTCTAGTGGAGTATATATCAAGATGGCGTCGGACGTGTCCATTTCACTGAGGTAATATGCGCTGGTCAGATGCTGTGAGGGAAGCGTCGGGGCCGAAGAAAGGCAAGAGAGTGTGCTGACAGGAAAGGCAGCTGTGCGCAGGGTCGTCGAGAGGCCACTGACCAGATTATTGATGCGGACCAGGCGGCGTCCTGACTTGAAGACAGGAATGAAACGCTGGGGAGTTAACAGCTTGCAGCGCCTAGACACCGTATGATGTGAAGAAATGCCTCCCATGACACAGATGACCCTGGGCAGGCAGAATGCAGAAGGACAGTTGGAAACAGCAGGTTCTCAGAAGGAAATGCTTCGCGATGTCAGTCTGCACGTCCTGCGGCGTTCGCAGCTTGATGAATATTATACATTTTAACACAGAAAGGAAGTTGACATGCATCAGGCACAGCTGAGACGTCAGGCATATCGCAGTGGGGGCTGTTGGTGAAGTCCGCTTGTCGCTACTTGTGGAAATGAAACAAATGCGGATGGGTACGTTCGTAAGTTTATTCTATCACAGCCCCACACCAGTGTGCGGTTCGCAAGTCAGGATTAGAATAATGTTAGGATGGTTGACAGCTGGAAAGGATGAGGGTTAGGAATATAGAATGTTGGGGAACCAATAGGAAGAGGGTAATGACAATGGGTGCTCTCCCGCAGGGGAAACTGTGGACAGTTACTGTCACGCGCTGAGTGCAGCGCGTGACATTGCTCGTGAATACATTATAACATAGGACTCACAGATGGTAGAGTCCAGCAGCACCAGTAGGATTGCAGGAAGTCTTTTGTGTCCTTGAGATTTCGGAAAACTGGAGCCAAGACAAAAAGCCCTTGCAGTTACTCTGGGTTCAAGTGAGATGGATCCAATCCTTGTCTTCAGCACCACAGAGATCAGCAGGCAGCAGAACAGCACAGCAAAGCACAGAAGCACTACCTCAGAACAGTCAGTCACAGCAAAGGGGCAGTCCTTATAGCAGAGCAGCCTTTATTTTCTCGAGCAGAATTCTTCCCAGGTCCAATTTTATACTGATTTAGTAGAAACAGAGCCCAGGTACTTCTACCCCAAAGTGCCTTTGATGTAGGGGGTGACTTTAAAGGAGTTGTCTGCAGTGCACAAGGATCCCTCTCAACCCAGTCCTGTCTGCCAAGGGTAATCAGCCCTTCGTTTGAGGACAGTACACAGCCTATTCAGGTATAAGTGTAAGCCACCTCTCTCCCTTCCTACCCAGGAAGGCTATCAGAATGCAGATGAATGCTCATTGGAGACAGGCTGCAGGCGCTCCGAGCGAAGTTAGGAGCAGAAAAATGTCAATTTTTTAAAAGTGGCATCACTAGAATAGTAATGTCAAATCTAACTTTACTCCTAAAGAAGATTTATCACCACCATTCCAAAGATACTAAATATGAAGGAATTACAGCTTAAGAGTGTTTTAAGGAATCCCAATGTTCGCCTATAGAGGAGTAGGCCACAAGGTAGAAATACATGAATTTAGGTGTTTGTTGCTACCAGGACATGTAAATCTTAAAAGTACATCTTCTACTTTTTTGTTACACAGCACTAATAGGGCTAACTTCACGGTGACCTTTGTATAATGAAAAGGGAGTTAACGGCTTGGCAAGTGGTTTTAAATGTCAAGTCGAAGTACCAGTAAAGTGCACACACTGGCCCTGCAATTGCAGTCCTAAGACAGGTTTGAAAGGCTACTTGTGTGGGTGGCACAATCAAAGCTGCAGGCCCACTAGTAGCATTTATATTGCAGGTATATTGCAGGTCCTGGGTATATGGTATACCACCAAATGCCAATCAGGGATATACCAATGTCATCATGTTTTAGGGGAAAGGCACATGCACTTAAGCGCTAGTTAGCAGTGCTAAAGTGCTCAGAGTCCAAAAAGAATTCAGCAAAAAGAGGAGGAGGACGGCAAAACGTTTGGGGTAACCCTGCAAAAAATGCCATTTCCAACAGTTGATTTTTGTGTGTTACAGAGAGAAAAAGGGGAATAGATTTTGGCAGGATAGGCCATCTCTGAGTTGATGGGGTAGGGGGCAGAATTGTCACCTACTATCAGTGGCGGCTCCACTATAGGGGTGTTTGGGCGCCGCCCCCCTGCTTTCTCGCAGTGCGAGAAGGCAGAAACATAAATGGTAATAACTACCATTTGTTTCAGCCTTCTCGCACGGCGAGAAAGCAGAAGTTCCTGGTTGGGAGTGGGCGGTCCTGCTCGAGGGCAGGGGGGAATGGCTTGCCCACTGTTGTTCATACTGACTGTTTGGGCAGCCTGAGGCCGCCCAAACAGTCAGTATGAACAAAAGTGGACAAGCCACTCCCCCCTGACCTCGAGCAACACCACCCACTCTCCCTATTCTTTATACATGAAGAAAATGACCCGGGTGGGGCGGGCCTCACCAATCACAACGCTGCGGTGGAGGGGGAGGGAGGCTGCCTGCAGCCTTCCTGATGACGAGCACTGCAGGAATTCAAAACTCAGGACGGCGGGAGTCGGGAGTCTCGACAGTCGAGACTTAAAAAGCGGGACGGTAAGTTTTACTTTTATTTTATATATTTTTTTCCCTTAAACCCCTCCCGCCTCCCCCATCCCCTCCGCGGCGCGACAACCCCATTTCCACCCCCACCCGCCCCTAATGCCGGCCGCGACTGCTCCTTGCAATCTCCCCTTCCCTGGCTTATATATTTTCTCAATCTGTCCCTCTATCATGCATTTGATTTCGATTTCCTTGGTCTCTCCTTGGCTGCCAATATGTATTCTGTATTTTCATTAGTGGTAATCTTTTTTTCTGTTCTAATCATGCAGCCATGTGTGTCAAGGGGGTGGAGAGTTCTGATGATGGACTGTGCTGGTTGGTATGACTCTAGCACTGGTGAATTACCTAGTTAGGGATTACTCTGACAAAGAGGTGCTAGACAGCACTGGCTATTAAAACCACGAGCACCAAGAGATTATCTGGTATCTTTCCACAAATATATTTCCAGACAGGAGGGATATTCATGTATGTAAGTGGGTGTAGACCAGGGGTGTGACTGAAGGAAACAAATGCAGTATAATAGGCAAAACATCTGCAGAGTGACACACTTAGAACTTGGATTCGCTCTGTCGAAGTTACCAGTGCACCATTATCTATTCATAGAGCAGATGTCTAGTACTTGCATAAATATGAGATGGGGCAATGAAGGACCACAAGAAGGAAAAGGCAAAAGGGGCATCACACCCCAGCCGCAGGGAAACCTGGGAATTGCCTTCCTTCATTGAAATCTATTTCTAGGGTTTAGGTTGGGTTGCAAAGAGTCAGCTGCATTGATTGCTGCTGCGGCTGTGAAGAGCCGACTGCTGGCCCACCACATCCCCGGAGCTATCTGAACCAGTCCTGTAGTGTCCGGCAACCTACGTGGCTGATCACCATGTTAGACACCCGCTGCAGTTTCCTTCACCTGCGGCGATGGTCGAGACCAGCCTAATCTGCTGCCCACAGCTCTGGAGTCCCCCGATGACCCAGCTATCAGGCCAAAAGACTTGCGGACTGAAGTACCACCCGAGGGGTGGGGCCTGGTTCCCAGGTGCTGTTGTGGCCGGTGCGGCCTTTCCTTTTCCCTAGCTGGCCCTTGATAAGGCCTATGCGCTCAGTGCCCCAGGGTGCTGCCCCCGAAGGAACTGTATCTGAAGAGTGGAATCATTGCCCTGAAGACACAATGGTATGTGACTTCACTTATCTAAATTGCTACTACGCTTGATTTGCGGGACCTTCCGTGGCTTATACATTTAAGCTCTGATGTCGCAGATGGGCCTGCGGGGGCACACCGAGGACTACTACACGTCTTAAATGCCGGTCTCCCCCTCATGCCCCTCTGATTCGTCGAGGGGCCTGTGAGATCCGATGGTACAGGGCGGTGCGCATGGCGAGCCACAAGGAGTTACTGAAGTAAGTGCTTTATTTTGAAACAAATGCTTGGCATATAGTTATGTTAGCTTAACATGGAGCATTTCTGTTAGTCGTGAACGCTGGCCTGGTGGCAACTGAAGGCTATTGAGTTTGGGAGGCTATTGAGTTTGGGATCAGGAGGTGGGTGGGGGGGTGGAGTAAGGAGAGCTTTCACCTTTTGGAGCTAATGACCAAAATTGGCAAATTATTGTTTATTGTTTCCGACGTAGTTTCAATGGAGGTAGTGGAATCGTAACGAAGTGTGAATGAAGAATGTGCTTTAGACAAGTCCGGGAATTCTCACTGTTTACTGTACACATGTTGACATGGATGCTAACCTGTATATCTGTTTGTGTCCTTTAAGTCTTTAACCGCCAGTGTACACCTCAAAGTACTACGTGAGCTTTATTTTTGTTTTGTTTAAAATAACATCCAGCTCGTTTTTCCAAAAGCATAGGTCGACACTGGCTGCTTATTTCACTCTTTAGTTACAGTCTGCCTCTGTCAGGGCGAGGAGACTCTTCCTGTAACTGCAAGATATGCAGCATTTCCCAATAGATAAATTGTGATACATCCATTGTCAACTGCATAGCGTGGCCCCACGAACCCTCTATGGGTCACTTGAGCTCACTCGCTATGTCAAAGTCGCAAACAAAGTGTACGCCCACCACTTTTAAAACTCACCAGCCGCCACTGCCTACTATACTTGCACATCACAAAGACTCTGCCTCAGCACACTCACAAAGTGTTTCACAATGGTCTTTTGTGCCACCAGACAAGCTGGACATGGATTCAGCAAATTCAATACACTTCTTCCTCTTCAAAGTAGGCACCAGGTATAATAAGTGAACCCTCAGACCCATCTCTTCAGATCCTTTCTGAACCTACGGACACTGCCAGGAAGAAGGACTGCCCAGCTGTGAAGACTGCTCTGCTGCTCAAACTCTGCTCTACTGCCGAAGGACTGCCTTGCTGCCCAAGGCCTGCGGTTGCTGCACCAGGGCCCTTCTGCTGCTGTGAGCTGTCCTGCTGATTCGAACCTGCCTGTGTGGACCAAGAACTCCAGGAAGTCTTCAAGGGTCAGACGTTCAAGCCACAGGGACCTAACAGGCTTCTTAGATTCAGACACATCTCCAAGCAGCGCAATGCAGCTGCCATCAACTCTGGCCCAGAGTGACGCAGCTCATCCTCGACACCAGTGCATCGAAGTACAAGTCCTCGCAAGCCCTGGAAGCTTCTTTGACATTGATACAGCCCAACACTGATACTGGTCTAGCACAACGTATCTCGTCCAATGCGCCGATGCATCACAACACAAGTATCCACTAACCCCACCTGCTTCCTCGACGGCGACGCAGGACCTTACGAAACAGCTCTTCATTGACAATGATTAATTCTGACACTTCTCGATGCATCTCAACCCCAGACCTGGCATCGTAGCTTCCTGTCAAGGGCTCCTCAATGCTGGCTCACGCAGCTCGATGCAAGGGCTTCGCATCTCGACAACCAAACATGAGGTACTTTGTCAGTGGACTGAACTCAGTCATGTATCTGACCCGTATTCCATTACGGTCGACCTGAACTTGTAACGTGAACCCAGTCCACCGGGACCAGATAACCGCGTTGTTGCTTTTTGCCTTTACCGCTTGATTTCTGCAAAACATTGAAAATTGCATATGTCCATTTTTACTAATTGGGTTTTTGTTGTTTTGACATCAAATAATTTAATATATACTCTATATTTCTAAAATGGTTTTTGATTTTTCTTGTGTTGTGTTTTCACTTTATCACTGTTGTGTGCTACATAAATATCATATACATTCCCTCTAAGTTAAACTTGACTGCTTATGTGCCAAGCTACCATAGGGTTAAGCACAGGTTAATTTAGTGACTACAGTAGTTCACCCTGATGAGGATTGGGGTTATTGCTTGAAGAGGGTCCACACCCCCTGCAACCAACAACCCTATTCTTTACACAGTCACCCCACAACCAGCAACCCTATTCCTCACACAGTCACGGTACCCACAACAAACCTGGAAACAGAAGCCTGGTAGGACAGAAACAGGGTCCCCCAGCAGCAGACGGTGGACACAGAAGAACTGTCTTGGCATCTTGTTCGCCCTTTCAAGTGTGCCCCAAGTGTTAAGTGACTCCGCAGACCTGCCAAACAGGATCTGTCACAGTAGTGTCAAAGAGGATGCCACCATCCCACACCCTGCATATTCTGTGAAGAGTTGTCTTTGCCCTTTCACGTAAGCTTATTGTTTGCTTCTGGGAGGCATGTCACACCTTTTACAGGCTGAAAGCTGATAGATACTTATGCTAATGAGTCTTCTGACAGTTCCGGCACTTAAAGGGTAACTTTCTAAAAGTTACCTTTCCTTAATATTGATTCAAAAAATCCGAACTCCTGGGATGAGACGACGATCTACGTGGTGCCCGAGGACCCCCACTGCAGCCGCTACCACCGGGAGCGATCTCGCACATGACGCCGCAGAGCTGGCTCCTCTCACCAAACTGCAGCTCCCATCGCTCGATGCCGGAGGAGCCCACAGTCCAGTCCTGATCGGCTGTTCAGCTCCGGGCTGTCTCTCGCTGCGGTCTGCGCCCATGACGGTGCGGGGCTGACCCCCCCCCCCCCCACTCCGGACTGCTTTCATCTCCCGAGGCTGGAGGATCCCGCGGTCCGTCCCGATCATCTCTGCCTCGCCCCCCCTTTCGCGCTGCACAGGCTGCTCAGAGCCTGAGATGGTCTCTGGCGGTGCCTCCCGGACATCGGAGCTCCCTGTGTTTCCCACTCGGGAGTTGCTGGCTCTCTGCTCCCGTGTCGAGGAGCTTGGTTCTTTGGAGCTCTGGTCCTAATTTGGCTCCTTCGACGATGCCCGGAGCTTGCTTTGATCTGCCGCTGCCGATTTGGAGAGATTGCACGCGGCGGCCTGAGGAGGCACCTTGAGGAGGTGACTGTTGTTCACTGGGCGCCGAACCCCCTGCTGTTGCGCCTCCATCCCAGTCGAGCCTGTGCGCCTGTTGCTTGGTCCGAAACGCTGCTTTTCTGAGGCTTTGCACTGTGTGCAATCTGTGCCAAGCGCCGCATACCCCTCTCTCCAACCCTATACCGCGAGATGAGTAGGCATCGGTAAGTCTGCGGGATCTCAGCGACAGGAGCTCCAGGATAGTTGCAGTTCGCTCCCATATTTACCTTTAAACTGAATCCCGAACTAGAAGCTTATGATCCCACACCCCACTTCCCAGAAATATTTGGTCATAATTCGATTTTTGCACTATTTTTTACTCTTACTTTTTTTTTTTTTTTCCCCTCCCTCATGACAATCTAATCTAATTGGAACTCATTTTGTCTTGTTTACTCTCGGACAATCTACATTGTTAACTAAGACTCCATTTTGTCACTCCCCCCTGCCCATCGGAGTTATAGACACTGTGAAAGGACTAACATCACCTACACGAATTCAGCAGCCATCTTGAAAGTAGCCCTGACACCACTTTTTTATCACTAAATCCTTCGTCCCACAACCCTTAACACTCTCTACCTTATTACCTTGTGCACTTTACAAATTTATGTTCAGATTATTATTGCACTGCTGTTCACTTTGGGTACTTTATTAATTTAGATTGATACTACTATGTTTAAATCTATTATTTTCATTGTCGTTCCCCCTCAAACCTACACTGCATATCTCTCTTCGCCTCTAACCCTATAATTGTTATTACTGCTCATTATCACGTGTCCTTACTCCATTTAAATATTGTACCTTGATCATGTTCTCTTAATTTATATGTCACTCCTTTTCAATCTAAATTCTCTATATTAAGCGACTGCATCTTGATATGTCCCTCTCTCCCACATACTTTTTTTTAGCATGCATTACCCCCGCTATCCATAATTATAACTCCCTCTTTCCACTTACTTCCCTTTCTCTTCTTTCCCTCTTCTATTCCACCTTTTAACCATTTCTTCTTCCTACTCAATTACACCACGTATTTCCATTTCCCTACCTTTACCACCTCCCTCTATTTTTATCGCCCATCCCACTGACTCTCCTTTTGAACCACCCTACTACCTATACCCCTTCCATAATATTCTCTTCCTCATTCTCTACTTCCCCCTATTCTCCAGCCCCCTCCGGGCTAACAGCTTTTTGTTCTCACTCAGTTTACAATGTTTTTATATTTGCACTACCTTTTATACCGTTACGATTATGCTTTTTTACTGTGACGCTTTCCATCTTATTTCTTTTTTATCCAGGAATGTTCGTTATGCTATATCCCCTTTCTGTTATACACCCTGTTATACTGTTTTTTTATTCTCCTCTGCTTAGTCCACCCCACTGCCGATCATTGCAATATATCTCACGATACTCTACTGAACGCTCTCAATGTTTAAACCTGTAACACCCAATAACCCTACCTACTGCTCCCTTGGTGACTGACCCCCCACGCAGCCGAGTCAGGCACTGAAGCGGGTTGAGAACAGCCGCCGTGACCCCCCCCCCGGGCAACGCCCACTGAGTTAGGCCACCCCCCCCCACCGCCTACGACATTTAAGAATGTGCTGCTTCCGGAGGCGCAGCGGACGGGCGCAGCGGGCACGCCGGCGGTGCGCCGAAGACGCGCCAAAGGCAAGCCCATCCGCGCCCGCCCGCGACCTGACAGAACCAGGGGCCACGCCCCCTGCCCCTCACCCCACCCAGGTCAGGACCTACAGCTCGGCTGCCATAAAAAAGATTAGGCCCTCTACCATGGCGCAATGCCCGCTCTCCTTCCTCCCAGTCGAACTTCCAATCCAATGCCCTGGCTGCAAACACTCCTTTGACACCATTGAGACGCCTGCCACGTCCCAGGAATACCAGATGTACCTGTTAAACTGTCGATCCCTTCCTCGGCACAGCACACAAATATGTCTTTTACTAGAAAATTACAACCCAGACGTTATCTTTCTGACCGAGACATGGCTCATGTCTCATTCAGAGCCAGACATAGTCTCAGCCCTACCCCCCGGGTTCCAAATCCACAGACTAGACCGGACCAAGGGAAGAGGCGGAGGCCTGGCTATCATCCTAAAAGATAAGTTTGGTTGCCGCACTACTACTGAAGCTATTCCTGAGTGCGAGAGCCTAGCATTCAGCATAGACTTCACAGCGAACAGCTCCTTCTCTGGCACCCTGATATATCGCCCCCCAGACCCAGGAAAGCTGTTCCACAGATCTCTCCCAGATATCATCGCTAATCGACTTCTAACCTCGGCCAACTATACGGTTCTAGGAGACCTCAACTTACATTTTAACTCCCCTACAGACCTTGCTGCCAGGGAACTAACAGAGGACCTAGCAGCCTTACAACTGATCCAGTTGGTGAGATCCCCCACCCATGAAAAAGGGAACTTACTTGACCCAATTTTTAGCAACTGCTCCAAGTTAATGGTCGGACAACCTATCTGCCTCCCATGGTCAGACCACTTTCTTGTCCCACTCACCTGGTCTACCACCAAGCCTCCTTCACTGACCCCCCATCCCATTACCAAGAGAAACTGGAAAAAACTTCTCATAGAGCCATGGACAACTAACCTTGAATGCTCTCGCCCACCTCCCTGCACAAACCCCAACCAAGCAAATAACAACTATGAGGGTTGGATCAGGGAATCACTGGACACGATCCTTCCTCTACGGAAATCCATTCCCAAGAGGTCACACAAATCTGCTCCTTGGTTCTCAGATTCCCTGAGAGACCTAAAACGCCTCTGCAGGAAAAAAGAGAGAGCCTGGCGACTAGACTTTCTCCCAGAAAAAAAAACCCAATACAAAGAGGCTATTAAGGCCTACAGAAATGGGGTTAGGGCGGCCCAGGCCTCCTACTTCGCAGACCAAATAATGGCAGCAAAATCAAAACCCAAGGAAATTTTCCACCTGGTCAAAAAATGCATTACCGTCAACACTGCCCCCCCAGCCCCGAAAACGCTAGAACAATGCAATGAACTTGCAGACTTCTTCCATAACAAAGTCACTCAGATCTATTCCGCCTTCCCTACAGCTGCCAACAACTCAATAACACCCAATCAGACCTCTCCGACTAATTCCCCCTCCCCAGGACAGCCAACGCTGGACCACTTCCCCCCACTAAACCTGGAGACATTGCAACAACTGGCACGCCAAGTTAAATCTGGCTCTCCCCTTGACCCTGCCCCACCAGAAATATTGCTCCAAGCAAGCCAAGCCATTCTTCCCGTGGTGCTAGAGCTCCTCAACTCATCCATATCCTCCTGCACAGTACCCAATGGATGGAAGAGAGCTATGGTACGGGCTCTGCTGAAAAAGCCCACCCTCAACCCAGAAGATCACTCCAGCTACCGCCCAATCTCACTACTTCCCTGGGTAAGCAAGGTACTGGAGAAGTACATAAATACCCAACTGACACAGTTTCTGGAAAGCCATGCACTCCTTGACCCATCCCAGACAGGATTCAGACCCAAACACGGTACTGAAACCGCCTTGCTGACAGTCACCGAAGAGTCCCGAAGGATACTAGACCAGGGAGGATCAGTGGCAGTGATCCTCCTTGATCTAAGCGCAGCCTTCGACACGGTCAGCCATGCCACCTTGCTGAACCGACTGCGCAACATCGGTGTCGGAGGCGATGCTCTAAGATGGCTTGATTCATTCTTGCACAATAGATCCTTCCAGATCTTTGACGGGGACACAATATCAGCCAGAAAACCCCTGAACTGTGGAGTACCGCAGGGCTCTTCACTAAGCCCCGCGCTCTTCAATGTCTATATGCAACCACTGGCTGGACTCGTCGAACCCTCGGGTATAAAAATCGTATCATATGCTGACGATACCCAGCTAGTGGTTTCAATGACTCAGGAAGGCGCCGGTCACACCTCAGGAAGTCTGACGAACTGTCTAGAGGACATTAAAAAGTGGATGACATGCTCCTCTTTGAAACTTAATGGAGACAAAACCGAGCTCATGCTCTTAGGTCCCGCATCACCCACGTCACTTCCCTCCATGTGGCCTGGGTGTCTGGGCACCCCTCCCACTCCCAAAGAAAGTGTAAAAAGCTTAGGAGTATGGCTGGACAAAAACCTCTCCTTCTCCACCCAGGCTACAAAACTATCCGCCATCTGTTTTAGCTTACTCAGAACTCTAAGGAAAGTCCTCCCCCTCCTCCCAATGGAAGCCAAACAAGTGGCAGTTCAGGGCCTGATTCAGTCCCGGCTGGATTCAAACAACGCCCTGTATGTGGGTGCCCCTGAGACGTCCATGCGAAAGCTACAGGTGGTCCAGAACTGCGCAGCCCGCGCCCTGCTACAGATTCCAAGGACACAGTCTGCTAAACCCGCACTGAGCAGCCTACACTGGCTCCCAGTGAGACAGAGAGTGGCTTTCAAGGCACTATGTATTGCCCACCGAGCTTTCTGGAAGTCAGGTCCAGCGATCATTAACAAACTGGTCACTCAATACCACCCTAATAGACCCCTTCGGTCCACGGAGGCCTTTCTGGCCGTAGTCCCAAGAGTACGGAGAGCCAGGACCGGAGGAAGGATGTTTTCCTTAAAGGCCGCTAAAATGTGGAACTCACTCCCACTACAAATCCGGTCCAACCCTAACCTACTCTCATTCCGCAAACAATTGAAAACCTTTCTGTTTGCCAGGCCCACTTAAATCTCAGTCTCCGCCACCCTCAGCTCGGCTATCCATGCTCCAGCGCTTGGACGCCCATTTGGGCAGCAATCGCGCTTTACAAATCACAATACAATACAATACAATACAAAATCCGACTTTACCTTTGAATTGGATTTTTAATATCTATTAAAGATATTTTTGTAATTATTTTTCTAGCTGGTCCCATTCACTTTTTAATCTGTGCTCTGGTTTATCACATACCTAGGCCTGCCACAGTGAAAATAGCTTTGAGGACCTTGTCTGACTGTAGGGACATGGCAATATTAATTATCTACATGCCCCACTTTAAATATTTTGCACCCTACTTTGTGTGCTACAATGCTCAGATAGGGATAACTTAATAGTATTTAAAAGGGGGTATTTAACAGCCAAAAGGGTTTATTTTGTTAAGGGACAATGCATGTTTTACACTGCTACAGTCAGGCTTCAGTGGCAGGCCAGAAACCATGTTTTTACTGTACTATAGTTGATAGCACAATAGGTGATGCTGTTCAATAGTGGCATTTTACTTTGAGTCCTGGATACATTTTGTACCATGTATTAGGGATGCATAGACAAGTTAAAAATACCAAGTAGGAGTGTGAAAATTCATTCATGTTTAACGGTGGAACACATGTACTTTATCAGTGGTTATCAGGGGTAAAGTGCACAGAATTCTAAAGCCAGTAAAAATATAGGGTCCAGCAAAGGCAAAAAATCTGGGGACACCACACAGAAAAGACAGATTTCCTACACAAGCCTTGCCTGCAGTTACAGCATCTGAATTCTTCCTTTACTGATTTTTGTATTTGTTACCTTTAGTCATTATTGATAGTGAATATGACCACATTCCATACTTTTAATAAGGAAGGACACCTTCTTGAGTAGGAAATTCCTTTATTGAGATTTCTTGAACAGCCCCAAGGAGCACATACAGATCAGCTCCCAACCGAGCATTTCAACCATCTTCTCTGCCCCACATTCCAGAACCCACTGCCCAGAGTCCAGCTGCATCATAACATAGCAGCAGTGTCCTAGGGCAATACAGAACTGGTAATGACATAAACCAATGTAAGGATATAACAAATGTCCTTCCTTTTAACAAATAAAAATTAAACAAAGTACAAAATAATGTGCATGATGCAAGCATCTAACGATGTCAATAAACATAAAACAACATATATATATATATATATATATATAACTCAGGAAGTCGCAACCTTGTAGCATGCAGAAGGACGACAGCGGACCCAGGAATTTAAGGTGCAAAGTTTTATTTAGTGCAAGAGCACCCCCGCACCATAGCCATGACGCGTTTCGGGTCTTCCTCGACCCTTGATCACATGACAGTGATAGAGATCGTGGGTCACCCGACCAACAATTTCACCATATAGGTTTCGGGCCCATAGATTTCAAATCACCATATACATTAATCAGGTGACCTCATAAACCTACCATCAGCGACCCTGATTCTTTCCTATTATATTCTAATGTACCCGACTTACCATCCACCGTTACGGGTACCTATAACCACGATAGATCAGGGAGCTAGCTGTGAAGAAAGGTAGACAAAATACAAAACCCAACTTCAAATATCTTTGATATTCATAAAATGACCACGGACAACTGAGAAGTTTTAAAGGTTTTATCTAGAAATCAGTTTCTGAGAGCATTAGGCTTACAGTTAAAAGGCAATCGATAATCAGGATAACAAAAAGAACATAGCCATAGAGGAACAGTGTCAGGGCAACCATTTATAAGTCTATAAAAAAAGGTTATAACAATGCAGTCTACTAAATAGATTTAGAACTTGAATCACGAACTAGTCTCTACAGGTTGGGAAAAATACTGTAAGGTCTGGATTGGAAATCCTATACATCTATAGGAGGGGGGAAAAGTGGAACACGCTATAGTTCTAGTATCTTAACGTAAATTTAGTTTCAGGAGAAATTTATATACCACAGTTATATTTCATAAACAGTATGGAGAGAAAATGTTTTCTAAAAGGTAGGGAAACATAGGAACATGCTAAGAAAATATATACTTAATGACTTTCATAATAGGTTGCGGAAAGCATGGAAATTTACATATGCAAAGGAATGTCTTTATTTAAGCAAAGACAGAAAAATAGAAGATGCAGTGAAGAGTTTTCGCACTATATTTACCTAGAAAGGTGTGCAGACCAACCCTGGCCACGGATCAGTCAAGGACAGGAAATACCCCAAGGAAGGACAGTCATCTATAGGACAGCAGGTGCAGATTGGACACCCCAGGACAGGACAGGAAAACCAGATTAGGATCAGGACAGGACCACCAAGGCACGACCAGCACCCGCAGTTTGGAAGCAACGCCTGCGCTCCACCCTCTCTGCAGCTATCAGTCAGAACCCCGATTGGGTTAGCGAACTCCCCAGCAAAGTGCTCCGCCAGCACTTAAGGTTTAGTAAAACCTTAGAGTCTATGGTCAAATTCGGACAGAGTGCTCCGCAGCGCTCTGTAAATTCAGTCACCTATTGAGTGCGTTGGGTCAGTGACAGGTCAGCTATTCAGACAAGTCGGACAATTTCCCTAGCTGAACCTAGGCTAGATATACTGTTTTCGGGTCAGTGTACCACCCCCCAAATGTTGCAAAGTGTCAGAATCCTCAATTTCGATTGGTCCCCACGTAGGATAGGTTAACACACCAATCAGAACAAACTTCTACAAGCTCGGTTTTGCATCTTAAGGAACCGCCTAGCAGATTTGGTGTTCTCACGGTAGATATGACAGAATACAATAGGAAAATAACATTTGTTGCAAATGCAGCGCAAGTCAGCTTCTCCGGCTGGGTGAAGGTGCATCTTCCCAGGCGCTTCTTGGCAGAGACCTTTAGTTGGCTCGTGGTCAATGCCACCGGAGGAATATGGACATGCGCAGAACCTCCCATCAATATGGAGTCTTTGAGCACTGCATCAGACCCTCAATACCGCGGTACATGAAAAGTAAGCGAAAACAAATTAAAACATAGAAATAAATGATTTCACAATATACCATGAGTAGTTACTTTATACTTCTTACTATAAAAATGTACTACGCGATTACGAATTAGTGCAACAGACAATAACACAAGAGCATCTGCGCAAGCTTCACCATGTGAGTATTCAGGCAGCCATTTTTAGAGGCAAATACGCATGCGCACAGTTTCCCACCAGAACTGCAACTACGTCACGTCACGTGAGTGTGACTAACGCATGCGCAGTAGAAAATTCCCAAGCGACGGCCATTTTTAAGTACAAGGGTTATTTATATTAGTAAAACACATAGGCAAGCGTCACTACTATACACGTACATCCAAAATAAAGGAAATTAGTAAGACATACAATTGGATTACAGAGTTATACATAATTCGAGGTTCATGACTCAAGCAAGTCGCGTAATATGCGAAATCTTGCTCTATCAATAGCGCCTTGGAGTGATAGAACGAAATTTAAAGTGGCAATGCACAATTGGGTAATCCACGTCATAACCAATATAGACAAAATACTTTCCTAGCGTCATTGAGTCATACACTTTAAAAAACAGCATTGAATGGACTGTTTTAAAAAAAGTTAAAAGCATTTCCCCAAATAAATACATATGATAATTAATTTAAAAAAATCATACATAAAAACATCATCATAAATGTGCAATATGTTGCTGCTATAGTAGCATATGACAACCTGTGACATTTTATTCTACATATTGATGTCACACCAGGGAAAAACTTCGTCGGGATACTAACTGTAAAATACAGGTATTCTAACCAAAGAACAAAATGCCTTTCAGTATAGAATATTTCTTATCCCAACATTGAACGCTTATTACAGGGTATTTCATGATATGTGTTATCATAAATAACTTAGGATCATATCCTATTGTGCAAAGCAGTGCAATGTAAACAATATAAATTCCAACCCGTGTAAGCGTGAAAAGTACAAGACATGTCTTAATAACATTTATAACACAATAAATGTTAAAATACAGTGCAAAATAGATTTATAATTTAAACATAAAATGAAATATTTCAAATAGCTACTGCGTCATACATGTAATTAAGAGTTTTTGCAAATTGATCAACTGCTGCTGAATAACCTGTAATCAATGCATAGCACCTTTGATTTCAATGTCTTAAACAACTGAATAGACATGATTGTTTCCCATTACAAACATGTATAGAGGTCCTCCCCTGCGTTCAATCCATTTGGATGCTTACTGTCTAAGTTCAAAATGTAGTAGGTTTCTAGTTTGCGGAGAGCCCCATCCCTGTCGCCGCCTCTCCTTAGGGGCATGACTGTGTCTATGGCATAATACTTCAATAGACTAGAGTTTTGTTTATGACAATCTTTAAAATGTCTGGCAACAGGGTAACTTTCATCGCAATGTATGATGGCTCTTAAATGTTGAAGTACTCTCTTATGGACCGGAAGTCTCGTACTTCCAACATATCTAAGCCCACAAGGACACTCAAGGACATATATTGCGAACTCAGTTTTACAGGTTAAATATTTCGAAATGCAAATCTCTTTCTTGAAAAAGGGAGAGGTATAAGTTTTCTTATTCACCCCGTTCTGACAAGCTTTGCAGTTGGTACATTTAACAAACCCTTTCCGGCTATTCCACCAGTCTGTCTTGGCTAAGATCTCAGGGCTGCTACTAGTCAAACTATTCTGCATAGAGCCCGCTTTTTTAAAAGTAATGGTTGGGGCATTGACCGTTCCCATTTTTAACACAGGGTCGTTCTTAATAAGATCCCAGTGTTTAGTCATGATCTTCCTAATGTCTAGATGTTGCTTGTTATATGAGATTATCAGTCTTATTGTGTCTTCAACAGGAACCTCCACACTGTTCTGTCTCATCGCTTTAGTAATAAGGGCCTCTTTTCAAGGCAGCAGCTGCGTGCGTCTGATAGCTGCCATAATGCTTTTGTCTGTGTACCCTCTAGCTAGGAAGCGTTCACGACAGGCAGATTGGGCTTCCACCATGTCTTCCTGCCTGCTACAAATCCGTTTAATTCGGAGCATCTCCCCGTAGGGGATACTACGAATTAAATGCCGCGGGTGATTGCTGGTGGCATGAAGCAAGGTATTGCCTGCTGTAGCCTTCCTGTGCAATTTCGTGTGGAGTGTCTGTTCGTGAATAAATACTTCTACATCCAGGAAGTTAACTGATGTTTTGCTAATCTGAGAGGTAAACTTCAAATTCAAGGAATTTACATTAATTTCCTCAATAAACGTATTTGCCGATGTCACCTCTCCCCTCCAAATCAGAAATAAATCATCAATGTACCGATATATGCATATGATGTTGTTATTCAAGTTCTCTGCAAATTGGTGCCCGAGTACCTGCTTCTCCCACAGCCCCATGTGCAAACATGCGTAGCTGGGGGAGATGCAGAAACCCATCGCCACCCCCCTGGTTTGCTGAAAACACACCTTATCAAACATAAAATAGTTGTTGTAAAGGCACATTTCAATCATTGCAACAAGCATATTATTATGTGCGTAGTAGTATAGGGGTCTGTTGTTCAAAAAGTGTTTAACCGCTTTTAAGCCATCACAATTTATTTATTTATTTATTTATTTCATTTATATAGCGCAGACAGCCACCCAACAAAGGGTTTCCCGGCGCTAGTGATCCAGTGCTTTGATTGGTTCAGGTTCTAGATGTTAAACAACCAAGTTTTTAAGGCCTTCCTGAATTTCATATAGTTAGTTTCCTGCCTAAGTGTCACCGGAAGAGTGTTCCAGAGTGAGGGTCCGAGATATGAGAAGGATTTTCCACCCATTTGCGCCAGCCTGATTTTAGGAATCACAAAGTGGTTGGCTGTGGCTGAACGAAGGGTTCGAGATGGGCGGTAGGGATGTATTAGATTTTGTAGATACTTGGGTGCATTGTTGGCAATGATTGATACTAGTATACAATGAGGTGACGTCTAACGTCATAAGCAAATAGTCCTCCCTCCATTGTATCAGTTCCAACTTCCTTAGAAAATGGCCAGTGTCTTGGATAAATGTTGGTAAGCCTTTCATGTGGTCCTGTAGAAAAAAATCGATATACTTGGAAGTATTTTCCAGAAGGCCACCACATGCAGAAATGATCGGTCTTCCTGGGGGGTTCAGGGCATCTTTATGGATCTTAGGAATAAAATATATGCAAGGTATGGTCGGGTGCTGATTTTTTAGAAACTTAAGCTCGTCCGAGCTTAGCAGTCCCAATCCTTTCCATGCTGCTAATTTTATGTAGAAGTTATTCCAAAATGCTTTGATAGTCGCAATATCTACACGTTTGTAGCACTCCCTGTCATTCAGATGTCTCCAAGCCTCCTCCATATATTTCTCTCTGGGCCAGATGATGACGTTACCTCCCTTATCCGCCTGGCGAATAATCACAGTTTTCTCATTTTGCAATTTCTTAACAAGATCATAATATTGGCGATCATTTTTAGAGTAGACGTTTCTGTTGCGTGCCACCTTGTGCTGCAATTTCTTAATGTCAGTGGTGACCAAGTCGTGGTAGTAATCAATATTGTCTTTCAACATGACTGGACAAAATGTCGACTTGGCTTTAAAATTTGTTAAGCCAGCTCCCACAGTTAATTGGCTCATGTCACTGGCAGACAGCTGAGTACTTTCCCCCTGTAAGTCTACAAGGTCCAATCTAAGGGCCATATCTCCTGCCACTAAGGCTCCTGGTCTATCATCCATAGCCACAGTGCCAACTGTGGCTGACTTGTCTTTGCTTTGTTTTGTGGCAAAGAAATTCTTAAGTTTTAGTTTTCGCACAAATTGGAACACCTCCACTCTTGTTTGTGCGTACTTGAAATTACTGGCAGGACTATACGACAGGCCCAAAGATAGAGTACGTGTATCAACATCACTCAGTTCAATATTAGACAAATTAACCACTGACAAAGCCTCTGTTGCAGCTATTGGCCCTGGGTCTGCTTGCGCTTCCAATAGTTGTTGTTCCTTTTCTTTCTTCCCCCCGCATTTGTACTTCCTGCGTTGGTGGCGCTTGAAGTTGCTGTACTTGCGGGTTTCTTTATTCTTGGCCTTAAGGTATCGAGACGGTCCCGTCTCATGCAATCGACTTCTTGGGCCAAGGTGTATTTGCGAAACCCCAAATCATTGCTTGTGCTTGCCTGTTCGTTTTCTGACCCACTCTCTGCCACCGAGCTGTAGTCAGAAAGGGATGTGGAGGATTCAGCTCTGTTAGCAGGACCTTGTGGTTGTTAGGTACCACTATGGGGGGGTGGCTTGTTGCTGCTCTTCTTCGCTACTTGAAACCGCCTAGCAAATGTGAATACTTGCCCCCTCTCATAGTCTTGTTTGTCCCTTTGAAATTTAAAAGCTTTCCTTTTTCGAATAGCCTCCTCCTCCTTACAGATCCGTGCAAGCATGTCTTCTTTCAGTTTGATATTTACCGCATTTTGGGGTTCATTGCTCAGTTCCCCTTCAAGTGCCATTATTTGCTCCTCCAGTTTCAAGCGATCAATCTCTGCATATTTCTCCAGCAGAGTCATTAAGTTCTTGGAGGAATGCAGGTTGCAATGTGCCCACTCATTCAGCAAATCAGGGTTGGGATTTTCATATGTGGGGACTAACATAATGCGCAAGCCACGTGGCACTCTGTCAACTTCTAAATAGCGGGACAACGATCGGTGCTCCCACCATTTCGCTTGTTCACCTCTTTTTAATTTTTCAAGTTTTTTGATTTTTTCACGATATGTAGCATCAACCACATTTATTATGGCTCCGGGTTGATTCACGGGTTCTGCCGCCGACGGTTCATCGCTGAACATATCAATTGCGGCTTCTTCCCGACTCCTTAGCGTGCCGGCCATGGCGCACTCGGGGGGCAAACAATATTAATGCACGGTGCAACTACGAGCGGACAGCTGTCCTCGTTGGCTTACCCGCACTTTCCTTTTGACGAGTACTTCGATGCTGGCGAGTTTTGTCAGGCTGGTCTGTTCCTCCAAGGTCCTCCGACTTTGGCGTCAGCTCCACTCCTTCCGCCCACACAATGCACTTGACTCGGGGGCTGGAACAACAGGAACTCCCGTGTAGGAAACTTGAAACTGCTTCCGAGGTCAGGCCCCGGTAGTGTGGCTTGGTAGTTGTTCCGCCCAGCAGCAAAGGAAGGGTTCCGCTTGAAACCGAGAAAGCCACTCGGTAATAGATAACTCAGGAAGTCGCAACCTTGTAGCATGCAGAAGGACGACAGCGGACCCAGGAATTTAAGGTGCAAAGTTTTATTTAGTGCAAAAGCGCCGCCGCACCATAGCCATGACGCGTTTCGGGTCTTCCTCGACACTTGATCACATGACAGCGCCTTGGAGTGATAGAACGAAATTTAAAGTGGCAATGCACAATTGGGTAATCCACGTCATAACCAATATAGACAAAATACTTTCCTAGCGTCATTGAGTCAAACACTTTAAAAAACAGCATTGAATGGACTGTTTTAAAAAAAGTTTAAAGCATTTCCCCAAATAAATACATATGATAATTAATTTAAAAAAATCATACATAAAAACATCATCATAAATGTGCAATATGTTGCTGCTATAGTAGCATATGACAACCTGTGACATTTTATTCTACATATTGATGTCACACCAGGGAAAAACTTCGTCGGGATATATATATATATATATATATATATATATATATATATATATATAGCTTCATGAATATTTTATAAGTAAAAACATTTTCAGAATTCATGAACACAAGTAATCCTTATGCCAGATAGGTTTTTGCTTTGTTCTCCCACTCAAACTTTCCACTCCTTTTCTTCCCCTGCGGTAAGTGCAAAGCGTGCGCAGGAAGCAGGAGAGTTCTTGCAGTGGAGAATACAGAGACAGGTAAAAAACTGCACATAAAACAGTTTATAACTTGCAGCACTCCCCTAGCAGTGTATTGTCTAGTTTGCCCTTGTGGTCTCCGCTATATTGGGAGTACCATTAATATGCTCAAACTGCGGATCCTTGAACATCTAAGGGCCATTGACAAGGCCGACCAGGCTTATCCGGTCGCTCGGCATTTTGCCGAAAAGCATAACAGGGACCGTAGTCAACTCCAATATTTCGGGCTAGACACCATCAAGACCAATGCTAGAGGGGGTGACCAATTACGACGTCTCCGTAGACTGGAGTCACGTTACATCATAGACCTCTCCACCAAGTGGCCTAAAGGGATGAATAGTGGTGAAGAAATGATCTTTCATCTGGGCAATGCATAATGGATGAATGTGATATCTATTGGTACTCAATTTCTGTTGATCTGCTCTGTATTTTGAATTTGAATTCGAATTTTGTATGTATAGCACTGTATATATTGTCACTTACATATAGGGGAGTGTACATAAAGTACATGTAGGTACATACCTATAGGGGGATTTATTTAGATTGAATTTTGTAAAATCCCTAACCCCGCCAATGGTTCCATTGCTTTCACCTCGGCGGAGGGAAGGAACCAATGTATATACATACCCTTATTATCATATAAGTGGCAATTTAATGGATCAGGGGGCTCTCTGATTCATTTGAGCTATGCTAAGATCACATTAACTGGACAGTTTTAGTGGGACACCTATGTTCTGGGGCACCTCGCGCCATACGTTGATTGCCTGAGCATGGCTATGTCTGAGTGAATACAGTGTAAATATGTTGTACATAGGCTGTATATAACAGGTTACCTCTCATCAGTGTAAGAGGACCATTGCCGATCCACGGCTGTATTGACACTATATGTATAATAGATGTGATAACACACAAACTCCCACCCACATGCACGCACATCCACCTATTTGTAGGGTGATTACGCAATATGAGGTGTTGATAATGTGTAGATAGACATATATGTATATATGTATATATTGACCATTACAAGATGGCGCGTGTTTGGGAGGAGTGCAGTCCTCTGTTGATATCAACTGAGAGGCAGTACCTATGTATGGAATTACCTATTTAAAATGCACCGGTTTCTCTATGTGTAAACACACTGACGAAGGCCTAGTGCTGAAACGCGTCTGTGGCGTACTTGTAGTCAATAAAACTACCGTGTGAGCAGTATACCCCCGAGTGCTGTCGTTTCTTTCCCGGGATCCTGGGATAGTAAAGAGCGCAATATATATATATATATATATATATATATATATATATATATAGCTTCATGAATATTTTATAAGTAAAAACATTTTCAGAATTCATGAACACAAGTAATCCTTATGCCAGATAGGTTTTTGCTTTGTTCTCCCACTCAAACTTTCCACTCCTTTTTTTTCTCCACTCCGAACTTCTTTCCTTCTCTCCCACTTATGCATTTCCACATCAGGACATTTCGCTACTCTTCTAGCATTCCACCATTTACCATCAGACAGTAACAAACTATTTCCACGAACTTCTACCACCCTTCTTGGTTCTGACCATTTAGAAGCACCTTTCAACACTATATTACCTGCACAGACTCTTACCCACATATTTTGCTAAACCTTTGCCCCTGTTTGACAATTTTGTCATTATGTCTCTGCATATATTGCTGTTGATAACTTATCATTTTTTTAAGTAACACATGCTCATGTGATGTTTTTTTCCCATACCTCATCATCCACACAGGAACAGCCACAGTACATGGCACTCTTCCTTTCAACAGACTAAATGGAGTTTCTCCTGTAGCAGAATGGGGGTAGTCCTATAATTCCACAACATATCTTTAACCTGTTTTTTCCAACATATGTTGTTTGAAATGGCTAATTGCACACTTTCATCAAGTACATGGTTCAAGCGCTCAATGAGACCGTTTCCCCATGGATGATACAGGAGAGTCTTACTGTGTTTAATTCCCCATGATTTAAGAAAGTTTTGAAATTCAAGTGAAACTAATTGGGGACCATTGTCTGTTACCCATTCAGCAGGACATGCTTCTTGCGGAAAATATCCTCACAAAATTAAATCAAGTTTGTGGTCTTTAACTCGCGCATGAACGCCACCTCAGGCCACTTAGAGTGGTAGTCCATCATCATGACAGCAAATTCATCATTCAATCCTAAACATTCGAATGGACCACATATATCGATTGCAATTTTTCCCAAGCCTTCTTGGGCAATTCTACAGGATTTATGGTGGTCGCTTGCGCAACATGTGATTTATCGCTACATGTACATAAAATGCAGTATCTCACATACCCTATGATTTGTTTGTCCATTCCCGGCCACCAGAAGTCCATTCTTAATTTCCTTTTCTTGGCAGACATACCTCCATGTCCTTCATGCATTATGCCAATAAGTCTGTCATGTAATGTCTCTGGTACTACCAACTTGTCGCCTCTTCTCACAAATCCATTTATCTCAGAGAGTTCTTCCCAAACATTCTTATGAATAATTAAATCTTCATTTAGTCTCCAGCCGTACTTCACAGGTAGATTGCTTCTTACTTTCACTAATAGTGGATCTCCTTTGATCGCCTCCGTCCACTCATCCTCAGCAACAGCTTGGCACACCTCTGAAATATCTGGTACCATCCAATCATCATCCTCATTGGCAATATCAACATCCAATGGCAATCTGGACATACAGTCTCAATTAATATTCTTTATGCCTGGGACATAGTTCGCAACGAAATCATATTCTTGTAATCTATGTAACAATTTAGCAATCCGTGGGGGAGATTTTGCTGCACCTGCAGTGGGAAATAAATCTATCAGTGGTGTATGATCTGGATGCAATTCAGACCTGGTGCCCCAGATGTAAATTCGAAAATATTGCACTCCCCACCAACATGCCAGTGCCTCTTTTTCGATGACCGAGTACGATTTCTCTGCACCCTTTAGAGTCCTAGAGGCGAACGCTACTACCCTTTCCTTCCCTTGATGTTTCTGCATTAGAATAGCTCCCAAACCGTAGCCACTGGCATCTGTAACAATAGTGGTTTGGTCAGCAGGATCAAAAGGTTTTAGCGCCACCTCTATAGCAATTTCTTTCTTTATAGTGTCAAAAGCTTTTTGGCATTCATTTGCCCATAAGTATGTTGCACCTTTTTTCATTAGATCACGTAGCACGTGTATTTTATCTGCAAAATGGTGCACAAATTTAGAATAATGTTCTGTCAGTCCCAAAAATAATTTAAGCTGCTCTTTGTCTTGAGGAGCAGGGGCATTCTCTATAGCTTCTACCATCTTGTGTGTAGGTCTAATACCATTGATTGACAAAGTGTGCCCCAAATATTCAACTTCTTCCTGAGTAAATTTACACTTTTCCAACCCAATTGTTACGCCCGCTTTCTCTAATTTAGTTAGTACTTCTTTGAGGATAGCATTGTGTTGGGTCATGCATTTCCCCACACTAAAATATTGTCTTGAAATACAAGCACATTCTTCATGTTGCCCACAATTTTCTGCATCAGTCTCTGAAATACTGCAGATGCAGACGCTAAGCCAAATGGCATGCGTACACACCGAAAATCTCCTTCTGGGGTTATAACTGATGTTAAATTCTTTGATTTTTCATGTAGCTTTATCTGGTGGTAAGCACTGGATAAATCAAAGTGGTAAAGTACCTACCCCCAGAGATGCTTGAGAGCATTTCGTTAATAAGTGGAAGAGGATGACGATCTACCCATATGCACTTATTTAGGTCTCTCAAGTCTACACACATGCGGATATTTCCATTGGGTTTCATTGCGATCACTATGGTACTAAGCCATTCTAAGGCTCCAATTGGCTCAATTACCCCATTTTCACATAACCTTTGTAATTCTTTCCTTAGAGCATCTCTCATTGTCAATGGTACATTCTGTACTTTATGTACAATTGGATTCACGTTATGTTTAAGTACAATCCTGTGCGCAATTTTTTTTAGATACCCCAATTTGCCATTAAACAATGTTGGAAATTGAATAACCCAATCTTCTTTGGATTGTATCAGTAGGACTTGTTGCACATGGTTTGGGTTCAAAATTATATTCAGCGCACGTTGTTCTCTTCAACCTAACAACAATTTACCTTTCTCAACAACATACACTTTGCATCTTGTAAGTCTACCCTGGAACGCCAGATCTGCTAGAATATATCCCATCACAGGTAGCTTGGCACCACAATAACCTTCTGGTTTTACATCTTTAGGGACTAATGCCGGACTGTTAAGTTTCTCCCATGTAACTTTGTCAATGATGGTAAAAGGTGAACATGAATCTGCCCAAAACTGTGTCAACATGCCATTCACAGCAACCTCACATTTTGGGGGACGATAATTCTCTGTACATGCAATGGACATGGTGCATGTACAAACATTTTTCTCTACACATGTAACGGACATGTTGCATGTACAAACCTTTTTACCATCGTCAAGTAGTAGCACTTCGATTTCTTCCTCATCTGAAAAATCTGATTCCCCTCCATGAACCTTTCCATCTATATTATATATCAATTTCACAGATTTCTTACCACTACCATGCTCCGTCATTCTGCTCATTGTAGCAAAATGTCCTATTTTGTTACATCTATAACATTTGCATGCAGATGCTGGACAATTTCTTACATCTGCGGTGTATCTCTCACTTCCGCACCTTAAACACCATTTCTTTTTAAATGCTTGTTGTCTAGCATTGACATACCCTGTGAGCTTTCCCTGGAAATCCTTGTTGTTAACTGCATCAATTTCACAGACTTTTTCAGTACATGAACTGTTTTTGGAGGTACTTGCAAGTTTTTTCACATAACTCGAAGTATTTTCCATCCGTTTAGCTACTTCTATAGTTTTTTCCAAAGATGGATCCTTCAAATCTAGCAACTTTTCTTGGAATTTTAGGTTATACAATCTATTAATCATTTGGTATCTGATGATCACATCTCTAAGATCCTTAAATGTGCGTGTTACAGACAGTCTACTTAAAATAGCAACATATTGCGCAATTGACTCACCTGGTTCTTGTGCACGTGAGAAAAACATAGGTCTTTCTACCACAATACTGAGCCTTTTGCCATAGTTCTCTTCTAATGTTGATAACGCTTCCTCATAAACATCAGTTTTGTCTCCTGAACCATCTTCTTCTCTAATTGCAGGTTTTGGTAAAGTGTTTAGTACCTTCCTTCCCTCAGCATCTAGGCAATTTTTTAACATGGCTAACTTTCTTTTTGCGATGTACACATTGCCCCCAATAGCTTCTATGTATGTGATAAATGTTTCTTTCCAATCATTCCAATCCATTAAGGGTGATCCTGGTTCTTGCAAGAAATAAGGTGGTGGAGGAATGTTTTGTGCCGCCATCACTTTTCTAAAGTAAAAAAAACCAAGGCTAATACTATATGTAATTTTTCAAAATTTTCGCAACACTCACACTTCACATTTAAAATATTTGTAATCAAGCAGGCTCACTGTCACTGTCACTGATGTCTCACCGTAGCTGTATCACTTCCTGAATGTTACTGTGTCAATCCCTTGTTACCGGTATATGATAGGCGATGTGCCTATCACCGAAATCACACTGCTGCTGAATATGGTTTTTTTTCTTCAGCAAGTGTGCATCTCACTGTGTTGGCTCTTTAAGGACTTCCCGGGCTCTGACAGACATCATGATCTCCAGAATCCTTACTGCCGGCACACATAAGATAGTGGCACGCACGGTGGCATCTTCACATCACTAGGCAACCCCGTTGTTGCTCTCTCTCCAAATACGCGGTGTTAGAATACTGATTACGTCAGCGCATCCTCACAGGAAGAACACTCACATGACCATCCTGAGGAATGCTTAACAATGTCAGCAGAACTGCCACAGAACAAAGCGGTGGAATCAAACGACGCACAGACGGTGAGTTGTATACAGTCAAACTTGAACTCCAACAGTAATGGCACGCACTACCAAAAATATTTAGCACCAGTGGCTCTCAAAGGAAATGTCGAAAAATGCTCATCACTGGCCACATGAGAATTTGACCAAAAGCGCTTCACATGTCATGGTTGGTTGGTTGATGGGTTGAAGATAATGCCAACACGATTCTGTTGATGCATCTAAATTATTTCATGCCGATTACAAGCACACCTCCGTGTGCTCTTGCTGCCTTTTCCTTGATGCTGTTCTGTTCATCACTTAAACACGCTGCAGTTGCCAGTAGAACAAACTGTATACCGGGGGCTATTATTCACGCACAGATATCCATAAACCTTCTGCCCTAAAAAATGCAGTTCAATTACCAGGTTCACACTTCTTCTTTATTAGCATCCCATCGCGTCTCCATTTTTAAGAAGGAAGGACACCTTCTTTTTTTTTTTTTTCCTCATCTCACCTTTTAAGCCTCTGCGGATCTTATGAAGCCGCTGTTAAGATCTGTGGGCCTCCCGACTTACCGCACTTGCTTAGGTCACCGACCAATCCCTTTTTTAAGGGAACTCGGTGTAATCATAGGACCAGCTATATTAATCATACGCTACGACCCCATCTCATAAAAGGATGCCCGATGTTTAATGGCTTATCCTCTACACCTTCATATTCCAGTCGGGCCATAGCAAACGAGGCTTTAAGCCAGTCCTCCTCCTCCCTTTTTGGTGAGAGAAGATCTTTCCATTCCTTACAAATCTCTCTCCGCGCTAGTAAAACCAAATACAATAGAAGACCTCTATGCGACTGTGGGGCAGTCTAACAAAATAAACCATCATCTCCGAAAAGGACTAGTGGGAGATTGACATCGATATTAGTTTTAAAAATGTCCCGGAGTGGGTCGCCAACCTCTTTCCAAAAAACTTCCAGTTCCGAACACTCAAAAAAGACATGTAGGTCATTGGCTAGGGGTGTAAGACATCTTGGGCATTTGGGAGGTGGTACTGGAGCAAACTTTACAGGGTGTAGTAGAGTCTATTAATAACAAAAAAATTATTCTTTTTCAGACAGGCAGGTTTGATGTGCTTTTATAATATCTTTAATGAGGGCTCAAATATGGACTCTATTGAAGGTCCAATGGGAGTTTGATTCCACACCACACTAAGGGGGAATCTCAAGATCTTCGGCTTCTAATAGATGGTGATACCACACTGAGATTTCCTTCCTTATTGGGAGGGTGGGTTGACACAATCTTTCGATCTCCCCATTCCCTCTTACTTCCCCTTTTTCGGCATCATACCAGAACACTAACTGTAGATATTTAAATCTAGATAACCCTGTACAAATCCTGCCTCTAAAATATTCCCAGGGGTGAACCCCCTCGGAATCCACCAGCTCAATCCAAGTGGTGATACCCACCCTCTTTACAGGCAACAACAAACTGTCTCTCAGGCAGTCCGGGGTTCCGGGTGCGTCCCAAACAGGGCGAGGTCCGAATAATAGCGTATCCCCCAGCTGAGTCTCACCCTATACCACAACTCCAGAGCTGTCCTCAGAACCGGACGGACACGTTCTTGAGTAGGAAATTCCTTTATTGAGATATCTGGAACAGCCCCAGGAGCACATACAAATCAGCTCCCAACTGTGCTCTTCAACCATCTTCTCTGCCCCACATTCCAGAACCCACTGCCCAGAGTCCATCTGCATCATAACATAGCAACAGTATCCTAGGGCAATACAGAACTGGTAATGACATAAACTAATGTAAGGATGTAACAAACCTATTTTAAGTCTGCTTGTACCCTGCTCTCTGCACATGATTCCCCTTCTAACCTGTGAAGCAGTATCTACTTTCTCAACCCATTTCAACCTGATTTTTCATTTTACACTAGCTCATGCTTGCATGCTGAACTTAGATCTCTTGGTCAGTCCAGAAATCAAGTGAGGAATCCCCATGAGTATGAGCCAGATTTAGATAATAGGAGAATTGATGAACTGCTATGAATGAATGATTGGGGAAGCACAATATTTGATTCAGTTTATAGTGGAAAGGAATGTTCAAAGATGCCCCAAAGCCGATCCCACCACAAACTCACATTTGGCAATTGATTGCATTGACATCATACTATTCAGTTTTGTAATTACCCCTTGGCTTTGTATTTTATAATCACATTTTCAAAGTTTGGAGGACAATACCTACTGTAAAATTATCCAGCACCTTGCACTTACTTGCTCACCTTAACTTCCAGTTGAACTTGTGCATCACCAGTCTCACCTCTCGTAGTATTCCTAGTCAGTTAGAGTGATGCAACTAACACTAATGGTCCACAGTGGGCAGCGGAGGGAGGGAAATCATTGCGTTTGTTGATCATAGTGACAGGAGCAAACAAAGTATCAGTGAGTGACAGAATCATTCTTAACATAATTACTACAGCCACTTTGCTTTTGTTGCATACCTGGTTTAGCAATTCTTAGAACCATAATACATTATCCTCTATTCTACATTCTCTTCAATCGTTATTGCCTTGAAAAAGTCTTATTAACGAAACACTGTCTCTTTTTCCATCACAATTGCTCTGGATAATCATGACATCTTTTTTTTAACGCTCCTTCTCAAAATACATAATAAACAGGACTTCATGGTCCATCTCTACAACTCTTTAAACATATGTTTGCATTCTCTACTGATTGTTATTGTTCTCCAGGTATGATTCAGACAATTTTCTCATAAGGTCTGATCAAGGTATTTCCTTCCTTACTCAAGTTGCATCCCGGTAGCAATGAGCTGCCTGATGTACTAACCTTCAATTCTCCCTCCTCTGCTATAACATTGTTTTGTGTAACCTTGTCTAAAAATGGGTAGTTAATCATTTCCACCACTACCAATGTAACGTTGTCTCAATAGAAACGCCTAAAGCAGTGGTCCCACATGCACTAAAAACTGAGCGCTATCTTTTGTGCCATGGAGTTTCAGATTGTGCCAGGGTTTGGGAGGGTGTGCTAGGCTTGCCTGTTCAGGCTGGACTGTTCCCTGTGGGGAGCAGAGTCAAGACTGATTTGTATATGGCTGGATCCAAACTTGGGTGGCACGGTGAGCAAAAAAAGATGGATTTAACCCAAAGCTGTTTGACAATGTTCAGCATTCCGTCCATCATCTTTTTGTGTTGCTACAGTTGCACTAATTGGGAAGGGTATGCCCAGACATGGGTTCCATGCTCACTGTGGCAATGCATTCAAGCTAGCCTGGCTGATGAGGGGTGATACTCCCAAATCTGTCCCAGGATGCTTGTTTACGGTCCAGGGAGGACCTGGCTTGGTGGTTCGTGATAGACTGTTCCCATGGGAAGAAGGGTCAAGACTGATTTACATATGTCTGGGTCCAAACAGGGGTGACATGGTGAACAAAAAAACAATGACTTTAACTCAGATCTGTGACTGAGGTTGAGCATTTGATAATGTTCAGTATTCCGTCTATCATCTTTTTATGTTACTATAGTTGTTATCAATAAGGAAAATATCTCATCCATATCATTCTTTGGATGGGCTGATGATGAGTAGTAGTGGAAAATGAACAAGCACATTTAAAAAGAAATTCCTTGTAAGCAAGTTACAACCTCACCCATTTTCACTAACAATTCACCCTTCAACCCCCCAATCACAACATAATGTGGTTAGTCCTTGATTGATATCAGTTATGTTTTTGAGTAGCTGAACACGAACCTCTCATAGCCATTGTAAATGGATGGCATATATCCTATGCTGAAAACGCTTGTAGCCCGTCACTTCCCCTAGAGACAGCCTGTGCAGGCTCTAGCTATGTTCAGATCTGTGTATGATGGTGACTTGCGTACTACAGTCTGAGATGTCTATGCAGTGCTTGTTTCATGGTACACAGTTATTTGTGCTATTGGGTTCACCAAGCCTTGTGGTATACACTTGAATTTATGGTACCTTTTGGTTGTACTTGCCCTTTGGATATTTGTGCTTCTGTGACATTCGTAGTCCCCTTATTCTTATTGTGGATCTCATACTTCGAAGTCCATAGCACCCTGTTCTTTGGACATCTAAGTTGTTTGGTTTGACTCTGATATCTCTGGGACACGCATCGTATAACAGTGTTGTAATATTTCATGAGTCAGTGTCTTGCTGGGCTTAGTTTATAGCCATGCATCAGTAGGGAACTGTTCTTTTTGGCTCAGAATGACCTCTTTTAGAAGTTCACTTCTCTCAAGCATGACCTCCACTGTGGCAAGTATAAATTTCATGGCAACATCTGGTTTCAATTATCATAGTCCATCATGATTATGAGGCGTCTGTTCCCCACACTCCAAATCAGCAGCTGGGCTGGGAAATAGAGAAGTGGGCAAATGAAACACCCACCTTTTTTCACAGCTGTCAGGTTACCACCCATCTCAAAATCAGTCATTTTGTCGTAACTATCAATGCATAATAGAGCTTAGAGGGGTATGTCGCAGAAATTTTAAAGAAAGGTTCTATTTAGCTTTCATTTTCTCCGAGAGAATGTCCTCTCCATTTTGTGAAAATTAATGTGGCCATTCAGACACTTCGATATAATATAGAGATTTCATAACATTGCAACCTAAAATCACTATCCTTTCCCTTTAACCAGTAAATTAATTGATCACATGCATACTGCTGACGTTTTCTCAGAACTGAATCTATGTTCAAAGTAAGCTACTGAGTATTAAAGAGGTAAATTAAAAGTCTGTATTTAAGACAAGACTAAGCCTTATTTAATACTGTCATGCCATGTGGTCAGTATTATGTGGACACAGCTTTCCAGCCAGTATTAATTATATTTTCAGAGGCTACCTGGTTGTATTTGTAGTGCTGTATATTTATTGCTTCAAAAGACAAGGAAGAACATAAACAACACATGAAGATCTGTTTCAGACGCTAACGGAACTAATTTGCACCCTAAACTACATTTTCATGTGAGTAGAGCACATTTAGGGTCTGATTATGAGTTTGGTGGTCCGTGACTCGCTGTACCCACGGTTGCGCTTCGATCGCTGCAAGCTCGAAGGTCCGACTGCCCTATAATGATATTGTCGGATTCCCTTTGCACAGACTGCGGTCAAACCGCCAACACTGACAGCCCTCTGCAGACCGTCGTGGCTGTGGTCGGGAAGAAAAGCAGATGCTATAGGGTGGTACTGAGGAGTCTCACCACTGTCCATATTGTGAGTTGCCTTTCTAATTAGCCGACCGCAGCAGTGGGACCATTGTCTTCAGGTCAGCGGAAACAAAAGGTTCAGGGTGCATACTCAACTCTTTCCTGTTCTTCCAGGCATAGTTCGACACAGATCCGTTTCTCCAGATCCCCCCTTCACAGCAGCTTCTTCACCCTGTTTGTGGTGATCTACAGATAACTTCTTTTTGCACCATGTACTCATTGCCTGGACTTCCCATATATGGGCTGGACTCCAGAAATGGGTAGTTGGTATTTTTCCACATTTATCATGCATATGTGTGCATTCGACACATATGCAGTTGAAATGCTCTTACATGCATCAATATATATGGAAAATAATTCCCCAGTGCCACTAGACCTCTGCAGCCACACCGTGGGTACCGCAGTCAACTCGTGATGTGGCGGTCAGAAGACCGCCAGCACTGCGATCTTCTAGAGGTCGTGGTGTTCGGGCGGTCAGACTGCCAAACTCACAATCAGGCCCTAAATCATTACAGAGTACAAGCAGTAAACAATAGCTGAAATGTATCTGGGGCCTTTTGAGGTTCTTTATTAAGGTGCACACCATGTAGTCTCAGTATTCACCTCTGACCACTCAGCATTGATGGAGTTATGGTTAGACTTGCTCTTGATTTTCAGCGATTAAAGAAAGTTATCTGCTCTTCAGAGTGCTGAATACTATGTCAGGATGAGATAAGGATCATTAATTCCCTTCTTTGCTTCTATAAAATCAGCGTCCCAATGACAGCAATAAAAGTATCTTTACCAAAATCTACTCAAATATCCTTTTAACGCCACCAAGAACCAAAGCTTTCTGTTTTCTCTCTCTGGTGCTCAATAGCACCAAAATAAGTGGTTTTCCTTGCTCGCATGTCGTCATATTATGTGCTACTAATGTGATTGTTTTGACTCTATCGTGGTGTTATGTGTTTTCTAGTTTTGATTAGCCTTATTATATTTTTTCCTCAACAATACAGATGCCATCAGTTAATTTGATGCCACTTTTCCAGTAAAGTGGGCCAGATTGGTGCAGGGTGAATTCTGTGGAGGGCGGAGGTCCATGGAGGAGTGTGGCTTTGGATTAAGGCCAAACAGGGGTCAGTGTGGGCACCGCGTCCTCTTTTAATCCAAGGACTATGACAACAGCTGTTTTGTGAGGACTTCATGTTGCCAGGAAATACAGAGGCCCCTCCAAATTCCCAAGTGCTGTCTCAGGGGCAGCTCAGACTACCAGCTCTAGGTAACTGCTGCCATGTTGCATAAAGCGAATAGAGAAGCTCTAATACTCTGAAGCACTTTTTCTTGGTTTTGTTTTGCCAGCCACAATCCCCACATCTCGTTGCCCACCACCACCGGTTGCAATTAGTGGGGGAACTGAGCCCCTTTGAACATTAGACTGTGATTGTAAGTTCTTTTGCTTACTTCTGGGGTAATACCCACCTGCCACAGAGATATGCTGATGGTAATATTAATATGTGAGTCAAAGCAGTGACTAAGTGGGTGTCAACATCCCTAAGGCTTGTGATAAAGGGAGAGGAACATAGTGTGCTCTCACTTCATGATGGTTTCTGGGAGACATTGTTTACAAATTAATATCAAAAAGAATATAACGGCCTAAGAAATGGCCATAGGAGGAAATACAAAGTTACAAATCGCACAATTTCCCTATGCTGAATCTTTACGTACATCTGTACGTAGTATCCAGCAATTAGGTAATCAACTACACTCTACTTAGCCTTTATTTCCACATTTAAGTAATACAAATTCTGAGTAGCCCTTTACACCAATCTTAGAAAGAAGGTATCCACATGTTAATATCACTCTTCTTTTAACAAAGCAAAACAAAGGACATAGAGGGTAGCTCTACAACATGATAATAAACCCATTAATATCTCCTCCAAACTTCCATTTTAAGATCAGTGTAAAGGGCCATACAGCACTGTTTATTACATGAATGTGGAAGTAAAGTTTGTGTTAGGAATAATAGATATACATATTTGTATGTGTAGGTCACACTGGGGAAACTGATTACACGAGTGTTTATAAAACAGTCTGGATCCCTTGGAGAAAGATATAGTAAAAAATGAACTAGTCAGGTCTGCAAGTTTTGCTGGACATTTGTCAGGGAATTGTTTGCCAACAGGGAAACATCCAATGGCATGCACGTTGATGAGAAGGATGGCATCTTGGAATTCCCAGAGCCTGAGAAATTGGTGATGTGAATCGGGTCTTGAGAGTTCTGGTAGCTTGGTCTGACAATGAGGACCTGTTTAGAAAGGAGCTGCTTGCGAAGGTGATGATGCTTCCCTTCCTAATCACACGTAGGAGTGTCAGATATGCAAGCGTTATATTATCGGACAGGATATTTATCTGGGAATGGGTAGCTTTTTACCTTGGTCCGGGGTCCAACACATGCCCGTCTCTTATCCAACTTTCTCTAATAGTCTAGATTGTGTATCTTGAGGTGCTTGAAGGTTTATGACAAGGGGACAAGAGATATCACATCGCGAAGG
Organism: Lissotriton helveticus; assembly: GCF_964261635.1. NCBI lineage: Eukaryota > Metazoa > Chordata > Amphibia > Caudata > Salamandridae > Lissotriton > Lissotriton helveticus. The sequence continues at coordinate 188,946,774 of NC_136070.1, read as the reverse complement.
GCAAAGGACCTGCTAACCTCAATGAGGAATCTTTTTTCTCCAGGAAGAAGTTAAGGGGACAGCATTTTCCCTAGGATACACAATTAAAGGATGAACTAATAAAGAAGAGGATATTGCCTGAATTGATTACATTTTGAATCTGAGTATTAATAATGACAAACTTTAACTGTCATAATGCATTATTTAAGTGACAAACTTGTTTGCAGGTGAACATATGTGAGTCACGTTACACAAGTGTCATTGCTTATCCTTTGGGTTTTTAGAAAGGACCTAGAAGCAAGAGTGGCATCTAGGAGGATGTAAATGTATGAATGAATGCAATGGAGTTTGACCAAAGAAAGAAGATGTTATGGAAAATGGAGAACTTGTTGTGTTGTTTTGAGGACAATGATTATCGACACTGGTCATGTGATGATGATATATTTTTTCGTTCCCCATGTTCTATATAGATTGTAAATTTACTGTTAAAACTGCAGTTTTCATTTATTCTGCCCGTGACTGTTTACACTTTCCTCTTGGTTTCTGTGATTTTGTATTTTAAAATTGCTGGGGTTTTTTCTGCTCGTGACTGTTTAAATTTCTATCCTTGGTTGCTTGGGCAATGGCTTTGATTGGTTGAAAGGGCCTGGTCTCCTATTGGTCCCATGGCTAGAGTTCCCATTGCCCAAAGGTCACTTGACTTAGGTTTATTTAAGCTCAGGGCGCCTCAGCCCGGGCGTCAAGGCTAAGGGCGGAGACGACAAGGACAGTTTGTGACAGGTCGGGCCAAGGGCCAGAACTGCTGCCCTTTCTTCCATTCATCCGCCACCACCTTAAACCAGTCACATCCCCAAACATATTAAAACACACTCACTGCAAATGCACTCTACTCATTTACTACAAACAAACCCTAACCACATCTCAGTGTCTCTACAACTACTACATATTCCCACAAACCACACCTATGCACCCCAACTACCACACAGTGGTACCTTCACTCTCTCACAAAACACTACTCTGTCCTATACCACTAACAAATCAACACTACACCAACACAACACAAAGCCACACTATACATAAATTTAATCATCCATCCAGACACACTCCCTGTTCATACAAAACACCAGCTCTACCTTCTCCTTGCTCCTAACAGACACCAGGCTGTCACCACCAAACCTATACTCAGCCCTCTATTATATCATACTCCAGCACCCTCATCCTATTTTTACCAAAAACACACAACTAAAGAACCCTTACACTCCACTCTACCACACATATTATTTCATCCAACTATTAAATCTAACAAAACACATCACCACCCCCTTTACCATTCCACTTCCACTCACCAACAGTACTTTACTTACAAATCCTTCTCAGAAAACCACTACATCAAGATCACCTACAAATAAATCACAGATACACAAACGGACTTACTTTTCATAATTGGATCATAGTTGGGAGATAACATGGCTCCAGTGTTGCATGAAGCCGTTCCTCCAGGCTATCAAACTATCATACAACATCTTTAAGGCAAAAGAGGAGGTGGACTAGCGGTAATATTCAAGCAAACAATAAATCTCACCAAAGCCAACAAAATTTTCAAACACGCTTGTGAGTCCCTCATCACCAGATGCAGCCCTTTACCAACTTCCTCATCCTTTACAGACTGCCACCTAGCAATGCAACGTTCCCAGACACATTTCTAGACACATATTCAAAACTTATAATACTAGACTCCAACCGATGCATTCTTGTTGACCTAAACATTTGTTTTAACAAACCCAATATGCCTCCAAAAACTATCATCACTGGCCTAGTCACACTGAACCTACATCAGATCGTACACAAACCCACACACATCACCGGACACATCATTAATGTCATTTTTGCAAGTCCAGAACTACTTACCTTTCAAATGATTACTCCTGTCACAAGTTCAGACCACGATTTGGTAGCTTTCCAACATAAAACACTGCAAATCAACACCCCTAAGACCACCTTACATGCATCTAACTATTGACCGTTGAATAAACTCAATTTTGAATACTTAGAAACACTAATAACATCCAACACAAATCTATACACAAATTCAATTAAAAAACGATTAGAGTGGCTACAGGAAGCTTTTGATATGAAAATACCACTAAGAACAACAAAACAGTACAAAATAAAACAAGCACCTTGGAGAAATACAGAACTAAAAAATATAAAACAACAAAAGCTAAAACGCACCTGGCTCAAAACAAACCGCAATCAAGACAAACTTGACCTACGTAAACAGATAGAATATACAAGTTAAAAATGAAAAAAGCGAAAAAAGGAATAATTCAGGCAGAATTCAAAATCCTAAATGTGCAAATAAAGAATTATATACAATTTTCACTGAATTTCCTAAACCTAAATGCAGAGAAGGAGCTCATTCAATTACTCAAGAATTCACTGACAAACTGGCAAATCATTACACAACCAAAGCTGATACGTTAGATTCCTAATTGAAACTAAATAAAACCACCACCAGCAACCCATTTCCAAAACTCCCCTCCAAGAGTAGGCCAACCCAGTCTCTGCAATCCTTCAAACAAATATCACAAAGTGAAGTTATGGATATGGTCAAAGCAAGCAGGACAACTGGCTGCCCTTCTGATCCTTGCCCATCACAATTTTCAAGAACATTTTTTTAACTACCTCTGCTGCCACACTTCTTTAACTATAGGAATCTTTCCAGAAGACCAAAAAAAGGCATACAAACGCCCATTAGTAAGGAAAACTAACCTGGACCTGCATGACACTGACAACTACAGACCAATTACAAATGAACCTTTCCTGGACAATATGATAGAAAGATGTCACGATTTATTGACGATAACTCTATACTTACAGACTACCAAACAGGATTCTGCCCAGGAAGAGACACAGAATCTACCCTCATCGCCATCTGGCATGACCTTAAAAACATAGAAGATCGGACGCGGGTTGCTGCACTACCTCTCTTGGCCCTCTTGGCTGCCTTTGACACAGTTGACCTTGACACTCTAATACAGAGACTCTACAAAGCCAGCACAGAGGGGGCTGCTCTTGACGGGATCACATCCTACCTTCAAAACAGACAAATGCCATCCATTCTCCCCCTTTCTAATCCAAACCACACTTCACAAAGCACGGGTCCCTCAAGACTCACCCATGCCAGGCATTGAAAAATTCTATATATGTTACCAGACCTGCAGGTCTAGTGACTTAAGTAATCTACTCAACCTAATTATAATGCTCTTGACCCATAAACTGTTTTCAAATTATGTGATCCTGGGCAAGTTTTTTTAATTCACTGAGACACCATTTTCTTCTTTATCACATATGAGAGCACCTGTACAGAAACTCTTTTGTTTGATTTAATTAACTAAACTTTTGCTCCATATATAATACAAATCTAGCATCAAATAGAATACACATGACCAGTAACTTGCCTCTTAGTTCTTTAACTGCATTGTCATCAGGGTGAGGGCAGGAATGTTTCTCAAATCATGGTTAAAAACTATCATTTTTAATATTTACAAAACTAAAACATAAAGGAGCCGCACACTGTCTTTTGTAATCAGTAGATTTTACATTGAAATGGCCACAGAATTTCCCACAGACGTAGTTTTAAAACTATATAGAGTACAACGTTTGGAAATAGAGTTTCTGCAAATATTTGTCTTTTGCAGATCACCAAGTAAAGTGTTCTGATTTGTTTTGCTCCTATATAAGTATTTCTTTGCATCGCACTTCTGAATTACAATAAAAATGGTTGTTTATAATTCCCGATACATTTTGGTATACTGTACTATTCATTTACAAGCTGTTTAAATGTTGTTAGATTTTTTTTTTGACATTCTTTTGTTTCACAATTATTGTCAGATAACCCACTTGAAAAAAAGCATTACCTGTAATAAGAGAAAGAAAAGTAAGCACCATTTTCCAGGAACAGATAAGCAACAAATAGTAAAAAAAATAGACTGATCTTTGACCTCTGTCCTTGAACTGACAGCAAATGTGTCAAGATAAAAAAAGATTTAAAGTAAGTGCTAAAAATAGCTCGACCTGATAAAATCTCACTCGCCATTGCAAGTGGGGTAGTGGATTTTTCGAGGCCAGCATGCTTTTCAACATCTACATGAAGTCATTACCGGCAATGATCAATGATTTTCAGCTCACATGCTATAACCTGCAGATAACACACACATATTAAACTGAAAAGCTCCAAAGATACTGGAAACTCACAAATCTTCAGTGTCCTCAGAGCCGCTGATCAGTGGATGTCATGTAACCATCTCAAATTGAATGCTTCCAAAACTGAAATACTCACATGTTGCGATAGGAAAAATTATGCCCCACTCTGCACCTGGCCTGGCGATCTGGGACCACCTCCTAAAGTATCTAAGGGAGTAAGAAACCTTGACATTTGATGGACTCTAAGTTATCAGTAAATGACAAATTAGCAAGTTCAAGCATCATTACCATGAAAACTTTCCTCACCTGGGATTTCCACACAAGGTCCAGGCTACTATTTCTCTTGTACTATCTATACTTGATTATGCTAATGGCCTCTACCATGCTTCATCGTTATCAACTTTGAAAAGACTACAAAGGATTCAGAACTCTGCTGCCAGACTACTCTTTTATGTAAAGCCACAAACCCGCATCTTCCCTGCCTTGAGGGCCATACATTGGTTACCAGTTGCCAGAAGATCCACCTTCAAGCTGCTATGTATCTTCCACAAAGCAATCCATGGAACAGGACCGCTTTTCATCGGGAATAAAATCACCAAATACATTCAACAAAGGAAACTCTATTCAAGATTGGCACCTCACCTCAAAACTCCACCATAAAAGAAAAATCTATAGCTGGTACATCTGTCTCTCTTCAAGCAGCCAAACTATGGAATTCAGTACTCTTATATAGGACACCAGGGGAGAAAAAGCGAGGCTGAGAGATAACAACACCTGCCTCTAAAGTAACCATTTAACACAAAACATGGTGTGTTAACTTTACACCAGAAGCCTCTGGAGAGGAAGTAGCAAAAGCCTGGATGTATGGGTCCGATGCCTGCTGTTGTGGCAATGACAATCGTTCATTTAGATCAGCTGGTCTATGACCGGGAAGGGGGTGTGCCGTATCAAGACCACCTGTACCCAATGTGCTTTCCAATGTTAGCGTGGGCAGTACCTGACATGTTTATGGCTAAATTTGTTCTCCCAGACACAGCAGGCTACCTCCCTGAACACGGAGATTACCAAAGGGTGAGGTTATTTGACTGTCATCACTCTGTCATTCGGTCGCGTATAGGGGCCTACAGAAACACTAGGGATGCTGGTGGATGTAGTATTTCCCTTGGCGCTGGGTCCTGAGGCACACATGCACGTGGTGTATAGCAATGGAAAACATGCCCAGCTAACATAGTTGGGCAGTTCTATTACATTTCCTTGATATATCCATTAAAATATATTATGTTTTTTAGAGAAATGGCCCAGCTCACGTAGTTGGGGACTTCGATTCCTTTTCCTTCATTAAATCATGAAACTATATTATATGTTTTAGAGAAATGTACCTGGTGGAGAGGCAAAGTGCAGGGAAAAAGGCCCATATGTCTCCAACATGAGTTATTTTGAGCATATGTATGCAACCTTCATTACAGAATTCTTTCATTTTTCTTAAGAACAGTCTACAGTCTTTTATTTGTTTTTTTGCAATTCTATTCTAGACTGCCCAGGTGACCCCCCTGAAACAAAAGGTAGTAAGAGGTTGGGGTGGGATATATTAGGACATAAGGCCATCCCTTAATACCCATTTTATGATGATGAAGAGGTCTTATTTCAGCTTATTCTATGTAGTATCACCATCCCTATGCAGGAATAATAAAAGGGCCAATGATTCTGAGATAATCAGATCTTGGATGTTGGCAGGAGAAAAACGACAATTTTTCCGGATATTAATGACTTGAGGAGGTCCAGAGAATGTCGTCATTCAGGCCCTGTGTGCCAGTCTTTAAGCGGAGCACCCCATGTTGCTCATATCTCAGAAGGGCTCTACTCATGTCCATATGCCTATGTTCTAGTTTTTATGTGGCATACCATTCGATATTGTCAGCAGTGTGTTTCTGTTCTTTAAAGTGTCGAAAGTTTGGTGTTATCTTTCATGCTTCTTCCTGTGCTGCGTGATGCGTATTCGTACTTTCCTAATTGTCATCCCCACGTCTAGATTGTTACACGGACATTTCACGACATAGACAACATAACTGGAGTTGCAATTCGTGAGATTTTTAAGTACCCCCAGTGTCGTCATTCCCATATCAGTTGAAGGGCATTTTCAAAATGTATACAAACAAATATAATGTTTAGGGTGTCATTTAGACCACGGTGGAACATCTGCCAGTCCGTCCACTATGGCATCTTTGCAAGCAAAGTTTGCACTTCTTACTGTCCCTCTGGAAATCAGGACTAGAGACTTTGTTGGTAGATCACAGATCTACATTATTCAGAGTTTCTTGCCTGACAGGCAGGGATCTCTTTGGTGTGATGAGAGCCGGTACATCAGTGGCTCCATGCCTCCTTTCCCTAACATTTTGCTGAGTGGGTACCATATTTCAAACACTCGATCAGCAAACCTTTTAGTATTGAGAAAATAAACTCCTAAAGCTGGAGTTTGTCTTTCTCAGTACAAAATCAGATGGCCCCAGCACAGGGAACTGTCTACATTTTCATTGCCCATGTCTGCCATGCATGGTAGGCAGGAAAAATGAGTGACTGTTGCGCCAGCTTCAAGAGGGTAAAGCAACCATCATTGGGACCTGGATACCTGTTGGTGGAGTCAGTGGAGGCTCTGCTGGTGTAAACCAAGTGCTTAGCCCAACTATCAATGGAGCTTTTTCATATTGTACACTTACTTGATGTTTACTTTTGCCTTATATTAGTGATCTTTGCTACCATTTATCTACATATATTTTGTACAAGGTTCATATATACTAAAAAAACAAATATATACAAACCTCCTTGTCTCATATGTGGGCTGGCATGAGAGTGGGCCGAGGTGAACTCGATTTTAACCTGTCGCGTCTTTGGCAGCACTGACTGTTCATCCTAACATGGATTCTGCCTCCAGTATGATCTGATGGAGGGATCATAGTGTGGCAATCTTTTTCCAACACTCCACAGGACTAACAAATACATCTTCTCATCTTTGGGGGCAGCAGGAATCTCTATGTGTGAACAAAAGCTTAACATTGACCAACCTTTTACCAAAGATTTTGTTCTGAATGGATGAAGCTGAAGCCGCTGATTTGTATAAATTCAATACAAATGCTGTATTATTGGTGGGAGGGAATAACCTGAAATGTGCATATGGAAGCTGGCACTAAGATTATCACTATGGTGCAAGTTGCTAGTCTGTAAGGGGAGGAGTCAATTGATCTAGTGTCAGAGGTCCATAAGGTTCATATGGATTGACTCCGCCTGAGTCCGACCTTTTTCGAACCTTAGTTATACTCTGAAGGAATCAATTTATATGACTGCACTGATACTGAACCTGTTTCAAATTCTCTATCACATCGGATATGTCGCCAACAACAGAGGAAAGGTGAACACATCCTTATAAAACAATAGTGATGCTGTGACCATTGGGAGGTGCATTTGAGATTAAATCCCCCATCCTCCTGTATGGTGGAAAAGGCAGGATCGGCTTTGCAGATTGTGAAAAACACATACATGTATAGGTGGTTTGTTCTGGAAGTGTTTTGTGTTGATAGATGTGAGGGGTTGATACCCATACTAGTGTCATTGAGATATCAGTTAAGAGAGGGGCTTCCTCTGGGAGGGGCAGCCGGGGCCGCTGCAGGTAGGAGCGGTGGGGCTAAGTGAGGGGGAATTTCAAGAGACGACCATGAGGGAAAATTAAATAAATAATAAATGTTTCCTCGTGGTCGTCTAAATCCCCCCTCACTTGGCCTCACCGATTTGACCTACAGCGGCTGCGGCCTGGTATCTATACCCATATCAACCACCCTAGGCAAACAACAGACCTATTCAATCACATGATGATATGATTGGCAAAAGTGGCCCACTAGTCACACATCTGAGCCACGTCCTCATTGCTGCCCATGACACCTCCCCAACATACCTGCCTAAACTTTTACCCTTCTACGTCCTCATACAAGAAGATTGCAAGAAGAAAGTCACTCTTAAATGACCTAATGGGAAACATCCTTTACAACGCAACTTTTACAACGCACTACCATTACGACGCAACTTTTACAACGCAAGTCATTACAACGAATTGCGCTGGAGGGCGCTCTAGGATAGGGAATAGTTTAATTACTATCCAACACCTTCCCTACTATCCATGGGGACTGGAGTTGGAATAGTAAATTAAACTATTCACTATCCAGCGTCCCCCAACGCAAGTCGTTGTAACGACTTGCGTTGTAAAACCTGCGTCGTAATGGCATGCGTTGTAAAAGCATGCGTTGTAACGTCATACATCCGACCTAATAGCTAAAGCCTTGTTTCTTTTGCTCAAAGCACACCTCATCCAACAGAATCACTAAGTTAATACCCAAAATTGCACAAAAATCCCTTACATTTGTTCTAGGTAAATCATCCCGCCTTAACAAAGCACCTTCCTATCTAGAACATTCCTATAACTTAATTTTCCCTTGCTGCAGTACAAAATTTCTAATTTGGAATTGCCTCAGAGTCCCTGGAATGTTCCTTCTCATTTACCGAACAACGTTCATTTTTTTTATTTTTTATTTTTTTAATTTTCATTTTTTATTGCAAGCAAGTCAGGTACAGACAGTACTCAATACAAATGTTATTAGAAGAACAGAAAATGAAATATTACAATTCATCAAGTGATCAGAATACAACTGAGTTTAAATAAGATTAAAGGAGTAACCAAGGGAGATATGCCTTCTAACCCCCCAATTCCCCCTGAATCCATTGCTGCACTGGGGCCCAAATCTTCCCCCCAGCAAGTCTTTTTGTGCGACCTATCGTGGCATAAATAGCATGTTCCAGATTTAACTTAGCTAGCAGCCGCGCTCTCCAAGTATGGAATAATGGCGGGTCTGGACTTATCCATTCTTGAGTAATACAGGCGCGGAAGATAGACATGCAGATAAATATCAGCTTTTTCTTTTCTTCAGGTATGTTATCAGAGGATAACCCTATCAGTACCAACTCTGGCGTCAGAATTACAGAACTTCCAAATATTAAAGACAAAAAAGTTTGAATTTCAGAGAGAACGAGTGATAGTTGTGGGCAGAGAAAGAACATGTGAGTTGCATCCACGGCCTCCAACAGACATCAATTACAAGCTGTACCTGATGATGTTCCCCATTTAGAGATTTTTGCGGGGGTATGATATAGATCAAAGAGGGCCATGTAGTGCTGAGTACGGGATCTATCCGTCAGAAGGATAGAATTAGCCATCAAGATAGAATCTTCAATCAGCACATTTGTCACCCCCAGGTTAACCGCCCACCGCTCTTGTACTGATATTAGGTCATCTGAGTACAGTGAGATCAATAAGTTATAATAAAAGCCAATCTTTCTTTTGCTATATAAAGACTCAATCAAGGAAATCTTCTGAAGCCCTGAGTGTTTGCCAAGTGATAAGGTTTTAAAATAACTATGCAATTGAAAATATTTAAAGTAATCAAAAGTTGAAATATTAAACTTAGCTTGAAGGGTCTGAAAGGGAATCATTTAATCATTCTGCCATAGATCGCCAATGCAATTAATTCCTTGGTTACTCTATTTTGTCATAATATGATCCCTAAAAATAGCAGGACAGATATACTTAGACGACAATGGGGTGTATCTCAGAATTTTTGGAATCCCAACATGTCGCTTAATAATCTTCCAAGCCCGATATGCTGCAGTTACAATCTTAAATTTCGTTTTCTTGTAGTAACGAGCCTCTGCCCCTAAAGGAATTTCATAGATAGATGGAGAGTGTGCTTCATATATTGGGGCTTTGGTACCAATAATTAAAGGATTAATAAACTGTAGAATTGATGCTAGGTAGTAAAATAGGAAATGTGGAGTGCTCCATCTCCCTCTAACCTTTGGAAGAGTCAATTTTTTGAAAGATCTACGGTGGCGCTTATAGCCCCATAAGAATCTCCTAGCCATTCTCTCCAGTTGTTTAAAGAATTCTATTGGAAATTCGAGAGGTATGGTTCTGAAAAGGTACAAAAATCTGGGAACTATTAGCATTTTTAATACATTATTTCTACCATGTAAGGACAAATGTAAATGGTCGATACGTTCCAGAGTAGTGTTTGCCTTTTTAAGGATGGGAATAAAGTTACGTTTAGGAATGTCAGAAATCGGAGTTGTGATCTTAATTCCCAAATATATTGCCGTGGATACTATATTAAGATGTGCCGGTGGATTCTGGCCTATAAATAAAATTTGAGTTTTAGAAGGATTTAGCTTGTATCCTGAAAAAGCACCGAAATGAACCGCAATCTCTTCAATCTTTGGCATTGCCCTTATAATATCTGTGGTGATCACCACCACATCGTCGGCATATGCCAGCGCCCTATAAGAGGTGCCTGCAACCTCTACTGGCATTATATCTTCCGCTCGATTTAACTGATTAAGATAGATATCAATATATATAGCAAAAAGCAATGGAGATGACGGGCATCCTTGCCGAGTGCCACGAAAAATAGAAAACGGGCTAGATTTAAAAGGCCCAAATTTGACACAGGACGTTGGTGATTGATAGAAGGCTTTCAGTGCCACGATCATTCTTGGTCCAAAGCCTTTCAACGCCAAAACATCCCAGAGATAAGGCCATGCCACCCTGTCAAATGCCTTCTCGGCATCCAACAGGGTGATTCCTATGGGTGTATTGGTACCCTGCGCCCAGTCCATCATAGCAATAACTCTTCGGACGTGGTCCGCAGTATCCCTATTAGGGATAAACCCATGTTGCCACCGTGAAACAATGGAGTATATCACTGCTGACATACGAGTTGCTAATATTTTCGAAAAAACCTTGCTATCGGCATTTATCAGAGATATCGGTCTGTATGATGCTGGATTGAGGGGAGGCTTATCCTTTTTAAGAAATGCCATTATGTGGATTGATTCCATGACACTGGAGGAAACCCTCTCTGTGCTTCTTGAAATGTAATCAGTAAATCTTCCTTCAAGACATTCCTAAAGATCCTGAAAAACTCAAGAGGGATACCATCAGGCCCCATGGCTTTCCCTGTGGCCAACGAGAGCAAGGCTGATTCAATTTCCTCCCATGTGATATCGGCATCCAGGAAGTGTGCCTGAGCATCGGTCAATTTTGAAATATTATTTTCATCAACAAAATTTAGCATCAAATCAGAAGAGTATACTGTGTTATCGCATTTATACAACTGGGAATAGAATTGCCGGGATACGGCAAGTATTTGGTCTGGATGATTATGAATCTGGCCTGCCTCATCCTGTTTAGCATTGATAGTGTTTAGGATTTCTTTCTCTCTGGTTCTTTTTGCCAAGATCTTTCCGGAGTTTTCTCCCATTTCATAAATCTGCGATCTGAATGTCGCAAGCTGTTCCGCCAGTTTAGTCGCAAATATTTCGTAAACCCTTGCCTTATGTATATCCAATGTGGTTTTAATTTGCTCAGTATCTTGTGATGTAGTGATAGCTGTAGCTAATTTTTCCTCCCATTCTCGTACTACGTAAAAATTTTGATCCATTTTCTTTCTAATACTTTTTTGTTTCCTGATTGAATAGGAAAGTGTTTCGCCACGTATCCCAGCTTTAAAAGCGTCCCAGACATTTTGGATGGATGCACTTCTTCTATTAAAGACAAAAAACACCTTAATCCACTTCCTGATAATTTCTATATATACTGGATCTGCCAGTAATTTCTGATCAAATGACCAGGGCCTTGAAATTGGAGCAGATCTACTCTCAATCAGTACCTCTATCACTATCGGGTTGTGGTCAGATATTATTCAAGGAAAGATTTCAAATGTAACACTATTTATAAACCCAGAATTCACAAAAAAATAGTCTAATCGTACAAACTTCTGATGGGGAGCGGAAAAAAAAGTAAAACCAGGTGAAAGGGGATTTTTTGCGTAACCCACACAATCCATATTCCATTACTAAGCCTCTTATTGCTTTGTATGGTTTTTTTATGCCAGAGTATATGGAATCACCAGATATATCTATCCCACCTTCCAAATGAATGTTTAAGTCTCCACAGAATATTACAGAAGGCAGCCAATCAGCTAGTTCTAGGCTTAGGTAATTCAAAATCTCGGGGTCATCTGAGTTTGGGGCGTAAACTGAACAGATTGTCCACAATTTAGTATCTATTTGAAGCTCAATAATCACCCATCTACCATACTGATCAACCTTAGTACGTTTAAGGCATCCCAATCCATTTCTCATAAGAATTGCCACTCCCTTTGTGGTAGTACCTTGTCTGGTACATCCAAGTAACTGCAAGCCCAAATCTTTGAACAAATGCCTATCTTTCCAGGTAAGATGTGTTTCTTGAAGGCACAATATATCTATCTTCATGCCCAGTATAATTTGGTTACAGATCCCCCTTTTCTTCTTGTTATTAATACCACAGATGTTCCAGGAACAAATTCGACATTTTCCCATCTTCAGTTGTTATATAATCTCCACACTTCTTCACCTTGGTACATCCCTGTTAATTGAAACATTTCTATAAAAAATAGAGTATATTTGGTAATTGTATACCACATCTTAAGCATATTCCCACCCTTTTTAAAAAACAACCAAAAATCTTCAGTAGAAAACCAATCACTCGACATCAACTTTTTCCTGACTTTGCTTGCACCCCCCACCCACCCAAGTGACCCACCCTCCCCCCCTGACCCCCCTCCCACTCCTCCCACCTCTCCCCCCCCTGACCCTTGACCACCACCCACCTTCGGCATAAGGACTAAGTAGTCCCTAATATTGATGATGCGAGAAGCATCTGGTGTCCCGCTGCCTCCTCCATCCAGCATTATCCTCTTACCATGCGACAACTTTGCCTCTGATAGCAGCTAATACATGACCATACAAAAAACAAAAGCAAAAACAGATCACAAAGATAATTCAAATGATGGTCAGGAGGTTAGATAGTTATATTTATATGCCCACTTATGTATACACAGATATAGCCACACAGATATAGCCATACAAGGTTCTTAGTGACCCCTATAAAGCATAAGAAGAAAAATACCTATATTCAGTTAATTCAGAATGAGGCTAAAAGCTCTTTAGCCGCACTTTCCGAAGTCAAAAAATAGGATCTATCTTTAAAAACTACTTTTAGTTTGGAAGGATTTAAGAGAAAGGCCTGGGCACCTTTAGCCTGGAAGGCAGGAATTAGCTGTCGAAAATGCCAGCGTTGCTCCACAGTGGCATGACGATAGTCAGGCCGAACAAAAAATTCCAGGCCTTTACCCCTTCTTTTGCGATCTGGCCTAGCCAGGTCATAGAGAGCCTCCCTTGCTAAGAAATTGTTTAAACAAATCAAGATTGCCCTTGGTTTTACATTTGAATCCTGTCTAGCATTTTTTTGAAATGGGAATCTGTGGGCTCGTTGAAGTTCCATGTCCCATTTCCATTGTACAAGTTCGGGAAAAGCTTCTGAAAAAAGGTCAATAACAAATTGTCTAACGTTCCCCCCTCACTCCCCTCAGGAATACCCAGGATTCGCAAGTTATTCCTGCTCGACCTGTTCTCCAAGTCCACCAGTTTCCAATTAATCTCATCCCTCAGCCCCACAAGTGACGAGATTTGTGTTTGTTGGTTTGCAACCGTATCTTCAATTGCTGATATTCTTCCCTCAGCCTCAACCACTCTGGCAGACATCTCATTACAGGATTTAGCTACTTTTCTAAGATTGTTTTGCAGCCGACGGACTGCACCTTGCGTGCGGAGATTTTCTGCCCTTGTTTCCTCTCGATGTTGAATCATAAGCTAATACAGTCAGCAGTATCTCCTTCCGCTGTAAGCCCTGTATTCTCCTCGGCGCCCCATTCTGGTCTGCCTGGGGATCCATCCTCATCCTCATCCTCCTCTTCTCCCTCAGAGCAGTGTGATTCTTGTGCTGAGCCGTCCAAACTCTTGCCACTCATATCATATCTCCACTCCCCGTTAGCTTCAAGACTGTCTGATTCTAGCGCCACCGATAGATCGGACATCGAGTAAAAGTTTCCCGTGGAGTCTACTGACTCTACATCCTCCATCAGCAGTGGTGCTCCTACTGCTTCTTGTATTTCTTGTACTATAGATCCGGATGTCGGTGGGGGCTCTAGAATAGCATTTCCTGGTAGTGTTTGACTCTGTTTAGCGGTGCCTACATTGTCCCCTTCATATAAAAGAAGAGGATCCTGTATACTTTTAGTATGTCTGGGTGAATTTATATTCTCAGTTAGATTCTCAGATATGTTCCCAACGCTGCAGTTTGGCAATGCATTTTTTTCCCCAGGATTCACAGTTTTTTTCACCACAAACATGCCTGGGATTTTGGGGATAGCGCCAGACCTACAACTCCCAGAATCCCCCAGAATCGGGTGAGTAGTAACAGGTTCAGCCGGGTCAGCCGTCAAGGCACTCAAAGGGAGACAATTAGAATTAAAAGTTACCTCCAGAGAATTCTGAGTATTCGCCTGCGAGGCAATGTTGCCATTGTTTTGGACTCCATCCTGTACTGCCGTAGTTGCTCTGGTCTTCGGTTTGGGCTTTTGAGTCCTAGAAGCCGCCCCCGTCGTTGAATTCTTCGGTGCCATTGAGCCTGCAGCGTTTCTCCCCCGTCGTTGTCGAGAACGTCTATTCGCACCTGTGGAGCAGCGGGGATCAGCGTATACTCTCTCTTTACTCCGCTCCACTGGACTCCGTTCCGCTTCACTCCGCCGTTCCGTCCCCCACCTCGAGCTCGGGAGAGGTGAACGCCGCCACGTAAGCTGAAGCAACCGGCGGAAGCTGCACCAAAGGTCGAGCCGCATCCCAGGTGAGACAAGTAAGACAAGCAAAGCTTGAAGAAGGCTCTATTCCGAGATAAATTTTTTTAATTCCTATTTAGCCAGTTTTGGTTTCGTAATCCGTTGTTATTTCATTATCGGCAGCTAAAAGCAGGTTCTGTGTGGACGGTTGGGCAGCGAGACCCCTGTTGATGCTGCTCAGTCGGACGCTGACACGTCCGCCATCTTGCCCCAACCGAACAACGTTCATTTACTTGTTTGAAAATATACCTATTTACCCATCTAGTTGATTCTTTATAACACTACACACTTTCTTGCGTGCGCTGTGTACGGTGGTACATAACCTAGAATTCAATGGGAAACACAGCTAAACCCATAAGCAGAAGAAAGAAATGACCATGATAACACTAAATCAATCTCCACGGATGGTATCACTAGACCTCACATTAGAAATACCCGAACAATTTGGAAATATATGGCACTAGCCTTACTGAAAGGAAAAGACAAGTTTAAGTGTTTTAGGGGTGAGGCCCAAAGCCCGCTACGGAATGGAATGAGTATTTATAAAGCGCAGTAGTTACCCGGAGGCATCCTAGCGCTGTGAACAGACACGTGGAGGGTGCAGGGAGCGAGTGCTAGATCTTGAAAAGCTCGGTTTTTAGGCTTTTCCTAAAGGACAAATGATTGGGTTCCCTGCGTAGTTGTAACGGCAGGGCATTCCACAGTTTCGCCACATTATATCCAAAGGAGCGTCCGCCGCACCTTACCCTCTTGATACGGGGCACTGTGAGTAGGTGTGAAAGGGTGGATCTGAGTTGTCTGTTGGTTAAGTAGGGAGTGACTAATGAGTGATTGATGGGGGCACCGGTTTTCCAAAAGGCTCTGTGCGCAATGCAGAGTGACTTAAATGCAACTCGGTCTCTAACAGGGAGCCAATGTAGGTTCCTGAGTTCTTCCTTGACTGGAGTGTGACTGGGTATTAGAAGAAGGGTGCGGGCGGCGCACTTTTGGACCACCTGTAGTTTGTTAAGGGTGGATTGTGGGGCTCCCAAATATAGGGCGTTGCTAAAATCCAAACGAGATAGGAGTTTTGCCGCTTGTTGCTTAAAGTTAAGGGAGCTGTCTAGCCAGACGCCCAAGCTTTTGATGGATTCTTTAGGGGCCATGGGTGGACCGAGACATGGGGGCCAAAGATGTTCGATGTTTGTGTGGGGGGTGTGGGTAAAAGACCTGATACTGCAGCAAACAATCTGAAATGTACAATATGCTACTGCCGACCTATTCCAGACCCAACAACATATGGGATCGACTGATACCACCTACTGGGAGAATAGACTGTATTGGACAAATATGCCTCAGTATAATTGAGGGCTAAGAATGATCTTGAGCTCACAGTACACAATTGATAGCCGGAACCAGTAACGGTGTAATATAAGAATGTATAAAAGCAAAAGACGTGTGGGACACTATTTGGGGGGGGGGGCGGGGGTTTGGAAAATTATTGGATAACTGTGTCACATGTGATGTTCCAAGACTACGATAAGTAAAATGTCTAAAACTTTATTGTTAAGATTATTTTCAATGACTGTACCAAATATGCTGATCTTGGTGCAAACTGATATCACAAAATGGATGTAAGTTACTTAAAAATATTATATAATGATTTAAGTTCATAGTGTGGTTTAGCATGTTCTGCACATGCATTGTCTCTGGTTCTCATATAATTTCAAGAGGGAGTTTTGAGTCTGAATTGTGATTGCAGTATGTAAGGGTGCACTGCTAGGCTTGCACTGACCCAATCCAGAATGATCAATTAGTATTGAACCGCTGACACCTTTCCTCTCTTTTTCCACTGGGTAAGGCAAACAAAACTTGCCTTAGGAGTGAGTTTGGAGCAGGAAAGGGAACATACTAGCTGTAAGGAACTTTAGAACATATTTAGCCCTAATAAAGAACAATTTCTGTGCAACTTCAGGGTGTAAAACAATTGTTAATGTGTTGTGCTAAACAATGGTATTGCTACTTTAGGAAATCTAATTCTGTCTTAAAGCTTTCAAAAACGATGGCCTAATTATTTTGCCTGGCTCTCGCTTAGCTACCACCTTCACATCTTTGCAAGAAAAGTTTGCGCTTCTTACTATCCCTCTTGAAATCAGGACTAGAGACATTGTTGGCAGATCACAGACAGTCCAATTGATCTATTCAAAAGTATTGTTCAGGGTGCCTAGGGAAAGAATGCTCCAATACACCTGAAACTGAGGACAACAATCAGACATACTTTATCAGTAAAACATGAGGAAATAGATTCTACAAGATGGGAAAGTTGAGTGGTCAAGATTGATAGTGACATCTGCTGGCAAAAGCACTCGAAGACATATGGTGGTGATTTGATGCTCCTGTTTACTACTATTATGCCCAGTTGTTCCCCAAGTGGTTCAACTGTTGACAGCAGAACAATAAATTCAGGTGGATACTCCCACTTACTCCTTTAATTTTCTTGAATTTGAACAGCAGCTGATCAATCTCAATTCCAAATCATGTTTTGTATTTATTCGTAGCCTTTGCCTCCTTTGTTCTCGTATAAACTACTACTGCATTTATTCAGGTATCATCAAAGTGAGGATACCACTGTGCCTGGAATATTCACTGCATCAGTTATCTGTAGACCTGTGCCCTTCACACAAAGATATCATGGAGAGAAGAGGCACGTTATATTGTGTCGCTGGAAAAAACAATTAGTCGTTGAAATTAATCCAAAAGTTTATTTAAACAAGTACATTATTTCACATGGGATGAAAATGACCACTACATTGTTAAATTCATTCAAGTTTCCCTGTAAAAAACTGACAAGGGCTCACATTCACATTCACCTACCCCTGAACAGAAATGATCAGGAAATCCATATGAGAAGGTGTGGCAGGATGGCTAGCACCTAGTCACCAAGCCACACATGTTTGTCTAAAAACATCTCACACATGCCTGTACTCATGATACCTTTAAAGGACACAGTTTTCTAGGCACTCCGTAGGTGGTTTATGGTGTGCAGTATGTACAGTGTGAGAAATTGGAGGTGAAAGTCTTTTATTTGGCTCTCCCTTGTGCAAAGATTTGATGCAAAGCGCAGCCAGGCGCACTTTCACAAATTTGCTATTAGCGTTTTTTTCCGCCGCTGTCTCCAATATCTCTCTGTATGCACAACGAAGATAAATGAGTGTGAAGGGGTGCCACGATTTGTTGCAATTTAGAACCAAAGTATATGTATTGAAACAATTTGCAACAGTGTTGCCACCAAAAAAAATCCCCAAATGGCATGTGAATGATTTTTTGCTGCACATTCTTTGTTCATTTTGTGATTACATTTTATTGCACTCAAAGACCATTCAATTGCAGGTGGTTACAAAAATAACAATAACTTGTTTTGTACATAGTGCTTCACGCTCAATAGGTTGATCTCAAATCTTGAATAGGACACATATTGCAGATCTTTCAAGTGCTTACATTTCCTTTATGGCGAAATATATTCTGTTGGAATTTAGAAAAGAAAAGAGCATGCCAACAAGTTGGTTTCTAACTGTTGATACTGGGGTTGGCGAAGCTTTTTATTGGTGGCGCTGCTGCTGCGCAATAGGTGGCACTACCTTAGGTTCCATTACTATTTCGTAAAAATGTCATGTTAAAATCACCATCAAGATTTGTACGAATGAGCATTATGGTTAAAATGAGCATGGGTCAGGTGTGAGCTGGATTTCAGGTCCTCAAAGAACCAGGCCGGGCTTTATCGTCAGTTAAAGAAGGTTTCCAAGTTTAAAAAAGTACAATCTACAGTATATTTACATTGTTTATATTAGACCAGTGAAAACAGCTGTAGAGCATGAATCGTGTGACGCAACCTCCAATGGGAGTGCCATATCCTTTAGAGGGGAACTATTGTCTTTTTTCATACCTTTCTATAATTGTTTTGCATGCTTCCAAAAAAAAGAAAAAAGCCACAACATCAGAGCAACAATCCGACAAAGCAGTCACTGGCATCTCTACAGAAACAACCCTCTGCTGTGACAGAAGTGCTCATGTTTACCAAAATATAGCAAAAATATACTTTGTTTCAAATGGGATATAAAGTTCCTTCAGAAGGGTAGCAAAAGATGTATGTGGCTACTACAAAAAAGCTAGTATGGATGTCAATTTCTCTAAGATATTTGTCATGATGGCTATCTCACTAATCTTGGTGTGGATCAGTCGTCAGTGCTTTGAAGGGGATAGAATGCCACAGGATATCCTAAGCTCCTCTATATCACGGTGATATTCTTACATAGCAATCTGGCAGACACCAATGGTTTGTAATGGGTTGTTTTTATCCAGGACTGCAGTTCTGTTGTCGGGGACACCTGTCGGGTAAAAGCGGTGTCATGCGCACTTCGCTGTGCAAGTGCATGGTGGTAAAATTATTGTAAGACCAATAGCACTAGCAATATTTCCCCCATTTTATGCACTGATTCTGTATTTGTTTTTCCTCTACAGCTTCTTGCACCTGGGTACAAAGGGAAACAATTTAAATATTTAAATGGAAATAAAAGAGAGCGTAATCATGCAGCACGCCCTCAAAGTAGATTACGAAAAATATGAAGCACTGTTTACAACACAAGTTACTTTTAGTTGCAGAATCAAATCTACCATCTATAAATGTTAGAAAGAGTGGTAATTTTTCCTAGAAAGGCGACGGGAACAACATTTACATGGGGATATAGGGTGATTAATCACTGCCAGGTCCTGGTTCCACTGTCTGGTTTAGTATCTCGCTTAAAACGTATTGATGCCAAATTGAGTCTGCTTGGAAGCTGAATAAAATTAAACTAGAAAAGCACATGACCAAAGGTTAAGTAACAACACTAATGCAATCTACCCTGCTGCTAAAACTGACAGTTTACCTTAAATCAAATGGTATCTGAAAAACAACACTTATAAATCCAATAAGGTTATACAGACCCTCAGTGTTATCTCGCGCTGCACACCTGTCTCTTTTTGAAGGGAGAATCTATCATTAGCCTCCTGCGTGAGCAGGAAGTCTCAAACATTTTTATCTTTACTTGGTTTCTCTACAGGCCATTTACAGATTTTAAGTTACATGATGTAGATCTTCCTCTCTTCCTGAAAAGATGGCTAATATCTCGAAACAGGCACATCCCTTAAGCTTCAGAGCAATTTCAATTTCTGTGGCCCACACAAGGGTTCCACATGGCTAAAAATTCTACATCAATGTCCAGAGAGGCCTGCCTGGTTTCCAGGCTCTTTCTCTGTTTACAGAATGGCACAGAAGAACTTCTTCTCTCTAAACGGGTTTTCCGACGCTGGAACTGGGGTAAGAAGTGGGTCTTCCTTGGCATGGGCTTCGCAGTATGCCATCAAATCCGCTGCCGCTTTCGACACCTGTTAAAATTAAGTGAAACACTTTTGGTTAAAGGGCTGCGTGAGGGAAGTCATAGAGTTTGCTTGCTTGGAAATAACAATCTACAATAAAGGGCTGTATAACATTACAACGCATGCTTTTACCACGCATGCCTTTACAACGCTGTTTTTACAACGCATGCCTTTACAACGCATAGTGTTTTGGGGCGCTGGATAGTGAATAGTTTAATTTACTATTCCAACTCCAGTCCCTGTGGATAGTAGGGAAGGTGTTGGATAGTAAATTAAACCTATTCCCTATCCTAGAGCAATGCGTTGTAATGGTTTGCGTTGTAAAAGTTGCGTCGTAAAGGCACTGCGTGGTAAAAGTTGCATTGTAAAGGATGTTTCCCATAATAAAGGCATTTTAGGAGCACATATGGAACAAGTTGAGAAATGCTGACAGATGTTATGCATATATTAAGCCATTCTCTTACTGGTGTAGAACAAAAGGCCAAACTTACTAACCTATTGTGCAGTCACAAACACTCAAATTCACAAAATCTGAGTGTTTGTGACCAAAAAATCTTTTTTTTTCTATGTACTAATCCCATTTTAATAGTTGTTGAACTTTTACTGACTCTCAAAATGGGATTCCAAATACTTATGGAATCGCAATGTGAAAGGGGCATGTTGGAGGCGTACCTTTCAAATCACGATTTGGTGATGTATGCATCAATGGTTTGTGACTAGAATTCCTCTCGCAATCCATTTAAAAGTCACTGACTTCTAAGTAGATGGAAAATTACTTTGGACACCTTCCCCTTTGTGAACCGTGGAGAAAGCTTCTGTAGGATTAGGCAGTGGTCCAAAAGACCACTACCAACACTCAGAGAAACCTTTAAGAAAAAAAAGCATTTTTGAAAAAAGCAGAGCTGTTTCCTTTAATGAAATCTGCTTTCAAAAATATTTTCTTCATTTAAAAGCAGTCACAGCCATGGGGGCCTGCTGAACCTCATGGGCAACTACCTCTGTGATTGTCTCCAATCGGAGTGAGTTGTAATTTGCGACCTACCTAATAAACAGTAATTAGGTAGTTAAAATTGCAACCCACTACGATTCTGAATTTTTACGACCCGACCTCTGTAAACTTATTAATACATGGGTCAGTTTGCAAAATTCTCTACTGATCTCAAAAATACGTGCAAATTACTGCCACTATTTGTGATTGGCATAATGATACATCTGGCCATACTGGCAGGAGTGACAATTTAAAATCTGTCATTGTGTGTGTTATTCCAGGAACTAAGCCACATTTCACAGAAAAACAGCGATATCATAGTGTGCTGTAACCAGTAGACCTAAGAGTTGTGACAAAAGAAGAAGCCATAGCTACATATATCATCACTCGGATGCATCAATATTTCTGCCTAAGAGAGTCCTGGAAACCTCATAACAGTTGCATTATCTAAAGATATTTTTAACTTAAGAATAATACATGTGAATAAATGCATATAGAATTGTTTTCCATTAAACTGTTTGGATGTCATTCATGTAGAACATAAACCCTACATAGGTAGCTTTGGTTCTCATTATCTGGACCGACCTTCCGGAACAGCCGGTCTTTCTACCAATATCTTGTCCTAATACAATGCAGTTCAGACACTGCAAAATCTCCCCTGCCCTAATGTGTGAAATTAGCTCTTACTTGATGTGGTCAGGATATGCTGACAGTGCTGAAGAACCCTCTAACTCCTTGCTTAACAATAATGCCTCCTCTTCGATCCCCAGTTCCTTACCCCAATTCTTTTCTTTACATGTAGCCCATTGTTCCTCCCCAAGAAACCTGAACTGAAAAAAGATCTCAGTCTCCTAAATACCATGTAACACCACCTGCTTCCCTTCTTAAATAGAGACTATGGGCCTCCCCACTTGTCCTCCTCCCAGGGAAGTACATAAGCCCTCTTTAGGACACATGAGCCATTCTCATTTCAAAGGAGGGAACTGGAGTAAAGAAATCACTGGTAAGTAATGAAGTTATTAGATCCTCAACCTCCACTCCCACTCTTTTCTTAACATGAGGTTATACCAAAGCCATAATTTGACAGAGAAATAAAACAGCTAACAACAAGTTTGCAGTTACACCATTAAATATAACACTGCCGTATTGTCACCCACGTAATAAAGAAGGAAAGAAAAACCTGGTTATAAACTCAAGATACTTTGGATCACCCATCCCAGTTGTTAGAATGTGACTAAGGATGCAGAGTTGCCCTTTAGGGGCCCTTGTATGTAAAGGGCGTACTGCACCCACCTGCAAGGGGATGTCTGGAGCGTCAATAGGACTCCCTTTAACCCATATAGCGGGCTGCTCTCAGGGGGTGCAATGACAGTGCTCCACCATTTAGTTGGCGTACTGTCAGTGCGTCTCCTGAGTGCATCTTTACCTCTGTGACCGCGTCTGTAATACATCGCAGGTGCAGAGGCAAAGGGATTCCCTCATTTGCATGGAGCACGCCCCCATGCAAATGAGGAAACGCCCCCTGCATTTAGCGCTGGCACTTTACGTGCGCCAGTGCTATCGGTGTTACAGAAGAGGCCGCACATGCTTCTGTGGCCCCTTTTGTAATACCAAAGTGCCCCAGGGGCATGCAAAGCAGGCGCAAACGCCTGTTGCACCCCCGGGGCACTTTCTGTTATATGGCCCCAGATGTCTTTGAGAAAAAACACCCTCACCCTTTACCTAGGAACAGCCATACCTTGAGGAGAACACTCCCTGGCTACAACTGGAATGCTCTACCACAGATAAGTCATTGCCAACTGAAATAGTAAACTAAAGCCATTTGCTCAAAGTGGCCATTGAAAGCTAAAGACCAGACTTCGAAAACACAGAAGTCCCAAAGTGCACCATATGAAGGAAACTATAGTTTAGCTTGGAATGTCAAGAGAGCACATACGATACACGGCTATCTTTGCATGAGAATCTGCAAGGAAATGGCAGAAAACATACATGAGTTGGAGTTCAAATGCAGATACGTATGTGCTGTTTCACCTTTTTTCCCCATTTGGAAGTTATTGGCACGCCACCTGCCCATGGTATTTAGGTATACTTTGTAATAGGTCGTTATTAGAAGTTTGTCAGAATATGGTGTAGCATTTACCACACGTGGTAAGGATTATGCTACTTAGATTGTAAGCCAGTGGTTCCCAACCTTTTGACTCCTCAGTATAACCATTAAGTCACGACTGGAAGCAGGGGACCCCCAAGCAACTTGTACGATTTAAATTTTAAACATTACAACAGTTACTCTGAAAACATACACAAACAAGTGCAGACCAAACAAATACTCAAATTACAAAAGATTTTATTATTTTATATTGAAAAATATCTCCAAAATTGAAAAAGGTTTATGGGAAGGCTGGTGCTGCATCTTGGTGACTAACTTTTCAATGTTTGGTTGTATTTCGCGGTACAAGGCTCCTGCACCTGCCAGGGCGGACTGGAAACCCAAAGCAGCCAGGCAAATGTCAGATAGGTGCAGGTACAGTGCACACCAAGTGTAAGCCTGACCTCTACCAACGGGTCTTTGGGGGGCTCTCCCACCAAGAAAATTTGGGAACAAATGGTGCATTCTACAAAACATTTTTCATTACATATTGAATTGTATTAGCTTTTAAAGCATAGTACATTATGGCCTTACTGTGCACCAGGATACAACAATCTTTGTTGGTGCTCTTCAATGATTCCCTCACTATCACCCTCCAACAGTGCATCTCATCTCTCCATAGCCCCTCTCTCACATGTATTACATTTGCTTTATAGCACCTCTCATACCAGTGTGGGGTGTCAGAGCACTTTACATCACACACATACAGACAATAAATCATACGTGTGTAAATCAGTGTGTAGCAAATGTTACATAAGGCAAAGGGGACAACAAGGTGAAGGATTCACATTTTCTAAGAGTGCTTGGTCTGGAGTAGCACCAATTTAGGATTCAGAATGTAGCACAGTGGTTAGCATTGACTTTAATAATAGGAATTTATTTCTACCCATACAAACCTTTTTTTAGCAGCATCAGGATAATTAAAGACTGGGAAAGAAACATAACTTACAGATTTGTACCATGCAGTTTGTACGTAGCTCTTTGATGGCAGTTCATGGATCACTGTGTAGGATCACGATTGTAACTTATGAACTGCACAGCAACAAAAGAATTTCTGTGACAAAAGCAGTAACTCACTGAGCTATGGACATATAATACCATGTTTTAAAAGGATGGTACAATTTTCTGTACAGCAGGCATATTAACCATCTGCGCCACCTAAGATGAGTCAAAGCTGCCACTGGACAAAACTCTAATCTTTCTCCAGCAGGTACATTAATCACCGTAGTTATCTTGACACTTGTATTGTTGCCTGAAAACTGCTGATTATACAAGGAACTTTGCCGTGCTTTTAAAACTACTTCCTGCAGACCCCCTGGGATTGACTCACGGACCCCTTGGGGTCCATGGATCACAGTTTGGGAACCACTGTTGCATTTTGCAAATGTATTTAGTCCTATTAATATAGTACATGAGAGGACACATGAGATCAAGTGTTGGAAGAGCCCTTTCAGCTACTGAGTCTGGATGTGGAAAGAAGACTGGGAACTCGATGGCCTGGCTAAAGTAGAATGGGGAGCAGTGGCAGCTAATGGCATTTGAAAGTGATTGTGTGTATGGGAGTGGTTAAATGTCAGACCTCTGCTATTGTTCAACAACCATTGTTTCAATGTTAATGAAATGTTTGCACATAATGAGCAGGTTTTCGTAATCCTGATTGAGGCTGGCAAGGCAGATAAAAAGCCATGAATGTAGCCTTGACAAAGGGAATCTTTAGCACACAACGCACTTAATAAAAAAAAAAGGATTGTCACCTGTTGCTCATCCTACCTAACACTGCTGCCAGCTGCCACCTCGGTGCTCTTCTCCTTCTGTCCCAAGTCAGAAACCATTAACATGAGAATAGGTACTGGAGACCATTTAACAAACAACTACACAAGAGCCCTTTAACAGAACGCGAAAACTATGCATACCTTACAGCTCACAACACATACCATGTGTGATCTTGGCTTACTCATGAGTTTATATTTACTAATGGACCCTCTTTGAGTAAGTAACGGTCTGGTAAAGCCAGGGGTGACTGTATTCTACTGCAGGCGACTACACATCCTCTTGGGTACGTGGAAGGATACTCTTTCGTTTAGGTAATTGGGTCTGATGTTGTTGAGGGATTTGTATGCATGGGTGAGGAGTTTGAAGGTGACCCTCTTCTCAACGGGGAGCCAGTGGAGGTCTCGTAGGTGTTGGGTCATGTGTTTGTGGCGCAGTGTCCCGAGGACGAGTCTGGCTGCAGAGTTCTGGATGGTTTGGAGTTTGTGTAGAAGAGTTCTGTTCATTACGGCGTAAAGGGCATTGCCATAGTCCAGTCTGCTAGTTGCGAGCTTGTGGGTGACGGTCCTTCTGCAGTCAGGGGAGATTCATTTGAAGGTCTTACAGAGGATGCGCAGGCAGTTAAAACTCGTGGAAGTGACGGCATTGATCTGGCGGAAGAGTCGAGGATGATGCTGAACTTTTGTGCGTGGTCCGTAGAGGTGGGTGGATTCCCGAGGGCGGGGGGGCCCCAGGTGTAGTCCCGGGCGGAGGTGCAGAGTACGTGGATGAGGACCTCGGTCTTCTCTGAGTTGAGCTTCAGGCAGCTGTCCTTCATCCAGGCTGCCAAGTTCTTCATTCCTTCCTGGAAGCAGAGTTTGGTGTCTTCGGGATTCTTCGTGAGTGAGAGGATGAGCTGGTTGTCATCGGCGTAGGATACAATGCTGAGCCCATGCTGTCGGACAATGGCGGCGAGGGGGGCCATGTAGATGTTAAAAAGTATGGGGCTGAGCGATGATCCTTGAGGTACTCCACAGTTGATATTGGTAGGTTCAGGGAGGAAGGGAGGGAGTCTGATCCGCTGGTATCTGAGTGCAGTTAGTGCAGAGGAGGCTGTGCACCTCTGCAGTAACGATGTGACCTTTACTGCTCCATCCTCAGAATACTGTATGCCTCGAAGCCAGCCCAGCGCCTCGTGCTGCAGCAGCTCAAAGTGACCTTCCTCTCGCTCTCTGCAGACAGAAGGTATCCATGCAAGGAGTGACCAACTCCCAGCAGTCCGTGAGTGCACTACACAGGCTCTCATACTCCACTAGGCCAATCCAGATGCTGCTATCATGCTGGTAATACTGTATTCCAGCATGAGAGAAGCACCGGGATTGGTCTGAGCGGGCAGGTTTTGGGCTCACACAGCGACTGGGAGCCTGGGTCTTTCATCCACTTGACAGTGCATCACAGCTTGGGTTGGAGAGATCTAAGTGTGCATGTCTGTTTGGCCCTCTTAAGACAGCCGGGCAAACCGACGTGCACATGCAGTGCCACCACTCCTTCGCCACCTTCTGCAGTGGCTATCCGGTTTTGGATGGTCTCGCTTCACCCTATGACTGGCTCAGATGCTCAGTCAGCTGGGCTGGCAGCCTGCATGATGAAAAATAAAATGAAAATAACATTGTTTTGTTATCATTTTATTTTTCATGCTGGAATTTTCAGTGGGGTGATGTTCCTGCACCTTAATGGAGGAGCTGCCGCTGATGGGTAGACCACCTTGGGTAGGAGTTTTGGATTAGTTCTAAGAACCACTCTATCTTGATGTACCTAGAAGTAAAGTGCCTGCCTTGTGAGGGACTGCAATACTCTAATATGTCTCAAAGAAGTTATAGCTACCAGGAAGACAACCTTCCAAGCAATAAACTGTAAACAGCATGAATGCTGTAGCTTAGAGGGTGGCTCCATGAGTCTGGTAAGGACAACATTGAGATTGCAGTCCAGGGATGAGGTTAACCTTAGTGGAATGACATGTTTAAGTCCCTCCACAAAAGCTTTATTTACAGGAATTCTGAAGTGGAAAGAGTTGTGCTGTGTTGCATATATGGAGCAATGGCAGCTAAATTCATCCAGATTGAGTTGTTGGCTAACCCTAACTTTTGTAAGTGTAGGAGGTAGCAAATAATGTCTTGCACCATAGACGTAAGAGTGTTTATGATCTTCGGAGTACAGTAGTAGACAAAACGCTTCCACTCGGCAGAATAGCAGGTGCATGTAGTGGCCCTACAGACTTACCTGAGTGTCTCTATGCACTCTTGAGGTAGGTGAAGGTAGTCAATCTCTAGAACCTCAGAAGCCAAATCGCCAGCTTGTGTTACCTGCGGTCTATGTGTCTGGCTTTGCTGTGGTTTTGCTTGAGAAGGTCCAGCCTGTTGGGGAGCTTCTCGTTTGGTGCAATGGATATTTCTGGAAAGGTCGAGAACCATGGTTGCGTTGTCTGGCCCACGTTGGAGCCACCAAGATGAGGGCAAGAGATGTTTGAGCTTATTGGCCACGTAAGGAATCAGTGAGAAGAGGAAAAGTGTTCGCGAAGATACCTGATCAATTCATCCACAGAGCCCATGGACGGGGTATGGAAGCCTGCCAGCGAAGTTTAGGCATTTTTTGTTTTTGTGTGTTACAAAAAGGGCTATGTTTGGGGTGCCCGTCTCTGGATGTAAAGGAGCAGGACTTGAGGGTGGAAATCTCACTCATAAACTTGTTGCTGCGTTTTGCTGAGCAGGTCTGTGAAGTCACTGTCCACTCCTGGAAGATACTCTGCCAGGTGATGAACTTAGTAGTGGATGTCCCAGCCAGGTCTGCTGCACTAGGGCCGATAGTCAAGGGGGATGATTGTCTTCTTGCTTTTGCAGGTAGAACATGCAGGCATGTGTAAGCAAGGGCTACATTGCATTGAAGCTGCTGAAGAAATTCTTTGAGAGCAAGATGAATGGCTAACAGTTGCAAGTATTTAATGTGGAAACCCCTTTGATGAGGTGGCCACAGACGCTGAACTGTTATGTCATTGAAATGTGCTCCCCAGTCGACTAGAGATGCGTCCGCTGTGATGGTCACTTGCGGAACTGGGTCTGCAAAGGGAACTGCAGCACAAAAGATTGTTGCTGTTACACTGCTGCAGAGATTGATGGGTGCTGGCCCTGACCAACTCTAGATCTTCCAACTGACCCTCTGCTTGTGATCATTGGCTTGTGTGGCATTCCTGAAGTGGGCACATATGTAGTCAATGCACAGTGACCATTGCAATGCACATAACCGTCATTCCCAGAAGGTGCATTACTGAAAGTGGAACAAGTGGCTGAAAAAAAAAGAGAAACTGCTGAAAGGGTTTTCACACAATGGTAACTAGGGAAGGCTTTGCCCACTACAGGGTTGAGTACCGACCCTAAAAAGGGTTGAAATTGAAGCGGCCTCAAGTGTGACTTGGTGGTGTTCACAATGAACCTCAGACGGCATGGAGATTGCGACCGGACCTATGTGTGGGTGCTCTTGATCATTATTAAAACATGTAATAATGAAACTATTAAAAAAGCTTCAAGCTTTGCAGAATACATCAGCACGCTTTCTTCTAAAAGTGCTAGATTTGAATCGGCAAAGGGAGCCATTAGCACACTCCACTGGCTTCCTGTAAGACAGTGTATCATTTTCAAATCTCTATGCATAGCTTATAGGACCCTCTATGCGTATGGACCTGCCTACTTCAAAAAGCATCTTGGGTGGTATACTCCCAGCAGAACTCTCCACTCAAGAATGACCAGGAATCCTGTAGTTGTTCCCTTCAGAAAAATCACACGGGGTGGTAAATTTTTTTTAGATCCACAGTTCTGCTCTGGAACTCCTTGCCTTTGGAACTCAAAACCTCCCCTTCTTTACAAGCATTCAGAAAATCCCTCAAAACCTGGCTATTCGTTCAAAAATAGTAACAGGTTAGTCTCACCCCTTGTCCGTCTGTGCAGCACCAAGGCGCCTCCGGGCAAAGTTTGCTCTTAATAAATCCATTAATTCATTGATTCATCAGACAATCATTGAGTGAGAAGAAGACATGAGTTCTGGCCCTACTGAAGTGAGGGGCTACCACCACTAAATGCTTGGTAAAGACCCTTGAGCCCGTGATGATGCCAAAGGGTAGAACCTTGAACTGGTAGTGTTGACCACTTAAAATGGAGCAGGGGTAATACAGATGAGCTGGATGTGAAAGTAGGTGTCCTTCAGGTCTAGTGTGGCCATGAAGTTGCCTTGCTACAGTAACGGGGTGACATCTTGTAAGCTGACCATTTGGAAGTGTTCTGACAGGATGCATCTGTTGAGATTAATGGGGTTGAGGATTGGTCTGAGTGATCCATCCTTCTTGGAAATGAGGACGTATAGGGAGTAGAGACCTTTGACCTGATGTTGATGGGGCGCTGGCTCTATGACTCGTTTGAGTAGGAGCACCTGCACCTATTCTTGTAGCAGTATGGGATGTTCTGGGAAGTGGGTGTGGGTGTGAGGTGGGATGTGTGGTGGGGTTGAAATGAGCTCGACCCAGTAGTGATGCTAAATAATGGACAGGACCACCAGTCTGTGGTGAGCTCCTCCAAGAGGGGAAAAAATCCCTGAAGTCTCCCCCAGACAGGTGTTGTGAAATGAAATGAAATGAAAGTGGGTTTTATAAAGCGCATTACTACCCGAAGGCCTCGTAGCGCTATAAATGCATATCTCTGAGAGTCTACTGAATTATTTAGAAAAAAGGAAGGTTTTAAGAGTTTTGCGGAATTTTAAAAGATTGGACTCGTTGCGGAGCGTAGAAGGTAAAGAGTTCCAAGTCATGGCCGCATTCAGGGAGAAGGAGCGTCCACCCCACCTGGCCCGTTTGATTTTGCGTGTTGTTGCCAGAAAGGCCGTGCTGGAACGCAGTGATCTTTGGGGATGGTAAGGGGTGGCTAAGGAACAGATCATTGCGGGGGCGTTTTTCCACATGGCCTTATGCATTATGCACATAGCCTTGAATTTTACTCTGGCTTGGATGGGCAGCCAGTGTAAATTTCTCAGGGCAGCGGTGCCAGAGTGACTACGGGACAGGCCTAGCAGTAGACGTGCTGCTGCGTTCTGAGTGACTTGCAGCTTTTTAAGTGTGCTGGTCGGTGCACCCAGATATAAAGCATTCCCATAATCGAGACGGGACAGGATGATGGCCTGGACCATTATCCTGCGGGCCTGGAAAGGGAGAAGTGGTAGAATTTTCCGCAACATACGCATCAGCCCGAAGCAGGTGGCTGAGAGTATTGTAGCTTGCTGGTTAAAGCTGAGGGTATTATCCAGCCACATGCCCAAGCTTTTGATTTGCTTTTTTGGTTCTGGAGGGGGGCCCATACAGGGTGGCCATTGTAGAGTTGGTCTAGGGCCGGCTGTGTTCCCCAGGAACATCAGTTCAGTTTTGTCCCCGTTAAGTTTTAAATGGGAAGAGGCCATCCATTTTGTGACTGCTACTAGGCAACTGTTCAAGTTAGACGGGGTGTGTCCTGGCTGATTCAGGGCCACCACAAGCTGTGTGTCATCAGCGTAGGTCACGATTTCAAACCCAAAAGGGTGAACGACCTCCACTAATGGTTGTATATAAATGTTAAAAAGTGTGGGGCTCAGGGAGGAGCCCTGAGGCACACCTTGATTGAGAGGCCAAGTTTTGGAATGAATGTCACCCTCCACCACCTGGAAAGTTTGATTTTCCAAAAAAGACTGTAGCCATGAAATGGCGCTTCCCGTCACTCCAAGCTGTTTTAATCGGGAGATAAGGATGGTGCTGTTCACGGTATCAAAGGCGGCACTTACGTCCAACAGCATAATTGCTGTGGTGCCGCCTTGATCCATGTGCTTGCGGGCTAGTTCTGTGACAGTCAATAATGCCGCCTCTGTCCCCAGTTTTGGGCGAAAGCCAGCTTGAGAGTCATGGAGCAGCTGGTTGGCTTCCAGATAGGACATGAGGCTGGTGTTGATATGTTTCTCAAGCAGCTTACCTACCCAAGGAAGGAGTGAGATGGGGCGGTAATTAGTAATTTTTTCAGGGTCAAGGTTTTTTTTTTTAACAGAGCCCTAACTTGTGCGCATTTCCAGATATCTGGTACTCTCCCTTTGGTGATTGACATATTTACGATATTTAAAATTACTGGTCTAATGGTATCCGCGACTTTCAGGAGATAGCGTGGAGGGGCAGGATCTAAAGGGGAGCCTGTTGTAACTTTCAACATAAGAGTATTAAGCGAGTCTTCTTCAAGCAGTGGGAATTCAGCTAGTTGGCAAACCATGGTTGGAGGAAGGGTGTCTGTTCCCACTGAGTGTTGACTGACCAGGTCAAATGATGAAGAGATGGCTTGGATTTTTTGATAAAAGTACTCTGCCTGATTGTCACAGTGAGTCTGGGCTTCATGAGGGTCCTGCCGAATTGGGGGGGGGGGTGCTGGAAGGATTTCGCTATTCGGAATAGTTCCCTCGGGGAATTGGCGGACGTTGTAATTTTTTCCTCGTAAAATAAAGCTTGTGCCAATGTAATTTCCGCTTTATATTTTTTAATTGCCTCTCCATGGCTGCTTCTGTCCTGTTCCTTGAGAGTGCGTCTCCAAGTTCTCTCAAGCTTCCGGCAGTTTTGTTTTAACCCTTTTAGCTCTGGGGTGAACCAGGGTGATTTTTTGGACTTGGTTTTCACTTTGAGGGGTTTCTGGGGCACGAGTGTGTCTAAGGTGGTCTGTAGCCAATTGGCATAATGGATGTAGAGTGTATTTACGTCAACCCCGGTCTGCCGAGGAGTAGTAGAGAGGGAGTCTACCCACTGGTCTGTGGATAGTTTCGCCCAGTCCCTCCCTCTTAATGTGGCTCGAGGGGGCACAGAGAGGGGACTAGGGATGTGCCAGAGGAGTGGGACCAAAAAATGATCGGTCCATGGGAGGGGAACTGGGTTCTGATCATTACTTAGGACTGCGTCTAGCAGGTGACCTTTGTTGTGTGTAGGTTCAAAACACTTCTGAACAATTTGTAGGGCTGCAAGACTGTTTAAAAAGGTGGTAGCTAGGGGATCCATAGGATCGTCTAAGTGAATATTCATATCACTTAGAACCGTAAAAGGAGGCAGAGAGACGGCTGATTCAGCAACCTTGGATGGAAGAAGGTTCATGAAATCTCCCATTTGGCCTGGGGGACGGTAGATAAGTAGGCCGGAGAAGGTTAAGGTGGGGGATAGGTCGAGTGCGAAGTTCATACTTTCGCAGGTAGGAATTGTCGCAGACTAGTTCTGCATTGGTAACAATCCTTAAAAAGTATGCCTAATCCTCCTCCTCTGCCCTCTACCCTGTCGACCCTTTGTAATCCGTATCCCTTCTGTAAAATGGCGGTAATGTCTGGGTCAGCTTCTTCCCTTAACCAGGTTTCTGTTAGGAATATTGCGTCAGGGTTAATATCCTCGAGGAGGATTGACATTTCCACCGCATGTTTAGTCAGAGAGCGACAGTTTAGAAGGAACATTTTAAAAGGGGGTCCGACAGTCGTGTGATCAGAGGGGGGAAATAGCAAGTCAGATCTTAGAGGTAGATGCTCCTTACTCTGGGTGCCTCTGCCCTTGGAGCCATTCCCTCCAAAGGAGCCCCGTGTGGAACCCCTGCCACCTTGTGGGTGATAACCCTGTTGCTCCAGCCTCCAGATGGAAGGACTGGATTTGGTCTAAGGAAGTGGCTTTGGAGTAACCTCGACTGCTTCCTATGAAAGGATCCCCTACCCGATGGAACCTGAAGGGCTTCCAAGGCCTTGGTTGTTTCTGTGTGTTTCTTGATCTTTTTAAGCATGGTGTCAACCTGCGGACCGAACAGATGTTCCCCGTCGAAAGGCAGCTTGATGACTTGCTGTTGCACCTCTGGCTTCAAGCAAAGTACATGGAGCCCAGAGTGACATCAAAGGATGACTGATGTGTTGATCCCCTTGGCTGCTTTATCTGCTGCATCCAGTGCACACCTGATGATTACACTGGAAAAAGCCTTTCTCCTCATCTACTAGCTGTTCCCCTTGCTTACAATATTAATCAGGGAATAGCTAATGGAGCCCCTCCATCTCCTCCCAATGGGCTCTATCGTAGTGAGAAAAGAGGCCTAGAGATGTGGCAATGCGCCAATGTGTGTGGCTCACCCACGGCAACACTTTTCCTGACAGAACACTCTGTATTTGAGAGCATTTCTAGTATGAAGTAATCCTCCATGTGGTAGCGTACACCTCTACCTTATAGTAGGTGGTCACACTTTGAATAACGCTTTGGTATGCCATGGTGTCTTCAGGTGGGGAGGCCCTGACTGGGACATATTCTAGGTCTGGATCTGACTGTCTAGATCATAATACTCCCATGTATCCCCTGAGGTAACTGGTTAGACTGGGGCAAAGTCCTCAACTGGGAATTAAGGACTAGGGGCCAGATGTAGGTAAATATAATTTACTGATTCTAAAATACCGAATTTTACTGATTCTGTATTTTAGAATCAGTAAATGATATGTAGCTAATGATTCGGTAAATTTTACCGAAACTGTAAAATTCGGTAAGTACCTATTTGGTATTTACCAAATCAGTATTCCCATTTAATTCCTATGGGCCTGGAGGCCCATAGGAATGAATGAGAATTACCGATTTGGTAAATACCGAATCGGTAATAAGGGGTAGACCTACAAGGGTGGCAGGGTGTCACATTGACACCCTGTTGCACCCCTGTATAGTGCATGGGTGCACATGTGGCAGACATACATGCCCTGGCATGTATGTCTGCCACATGGCACTGTTAAAAAAACAACAAAATTGCTTTTTTAACGATTTTCGTTATTTACCACCAACTTGTAGTTGGTGGTAAAAAACGAATCCTTACAAGTGAAAATCACTCACTTGAGTGCATCCTACATTAAGGATTCGGTAATTTACCGAATCGGTATTTAGGAATTCAGTAATTTACCGATTCCTTAAATTACCGATTCGGTAAATTACGAATCCTTAAATTAGGCCCCTACATCCCAATTGCCTAATACCGGTCGGTAACGGCCGAAATTCGGTAATTTCGGCCGTTACCGACCGGTATTAGGCTTCCTACATCTGGCCCTAGGACTGCTAGTGTGGGGGTATGACTCCAGGGACCCTTGAGGAGGTGAGGGAGGTGGAGGTGAAGAAGGGGTGGTGGAAGAGGTTGTCAAGGAGGTGGTGGAGGAGGAGTAGGAGATGAGGAGTGGGGCAAGTGCTTTGCCTTTAGGCCTCCTGGTTGGCAAGAGGGATACAGGAGTGTCTGATAGCAGGGTCTCCACAAAGACAAATCTACCTTTCGTTGAGCTCCTTCTGTAGCGCTTGGCATCAAGAGCGTGTCTCAGATACAAAGCTGGTCTTGTTGCCGGCGTTCGCCGCTTTGGCACCAATGGCACTTTTGGCCTCAATGAGAAAGCCGGCTTCGAGCATTTAAAGCAAGCAGGTGCCCTCGCACTTGAGGGCGGCCCTACAAAGAGTCTTTTTTTGGCACTCAGGCCTTGCTCCATTGTCAACCAGCACTGGAGGGCATTGTTGCACAGAAAGATGGTGGCGGCTTTGGCACTGGGTTAAATGCCGTACCCCCGGAGGGGTGGAGCTCGGCTCTTACACATAGATGAGTTTTGGTTTATGAGTTTCTGGTTACGTTTATAAGTGTCAGAACCCAATTCAGAGCACCATGGGGCAAGCAGGAGCCACTGGGCCCAACCATGTGGGTTGAGGCCATTTGCCCCCGATTTCCCAGGGCCCGACCTGCTATGGATCCTGGTCAACTGTGCAAAGTACACCTTCAGCCTTTGACACTCAGTGGTAGTGTGGGTTGAGCAGTCCAAGGCATTACAGGTGTGGGGGGCAGCTGAAATGGGGGGTCGGTGAGAGGTACACACAGGGTTAGGCATCACAGTAGCAATTCTTGGCATATTGCCAGTATCCATTCAAATGCAGTTCCAATTACATGGGAGTAAATGTGCAAATTACACTTATTAGCTTTTGCAAAGGAACTGCAATCCTGTGCTTCCTACTCTGTTGAAGACAAGCCAAGCCCAAGGCTACATATACATTTAGAACAAGTCAAGTCAAGAAATTCTTTATTTCGGCCTAACAAGGCCATAAAAGCACAATTGAAGAAAAATACAACACTATTCATGCGACTCAAATTTTCCATGAGTAAAATCCATGTACATTAAAATGTTAGAAAATTCCTTAGGAAGTTTAAAAGCAAAATAAATACTTTAAAAGTACACATTTGTGACACTTAAGATATAATAAAATTAGATTTGTAAAACAATCAATCACAATGGTGGAGTAGGGTGATTTAATTGGGCTGGCCCTCACTTTAAAATAGCTCGGCGTGCGCACCACATTGAAAACAGATAGCGAGAAACTGAGTACGCAATGGGCATACTAGAATCGTATTTTAATATCCTAAAAGCCTGTGCGCAATGAGTTGTTCCAAGGTTTCTGCATAACTGTAGTAACAATCGGTGTCTCACTTTAGAACAAGTACCATTCGCCCATCGATCTATGCACTCATCGACTGATAACCCTATCCAACCATGCACTAAATCAGTAGTGTGTTTATGCACCTAGTCATCCAACCGTTCACTCATTCTCACAGTTAGCCTTTTGTCATCCACAAAACCAAACAAACTTGTTAATCATGGAAGATGTTTTTTTCACTCATAAAATAGAGAATCCAGTTGGTTTTGGCCATGCTTAGTTTACTAATAGTATACACCAAGAATTTTAATGGTATATACAAAAGGTGAATTCCTCCAGTTATTTATTTGTATACTTTTATTGTATACATGGCCAACCGTATATGTAAAATGCAAAGAGCACACGTCACACAGCAGCCTGTAGTCATGTCCAGTTTGTAATATCCCCAGAAATGGTTTTGGCAATGCCCTGTTTATGTTCATACAGAAACCGAAAGCACACAAGACAAGACATGGACATACCTTATGTGTAGTGGACACATGAAACAGCCTTAGGATATGAGATGTGAGCACTATTAACACGTCATACAGAACTGTGTGTGCAGAGGGACAGAGTGAACCCAGCAGATAGCTGAAATCCTCCTTGTACAGGGGAATAGGATTCACAGGGCTTGTTATAAGGGTGCTTTCTGTCAGCACAGCCACATGGCATGGCAAGGCTTGGGCCATCTATGTACCTTTGAAGGTCTGTCATATTAGATGTTCCCAGTGATGAAAGTGATAATGGCATTTAAGTTATTATCAATTTCAATCAAGCACTATAATGTGTAAAGTCATAAGTAGTGCATTATGGGTATTTGAGTTGTTTAAACTTTATTAACATACTTTGAATCATTTATGTCTTTGTACGATATTAAAACACTGGGTGCTTACCGGAGGTTACTGCTTTGCTCCTTGCCCTCTGCCCTTGGGACCGAGTGCTGCCGCTGCCTCTCGCCGCACCCGCTCCGCGGGTGCCGCTTCGCGGCTTCAGCGAGGAAGCGCTGCCTGTGAGGCGCTAGCAAGCGGGAGGAGCTGGAAAACATCAACGGCGCCTGCAGCAGGGACTCGGAAGTCCAGGAGTCCCTGCGGTCCACAGGTGCACACGGACGCGCCCACTGACAGACACGCCCCCCGCCTGGCCAGAGTGAAAAGGCGTGTGCCACCATTACTGTTTGGGACACTGGGTGCTTACCGGAGGTTACTGCTTTGCTCCTTGCCCTCTGCCCTTGGGACCGAGTGCTGCCGCTGCCTCTCGCCGCACCCGCTTCGCGGCTTCAGCGAGGAAGCGCTGCCTGTGAGGCGCTAGCAAGCGGGAGGAGCTGGAAAACATCAACGGCGCCTGCAGCAGGGACTCGGAAGTCCAGGAGTCCCTGCGGTCCACAGGTGCACACGGACGCGCCCACTGACAGATACGCCCCCCGCCTGGCCAGAGTGAAAAGGCGTGTGCCACCATTACTGTTTGGGACACTGGGTGCTTACCGGAGGTTACTGCTTTGCTCCTTGCCCTCTGCCCTTGGGACCGAGTGCTGCCGCTGCCTCTCGCCGCACCCGCTCCGCGGGTGCCGCTTCGCGGCTTCAGCGAGGAAGCGCTGCCTGTGAGGTGCTAGCAAGCGGGAGGAGCTGGAAAACATCAACGGCGCCTGCAGCAGGGACTCGGAAGTCCAGGAGTCCCTGCGGTCCACAGGTGCACACGGACGCGCCCACTGACAGACACGCCCCCCGCCTGGCCAGAGTGAAAAGGCGTGTGCCACCATTACTGTTTGGGACACTGGGTGCTTACCGGAGGTTACTGCTTTGCTCCTTGCCCTCTGCCCTTGGGACCGAGTGCTGCCGCTGCCTCTCGCCGCACCCGCTCCGCGGGTGCCGCTTCACGGCTCCAGCGAGGAAGCGCTGCCTGTGAGGCGCTAGCAAGCGGGAGGAGCTGGAAAACATCAACGGCGCCTGCAGCAGGGACTCGGAAGTCCAGGAGTCCCTGCGGTCCACAGGTGCACACGGACGCGCCAACTGACAGACACGCCCCCCGCCTGGCCAGAGTGAAAAGGCGTGTGCCACCATTACTGTTTGGGACACTGGGTGCTTACCGGAGGTTACTGCTTTGCTCCTTGCCCTCTGCCCTTGGGACCGAGTGCTGCCGCTGCCTCTCGCCGCACCCGCTCCGCGGGTGCCGCTTCACGGCTTCAGCGAGGAAGCGCTGCCTGTGAGGCGCTAGCAAGCGGGAGGAGCTGGAAAACATCAACGGCGCCTGCAGCAGGGACTCGGAAGTCCAGGAGTCCCTGCGGTCCACAGGTGCACACGGACGCGCCCACTGACAGACACGCCCCCCGCCTGGCCAGAGTGAAAAGGCGTGTGCCACCATTACTGTTTGGGACACTGGGTGCTTACCGGAGGTTACTGCTTTGCTCCTTGCCCTCTGCCCTTGGGACCGAGTGCTGCCGCTGCCTCTCGCCGCACCCGCTCCGCGGGTGCCGCTTCACGGCTTCAGCGAGGAAGCGCTGCCTGTGAGGCGCTAGCAAGCGGGAGGAGCTGGAAAACATCAACGGCGCCTGCAGCAGGGACTCGGAAGTCCAGGAGTCCCTGCGGTCCACAGGTGCACACGGACGCGCCCACTGACAGACACGCCCCCCGCCTGCAACGCACCTACATCACGTTCTACACGACGCTCAGCGGGACGCCGAGCGAAGCCCGAGCAAAGGGGTGGCAGTCAGGGGCAGACAGAGGCTGGGCTGGGCCACGTCTCTATCACTCAACCCTGAGTTCAGGTGGGCCCGTGTGGCTCCCCAGGGTTTGCCCTTCACCATGTCAACCCGTTCAGGTAAATTACTCAGGAGTGAGTGCGAAAGGGGAGCTGCTGGTGGGAGCTCAGTGATTGGATCCATGGACCGTTTTATAACTAGAGTGGCGGCAGTTATAGAAAAGGAAATCGCTATGTCCGAACGCCGTCTCTCCGAGGTCTATCTCCCTTCTAGACGCTCATCACTGGGGGCCGTAGCACAGGCCTTGACACCGGCTTGTGAGCGGGACCTATCTGCCCCCCATGTTGCTGTCCCGGGTTGCCCTATAGACCTCCCCCCGTTGCTAGAAATAGGGCAAAATATAGACAGGTTGGAACATTTGGCCACGCTTCTTCCTAGTGGCATTGAGGAGGAGGGTGGCTCAATTACACCACCTCTACCTGTACCACCTACGCCCCCAAATAAAGGTACAACTCAGTCACCATTGCCAATACCGCCCGTCCCTACCATAGTAAACCCAGATGGGGCGCCGTCTGTACATGATTCACGTAGGCAAAAGAAAAGGGCCAAAAGTAAAAAGGCAGCTAACCCCAATAAGGGTAGGCTGGTGAGACAGGCTGCGCTCTATAAACAAACAAAAAAGTCTTTTGGCCAGGGCGGGAAAAACGCAAAGGGGCTGGTCCCAGAGGATAAGGCTGAGGAAGATGGGGATGCAGTGGTCTCACAAATGGGTTTATATAACTGCACGCCCCCTGGTAATAGTACTGATAATGCCCCCACAGTTATTGTCCCCATGACTATTGATACCATTCTGGAGAGGGTAAATAGTCTCTTGATGCCCTTGCTGATTCAGGTTAAGGGCCTGGGGGCTAGAATAGATAAATTAGAGCAATCTACCCTCGATGGTTTCTACTCACTTAAAACTACATTCAAACAGCTAAAAAGAGTGAGTAACAACCAGGATATGGGTCTAGAGGGGAGTGTGCCCCCAGTAGCTCTTCTAGCTTCCTTGCCACCACAGGCAGACTCTAATTCTCCAAACAGGTCAAATAAGGCGGAATCTAGCAGAGTGCGAGCTCAAGTACCTAAAATTCCTACCCCACCTGTAGTAGGGCCCCAACCTAAGGGAATGACAATGCCCACAGGGGTTGTGAAAACTACACCTAAGCCAACTCCACAAGTGCAGCCCTTGGCAAGCAAAGGTAAAGCTAATGTTAGTCATACACCTGGCAAACAAGACAAAACTAAGGGATCAGCGACAGGAATGGTCGCCAAAACTGCCCTTCTAACTACAACCCCAGCTGTCACCACAGTGGCCCGCCGTAATTTACCACGGCAGATCCCCCCCATAAACCTCCCACCAGATTGCCAACCTTTTGTCGCCGTATTGGTAAATGTTCCCCCACTGAAGGAAGGACAGTTGGAAAACCACCAGTCCCTTAAGAACAAGTGCATCCACTGGCTAAAGTCAAACAAGCCTATTTCGACTGGTGTGGATGGGCTTATCTTAAGTGTCCGCAGAGTAGGGTGGGTAGGGCAAGGGAAAAAAACACAGGAGGGGGACTGTGTAATAATAAACTTCCAAGATCCCAGAGTAGTGAGCTCCATCTGTGGCCCTATAAAAAGCATGGATTCACAAGGGGTTAAAGTAGTGGACTTAACCTTTTTTTATCCCAGGCAAATCGCTATGTCGCCTTGGGAGGGTCCTAGTACTCTTGGTTTTTGCCAAAATTGGGACCCACGCTGGGCTGGGGGTCTTGGGGCCAACGGGCTGAACCCGTGGGGTCCAGGGAGTTGTTGACTGGAGGAGGGCGACACGAGGGAAATTGCAGTTACAGATATGGTAACTGTTAATAGAATAGGCCCTATGGTAGCATCATCACCTCGAACAGCTTCTCCCTTAACAGTAAGCGACAGTGGGTTGGTAGTCTCTCTGCCCACTCCTCTTGATTGTAACTTGCATGTTCCTCCTGTGAGGTCTGCGGACAGTAGTGTTCTCGCGACCGGCGACACACCAGCTGTGACGGACCAAGTCTTTAAGGTTCTCAGCTGGAA
The DNA here is from genome assembly GCF_964261635.1 of Lissotriton helveticus. Taxonomy (NCBI): domain Eukaryota; kingdom Metazoa; phylum Chordata; class Amphibia; order Caudata; family Salamandridae; genus Lissotriton; species Lissotriton helveticus. The sequence goes on along the minus strand of NC_136070.1, from coordinate 188,906,178 downwards.
TGTCGCAGGGATCGCAAGAAAGTTGGCCCTCCCAGACTGGAATGCCTTGGTTGATGAGCATTCCTTATGCATCTTCCAAGAGACCTGGAGTTTGGAGCCGGTACATAGGGTGGGATTTTCTTCCTACTCTGTGCCTGCGCTATCCTCGGAATCAGGGAGAGGACGCCCCTCGGGTGGCCTGCTCGTATGGGTAGCAGCTTCCCTAGACTGCAGAATAGAGGAGCCACAGACAGGCTGCCCGGATATTCAAAATATTATTTTAAGAGACCCCAGGGGACGAATTATATTGAATGTTTATAATGTGTACGCTAGAGGTACTAAGGGCGGGAGGAAGTCCACTGTATTATCTCTCCTGGAGTCCCTTTTGAACACAACCCCACACAAGTCGTGTATCCTGGTCGCGGGAGACATGAACTGCACGTTCGAGCCCTTAGGCTCGGATGTTGCCCTAGACCAGGACGAGGAGGATGCTAGGTTAGGGATCCCAGTTCTGGAGATTCCACCCATCAGGAGATGGACAGAATTGGCGCTACAGCTATACTCCCTGAGCCTTGAATTAAATCTAAGAGCAGTGAACGGAAGGACAACTTCAGATAGGGTGGGGGCTCATACATATAATAGACCAGGACACACCTCTAGAATAGATTATATCTTACTAGAGGTGTGTCTCTGGAGCCAAGTGAGGGATATGGTTGTGGTCCCAACGATTGAAAGTGACCACAACCCACTTTCCTTAACCATGGCCCAGTGGTGGTGTTCTCCTAAAAAGGGTCCCCTTAATCCCACAGTAGCTCCCCCCGACGAGTCTGTAGTCTCTCTCTGTGGTAGACGCCTAAAATGGGCTAAATTGGTCCTCTCAGAGGAAAGAGTTGGAGAAATCTTAACCCTTTTAAATCAAGCTGTGTCAAATCTGGGGTCTCTCCCGGAAGGGGTGGGTATGGCTAGTGGGGTCTTTGTCTCTTTAGTAGAGGCTTTGACCAACGTGTTTACCATCCCTTCTAGTAAGTTAGGAAACAAACGAGGTAAAAAGCAAGGTAATGGTTGGTACACACAAATATGTAGGGTACACAAAACAATGCTCGTAGAGGCAGTGAAACATAAATCCCACAGTGATATACTGGAAGCAAGGAAGGTTTACAATAGATCCCTTAAAAGTGCTAGGATGGAGTGGGAAGAGAAATTTTGGGAGGACCTACTCCTTGCTAGCAAAAGTAAAGACTCAAGGGGCTTTTGGAACCTTGTAGGCTCCCGGAATAGGCCCGAGGAAACTATGAGACCCTGTAATATTCCCCCTCAAAGCTGGGTAAATCATTTTGGGGCATTATACGTCCCGGCGGATGGGGAACTAAATGTCAGGGTGACCTTCCCAGTGGTATCCGAACCCCATACCTATAATCTCTTTACACCTTTAGAGATCGAAAAAGTAATAGGGTGGGTAGCCCCCCGCAAGGCAGCAGGTCCAGATGGCCTACCGGGGGATCTTATGCGGGCAAATCCAGTGGTGTGGGGAAGGGTTATTGCAGCACTCCTTAATGACATTATGATGGGAGGGCCAGTGCCCGATTCATGGAAGGGGGCGGTGGTGGTCCCGATTTATAAAAAAGGATGCAGAGAAATCCCGGGAAACTACCGCCCCATAAGCCTCATAGACTCCACCCAAAAGATAGCAGGAAAAGCTATACTTGGGAGGATTCTCCATTGGGTGGAGGAAAATAAAATATTATCAGACTTCCAGGCAGGTTTTCGGGCAGGAATGGGGACGACAGAGCAGGTGTTTAGGTTGGCACTCCTTGGGTGGAAGGTGGTGGAGCTAGGCAAGGGCAGCCTATACCTGGCTTTTATAGACCTGAGGACTGCCTTTGACCTAGTTCCCCGGGAGGAGTTATGGAGGGTGCTTTATGGGCTGGGATTGCCTCCTTACATCTTGTCCCTTCTCATAAGCCTTCACGCCCACACCTTTGCTCAGGTCCGCTGGGGAAGAAATGGAGAGCTAACAGAGAAAATTCCAGTGTCTAGGGGTGTGAGACAGGGATGCGTTTTGGCGCCCACCCTTTTCTCACTATACGTGAATGCAGTGGTGGAATATCTCCAGCAAGAGCCAGCCGACGCCCCCTGTCTCGGAGGAGTGCGGATCCCCACCCTGCTCTTTGCGGATGACACGCTCCTGATATCTAAGACTCCGCAAGGCCTTCAGAAACTGCTAACTCGTTTCCAGGACTTCTGTGTTGCAAAAGGCTTAGTAATCAACGTGGATAAAACTATGTTTCTAGTCCTAAATCCCCCAAGGAAACTGGGCCGCCCCCCTATTCTCAATTCTGTTGCCTTGGAGAAAGTATCCGAATTTGACTATCTTGGAATTCGGATCACCGACAGCATGAACTGGTCACCCCACATTGCTAAGATGGTCTTGAACCATAAGAGAGCAGGAGGTGCCCTCCTGAGGGAATTCCGGGCATCACCGAGGAGGTCGCTTGCCCCAGTAATTGACATCTACAAGGCCAAGGTAGTAACATCAGCCTTGTATGGGGCCGAACTGTGGGGGCATTGCTGTCTGGACTCCTTGGCATCAGCAGAGAGCAAGCTCCTGAAATCCTTAATCGCCATCCCTCCGAGCACTCCAACAGTACCCGTGCTGCTGGACACAGGATGTAAGAACATTAAAGATCAAGCCCGCCTTCGCCCACTCCTCTTATGGACACGCATCTGGAGGGGCGAAGAGTTAAAATCGTATGCTGAAGGGTTGGCTGAGATAATGAGCCTGGGCGGTTGGGCAAAAATTAAGTGGCTGAGAGACACCAAAAAGCTTTTGGAGGAACTAGGACTGGGGAACTGTTGGTTATCTAGATAGGCTCCACCAAAAGAGGTTCTGAAAAGATTATACTGGAATTGGGTTGCGGACCAGCTAGTTACAAACTCTGGACATTGTAAATCTACAGTTGCCTTTTTAACAGTAAAAGATACAGTAGTTTACGAGCCTTATCTGGACCTAATTACCCTTCCAGTTGATCGAGCATTGTATTTTAAATTTAGAGTGGGCTCCCTTCCAGTTGGAGCACTGGTGTCAAAGTGGAAATCAGGTGCTCACACGTCCCCTTTTTGTGCATGTTGTCCCACCAGGATAGAATCCATTACGCATATCCTGTTCGAATGCTCAGACTATGCTAAATCCAGGAGTTTTTGGCTTAAACCCCTTTGTCGCAATATGGGCACGCGTAGTTATCTAGTAGCCCTGCGCATCCTAATGACGGACACTTCCCCCCCCATTGTTTGCGGTGTAGCCAAATTTTCAAAACAGTTTTGGTTGATCCGATGCAAGAGATTGTCAATAGTGGTTTAATTCATTTTTAGCTAATTTATTCTGACATTACATGTCCTTTTATCTTTTTTAAGGTACATTTAAATACTGCTTTTTAAATAATGTTTTCTCTAGTTTTGTATTGGCTGTATTTTGTGTACGCTTACAAGATATCTTGCATATCGAATAAAAGCTTCTTGACTGACTGATTAAAACACCAACTACAATGCATACAAAATGAGACAATAAGTGTACTTGGAATGTTTTCTTGTATTTCATCTCCATCCGGTCAATACTATACTATACTATACTATACTATACTATACTATACTATACTATACTATGCTATGCTATGCTGTACTGTACTATACTATACTATACTATACTATACTCTTATACTATTTGCATTTATAGAGTGCATGGCGACCCGTAGGCTTCCCAGAGCTGGATTTTGCGACAATGGACATTCAACATGCTCCGTCTGAGGCAAATTCTCGGAGAGACATGTTTTAAGATGTTTATGGACAGTTAGTTCACTGTCCACCGTGCGGAGAGACTGTTGAGGAAGTTCCAGAGTTTGGCCACTTAGAAACCAAAGGAATGTCCTCCACTTTTTGCCCTTCTGATGGAAGGCACACAGGCCCTACATGCGTTAGAAGATCTGAAGGCTCTCTGATGGGTATGGAGGGCAATGAGCTACCAGGAGATTGGGGCCCTGGGTTCGGAGGGCTCTGTGTGTGATGCACAGAGCCTTGAATTTGATCCTTTGGGTCATAGGAAGCCAGTGGATTTGGCCATGATTTGTCAGACTGAGCTGTGTCTGAGGATGTTAAGGAGGATAGGTGCAGTTTGTTGGCACTGCTTTGGGTGCACCCAAGTAGAGGGAATTTCTGTAGTCCAGGTGGGAGAGGATCCAGGCCTTGACCACCAGCCTCCTGGATAGTGAAGGAAGCAGGGTCAGGATTTGGCGTACCATTCTAAGGATTCCATAGCAGCAGGCTGAGTTTTGTTGCCCTGGTTCCCATGGTTAGAGATTTGTCCAGCCATACCCCCAAACTTTTACTAACCATTTTGTGGGCAGGGAGCAGACTAAGCCCTCATGCCAGGACTGATAGGCTCATGAGGTCGGTCTTGTTTCTATTGAGCTTGAGGCATGAATTGTCCATCCAGATAGCTACCATCTTGAGGCATTGTCCCAGAGTGGGGGCTGCGGGATCCCAGTCTGAAGAAAGCGAGAAGACCAGTGGAGTGTCATCGGCATAGGATACTATGGAGATCCCGAATGGGGTTACAATGTCAGTGAGGGGTTGCATATCAAGGTTAAAGAGCCTGGGTCTTAAAGAAGAGCCCTGCAGGACTCCACAGTTCAGGGGTAAATCATTTGATGCGCAGGACCTGTCAAATTCCTGGATGTACCTGCTCTTCAGGAAGGAGCTGAGCCAATCCAAGGCCTGTCCTGACACACCAGTCATGTGAATCCTTTTGAGTAGGATTTTGCAACTTTCAGCGTTGAACACAGTGCTTAGTTCTAGGAGTATAATAGCAACCACGGCTCCATACTTCTTTTAGAATGGTCCACTACTGCTAAAAGAGTGGTTTTGATACTATGTTTGGGCCGCAACCTAGTCTGAGTGAAGTGAAGGACATTGTTGGTTTCTATGAATTCCAGTCATTGTCAATCTTCGTTTTAGTTAGTTCACCCTTCGTTGTGTTATTTGATTTATAATGTACTATTTAGTTGGTAATTCCGCAGTATTATTGATATTACAGTCTAATCTTTTTTTAGTTAATTCACTTCTGACTAGATTTTATGTTTTGTACTAGATTTTAGATTTTATAGTGAACCTCTTTCTCTTCTGGAAACAAAACCTCAGGCTAGCCATGCTACCTCGAATTCAGCAGCCTGACAAATGTAAAGTAGAGCTTACCCTGTCTTCTTGGGGTCTAAACTGATTTAGGCCGTAGCTCTGATTTAATGAGACTTCCACTTTCTCTCTTTTTTCTAGCCATACAGTAGGAAGTACAATGCCGGCAGCACCAATCGGCACTGTGCTTTTAAAATAGAAAAAAAGAACAAGCCATACACCTCACTAATCATACTCGGGGGTGGTTGGAAAATTCTCTGTTTGTTTGCCAGGAGACAACATGCCACTCCTCCTTACCAGGCAGTCTCCAAATACTTAGGAATACATAAATCATTTCCACATACTTCAAAAAATGGGTGGGCCAATGAAAAAAATGCAACATTTTATTTGACAAAATGCACAATGGCAGTACTTTAAAACATTAAAAGTTAATAGCACCTTTTTCTGTACTAATGATATTCACTCATGATATTACATGTGATCTCATGAAAAATGCTACTTGTATATTACTTTGCTGACATGGTCTCTTAGATTTCCTTTCGTAATTGGTTGCTATTGGGCTAAAACTTAGTAAAACAAATGTCACTTTACAGTTCTGCCTGCGGCAATGATATATGTCTAGTTTAGGGTTTATATACTTTTTTGTCTTTCATATATTTCTTGGATTTAAATTTACATCCAGGACGTCTTGCAGTAGGTGAATAATGTTTAAATTGTTTATTAATAGAGGTTTTTATGTTGGGTACTTTTCATCATTCCTTATGGTTTCTATAATCTGGGCGCAGCCCAACAGTAATCTTAATGGCAATAAAAGTAAGGTGCTTGAAACTGGATCCAACTACAACCACTCCACAACTGTGCATCTGTCCCTTAGTAAACTAGAATTTGACTCAACACTACATTCTAAATCGCCACTATTTAAGAAGGCCGATACTGATCAAAGTTTTTGCTTTGCCCAAACCGTATTAATTCCTGGCATCAAATACCCTACTTTCAATGAATTGGCTGTTCCTTATTTGGACAGGCTGGATTTTTGTAACATCCTATGTGCCCCAATTTTGCTACTTGTCCACCCTACCGTGTCTGTTATCACACTTTCTGCTACACTCAACGTTCACATCAGTACACGTAGGTGCACTGTGCTTCCACCAAGATGTTTTCACCCTACACACCTCATCCAACATGGGACAGTAGGTCTAACTACAAACAACACCCTTCCAACCATGCACTCTAAATAACACCAAGGGGGGGCGTGGCTTGAACGGCGATGTGAGCAGACGTGCTCTTGCGGAGCTCCCGCCGCCGTTGGCCCATTCATAAGCTATCAAGGCGGATTTTGGGGTACCCAGGCCCTCCCCGCGACACCCCTGAGTGCTAGCAGGCTGTGGTCGGGTTTCCACGGGCAGTGGCTCCACGGTAGTGCCCTGAGAGACCCGTGGTACGAGCGGACGGCTTGGCGCGGACGGAACCCGCCTCTCCGCCATCTTGGGACACTGCGGAGGCGACTTGCTGCCGGCTCCGGATGGACGCAGTGAGCGCCAGCGGACGTCTGCCGGCCCCTTTTTCGCCCCTACGGAGAGGTGAGGCTGGCCGGACTACATGCACACGGACTCACCAGAGGGGGGCACAACCTGGCTGCGTCTCCCTGACGACTTGAGCGCCTGGGGCGTTCGGCGCCCGCCTTTTTGAGGCACCGAGGCGGAGGTCCAGGGCTTGCTGTCCGGGCCGGAATCTGACTTCTGGGCGATCCCGTTCCCCGCCGCACTCCATGGTGAAGGGGCAGAGCTGCGACCGGGGACCGGACGGTGCTCCGGTGTAGGCGGTGCCCCCGGGGCACATTTCGGAGCAGACGGCGCCCGCCATCTTCCCGGCCCGCGCATTGGCACATTGGATGTGCAGAGATACGGCGGATTTACACGGCGGAGAAATACGGCGGTGGGCTGCTGATCTTGGTGACGTCCTGGAGCGGTCTTTCCCTCTGCAACCCCCTGCTGGCGCTCGAGCGGACCGGACCTCGGCGAGCTCCCCTTGTCATCACCGGCGAGGAACAAGGAGAGGCGGTGCACGGGGCCCTGGCGGTGTGGGGTGCCCGATACTCTGCTTAAGTGGCGTACTGTTGGCGAGGGCTACCCCCACAGCGTTGGCCCCGGACTAAGGGTCTGGAGCGGAAGGATCACCCTGTATCGGCCACAAGGTACTGTTGCCCGGTGGGCCCCGGTCTGCCTGATTTGCTGTGGGGGGAGTGCTGGGGCCCGCTGTTGCAGGGGTCGAGTGATCCGAACTTTGGGCCCCTGAGTACCCGGGGTGTGGGCTGACCCTCGGGGCTCCACGCCTGTGTTCCTCCCCTTCCCTCCTGGCCTTGCTCTCACGTGCTATTTCGAGTGGGGGCCCCAAGCTACAGCGGCGATCGGCGGCCTGCAGCAACCTCTCCTGGCCAAGGCGGACGATGACGCGCACGAATAGGGGCGCCAGGGCCGACCCAGCGAGGGCCCCTAAGGATAAGGCCCCGCCCCGGTCCGACTCGGCAACCAGTGCCGTAGAGCGGAGGGCGGGTCAGGCAGAGCCAGGTCACTTCCGCCTGCAGCGAGCGGTTCGCGCTCTAGTTGCTGCATGCTAAGGAGTATATAGGCAGCGAGGAGCAGGCGGCGCATCGCGGTAGGGAGGACAGTGGCAGTGTCTCCCCGACCCGCTGACGCCTCAGGTGATGAACAACCACTGTGCTTGCCTGTGAATTGTTGTGAAAGTAAAACGCTGATGCAATAGTACTTATTTTTGGATTTTAAAAGTATAACGCTGATTTAATAAGTATAACGCTGATTTAATAGCACCTATTGGATTTTAAAACTGAAACGCTGATGTTATAGCGCCTATCAGATTTTATAATTGACACACTGAATTAATAGCGCCGATTTTGCTGTGAAGGCGATAATTACATTACTCACCATCTAAAGCAACCTGTGCTCAATCACTCGTCCTGCCCGCCCCGGTCCGACTCGGCAACCAGTGCCGTAGAGCGGAGGGCGGGTCAGGCAGAGCCAGGTCACTTCCGCCTGCAGCGAGCGGTTCGCGCTCTAGTTGCTGCATGCTAAGGAGTATATAGGCAGCGAGGAGCAGGCGGCGCATCGCGGTAGGGAGGACAGTGGCAGTGTCTCCCCGACCCGCTGACGCCTCAGGTGATGAACAACCACTGTGCTTGCCTGTGAATTGTTGTGAAAGTAAAACGCTGATGCAATAGTACTTATTTTTGGATTTTAAAAGTATAACGCTGATTTAATAAGTATAACGCTGATTTAATAGCACCTATTGGATTTTAAAACTGAAACGCTGATGTTATAGCGCCTATCAGATTTTATAATTGACACACTGAATTAATAGCGCCGATTTTGCTGTGAAGGCGATAATTACATTACTCACCATCTAAAGCAACCTGTGCTCAATCACTCGTCCTGCCCGCCCCGGTCCGACTCGGCAACCAGTGCCGTAGAGCGGAGGGCGGGTCAGGCAGAGCCAGGTCACTTCCGCCTGCAGCGAGCGGTTCGCGCTCTAGTTGCTGCATGCTAAGGAGTATATAGGCAGCGAGGAGCAGGCGGCGCATCGCGGTAGGGAGGACAGTGGCAGTGTCTCCCCGACCCGCTGACGCCTCAGGTGATGAACAACCACTGTGCTTGCCTGTGAATTGTTGTGAAAGTAAAACGCTGATGCAATAGTACTTATTTTTGGATTTTAAAAGTATAACGCTGATTTAATAAGTATAACGCTGATTTAATAGCACCTATTGGATTTTAAAACTGAAACGCTGATGCTATAGCGCCTATCAGATTTTATAATTGACACACTGAATTAATAGCGCCGATTTTGCTGTGAAGGCGATAATTACATTACTCACCATCTAAAGCAACCTGTGCTCAATCACTCGTCCTGCCCGCCCCGGTCCGACTCGGCAACCAGTGCCGTAGAGCGGAGGGCGGGTCAGGCAGAGCCAGGTCACTTCCGCCTGCAGCGAGCGGTTCGCGCTCTAGTTGCTGCATGCTAAGGAGTATATAGCCCCCTCGTCACAGTGAACGCGCAGCGGTCGCGCGCAGCGAAGCGCCTGAGACGCGCCAGAGAGAAGCCCGTCTGCGCCCGTCCGCGACAGGACGGGACTAGGGGCCTCCTACTCTACCCTGTTAACCAGTATCGCCATGGCCTCTACTAAGAATGCATGTATCAGGTACACCCCACAGTCCCAATTATCCCTCCAACCTAAGGGACAATTGAGGTGTGCCTGCGATAACTGGCCATTTCCCGAGGGCCCGTTTTCTTGCTCAATATGCAGATTCCAAGCCACCCCTAACTCCATCATAACTGGCTCCGCTAGGGCTAGCGACACCATCACTAAAGCTAAAGGCTGGAAAAGCTTCCTTTTAAATGTCCGATCCCTTCCCCGACATCATGTCGAGATTTGGGACACTATCCAAAGCCACAAGCCCGAAATATGTTTCCTCACGGAAACCTGGCTGAAGCCCCACACGGTCCCATCCATAACTTTGGGGATTCCTCAAGGTTACAAAATCTTAAGACAGGACCGTCCAATAAAAACTGGTGGAGGGACCGCCATCATTTTTAAAGAAAATCTCCATATCTCGGTCCGGGAACAAATTATTCTGCCCACTATGGAAATAATGATTTTCAAAATCAATATCAGAGCTAAGGAACACTGGAAAGGTGCCTTGGTATACCGACCTCCGGGCTCTAATGCTGGTTTCTCACTTGCTTTGACCGAAATACTAGCCCCACACCTAAGAGCAAAGGAAAATTTTATCTTACTCGGTGATTTTAATTTTCATGTAGACGTAGCAGAAGACCCCGACACTAAACTCCTCCTAGCTGACCTTGCTCTCCTAGGTCTTCATTTAAGAAACTGTGGCCCCACCCATAGAAAGGGCCATACATTGGATTTAATATTCACCAATCACCCTTTAATACACTGCCACCCACCCAAAGCCATCAGTTGGTCAGACCATAGCTTGCTGGAATTCTCCTTCCTACTACTTGATAAACCCTCGGACCCCTCCACTAATCTGAGAATCACTAAAAGGCCATGGCATAAAATCACTCTGGACTCCTTTAAACAATTCTGGAAAGAGCCAACAATCTCTGACTCTGACAATATTGAAGTGGCTCTATCCAAACTAAATAACACCCTTCTGGATATCACAAATTCGCTAGCCCCACAAAAGACTGTCAAAAAACCTTTGACCACCAAAAAAGAACCATGGTATTCCGAATTGTTAAAAATGGAGAAGCAAAAATGTAGGAAGCTGGAAAAACAATGGAGGAAAAATCACTCGCTTGCCAGCAAGGAACTTTATCAGCAGGCTATATCCTCCTACTATAAAAACATTAAAAAGGCAAGGAAAAACTGCCTGCTGTCTCAGCTTGATGGAGCTGCCAATTCAACAAAGGAATTGTACAAAATTCTCAGGACCTTTGCCAACCCGCTGGCCTGTGAAATCTCTGACACTTTCTCACAAGAGTTGTGCAATAATATCTCCACATTCTTTGAGGACAAAATCAACACCATCTATAACAAAATTCTAGTCAAACACCCATACAATCTGGAAGCCCCAAGCACCTTGTGCAAAGAAACCCTCACTGAGACCCTTGAAGCCTTTCCAGAAGTCACAGAAAGTGATATACTTACTCTTCTGAGTAATGTGAAATCTGGCTCCCCTCGCGATCTTCTTCCTGCCAGGTTAACTAATAACCTGGGCAGTTTACTATGCCCTATCATCATGAAGATCCTCAATCTTTCTTTCAAAGAGGGTAAACTCCTGCAACAGTGGAAAGAGGCAGTTGTGAATCCGATACGTAAAAACACCACTTCCCCCTGGACGGAACTCTCCAACCTCCGCCCTATTTCTCTTTTGCCCCTCCTGACTAAGTTGGCTGAGAAATTTGCTAACACTCAGATCTCCAGTTTCATAGAAGCGACAGGGGGCCTGGACCAATCTCAATCTGGGTTCAGGCCCAACTACAGCACCGAATCTGCTCTCCTCTCCGTGACCGACAACATCAAGATGTCACAGGATAGAGGAGGCTCGATGATTTTGGTGCTGTTAGACCTGTCAGCTGCTTTTGATACTGTATCGCATAAAATCCTGCTGAACCGACTACAAGGAGTGGGCATTAGAGGCCAGGCGCTTGCATGGCTGGAGAGTTTCCTATCTGGGCGTGCACAATCTGTCAGCTTGGGCCCCTATCATTCCATCACTAGGGAGATCACTAAAGGGGTGCCACAGGGCTCATTCCTAAGCCCCACACTATTCAATGTGTATGTGGCCCCCCTTGCTGAGATTGTGAGGAAGTACGGATTCACACCAGTGTCGTATGCTGACGACACCCAACTCCTCTACCCTTTCCATGCCCTTAACGCTACTGTTAGGGAAAATTTTGCGGAAGGTATGAGGGCCATCTCTAACTGGATGGCTTCCAACTACCTCCAGTGTAATGTCAGGAAGACAGAAGTGATGTTTTTTGGTAAAGCTAACATGCTCTGGTCTCCCGACTGGTGGCCCCAAGACCTGGGACCAGTACCTTCCCCAAAATCCACTATAAAAAACCTAGGAGTGAAACTGGATCAAAATCTAACCCTAAAAGATCACGCGAACGTGATTGCTGGAGCCTGCTTCCATACCATTGGCTTACTTAGACGTATCTTCCCTCTTTTACCTGATATCTACAGGAAGACATTGGTACAGACCCTTGTAATAAGTCGCCTTGACTACTGCAATGGGCTCCTGATACAAGCCAATGAAGATGCCATCAATCGTCTACAGGTGGTCCAGAACACGGCGGCCAGATTGATTCTGAATGCGCCCACTAGAACACCTTCTGGACACCTGTTGAGAGAACTTCACTGGCTCCCTGTACGCCAACGGGTCAAATTCAAGATCTGCTGCACCGTCCACAAATGTCTATTTGGAAACGGCCCCAGCTACTTAGCCCAACTATTTCAGCCTTACAGACCGGAACGTGATCTACGGTCAAGCAATCAACTCCTGCTCAATTCTCCTTTTATTAAAAAGACCAGACAAGGTGGCCGTGCCCTCTCCTCAGTAGGGCCAACTCTGTGGAATAACTTGCCCCTCAGCCTCAGACAGATCTCCAACCACCTTACATTTAGGAAAATGCTAAAAACCAATCTGTTTACTGAAATATAAGCCTTAGCATCCCCTCATTTGCATCCTCAGATCATTTGTAAAGTGGTCACTCGTCACCTGTGCTTGCGGCCAAAGCGCGGAGATAACCCATTTGGTTCGATTCTGGCGCTATAGAAGCATTTAAATAAATAAAATAAATAAATAACCCTGTGACAGCCATGTGGGGCAAGGTGGGGGCACCGGCGGCCGGAGAGGGCCCATCCAGAGGGGCGACGGACTCCACGCCAGTCACGCAGGCGTTCATGGCCGCCTTTATGTCTGACCTCAAGGCAGAGATCGGCTCCCTGAGAACTGAGGTACATTCATGCGTTACCGAGCTCAAGCGAGAGGTCACGGAGCTGGGAGACCGCGTGGATAGCTTGGAGAGGACCATGGACACGCGCACGGAGTACCAGGAACATCTGTGGCAGCGCTTGACGGCCCTTGAGGAACAAAACATTGAGCTCCAGATCAAGCAGGAAGACTTGGAGAACCGGGCCGGCCCAACAACCTCCGTATTCGCGGCGTGCCGCTCGGCGAAGAAGGGAAGGGCGTGATGGACTACGTGGTGCAGCTCCTCCACGAAGTGTGGGGTGATGAGGACGTCTCGCCCCCCACTCTTGACCGGGCACATCGGGTGGCGGCCCCTGCGGGGAGGTCGGGCCTTCTACCGGACATTCTCACAAGGGTGCATTTCTTTGTAGAGAAGGAGGAGATCTGGAAGTGCGCGAGGGACAAGCCTGACCTACAATACAAGGGCCATAAGATCCAAATTTTCCAGGACTTGGCGCCCAATACCCTGAAGCGGAGACGTGCTTTCCGCCCGGTGACTGAGAAGTTGCGGAGCATGAACATCCCATACCAGTGGGGCCATCCCTTCGCGCTTATCTTCCAGTGGGAGGGTAGGCGCAAAGCTTTGCGATCATACAACGAGGCGGCGCGGCTCCTCAATATCACGTGCTCCCCCCCGGAGAGTCCTTCTAGACATCCATCCCGTAAGAGAACGCCGACTGGACCGGACTGGACCACGGTGCCGCGGAGGCGGCACGCACCACCTGTTGACGCACCCACACACAGCCAAGCGCGGCAGGACGTTATAGCCCACATTAGAGCCCTGGAGGAAGCAGAGACCGACCCTGAGGAGCGCTCTCCTAGGGAGCGTCCTCCTACACCGTGAAGATGGCATCACACTTGCTGCACTCCTCTTGAGGTACTGTTCCCACAAACTCCTTGAGCAAACAAGGGGTTGAATGACGAGGGGGGGGGTCGGATGGGCTCCTGATCCCTCTGTGCTGGGCCTGGGTGGGTGGGCGCTCCATACCTCCTAGTGCTTTCTGCCAGCCATGTCCCTCTGGAACTGCCCCCTGGGGAGTGATATCCCGAAGGACATTCGAACCCGAGGGTGTAGGATGCCCTATTCTGGGGACAGCGAACTCTGGCCCTGTTGGCCGCACTTTTACAGTTCATGCCTCCAGCCTCACCGGCTGATGAATGTTTGGTTTTTGTACTTGTCTATTTCTCTCTTCCTCTTTTTCTCTTTTCTTCCTTCTCTTACCTTCTGTGCGGGATCTGGGAGGGTGGGTGGAGTGGCGGATGGGGTCGGGAAGGGAGGGACCCTTGTCTGGGGTGTATGGATGGTGTGTGATTTGATGAGGATGGCTCTGATTGCGTATCCTAGAGTTCCCTGCCCTGGCAAGTAATGTGAATAGACCCCTAAAGATCTTGTCTCTCAACGTTAAGGGCCTTAACTCGCCCAATAAGCGCAAGCAGATATGGCATTACTTGATGCGGCATGACCCAGATATCGTTTTCATGCAAGAGACCCACCTTCTTCAGGCTGATACTGGGCGCATGGCACATCCTAGATACCCTCTCCAATACTGGGCGGCGGCGGACACGAAAACGGCAGGGGTGGCGATTTTGTGCAAAGCTGGCATCAGGCGAGGGAACGATAGGCTCTTCCGAAGTGGTGATGGCCGTTTCCTCAAGGTGACTGTTGAGGTGGGACTTCGCCGTCTAACACTGTGCAATGTGTATGCCCCTAATCTGGCGCAGGATCGTTTCCTCCGAGACCTCTTGCGCGAACAGGTACTTCAGGGTGGGCCCTCTATTGTCCTCGGGGGGAGATTTTAATTTGGTGTGGTGTCCGAGGATTGACCTGAGTGAGGGCTCCTTTCACGGGGCGGGGGCGATGTCTCTGGCGTTTCGCAAACAGATCGGCGACCTAGGCTTATTTGACGCATGGCGATACTTCTCCCCGGATAAGAGAGAGTACTCTTTTTACTCGAGTGCCCACCGCTCTTACTCTCGCATTGATCATGTCTTCCTGTCCCATGACCTACTTCAAGATGTGGTGGATGCTGGGATGTCGGACATATCCATCTCGGACCATGCACATGTGGAGCTGCTTCTCCGGGACCCGCGGGACGGTCCCCCCCGAGAACGGAAATGGCATTTACCACCGCACCTCCTTAGAGATGCAGCGTCTGTTGAGGACATTCGCACCGCCATTACCTCCTATTTTGAGTTCAATGACCTGCCAGAGATGCCTTTTCCGGTGGTCTGGGACGCCTTTAAGGCCACGATACGGGGTCACATTACGTCCCTTGCGATCGCGAGGGCACGAGAGAGGAGGGTGGTAGAAGACGGCTTGGTGAGGGACCTGAGGGTGGCGGAGACGCAGGATCAGGAGGGATCCACCTTGAGGACACGGCGACGCCTGGCAAATCTTCGGGGCCAGCTGCGACTGCTGCATGCGAACAGAGCTGAGGGCTCTCTTTTGGCTCTGAAGCAATTGCACTTTGATGGAGGGGACAAGGTGGGGAAACTCTTGGCGAGACAGCTGAGGGTCAAAGCGGCCAGATCACATATAGCGAACGTGGTGCTCCCTGATGGGTCTCGAGCGACGGCGGCAAGGGACAAGATGGGAGCGTTCCGGGACTATTACGCCTCACTCTACACGGCGGACCCACCGGCCCCCGCCCTGTCGGAAGCAGTTTTGGAGCAATATAGCGGGACGCAGCTGCACCCCCTTACGGCTGCACATTTGGAGGAGTCGATAACGCTGGATGAGGTAACCTTGGCTATTAAAGAACTAAATCTGGGGAAGACACCAGGCCCCGATGGCTTGCCGCTCTCCTTCTATCACCTATTCCAATCTCAGCTGAGTCCATACCTCCTTCGGCTCTTCGCCTCTTTCGATGATGGTCGGGGCCCTTCCCCGGACATGGGGATGGCGGAAATAGCCTTGATTCCGAAGCCTGGGAAGGACCCCGCGCTCTGCTCGTCGTATCGCCCGATTGCGCTGCTCAATACCGACTTTAAAATATACACCAAGGTGCTGGCTAAGCGATTAGACCCCCACATGCCTGACCTCGTTGACCCGGACCAAGTGGGCTTCATTCGTGGCCGCCAAGGGGCCGATAATGTGCGGAAAGTTGCACATTTGGTGGGGAAGGCACACCATTGGCGTATCCCGGCGTGCCTCCTCTCGTTGGACGCTGAGAAAGCGTTCGACCACGTGGACTGGTCATTTCTCCAAGCGGTCCTTTGTAAGGTGGGGCTCGGTCCGAAGATGGTTGCCAGGATCATGGCGCCATATGCTGCGCCACAGGCTAGGATCCGCGTGAATGGGAGGTTGACAGATACGATCGCCATCGGGAGAGGGACTAGGCAGGGCTGCCCTCTCTCGCCCCTATTGTTCGCCTTGGCGATCGAGCCTCTGGCGGATTTGATCAGGCGAGACCCGGGCATCCACGGCATAACGATGGGTGGACAAGCCCATAAAGTGGCGCTTTACGCAGACGACCTCATCCTTACCCTTACGGAGCCCCGACAGTTCTTACCGGCGCTCCATGCAGCGCTCTGCTCCTTCGAGGGCGCCTCCGGCCTGAAAATCAACCACGATAAATCGTGGGTACTTAACCTTACGATCCCTCCGGCCGATGTCCCCTCACTGGAACAGTTATGCCCCTATCGCTGGACTGATCGCCATATTAGATACCTCGGCCTATCCCTGACCCCCTCCCTGGAGGATTGGTCTGCACTCAACTGGGCGGACTTCCGCAAATCCATCCTTGAGGACCTGAGACGCTGGAAACCACTTATCCCCTTGTGGCTGGGAAGGCTAAACGCAATCAAAATGTCTATCCTGCCTAAACTCCTTTACCTGTTTCAGTGCCTTCCTACACCTATCCCCTTGCCAAACATCCGAGCCCTGCAAAAAGACTGCACTAACTTCATATGGGGGGGTAAGAGGCCCCGCTTCTCTCAGGCACTTCTTATGGCCCCGCGTGATCGCGGAGGGCTTGCATGCCCTAACCTGGTGGATTATTACTGGGCTGCTCACCTGCGCTTTGTGGTTGAATGGGGCACCAGGCGGAGCGAGAAGGGGTGGCTCCATATGGACAGGGCGGTCACGGGCCGCACCATCTGGAACCTGCCTTGGATTCATAAAGCGGGGCGGTCCCCTAGTGCATATTTGGCGGTGCCCACAAAGACAGTCCTGAATGTGTGGGACAAGATAGCGGTACGGGGAGGTCTCACGACCTTCCCCTCCCCGCACACCCCTATTGCAGACAACCCGTGGTTTCCACCGGCTAGCCGCACTAGTGCCTTTTGCAAATGGACGCAAGGCGACTGCAGAGTCCTTACAGATCTCTTTGATGGGGGCACCCTTAAGACTTTTGCCCACTGTAAAGAGGAATTCCGTCTTCCGCTTGAAGCTGAGTTGCAATTTCTCCAATTGCGCCATTGGGCCTTGTCGGACGCGGTATACCCAGGGGCCACCCGGGCCTTTACCCCGTTTGAGCGTCTGGCCCGCTCCTGCACTGACACGAAGGGCCTAATCTCTCAGATATATCGAATTTTGCAACACCCCCAAGCTCCCCCCTTGCAGCCGTACCAGCAAAAATGGCACGCGACGCTGGGTGCGGATATCACGCCGACGCAATGGGCTCACCTCTGGGGAGACATCCCCAAAGTATACCGCAGCATACCGCAGCAAGAAAACGCGTACAAAGTAATGACACAATGGTATTACACACCACAGCGCTTACACAGAATGTTCTCCTCTTCCTCTCCCGGTTGCTGGAGGTGCCATCATGTGCCTGGGGACTTTCTACACATCTGGTGGACCTGCCCCCAGATCGCTATCTTTTGGAAGGAGGTTCTGAGCCACATAAGGGGGGTTCTGGGGTTCCCTTTGCCTGATGCCGCTAGTACAGTATTGCTGGGAATCAAACCTGCCAATTTGCTTGCTCTGACCCGTAGTGAATGGAATATATCATTGCAAATGCTGGGTGCTGCCAGACAACTTATTGCCCTGTACTGGAAGAAGGCGGAGGCTCCCCCTCTTGCTGCATGGTTTGGGAAACTGGCAGGTCATCACTATGGAAATGCTTTCAGCGAGACTACAGTCTCGCACTACACGCTTTGAGAAAGTTTGGCAGCCCCTGGTGACTTATCTGTGCAAAAGTGAACATGCGAGAAACATGCCTCCTAAGCTGCGGGCACTGCGCTTAGTGGATGATGCTGTGATCCCCTTTGCCCCCCGTAGTACCCTGAGATAATGGCCCGCGAACCCGGCATGGAGCTGCAGAAGGGTGACTCGACGACTGCTCCTCTCCGGGTCCTCTCACTCCCCCTTTCCTGACTTCTTCTTTCCTACCTTTCTCTCTGCTCTCCCTTGACACTGTCTCTATTCTTTTGTTGCCTTCCTCTAGGCCCCTGGTTGTGTGTTGGACCGCTATGGTCCGATGTTTGTTTACGTTTGGCCCACTAGTTGCTGCCCGATCTTCAGGGCTGGACCTTATGCGTGGTGACAATTGGGCGTGATGGACTGCACATAATGCTCTTTTCATATGGCCGGCCCGATTGGGTTGTAGGCAGAACACTGAATATGAGACTGAAGGAATTGCAGATCATGTACGCACGGAACGCTATTGCACATCACGTTATGTATCGCGGCCGGCCCCTTGGGGGTTGTAGGCTTATCGCTGTGTAAGTGTCACCTTTTTCTTTGCGTATCCCCATCTGGGGGTTTAATAAAACAGATGTTGAAAATAAATAACACCAAGGAACCTGAGACAACTCAAAGGATTTCACTACCTCTACAGTGGTAGGAATTTCTATATCAATTAATGCAGCTGAACTACACAAACCACTTTGGGCTTAATAGTAGGTATGGAATGCACCATATAAATACTGACACAAAACAATCAGTTGTTCCATTGAGTGGATATTCCATTAGATTATTTATAGTATATTGCTTATTATTGTCTGCGCTGGGAACACAAACAGACTTTTTTCCAAATCAATTATTGGTTCATTAAACATAGTGTGAACTTCATGTGCAGGTTCAAGTCTCACTAAGGCATGTTTCATCGTTTCATTTTCTGTTTTAAAATGTTCTCTGATCTTGGTTTAATGAGAAGCGTACACATGGTGCCCAGTAAGTTTACCTTTATTCTGTCGATGTTGGCCTCCATTTTCAGCTGCTCCACCAGTTTCCTGGCTTGTGCTATGCTTGCTGTGTTATTGCTGGCCATCGGAGGGCTGGTGATATTTTCTAGATGAACTATAAAATAAAAATACAATTCCAACAGTTAACAAGTGTTTTGTTAAATTTCTTTGTGCTGTAGGTTAACTTTTTCTTACTTGCTGCGCACATGTAAGAAACCAGTTACTTACCTGTAGTAATGGTCCTGTAGTTTGACCCTCTTGCAGATTCACAATCTGTGCATTATTCTGCCACTTAGTGGTTGGGTCCTGACCTATTTATATTTTGACAAACCTTTTTGCTTGTGCATCAACCTAGGGTGAGTCCGAATGAGTTACTATGACGTTGACCATAAGCCCAAACTATCCCAATACATGACTTCAATTTGTTTTGTACTTTGTTACAACACTAACTCTCCTCCTTTAACAAGGAGGTGGGAGGGTCACATGTGAATCTAGAAGATATTCAAGCTGCAAAACAATTGTTACATGTTGGTAACTGGTTTCCTTCGCAGCTTGCATATTTTCTAGATTCACATGCTATACATTGCATACTTAGCAGTATTTCCCCCCTCGTGTAAGATGGTTGACGGAGGAGTGCCATCAAAATGTTGGCACAGGCATTAGGGGTGCAGTACTGGCTGGCCCACTAAGTACTCCCTTTGTGTTTGCATTTATACACAACTAGCAGCCCGTCCCGACGTTGTCCGGGTATGAAATAGAATGTGTGTAATGTGTGTATTTGGCAAGGGCGATTTATTTTAAAATCTCGCTGTAGACAACATTTTTTGTTTCATTAGAATAGGGACGGAGAAGGCCCAGCTGCAGCCCTGGTTGATGTTAGCAGGCGCGTGTAATTGGTGTAGTGATCCGCCGCCTGAGCCCGGCTACAGCCCTGGTTGATGTTAGCAGGTGCGTGTAATGTCGTTGAATGAGAGAGTTATCAGCCGCGGGTAAATCCGTTTAATGAGAGAGTTGAGTGACAGCGAGTAGGAGAGGCTGCAGTAATTGTCCCTGCAGACACGCTCATTTGCGTGTTCCCCCGCTTGAGGCCCAGATGCAGGCCTGTTTGATGTTAGCAGGCGCGTGTTTCCCCGCTTGAGGCCCAGCTACAGGCCTGGTTGATGTTATCAGGCGTGTGTAATTAGTGTACTGATCCGGCGCCTGAGCCCGGCTAGAGCCCTGGTTGATGGTAGCAGGCGCGTGTAATTTCGTTGAATGAGAGAGTTCAGTAACAGCGCACAGGAGAGGCTGCAGTAACGTTACTTACCAGGCCTCCAGGTGAACGCGTTTGTCACGCCCCAGCACACGGCCACAGCAGATGATCTTCTGATTAATGTACGACCCACATGGCATGAAGGGCGGAACATAGCACACGCCCTAGCGTGCCCCTTGATGCGGCGCAATTGCGTTCACATGGCATGAAGGCCAGACACCCCCCCCCCCAGCGTTTCTCACGCCCCCAGCGTGTCACGCCCCCAGGTTGCCCCTTGATGCTGCGCAGCTACGTAATTATCGCTTGTATGTACGACTCACATGGCATGAAGGGCGGACACACGCCCCCAGCATTTGTCACGCCCCCAGTGTTTGTCACGCCCCCAGAACACGCCCACAGCCCACGATGTGATGGCCGTACCACACGCCCCCAGCGTTAGTCACGCCGTCAGCTCACGCCCACAGCACAATGCAGACACGCCCACAAGGGACTACTTTGCTGGCACGGTTCTTTTACCTTTTAAATGTATAGAGGAGTTGGCCTAACGGCTAAGGCGCTCAACCTCGGACCTGGAGATCTGGGTTCGAGTCTTGGTAACAACGGCAAACATCCTGTGATTAAGGGCAAATCACTTAATCTCCCCGTGCCTAACAAAAATGAATGTGTGTCCTCATGTAACGTAACTGGTGCTATGTAAAGCGCTCTGATTCCTGATTCAGTTTGGGTGAAGTTTGCACTATATAAAACTCTGTAAAAATAAATATATATATGGTGGCCGTCTGCATAGCCTATGTCCTTCTGCTGCAACTGCCCTTTCCAGGGCTGTATTGGGTCTTGTGTTTGGTGCTGTGGTTACTGAGATTACCCGCCTCAAAGGTTTGGGCTCTCTCTTTATAATATTAGTATGGATACTATTTTGTGAAAGCATGAGTGGATGACCATGCTGCTGCCATACATATGCCATTTAGAGATTAATTAGCCATGGAATCCAGAGTTGCTCCTTTCTTCTGTAGAATGCACTTTTGGCTTAACTTCTATTGTCTTATTTGCCAATTAGTACCATGTCTGAAAGATTAGCGCTATTCATATGGCAATAGTCGTATCCCTCAGATGCTGCAGCCACTCCAAACACCTGGGGGGCTTATGACACAAAGAACGGTATTCTTGTTCTGATGTCTTTTGTCTCTTGCATGTAAAACATGATGGACCAACTCACATCTAGCCTTTTGAGTGACCGTTCAGCTGCATTCGTTGATTTTGAAAGAAGGGTGGTAATTGTAGAGTTTGAGCTACATTGATATATGAATGTACTTTAAGTGCAAAGTTTGGATGGATCTTTCTATATTCTCATGGACAGAGCCTGCATTGGTCTAAATCATTTAATAGCTAATAAAAATTCTGTTTTAAGTTAAGATGTTTAAGAGAAGCCTTATGCGTTGATTCAACCGTGCATTCAGTAGTCGTTGTTATGGATTTGCATGTAGAGGGTATTTATTTTTGTTTACTCCGTCAAGGAAATGTTTGATTACTGGTATTGACCAAGTATCTGTATGCCGATTTCAATTGGTGTAAGCTGCAATAAATGTGCCATTAGTGAGACCTAGCGGATTTTACATGATCAACCATTTGAAATATCTGACTAACACAATTTAACAACTTAACTGATCTTGAAATGTGTTCCAAGAACACCAACTAAGGTATTTTATCTCTTTAAGTGTACAATGCTTTCTTGAGAGGGATCTCATGCCTCTTAATATAGTTCATACACTTCTCTGGAAGATTAAGGCGATTGAATCATAATATTCTCGCAGCCATGCTACGAGCTATAGTTTTTCTGGATTTGCATGCATGCTTTTTCCTTTTGAATTGTCAGTACATTCTTTTGAGTTGCTTCTTGGAGAACAATAATATTGCATTGTGCCATTTGAAAACTATAACTTATGTAGCCATCTCTGTACTACTAGTAAGAGAAACAAGCTGGATAATTTGTATGTCTCGAATAACATTTGGATAAGAGGATTTAAAGTAAAAGGATGTGCAGATGGTTTGCACAGCTTATCAAAGTGCATTCCCCTGTGACACGGGTTGGAAGTGCCTGGTTATGACGATTTGCCATTTTTTGTTTTATCTGTTTGCTAAATCTATGTTTTGTTTCACTCCTGTCTTGAATATGTTATATACTACAGATTGTTTCAGCTCTCCTTTGTGGCAAGTACCTATCTGCATAAGTAGTCAACTTTGAATTTTATCTACACTCAGTATGCGATTTGCCTCAAAGGAAATGCTTCTGATGTTGTCTCACCTCCAAAGGTCCTGTAAACTTCAATAGGAGATATGATATTGTAGCCCGTTTCTTGAGATAAAATATCAAATTTGTGTTGTCAGTCAGTACTTGCACTTTCTTGTCATTTTTAGTTTCATTTTTTTTCAAACTCATTTTTATTATCATTTTAGTTAGCAATCGACTCATGTAATATTACATGCAATAAAGTTTAAATCGTTGATCAACAGTGCACTATCCCAATGTGTTCAGTTTACAATTCCCAGTGATTTTCATATTGCAATCCTTAACAATCTAGCTGATATTACAACCCTAGGAGTTGAATTCCGTGGGTGCTGCTGTTTGGGTGCAGTGATCTAGGACATTTGATGGGGTTATGCGCTGTTTGCTATCTACTACTGCATGCAGTCTGTTATGAGAAAAGGAGCTGCTAGAAAAAAATACCCAGATTGTGCAACTCAAAGAAAAAAAAGGAACCGTGAACTAGGTAACTGTGCAGGGTGGTGTGTCAGCGCTGGATTACATCAGGAGTATAGGAAGGGGGAATATCCAGGGGTGGCCCGGCTGGTAGGAGAACCTTTTGTACCTTGTGGGTATTCAGTGACCCACCAACCCGCTTTTGAGCCAGTCGTTCACGGATTTATTCAAATCAAAGGGGGTTATGTGACGGCAGGGGCGGGGGTTTCTGAGTTATTCATCTGCCCCACAAATCAGAGTGTCTGGCTATGTTCACGGTCTGGGTGAGAACTGGCTTCATCTTTCCCTGTTACAGTTTGATATCTCTCGGTGCTCTCAATTCTACAGGACCTTCCTCTAGGGGTCTGCCATGGGCTGTCGCCACAACTCCCGTGTGTCTTCTCTGGCCAAGACTCTCCCCTCTGCCCCGCCCAGTGCCTCACATCCTGTTTCCAGTTCCCTATCATTGGGCCCGTGTCGATTTCCATGTCAATGATATCCTCCTTTTAGCCAGGAACAAGGCTAGATCTACGAACCTTGTGTCAATTTTCCGCTTGGGTAGCCGCTGCAAAAATCGCAGTATACAGGTTTTAATCGTGGGTTTGAGTGTGCGCCCCACTGCTGCTCCTGTCATCCCCACGACATCATCCCAGAATCTATTTGGTATGGACAGTCCCAAGTCATGTGGATAAAGTCTGCGTCACTGTGGTTACACCTCTGGCAGTAGCATATTTCACCACCATAGGCAACCCAGATTCTATGGGGTGTCATATATGTCATATGGGTGTAGATGAACTGTATGAATTTCACCCTAGTATTGGGGAAGACCTTTTTCGGGTATGTTAAGAGTCTGTTCCATTCTGAGTCTGGAAGTTCCCTGTTCAACGCAGCCTCCCATTTGCTACACAATTTTTGGAGAGGGGTACGGGACATCTCGGACAGCGAGGTGTAAAACATTTTACCTGGTGCCGCGCCATACCCAGGGTGAGCATGGACTGTAATACCACGTATGTCTCAGGCTCCTCCCACCCTTTAACCCACAACACCTTGAATGTACGTGTCAAGGCTTCGTATTGCAGGAACTGTCCTGATTAAAGTCCACTGCTTTCTACCAGGTCTTCCAGGGGGACCAGAATGGACTGTTCATAACAGTCCCCCACCATCGCTAGTCCCACCTCAGTTCAAGGCAAAAAATGTTCAGGGGTAAATTTCTTCCTGGGGTTGCGTGTGGCAAGCCAGTTAAGGGTAGGGCTAGAGGCCAGGAAATATAGGGGAATCTCTTTCAGTTTAGCCACGCAACATTTCCAGCACTGCAAAGCCATGGTCTGTAATAGGGATTGGTGAAAGATCACCACTGCCGAGTCAAGGATTTTGGCCAACAAAAGGGTTGTGCAGTGTCCAGATTCCGTCAAATGCATACCTTCACTGTCCCTAGTGAAATCTAATTTTACTTTCACTAATGAGCTTAGCGCAGTTAGCGTACCTTTTCAAAATACCTTTGTAGGCAAGGTTTAGAGCACTTTTGTGGATTATATTCTTGTTTCTAATAATCTGAGCAATAAGGTCGTCAGCTTTATAACCCACCTTACACCACAGAGTGATCATCTACCCCAGAGCATAGCCCTACGCCAGGATGGGAGACGATCTCAAACATTAGGGCTCCTATTTCGTTTATGTCAATTCCACCAAGGAATGGGCTCCGTGTTAAGTGGAATACAATTAACCCCTGCTATTTCTATCCAGGCTAATAAAGGAAAGACAAAATTAATGTAGCGCATATTTAGATGAGAAGGCCCCAGCTGATTCTATAAAACTGGCTTTTGTAACAATCTTTGATGCATGCATCAAAGGACTGGCAAAGTCGGCTCCTAAGGGGTTGAACGTTAACCCACAATGGTTCAACTATTATTGCTCTGCTGTGCATAGGGAACTGAATCAGGCCCTTAAAAAAGTCCACAAATGTATCTCTTGAGTTACGGAAAGCTGGTAGGCCTATAAAAAGCATATCCCTGATACAAAAGTGGAGTTGAGGTCCAAGGCATGGGAGATCCTAGAAAAAGCAAGTGTGAAGGACTCGAGAATTTGATCAGCCCTTTTTAAACTCCAGTGATGCCTCTGACTTAGAAGCTTATATACCACCAAAGTAATGGATCACCCTTTTCTCTAAAACATATGACTGCACCTCGCATATCTATGGAATAGGCAGGGGGGAGGTAAGGCATCCGAGAAGTGGTAGTCTGGATGAGCGTTGCCCCCCTCTGTCATTTTCTAAGGGAGAAGTGTAAACTGAAATTAACCTCAGTGCACAAGGAAAGGCTCCGAACCTCGATGGGGTTTCCTTGGTCTTATTTAAAGACAATATTGAGTTGTGGGCCACATTACTTAGCAATGCTTTGGAAGCCACTGAGGTGATGGGTAAAACAGAGTCCCGGTCTTATTCAAATATTATCCGAATATTTAAGAAGGGATGCAGTAATGACCCTAGTTGTTCCAGGCTGATATCGCTTATTCATTCTCTGGCGAAAGTTCTTAGGCAAGTTCTGCTGGCCCAACTTGAAAAATGGGCTAGGGGAGACTAAGGTCTTTAGCGGCATCCATTAGGGCTTTAGAAAAAGCCTTTGAACTAAAGACCAATGCCTAAACTTGGCCCTTCTGTTGGGAAAGTACACTGTGGCCAGGGGAGGGTGTCT
Organism: Lissotriton helveticus; assembly: GCF_964261635.1. Lineage (NCBI taxonomy): Eukaryota > Metazoa > Chordata > Amphibia > Caudata > Salamandridae > Lissotriton > Lissotriton helveticus. Next base: position 188,880,696 of record NC_136070.1, on the reverse strand, counting down.
GTACCTGGGTTTCATGGACCTGTCCAGTGCTTTTGATTGTGTGGAACATGCTAAATTATGGGACATTATACACACGATGGGCATAGATCAGTCCATAATTTGGTTTATGAGAGAAATATATAGCAATGCCACAAAATATGTGAGGTATTGCCGCTTAAGGGAATGTACTGACCCATTTGTGCTGGGAAAGGGAGTACGAAAGGCTGTGTCCTCTTGCCGTTCCTCTTCACCTTCTATATTAACCATCTGGAGGGGGTGTTGGTTGAGCGGTGCAGGGATTTGCCTCAATTAGGTCATTGCCCAAACACAGCCATGCTTTACGCAGCTGATGCGTACTGTTGGGCCGAACACCGAACTCCCTACTGCTTCTACTGGATGCCTTTGCCCAGTTCATGGATGATCTGGACCTGAGGGTAAATACCACAAAGAACTTTGTGATAATGTGTAGTCGTAGTAGTAGACTACGACATCCTTTCTATATAAACAGAAACTGTTGATAGCACTGCTAGTTTTGTATATCCAGGGGCTATTTTCAATCGTAGGGGTTTGTGAGAGCATCAAATCAACATTAGGAAGGCCCAGATGGAAAAGGAAGGAAATCTCTTTGCTTTTTCAACAAAGTTAGACTCACGCTCCATTTATCAACTGAAGTGTATCTAGGTGGCTTCTTATGGTACGGGGATTGAGGGATGCCAAAACTGAAGGGTCTACAATCTGGGCAAAATAAATTCTTAAAGCGCTTGTTATTTCTCTCACCATCTGACACATTGTGCCATAAAGAGGTGAGTCTTTGGCAGGACCGACCTCTTGCTTTATGGCATTGGCCTAGACGACCGAGGAATTACATTTTACAATGGCCATCCTTTCAGACTGTCTAGGCTTACACCGAGCCGTAGAGGTTTCTTGGATCCCATATATCAAGCACATGACCACTAAAATCATGCGGCCTGAATTAACTGAGATCCCGAGCAGCCTGCGTTCCATCTCCAATAAGTCAGTTAGGGAGTTATGTATTGAAGCTCTCAGTAAAGTGAGATGGGGAAGAAGTATACATAGGCCCTTTGTAAGCAAATAGATGATGTTGTTCTCCCACCCTGGCTACTTCTTTGCATGTTAAATGTTGCCAGAATAACCATGTAACATTTTTTGTTGACGAGATTTAGATTCGGTTTGTTTTTATCGTTTACTTACCTTTTCAAAGGTTATTTATTGGTCTCCAGTGCTAGAGGACTGACCATGCACGGGTACAGCAAAGTAATGCACTTTACACACGCTATTCTCTTGCACCTTTCTCAGTGCTCAAAGGACACATTTTATTAAACCTCTTTTAAGAACAATGACTTTTTAAACTGTAATAGTGCCCTACATTTTTTCTAAGTCTATGGACGACGAAGAAGTTATTGATTGTGTGGTCGCATTTTTAAGCACTGTTTTATATATTAGGACAATAATTGTTTATGACTGTATTGCTGGTGATCAAGATTGCGCAACCAACTACTTGTAGGACACCCCCGCGCCGCACGGCCACCAGCTGCTGCGTGTGCCCCCTCCGCCCTCTGCCTCGCTGCCCAGCTGCTGCCACCCGACCACGCCCCCTCCCTCGAGCCTCGAGGTCCGTGGTAGCTCCTGTGCCCAGCTGTCTTTCTGTTAGGCTTAAGTTAGATCTGTATTGCTTTATTCTGTGTAATATTGTCTTTTTCCTTAAATTGTCAGCATTGTAGTTTCTGTCCCTCTGTTCCCTCCCCGCTCCCCGCTTCCCGCCACCGCCGCTAAGCCCCGCCCCTTTTGCCTTCTGTATCCCTCCCCGCTCCCGCCTCCCAGCTGCCCCGCCCACCCGCGCACTTGGCCATATATGGCGACCGTGCGACGCAGGTGAGTGTGACCTACTTGTAGGACACCCCCGCGCCGCACGGCCACCAGCTGCTGCGTGTGCCCCCTCCGCCCTCTGCCTCGCTGCCCAGCTGCTGCCACCCGACCACGCCCCCTCCCTCGAGCCTCGAGGTCCGTGGTAGCTCCTGTGCCCAGCTGTCTTTCTGTTAGGCTTAAGTTAGATCTGTATTGCTTTATTCTGTGTAATATTGTCTTTTTCCTTAAATTGTCAGCATTGTAGTTTCTGTCCCTCTGTTCCCTCCCCGCTCCCCGCTTCCCGCCACCGCCGCTAAGCCCCGCCCCTTTTGCCTTCTGTATCCCTCCCCGCTCCCGCCTCCCAGCTGCCCCGCCCACCCGCGCACTTGGCCATATATGGCGACCGTGCGACGCAGGTGAGTGTGACCTACTTGTAGGACACCCCCGCGCCGCACGGCCACCAGCTGCTGCGTGTGCCCCCTCCGCCCTCTGCCTTGCTGCCCAGCTGCTGCCACCCGACCACGCCCCCTCCCTCGAGCCTCGAGGTCCGTGGTAGCTCCTGTGCCCAGCTGTCTTTCTGTTAGGCTTAAGTTAGATCTGTATTGCTTTATTCTGTGTAATATTGTCTTTTTCCTTAAATTGTCAGCATTGTAGTTTCTGTCCCTCTGTTCCCTCCCCGCTCCCCGCTTCCCGCCACCGCCGCTAAGCCCCGCCCCTTTTGCCTTCTGTATCCCTCCCCGCTCCCGCCTCCCAGCTGCCCCGCCCACCCGCGCACTTCGCCATATATGGCGACCGTGCGAACGCGCAGCGTTGACGCGCAGCGGGCGCGCCGATTGTGCGCCGAAGGCGCGCCAAAGGTAAGCCCGTCTGCGCCCGTCCGCGACCGGATCGCGACCAGCGCCAGGACCCCTGGCCCCCACCGACGGAAGCCGACCCGACGAACCTACAGCGCCGTCGATCTCATCGCACTCAACACCGGCCGCATCCCAGGATGTCACCGAGCCGCCCCGAAGCACACCCACGGACCCTTCAGCTGCCACGCCTGCAAGTTCACCTGCATCCGGACCTTCCCTGCACCCGCCAAGCCGAACACCAGCAGCACCCACCTCAAGTGCATCCTGCTCAACACCCACTCCGTCCACAGACACGCCATCGAACTCTGGAACCTCCTAGACGCCACAGCCCCTGACGTTGCCTTCCTCACGGAGACCTGGATGAACGCCTCTTCAGCTCCCGACATCGCCATCGCTATCCTAGAGGGCTACAAGATCATCCGGAGGGACCGCAACGCCAACCAGATGGGAGGAGGCATCGCCATCATCCACAAGAACACCATCCGCCTCACGACCAGCACCGACAACACCCTGACCACCGCCGAACACCTACATTTCCAGATCCACACCAACCCGAACACCACCCTCAGAGGCACCCTGATCTACCGACCCCCTGGACCACGCACACAATTCAGCGAGGACATCGCCGACTTCGTCAGCCCGCATGCCCTCCCCTCCGCTGACTACATCCTCCTGGGGGACCTCAACTTCCACCTGGAGAACAACAACGACCGCAACACCAGCACCCTGCTCGACAACCTCGCCAATCTTGGACTCAAGCAGCTGGTGTCCACCCCCACCCACCTCGCCGGACACACACTCGACGCAGTCTTCTCTTCCAGCGCAGACATCGACTTCAGCCACGCCACAGAGCTTCAATGGACGGACCACAGCTGCGTCCACTTCACCTTCAAGAGAACGACGACCCACCACCACCAGCAACAGGCCGCCCGCAGAAGCTGGAACAAGATCACAGCAGACCAGCTCGCCACCTCCCTGAGCCAGCACCCTCCCGCCAGCTCAGCGAACCCCAGCCAGGCCGCCAACAACCTCACTAAGTGGATCAGCAACTGCGCGGACGAACTCGCACTCTGAGGACCCCGCCCAGCAGACCCGGCAGCAAGAAAGCACCGTGGTTCACCGTCGAACTCAAGAGCTCCAAGAAGAACTGCCGAACCCTCGAGAAAGTCTGGAGAAGGGAACCTACACCGGACAACAGGACCTCCTTCAAGCTTGCCACCCGGAAGCACCACCAGCTGATCCGCGCCGCCAAGAAAACAGCATTCAAGGATCGGTTGGACAACAACGCACACAACAGCAAGGAACTCTTCAACATCGTGAAAGAGCTCTCCAACCCCAGCGCAGGAAACAACGACATCACCCCATCGCAAGACCTCTGCAACTCCCTCGCTTCATACTTCCACAACAAGATCGCGGACATACACAACAGCTTCAACAACCAACCAACGCACACCATGACCGAACAACCACCCCCCACCACCACCCTCCACGCCTGGACCCCGATCAGCACCGAAGACACCATCCGCACGATGAACTCCATCCACTCCGGATCACCGACCGACCCCTGCCCTCACCACGTCTTCAACAAGGCCGACGCTGTCATCGCACCCCACCTGCGAGACATCATCAACACATCCTTCGACACCGCCACCTTCCCTGAGAGCTGGAAACACGCCGAACTCAGCGCTCTACTCAAGAAACCAACAGCGGACCCCACCGAACTCAAGAACTACCGCCCCATCTCGCTCCTCCCGTTTCCTGCGAAAGTCATCGAGAAGACCGTCAACAAGCAGATGGCCGCCTTCCTCGAGACGAACGGATCCCTCGACCCCTCACAGTCCGGCTTCCGAGCCAATCACAGCACCGAGACCGCCCTCATCGCCGCCACCGATGACATCCGAGCCCTGATGGACAACGGAGATACAGCGGCCCTCATCCTCCTAGACCTCTCCGCGGCATTCGACACGGTCTGCCACCGCACCCTAGTACAGCGCCTCAGCAACATCGGAATCCAGGACAAGGCGCTGGAATGGATCATCTCCTTCCTCGACGGAAGAACACAGAGAGTCCGCCTACCACCGTACAAGTCAGAGGCCTCCGAAGTCATCTGCGGCGTCCCTCAAGGATCATCTCTGAGCCCCACCCTCTTCAACGTCTACATGAGCCCCCTCGCGGCCATCGTACGCAAACACAACCTCAGCATAATCTCCTACGCCGACGACACCCAGCTGATCCTCTCCCTGACCAACGACCCCGCCTCCGCCAGAGCCAACCTGCACGAAGGGATGAAAGAGGTAGCCGAGTGGATGACGACCAGCCGCCTGAAACTGAACTCTGACAAGACGGAGGTCCTCATCCTGGGCTCTTCACCCTCCGCCTGGGACGACTCCTGGTGGCCTCCCGCCCTGGGCACCGCACCCAAACCGACAGACCATGCACGCAACCTGGGCTTCATCCTGGACTCCTCCCTCTCCATGACCAGGCAAGTCAACAACGTCTCCTCGGCGTGCTTCAACATCCTACGCATGCTACGGAAGATCTTCTGGTGGATCCCCACCGAGACCAGGAAGACCGTCACCCAGGCCCTCGTCACCAGCCGACTGGACTACGGCAACGCCCTCTACGCCGGTACCACCGCCAAGACCCAGAAGAGACTCCAGCGGATCCAGAACGCCTCAGCCAGACTCATCCTCGACATCCCACGAACCAGCCACATCACCGGACACCTGAGAGACCTTCACTGGCTCCCCGTCAACAAAAGAATCACCTTCCGCCTCCTCACCCACGCACACAAAGCCCTACACGACCAAGGCCCGAGCTACCTCAACAGCCGGATCAACTTCTACGCTCCCAAACGCCACCTCCGATCAGCCAACCACGCCCTCGCCGCCGTCCCCCGCATCCGAAGAGCGACTACAGGAGGAAGGTCCTTCTCCTACCTGGCCGCCAAGACCTGGAACTCCCTCCCGACCGACCTGCGCCTGACCCAAGACCACCTCTCCTTCAGGAAGAAGCTGAAGACCTGGCTGTTCGAGCAGTAGCGGCACCCCCCCCCCCCCCCCCCAGCGCCTTGAGACCCTACGGGTATGTAGCGCGCTCTATAAGTGTCACTGATTGATTGATTGATTGAGAGCAAACCCAACAAAGAAAAGATGGGAATACATCTTATAACTCTGAGCATTGTGATTTATAATTATGAATGTCAACTGTGTTGAGGTTATTTATGTAATGTGTATGTATTGTTTTTTATGCACACTTTTATGGTTTTGTATTCATTAAAACCGAATAAAGTATTTAATGAATGGACTCGTCAGTCCTATGTAGTTTTAAAGTTGTAATCATATTAATACATGATGTCATTATACTCTTCAGTTTCATTGCAGATCTCACTGTCAGAAGCTGAGGCTTCTGGTAAAGGTGAATCTGTACTTGCAATGCTTTCACCCTCCTCTGTATAGGATTGGCCATTACCCCACTCTGTCTTCAGTTCTTTTTTTAAAAGTTTTTATTGAGGGAAGCAAAGGAGCGGGAGTGGCAGGTAAGTGTTTTAAATGTTTGTATTTTGCCTCCCATGCTGCCCCATCAGTTTCAGTCGCTAGCAGCCACCACTGCATATGAGAATACTTTACACATCTTGACAAGCCATAACTCCTGAGTGGGTAGGTGTGTGTACCGCCAAAGTATGCATATCTTGGCTGTGGTTACCGTCCTGGTCAGAAGTCTACATGTATATCCAGCGACATCAGACAGGTCGTTGGTATCATGCAACAAGATTAGTTGTCTAGCCAGAGGCGATGGGAAAACTAGCAGCACTTTGGTTAGAGTTTGTAGGGTGCTGGACCAGAAAAATCGTATTTAGGGGCAGACATACAGAATATGTCTATGTCACAGTCTGCTGTAGAGCATCTCCAGCATTTCGAGTGATAGGTGAACCAAGTCTGTGGGGGGGGGGGGGTTAGCAGCAGGAAGGAATAGTGTGCCCTTCAATTGAAAGTGTGCATGTCACTTCGACCAGCTGTCTTTCGACGGCCAGCCTGGCATGCGCACTTTAAACACTCCAACCCTACCTGTCTTAGACAGCTGGGTGGAGAGTAAGCAAAGATCTTCAGTGCTTTAAGGAGCCTCACACCAGCATTCTCCAGCCAACCCTGGTGCTTCTCTCATGCTGCCTGAGCAGCATGAGACAAGCATCTGGATTGGTAGAAGGGAGTATCTTGCTGGAACGCTAGGATCCTGTCCTGCCGAGATTAAGAGGAGCCCTCAGCACGAGGCAGTAAGTATATCTTTTAGTTTTGTAAAATATTATGTTGCTTTAATTCACTGCCAGGTACTATGAGAAACTCTCAGTGCCGTCAGTTTCAACTCCAGAGCTCTCAATCATGGCCAGTTATAAACACTGTTTAAAATAGACCAAAATTGAGATCTTTGACTTTAAGGCTAAGGGCACGGCTGGTTTTTATTAATGCCCGTCAGTGTGCCCGTCACCCCACCTGTTTAAATTGCCGTTGGCCGCCACTGATCCTGGTGTTGCAGCCTAGCAACTTGTGTTTTGTATAATAGGGTTTGTTGTGGATACTGTTGGTGATGTAAACTGATAGATAAAGCATCTGTAGACCTTCACCACTGTGTGTCAGGGACCTTTCTAAGTGAACCCAGAAAGGGCTATTGTGAGTCTTGGGCCACATGCACGACCGTTGTTAGAAGTGTAATGTGGTGTAGGAGTGTTGATGCTTGGTGAGTTGAGACACCTGCTGTGTCTATGGGCTATCAACTCGGACATTTTCAGTCTGGGCTTTATATTTCCCCCAGATTAAGTTTTTAATGTCATTGACTATAGAATGGAACGCTGAGGTTTTCAGCAACCTAGGCAGCATGCCGTGGACATACGTGAAGCAGGTTGCTACTACCATTTTGACCACTTGGACTTTAGCCCAAAGGGATACGTTGAGCTGATCCCACTTTGCATAGTCCTGTCAAATTTGGGCGATGAGTGACTCCAGGTTATCAGCCACCATTCTCTCAAGCCCACAGTTAATCAGTATCCCCAGATTTCTGAGGCGTTAGATTTTTATTGAAACGGGTACTCCTTGATTGCCGCCTTAGTGGTAAAACATGACATGGACAGCACTTTGCTTTTCTCCCAGTTGATTTTTTGAGCTGAGATGCTAGAAAAGGATGTTATAAGGGACATTAGTGCTGGGAGTGAGCTATTGAGATTGCTGAAGGTCAGTAATCGTCATGTGCATAGAGTAGTATTTGTAGTGCAGACTATGGGGGGTCACTACACCTATTATCTGAAAAGATTGTGGGATGGTTGCAGGAACAGGGACAGAGGGCTGCCCTGGTGGGTGCCTCTATGTACTGAGAAAGGATCTGATAGAAGACCTCCACGGTTAACTTCTGTATTTAGGTCTCTCCTCAGAAAACTTTTTCTGGGAATGGTGAGGATTTATTTTTCCAAACAGTGAGACCCAATTACTATCGTAGCTCCTCCACTGTCAATATTCCTCTGGCATTGCTGAAATGAGTTTGCCTTTATCTGCTATTCTTCCAAGTAAAGGGAAACGTGGATGGCCTGTTGTTTCAAATGAGATGATACGTATCATCCTGGTAAACACTCTCATGGAAACTACCATCCAAAGATGTAATACCTTGAACTAGTAATGTACCCCTTTCACCACAAATTTGAGGTAGCTCAGTTGCGACAGATGCAATAGGTGTGAAAATATGCATACTTGAGATCAAAGATTACCCAATAATCATTCTTCTTCAGTAAGGGTATCTTCTCCAGTAAGGGTATCACCTCATGAATGACTCTCATCGGAACCTCTGTGTCTTCATGAACCCGTTTACAAACCAGAGGTCCAGCACAGGTCTTAATTTCAGAAAGTACACAGCATACTCCCATGTCTCTTTCTTAGTTGGAAAGTTCCTCTGCTGCATTTTTGTAGCATATTTCTGAAACTCTTGTAGGATTTGTGTTTGATCTGTTGTAGAGTTTGTGTATTCAATTTTGTTGCGGTTGGTGCCGTCATGAATTTTATACAACATCCATGTTTGATTGCGTTTAGAGTTGACTTGCCTGATGTTATGACCGGTCTGGTTTTGATGTAGTCCATTACTCTGCCCCCTAAATGAGTTGGATGTTATGGCTGCAGAAAAGATTAGTTGCTGTGTGATTGAGGACAAGACACTGGAGGTCTACCCTCAGATTTTTCCTCTGCCTCCAAAATTACTTTTGGGCTGGTTTAGTTGCTGCCACTGACCCGTTTGTAAAATGTCTTTCCTGAAGTCTGCCTTAGGAACTGTGTTGTATTATGTTACCTCCCTTGACCTCTTTCGTCCAATGGACCTCCTTATTTTGCCACATCTGGTTTCTCAGTGGACTAATGCATTAATTCCAGAAGACTCATGGCCACAGGTTTAAATCACAGAGGTTCCGGTCATTGGGTAACTATAACCACCTGTTATTCAGAGCCAAAATGCCACAACATGCGCTTTACAACTACATGTTAAGTCATCGTCAATTTGGAGCTTCTCTTGCCTGTAATGCCCTGCCCCCTACCCTGTTTCATTAGCCTTCTGCATTTCCTCTAGCAACTGATCCACCTCTGGATCAAATAGATGGTTTCCACTTAAGAACATACCAGTTATATTGGCCTGTACGACTATTGGGGTTTCCTTTTTTTTTGTTTGTTAAGGCAGGTGTTTAATCAAATTGGTGGTCTTCTCCCACTGTTGTTAAGCATCCTATTAAGGACTCGATGCTGAGAAGGTTTGTTGAATACCCTTCTAGACTGCCCAAGAAACAAGCAACTCCTCCCAGCAGCCATTGTGCCACTCTGCAGACAATGACCTACATGTAAGGTGCCAAGTTTTTAGATGGTTACAGTTTGGAGAAAAAACCATTAAAGAGGAAATGTAGTAATTCTTGACTGAAGATAAAGGTAGCCCTGGAGAAATCAACAAGGCACTGCATAAAACTCCTCCTGACGGTAGGAAGGAGAAAAGTGTCAGGGTATGTCAACACACCATCTCAGAAAGAAAACATCTGAACCTGCTTGAAGCAAAAATCAGGGATGAAAATAGTAGTGAGGGGTGAAGACTGCAGCAAAAAATCTGTAAACAAAAATCCTATCAATAAGCTTCCTTTATATATGCTTCGAGCAGGAACTGACATCACAGGAAAAGGAATCTGCAACATCCTGGATCGGGAGTCTCAGACATCCCCCCAACGGATTCCTCGATATTCTGGATTCAGTATTCAGGGTGCACAGCACTGGTGAGCCACTGGGACATGCTGTCCTGAACAAAGTTCCAGACGAATCGTGGGCTGTACATAAGCAAAGAGTCATGTCGGATAGACACACAGGGTCCATTGCTTGGCCCCATTTGTTTTAGTGTTGTGGTAGGATGCAGTAATAAGAACTCTTTTCAGCTACCCTCTCCCAAATACACAGTTTTAGTTTGGGTATCCCGCGTGTCACAAAGGACAGAACACAAGTAGACCCAAAACAATGTGCCCACTGCCTATTGATCTACTTCATTAGTAGAATAGATGACCAGAGGACGTTAGCACTCCTGGGTGCTTCTCAGCGCTAGATGGGGAACCCAACGATGGAGCATGCCATTTTAGATGGGTATGGGTTTATCATCTAACCAAATTGTATGCACTAATGGTAATCTTGATGGTGGTGAGAGAGCGCAAACAGACCTAAATGTATGAGTGCATCACACTTACCTGTAGTAAGCACAAATCATGAGGAGAAATGCCATGAGTGCTAGTAGTATCTGCAATTATATTCTGAATGTATAGCTAATGTAGAGATTTAAGTAGAAGTGGAACTAATACAGAAATGTGTGACACTATATGATTTTATTAGATGTGATTATTCCTGAATCCATGTCGTGTAGCTGTTAAAATGTAAGATGGCATGTGGTTAAACGCAGAATGTGGTAGGCCTCAGGGCCAGAGCTAGAAGGTGTTTCTTTTCACGACATAGATTGCACTAATGTTTTGGTCATTGCATTAATGGGCCATGATTTATAGATGTGTTTACTGAATAATAGAATAAGAGTATTAACATGTTTTAATTAATGAAGAAGTTGAATGCCATAATTATTATGAGAAATGCTGTAGGCCTGAAATGTTTTAACATTGATTTACACGTACATGTCTGGGCCGAGAAATGTTGCGAACCTTTTTGGAAGTCTATGAGAGTTGGGATCTTGGCTGCAGATGTCTGTCTGCAAGAGAAAAGGGGGGATCCAATTATAAATAATATGAATAGAGGTCTGTTCAGAAGACGGCCCAGACATGGAGGAGGGTTCCGGAATGTTTAAGGGGTATCAGCGGGCCGGAGAAGAGTCTGAGAAGCAAGGTCAACTCCAACGTATGAGGCCCAATACAAAGCAGCATGGAAAAAGCCAGAAGCTACACCACGTGAGGGGTGTCTCACGAGGGGCGTCTCAAATGTTGTTGACTGTTTTGTATTAGGGACAGCACCCCTGGGTGGAGTTAGAGCAGATGCCTGAGGACCCTTTAGAGAGCGGATGGGTAGGCAGAGAGGGGTCATGACTGGAGAACTATAGGTTTTCACCAAGAGACTAAGAGTGAGAGACTTCCCTTGGGGGTCATTCACTGCTGACACCTTTTGTTAGGTTGAGACTTGGTTAAGTAGGGATACCATCTAGAGCAGGGTAGGGACAGCCTAACCTGTGTGTTTTCCTCCAACTTAAATGAAGGAGAGATCTCAATATGCGTCAATGCTGATAGCTTTATTATTCTTAGAACTTGTGCTGGTAATTTCCGTTGCTCGTCTGAGGGCTTTCAGAGAGCACATGTATGTAGTTGGACCTGTGTATCTCGTGAATCTCATTCTGAGATGCCTGTATTTGCAGCTTATCCTAACCTTACAATAAACTTTTGAAAGCTAGAAGTTGTTTGTGATCTTTTGGAGCGGGGTCCTTTATTGGGTGAACTAACTTGGTAAGAGAGGCACTTTCTTCCCTCAATGACAGGCAACAAAGGTTCAGTCGACCAGATCGAGGTTTAGATCAATAGTGATAAGGTATCGATCAAAATCTCGCCCTTCCAGTTGGTAGCTATAGAGGATGGTTGCCTTCTTGAGGACGGTGACCTAGGCCAGGTTAGCTTACCCCAAGGCCCCTAGAGATCGATGATCGGAAGAACCGCCCGCCGAAGAAGATCCGGATGACGTGAGACAGAAAAAGCAGCAGTATCGGTCGAGAGTGAGTATAAAGGGTCATGCGTGTTAGATTGCGGTGTTTTTGTATTGTATCTATGTTGTAATGTCTGGCGGAGTTGAATGTCTGTAGAGTGACTGTGGAACAGGTTGTGAGCGCGCGCAACCGGTGGAAATCTTAAGTTCAAGGAGAGCTTAAGTGGTTCGGGTGTATCGGACACCCAGAGTAATTGTCAACTAGTGTGAAGGGGGTCATGAGGTACCATTGATCACCCGAAAGACCGAGATAGGGGGAACGTAAGAGTGAGTGCGTGAGTAACGGACGCTGGTCGGAGGTCACTGTGTGTGCAAGCAACCTATCAGAGAGACGATAGACATTTCGTCAGTTGTGTTGACAATTACATATAGACTGTGGACGTACAGTCGAGGGAAGTGACCGCTTGGTCGGAAGTAGTCATTTTTCGGTGTATGAATGGGACGCATGCATGACCGGGAGACGAGTTGAGAAAGGAGGGGTGCTGCTGCGAAGCGGAGAAAAGTGACGTCAGGAAGTGTCGCGCTGTGATTGGCCGACCGGAGAAAGACCGCGCTGTGATAGGCCAGCTAGCAAAGACGTCAGAAAGTGGCGAGCTGGGATTGGCCGACCGGAGAAAGACCGCGCTGTGATAGGCCAGCTAGCAAAGACGTCAGAAAGTGGCGAGCTGGGATTGGCCGACCGGAGAAAGACCGCGCTGCGATAGGCCAAGTTAGCAAAGCCGCGCCAGGATTGGTGGATTGTCATCAGGAAGTAAACAGAGTAGCGAGGCTGGATATTGTGCGTATAATTATGAAGTGTTTTAAATGGCTGAGAGCGGCGTTTAAAAAAGAGAAGCGGGGATCGGATGAAGGGGAAGAAGCCCCGCCGGAGGGTACGCCGGCTCGTTACATGGCAGTGAATGTTGGGCTGCATACGATCCTTTGGATAACAGAGTGGAGTAAGATTACGGAAGGAAATGAGGAATTGACGTTCCCGAAGTACGGGACGTTCAGATTAGAGGTGTTACATCGATTAAAATCAGTCATGACCTCAATGAGACCCTTGCCTAGACCGACCCAGTTTGAAGCCCTTGATGCATGGATTAGGGCAGCGCATGTAAAGAATATGAACAGACGACAAGAAAGGGTGAAACGATCGGTAAGGGCAGTACAGGATGCCAGATGGGATGCGGATGCTAAAAGATGGAGAGTGCATAACATGGAAGTCAATAAACTGTACCCAGTGTTAGAGGTGCCCGGAAATAAAAGCCCCCTAGAAGAAGATGATGAGAGCGAAACAGAGGACAGCCTGATAAACAGATTATTGACAGACAGGCCACCCCCGTATAATAGAGCAGGGGGAGAGGTCGAGCATAGTGAAAGAGAAAAGGGGGGCAATGCAGGAGAGCATGGACCGCTTCCCAGTTCAGAGTGGGATCCTGAGGCAAAGAAAGAGCTGTCCCAGCCTAGTCAGGTGCAACAGGTGGTCGGGAGGTTTGTGGTACAAAGAGCGCCGGAAACGGAGTGCGCCACATCCTACGCATTACCAGATGCACTACAGGTACCTGTTACCATAGGTCCTATAGTATCGATATATGACCCAGAGAGAGCAAGAGGGGAAGAACGGGTACGGAAGGACAGAGAAAGAGCAGAGACGGCAAGGAGGAACGATACGATCAATTTCCCAAGTCAGATGCCGATACCAAGAGAGTGGAGCACCCCGGTGCACACAGCAGGGGATCCAGGAGGGGATCCCGGGGGCCCTAGATGGCCAGTGGATCTGAGGGGATCTGGACGAAAATCCTTTCAAGAGCTAAATGAGTACATGAAGAAGTGGGATGAGGCAGTGGAGGCTCACAAAAGCATCATAGCTGCAGAAGCTGAAAGGGAAAGTCAGGACAGCAGAGCTCGGACTCACTGTGGGGCTGGGGAGAGCAGCCCGGAGTGGGACTGGAGAGAGAGAGATAGTAGGGGAGTCACCCATTGGGCCCGGAGTGGAGATAGAACGGACCTGGAAAACGGGGGCCCCGGGAGTGGAGGGGTGGCGCGCCCAATACTCAGTGAAGGGGAGAGGAGAACGCAAGAGTACAGAAACAGCTTTAAGTGTACCCACTGTGTGCCCGGCACCAGAGAACTGAATGGGAGTTGTGAGAGGTCACACCATAGTCCCTGTGATGACGGACACGAGCGCAGCCCAGGGAATATGGGGAACCAGGAAGGATCGTATCGGATACTGAGCGATACTAGGCAAAGGGAGAGTAGCGACCAGAGGGAAAATAACAGAGAGGCGTATGGTGAAAGGAGAGAAGAAGGAGAGAGTGGGCAGAGCAAGAGTGGGGGTAACAGGCCCGTGTTCCATCACCTTCCAAGATCGGATGGCCGAGCATGGGACCTGGAGAGATGGGAGCAAGGGAGAGCACTCATTAACTCTCCCGAGCCCAAACGTAGAGCTCGGAGTTGGGATGGTAGGGAGACCAGTGAGCCCCCTTCGAAAGACATATTGCGAGCTGAGATAAAAGCTAAGAGACTCGATGTCGCCAGCTTAAGGTCAGACCTGGATGACATGATAGATGGTACCCTGCCTTTAGAAAGACTGGAAATGTATGAGCAGGATGAAATACTGTATATGGCAAAGGACATCACTCGAAAAGCGAGAGCAATCCATGAGAAGTTAGTCGAATTAGCAGGCAAATATATGGTGGACCTGTCAAGAACCAAAGCATTACAGGGTAACCACAGGCTACATTATACAGATCGAGACCTAGATGAGAGGAGAACGATCGGGCTGAAAACGCACATAAGGGAACTGATCACTGGAATAAGGACATGGAGGGCACTAGATAAGTGGGAAGAGAGGTGGTCCAAGAAAGGGACCGTCAGGAGAAGCACGCTTGGTACGACACCAGGAAGGCTGCAGGGAATAGAAACATACCCTTTGCGTGAAGTCGCAAATGGGAATTATGTACATGTCCCTTGGAGTAGGGGAGATTTAGCTGCTTTTACCACCTCCTTCCCCAAATTGCGGGAAAACCCAGTGGAGTGGTACAAGCAAGTTGAGAGATTTGTAAAAATCTCAAAGGTCCTATGGATAGATCTGAACACGCTGTTTGACATTGTAGTACCAGGAGATCTGTGGACAGCATGCAAGGTTAGCGCTGAGTGGCCCACAACGGAGCCGGAGAGAGATGCTAAG
This sequence comes from Lissotriton helveticus, assembly GCF_964261635.1. Taxonomy (NCBI): domain Eukaryota; kingdom Metazoa; phylum Chordata; class Amphibia; order Caudata; family Salamandridae; genus Lissotriton; species Lissotriton helveticus. The sequence goes on along the minus strand of NC_136070.1, from coordinate 188,865,583 downwards.
ACTAATGGGCCGTCCGAGATTGTGATGGCAAAATTCGAGAGAGTGATGACTTGGCTGAAAGAGAAAGTGCCAATGCAAGACATAGATTGGGTCAAAATAGACCGAACCAGACAGGAACCCAAAGAGACAGTCCACGAATATTATGAGAGATTGCTGAAGGCGTTTAAACAGTATAGCGGCTTGGATGTAATGGATCCAAAAGACATAGGGCAATTTGTGTCCAAGTTCGTCCTGGGACTGAGACCGGATATTAGTTTAATGATTCAGCAACACTTGATTTGTTGGCAAAATAGACCCCTAGACGAAATACTGAGATATGCTAGGTACTGCTGTGATGAGATAGACTCCAAGGCTAAGAAACTAAAAGAAAAGTTGATGGTGGTACAGATGCAGGCAGCAGGGAAGGGGGGACAGCAGCAACAGCAGCAAGGAACAGGTACAGGAGGAAAGAAGCAGTACAGTCAGAACAAGGGCAATGAGGAGAGTTCCACCTTTAGACCCAGAATAGACATAGCTGCCCTGAAGAAAACGACTAGGTGCCACCAGTGTAACGAGGTGGGGCATTGGAAACGTGAGTGTCCCTACAATGTAGAGATAGGAGAACAAGAGGAAGAGGAGGAAGAGGTCCAGAGAGCGCCTACGAGAGGGGTGACGCCATACCAGGGAAAGGTGCTAAAAGGGGGGGGGGCTCCTCCCCGAGCCCAGTTCCCGCAACCTCCCCGAGTAGGGAATATGGGTAAGACCTATAGACAGATGCCCCTGTTTGTAGAAGGAGAAGAGTGCTATTATGTGGACCCATTAACCGGACAGAGAGTGGAAAGAGAAGACTGCACCCTCGGGGCAGCCTTGGAGGTGGACCAGAGGGGACCCTATGTCGAAGCAGAAGTAGCAGGGTGCCCCACGACATTTCTGGTGGACACAGGAGCCACTAGATCCACGATCAGATCAGCTGCAGTTCCAGACCTGCCCATGTCTGGAGAGACCATACAAGTGGTGGGGGTCGCAAACAGGAGAATAACCAGCCAATTGACAGAACCGGTACAGGTGAAAATAGGGAAGTACAGCGATGAGCACCAGTTTGTGGTTTGCGATTCAAGTCCTGTGTGTCTGCTAGGCAGAGACCTGTTGTGTAAATTGAATTGTACAATATACTGTACACCTCAGGGAGTGGAGGTATTGACCAATGATGATGACGCAGACTTCAAAGTTGCAAACTCAAGAATATGCGTGGAGCTGTACCCTACTTTGACAGTAGATGAGCTCCCCTGGGACTTGAGAGAGACAGTGGCACCAGAAGTATGGGACTTCACTGGGGAAGAGATTGGATTGGTCAAAGGGGTGGACCCAGTGAAAATTGTAGTGAAACCGCATGCTGAGTTCCCAAGAACACCCCAATATAAATTGACTCCAGAAACGATTGCAGGCATAAAACCCGTGATCGAGTCCATGATTAAACAGGGAATACTGAAAGAAATCGTGGGTAGTCCATGCAACTCCCCGATTATGGGTCTGCAGAAACCAAATGGGAAATTCCGGATAGTACAGGACCTTCGAAAGATTAATAACATAGTCGTTTCGTGTTGTCCAGTGGTACCGAATCCATCAGTGATACTGTTTCAGATTCCATTCCAAGCTGAGTGGTTCACTGTGATTGATCTTTGTCAGGCTTTCTTTTCGATCCCTTTGGACGAAGAAAGCCATTTTCTTTTCGCATTTAAGCTGGAAGGTCGCGTCCTAACATGGTGTCGTATTCCTCAGGGGTATACAGAGAGCCCATCGATCTTTAACCAGCTTTTGAAGAAAAATCTTGAAAGTCTAGTGCTGCCCCAGAAGTCAGTTCTGGTCCAGTACATAGACGACCTCCTCGTGGCGTCAGAAACAGAAGAAGCTTGCAGGGAGGACTCCATTGCTTTGTTAAATCACCTAGCTGCCAATGGGCACAAGGTGTCCCCGGGAAAGTTGCAGTACTGCCTGACAGAAGTGCAGTACTTGGGACACAGAATAGAGAAAGGCAAACGAAAGGTGTCACCAGACAGGATAGAGGCGATCATGAAAATGAATGCGCCTAAGACACAGAGAGAGGTCAGGATGTTCCTAGGGATGGTGGGTTATTGCCGACAGTGGATCGCGAACTTTTCACTGAAAGCAAAGCCCTTGCAAAAACTGACGCATAAGGAGGTGAGCGATCCGGTACCATGGGACAAAGACTGTTTGATGGCATTCCTACAGCTGCGAGAGGACCTGTGTCGTGCTCCGGCATTGGGAATGCCTGATTACAATAAACCATTTTTGCTTTACTGTTGTGAGAGAGAAGGTTGCGCGTTGTCTGTGTTAGTCCAAATCCATGGGAATGCCCGTAGACCAGTTGCTTATTTCTCGGCTACTTTAGACCCAGTAGCCGCAGCGTTGCCCGGATGTCTCAAATCCGTTGCTGCAACGGGTGTCAGCATTGAGAGATGTGAAAATATCGTCATGGGGCACCCGTTAGAAGTGTGCGTGCCCCATTCTGTTGAACTATTGATGACCAGGACCAAAACACAGCATCTGACCAACAGCAGGCTCACGCGCTATGAGCAAGTTATTCTTGCTGCAGAGAATGTGACCCTCAGGAGATGCTCTGTTTTGAACCCTGCCACCTTGATGCCACTCCCAAATGATATCGAGGATGATGATGAATGTACAGACCATGACTGCCTCGATGTGACTGAACTATGCACCAAACCCAGACCCGACATCGTAGATGAGCCACTGACCGACCCAGACGAAATTTTCTTTGTCGATGGCTCATGTGTAAGAGACGAAGTTGGGCAGTTGAGAGCAGCTTACGCTGTTTGTACAATTACTGGAGTTGTAGAAGCTGGGTGCCTGGAAGGAGTACACTCCGCTCAGGTAGCCGAGATTATTGCCTTGACACGTGCTTGCTTGGCAAGCAATCAAATTCGAGTCACCATATACACCGACAGCCAATATGGTTATGGGGTGGTTCATGATTACGGGCAGTTATGGTCTCAAAGAGGGTTCATGACCTCTTCAGGCTCTCCCATTCGCAATGGAGAGTTTGTGCGCCTGTTGTTAGAGGCGTTGCAATGTCCAGCAGGTATCGCAGTTGTAAAGTGCACCGCACATACCAGAAATGTGGACTTCGTCTCGAAAGGCAATAGATATGCCGACGAAGTCGCGCGGTATTGCGCGGAACAAGGGTACTCTTTCACAGAGGTGGAAGTGGGTGGAATAAATGTAAGGACTGAATTAGCCATGATATTGGAAACTGTTGATACTTGGGACGAACTGGCAAACATGCAAGAAAATGCTCCTGATTTTGAAAAAGAAACATGGGAAAAGGCAGGATGTGTAGTGGGTGAGTCCCATTTTTGGGTCTCAGCAGATGGCAGAGCAGTGTTGCCCAATGAGATGGTGAGCCCAATGGCCAGACACATACATGGTCCCGTACACCTAGGGAGAGACGCTATGCTGAGAGTGTTTAGACAGACTTGGTACAATCCTAAGTTTAGAATAGCAGCAGAAGCAGTGTGCCAGCGTTGTGTGACCTGTCAGCAGCTGAACGTAGGGAAAAGAACACCAGTTGCACTAAGCCACATAGGAAGGTCTGGAGGTCCATTCAATCGAATGCAGATAGATTTCATTGAAATGCCGAGGTGCAACCGCCTCCGCTATGTCCTGGTGGTTGTTTGTGTATTCTCCAGATGGGTTGAGGCATACCCTACACGTAGGTGCGACACCCTCACAGTGGCCAAGTTACTGCTTAGGGAACTCATTCCGCGCTTCGGGGTGCCGGCCTCTTTGGAATCAGATAGGGGAACGCATTTCAACAGCGAGCTTGTGAAGATGATTTGTGCGGCTCTGAACATAGATCAGAAATTGCATTGCAGTTACCGACCAGAAGCCTCAGGAATTGTGGAGCAGATCAATGGCACGATCAAAGCCAGAATTGCAAAAGTGTGTTCCTCAACGACCCTGAGTTGGCCTGACGCCCTGCCATTGGTCCTCATGAGCCTTCGTAGTACCCCAGACAGAAGAACGGGGTTGTCACCACATGAGGTGTTAATGGGGAGAGCAATGAGGCTGCCATCTGTCCCAACTACTGCACTGTTAAATATCACAGATGATATGATCCTGGACTATTGTAAGGGGCTGTCTGACGCCATTCATTCTGTGTCCCTTCAGGTGCAGGCTGCCGAGGTTCCATCGTGCCAGGGCCCGTGCCATGACCTGTACCCTGGGGACTGGGTCCTGGTGAAAAAACATGTGAGAAGAAGCTGCTTGGATGTTCGTTGGCGTGGGCCCTTCCAGATCATTCTGATCACGAACACGGCTGTGAAGGTGGGAGGCCTGCCCAATTGGATCCACGCGTCACATACGCGAAGGGTTCCAGCACCTCGGGAAGAAACAGCTCCTCTCTCGGATAGACGTCCAGCAGAGGACCGAGAAGCCATAGAGGGGGCTAGCCAAGCTGTAGAGGTGCCAGCGGAAGCAGGGAACGAGTCTGACCAAGCTGAGGACGGTCAGTACAACAGCGAAACAGACGACGCTACAGAAGGAGAAAGTAGCTGGGAGTACGAGTCAGACACTGACAGGTTTGACAGAGAGCGAGAACAGACAAGAAGGAGAAGGAGTAGAAGGGCACGTGGAGAAGCTAATTGGCCGCAAAGAAGGAGCTCTAGCCTGAGGTCAACTCCAGAGATAACCCTTCCTCCGATATCAGAAGACTCGGACCCGGAAGAAGGTGCTCAGGGCGCTGAAGCACCGGACCGAAGAAGGTCAAGAAGAGTGCGTGTGCCTAGCAGAAGATACTCCACCCCTGAGTGGACATATCTGCCGACAAATGTCTTTGAAACAGGAGACAGGGAGGATTCGAGCGGTGGTGGTGTCCAGTTCTGAGCCCATCGTCACCGTGGAAATACGACTGTTGGTACCCGGAGTCGAACAAGAAGGGTCACTAACATTCATGCTCCCCAGACCTCCCCGCCTCAGCAAGTTAAAACACATGTTTCTCTCAGAATTGCAATTCCCCGACTTTGGTACAACGATAACAGCCCATGAAGAGCACAATCTTCGTTTGGAAATACTGAACTTTGCTATCGAAGCTGCAGGCACAAACCTGATAGTAGATGCTTAAAGGACTTTGTAAATAAAGCGAGCAGAAAAAGAAGATTACCTAGCGCCCAGGAAGCAGAGAATATTAGGGACCTTCCCTTGAGTTGATGGAGAAGGGCTAGGGTTGTCTTTATTGAACTATTAAAGGACCTTTGCGAAGAAGGTTGTCAGCTTCCAGTTGTGTGGATTTTAAAGACAAAAAGAGTAAAAAGAGACTGTAAAGGAACGAGAAGAAAAGAACTTTGTGCCAAGATAAGAGAGAGCCATATTGTCTGACGAAATGGAAGCCGGCACCCAGAACCGCAGAGCTAAATGTATAATAGGTACACTAATAGTAGGAGTGATAATATTAATAGCTTTAGTGGTAACAATTTCTTATGTAAAGGGACATGAGGAAGAGGCGAAGGTAACTGATGTGAAATCTGTAGAAACGCTTACACCCACTGTTGCTGGTGAGAAAAGGGAAAACACTCAAGAGAAAGCGTTATTAGCTGCAGAAGCCCGCAGGTTACACGTAGATGAGTCCCAAGGAGACTTTAGGTCAAATGCTTATGCTAAACTCTTATATGAATACGTGGATGCCATGGAGGTTAAGGACTGTTACGTCTGCATGCAGTTGCCGGCGTCTGTAGATGAAGGCATTAGATATCATCACCTCCCGCTGACATATGGCATTACATGTAGCTTATTGCTTAGTATATTTTATGGGAGAGATAGTTTTGAATACTATTTCTCCAACTATGATTCAGTGTTGCCAGAAGTCCCAAATTATAAGCAGATGAACAAATGGGACTACTGGAAGAGTGAAGACAGATTGGCCAAGTTCTTCATTCCCTGGATTACCTTAGATACTTCACATGCCCGTAGAAATAACCTGACATGCAAAGTGTCAGAAGTCGAGAAGAAGTTCATAGGGCAGGTGGATGATCGTTACAGGAGACAAAAGATTTTGAAAAAATCAGGACAATGGAAAACAGATTGGACCGAGGAAGAGAAGGCACACAAGAGAAAGGGTAGTAGTGGTCCAATAGCTTTAGATAAGACGCAGAGAGGAAAGCTATGTCTTCACCGAGCCAAAACGTATTACGAAAATGTATACGTGGGAGAAGTCAGCTGTGAACATGCTTTCAATATAGAGTACTATACTAAGGATTTCCTGAAGGGAATGCAAGTGATTCCAAATGTGTATTTTGTATGTGGAAGAAATGCCTACGTGAGACTACCTGACAACTGGTATGGATCATGTTACCTAGCAATTGTCTTCCCCAAAATATATCATGCACAAGACTTAGAGATCATCGAGGGCAAGACATCATCGAGGGGAAGGAGAGATATAGGAGATGCAGAAATGGTTGGAGATGTCTTTGGAGCTGTGTTCCCTCTTTTGGGACTAATCCTTAATGATGTTAAGATTAGACGACTGGCAACAGTCGTCGACAGGTTGTCTGCCAGCACTGCTCAGTCCTTAATGCTGGTAGAAGGAGAGATGCAATCGATAAGGGCTATGGTTCTTCAGAACCGTCTTGCGTTAGACGTCCTACTAGCAAAAGAGGGCGGAGTCTGTAAGGCTTTGAAGGTCCAGGAATGTTGTACTTACATTCCAGACAATTCAAAGCCCCTTGAGAAAGTTATTAGGAACATAACTGATATTCACAAGGAGATCGAAGACTTGAGTAGAGAAAATGTCTGGGAAAAGGTGGGCCACGGAATGAGTGAAGTTGGAGGGTGGATCTCCACCCTAGGCAAAAGCTTTGTGTGGTATATACTAAAACCTATCATCATAATATTGATCTGTGGGATCATATTGTGGGGATTGGTGAGGGTATTCAAATGGTACAGAGCAAAAAGGTCAGAAAGGGCCCAAAGAGAGCAGCTGCAGAGATTGGCTGCCATACAAGATAATCAGTACAGGAGTCTGAGGGCTCTGGAAGCGCAGAGACAAGTTATGCTAGCAATAACTGCAGTTTAAATGTTAGTGATGACCCCGAGAGGTCATCAAAGGGGGGAACTGAGAGAGCGCAAACAGACCTAAATGTATGAGTGCATCACACTTACCTGTAGTAAGCACAAATCATGAGGAGAAATGCCATGAGTGCTAGTAGTATCTGCAATTATATTCTGAATGTATAGCTAATGTAGAGATTTAAGTAGAAGTGGAACTAATACAGAAATGTGTGACACTATATGATTTTATTAGATGTGATTATTCCTGAATCCATGTCGTGTAGCTGTTAAAATGTAAGATGGCATGTGGTTAAACGCAGAATGTGGTAGGCCTCAGGGCCAGAGCTAGAAGGTGTTTCTTTTCACGACATAGATTGCACTAATGTTTTGGTCATTGCATTAATGGGCCATGATTTATAGATGTGTTTACTGAATAATAGAATAAGAGTATTAACATGTTTTAATTAATGAAGAAGTTGAATGCCATAATTATTATGAGAAATGCTGTAGGCCTGAAATGTTTTAACATTGATTTACACGTACATGTCTGGGCCGAGAAATGTTGCGAACCTTTTTGGAAGTCTATGAGAGTTGGGATCTTGGCTGCAGATGTCTGTCTGCAAGAGAAAAGGGGGGATCCAATTATAAATAATATGAATAGAGGTCTGTTCAGAAGACGGCCCAGACATGGAGGAGGGTTCCGGAATGTTTAAGGGGTATCAGCGGGCCGGAGAAGAGTCTGAGAAGCAAGGTCAACTCCAACGTATGAGGCCCAATACAAAGCAGCATGGAAAAAGCCAGAAGCTACACCACGTGAGGGGTGTCTCACGAGGGGCGTCTCAAATGTTGTTGACTGTTTTGTATTAGGGACAGCACCCCTGGGTGGAGTTAGAGCAGATGCCTGAGGACCCTTTAGAGAGCGGATGGGTAGGCAGAGAGGGGTCATGACTGGAGAACTATAGGTTTTCACCAAGAGACTAAGAGTGAGAGACTTCCCTTGGGGGTCATTCACTGCTGACACCTTTTGTTAGGTTGAGACTTGGTTAAGTAGGGATACCATCTAGAGCAGGGTAGGGACAGCCTAACCTGTGTGTTTTCCTCCAACTTAAATGAAGGAGAGATCTCAATATGCGTCAATGCTGATAGCTTTATTATTCTTAGAACTTGTGCTGGTAATTTCCGTTGCTCGTCTGAGGGCTTTCAGAGAGCACATGTATGTAGTTGGACCTGTGTATCTCGTGAATCTCATTCTGAGATGCCTGTATTTGCAGCTTATCCTAACCTTACAATAAACTTTTGAAAGCTAGAAGTTGTTTGTGATGTTTTGGAGCGGGGTCCTTTATTGGGTGAACTAACTTGGTAAGAGAGGCACTTTCTTCCCTCAATGACAGGCAACAAAGGTTCAGTCGACCAGATCGAGGTTTAGATCAATAGTGATAAGGTATCGATCAAAATCTCGCCCTTCCAGTGGTCTCATTAGAGGTTTGGTGGATGACTTGTAGGAGTTTTAGATTAATGTTTCAGCTGGGAGGACACACAGCAATTTGTTTAGTTCTTCTCATTCTCCCATTTGGTTTGAGAAGAGGAACACTGCCACGAGAGCCCGCTAATCCATGCAGCTCCTCTCTGAGCCACTGAAACTCGCTGGTGGCTCTGGCACCTTGCATGTGTGTGAACCGCAGTGTGTGGCTGGCTCTCATCCTTCAGCCAGCCTATCAAAATGCAACTTGAGAGCCCTGGTAGAGAACTGAGGGCCTCATTTATAAGCCCATTACAGCACCGGTGCGTCGCTTTTTTACTTGATGCACCGGCAGCGCAATGGCCTTGCCCATATTTACAAGCCCATGAAAAGTCACCCTGGATGACTTTTCATGGGCTTGTAAATACAGGCATTACACTGCGTGAAAGGGGTATTCCATTTGTGTTGCTGTGGGTGTTCGCACGCAACATCTATGGAACTTGACACATTCCCAGATGCACAACATTTTGTAAAACAGGGAATGCGACAGAATCCTGCGACTCTCCAGGGGATTCGTAGGAATGGCGCAACAAGGACAAATACTTTTATTTCTCCTCGTTTTTTCCTCTTTCAATGCATGCTGCAGAAAAAAAGAGTAAAATGCCATTAATTATTGTTTTTTTGCAGGAAGTTGTTCCTTCCTACACAAAAACAATCATCCCGCAGGGCAGGCCCCCCAAAATAACGCAAGGGTGCCTGCACTTGCGCATGACAGGCAATTGTGTGGCAGGGCAGGGCAGGGGAAACCACAGGGATGCTTAGTATTGTTAATAGAACGCATCTCTGTGCTTTGAAAATGACGCAGCACAGCGCAGCTAAATGGCTTGCGTCGCCGCGCCATTTTCTTGTAGATGAAACCCTGAATTTTAATTGGCTCTGACGTGAGTAAATTTATAAGTCTGGGGTAATGAAACAGGCAGTAGCATGGCCATAAGTATTTTTAATATCAGTGTAGGATACCTCACCCAACCAATACAATCCAAAAGGAGGAGGGGAGGTTGAGATTTGTTTCTGGAAATCCACGTCTCTGATGTCTGTGAACCCTGCTAGTACTGGGGATAAATAGCATTTATGCAATTGATTTTGTGCTGCTATTATTTTACAGTGTTGGGGAACACAAAAATACAAGACCCTCTTGAAAATGCCATAAATCCTAGGCGCTGGTTGTGAAGATGCGTTGCAGTCTGTCAGCCGATACAGGCTTGTGTATAGACGGTCATCTCCATGGCAACCGCTGCCTGGCAAAAAACGACCCCGCTGGTGCTACTGTGAAATTAAATGGCTATTTTTAGAACGTTGTTTTACTTTAGGGTTTACATGAGCAATTGTGGAGGATGGCTCCCACGGTGGTAATGGTCACTAGCTAAGCCAACCTAGAGGAGCCTGACGTGTAGAGAAAACGGTGTTTAGTGTCAGCTATGTTCTACATTAACAGGGCTTAGCATCGGGGACCTCGGAGGTTAAACATGGCTTTTATTGGGAAAGGAAATGCAATAGAACAATAAGCTGCTAGTTGATGAGGCAACGTTACCGCCTCAATTTTAAGGCATATCCCCTTTTTCTTTTACATTTTTGAGTCCTCCCTAAATATTCGACATAAACCTGAGTCCTGTCTTATTGGTATTTAACATACTGAGTAGCATTTGAGCTGCACTGGAGGAAAATCATGTTTTTCTTCCCTGCAATTTATGGCATCAGACTCAAAATAGTTAATGACCGAAGATGTCTCCTAAAACCTTGATAGGAAGCTTTAGCCAGCTGTAACTTTTATTTTTGAAGAATCTGCATGGTGAACAACCCATCAAGTGAAATTTATGTAAGCCACTTTTTTAACACTGAGCTAGATTTACCGATTGGGCACAGAGCAAAAAAATATTTGCAGAAATGCTGCCTTATTATTATAAATTCATTTTTATTGACCTGGGAATTTCTCTGCGAATTCTTGCAAATGCCTCTGGATCTATACTTTATATTTCTATGGGAAATATAGCGCCCTAGCTGGTGGCGCACACTGCGCCTGCCTAGTTAGTACTGGTCTAATGGAACACAAACTATGTCACTGCTTTACAGTGAGTGTTCTGACTAATAGCAATTGAAAGGAGGAGTTCGGCCAAGTGTTTTTGGAGAGAAAACAGTAGATGGCAGCAGAGATCAATGTTGCAAAGTATGAGCCACTCATAACATGAAAAGAGTTGAAACTCGGAGCAAGTACGAGAGAAGGGGAGGGTGGTATTTCCCTAAAGTGCTACCCTCATCCCATGAATGTATTAGTAGGGTCATGATCTGAATGAGGTGGACATGCCAGTGTGTTTGAGAATCTACCGATAGCACGCACGGTTCTATTCTTGAGTGTCCCTTACTAACACCTCCAGTCTTCTGTCCTACTGGTTGCCATGCTCTGCAAAGGTCCGGATAATGGACAACAAAAAAGGACTAACAACAATCAGACTCTTCACTTGTTGTGTTCCTTGTCACTGCTACTGTCCAATATTTATATGCTGTTGATGGGGTATGAGACATGGGAGCCATTCAAACAGTGTAATGAAGAACCCCCAGATCCACATCCTGTCAGTAAACAGGCAGCCCAATTCTTCTGTTAACGCAGATTAAAACAGAACAAACTACTAACCTCCAAAGCAGTGATAGGATGTGGCGTAATGGCCAGAGCTGCCGACTTTGGAGTTGGGGAACCTCGGCATCGGCGCAACATCCTTGGCAAATAACATAATATCCCTGTGTCTACCATAAATAAACGTGATCTTAACTGGTGCTCATGAAAAGCACCAGTGTTGATTAAGTGCCGGTACTGAGCACCGGAAACCACAGTCTCAAATTAAGCAGTGGGAAACACTATAGTGCAACCTGCTGGGATCTCAAGCTGGACAAGGCACATCTACTCTAGAGAGCAAGAACTACCCTTACTCGTGATGTTGGGAAAGGTCCTCCCGTAACTCCAACAGACGCACAGGATCGAATTTACAAGTGATCTGGTGCTATCAAGCCTGACTTTTGTACTTAAATTTACTTCAGGACCCCAAAGAAAGGATGAGGGAGAGCCAAAGGATTCAAACTCGGGCAGTGGGGCCTTCGTCTAAGAAAGTGTGGCCACGCCATACCAGCGTTGAAGGAACTCTACTGTCAAGAGAACAATATGTGTATGTTGTGAATACAAAGTGGAAACAGAAATAGCACTGGGCTGAAATATTCCCATCAGCCCACCAAACGTGGCGGATGCATCGTCATGTGGGAATAGGATAGGGTATTCCAAATCTCACCCACCCCATCAAAGATGGTGCAGAGATAGGAAACCAGTGACGACCTTCAAGCCACAGTGTTTTTCTGAGTGGTGCTAATGAATGTGCAGTGCTCAAAATAAAGTGAACAAAAAATGTATATTAAAAACGACTACTAGAGCAGAAAATATGTTTAATGGATACTGTTCTAGTGTTGTGGTTAAAAACAAGCGTCTTGTAGTCTGAAATTATGACTACCAATAGACGCTAAGCAGTGTGGTCAACATGTTTCAGCTATCTCAAAGCTTTCGTCAGGACCAAAGGTGGTAATGATGCAACTGCAAAAAGATTAAACGACAATTCTAAATAACAAGAGTAATCCTACCAGTATTTTGGAGCCCCAATATTAGCTGGAGGAGACTCTAAATGATTTGTCCTTTACCTAAGGAGAAAATGAAGTGAACAACAAGCCTCCTTAGTAATCCACAAATAGCAAACACAACACACACATATGGTGAGCAAGAACATTATCCTTGCTAAAACAGAAGAATAAGTAAAAGTACTCCTGTATAATACCAGAAATGGTTATAAGAAAACATTTACATGGAATTGGACTTACCCAGCATTGTGTGGGAAGCAACCTCACCTCGCCCGGCACCTGCTCGGGAAAATGAGGCCCCGCTCTGTTAAGATAGAAGAATGGCCATAAAGTAAGACTTCTAGCATGTGTATAGCTTCAACATGCAAAAGGTGGCCAGTGCAAAATAATTTCTATCTATGTAAACTCAATTGTCTCAAATAAAAGAACTCCATACACCAGGACACAAACTAGGCATCTGCCAAGATTTTAAAGTTAAAAGCATAAAGTAAGGGAAGCCCAAGCCCTAAAAAAACGAGAGTGTGAGGGGAAAAGGCAAGGTGCAGACCTACCTGTCCGTCGGTACCTCAAGCAAGCATCCGAGTAGGAGTGGAGGTAGCGGACAGGCAGGGAGCATGCCTTTTATCCCCGTCGTGATTGGCTAATTGACACTAATTAGGCGTCAGGAAAACGAGCGTAAAGCTCGTTTGGACAAAGGTGTGTAGAAATGAAGCCCTGCGCAAGCTCGGTGAGAGAGCACTTCACTCCGAGCATGCGCTGTATTCAAAATGGTATTTGTGTAGGACTCGTAGTGTCAAACACCTGCGCATGCGCAGACATAGCCGGTATGCATCCAATAGGTGTTATTGGAAGATATTACAGGTCGGCGGGATGCAGTCCGGCCCGTCAACATGCCAGAATTGTCAGCGGAAGCTCTGGGGGCATGTAGTTCGGAGTCGCGCGGTGCGGATCTCCCGGAACTACGGAGGATGGCTAGTGTGTACGCTACGCGCATGCGCACATTGAAGCTATGGCAATATGCGTGGTGCGTCATGCTGAGGAAAAAACGAGTGAGAGAAATTAAATAATGCAAAATACTGAGGACAACCCAAATAGCTACATATATACAAATATATACAAAAATAGACCCCATATTGTTCAATGGCACTAAGCCAAGTGAGGAATATTGCGTGGAAAATGTATTGTCATGGCAACCTGAAATGGGGTAGGGGCCATGTTCTGGTGCAACAAAATGATGAAAATGATAATGATAATCCTGAAGGAATATTAAAAGGAATATTCTAAAGGGATCTGAGGACCGTGGTCTCATGCAGGTTTTAGTGCTGGGTCCCTTAGCAACAAGGACATGTTAGAGGCACCCTGGACGTATATGGTGCATAATTTAACAGTTAGTATGCCACCATTAGTGGATCTTACAGTGCCGTCCAGGTGATGTCATCGTTCAGTCCCCTTTTGTCACTTTTAAGGGAAAAAATCCATTTCTGCTCTTTCACAAAAAGGAATCTAGTGATGTCACTAATATGGGATGGAATAAAAGGCTGTTCCAGGATGACCCACTTGAGGTCTTCTGCGGAATGCTTTTGAGCGAGGAAGTGGTCAGTTAGTCTAGTCGATTGTTTATGGCATCGGATGGTGCTCTTATGTTCTCCAATCCTCAACTTTATTTTCCTGGTGGTGAATCCTATGTATCTCAATGAGCAGGGACAAGTGATCATGTATATGACCCTGTCAGTGTTACAGTTCGTGTGTTTCTTGAGAAACCAGGTTCTACCAGACCCCAAGTCCACTTGTGTAACTTTCGAAGTTTGGGGGCAAGCGCTACATGAGCCACACGGATAGTGGCCCTGTACCGGTGGTAATTCCCAAAGTGTATTTGAACTAGCCAGTTCTTGGGACCGTGGTCTTGTGTGGACTAAACTATCCCGAAGACAGGGAGCTCTTTTAAAGGAGAACAATGGTGGAGGAATTTTGTCATTGGAGACATTGAGGATATTCCAATGTTTTCTTATTGTCTTTTGAATGTTGTTTGAAAGAGCACAGAAAGTGCTAACAAAGGTTAGACACTCCAGGTTAGGCTTTGGCTGGCGTTTCTCAAGCAGAGAGTCTCGATGATTGTTCGAGGCGCGTTTCCAAGCTTTTTTTACCAGATCTTTAGGATAGCGTCTCGCTTGTAATTGTTGTGACAAGTGAAAGGCATGTTTGTTGAACAAATCTTTGGTAGAGCAATTCCTTCTCAGCCGGAGGAACTGACCGACTGGCAAATTTGCACGCAATGCTCGCGGGTGATGACTATTAAAAAGTAGAAGGGAGTTCCTTGCCATAGGTTTTGTGTATAGCTCACTTCCTAACTTCCCATCTATTGGAAAGATGGAGAGGTCAAGGAACGATAGTCTCTCATGGCTAGCTTCAATGGTGAATTTGAGATAGGGGTTCCGGTCATTGAGCCATTGGTGAAACAAGTGAACCTCATCCATTGAGCCTCGCCAAACCACAAAGATATCATCAATGTACCTCTTCCATAGCACCAGTTGATGAAAAAAAGGGTTGCTATGGTTGAGGACATGATCTTGCTCAAATTGATGGACATAAAGGTTGGCGAGGCTCGGGGCAAAAATACTCCCCATTGAGGTTCCCGAGATTTGGAGGAAGAACTCATCCTCGAATTTGAAAAAGTTTTCCGTCATGGCTAACTTTGCACAGTCCATGATAAAATGAATCGGGGTGATGGTGTCGAGGGGGCACTGAGACAACAGATGTCTGATAGTCTCCAGAGTCTCTAACTGTGGGATACACGTAAAGAGAGACTCAACGTCAAAGCTGACAAGGAGGTCAGTCTCCACATTAAACTGCACATCTGGCAATAGTCGCAAGACGTCTGCAGTATACTGTAGGAATGTGGGCATGGCCTTTACAATAGGTTGGAGAAAATGATCCACAAAGGTGGATAGGGGCTCCAATAGAGACCCGATGCCTGAAATAATAGGGCGGCCCGGTGGTGGTCTAGTGGCTTTGTGAATTTTGGGCATGTCAGCCTCTATCATTGGATAGAGGGAGGCGGTATGGTTCCAACTACTCAACCTCAGCCTCTGACTCTAGTGACTCCGATAGCACTAATTTCACCGCTCCACAAAATCGGGGTGGTGGACAGCAACGGTCCTCAAGGAGGGCTTTCAAGCAGAGAGGTGGCATGCAGGGTAACCACCAAGGTATTTACCAGAATCCGGGGCCGTGGTGGCCTCCTGGTCCATGGGGTTTTCAACCTCCACAGTTCGGACCACACATGAACCCTTATATGCAGCCCCCCCAGTTCTTCCCGGATCCGTCTTTTTTAGGACGTGGCCGCGGCTCCAACCGCGGCAAACGGAGAGGACAACAGTCAGTACAGTGGCAGGCCGACCCCACTTTTCCGAACACACGGAGCAGGAGGGCTGCTCAACAGAGTACCAGCACAGAACTGAGCAGCACCTAACCGTTAACCTGAGCTCGCGAGTTTTAACTACTGATGAGCTCTCGGTTCTTGAGAGAGGTTTAGGATTCGTCCCAACCAACAAAGGCGATCCCTTCTTATCCAGACTTGAACTTGAAAAGTTTTTCAGGAAGGTACGCCTACATTTTTTCTTTAAGAACAAACCCGACCTAGAAGCCAGTACAGAACAGATTGAAACCAATACTGGGCTTCGACCTAAATCAACGTTCACCCCTCTCAGCCATCAGGTCCCCTCCCAGGTTTTGACCTTCGAGCTAGCAGTCACACATGATATCACGAGGCTTCATGAAGAGAGATTTGAAGGCTTTCAAAATCTCCCCATGAAAGAAAGAAGAGCATTGATTACGCTGTCTAAAGATACATCAATCACGATAAAACAAGCAGATAAAGGTGGTGCAACCGTTATTCTCGACACCACCCAATATCGCCAAGAATGTCTCAGGCAACTCAACAACGTACTATTCTATCGCCGTCTCACTGTTGACCCCACACCCCGCCTTCTTGTAGCCATTAGGACTTTAGTGAATGAGGGATCTGCCGAGGGATGGATTACACCACATGAAGCGAGTTTTTTGGTCACTGAGCATCCGGTTGTTCCAGGATTTTATTGCCTGCCCAAAATTCACAAAGCCACTAGACCACCACCGGGCCGCCCTATTATTTCAGGCATCGGGTCTCTATTGGAGCCCCTATCCACCTTTGTGGATCATTTTCTCCAACCTATTGTAAAGGCCATGCCCACATTCCTACAGGATACTGCAGACGTCTTGCGACTATTGCCAGATGTGCAGTTTAATGTGGAGACTGACCTCCTTGTCAGCTTTGACGTTGAGTCTCTCTTTACGTGTATCCCACAGTTAGAGACTCTGGAGACTATCAGACATCTGTTGTCTCAGTGCCCCCTCGACACCATCACCCCGATTCATTTTATCATGGACTGTGCAAAGTTAGCCATGACGGAAAACTTTTTCAAATTCGAGGATGAGTTCTTCCTCCAAATCTCGGGAACCTCAATGGGGAGTATTTTTGCCCCGAGCCTCGCCAACCTTTATGTCCATCAATTTGAGCAAGATCATGTCCTCAACCATAGCAACCCTTTTTTTCATCAACTGGTGCTATGGAAGAGGTACATTGATGATATCTTTGTGGTTTGGCGAGGCTCAATGGATGAGGTTCACTTGTTTCACCAATGGCTCAATGACCGGAACCCCTATCTCAAATTCACCATTGAAGCTAGCCATGAGAGACTATCGTTCCTTGACCTCTCCATCTTTCCAATAGATGGGAAGTTAGGAAGTGAGCTATACACAAAACCTATGGCAAGGAACTCCCTTCTACTTTTTAATAGTCATCACCCGCGAGCATTGCGTGCAAATTTGCCAGTCGGTCAGTTCCTCCGGCTGAGAAGGAATTGCTCTACCAAAGATTTGTTCAACAAACATGCCTTTCACTTGTCACAACAATTACAAGCGAGACGCTATCCTAAAGATCTGGTAAAAAAAGCTTGGAAACGCGCCTCGAACAATCATCGAGACTCTCTGCTTGAGAAACGCCAGCCAAAGCCTAACCTGGAGTGTCTAACCTTTGTTAGCACTTTCTGTGCTCTTTCAAACAACATTCAAAAGACAATAAGAAAACATTGGAATATCCTCAATGTCTCCAATGACAAAATTCCTCCACCATTGTTCTCCTTTAAAAGAGCTCCCTGTCTTCGGGATAGTTTAGTCCACACGAGACCACAGTCCCAAGAACTGGCTAGTTCAAATACACTTTGGGAATTACCACCGGTACAGGGCCACTATCCGTGTGGCTCATGTAGCGCTTGCCCCCAAACTTCGAAAGTTACAAAAGTGGACTTGGGGTCTGGTAGAACCTGGTTTCTCAAGAAACACATGAACTGTAACACTGACAGGGTCATATACATGATCACTTGTCCCTGCTCATTGAGATACATAGGATTCACCACCAGGAAAATAAAGTTGAGGATTGGAGAACATAAGAGCACCATCCGATGCCATAAACAATCGACTAGACTAACTGACCACTTCCTCGCTCAAAAGCATTCCGCAGAAGACCTCAAGTGGGTCATCCTGGAACAGCCTTTTATTCCATCCCATATTAGTGACATCACTAGATTCCTTTTTGTGAAAGAGCAGAAATGGATTTTTTCCCTTAAAAGTGACAAAAGGGGACTGAACGATGACATCACCTGGACGGCACTGTAAGATCCACTAATGGTGGCATACTAACTGTTAAATTATGCACCATATACGTCCAGGGTGCCTCTAACATGTCCTTGTTGCTAAGGGACCCAGCACTAAAACCTGCATGAGACCACGGTCCTCAGATCCCTTTAGAATATTCCTTTTAATATTCCTTCAGGATTATCATTATCATTTTCATCATTTTGTTGCACCAGAACATGGCCCCTACCCCATTTCAGGTTGCCATGACAATACATTTTCCACGCAATATTCCTCACTTGGCTTAGTGCCATTGAACAATATGGGGTCTATTTTTGTATATATTTGTATATATGTAGCTATTTGGGTTGTCCTCAGTATTTTGCATTATTTAATTTCTCTCACTCGTTTTTTCCTCAGCATGACGCACCACGCATATTGCCATAGCTTCAATGTGCGCATGCGCGTAGCGTACACACTAGCCATCCTCCGTAGTTCCGGGAGATCCGCACCGCGCGACTCCGAACTACATGCCCCCAGAGCTTCCGCTGACAATTCTGGCATGTTGACGGGCCGGACTGCATCCCGCCGACCTGTAATATCTTCCAATAACACCTATTGGATGCATACCGGCTATGTCTGCGCATGCGCAGGTGTTTGACACTACGAGTCCTACACAAATACCATTTTGAATACAGCGCATGCTCGGAGTGAAGTGCTCTCTCACCGAGCTTGCGCAGGGCTTCATTTCTACACACCTTTGTCCAAACGAGCTTTACGCTCGTTTTCCTGACGCCTAATTAGTGTCAATTAGCCAATCACGACGGGGATAAAAGGCATGCTCCCTGCCTGTCCGCTACCTCCACTCCTACTCGGATGCTTGCTTGAGGTACCGACGGACAGGTAGGTCTGCACCTTGCCTTTTCCCCTCACACTCTCGTTTTTTTAGGGCTTGGGCTTCCCTTACTTTATGCTTTTAACTTTAAAATCTTGGCAGATGCCTAGTTTGTGTCCTGGTGTATGGAGTTCTTTTATTTGAGACAATTGAGTTTACATAGATAGAAATTATTTTGCACTGGCCACCTTTTGCATGTTGAAGCTATACACATGCTAGAAGTCTTACTTTATGGCCATTCTTCTATCTTAACAGAGCGGGGCCTCATTTTCCCGAGCAGGTGCCGGGCGAGGTGAGGTTGCTTCCCACACAATGCTGGGTAAGTCCAATTCCATGTAAATGTTTTCTTATAACCATTTCTGGTATTATACAGGAGTACTTTTACTTATTCTTCTGTTGTAGCAAGGATAATGTTCTTGCTCACCATATGTGTGTGTTGTGTTTGCTATTTGTGGATTACTAAGGAGGCTTGTTGTTCACTTCATTTTCTCCTTAGGTAAAGGACAAATCATTTAGAGTCTCCTCCAGCTAATATTGGGGCTCCAAAATACTGGTAGGATTACTCTTGTTATTTAGAATTGTCGTTTAATCTTTTTGCAGTTGCATCATTACCACCTTTGGTCCTGACGAAAGCTTTGAGATAGCTGAAACATGTTGACCACACTGCTTAGCGTCTATTGGTAGTCATAATTTCAGACTACAAGACGCTTGTTTTTAACCACAACACTAGAACAGTATCCATTAAACATATTTTCTGCTCTAGTAGTCGTTTTTAATATACATTTTTTGTTCACTTTATTTTGAGCACTGCACATTCATTAGCACCACTCAGAAAAACACTGTGGCTTGAAGGTCGTCACTGGTTTCCTATCTCTGCACCATCTTTGATGGGGTGGGTGAGATTTGGAATACCCTATCCTATTCCCACATGACGATGCATCCGCCACGTTTGGTGGGCTGATGGGAATATTTCAGCCCAGTGCTATTTCTGTTTCCACTTTGTATTCACAACATACACATATTGTTCTCTTGACTATGTGCCTCCTTGTTTTGTATTCATGCTTTCCAGGGTTGTGAGGTTCCATGGTCATTAAACCAACCCGTCTTGACCCCCTTTTATAATTCATTTTTTGGAACTCTACTGTCACCAGATTTGATTTGATTTGATTTGATTTGTTACTTGTTAAGCGCTCGAATGCCGTGGCGTCTTGGCGCTGATTGAGGTACATGGGACTAGGGAGGTATGAATGAAACGTTAGATCGTAGAAAATAACCACGTTTTCAGCTCCTTCCTAAACATCAGAAGGTTGGGTTGGAGCCGAAGTATGGACGGCATCTGATTCCAAAGTTTGGCCGCACAAAATGACAAAGTACGCCCCCCCCCCTCGCCTTACGGATTTTTGGGATACAGATATGGCCCATCGTTGTGGATCTGTGTTCTGATGGGAGAGTACATAGAGAGCAGCTTCTGTATCTCCCTGGAGATTCCTCCGTAAAGGGCCTTATGCACCATGCAGAGGGACCAAAACCGGAAACCCTCCTACTGTTCTGTGTAACCCGGGGTAGGAGTAGCCCGTTGTTAACCTTCAAACAATCAATTTCTTATCCCCTCCGTACCACTGTATTCGGGCCGAGGATGCATTACACTGCGGAAGCCGAAAATTGTACGGCATCAAGACCAGGCGTCGGGAGGAGGTTATTTGCTTCCCCTGTCCAGCAAAAGTCGATTGTGGCTAAGCGGCACTTGGGATTTACCAGATACGGTACGTGAAATTATAGATACCTGGTGGAATCTCACGGAGTGTACAGAGGGGATAAGAAATTGATGGATTGAAGGTTCACAAAGGGCTACTCCTACCCCGGGTTACACAGAACAGTAGGAGGGTTTCCGGTTTTGGCACCAAAACAAGCCTAAAAGCCCTGAGGAAGTCATAAGGGATTCATTTCCACTGCGACAAAACGCGTTGGCGCAAGTCTATAAAGAAATGAAGAAAAAAAGAGAAGAACAAGAATCTCAGCATCATTGTGTGATTTTAAGACAATCAAGATTTAAAATTGGAACTGTATAATGCGTGTGCCTTGAATTGTATACATTGTTGGTTCAATCCTTTGGATTGATTATTGGGTGGAGTGGGGTGTACCTCCCCCTCAGGAGCACCGCACAAATTGAAAGTAAAAGATATAAAGTGATGTAATCCATGCACAGCGCCAGAAGACTTGTATATCCACAACATTCTAGCTAATACAGTAATCTTGTGTTCAGTTCAGTACACAAGGACCAACACTGGTGAGAAGCTGCAGATACCTGAGAGAGCCTCCAGGTGAGTTATGGGACTACCTCTTGACAACATTGCTAGTGTGCATTCTCCCATATCCCTGTCCCTCTTGCCACACTCTTTGCCCAGTGTTTGACATTTTTGCCACTGCTGATGGAGAGGGAGACTGATGACTACCCTTCGTTCCTGCAGCAACATTTGGATGTACAGTTTATTGGTAATATGACTCCCAGGCCCAGCTCTCCCCGTGCTGCTGCATCAGTCTTGCTCCTGTCTTCTAAAACTATTACATCCATAAAGAGGGAAGGAATCAGTTGATTTTGCCTGCTTTTTCCCACATTTTCTGTGTGCCTTCTCTTTGCTTTTCCCTTGTTTTCACTGCTTTGTCCTTGCGTTTCTCCCATTTTGTGTGCAGCCTCTCCATGCAACTCCAGACCACCATCTCACTTCTGGAATTCCGAAGGGCCCTCAATACCTGGCTATTCGAATGAGCTTTCGGAACCTGCAAGCGCCAGCGCTTGGCTACCCAGTCGGGTGATTAGCCGTACTTTACAAATCCTGAGTGATTGACTCTTACTCATGCTAGTAGCAGTGTGGGTGTAACTTTCTGCCTAAACTGGGAGAGTATTTTACATCTACAAAAAATATCTTCTTTCCTACAAATGTAGAATCATGGCCTATGTGCTAACTTCATAGATCAGGTGGGTTTAATATTCTTAATGATAGGTATGTATTTTGTGAGCTGTTTTATTGCCATTTTAAAATTTTAAAGTCACTAGTGTTATGAGTCAAAGCTCTTTAAAATGTTGCCATTCTAAAGGTTTCTAATAAATGGGAGAGAATGTGGCGCAGCTGCCAGAGCTGCCTACTCGGGAGATGAGGATCCGGGGTCGAGTGTTGCAGTCGGCACAACATCCTGTGATTCGGGGCATCTCCATGGACAGCGCCCGGATACCCTCATGGATGATAAGCCGCACTATATAAAACTACAAACAAATGAATTCTGTTTCACAAACCTAACTAGAAGCACTCACAAACTCATCCTGGTTTAACAAACTCAATTAACAACACATTTAGGTGGAAAACCAACTGATTCCTTCCCTCTTTATGGATGTCATAGTCTTTTCTTTAGACGATAGGCTTTAGAGTAATCTGTGCCAAGCTGAACCTTCTATTGACCCAAGAATCATTTAGTTACTCACACGGGTGAGCAGGAGCCTTGTAAAGAAAAATTGTCTGGATATGCATAAGAAAGCGAAATTCAACAACGTGACAGTGAGCAGTGGGTGACGTTCAGTGCTGTGTGAATTGGATTGGTTGAGGGATCCTTTTGATCCAGTTGACCCAGTTACAGAATCAGTCCCGGGGAAGCAACACATAATATGCTTATTGATACATAAATATTGATCCTGGGTTCTGTTACAGATGAGAGAGCAATATAAAATACAAGTTGTTTTCTTTAGAATGGTCTGAAAAATTGTTTCCAGGATATATCTTGCTGTCTTTACCTCGCAGGTTGCCATGCAGGTTAGTACTACACAAGCCATTTTTTGTACTTTTTCATGTGGCAACTTACCAAGCAGGTACTTTTTTTTTTTTAAATGTCGCAATTATTATGCTATTTTAAAAAGATTTAAAAGCTATGACCGGGTTAAGGGTTCAGGGTGGTAAGGGTAATGGAGGGTAGAGATAAAGGGAGGTAAGGGATTTTTATGGTTCAGGGCCAGGCAGTGTAAAGTGTGGTGAGGTATTTTTAGGGTTAAATGGTGGGAAAAGGTAAAGGGAGGCACGGTATTTTAGGGTTCCGGTGTTGATAGTGGTAGATGGAGGTAATGAGTATTTAGGGTACAATGGTGGGTAGCAATAAAGGGAGGTAAGAGTTTTTGGGTTTAGGGGTGAGTACAGGTAAAGGGAGTGAAGAGATTTTTAGGGCCCAGGAGTGGGTGGAGGTAAGCGGTTTTTAAGGTTATGGGGTAGCTAAAGGTCAAGGGAGGTAAGGGGTTTAAAAGAAGGGGTTTGGGAGGTCACACCAAAAAAAAGGCCAACGAAACCAAAACATGGGAATTTGTGGGGGTAACCCTTTCCCAAAAATATATACATTCCCCCCATTAAAATAAGTACATTATTAAACATACATATATGTGTGTATATACCCACACATGAACACACACACACATATTACACAGTGGCGGTCGCCACCCTGTAGTTATAGTTAGGGCCAGGTCTTCATAGGAAATGGGTTTTTTGGATTGCTAACATAATTGGTGCCATTTTACAATTCTTAACAGCTTAACTGCTGGTGCTCCCCTATATCCCAGCACTGCTGAGCTCTTTTTTTGATATTTGGGGTAGTTGCTGGTTAGCACTCCATAACTTTCTTTCCACATAAGGTATCCCCAATAAACTTGTGTCCTATTTTCCAACATCCTGGGGATTCAAAAGGTACCCATGTTTTGTGGATTCCTTTAGAGGGGGGTCTAAGAAAATAGGTAAAATATAGCCGAGTTTGAGTTTTTGGGGGCAAAATATGAAAAAGTGTTCTGGATAAAAGTGTCTTTTTTTCCTAAAAAAAGGCATCGATGAACAGTTTGCTGTGTTAAATTGATCATCTTTCCAGCTTTCAGGAACATGCAGATCTGAATAAAAAACATTTTTTTACCAAATCTTTGGCATTTTTAAAGAGGTAGCCAATTGGCCTATTTTTTGAGTCTCAACCTACTTCCAGTTTGTGGTGGAAATTAGTGTGAAACCTATGGATGATCAATGAAAGCTATAGATGTTTGGACGGTAGACACAATTCTGAATTTAGCAAGGGCTCATATGTGTAGATCCCTCAAGGTTTTCCCAAACAAACTAACGGTTGAAATAAAGAAATATTGAAAATGAGTAGGGAAAAATTTGTAACTTATTGTCATGATGACGAATTTACAAAAGCAATATACCAATATGTCCGCTAGACCCTTCTGGTTGCGGGGATATATCGTATTTGCAGGTTCTACAAGAACCTAAGGTGCTCAGAGCCAACAACTGAGTTGCACCATACAAAGATTTTTCATTGTACTGAGTATAGACCAATTCATATGGTGAAATATGTAGAGGGAAAAATTGGTGTCACGGAAACCTATGTATTTCTGAAATGGTCAGTAGATATGTAGTTTAGCAGGTTATTTGTACTTCTCTGAATTTGTGGGTATGCATACTAGCATATGATTTAGAGGGTATTTTTCAAAATGTCCTCTTTCTTACACACTGGCTTACCTGTGAAAGGCACATATGCAGTGTAATCCAATTGGTAATAACAAATGTTCTATTATTTCAAGCTCCTACATGACTTCTGATAAAAATGGTACCTCACTTGTGTGGGGAGGCCTAGTGCCCACGACAGGAAATGGCCCAAAACACAACATGGACGCACTACACTTTTGCCACTGAAAACGGACCCCTTTTTTCTGGGGTGGGTAGCTGTGGATTTTGGGCCAAGTTCAGCTAGTACCTAGGGAAACCTAGCAACTAGACACCAGGGGAAATACAAGATGGGGCAGCTTCCATTGCTCTGACCATGTTTTTTCACCCAGAATACATTGCAAACCTCAAACCTAGACTAAAAACACATTTCCTCACGTTTCTGTGATGAAAAGTTCTGGAATCTGCAGAGAGCTACACACTTCCTTTCACCTAGCATTCCCCCAAGTCTCACAATAGAAATGGTACCCCACTTGTGTGGATAGGCATAGTATCCAGAACAGGAAAAAGGCTCAAAATGCAGCAGCATGGATACATCACATTTTTCCACTCCAAACTAACCGTTTTTTTTGCAAAGCGGGTAGCTGTGGATTTTGAGCCCTAAATCAGCCATCACCTAGGGAAACCTGGCAAATGTGCAATTGTTTTAAAACTAGACACCGGAGGGAATCCAGGGTGGGGTGACTTGCATAGCTCTCACCAGGGCTTTTTATCCAGAATCCCTTGCAAACCTCAAACCTTGACTGAAAAACATATTTTCCTCACATTTCTGTGATGGAACATTCTAGAATCTGCTGGAAGCCACAAACTTCCTTCTCCCCAGCATTCCCCTAAGTCTCCCAATACAAATGGTACCTCAGTTGTGAGGCTAGGCCTAGAGCCAGCTACAAGAAACGGCCCAAAACACAACATGGTTACATCATTCAAAACGGAACCTTTTTTCTGAAAGTGCTTAGCTGTGAATTTGGGCCATGCTCAGCCGGCACCTAGGGAAAGCTAGTAAACTTGCACATTTTTGAAAACTAGACACCTGGGGAATCCAGAGTGGGGTGACTTGCATGGCTTTCACCAGGTTTCATTAACCAGAATCCCTTGCAAACCTCATACTTTGACTAAAAACAAATTTTCCACACATTTCTTCAATGCAAAGTTATGGAATCTGTTGGTACTCCACTAGTGTAAATGGGCTAAGAGTCAACGACACAAAGGCCCTAAAGCACTACATTTATAGATAGGCAATAGGGGTAGCTGTGGTATTTGGGGGCTGTGCTATGGAGTCACCCTCACAGACCTACAAACCACAGGTATTTTTTAAAAAAACTACACAACCAGGGGATTCCAGGGTGGTGTGCCTTGGTGGCACCCATGAGGTTTTCATACCCACAATGTTCTGCAAATCTCAATCTTTGCCTGAAATCACACATTTTCCTTACATGATGGAAACGTCCAGAATCTGCAGGAATCCACAAAATTACTACCACGCAGCATTACCCTACATGTGCTGATAAAAACGCTGCACCACTTGTGTGGCTGGGTCGACACACGTACTGGGGAGATAGTGGAGGTGTTGGCCATTGGCCGACACCTGCACCAAAAGGGTTAACAAAACTTTACAAAAAAGTTTCATCCACCTCAGCTCCATCCTGGCAAGTTTCAGGTGATCTGTCAAGCATGGGCTGAGAAAAAAGGAGGATCCCAATACACATTTCCCCATGCAATTTCCCACACAAACTTAAGATGCAGCTACAGCTAAAACCTTTGAATGGAAATACACTCAGATCTATTTTGTATACAGAATGGAAATACACCACATTTGCCAGAAAGCTAGATCTAGATCCTGAAAGTGCACTTTTAGATTTTAGATTATTTTTGAGTGTTTAAGATTCAAAATTTATAAATATCGAGCAACGCTGTATTAACAAGGTACTATTGCTATTCTGCAGGTGTTAAGCATGCAATCTTATTGGCTGGCCGCAACATGAAGAGAATGTTCCTGCTACTATTTTAGGACTCAGAAGCTTTTGAGTCCTCAAAAAATTAGTAAAATAAGGAATATGATGGTGGCAGAGTAGGGGAACCCTCAACCCCTAGGGTCAAATGAAGATTTCTTTTGCATTGCTGCTGTACCGCAGTAGTACCGTGGCACTCAGAGTGGCATCGGTTTATTTTTGATTGGGTATCATAGTTTTGGGGGGCTACAAATAAAACATATGGGGTGTTTGTTTGTGGGGCTGCAGCTACACCTAACACCCAAACACACACAACTACACTGATGCATTTAACACCCCTCCCCCCACAAACACAGACATGTATGTGCATGGTGGGGGTAGGCTGCCCCTGAAAGGGCTGGGAATGTTAATAACATATTACTTTACGTTAACAAAACCCTACAAATCCGTTGAAAAAACAAAGGTTAAAGGGACGTTATAGTTAGGTATTGTAAAATACCTTAATTTACATTCGTTTTAAACCTCAGAAATTCAAGTGACGTTAGAGTTAGGTGAAAATGTCAGTTTACAACTAAACATTTTAAACTTTAAAGAGCACTGAAATTCATCAGTTATAGTTAACTGAAGTAGGTATAACTTGGATACTCACCATGCACTGCTCATGACCTCACATATTACAACACTCATGATGCGTTATATGATATCATTGATAACATTACTGATGGCATCTGAAATGGCAGCATTAATGACTGTCTCAAGGTCCCATTATCACTGTGCTATTAACTGATGACAAAGGTGTCCCTGACAAAATGTGATGGGTTGAGAGTCAGTTCAAAATAAGTCTAAAAGGGTTACAACATAACATACCAGCAAGACTAAGGAATATCCCAGTGGAACTGGCTATGCGACACCTTATCTTGTATTTGAGTCTGATTTGCCCAAAAAAGGAGTTTTACCTCCTTGTAAAAAGTGGAGTACCATTTCTTGGAGAGCTAGTGAATTATGCACAGGCTACTAGGTGTGCAGTAAGGATGGGTAAACTGCATAATCGTAATTGTTTCCATCAAAATTTAGTGTAATTTCATGATAATTATGTAAAATTACACTTTTAGAGTTAAGTGCAGTTTGGCGGTATCTTGCAAGACTATATTTGTATGCTATGGCATACCTTGCATTAAAGTGACACATTCGATACCAGCATGAACCTGGATCAAACAGAAGCTGTCTGCAAGACATATTCTGCACCAACCAGCCGCTTGTAAGCACAATATTTTTGAGAAACTTATATAACACAAAATTCATGAATTTTGAGAATTTCAATAGCCTAATTCAATTCTCACTTTGAGGAAGTACAGATTGCACGTTTTACCATAGCCAAGAAGCGTGAGGACCTCTAAGGGACCTGGATTGCTGTAGGATAAAGGTAAATGCAGGCTACAGCTCCCAGAAGTTCAAACTTTGTAGCTGTCTGCAGTTTTATGAGAACAGTCTAAACTCTTAGAAAAGGAAAATGTTACTAATCCCGTAAGCATCTGTTTGTGGCATGAAGTGCTGTAGATTCGCATGCTCTGCATAATTCTCTCATCTAGTGTTGGCCTCTGGCATTCCCAAGTTTTTTTTCTTCAAACAAGTCTTTTTGAGTCCCTTGGTTCACAATGCGCATGGGTACAGACTTCATCTTAGATTGTTTTTTGCACAGTAGTTTAAAGAGAGTATGGATTGTTAAGTGAGCATAGCTTGGTGCACCATTTTTATTGTGCAGTGTTAACTATGAAATAAATGAAGAGATCTTCGATCATCACAAAACTTCTGGGGAGGAGGGTGGTCACATGTGAATCTACACCCACATACTACGAACAGATGCTTACAGGGTAAGTAACGTTTTCCGTTTGTAGCACATCTGGCTGTAAATACATATCCTCTGCATCAACTAGTCCTAAAAACTGTCTAGACAATCATAGCCTGCTGGGTACTAAGATGTCCCTGTAGTAGAGCTTGGTAAAAGTGTGCGGTGTAGACCAGGTAGCTGCTTTGGAAAGGTCAGCTCGTGCGATGTTCCCTAAGAAAGCCAATGTTGCCCCCTTCTTACAAGTAGAGTAGGCCCTGGGCGAAACAGGTAGGACTCTCTTAGCTTTGTAGTACCACACTTGAATGCACTTGACTTTCCATATTGCTATATCTGCCTCAGAGATGGAATGATACTTGTGCGGTTGCACAAAGTGTGCAAGCCTACATATATGAATTCTCAGATTTCCTCACCACCTCATCCATCTGACATGCACATACTACCCTCTTGAGTGAGATCAACCTCCCCGAGACCACACAAGCTAAAAAAACAAGACATCCTCCTCATAGGTACAATCAACGTGGTATAACATGTCACACAACCAACACTCTCCAAAGGCTACATCCTCAACAACAATCCAGTGCACACCAATCATACCCCTAGACCAATTACTTTGCCATCCCTAGCTCCCTTCTCATCATCCTACCAATAAACCAAGGTCAACACAAAAAGAAGAGCAAACCTTCAGATCCTTCAAAGCGTTCTCCATAGACAGCCTACTGCTTGAACTCATCTCTCACCCTAGGAACACCAACACTCTTCTAAACAACTTCAACAATTTGTGTAACAGACATGCCTTGATTACAACAAACAAGTGTAAGCCAAAGCTTTCTGCACCCTGGTAGACTTAAGACATTGCTGACAATAAACGACCCATCTGCAGACAGAAAAGGAAATGGAAGAAAAATAGAACTCCTGCAGACGTATTGATACTGAAATTCCTCTGTGGAACACACTTGCTCATCATGGCACCCAAAGGAAAGTACTATACAAACATCTTCTTCTGTGAAAAAATACAGATTAGACTATATATCGACGAAACCAAGACTGCTTCAATTCTTACAGTCATCCCTTCCCATAGAATCTCACATTGGTCAGGCTTCAAAGCACTATCTCTCCTAGATCTCTCTGACATACCTAAATCCCTTAACGCCACTTATAAACATGACATCCTACCATCATCCCTCATCAAAGCTCTCTATGTGGATGCTCTATTATCCCTACTTACCATTGTCAATGCCTCCCTCACACAAGACATCTTCCCAAAAGCTCACAAGATTGGCCAGATCCTCCCACTCCTAAAGAAACCTACACTAGTCCATGAAGACCTCGCCTATTATCGGTCTGTTACTCACATCCCATTCATCTGCAAGATCATTGAAAAAGCAGTCTATGTTCAACTCCAAGATCAAAACAATGCTAATCATCTCTTACACGACTACCTGTCTGTCTCAGCTGCCTGGGACAGAGGTGCGCATCCCACCCTCATTAGCACTTTGGAGTGTCAAATGGGATTTGCCAGCAATGTCCTTCACTGGTTCTCCTCCTACCTTTTCAGTTTGCTCACATACGCACTTTCAGGTCACAAAAGATCCCTATCAGCTCTAGAGTTACCTGGGGTTCCATACTGTCTCCTGTCATCTTCAACCTTTACATGAAGCCACTTGGCATCAATATTCAACCATATGCCGATGACACACAACTCAACTTGAAGGTCTCCTTTGCTTCAGACGTCCAGTGCCTCAAACACTGCTTGCACAGCATCCAGAACTGGGTGTCCAGCCCCTACCTGAAGTTCAGTGCAACCAAAACAGAATTCCTGTTATTTGCTAAAAACAACAAACAAGATACAGCACAAACCGAGGTCAATGAAATGAACATTGATGGTTTCGAACTCCAAAATTCACCAACTGCCAAGTCACTTGAATTTCCCTGGACACCAACCTTATCCTCAAGGAACACATTGCCAAAACAATAAAGATGGCTTGGTACCAGCTCTCTCTGCTAATGAACGGCAAATCATTTATTTCAGAATGCGACTTCTGAACTACTGCTCAAGCCCTCGTAGTGCTGCATCTGGATGTTGGGAATGCCTTACTTCATGACTGCCCCACCATCCCTGATGGTTCTAAGCACACCCGCCTCCGAGATACCATCAAACTGCAGCCAAAGAAGTTTCAAAAAACAAACAGCAGGCCTTTTCCATCTATGCACCTAGGATCTGGAACAACACCCCTTCTCCATCAGGACTGCCCCAGCACTGCTCCAATTTAGGAAAGAGTTGAAGACTCATCTCCTTCAAATTTTTTTATTAAACATCCACAACCTCTTCCTCTCCTATTATTCCTCGTATTTGTTGTATTTACATTTATCTTTCACCATGTACAGCTCTCTGCTGCCTTTTGGCTAAGCTTGCACCATAAAAATGCCATAAACATATATACAGGCAAAGCGCTGGTCAGACTTGCGAAAGTCTTGGTCATGCTGATGTAATACATAATATGTGTGCAGCTCTTTCCACTACTGAGTCTAGCTGCAGAAGATTGATTGAGGTGTAAAGGTGAAACCACCTTGAGAAGATAATTAGTACTGGTCCTGAGCGCAATCATATCTATGTGAACTTGAATGAATGATTCTTGCAAGGTGAGTGCTTGCCTTCTCGCTAATGTGTCTAAGGGACGTTATGACCACTAGGAAGGCCACTTTCCAGGTAAGGAACAGTAGGAGGCATGAGTATAGCGGTTCAAATGGTTGCCTATGGACTAAGGAATCAATGTTCTACAGACGGGTGGGAGGTGTACTTGGAGGTATAACCCTCTTACGACCTTCCATGAAAGCCTTGACTAGTAGGACTCTAAAGAAGGATGATTTTTTCCTCTTTTGCGTGTAAGCTGCTACAGCAACTAGATGTAGGAATAGTGATGTGTAGATGAAGCCTGACATCTGCAGATGTAAGGGCTAGCAGAGAATGTCCTGGATGTGAGCCCTTAAGCGGTTCCCTGAAATTATCCAGTGAAGTAGTGGAACTGTGCAGGCCTAAAATACATGTAAAGAGCAAAACAGGCTTGGAGTCCTCTCAGTGCATGTTCAAACTCAATGGCAAAAAAAATAATCAAAGATCGAATCGGTGCCTGAGCGCATTGTATACCAATGGAGGAGCTACAGGACATCTTGTCACTTGAAATAATTCGTCGAAGAAAAACAACTTGCAAATGTCTGAGCCCAACACTAAATGGCAGTACTATGAAGAGCATGTGTATCTATAGCCATATGTTACAAACGTATACATTTCCCAATTCTTGTGTGTTTGGGTTTTTATGGGCCACATTTGCTTTATCCTGAGGTGTTTCAGCAGCCTCCAATAAGGCTGGCAGGAAGAGAAATGCCAATTAAAATTGGGACTAATGTTAGATGTTGGAGGAGAGTAGCACCCTTGCTGTCAATGAAAAAAACAAGTAGAGATCTGTTGGATTTGACAGGCAGACCCAGGACCAATTCAAATTACCCAACCAAGGAATAGTGGAAAGTGAGATAATGCCCTCTTTCCTCAACCATGACCCTATAGAGAGAGTTGTGTATCAGGAATGAAGCTGTACAACAAGGTGCCAAATGTATTACCACTGAGATAACCCTTCTCCTAATTCAGTAGGAAATAATATGGAAGTATCTTTGCCTTACATAAGTGGCCATACCAGAAAAGGGAGGGATGCTTTAAAGGGCATTTACAGGAGTGTTTGGTAAGACAACAATTTGAAATGGAGGTTACTAAGCCATTTGTATCCAGTTCTAAATTTATCTATATTTCCCTTACAACACACGGTCATCGTTAGAGGGTTAAAGACAAAAGAAAAGTGAATTAGTGCTGGGAAGCTTGTCATCCAAAGCAATGGACAAATGCAAAAATGCGGCCTCTTCTTTGCAAGGAAATACATAAGCCCCATGAGAGGAAATGACTCCTTATCCAAGGCTTATCAACTGAGACCCCCCCTACTTCAATTCTATTTTGAACTCAGATGGATATATTTCTGAACATCTTTGAAAATACCCCCATCCCTACGGTGTACAGATTGTGAAGTTCTCACATATTCCAGAAGCCTAATCTCTCCTTCCCTGCACCATCCTGTGGCCTCCTTGGTCTCTTAATTCATCCAGCAAGTGGAGTAAAGTTATTGTGATTTCTTTGCTGTAAAACATTTAAACTACAAGTTTTAAGGTTGCAGAGCCTGTGATTCGCAAAAAGACACTGTTTATGACTACAATCCACTTCTTTCAAATACATCAAAACCATTTTTGGATCAGAAATATCCTTCTGTCTCAGGGAGGCATGACATAAATGTGCCCCATCTCTTTCGCAATGGAATATATCAATGATTTCTTATTGCAATTTCAGTTCTAAACATTTGTTCAGGTACTGATTGTACTTGGGGAAATAACACATTTTTAACATTTTTGCTTTTATTTGCCTATCGACGACAATGGGACATACATTGGCCGATCACGATCTGACTCCAGATACATTATAATTCTTTAAGACCCCCATTAACTTGAGGTGATCCTAAAGCCTGGTAATATGCAGTTTGCCATCTCCTAAGGCCACGGTATTGGGGATTTCAATCTGTTGACCAAAGGATTCTACATACAGGAACACAAGTTACTCTTTGGGTTGGTTTGGAACCAGAGGTCATGGGTTAGAATGAAGTCCTTAATGTACTCACAATGTAAGCCCAGAAATGTAAGAAAATGTGGTTGAAGTCTCCCTACTAATAGATTTTCCAGTGATTGTTTTTTGACATATAAGTGAGCGGAGAAGCCTTGCACTCACAGACCAGCTCTTGGAGGAATATTTGCTGGGATATTTGCTGTACTTAATAAAAACATTAAAATAATATATGAACTACAAACACACATTTTTCAGCCTATGCACAGAAAGTATTTCAGAGTGGTATGAGCTCAAATAAATACTTAGAAACATGCTCTCTAGATCAGTAGATGGCGACTCAACTTTTTTTTTTTATTTCACTAAATTTTTATTGAAAATTATAATGGCGACTCAACTTTAAAATGCCCTTTGCTGAAATTTTACAACCATTTAGGAATGCTACTTTTTCTTTTGCTAATTCTCCTCTGGTCAGTATGCCCCTCTTACTCTCCTTCCTGACATCTTCCTGGTTGCTTTAAAACCCATGGGTAACTTTTTATATTATTAAAAGTTATCTCTTCCCCAAAAGGCTTTTGATAAATATGCAAAAAAGAACATACTGCATTAACAGTTTCTTCCATTTCAATTGCTGATATTGCACAAACCTCTTTCTTTGAATGATGACTTCAAAAGAAGCTCAGTGTGGCGTCCAACGATTTCACCAAAGATAGTTTCTTTCTGTTCAAAGCAGGCACTCCGGTAATTGACAAAGTTCTAAAAACAAAAGTCACAAATGGTTGTTTAAAATCGTTTTTACGATGCCTCTTGTATATTGTGAATATACATTTTAATTGTGCTTGGTTTCCCCATACCTGTAGTCATTGGGTATGGAGACACTAAACTACCTATAATGATCTCACCATGAATTAAGGCCCAGAAATGAATTGTACAACTCTTAATCTGGTCTTAAAATCATTTCGCTCAGAGGGTATACCTTATATTGTTTGTGAGGGACAGTGGGCACTGCTGATCATTCTGTTTCTATGGATTGGGTGCAGTCACGTGCAAAGCTGTTGGCTCAAGATGGTCAATTGACTAGCATATGTTTGTGTTTCTATACCACAGAGAGGTACACTGCCTTTCCTGTATTGAATAAATGTATTCGCTGGTAGCAGCTGAACTTCCTACGTTTTATTCTGAATATACAATCATGAGATAACACAGATATTGCTACCAGAATTTGACTTTGCAATTCCTGTGTAAACTCCCCAGTTAAAATTCTTGATTTAAAAGCATTTCTCTGAAACATATAAAAAAAGAATATCATCCCAAAAATACACCAGATTTGAGCAATGTAAATAGAGCACTGGTGCAAGAGATCAGTTGAGTGATTTTTATAACTTTGGGTTTCTTCCCTTGAACCTGAAAATAATAGGTCAATTTTGTGTACATAATCTTCCCTGCAGGGACACTTATTATTATGTATGTTTTGTAAATCAGCACTGGTATGGTAAGCCTGTTTCGTAGAAAGGCAAATTAATTACAGATAAATAAAGGTGCCCACAAGGTAGCTAAGGACACAGGTTCTAACAAACCTACAAATGCCTGCTGTAAATTAGTCACTGGGCACCTGTTAATTCCTATCAGGCGGAAGCAGGATAGAGATTGAAAACATTTAAGCAGCCTGGGATAAAACTATTCAACCCCCTAAGAAACGTGCCACCATTCAATTTCACAGATATTTTACCAATTCCCATTAGTTGTTTCAATTTGTGCTTTGGGTATTTAAGTACAGGTGCTGTGATGCAATGTGGAAATAAGACCTTCTGCATATATTAGATGGCTGTGGTGGGCCCTCGCTGAGTTTGTTTGATCTTTTCATTACTGTTTGAAATCATGGGTGCACAAGTCTCATTGAATGGACCAAGATTTCTTTTCCTTTTATATGTTCCCGGAATGGGCATCTTACATGAGCTATTTTGTCATCTACATTCAAACCAGTTTTCTCTGCAGTATCCCAAAGAATGGCGATGAACCTGCATTTTCAAAAGTTTTGACGCAATGCTAGGGTACTAGCTAGCCAGCCATGGCACATCCTTGCACCATTAGACAAGTACTACATGCACAAGTGCGGTAATACTACTAATGTCCTACAGACTTTAAGACAACATCATCTGAAGATTGGTGATGGTCTGCCACTTTTTCAAATAAGACCCAGCTGTATTAGTGGCATCACCAAGTAGGCTTGGGCTAGTCACTTGTCCTTCAAATAGTAGTGAAATTATGAATTCAAAATAATAGCTACATTTGCTTTATTACAGAAGCGTTGTTTAAAAAAAAAAAACTGCAGTAATTGAGGACAATACATTTATAAAATAACCTCTGGTATTTGGTTGACACCATAAACACTTCCTCGGTATACCTAGTCAGAGGGAGATGCTATCACTTGCTCCTGAGAGCTAGGTCTTTATCAAAACAGTCAAGAGACCAGGCAAACATTGACAAGAAATGTCCCAAAATGGGATTATTATATTCACAATCCATTCAATAATCAATGGTAGACCGTGTGCAGTCTTGGGTTGAAAAGAAACAAAAAAAGCCATGCTGTAAAAAATAAAAGGTCCCATTAAATAAACTATGGGATACATAAATAATCTGAATTCGACATTCTATATCTCAGGCTACATTTGTTACTGATGATCACATTTCATGAGGGCAGTAAGACTGTCCAGACAACCGAAGATGTAGAGCCAAAACAATTCTTGTGTGCAAATCCTTTGATCAAGATGCATTTAGAACCTTTTTAAGTATTTCGTGGTGTTTATTGATGTAAGATAAATAACTGCCAACTAAGCATTATATTTTAGTTAATTTCTAACTCCTCTCTAGTGTCGGCCTAGTAGCAAATTAGTGCATTTTATTCTTACGTTGGAGCATAGAGCTAAAAGTAACAATACACTTCACATTTTTCTACCTCCACCAAAGAGTACATCAGTTTGTAGTGCATGATGGCCCTTTGCCTATTGATATTGGTACAGAGCACAGTTGTGCTATTGTTTTAATTTCACACAATGCATGACCTGCTTTAGCCTCATTGCCTCCGCTGCAAATTCTTTTAATTTTCCCTGTGACAGGATTAAGGATAGATCTCTATTGTGTGTTGACCATCTAACCCTCTCACTGTCCAAAAATTACCAGAAGAAGATAGCGCACTCTCTGTAAGCAAATACTAAAGAGTCAATAAATATAGGTATCTTGGCCCCGGCCCAGCCTCATTATATCTATATGAGATGGAATCCAAGTTCTTCCAGAACTTCAGAAAAGGCAACAGATATTTTCTTTTCCAGGTAGGCTTGGAAGAGAAGAGTATATTTCATGTTTGATTATGCGTGGGGGGCAGGTTGCACCAATGTGGGGCATTAGCCACCACAGGCTCTCAGAGGATTGTATGTTACCATTCTTCCTAAATCAAGCCATTTATCTCTCTGTGCCTTCAAGTATAAATACAAGTAATATAAAAATATTTATTTGTCCTATTATTTGTTCCTGTTGCATGACATTCTCTCTAAACTGGTTTCAATGAAACCACCCATTCACAGTGCTGTCATGTACAAAGCATCTTTTACTTGTGGTGCTCCTATTTAAGTAAAACATATTCTGTAAAGCTCTCTGATTCACCTTGGAACTAGGCTTGTGCTCAGCAAAGACTGAGAATGTATTAAGATTTGCAAGTAGGTACAACACAATATGAGAAATTTAATTTGAGCCTGAATTCCTATAGTCTTTATAATATTTGTCAAAGAAGGTAGGAGGTTAACCGGCAACTACGGCATAGACTGCAGACTTCTAAGACAAATCATGTAGTTGAAATTGTGGGCTGTGGCGTGTAATACTAACTTTTGTTCTCATAAGGTGATTATTAATCCAGCTAATGAAGTATAAATGGTTTGCATATGTTGATGAGAAATTACAAAAGAAAAGTTGTGGTGGCATGGCTTTAGAAAGAGCCACTCTATTCTTCACTGTGGAAGTAGGATACCCTTGCACAATATGGAGAGCAGTCTCTCAAATGCCAACCACCACCAGTGCAAGTGCACATCTAACTGCAAATCACAGGCATACAAAGGCTGAAAACCAAGGGGAGTCCTATCAGGGTAATGCCAACTTCTCCTGTCACCAAGGCACTACAATGGTTCCTATAATACATTTGAGAAAGCACACTGTAAAACACATAATGGTTGGCATAAATGCAAATCACAAATATCCGGGAAAATATTATTTACATCATTTTTTTAGATTCATCTACAGTAGGGCTCAAAAGTAATTCATATAAATAGAAAGAAAAAATAGATAACATTGCTGGAGCAACCCGTGACAAATTGAGAGAAAAGTGTCAAAACAGCTTAGTAGAAAGAGAGGTGATGGATGATGCATCAGTGTCGCTCTGAGTGACAAACGCCCTCAAAAATCAATTCTGAAGCTACGTATATCACTGTGGCAGAAGTATGCTGTAGGAGCCAGCAGGATCACACCCCTAAGAGAAATATTCAGCAAGCAGCATTCATGCTTAGGACAACAGAAGGTACATTTAACTTATTCTACAATGTCCTTTTCCAATACAGAAACTTGGGAAACGGCTGCATACAAACAGCTTTGCACAAAAAAACAGTAGGCAGTGTAGGAACATGCACTGATATACAGAAGAGACAAAAGGCTCAACCTGTTTGTGAAATGTTCCCACACAGTTAAACGAT
Organism: Lissotriton helveticus; assembly: GCF_964261635.1. Taxonomy (NCBI): domain Eukaryota; kingdom Metazoa; phylum Chordata; class Amphibia; order Caudata; family Salamandridae; genus Lissotriton; species Lissotriton helveticus. The sequence goes on along the minus strand of NC_136070.1, from coordinate 188,828,121 downwards.
CTAGGCTCTTAAAAGTAAAAGCAGGTTTATTTGCGGAATCCTGATCTTTTGCTTGGCACAAGCCTCAGGATTTCCCCACAGAAAATCTATATGTAATGTTTACCAGCACAAAAACAAAATGAAGGTTAAGACAGACATCAGATGAGATTTTCCAAATCCTCATAGCAAAAAAACAATAAAATGTACATAATAAAATTACACCCAATGACAAACTATGGTTAAGTGTACCAGGAAAATAGAAAAAGCCAAAAATCATCCAGAACCCAACAGGCAATTTTGTCCAATGGGAAGTTGTAGACTGGATCCTATGCACCATTTATGGCCAATCGTAATGGACCAAGTGTCGGATAAGGGCTAACTGTTCATCAAACACCTTCAGTATGCAGTAGAGATCAGGGACCCACAGGTCAGATAGCTTCTTTTCACCATCACATTAGCCTTAAGTGCTCAAAAACTACAAACAGCACAAACCTAGAAAGTGTGTCTGCCAAGATCATGTCATTTTCAGGTAGGCTTCGCACCTTGTCCTGGTCATGCAGAGACAAAAATTGTTCTAATTCCTAAAATTTTACAAACAGTTGAATACCTTTTTCCTAGCTGTTCCAGTTGTCCTCACTGGCATTGGGTTATCATTACACAAAGTTTTAGTGGGTGATTGGATTTTCTAATAGTCTCTTCAGGATCACATACAGCAATCTTGTTTCTATTGGCCATACTGATTTTTTAGATAAACCCTAGAGCCCCCTCTGTCAATTTGGGCCATAAGGAGTTAGCTATCCCTGAGAGTAACTCTTAGAGACAGGGATTCAAAGTAGAGCTTAATCAAGGACCCTTGTCTTTCTGAATACAGTGATGGGCAGAGAGTCAGAAGGCCCATATGTCTGTGGTAGAGCAGTCACTAGTTACGCAGGAAGTTCACTCTTAATTTGGTGCCCTGGAGTTGAAGGGAAGCTAATTAAAATTTCCTTGCAGGATACACCAGGTAACTGCCACAAAAGCCATACTGGTTTTGAAAAACCAGCTCGGAGGGTGGAAGGCAGGTGTTAACTACATCTCTAATAATCGTATTGTGATGTTTGAAATGCTAAGGACTTCAATTCTTACCAATTGCAACAATGACACAAGAATTGTGTTTCTAGTTGGGTCCTAGTCAGTGCGATCACATTGCGTTTTACTGCACTGTAGCTTTCCTCTGTCAAAGTTACATGTTTTAAATGTGGACACTGGGCTTAAAACTGGACAGTGGGCCTTGCCATTTCAGGGCCCACCCACAGCTGACGTATTTAGTGTCAGGTGTAGGCCTCTTATGCCAAAAACTGTTCATGTTGATGTTTTCAATCCAATCTGTGGCAGGGGAAAAGTCTTCCTGTGTTCCACATTCGGTATGTAACATTTAGGCACTGTGTTTGGTTTTTAATGTGGACTTACATAAAAGTGTACACCAACTGGCAATTCCCAATAAGTTGTCCTGATTTCTGGAACACGCACATGCAGTGAGTCCTTATCAGGGGTGAAAACTGTTGAGGGACTGCCATATGTGGAGAAAGCAATGAAGGACATAAGCATATATACAGAAAGAGAGGAAGGGCGGCAAATCCTTATGTAAATATTAATTAAAGACTTCCATTGTGTAACAATACACTCCGGATTTCACATAATGAAGTGAAAAGTATATAGGCTATAGGAGGCGTTACAGTTACCACTAATTAAGTATTGTTGCACTGATGTACCATCATCTACCCAAGGTAGGTACATCCACTAATGTCTGCACTTGTGGTGGAAGTTATCCTTATAAACACTTCTATTGCTGGGTCACTTGCAGCACATATAGAACATCGGTCATCCCTCACTGGTTGTGTATGACAACAGGGACTAGCAGTTTATTGTGTATTTGGCATCCTGCAGTACTAGAGACCAGCACTGACTACTTTGTATGTACTTATTGAATATTTCCATTGGCTAACCTAGCCAAAAGGCAGTGGAGAACTCTTTTATTATATTATTTCATTATGCTGGCAATCCGTATTGTATGGATCAAATTCATTGTTTAATTAGTTTAATAGTTTGGTAAACAGCCCAACGCTGTCATAGCCATGAAGTCAGGATTGCCCCATCTAATTGTTTACAAAGTGTGGGTGAATTAATTATGTTGTGGGGAAATTGGAAGGAGACATGTACGATTTATTTGGAGGAAGTAAAATTAGATATTTTTGCTGGGTTCTACATTAGCAATGCTAAAACACAATTTTGGAATAGAGGGTAGACATATTGCTTGTCAATATAGGCAGCATGATTCAGAAGCAGATGAGAGAGATGTAACAGAAGACCCCTCATGATGAGTTTGGGGTGCATCAAGAGCATCAGAGTAGAATACAGCAAGAATCGTTAATAAAGTTGAGGAGAGGAATTTTCTCAAGCGTGCAGATGCATGAAGAAAGCATGGAACAGTATGTGACTGTGTTGGGCACCTCGGCAGTGCCATGCAAGTTTAAATATCTCTGAGATAAAATAGTTAGAGATCAACTGATTAACAGGACCAGTAATTTGAAAGAACAAGAAAAGTTATTGATTGTAGCAGTGAACAGCCTAGAAAAAACTGCCAGTGTAGAAAAGCACAAGGTCAAAGGATCTGAAGTATCTGAATCCCAGAAAAGGAAGCTGTAAATAAAATGTGGCAAGAGTGGTGATGAAGCAGATTCACTGGAAGGGGCCATGAGACACAAAAATAACGACGTGACAAAAGGGGCATTTGGTGAATATAGCAATAGGTCACTGTGTTTTAGGTCTGGCAATTTAAGGCATTTAGTGATTTTAAGAAAATTTCCAGCTATTAAAGCTAGGTGCTAAAATGCAAAAAAGTGAGCAGTTTTAAAGAGTGTAAGAATGGACTGAAAAGTGATAAAGCTAAAGTGAATGCTGTGTACACCAAAGTAGTTTTAAGGAGGATGACACGGTCTTGATGGTGTGTGATGGCAAAGGAATATATCTGGAAAGCAATGATGTACATAGTGGTTAGATCCGTATCACCTGCCAGGGTGCTTAGTGGTGATACAAGATGCAGTGCTGGACATGTGGGCAGATGTGTGCTCTCCTAACAGTTTAATTGAAGGAAACACTTTTAACAGATTTAAAGATGTGGATAAGAAGGAGACAGATTTGATGCATGCTGGCGTACACTGCAAGGTAAAGGGTGTATGCAGTGATAGAAGAGATGTCTTTCTTTGGCAGGAGGGAGTATTGAGGTTTATGAATTGTTTTGTACCAAAATCATCTAGAGCAAGTAATGGAACAAATCATGTGGAAGTGAAAAAATGGAGAGAGAGGTTCCTAAAAGTGTTTAAGGAAGCATTGCTTTGTGTTGCGATAAGCATCAATGCACAAAGAGCATAGAGCAAGGAATGTTCCATTGGTATTGAATGGGCCAATAAAGGATACGTTGAAGAGGTTGTGTGAGGAAAATGTTACAGAGCTTATAAAAGCACCAGATAGTTTGATTGTGGAAGTGTTGGTGTGCACACTTAAAGGAAAACTGAATATGTGTGTCAACTTGAAGGACTCTTCCCAACATAAATAGGCTAGCTATAGGAAAAAGCCAATGTTTTCACCACAATGGATTAATCGAACACATATCATCAGGTAATTGTTGCATTCCAAAGCCAGACATTTGACATATTTTGTTATATTAAAGGGAGCTTACCATTTTGAGCGAATGGCATTTGGGCAGGCAGCTGCCTCAGCTGTATCCCAGTGAGTTGTGCATCGATTACTGGAAGAAGTATATAAAGCAGCCACCTTCTAGGATGATATCCTGGCATGCCATGGGTATACATGGGAGCAAGATCCTATGCTTGGGTGTATTCTAAGATGCAGGGTTAATAGGAGGAATACATAAGTGTATGTTTGCTATTGAAGAGGTGGAGTACTTGGGTCACACATTGGACTGGAAGGGGTGTCAATCCAAAAATGTATTTGGTTGAAGCCAGAGAAGGTTCCAAGCCTAGAGTAAAAGGAACCATTGGAATAATTTCCCGGAATAGCAGAGTATTATGCAAAGTTTGTAGACTGTTTTAATGAAAGAATACATGCCTTCAGGAGAGTGGAGAAGAAAGGAGTATGACGAGTGGTCTGCCGAATCTTAGGTTTTTTTTAGACAGTAAAAATGTGTATAACTAGTGCAGTGGAGTTAAAACCATAAGACCTAATGTTCAAACGATTATTGTTACAGAGGTTAGCATGCATTGTTTGGGAACTGGATTAGTACTAGTCAAGTGTAGCCATAAAAGACTTGTTGCAATAGTTTCTACGATGTTTAGAGGAGCAGAGGGAATTCATTTAGTCATTGAGAGGGAGGCACTTGCATGGCGGTGAGGTGTTCTACATTTTAGTACATACTGGTGGGGAACAATGCTTGAATTGCGTCTTGACCATAAAACTCTTGTTGATGTTTTTGGCGCACAAGAAGTCGGAAACGCAACTCCTCATATTAGAAAGTAGTATTAAAGGTTGGCGGAGTACACATTTGTCATTAGATATGTGCCTGGAGTTTGAAATATGAATGCTGACTGCTTAACTAATAATTAAATAATCAACTAATAGTTCTGAAGAAGGTGAAGAGGAAAATTGGTTGGTGACTATTGTAGGTGAATTGTGTGCAGGTGTAGTTTTAGAGGAGGAGGGGAATCCAGGTGTGGAAGAAGATGAGGAATTGAGGATGTCAAATGGGTGGATAACAGTGGGTTGACCCAAACGAGGGGAAACAAATCAGTGAAAAATTAAAACTTTATGAAGTCCAAATTATCTGTGGACAGTGGCTGTAACAATTAGAGACAGGTTAATATCCGATGCTGAGGATGGACATAAGTTATCCTTACCATGGTCTCGGAGTGACAGTATCACTTTTCTAAGTGATGAGAGATACGATTTATGAAAGAAGTGAAGTTGGAAAGCATAATACAGTTTTGTGATTAGGTCTTCATGTGAAAATGATGTCCTGACATAATAGGTACCGATAATGGTCCACAGTTTATTTCATAAGGAATGACGGAATTTCTCGAATAAATATAGGTATGGTCAACGTAGGACAGCTCTGAGCCAATTTAGAAAGAATGGGACTTTTCAAGAGACTGGACATAGCTTTAGGTAAATGTGTATGCAGTTAGTGTTTCAAATTGGATTTGCTTAGGAAGATGAGGTACGAATGATGCTAGGGAGAAGACGAGACTGCATTCTGTTATGGAAGAGTCTCAATTCCGTTTGTTTCAAGGTAGAAAGCCAGGTATGTTAACGTGTCCAGCATCATGGATGGCAGAGAGTGACAAAGGTGTTGATAGAGAAGATTGAAACTGAGCAAGAAAAAAAGTCCAAAAAAACAAGCAAACAAAATTGTGTGTGTGTAGATAATTCAGTTTTGGAGAAATGGTGCTTGTAAATTTGGGATGTAGGAGAGAGAAGGGAATGTCAAAATATATTGAGTCAAAACATGTCATCAAGGTGAGTAACAATGCAGTTGGAGGGTGTGGAAACATGGAATTTGGGAATCATTCCACACATGGAGTATGTGACCCGAGATTTGACAGACATGAGTTAAAATAGGAAAGGAGAGGGAAGAGAATTAAGAGATTACTAAAATGGACAACACAAATGACAATTCTGACATGGGCAAACTCACTATTGCTTCCCCACTATTATCTATCATATTCTTTCTGCTGTATATAGAGATACAAACCTTTACATTGATTAATTTACTGACACTTTTTGATAGGCTGCTTCAGCTACTGTGTTGCACTTGTTGCACTGGTTTCAGATTAGTTATTCATATGTTAATCCAATATATTGTGTAACAATTTCTGTTGTGTTTTTATGTGGAGAAAGGGGAGTGCTTTATTTTTGCATTATTTAATGGCGGGCAGCGTTTTAAATAGAAGGCTTGTGGAAAGCAAACAGTCAAATATTTGGAGAGAAGATGAAAGTAAGTTTCTCCACTGTGGAGCTGGTTTTTGTACATGATCTTAATCCTAAAAAAATATTATGTTTTTTAAGGCACTTCTTCAGTTTTTAGTACTTGAGTTAATAGCTGGCGTTTGAGTTTCACTCTAATTTCCTCTTGTTTGGCCCATTTGGCTCTCACCAGGATTGCCAATAGTGACTATAAATAAGCAGTGGTTGCCATGAGGTGCTCCAACAGGGGAAAATATTCATGCACTCATGAATTTGCACTGTTGGCATGTATATAAACTAGGACAATCCCCTCATTTTACGCAGCATTAAATATTAAGTAATGTTTTGGAAATAAAGTCCTTGAAGACTGTTGATTAATTTAGGAAGGCACAGGTTTTTTAATCTGATGATGTTTATAGAGTAAATGGACAAATCATCCCTGCGGCTTTCGCTTTAATTAAAGCTGTGTGTTCTTCAAAAGTGTTTGTGTATCTATTCTAGGAGTGGGCGTTGCTATATTTGTGCCTATGTTGCTAATTCTTTTTTTACACTAATCTCTTTAGGGCTACAACATTTACTGTAGTTTTTCTCTTTATTATATAATGAATACACTGACAACAAATTGAACATTTTACATTATAAAGACAAGTGTCTCCAGGAGTCGATTTAGAATTTAACATTCCTATTCATGGCCGGGAGCAAGAAAAAAGCACCTAGAAGGGTTGAGCAACTCTGTTTGTATTACCTTCATGATACTTCGGTTCTTGATTTTTAGGCCGCAATAATTTGACCACACATTTCTTTCATCAATAACCTGGTCGAAACCCAAAGGAAAACCATGGGTCTTTTAAGAGTAGCTGGGAGGAAATGGATTTGGGGGTAAATAAAAAGCCAAACACATGTTGCTCCTTAACAACGGGGGAGAGGGTTGGGTTCATTAGAACTTCCCCAGTTGTCCTTTCACATTTCTAGTTCATCGCCTTCGATGGAGTTAAATTTTAGTCTTAGACAGCAGGCTGAAACTTAATGTGTCAGCACCTATCATACAGTTTTATCTGTTCTGTTGTGTTATATGCATTGATATGGCCCTTTCAACAATTACTAGTTTTCTGTTTAGAGCATGTTATACTTTGGTGCCGTTTCCTGCATAACTGGGAGTGTCTTTAATTGATTGTGTCTGTTTGTTACTGTTTAATTATCTGAGGTTAGTAAAGAGTTTGTTCAATATGTAGTTCACAGATGGTTTGCAGAGGCCATTGTGGAAGTGAACAGAGCTCACCCATGGAAGATCTTTGTAGTGTTTCACATGAATGGGTGGAGTAACAAAATAGCTTTTCTGTTTTGCCTGTGGATTAGGACGTTATTTGTCCATTGTTCAGACAAAATAAAAAACTCTATTTCTTCATCACAGTTCTGATGATGGCTTATCAGATATCTCTATGACCCTAAGCTACAATCTTACTACATCTGAAAAGAGTTTCCTAAAATGATCAAATGGTATACTACAGAAATAAGAGATTTTAGGGGGAGGCAAGCCAAATTACATTGGAGGAAACCATGAACTGAGAGAACTCCTTTCCATATATCAGGATACATACTTTTCACCTAATCTGTTACTACCCAATGCATCAAGGTGAAAATGACATCCAACCGGTTTTTGCTGAGTCAGTAACTGTTATTGACACACATTAACCTTGAAGTCCATGTTTCAATCGCAGTTCAAAAGTACATTGTCATATCTCAATAGACTCTAATCCAATCCCACAGGCAACCAATGTTCCAGCAATGGTCTCCACCCAATATATCATGCTTAGGCTTTTTGGTTATCATTGATTTCAAATGCAAATCAAGTACTCTGGTCTGAAATGAACAGCTTCAAAAGCAATAATATTGTGGGTGTAAATCAGAGTACAATGTGCATTCATTGCATAGGTCCATATTAAAATATTGTTTTAGCAGCAATGGAATATTTGTGCCTATCGAGAAAATGTAAGGAAAGTGGAAGAGGATTTACCCCAGAAGGAGGCAAATCAGATCTATGTAATTTGTGCCTTAGTCACAGTGGTTTGCTGAGTAATGGCTAGTCTTAACTCCTATAAATATCTATAGCACTTCATGTAGGTTTTGAGTGCAATCAGGGCTGCCATGCAACCAACAGGAGTCGTATCCATATATATGAACTTACCTATGCATTTTACTTGGCCTTAACTTGAAGCCCAGACTCCAGCAACTTTTGGAGATCTCAGCAAAGGCTTATTGAAGAAGATTTTTGTTTCCAGAACATAACATTAGGAGATGGGTAAAGATTTTCATTAATTAGAAGTCACACCTTCTTATTATGTTAAAAATAAGAAGGGTAGGTCTATTTTCAATACGCTGAAGGTGAAATGAAAGACTTTGATGCGTTGATGGCAATGCATACATTTATCTTTCAGTGAGAGGAAGTTCATGGGACTATCTCTGTGTGCTATTTTTCTTCTCATTGCAAGGTTAACCTCTCTGCCTATCTTGGGCATTTTGGGAAACTGTGAATGGCTCCTCGAAACTGCCCTTAGGCGTGTATTCTGCCAGAATTATATGACAGAATTATATAACAGAATTAAATGACAGACTTGTCTTCTTAACAGAGACTTGTCTTCTTAACAGAGACCTGGGCAAATAATGCTTCTGAACCGGATTGGAATGTGGCTTTACCCGCAGGATACCAGGTAGCCTGTGCAGACAGGGGGTGAAGGGGGTGGGATAGCTATAATATATAGGTCCCAGTACACAGTAAAGATTGAACCTGCACCATCAGTGGAAGCTGAGGCAGTGACCTTTAGCATTAAATACAATAACACTATGTCCTTCCCGGGGCTCCTTATTTATAGGCCCCCAGGGGGTGCGGACCTTCTTCATTCGTACACTTCAGACTTTTCTTGAGTCATGTCTAGATACCCGGACCATTACAATTTTGGGTGATTTTAATTTGCATCTAGAAGTAAACAACAATCCAGAAACTGCTACACTGGTGGACAAACTTGCAGGATTTGGACTGAATCAGATAGTAGCAAGGCCCACACATACAGCAGGTCACACTCTCAATGGTATATTCACTAATAATCAGGACATAGAATTGATAAATGTGACGCCTCTGCCGTGGACCGATCATATCGCAATACACTTTAATATAGTAAAGCCCACAATCTGCAAAAATCATCGTAATAGACCGTCCACGGTCAAATTCCACCTGTGGAAAGCCACTCAAAAAAGTGAATTGGTAGCCTTCCTGCCGGAAAACGCACCCAACATCATGCTGGATTCTAATTCGGCGGCAAATAGATTTGACAAATGGATTAGGTCTTCAATACATCGGCATGCCCCAGAAGTAACCAAGCAACTTCAAAGATATCAAGCAACTGCACCCTGGTATGTAGCTGAGCTTAGGCCCATAAAAGTTAAATGCAGACGTCTTGAGCGATTATATAGGACAGACTATAGTGATTAATTTAAGGGAATATAATCTAGCCCTGGAGGAATATATGGCAGCTATAAAACTTGCTGAAACGTCGTATTTTACAACTAAAATACAGGCGGCCAAAAACTCATTGAAGGAGCTTTTTAAAACGCTTGCAGCTTCATCAAAGCGTCTGCAGGATTACCATTTTAATCCTGATCAAAACTTTGTGGATAAGATGGCCTCCTTTTTTCAAAACAAAGTTCAGACAGTGTATAAGGAACTGCAGAAGACAGTATCTACTGCAACTGAAACTAAAGAGGACTCCTTAGTATTCAATCCCACTCATAGCAGTCTGTCAATATTCTCTGTTATAGCGGCAGAGAAAGTGGATCTGCTACTATTGACAAAGTCTGGCTCGCCCATGGACTCCTGTCCCCATTCTATCCTACACATGGTTTCCGGGGAGATTAGTGTTCATATGGCTCCCCTCTTAAATGAGGTCATTAGTTCAGGAGTCTATCCACAGTTATGGAAAAAGGCCTGTATCAAGCCTCTCCTGAAGAAACCTACACTTGACCCCATGGAGGTCAAGCATTACTGCCCAATATCATGTCTTCCACTACCGGCTACAATTTTAGAAAAAGCCATTAACCTGGAAGTCACCAACTATTTAGATGGTAATCTCAAGTTGGATTCTACCCAACATGGGTTCAGATCACGACATTCCACTGAGTCTGCCTTGATAATGGCCACAGAAGATATCCGAAAACTCATGGATGAGGAGGAAGAGCCATCCTCATCCTGCTTGACCTATCAGCAGCATTTGATACCGTTAACCATGCGGTATTGCTGCAGCGGCTGAAGGCAGTGAGAATCAGAGAGACGGCTCTAACTCTACTGGCATCCTTCCTGGCATCCAGGGAACAGTTGATCCACTGGGACGGTCTTACGTCGGCTGACATATGCCTCCAGAGTGGAGTCCCACAAGAGTCAGCTTTGTCACCCACACTGTTTACTATTTATGTCACCCCCCTGGCTATATTAATTAAAGAGCATGGACTTACCTTCATTTCATATGCAGACGATACGCAGATAGTGGTATCGGTTATGCAGAGGGTGGACATCACTGTCGACCGCTTTCGTAACTGTCTCAATGCAGTCATGGCATGGATGAACTCAAACTCTTTCAAACTCAACACCGAAAAGACCGAGGTTATGGAGTTTGGGAAGAACCCCATAGTGTGGAACCAACTATGGTGGCCGTCTGAGGCCGGGAACTATCCAGTTCAGGTGACTAAGGCCAGGAACCTTGGATTTATGTTCGACGATGAGTTAAAGTTCGGAAAATAAATTAACCAACGAACCTCCTCCTGCCTATATTACCTTAAAAGTCATGCACAAAATCCTGCCATTTTTTCCATTAACTCTAGGGAAAACGATAATTGGAACCCTTGTCCTTTCCAGAATTGACTATGGGAATGCATTATACTTAGGAATTGACATAGGCTAGATGGCTAAATTGCAGTCTCTACAAAATGCGGCAGCGCGTGTGCTGCTTGCTCTCCTCAAACATCACCCCACATCTGCTAGTATCAGACAGCTGCATTGGCTCCCAGTCCCTCAGCGAGTAACATTCAAGGCCCTCTGCCTTGAGCACAAGGCGCTTTATGGAGGAGGTCCCATGGATGTTCAAACTCTATTTTCCTGGTGCGTGCTGCAACGGAGTCTGAGGTCAGCCAATACAGGGTTGTTACTGGTCAAAAAGATTAAAAAAGCCAGATGGGGTGGTAAGAGCTTCTCCCATCAAGCAGCCAAGCTGTGGAATTCCCTCCCAACCCAGATCAGACTACAGTCTAATAGGTCTATCTTCAGGAAACAGGTCAAAACTTGACTTTTCCTTTAATCCTCTAAAATTGGCTAGCCTGTGCATCAGTACCAATAAACCCCAGCGCCAAGGCGCCTCGGGAATCGAGCGCTTTACAAGTATATCAGTCAGTCAGTCAGACAGTAATTTTGGAACAGTAACTCACAGAAAAATGTTCTTAAGGCTAAGTTAACAACACAGGGTTTGGCTTATGTGCAGAAAGGCCACGCCACAATATCAATTAACAGATCAAAATGCCAGTACTGCACCTTTCTTTAACCATTTCATTGATGGGCAATGTGTCCAACAACTGCCCTCACAAAACCACTTTTTCAGTTTGAATAAATAAAAAACTTTATTTATACCAGTTTACATCAATTTATTCAAAACCTATCAAGTTAAAAATACTTCATTGTTTAGAAAAAACACCTTCTGCACCTCTAATTTGCCTTTTGGGAGCCCATTTGAAATTGCACTTTACACTCACTCTCTAATCTACAGACTGCCTACATATTCCACACACAGTGCCTGATTCATACTCCTATTATACTGCTCACCACATTCATACAACCGCACTTACACCTTTCACACACAAAAACCCACCGTGGGGTACCTCAACAGATTCCTTTTCTGACAAGGCACACTAATTTTTTCTTTCTACAAAAACAACAATGATTTGAAAAACAGGGCCATCAGCTAATTTGAAGACAAATCAAATTCCTAAACAGAATTAATCATTTTTGATTGGCCTAAAAATGACGTCAGAATTAATAATTTTTGATTGGCCTAAAAATTAAGTCATGTTGAAGTGCCCCAGGTTGGGTTTTTTTGTGTGAAAGGTGTAAATGTGGTTGTATGAATGTGGTGAGCAGTATAATAGGAGTATGAATCAGGCACAGTGTGTGTGATGTGTAGGGAGTCTGTAGATTAGAGAGTGAGTGTAAAGTGCAATTTCAAATGGGCTCCCAAATGGCAATTTAGATGGTCAGAAGGTGTTTTTTCTAAACAATGAAGTATTTTTAACATGAGAGGTTTTGAATAAATTGATGCAAACTGGTATAAATAAAGTTTTTGATTAATTCAAACTGAAAAAGTGGTTTTGTAAGGGCAGTTGTTGGACTCATTGCCCATCAAAGAAATCGTTAAAGAAGGGTTCAGTACTAGCATTTTGATCTGTTAATTAACTTACGGCTAAGTGGCAATCCCTACACCAAGTGTCTCTGAAAGTAGCATTATTGTTCCTCTTACAAAAAAGTCTTCTGTGACGTATGAGATGATGTAAGCGGGACTCCTATTATTTGAGAGAGCTCCTTGATGTGGTCTAAGCAGCTATGAGAAATGAAGCCACTGAAGCTAGACATTTGGATTCATAAAGTCGGATACTTTCTGAAAAAAGACTCTGACAAGACTCTAAATGAATAAACATTCTTTCATCACGATTCTTGTAAACAAAGCTTCCCATCATTTACAAAATTTAGACAAGGCAGAGATGCAGCTGAAAGCGGTTTCTCAAGGGTGAAGATGCCCAGGGATAGCCCACATTTTCTTTGGCTCTAGGATAGTTTACGGTGGAGCTCACATCTATTTTTGTGCCCTTTTGTCACTGAATGCCGCCTACTTCTAGGAGTGGATTATAGAGGCCTCTGAAGGGGCATGCTCAAGGATGACAATGCAGTCACATTCTCTTTTTATTTTTTACTGTATGTTTTAAAGAAACTTATATTTATATATTTTTTTTAAATGCGTATCTATGTAAATGTTTCAAACATATGTCTCAAACATTCATTGTGACACTTGAGCTAATGGAAGTGAGAAAGAGGAACAAGTTAATTAGACAACCAAGTAAGGTAAAAAAAAAGTCTAAGTTAGGAATAAAGCCAGTAAATTCTGTTGTATTTGGATAAGGGACTCTAGTTCTGTGGAATATGTTTCCATAGATGCTAATTAAACAATTCTTTAAATTCAGCAAACCGTATTCTCCTGGCATGTTTTCCCAATTAAATCACATAAATCGTTTAACCTCCATCACAGCCTTCTCTGCCATTGTATTTTGTATAAATGTAGACCCATATGCTGGTAATTTTATAAAATACAATATCCTTAGAATGACTTTAAGATTACACTAACACAAAAGATTAATTGTAGCAAGAATGTATTTCCATGTGGGCTCCATGAATTATAATTACACAGAGAGGTGCAGTAACGTGCAGGATTCATCGCCAGCAAGCAGTGGATAACTGCAATGATAACCTAGTGTTTTTTACCGGCAAATATTACACCCTCTAAAGAGTCTTTAGCAGTATCAATCTTAATTTAAGATCTGGCCCTATGTTTTACAAGCCTATTGTATTATGATCATAAGACAATGTTGACATCTCCTCACCAATCTCCAGATTTCAGTCTTTTCTTCTAGTGGTAAATGTGCACCTAGATTATACAGAAAATCCTTATATACAATAGAACCCTTTAGTTGTGATTGTTTCTTTCACAGATAGATGTGATGATTAGAGATTTGAGCACTTACAACTGTCTTGCAGTTAGAGGACGGTAACAAAAAAACTTGATAAAGATAACTCGAATTGACTGCTACTTCTTCCAGTTAGGTTTTTTTTTAATATTCAGGTGTTCAAGAGTACTATCATTGCTCTAGACTAAAATAGATTTTTCCACTAATTTCCTTGCTATATATTTTGCTACCTGAAATGAGAGATATAACTTGTTAGATTATGTTGGGGTTCTAGAACAGACATAATATGACATATTGAAGTCTCCATTGTATTCTCTTTTGATATTAACTCAATTCTACCTTTCTGAAATAGGCAATGTCGCTGCACTATGGAGATCCTGGATAATAAAGGACATTATGGTATTTCTACACATAGAAGAAACCAAACATCGACTACAGCTAGGATTCTAAAAGTTCCTTAGTGAAATCATTGGTTTAATAAATGACCCCAAACAAGAGACAGAAACAGTGTGGTTGGACTTAATACTTGCACAGCTTAGAGTCATGTTATTGAAGACATACAGACATATAAGAAGCACCAATATCTTCATCATGTTGAGCATTTCAATAAGGGCTTTACATTTATTTCCCTCACAATCTTTAGTATTCAAATATCTAAATATTGGATTTTGTTGTCCCAGGACCTAAATCCATAACATTTGACATGACCTCCAAATATGTTTTAGGTAAAGCTGAAGCACTACATTTTCCAACTTATCTTTATATCCTAAAAAGCTTCCAAACTCAGTAATACTTTTCATTAGCGTTGTCAAAGTCAATCTAGTTCTGAAATAGTCAATAACATGTCATTTGCATATAAAACAGTTTCATTTTGAGATCTTCATTTGCCACTCCCTTGATCTAAACACATCTAATCGGAATTTCTATTGGTTCTAGTGTTAACGCAAATGGCAATGTTGACAATGGGCACTCCCACTTCTTGTCATTAGATAAACGTAGCTACTTTCTTATTGGCATGCCTAAGGAGAAGGAAAACTGTTTCGTACATGCCTTGTGAATATTGATACATTGGTTACTATTTTTATAAATCCAACTATGACACAGATATTTGTAATTAGTATTTATGAAATGGATTTTGACTTGTTCGTTCAATTTTTAATATGTTTAGTGCTAAAATCAATTTAGGAATTGTGTAAATTTACTTGAATACAAATGTCCTTTTACTTCTATATACTTTTATGATCTGTATTTTAAATGGATCGAATAAAGTTTCTTTGATTGATTGATTGATTGATTAATAAACATACTGGTTTGGAAAGAAGTCCATTTTTGCTTTCGGCCACATACCACCAAAACAGAATCCTACCTGTTGCACTGGGATCTGTGGAAAGAACAAACAATGAAAGCCTCTATTTTTGCAATTTTACCACAGGCAGTGCAATGGTGCGATTAATAGATGTACAGTAGACATGTTGTGGAGAGGACTGTTATTGTTTTCCCTTACCCACCCACAATCAAAGTCTGCCTTGTGTTGCAGCTGACAAAGGAGGGAGGGGCCGGGAAGGAGGCCAGAGTAGCAGTAGTGGCAACCTGGGACAATGAGCTGACTCCCTGGCATGTGCAGCAGCATCAGGCAACACAGAGTACATCAGGCAGCACTGAGGCCTATCTGGAGTTTCATGCTCGGAAGATTCAGGATTACACCAGGCACACAGAGCAGTAACTGAATGCTCATTAACTAGCACCGCAGGCACATTGAAAAGGTATAATAGTATACAGTCCATCATCACAGTTGTTTGATAAGTGGCCCTGGCATATAGAGCAGCATCTTGGTGCATTGGACAACACCAATGTCACTGTACAGTGCTTAATTTGTAAAATATTAAGTGCCAGGGCACTGATTAGGAGGCCACTGCAGCTTGCACCACTCATCGTCCCCTGTCATCGCTGCCAAAACAACTACTAACCATCTCTCTCCCATGTAAATGCGACAGTTCAGATTATTCCAGGTCCCCAAAGCTAAAAGGAATGGCTGGGGAGGCAGGTATTAGTAATTTTTTATTGTATATTGTTTTCTAAACAACTGGTATACTGCTCATCTCTAAATGACATGAGCAGTGCCACCTTGTGGCAGACTGTCCTAAGTGTGATGTTGACAATTAGGTGCCGGTGCCGAGCACCGGAAACCAATTAAGTGCCGCCTGGCTCAGCACCGGAAAGCTCCGGCCCAAATTAAGCACACTGAACAGCACATCTGAAGCCCTTTAAAGCACTCTTACCTTACTGAGCATCATCATGACACTGAACTGAACCCCTGCTACATTGATCAACACATGGCATGCTAAGGAACACCCTAGAAACACTGAGCAGCACTCCTGGCCTTCCAGACGCATCTTTCCACCCTGAAATGAGACACCGGAATATATACAAGTGCCCAATGGTATTAGACCACACCCATTACTACTGTAGGGCACCAGTGACTTACTGACACTGCACTGGTGTCTTAAGCGGCACCCTGTAATAATGGCAGTCTGAAGTTTTTTCAATCCTTACTTCAAGAAGGTGAAGGATTATTATAATCTTTAGTAGTACATTTTTTTTAAAGGAAACATTTTGAAAGCTGATTCGGTTATATGTAAATATTTTGTTGCAAGGATGTTACTTCCAGTATATAAATGCGAGTTACAGGAAATGGATGTTAGGGGCAGCACTTTAACATACTGGGCAGCACTTTCACATAACGAGCAACCCGGCTGTGGAAAAAGGCATGCATTTCATCTTAAGTGCTGCAAAGGTACGATGTAATTATTGAATGGTTTCCCCATCATACTGATGTTCTTATTACTTGTTGTAGTGATTTTAACAAACTTCTGTTTTATTTTATGGTCAATTATACTGTATTTGTCTTTTTGCTGCGACTTTTGTGGCTCAGTATAGCCGAATAAAGTATCTCGAAGATGATGTATGCAGAACCCCGAATTCAGTCAATCAATCAATCAAATCATTTGTATAGCGCACTACTCACCCGGAGGGTCTCAAGGCGCTGGGGGGGGGGGGGGTCCGCTACTGCTCGAACAGCCAGGTCTTGAGCTCCTTCCTGAAGGCCAGGTGGTCTTGGGTCAGGCGGAGGTGGGTCGGGAGGGAGTTCCAAGTCTTGGCGGCCAGGTAGGAGAAGGACCTTCCTCCCGTGGTGACTCTTCGGATGCGGGGGACGGCGGCGAGGGCGTGGCTGGTCGATCGAAGCTGGCGTTTGGGAGCGTAGAAGTTGAGGCGGCTGTTGAGGTATCCTGGGCCTTGGTTGTGTAGGGCTTTGTGTGCGTGGGTGAGGAGCCGGAAGGTGATTCTCTTGTTGACCGGGAGCCAGTGCAGGTCTCTCAGGTGTCCGGAGATGTGGCTGCGGCGGGGGATGTCCAGGATGAGTCGTGCTGAGGTGTTCTGGATCCGCTGGAGTCTCTTCTGGAGTTTGGCGGTGGTTCCGGCGTAGAGGGAGTTGCCGTAGTCCAGACAGCTGGTGACGAGGGCTTGGGTGACCGTCTTCCTGGTCTCGGTTGGGATCCATCGGAAGATCTTACGTAGCATGCGTAGGATGTTGAAGCACGACGCGGAGACGGCGTTGACTTGTCTGGTCATGGAGAGGGAGGAGTCCAGGATGAAGCCCAGGTTGCGTGCGTGGTCTGTGGGTTTGGGTGCGCTGCCCAGGGCGGGGGGCCACCAGGAGTCGTCCCAGGCGGAGGGTGATGATCCCAGGATGAGGACTTCCGTCTTGTCCAAGTTCAGTTTCAGGCGGCTGCTCGACATCCATTTGGCTACGTCTGTCATCCCTACGTGCAGGTTGGCTCTGGCGGTGGCGGGGTCGTTGGTGAGGGAGAGGATCAGCTGGGTGTCGTCGGCGTAGGAGATGATGTTGAGGTTGTGCTGGCGTGCGATGGCTGCGAGGGGGCTCATGTAGACGTTGAAGAGTGTTGGGCTGAGCGAGGATCCTTGAGGGACGCCGCAGATGACTTCGGTGGCCTCCGATCTGAACGGGGGGAAGTGGACTCTCTGTGTCCTTCCGGCGAGGAAGGAGCTGATCCACTCCAGAGCCTTCTCCTGGATTCCGACGTTGCTGAGGCGCTGTACTAGGGTACGGTGGCAGACAGTGTCGAAGGCCGCGGAGAGGTCCAGGAGGATGAGGGCCGCTGTTTCTCCGTTGTCGAGCAGGGCTCGGATGTCATCGGTAGCTGCGATCAGGGCGGTCTCGGTGCTGTGGTTGGCCCGGAAGCCATACTGCGAGAGGTCGAGGGAGCCGTTCGTCTCGAGGAAGGTGGCCAGTTGCTTGTTGACGGTCTTCTCGATGACTTTTGCCGGAAACGGGAGCAGCGAGATGGGGCGGTAGTTCTTGAGGTCGGTGGGGTCGGCTGATGGTTTCTTAAGTAGAGCGCTGAGTTCGGCGTGCTTCCAGCTCTCCGGGAAGGTGGCGGTGTCGAAGGAGGTGTGGATGATGTCCCGCAGGTGGGGTGCGATGACAGCGTCGGCCTTGATGAAGACGTGGTGAGGGCAGGGGTCGGTCGGAGATCCGGAGTGGATGGAGTTCATCGTGCGGATGGTGTCTTCGGTGCTGATCTGGGTCCAGGCGCGGAGGGTGGTGGTGGGGGGCGCTGGTTCGGTCGTGGCGTGCGTCGGTTGGGTGCTGAAGCTGTTGTGTATGTCCGCGATCTTGTTGTGGAAGTAGGAGGCGAGGGAGTTGCAGAGGTCTTGCGAAGGGGTGATGTCGTTGTTTCCGGCGTTGGGGTTGGAGAGCTCTTTCACGATGTTGAAGAGTTCCTTGCTGTTGTGTGCGTTGATGTCCAGTCGTTCCTTGAATGCAGTTTTCTTGGTGGCGTGGATCAGTTGGTGGTGTTTTCGGGTGGCGAGCTTGAGGGCAGTCATGTTGTCCGATGTTGGGTCTCTGTGCCAGGTTTTCTCGAGTGCTCTGCAGTTCTTCTTGGAGCTCTTGAGTTCGTCGTTAAACCATGGGGCTCTCTTGCTGCCGGGTCTGCTCGGCGGGGTCTTCAGAGGGGCGAGGTCGTCTGCGCAGACGGTGATCCATTTCGTGAGGTTGGTGGCCGCTTGGCTCGGGTTCGTTGTGCTGGTGGGAGGGTTCTTGCTCAGGGAAGCGGCGAGCTGGTCTGCAGTGATCTTGTTCCAGCTTCTGCGGGGAACCTGTTGCTGGTGATGGTGGACCGTGGTTCTTCTGAAGCTGAAGTGGACGCAGCTGTGGTCCATCCAGTGGAGTCCCGTGGCATGGCTGAAGGCGATGTCCTTGCTGGAAGAGAAGAGCGGGTCGAGTGTGTGTCCGGCGTAGTGGGTGGGGGTGGTCACCAGTTGCTTGAGTCCGAGGTTGGAGAGGTTGTCCAGCAGGGTGGTGGTGTTGCGGTCGTTGTTGTTCTCCAGGTGGAAGTTGAGGTCCCCGAGGAGGATGTAGTCGGCGGAGGGGAGGGCGTGTGGGCTGATGAAGTCGGCGATGTCTTCGCTGAATTGTGTGCGTGGTCCTGGGGGTCTGTAGATGAGGGTGCCTCTGAGGGTGGTCTTGGGGTTGACGTGGATCTGGAAGTGCAGGTGTTCGGCGGGTGCGAGTGTATCGTCGGTGTCGGTCATGATGCGGATGGTGTTCCTGTGGATGATGGCGATGCCTCCTCCTGTCTGGTTGACGCGGTCTCTCCGGATGATCTTGTAGCCCTCTGGGATGGCGATGGCAGTGCCATGGCACCTTGACCATCACACCGACATTATTGGCAGCAGCATTTGATGAATAGGGCAGTGCCCTGCTACATGCTGTTATCGTCCTAGCATATGACATCACGTACTCTGTTGGAGCTTTAGTTTCCGAACCAGGGATTCTAATGCGACCTTCAGTGGCATGTTTCTGGTGGCACATATGTCATGCACCGGACATTTCTAGGGTTATGACATATCAGCTAGGTGCCATTTTTCCTGTGGGACAGACATACTAGCGCCACTCGCCCAGTTGCGAACACCTGTATGATTCAGTTGAATTGTCTAAAGTAGAAGTCAGAGATTTCTTGCCTGCCCCTTCCATCCTTGTGATGCGTTCCTTTTAGACTTGAAATTATTTAAAAAAAAGTTTTGGAACAAGTGTATTTCCTTAAACTTCTTGCCTTTTTTTCCCCGTCATGATTAACATAAATAGACGAAAATGTGCACATTGGAAATTTGTCATTTTGTGATGGCTTGTGAGGAAGAGGTTTGGTACGTTATGTGTTTTAATTGATCCATTCATGTTTTTTTATCACCATTGCCAATCAGTGGTGCTGCCACACTATTGCCCATGAAAGGGTACGCGCATCCCATGGGTAGAGTTAGCTATAGGGAATAGGAATTTATTGTTTGTGGCAGAACACGAGAGTTGTGGGAAGATACCACCCTCCGCGTCAGTGCACCTTATGCAATATTGTCTATGCTCCAGCAATGGTGAGGCTGGTGAGAAGAAGATGCGCTAGGACCCACGGAAGGGGAGAGGAGGGAAAGCCATCTACCTCTTGCCCACCAAGGAGGAGGTATGTGATGTCATCTTTTCCACTATGCAGCCCTGGAATTTCTCCACGTTCTCACTAATTTGCATGAGAGCGTCACTCTCTCAAAGGAGGGAGGGACGGAAAGAGTGTTTACAATAAGAATGTCTAACAAAGACCTTGGCGTTCAGCGTACGCAGACTAACACTGAAAACATTATGTTCTCTTCTTGTGTAAATTATGCATAGCGGAAGAATGAGTGGAAGGAGACGAGTTGTGAAATAACCTTAAAACTGAATTTAATATTGGATTAAATGTGCTTCTGGCCTAAAGGCACAGTGTCGTTAGCACTCTATCACCTCAATTTGTAATATTTACAATTACAGCAGACAGTTGAGAACATTGTCTAAATATAACTAGTAACTGCATGTTTATTAACTGTATGTAAGCATCTAAAATGGTATTGCAACAACATCATATTTATTTATAAGTTAGTGACAATGGAGCACAACTAGAGGTGGGCAGACAGCCAGAGGGATGGAGACATTCGCCTTTGCCCACGCAGAAGAAGACCACCCACCCCTTTTAGAGTTCCCTGCCTACTCGGTGGGCATGGTTTTGCGGAAAGCCATCCTCCAGTTTGCTGGATACATTTTCAGTAAAACTGAATGCCAGACTGGCCGCCATGTTGTGGCGGGCGAGACACCATTTGTTTTTGTTTTTCAGGAGCTACAAAGCAGGGGATAGTTTCAGACACCGAGGCAGGGAAAGGCTGCATACTGAGGACCACTCTTACTAGTGTGTTCCTCACGGTGCACTGAAGGCAGCTGCCTAGTGGTGGCTCCACCACCACAACAGAACAAAACTAAACAGGGTGGAGGACACATGGAGTTTCCACTGCAGGACACCCACCAATTTATGGCAGGAGCATCGCTATAACAAAACCTTGATGACTTCCTATGCTTACTAGCATGGACTGCCACCAATAACAGGAAGATGCATTCCCACTCAGTGAGAGCCTGCACATTGCACAGCTTATTCACCCAGACACTCAACACACAGCCACAGGCGAAGCTGCTTGAAAAAACACAGGTCTGGTCAAGTCAGTTTCCACAAGGCCAAGGTCACAAAAGCACACTGATAAAACAGGAGGGAAAAACACCAGCGATTAGTAACAAGCCTCATTTACAATGCTCATTACAAGTTGAGCCATGGCACTGTTTGTCTTGATACTGTGAGACCTTGACCAGTATCAGAAAAGTAATTCTTGTTTAAAATACTTTGAAACTGCTACAATTGGTCTAATTTTTGTTGCTATTTACTCACTTGAACGAACACAATTTATTGTTCCATGACAGATAGTAAAATCAGACCTCTCTCATCACAAAAGCGAACACCCTGTAAAGAGAATTTAGCATTTATTTAATTGCTATGATCTCAGACTGAATATGAACTATAGTTACATGTCTATCAAACACATATTTTTCTTTGGACTCGATTCACAAAAGTACCAGGATAAATGTTATATATTTACACCCATGTTATGTCTTCCCAGTTGGTTTGGTCCGCCCATAGAGGTGTACCCCACTCAGGTATAAACTCTCTGTGTGTTTTTGCTAAGTGGTATCACCTATGCTGACGAATAAAGAGACATTTAAGAATGATCCTTTAGCGTTAACAATGGGTGATGCAATACCACGTAACAGAACTGTTAACTTGCACATACATTAAGAATACTTTATTAACATTTAGGGCATTTATAAACAATTCCTGGAGCAGTCCAGGGAATGCGAGACGATCACAGATTTTCATGAGAATCCACATGTATAACCAGTTTCAGAATATAGAAGGTGTCTGCATGTTGAAATGTCACACTCAAGTGTACTTTGACTTATTTTGTTTTTCCAGTGGGAAAATATGTTTCTGCTGTAGAGACACCATTTCCATATGCAGCCATCAGTTTTGGGGATGTTTTAAACCCGCCCATAAATCAAATTAACTACTACCAATGTTGGTGTAAAAGTATGGTAAATTTCCACAAACGTCACCCCTGTTGCTGGTGGACCCACTCAGGAGCAAACGTGTGAAGATCTCACCATTATGGCAAAATATCTGCATGAATAAATCCCATTCAGAGATTCCTCGTGATTCCTGATTCTTTGAAAGAGAAATGGGACTGTGCCATCAAAAATGTATTTGCATATTTTATTGCATATTTATTGCTTTTTAGGTGTATGTTTAGCGGTTGTTATTACACAAACTGTATCAAAATCCATAAGTAACACAAATGATGTCACATCTGTGAAATATTTAAAATAATTCATTTATTCATAGGAGAACCTCAATCTGCTATATCCTCTTTATTCATTCACCACTATATCCAATAAACTTTCAGCCTCCCATTGTTAGATGATTAATCTCAAGTGATAAAACCTAGGGGTGGGCAGTAAACTCTGCTCCGCCGGCAGTTTGTGGAGTTTTGCCCACCCATTGCTCTGCCTGGACCCCAGAGTTCCTTAAAAAGCTCAGCAAACTGCTGTGTGGCAGAGTTATTCTTGCGTGCGGCTCGCCAACGTTAAGTTTGTGACCAAGAAAAATTGAGCACTAAGATGAGTCCTGGCGTGATATCTCAATGCGGACAGTCGCGGCAGGTCACTTCCATTTGCATAGAGAAAGTTGCAGCTCTAGTAGAAATCTAATTGAGCTTCAAAAAGAAGGAGCAGCCTCTAGCACCCTCTGGCACCGTGCAGGGTTCCATCATGCTGATTTTATAGTGGGAACAAGCTCTCAATGCTAAAATTCAGCACAAGGGCTGACATTCCACCACTTGCGGAACTCCACGATATCTCAGGGAGTGTTTATGTAACTCAACAGAAGTCCGTGGAGTAAAACTCAATGAGTTCCACTCACCTCTAATAAAACCACCTACACCAAACTCGACAAACTCTGCCGGCGGAGCGGAGACTAAACAGATTTTTAAACAGAAATTTGAAAATGGAAATTATGTTCACTGAAACCCCCCATATTGAATTCATAAATTTTAATTCAGATTCCTAAATGCTATACTGCTGTAGTCACCTCATTGCTCTAAATAAGTGACATTTGCAAGGAAATTGAAAGTGAAAAGCACACAAAAAAAATCATTGTCTTTGATATTGCTTGGCAATGACCCAAAAGTCAACTGCTAAATAAAAACGTATGCTCTATGAAGAAAGATAGTCACTTTTCTTACACTGAAAAAAGACCACAAGGAGCAGATTTTCAGTGATGTCATCAATTGAAACACAAACACTAACAAAGGAATGGTGTCAGCTTGTGTCAACCACTCCCCTCCCAGGGATATTTTAAGGATTTTGGGGGACCTGGGTCAAAATTATTTTTGGGGCCCCTTCTTCAGAACACATTTGAATTTATGATCCATTTTCAGCTCTTTCATGCCCTCTTTGGACAGGTCACTGACAGTACACAGACACACTTGTCCACATTCTAAATGTGTTTACATACAACATTCAGGGATAGTGACAGTAGCATCAAACGAATCTCTCCATGCCAAATTGCAGGTGGTTCAAAAATACTGCAGTCTGACTGGTTCATAAACCGCCACCTGGCACCTCCTCTGTTTCTTTGCTTAGAGCCTTGCATTGGCTCCCTATGAAAAAGAGAGCAATTTTCAAACTTCTCTGCTAGACACACAAAGCTCTGGCAGGTAAGGAGCACAAATATTTACAAGACAAATTGATACCTTATTGCCCAGATAGAAAGCTTAGATCAACAAATCAGCTCCTTCTCTGCCCTCAATGCATCCGTACATCTAAATAAGGTGGACGGGCCTTCTCTCACCTGGCCCCGTACCAATGGAACAAATTTCTCTTGCCCATTAGGGCTTGGACTGATTTTGCTGGCCTCATGAAACAGCTTAAAACCTGGCTGTTTTAATTCACAGCTCCTGACCCTGTGCTATCTCAGCGCCAATAAGTCACTTCCGGGACGATACGTGCGCTATAACAAATTCCTACTAACAGAACTGTGATGTATGTTTTCAATATTGTATCACAGCAGCAGCTAACTAATATTATTGCAAATAATCTCTATGACACCCTCCCATTTCTCATATGTGAAGTCCTGTTTTGATCTAAAAGAAACTTATTTAGGGATGTTGCTTGAAACAAAAACACAACATTTCTGAGCAAAATATACGTAATGCACTCTCAGATATCATCATCATTAAAAATAAAATAAATGAAAGCCATATTTAAACAGATCAGTTTAAGAATTATTCAAGGTTATTGGGACAAGACTCTGCAGAACAGAGTTGGCTCTAAGGGGGGCCCCTGAAAGTCTGGGGCCCTGGGCCAGAGCCCACTTTGCCTATGCCTTAAAAATCTCTGTGTCCTCCAATTTCACATTGTGCAGTTGGATGCCCCGACATGTGTGGGTACTGTTACCCTTTCATCTCCACTGCCTGCTATGGAGCTCTTGTTGTGATTGCTGGGTCTGATGCCCACCAAAGTGGAATTCTTGCTGCCATCTAGCGCGGCCATTTGTACAGCATATGACTGGTGGGGTGCAGTAGTCATAGCCGATTAGGGAGCTGAATTTGCAAATGCCAGTTCCTCTTGGCATAGCTGGAGTACAAGGCGTTGGATGCGCTGTTGTATATATATTTACCACCATGGACATTTATCACCCCAGTCACCCTCAACACATTTACTTCCCCTCTTCTTGATTGCTGATTGAGTGAGTTGATGGGAGGGTCTGAGCTTACTTTGTTTAGGGATCTTTGCAACAAGGACTCTTCTGTGGCTCCTACCTGGTTTTCAGTTTTTCATGACCACAACAAAGATCTTTAAGTGTTGTGTGGAAATTTGTTATCTGTATCAAATTCCTGTCTTCTTTATCTTTCCTTAGTAATCCTTACATATATTTGCTGTACAATTTAATTTAGCTTATTTAAACCACTTTAGTAAAAGTGCTACAGAAGTCCTATTCAATAAACAATAACATATGAAAAAAAGTATTTTATAAAGCAAAGAAAGCACGATTTCCTCAACTGTACAAACTGTATTTTATTACATTGACTTGTTTACCTAAATCAAAACCAGGTAAAATATGTTTGCATCATACCGTAAAACCGGGACTATCCACAGGAATTCTAATCCAGTGTCAGAAATTATGTTCATTTATGCAGTCCTCCAAATTTATGGTGACAAGATATTCCAAGCAAAATATATCATGCACTAGCAAACCTTGTGATGATGTGCTTGAGAGCTTGTTGAAAGTGTCTATTAGTATGTTAGTGTTGGAATTTATCTTAACCTACCTATGCCCTGTCGTCTGTTAGTCCACTGTAACTTAGTCTCTTCTAATGCCTCGTAAAAAGACTACCATATCAAAGGGATCCTTCAATCATACTGATTGAGAGAGTTCACCTCTCATATCCAAAGGCCTCTTGTACTTTAAGTCTAAGGCATGATCCCATTAACTAGGATTCTTGTTAACCAGTTCCAATATTAAAATTTATAGCTGTAAGTTTATTTAATTTAAGTACCGTGATTTTTCAACATTTCTACTGTTAGGTAAATGTGTGGTCTCCCTAAATGATATTTATCACAATGGCATTTCAACATGTATACTGCATAAGCACTTTCACATGTTTTGTAATGGTGCAAGACTTTCCTGTCAGCCATGGACTAATATTTAACTTGCAAAGGAACCTATGAAAGTTAACTAGAGCAAAGTAGTGGTTACTGAAAATTGAAAGTGTTAATATATACATATTTTTTTTAATATAGCCCATATCCTCTCTGAAAATACATATGAATTTACACTGTTCATCACATGTGGGGCTATATTTGTTCATAAGAAGCTATTCCTATACATAAGAGGAGGCATTGTGGTCAACTGGTTTCCATGCTATGGATCCATTCGAGAGTAGGGGCGCCTATGAAGTCCTACTCGCCTACTGTGGTTTCCCCATTAGTACTCCCACAGACCAGCCCAAATCTCTTCGCTCTACAGGAACAGCACAAGAGATGATGTAAAAAATGAAATTCTAATACCTCATGTTGTTGGAAAAAATATTTTGACTATCATCACCTCAAATTAAATCATTTGGGCTTTGGCTCTAAATGTATTACAACAAGTTAAATTTTATAAAGCAATAATGGCTTGGTAAATTTACCCCCCCCCCCCCACAGTAACTTTCATAACACCCGATTTTAATTGACTATTTTGTGCTGTACAAGTGCATGAGCACTAAAAAAACCTCACTGAAATTGTTATCTAGAGTTTCATGGTGAACAAATCCAGTTACAGAACAGTTACAGAACAGTGCCATGATAATTATCACCTGCATACAGTGCAATAATATTGTCCTCATTTAAAGAGCCGACATAAATATTCAGCTTATTTTTTTGTTTGCCAATTAGACAGTCAGGTAAACAGTTTTGTGGAGACTACTAAGTGCCCATATTTACTGAAGAACACATATGCAGGTGAAGCATTTGTGGAAATTTAACGAAATTGGTCAGGTTCACTGTTGATAAGTATGCAGAGTTCTCAGAAAAGCAATTACGACTTTCTAATGAATGGCTCTCCTGAGTCTCATTATCTCCACGACACAGTATTGAATTACCATAGCACCCATGGGATACTACCAGAGAATTATTTAATATCCAACTGCATGGTGTTCCTGATGCCACACTGATTCTTCATGGATAAAGCATACATATTGTGCTATGGGGGTAGTAACATGAGGTGGCACTCATTTTTTTGTTATTCATCCCTTGGTCAGTCAAACCTGGTCATCTATAAGAAACATATGGTAACCAGACATATAACTCCATATTAGAGAAGAGAAAAGTATTGCCAGATAACCAAGTGCTAGACAATCCCCAGACAGAGATGCCACCAGTACACTTTTTGACATAGAATAACATAGTCTGTCCACTCTCTCCATAGATTTTGATGTAAAGCATTCTTTTTATTTTGTCGATGAACTATATAAACGTAATGAGTTTTTTGTTTGTGAGAATTATTTTGGTAAGTTACAGCAGTACTATTCAATTAAATGGTTACTTGACCCACACATACACATTGACAAAGAGTATGTTATTTACAACTGGTTGCTGCCATTGAAGGTGAACATCATCAGGGTTTTTTTGTCACAATACTTTGGACCTGTTTTAGAGTTTGGCAGACACATTGCTCTGACAAAAAAGGTGATGGATGTCCCGACCGCCTTATTAGACGAGCTGTAGAAACAAATGCACTTGTAATAAAGCAGACTGGATATCCGTCATATTTGTGACGGAGTAACACATCCGCCAAACTCTAAATCATGCCCTTATTTACTCTGATGAAATCACAATATATTTGAAAATATGAAATCACATGGCCGGTGTTGATTGACAAACTGGGGATCCTATTCACTGAGGCAATTTGGAATATGTAAGGCAGTACTCCTGCACCACTTGTTCACCCCAAATTATCTAAAATATTAATTAAATGAACATATTCAGGAAATATTTTATACAGTTATTACAAATGGGAAGGACTGTGCCATCTTTACACTTTTACTAATAGAGAGTTCGATGATTCGGGCCGATTCACAAAGGCATGTAAGAGTACATCAAATAGTACTCTTGTAGTACTATTTCCGGTACTCATAAATGCTTGTGTGTATTGGCCCCTTCATGTCCTGAGTGGTGCATTTTGTTCAGCCCCAATGATCCTAGTGCCCAGTGTACTAAGCATTTTTACAGCCGCAAATACTCCATTTCAGCGTTTGTGACTTTAAATGCTTTTTTATATACTAATCCCATTTTAGGAGTCCCAAAAATTGTTTCCCCTCTAAAAAATGGATACTGATTCGGTATATAAAAGGGCATTTTGTAGGCAGCCCTTTCAAATTCCGAATTGGTATCATATATATCAATGTTTTGTGACTGAAATCTGGTCAAAAAACTTTGAAATTACAGACTCCTCAAAGGAGGTGGTAATGGATTTGCAAAAGGGAAGGAGTCCCCATGGGATCCCTTCACATTTGTGAAGGTAATAAACGGATTTACTGAAGAGTAGGCAGGTGTCCAAGAGGCCGCTACTAACTCTCAAACCAAAGCCCCTTTTCTTTTAAGGAAAACTGGCTGCATTCAAAAAAAGGTTTGCTTTATTGTAAAGCAATACCAAAAAGGGTGGTCTGCTGATACCAACCTGCCAGATTGTACTGAATAGTTTGTGAATCCATTACCCATTATTTGTGAAGTACCTGTGCACGTCAAACATCATTTTAGAATAACCACTTCAGCAGTGATTATTGTAATAATATTCACTCTCATTCAGTCAGCAGTGTTTTAAGTCGTCCTACCCAGCATTGCCAGTTTTATAAAATATTCATCCACATGAGGCATTATTTCAGTTTTGTCACCCATCTGCCAGTGTTGTAGAGCAGTCACCACCTAAAGTAAGGACATGTCAGTACAGGTAATATCACCCATAAATAGTAACAACAGTAATTGCCCACTTCTCTGTATTTAAAGATGTTGCCAATAAGTGTGGAACTCTTTCACGAGCAATTAGGTTTGCCCTATCCTTCGAAGCCTTCAAAAAAATGTTGAAAGTTTGGTGATCAGGTCTTTATTTAATTTAGGGTTATCTTGCCAAATGCCTCCTTATGAACTTCATGAATTTGGTCCTGATTTAATATTTGGTGGTTGGCTTGCTCCTTCGACAGGGTATTAGAGTAAATTACTCCATTGCCCTGTCGAAGGTCCCGACAACCACATTTTGAAATGCCAGTCAGGCCGGCGACATTTCAAGCCTGAAAAACATTTCAAGCATTGACAGGAGCCACCGTCAAGGCAGTTCCTGCCAGTGGATTGTAACTTTGCCATATGGCTCCGTCCAACATGACAAGCTGTATGGCAAAGTTACAGCTTTTATTTTTTTTAAACAGCAGGATTTCGTTTTTGAAAATAAAAAAGCAATGTCCCCTCAAATGGTAGTTATCTCTCATTACATGGGGGGCATTTTACAGTGTTTCCTGTCCCTTACTGAGTTTTTCCATTTCAGTGATTGACAGTAAAAACGGACTTGTATGTCCTCCCATTTAAATTAAGTGGGCAAACATTCAATTCAACTTTCAACTGCCCCTTATTTTGTTGTTGTTATTTTGTTGGTCAGTTGGAGGGGTGTAACCAGAGCGGAGAGAGATAAGACTCCACCGTGGTCACACCAAAGGTCCTTCCACATTTAAATTGGGAGGGTAGACCATTATGTTGCCAGAAAGGTCACTCTGTCGCTGTTGCGATGGAGTGACCTTTCCCTCAACGTATGAATCGATCCTTATGTCTGTTCCTGCTTTTAAACTGATTGCAATCCTATCTCCCTTCTTTGTAACCCCAAATGTTTATGTTTGTCATTCTTTTCTTACAGTGAAGTGTACAGTGATGTATATTGTTTTTCTTTTGTAATTGTTTTGCCTTTGCTGCAGCTTTAGTAAGCTGACCTTATGTAAAGCGCCATGTGACCTATTAGGCTTGCGCTATGCTATTCAAAACAGCAACTGAATAAATTAATAAACCAAATTGACTCATTGTTCATAGCAGATGTAAAGGGACTCCTTAAAAAGCATACTGTGCATGTGCATTATTTTCTATTTAATCTTCAAATACTCAAGTAAAGGCTGAGGCATGGTCTGTGAATCAGAACGTGTGCAGTATGTCACCTGACAGAACTTTAGCATGCTCCTTACACTGTTAGTGCTTAGAAAAATGCACACAACACTGGTACAGTCCTGGGTCGAGAATCAGGGTCTACACAGGGTAGGTATAGCTAGGCTTATCAATTGCTGCACAAATGCAACACTTCTAATCTCTATATCTCTTTGGAATAATTTTGATGTAATTAATTTGGCAACTGATGCTATAGTTGTGTGCATGACTCTCATGGTTCAATTTGATATCAATGACTGTAGTGTGGGCAGATGGTGTGACAGAAAATGTGTTACTGAATGATTGCCTTTGTATCGTACATTAACTGTAGTGTTACCTTAATTTCATGCCTTCCGGGACCTATGCGTGGTGTGTCATCCACAAGTAAGAGGTATGTTGCACTGTAGAGTTTGCCTTCTGTATACCCCCTAATGAATCATTACTGGCATGCAGGGACACCTCCGCCATCCCTCGAGTGAATGTTGAAAGCAGGGGACCACCGGCCTAAGCAACTACTATGATTTGATCTTCAATAGAACACACAAAAATAAATATAAGCCAAGCAAATGCTCAAATTATGAAATATGTTGTGTTATGAACAATCAAATATAGAAACATATTTAAAAATAATTATTTTGCTTCTGTATTGGTATATACTTTATACCATTTTATTTTATTCATTTTCATATTTAATTTTGTAAAATAGTCCTAGACCCCATGAGTAGACCTTGGACTGCAGGTTAAGTACCACTACTGTAGAGCATGCTTTGGACAGATTGTGAATGTGCAAGGCCCTGTAAACCGCAAATATTCCCCATAGAGCACTTGACCACCCCATGGTGAGTGAGATGGTACATCACTATTAGGAATACCTTTAGGTGTTATTTAAGAATAGTAGAAAGGGCGAACCCATCTGATGCATGACCTGTGAAGGAATGTGGACTGACTGGAGGTGTGACCATCCCTCCCTGCTACCTAAAAGGGTATGTCGGTCTGAATGTATTTAAAATGTGACTGAGCAGAATGTGTGTTAATCCTGCATTTAAGTGTTTTGTACCAGCAAGCGAGAGAGTGGGAAGAGCTCTGCCTTCTGTGGGGACAGTATTATCTGACAACCTCTGAGAAGACAAGCTGTGCTGTGTGAGTGTGTGTGTGAAAGAAAAAGCATACTTAAGGCGGTTAGGTTTCCCATATTGTCCTGCCATGGAGGGATTTAGGTACTAACTACTAATTTTGTCTGATTATCATAATCTAGGAGAACGAGGTTGACTCTGCCTTTCTTCAGGTCTGAGGCTGTTCCACTCCAACAGCTAAGCATAGTGCAGTGGAGTTCCCCTCTCAGCCATCACTGGCGTGCTAGGACTGTCCCATAATCCGGTAAAGTCTCACATGGAGGTGTTTTCAAACTTTTAAAGGAAGGGGGTTTCTGCTGCTTCCTCACAAAGCCTTGATGTCTCACTTTGGGCAAACCACTCTGAACAGAGCAGATTCATGTCCTCACAGGTTAAATTTGCATATTCCTTTACAGGGCAAAGGTGTCATTAATTGTTGTTATTATTCGTGGGTGGATCCTGTACACTCTTAATTGAATATAATGTGGTGCATGGGAACCCTTTCAAAATGTGTAATTTTGTATTTAATTGTGACTGATCATAGTGCATCATTTAAGTCAATTAGTGCAGGTGGAGGCATTTTGTTTTTATTTCACACCTACTCAATGTACTATAGAGCACACAGAACTTC
The DNA here is from genome assembly GCF_964261635.1 of Lissotriton helveticus. Taxonomy (NCBI): domain Eukaryota; kingdom Metazoa; phylum Chordata; class Amphibia; order Caudata; family Salamandridae; genus Lissotriton; species Lissotriton helveticus. The sequence continues at coordinate 188,796,470 of NC_136070.1, read as the reverse complement.
ACTGTAGGATTGGGGTCTCCAACCTTTTCTATAGTGAGAGCCACTTCTGATCAGTGAAAATCATTGCGAGCTACTGAAGGCTAAACAACTGGAATATTGTTACCAGATACCCCAAAGCCCAGCTTCATTAACTTCAAGCCTAATGTCCATTGAGTCAGATACTAAGGTTTGAACAAAATACTTTGACTAAGGGCACTTTGACAGGACTGCCATGTGTGTCAGTGAGAGCGCGGTCTATAGAGATATGAGCAGCTGTATGTATGAATATGATATATTTGTATGGGTGACTGGCAGGCTGTGTTGTATGCACTTGCATCACAGGACATACTTTTTACCATGGGTGAAATTTAAAGGGCAGAAAATGCCCTGCAAAAATGGTCGTAATATAGAAAACTTTTCTGCACTTTACATTTTTCTCATTTTAAAAATGGACTGTATTTTTCAGTTATACTTATGGCACGGTGTATACTGGCCGCTGGGAGGATGGGGCCTGCTGTGTGTAAATGCTACACTATGAAATGGGAGAAAAATAAAATGAAGAGTTAACTTAATCATTAAGGTAACTTTTCATTTTAATTTTCTCTCATTTAAAAGCATTCAGAAACATCATTTTGTTAACAGCGCCAATATTGAGTTGACAAGGACTTTTATTTAAGGGTTAAATACTTCAGCGCTTCAGTTGTTCATCTCTGTCACCCAGCCTGGGTCATAAATCTGACTGAGCACTTCGGATCATCAGGCCCTACTATTGCAGCCTGATGATAATAATGTAAAATTAACACAGCCTTCCCTTAACTTTAAAAGGAAAATACGACCTGGGGCTTACTTAAAAATTAACTCAAGGCTGTGAGCTACTCTAAACGTCTTTGAGCTACTGGTAGCTGGCAATTGACTGGTTGGAGACACCTGCTCAAGAAACTACCCTACAACCCCCTTATGACTTCAGAGGGTTCTGTTCTTTCCAGTGGCCAGAGCTAAAGCCACACACATCAGGAAATTGGGGAAAAGGGTGGGAGAAAATTAAGCCAGCCAGATCGTAATGATCTGGGCTACATTATCACATTGACAAAAGATTTATTTTAAATATAGAATAATCATTTCTGCCATTTAATTTTACCATCCGGCCCTCACTTTGATTTATTTGGGAACATCTGTATTGCAGTCATCTGTAGTTCTGAGATGTACAAATACCATAGTATTCCCTTCACCATCCTAAACAGCACCTGATAAATGGGGCATTACCATGTGAACTGGTGTTCTGGCAGCCAGTTCCCATTGTAATTTATTCTTTGTCAGACATTTAAATCCCAGACAAATGTGCAGCTTTTTGCTATTGAAAAATTAATGCAGGGAAAAACAGGGAATGCAATCTTAGCAAACTGTTTATAATTCTCAACTTGGCTGTTACCTGGCGGAGGGCCTCAGTGTGCCATAAACTGGCACTCATTTGGGTGTATGATAATTTATTAAGTGTGTTAATATAGACATCCACTTATTTTGCATCAACTCCATCTACAGGCCACTATATTATAAGGTATGTACAAATATACTATTGTTTACTCCACACATACATACCTTGGAAGGTAACAGTAGGTGGAATTAAGGATAGTAATCATACCCTTACCTTACAGAATAGTACCAAGGTGATGTAGTGGATGTGATATTATTGCTATGCGATATAGATCTCATGCAATATAGTCGCTGCCCCCACCATTAAGTCACACATCTTCTGTTCTGCCACAGTAAAATCTTGTATTGTTATTTCAACCTCAGATGCAGACATATATATATATACAATATACGCCTGCATGTTATATAAAGAAACTCTTTACACTGTATTTGCATATACCAGCCCCGCCAGGGTTTGCATCATGAAGAGACCAATGCACCCCCCCCCCACCCCTTACCCATGGATATTGTCTGACATCCTGTCCTTGCATTCCTGTGAAGCAGCTCTCCGTGAAATGTGCTTCTTTAAACCTGTGCTCTAAGCTCCCATTAAATGCTTTCAGCATGACACATGTCTGTTCTGTCATGAGGTGGAGTAACACAGGCAAATATATTCTGAGACTGTGAGCCAGGCACTTGGCAGCAACATCCCACAGCAATGCTGATGACAAGGTGTAAAGGGCGGTGGGATCGAAAAAGCACATTGCAGCCAAAGCCTCATTAATCACGATTCAGCACTTCTGCAGATCCACTCGCTGCATTACTGATTGCCAAGGAGATGCAATCCCAGCAGCGACAGGCACGCCTCACATTCATATGCAGTGCGCTCTGATTTAACACACCACTCCATCAGCAGAAGAGGGGCTTGTTGTTCCCACCTACACCCTCAGTCACAAACTAGCCTGGTGCTGCTTTTCAGGAATTGTTTGTGACTGAAAACGTTATCCATTGCCAATGCCCTTTTAATTTGTAAACAATATTTTAAAACTATTAGCCAAAAATTTAAGTTTCATTAAGTAAGCAATATTGTCTGACAAAGAAGCCTATGATTCCGGAAAGTCCAAATCTGCGGTGCAGCTTTTTTTGAGGAAAACACAGATATCTCAGTTTCCTGTAGATGTATGTCTCCTGCATTTTGTGGATTCTTTGCATAGATTATTGACATTTTGGAAATAACTTGCACTTTTTCCATCTCTGCCTAAATTTCCAATAAGAGAAACAAACTTTTAGAAATATCAGAAAGGAAGTTGGAATAACTAGGAGCTAAGAGGAGGATCTCCAGTGGTAGCTGTCATGTTACCAACAGAAGAGGTCCCAAGTGGGGTACTCACTCAATTTATTGCCACCAAAACTGCATTTTTTGTTTTGTTTTACATAGCGCGAACTAGACCCGAGACATCAGGTATCAAAGCGCTTTACATAACACCAGTTTTGTTACAGAAGGACACATTTGTTAGGCAGGGGGAGATTAAGTGATTTGCCCAGAATCACAGGATGTTGAGCATCGTTTCCGAGACTCGAACCTAGTTCCCCAGCTTCGAGGTCGACTACTCTACCTGTAAGGCTACATCCTCTCAACATTGCAGTAACCATTTGCTTTGCAGGTCTTTGAATGGAAGTTACCCAGCCCAAGTTACTCAGTCACACAGTAACTGAATGCAAGCAAGCATGTGTTCACTACACAACATGCAGAGGAGAGCATATGGAAGTTGAGTGAGGATGCAGATACCCTATAATAAGAACTTTGAATGGCTTATTAGAGATGTGTGCCAGTGAATTGTGAGGATACAAGGCGCTCACTATTAGTGTATCACAGTACTCTGGGAATCAATGTACAGCAGTAATACATCAGGAGAAATACATCTGGGGGACTCAAACCATTCATATTTTAAAGAGTCTGTCTTCTAAGTATTTAGGAATTTTGAAAAAAAATAGAGAGAGTACAGTTTGATGAGGTTTTCTCATCATTTTTGGCATTAATCTATGAAATATTACAGAATATTAGGAATGAATCTTTTTATGGACCTAAGGGAAATGATCGTACTTTGAAGTATAACTCACTGGATAATCGCAGATGAGAAGTGGTAGAACCATCAGAAAACATATATCACTCACACCCACGAGGGTATCCAGGTGATTGCTGTTTGGTCTCAGTTGAAGAGCCAGGTCTTAAGCCTCTTCCTGAAGTCAGTCAGTGAGGTGCAGAGGTGGAGGGTGATCCAAGCTTTGGTGGCGAGATGAGAGAAGGAGCGTCCTCCGACGTTGCAGCAGCATATCCGCGGGATCTGTGCGAGGTCAAGGTGTGCGGAATGGATGTTCCTGGGAGGTCGATGGAAGTGCAGAAGGGGGTTCATGTAGTCGGGTGCTTGGTTGTGAAGGGCTTTGTAGGAGTGTGTCATGAGCTTGAACTGGCATCTCTTCTGGACCAGGAGCCGATGGAGGTCCTTCAGGTGCTGGGTGATGTAGGTTTTTTCTTGAGCAATTTGAGAATTAGTCTGGCGGCTGAATTATGGATTGTCTGGAGTCTTTGCAGAAGTTTGTTGGTGGTGCCTGCATAGAGTGTGTTGCCGCAGTCCTGCGTGCTGATGATGAGGGCCTGCGTTATGTTCTTCCTTATGTTGATGGGGATCCATTTGAATATTTTACAGGGCATATGGAGCGTGTGGAAACAGGCTGAGGAGACAGAGTTTACCTGGCATTTCATGGAGAGTTCGAGGTCGAGGATGATGCCGAGATTGCAGGTGTGGTCTTTGAGGGTCCAAGTTCTGCGGGCCACCAGGAGTCGCTCCATAGAGTGGTGATTTTGCCGAAGATGAGGACTTCCGTCTTGTCCGTCTTGTCCGTGTTGAGCTTGAGGCACTTTTCCTTCATCCAGGCTGAGACGTTCTTAATACAGTTGTGGAAGTTTGTCTTTGTTGAGGTGGTGTCTGATGAGAGCAATAGGACGAGTTGCGTGTCATTGCCGTAGGAGAGGATGTTGATGTTGCACGATCTGATGAGTGGTGTCATGTAGCTGTTGCTGAGTGATGAGCCTTGGGGGACACTGCAGATGTTGTGCCTGACTTGCGATGCGAAGGGAGGGAATTGGATTGTCCGCGTCTTTCCCGTGAGTAAAAGATGCCACCCATTTGAGCGTGTTGTCGTTATACCAATCTGGTGTAGGCGATCAATGAGTGTCTGGTAGGAGGCCATGTTGAAGGCTGTGGAGTGGTCAAGCAGGATCAGGACGGCTGATTCTCCTCTGTTGAGAAGGGTGTTGATGTCATCAGTTGCAGTGATCAGGGCTATCTCGGTGCTGTGGCTAGTTCCAAATCCTGATTGCAAAGGGTCCAGTAGGTTGTTTCTCTCCAGGTGTTTTTTGACTTGGGAGGTTGATGGCCTTCTCCGAGACTTTTGCGAGTTAGGAGAGAAGTGAGATGGGACAGTAGTTCTGGAGACCATTTGGGTCTGCCGAGGGTTTCTCCTGGTGTCGGGAAAGGTGACAGTGGTTAATGAGGCATTGAGGATGGTGGTGAGTAGGCTGTTGAACAAATCTCTTCTGAGTTTGAAGAGTCATGGGGGCAGAGTTCCTGTGATGATAGGATGGAGTTTTCTGTGGCTGACTTGCAGGTGAACTCTCTGACAATCGTGAAGAGTTCCTTAGCTTGGTTGGCACTGGTGTTGATCTGGTGGGTCAGGGCCTCCCTTTTTGCTGCTTTGTTCTGTCTGGGGTAGTTGGTGAGGGCTGATTTGAAGGTGGCTTTGTCAGTGGGGTTCCTGCTAGTGGGCCATCTTCTTTCTAGTTGTTTGCATCTGCGTTTTGACGTGCAGAGTTCCATGGTGTACCAGCTGGCTTGTTTGGAGGGTCTGTCCATTTTGGCAGGTTTTGTGGGGGGCAAATTGGTTGGCTGCACTGGTGATCCTGTTGTTGAAGTTCTATACTTCCTGATCCACGTTGGTGGTGTCCTTTGGGCTGGATGGTGGTGAGGGCATCTGACCATTGTTGCTGCGTGACCTTGGACCAGTCACGAAAGGGAGCGCTGTGTCGATTGGAGACAGTGAGGGCAAGTCCGGTGATGGTACCAGCAGATTGGGCACTTCTGAGGGAGCAATCAAGGGTAATGAAAACCCATCAGCAACAATCTGAAGACTTGCAGGTGTAGGAAATGTCAAACAGACACACTTGAAGGTCCGTACTAATAAGAGCTGTTCCATACAGGGAGCCAGATAAAATACAACTTTTAAGGAAGGTTGAAGTTAAAACACTGTTGAATTTGCAATAAAGCAAGTGAAGTATCTTTATGCAAAACAAAACTAGGGTGCGTGAGGTGTGTCTTGCAAAAATTAAAGTAACTATTACTTTTCTAATTTTCCCTATAGAAGAAATAGTTTTGCCTTCTGCAATTTCAAAATTAGCATTCTCAAAAAATAGGGTCGGAAGAGAGACTTTATGACAAATTCAGAAAGACAAAGTAACAAGTAAATTTGTAAAAGACAACCAATAGTATGGACTGAGCTAAACGACTTGAAGCTAATAGTAATTAGGTGCTAACCACAACTGATAGGGCTATAATGAAGTAATACACAAGAAGAGACATTCTATATATAATGATCCTAAATCAGGACGCACAGTTAGCGAACAATTACAGAAAAATACAACCAATGTCACAGCAGGTTTTAGGACCAAAGGAAAAATACCCCTAACAGCAAAATATAACAAACTGGAAAGTCAAGGAGACATCCAAAGTATAAAGCCTCTTTATCAATTTTTTTTATTTTTTATTTTTAAATTTTTTATTGTGTAAGATATTTATTGCACATTTCACAGGATTAATCGCAGCTTTTGCGCCTACAACCATAGGAGGCCGGCTACAGTCGTTGACATTAAGTACACACTGTTGTTAGGTATACACAGCCCATCAGCCGACATCCATAGGACCGGCGGCGCAGCAACGTATATCATTAAAGTTACAGTGCAGTGCATCCCATTTATCTATCGCATCAATCGTCTTACATTTTGTTTTTTTTATTTATTAACTTTACCCTTTCTCTTAAACCTTAAAACTAAGAAAGGTGAGAACTATCACAACTTTACTCACTGCATCACAGCATTCTCCCTCCTCTTATTAATAGGTACTAACATCGCATGTCTGTGTTTTTTACTTGGCTGATCGTCTTATACATTTTATTCGTCTCGGTCAAGTGATTGCGCATGTAGGTAATCCCTTAGATATAGCCAGTAGTCTTTGGGGCGTGATCTTGCTGGTAATTCCTCCTCATATGTTGTCAGCATATCGCGGCAATATGTTAAGTCCTCTAACCAGTTTTTCAGCCTTGGTCCCTTTTTACTATTCCAGTGCAGTGAAACCCTCCTTTTTGCCATTAATAGTGCAATTACACAAAACTTACGCTTCTGTGCCCTAAGTTGCGGGACAAGGCCTAATAGACAAACTTTGAGCGTACAGTCGAGTTTCTCACCTAGCATTTCGCTGACTGCCTGTATCACCTGTACTCAATATCTCGCCACCGAGTGGCAATGCCATGCTAGATGCAAGAAGTCCGCGTTATCTTGTTTGCACCGTACACACCTTGAGTCATCTCGTAACCCGTATCTGTGGAGCCTTGCAGGCGTATAGTACATTTGGTGTATGTATTTATAATGGATGATTCTGAGGTTTCCATTCGGCGTGAGCATGCTGGTGAGTGTGCATGTCGTTTCCCATTCTTTCTCTGTTAACGTGTCATTCAATGCTGTGCACCATTTATCTCGCGTCCCCTCCGTGTTTCCCCCAATGTCCCTCTGTATGCTCGTGTATAACTTTGATACTAGATGTGTGGCGGTGGGTGTTGTTAGTACCAGTTGTAGTGGAGCCAGAGTCTGGGGTTCCTCCGGAAAAGTGGTAAAGTGTTCTTTTATTGCTCTTCGCAGCCTATAGTAGTTAAAGCTGAATAACAGTGTCGGATGACTAATGTACGTCAGCTTGTCTAATGTTTGAAAACCCCCTTTTTTATACAGGTCTACCATTGTATCAATGCCCGCTTGTCGCAGTTGATCCATTCCCACTTGTTCTTGGGTGACAGATAGTGCTGGGTGATTTGCTAACGGGAGCTCTGGTGCATACAGTGGTAATTTACCTGCTTTTTTGCCCATCAGTCTCCACGCTTCAATAGTGGTGTTTACCGGGTTTATGTCTCTCTCGTGTAATCTAGTTCGTTTATGTGGCAATATGTTGTCCAAGGGAATTGGGGCGGCGTCTCCCGTTTCCACCGCTACGTGCGTCAGAAAGGGTATCTCGTGGTACCAGTAGTGCGCGAATTGCGCCTGGGCGCAGAGATAATAAAGATAAATGTCTGGGACCTTGAACCCTCCCCTTTCATATGGCAGCGTCATCGTTCGTAAGTCTAGTCTTGCTTGCTTGCCCGCCCACAATAGGCTCAGTATCAATTTGTTAATGTTACGAAACACTTCTGCCGGAGGCTTTATGGGGATGTTAGCGAAGAGGTAGAGGAACTTAGGTAGTACCACCATTTTCACGATAGCAGCCCTGTCCGCTAGGGACAATGGTAATTTATTCCATCGCTTGATCTTGTTGTCTAATGTCGAGATCGCTCTCCCATAGTTCGTTCTGATGACTAGCTCCGGGTCCCTGTGAAACCATACTCCTAGATATCTGGTCGGGTCGTCCTGCCATTCTAGTGGGTGATCTAGGGTGGATGGGTTAGTACTATCCGTCAATGTCACGATAAGAGATTTTTCCCAGTTTATTTGTAGTCCCGAGTATTGGCCAAATTTGATGTACTCACGTAATAAAGGATTGAGGTGTTGTTCTGGATTTTTCACATAAAGAACCATGTCATCCGCGTATAGCGAGATGTGTATAGGGCGTGTTGGGAGTTGTAAGGCCGAGTAGTGGTGGTGTTGTCTTATTTTGCAAGCCAATGGCTCCAGAACTAGAGCAAAAAGCATCGGGGAGAGTGGGCATCCCTGTCTCGTCCCGCGACATATTGCAATTGGCTCTGATATATGTTTGTTTACCTTGACTCGTGCGGACAAATTTGTGTAAAGCATGGAGATCCAGTGTGTGAAAATGGGAGGTAATCCCATTCTCAACAGCACCGTGTGTAGGAAGTTCCAATCTATCGTGTCGAACGCTTTAGCAGCATCTAAGAGTACCGCCACAGCTTTAATCTCTGGTGCCAGATAATGGGCTAGTGCGAAGAGCGTGCGTGTGTTATGCGTCGTAGACCTATCTTGAATGAAACCGGACTGGTCAGGTCTCACCAGCAATGGCATTAGTGGTTTGAGTCTTGCTGCCAATAGGCTCGCTATTATTTTAGTGTCCACATTTATAAGAGATAGGGGCGGTAAGAGTCACACTGCTCCTCATCTTTCCCTGGTTTTAATAATGCTATCAGCATAGCTTCCCTCATTGATGGCGGGAGAGTTTGTGCCTCTTGCGCTGCTCCATAGAGTCTCACCAGGTGTGGTGCCAGTAGATCCGCAAATGCCTTGTAAAACTCTACCGAGAAACCGTCAGGACCCGGTGCCTTACCATTCGGCAAATGCTTGATTGTGTCTATCACTTCCTCTACTGTTATGGGGCGAGCTAGGTATTCCCTATGATTATTCGATAGCCACGCTATTTCTACATCTGCCATATAGGACAGTATGTCTTCCTGTGGCATCGAGGGACGTGCTTCGTATAGGTCGCCGTAAGCACCCATGAATTCACTCATTATGACCCCGATGTCACGTGTCACTATTCACGCTCGAGTTTTGATGGTAGGTATATGCCGAGGTGCTCGACCCGAGCATATCTTCCCAGCTAATGCTCTGCCGGGTCTACCCCCCTCACCATACATCCTGGCTGTCTTGCGCTTGGTTATGTACTTGAGCTCGTCTGCCGCAAATTGCTGGTGTTCCTTGAGGAGCAATTGTATTTCCCTCAATAGTGCGATGTCCATAGTTTGCGTGTATCTATGTTCTAATGTTTGCAAAGCGTTTTCACGCATTTGTAGTTGCTGCCGTATATCTTTCAGTATGCCTGTGGTTGTGCTAATGCATACTCCTCTCAACGTGGCCTTGAAGGCTTCCCATAAAAGACACGGGTCATCCGTTGTGGGGTAGTTGAGGTCAAAATAGTCTACTATTGCCTTATGGATGGTGTCAGTGTATACCAGGTCTCGTAACGCCCCGGCATTAAACCGCCACGTGAAAGATGGGGTCACATAGTGTGGTATGTCCATTGTTAATAACACAGGGCTGTGGTCTGACAGTGTTCTCGACAAGTGTTTCACAGAGACGGTCCATGCTACCACCTCCTGCGTGCCCAGCCAGTAGTCCAGCCTGGACCAGCTATTGTGCGCCGCCGTATTGTGTGTTGCCGCCATTTCCTCTGGATTATTAACCCTCCATATGTCAGACATACGTAAATCTATCAGTGCATTGTGTAGAGTCTCTCTTGCCCGTGTGTGTGGTTCTAGTGTATTTGGCGACCTGTCTAGTCCTTCCCGAACAGCTATGTTAAAGTCACCCCCCCATATATGTTCTCGATCTGGAGATTTGAGATGGTTTGCCACAATTTGGCGAAGAATCCCGGGTCATCTGTATTAGGGCCGTACGTGTTCACTAACGCAACGCGCTGATGTCGTACCATTCCCACAACAATGACGCTTCGCCCTTCCGTGTCTTTGTGTACTTCCGTTATTTCAAAGTGAACTCCCTTCTGTATTAAAATGCTGACCCCTCGGGAATATGAAGAGTATTGTGAGCTGGTCACTGATTCTGCCCATCTAGCACCCAGTGTGGAGGTAATGTTGGCAGCTATGTGTGTCTCCTGTAGAAAGGCTATGTCGACGTGCAGTCTATCAAAATATGCGAATATCTGCCTTATCTTCTTCGGATTACCCAGCCCTCTAACATTCCATGTGATTACTTTCAGTGTGGTAGGTCGTGTCATATCAGGTAGGTTGTATGCCATTTAAATGCCGTGTGGCCTAGGGCTCCAGGCGCAACCAGTACATAATTTCCTAGCTCATTTTTCAGTATACAGTTTTTGATAGTGTTTGCGGTGAATAAAGAGGTCGCAATGCTTCTCAGACACAGTGAATTAATTCGAACAACTCCAAATTCCCAGTCCCTCCCCCCACCCACTTTAGCGCCCAAACTTTGCCAAAACCATCCCCTTATGGTAACGCAACTAGTATCGGAACTGGAGTAGGGGCGCACCCGCTTGGGGGTGTCACCATAGTGGATGTGGACGGGTGCACATGCTACTGTTCAATCTACAACGTCCTTTGTACCTCACATTTCCCGCCCGTTCTCGTCAGCGTTTTTTCGTAATGCATCAACAATTACCAATTGTCTCACCGTGCTGCAGTGTGGTTCAATTCGAACAGGGTTCGTGTGCCCTCCCCTGTCGTTCGCCCCTTCAGACATTGCAGTAGGCCGCACTTACATAGTCGCGCCTGCAGTATCCAGTGTCAGTCTACCAGCTAGTGCTGTATATCGACATTATAGTTAAGATAAGTCACTTTATATACATGTCACAGCCCCGCAGTCCCTCCCTTGGTCCATGTCCTCTTCGGGCTACCAGGTTACTCACTGTGCATGTTACGGGCGTGTACTTAGTGTGCCGGCTATGTCCGTTCTCAAGACACACTCGGGCCCCCGCCAGGCCCTGTCCTGGGGCACTTGCCGTGCGTCTCGTGGTGTTGCAGTGTCGATCTGGAAACGTCTGAAGTTGGTACAGCTTGAATGTGCCACCAACAGTGTGAAGTCCGTTATGCAGTAGTGCTACAGGTCCTCCCGACTTCTTAGTCATTGTCGCTTTCCTGGTCATCTCGTCCCTGTGTTTTGCGCCGTCTTCCCAGTTTCTTGATGTACTCCTGCGCTGCCTGCACCGTCGGAAGAATCACTGGTTTACCCGCACTTGTGATTTTGAGTTTCGCTGGATATAGCATCGCGTATTCAACACCTAATCCCGGAGCTTCTTTTTCACTGGTACGAATTCCTTGCGCGCTAGTTGTACTGCCATAGTGTGGTCTGGGTAGAATTCCAGGGTGTTACCTTGATACGTGATTTCACCCATGTCTCTGGCTAGTCTGAGGACTGTGTCTCTGTCCCTGTAGTTGAGCATGCGGGTGATTATCATGCGTGGAGGAGCGCCCGGTTTAGGTGCCAGGGAACGGTGCGCGCGTTCGATAAGGAAGACCGATGATAGTTTTTCAGCGCCAAATAGGTCTTTCAGCAGCGCCTCGATGTAGTGTTCCATTTTGCCTGTGTTTGTGGACTCCGGCAGGCCTGATATGCGGACGTTATTGCATCTGGACCTGGCTTCTTGATCCTCCACCTTAGCACGCAGGACCTCCATCGTTTTTTCCATACCTCCGCATGTCTTCGTTGTGGTTCTGGATTCGTCCTCCACTCTGGATATCCTTTGTTCCGCCTCCACAATCCGCTCATCATGTTTTTCTATTTTCGCAGCCATATTGTCCATGCGTTGCACCACATTATCCAACTTGTTATTCATGTCTTGCAGGCTTTGCTGTATCGCCCTTAGGACTGCCTCCATGCCGGTCCCGTCATTTGGCTCGTGGTCCCCCTCTGCGTCCGATGCTGTCGCAGAGTGTTTTGTCTGCTTCCTCGCTTCAAAGGGCAGCTTGGTCTGCTGCTTTTCAGGCTTCCCCATAATGCCGGCGTTCATCAGCGGACTACGCAGGGTTGTCCCCGGGCTTACTGTCGTCGAGGCTCTTGATGCAGACAGGTTGCGTCGTTTCGGTGTTCTCGCCGCCCACAGTGAATTAGAGTTATTCATCAGGCACCCTGCAGGTTCGCATGGCCGCCTTGTCGCTTCACTATACGTGGCGAGGGGCGTCCCTTGTGGTGCGCGGTTCCCTCAGTTGCACCGCAGCGCTTTCTGTTAGGTCCCCTGTTATGCTTTTAGCTCCTTATTGAGGTTTACTGCTTGTAGGCACGAGACCACATGGCCGTGCAATAATTTCCTGCTGAGGCAGCTAGCCTCGATGTTCCCCAACATTGCATGCTTCTTGTGGGAGGGTGCCCAGTGCCATCGCCCGTAACGCTGGTATTCAGATTGCGTTCTTACCCTCTTATAGGCTCTTTGTTGTTCCTTGTTCTCTTTTTTTTTTTTTTTTGTATAGCGCGGGGGTTATTTGTAGTCCATCGTGTCAGGCAGCCAGCGCGGTCATTTGCTCGACTCCTCGACTGAGCGCCGTGCACTGCTCTCCTCCCGGTGGCTTCCCGCCTTTGCAGCTGCCCAACGGTCGAGTCGTCCGGAAGTGCGCTCCGTGCCTGCCAGTTTACCTGCCCGCTGGACTTGACAGCCGTTCCTCGCTCCGGTCCACCGATGACCCTCCAGCATCAGGGCTCAGCGGGGTCCCGTTGAATATCCTCGCCGCTGCTCACAACTTGCGTTCCACTGCCGCCGCCATCTTAAGTCCCTTGGAACGCAAATCTTCGAATAGTGCTTACAGTGTCTCTGCTAGCTCGGGGTCGTCTCGCAGGGGCTCAACCCGTTCGTGACGTTAATGGGCCACATATAGACCGGGGCATTTCTCGTACCTGCTCGTTTATCCGTCACATTTGCCAGCAGGTCCGATTGTCGGGAGCGGCCATCTTGGATAGCTTCTCGCGTCAGAGCCGTTTTGTGTCGATATTTCCGTCAGCGTGTCGTAACGTGGTGTTTCATCACCGACAGTGTATGGGCTGCATATTCCGATTGCCAGTTTTCTCTTTTCCGTTTCTCTGGCGGTACTTCTGGAGGGTTTAGGTCGCTTTTCTCTGCACCCGTCCGGCGGAGCTGACTCACGAGCCAACCATCCCGCAGTGCGCCCTCTAGCGCCCCCGCCTCTTTATCAATTTTAAATCCAAAGGGAGTGGCGTGCTCATGATGACTATGACCAGACGGGATTATGCCCTAAAAACAATAAACTACAGTATAGCTACTAGAAAGGAAGCGGGGACATTTTGAACAACTAATTCTTGAGTAAGGCTAGTAAGTAGGAACTCAGTAACTAGACTGAAGGTCTACTTCACAGTTCAGTAAAAGAAGACTACAATAATTTGAAGAGAATGAAAGATTTTGAAAAACTTAAAATAAATCTCTAAGACCTAAGCTTGGGAGAATTTGAAGAATAAAAACTTTCAAACTATTTCTAGTGTGTAAATTATAACATTTTAAATGGAGTGGCTACTTAAATGAGAGGGAAATTATGTTTTATTTTGTTACATCAGAACAGTTTCATTTGGATTGACTTTACTTGAGAGAGGTAATGTGCTACTCATAGACAACAATTCATTTTGATCTGCAGACAGAATGGAAACATGGAATATCTGATCCCCTCTATTACCAGGTGGATCTGGAGGGATGAGGACATCTAGACCTACAGTCTGCCTCAGTCTATAAAGACTGCTGCAGGATTCCTTTGGAAGACTACCATAGATCACTTGTGCTCCAAGTTGTTGTTGCACTATTCTTGGTAGTATCCCAAATATATTCCTTGGAACAGGCATATCACCAGCCCCCGGCTCAGCTCATTAGCAGATTGGTGGTGTGGATTTCTCAATCTACAGGATTCCAGTGAAATGTCGTAGTGTGATTGTGTTGAACAGAGGCGTGATTAGGAACCAGTCCATCATCACAAATACTATACCACAGAAATACAAAGCTCCAGCCCTGTAGGTAGACAGTGACCATGTGCTGGAGGAAGACTGCGGGTCTTCTTGTATACATTGTACGGTATACACTTGTAGTGGATTGTCCCTTTATTGTAAATGTATGCTTCTTAGTCATGATTGTGTTGCCCAGCCTTAAGTACTCTGATGCCAATTTCCTATTGGCCATGTCTGCAAGAACGTGCTGCTTGAGGGACAGCTGTGGGTCTGTCTTGGAAATGAGTCTGTTTGGCCTGCTGAGGAGCCATCCCTGGAGGGGAGAATCTTCTCTGGGGAGACCCAGGGCCACTGTACAATAACCAAATACATAACATATAGGGATCTGCGCTGGCATAGGAGCCGGCAGTGGTCACTTTACACCAGAGGAGGATGCTGACTGTATAATTCTAAAGGGATACAATTGCGAGTCGTATCAACAGTTTGTTAGAATGAAAAGAATTCTGCATTATAAATCCTGCTGGCATCATTTGCATCTCTTGTTACAGTGTCTATCCCTGCTCTAACTTCAAACACCTTTTAACATTCCACTTGCAGTGGATTTGAATGTTGAGTCAGATACATTAAAAGTGTAGTCTTGAAATAGATCAGTCGCATTCCTGCTGGCTGCCATGTCACGTGACCGTCTGGGATGTGTTGTAAGGGTATATCAACTCCTGTGGGACTGTTACAAATTGAGAACTCTGACACTGCTTCCAGGTTTCAGTTCTGACAATGGGACTTTAACAGGAAAGGGTCATGACAAAGTAGTTAAAAAGCATTTCTAAAAAAGAGATCTTGGAATTGGGTCATGCTGTCATAGTAAACCGAAATGTAAACATCGAAAACACTTTTATTAGAGACATTGCTAGCTATTTTTTTGGGGTTGTGTTAATTATGTCATTTTGCAATGCTATTATCTATTCGTCTATCAAGCTATCTATCTGGCTATTTAACTATCTTATTTATGTTTTCTGAAAAGTGAAATCATAGCTACAATGCAAAACCCCACAAACCTGAAATTGTGCAGTTAAATTCACATATACAAACCATAATGTGTGCTCCATTCACTGTTCACAGTATGGCCCTGTGCCTATCTAACTGCATAAGTCCTTTGGTCGCGTGGAGCACGGGTTGTCCGCAGGCTACATGCATAACCTCCAATGTACCCAACACCTGCTGATCTCAGTAACTGGTGGGTGCAGTCCATGCATCAGCTGTGTACAGCCTTGGGCAGTAGACACCATGTGCTAGGCACATGGCCCAGCCATACCCAGCCCCACATTCTGAACCACCATATCACATCCACATAGCTTTCAGTCATGTCTATTGGGCTCTGGGAGAAGGGCCTGACCTGAAACCGGGCAGTACACCGTCCTAATACCACTGAACCAATCAAAAGAGGGAAATTGATTATTACAACAAATTATGGCCTAACCCTGAATTCATGGATCCAGGAAACTAAAACTGTATTCGTTTTACTTTGGGGTTTGGGAGTGCAGTACCTGCCCTCCTGGGATGCCCAGCATCCTTTCTGCGATTTTAGACCACTCCCACAGGGACCATATTCTTTCCCGTCACTCTCCCTTCACTTTTTTTCAGTGCCTGACATCCTGTAATTGACATTGTGTCAAATATCTTCAGTTACTGCCAGCCACCGGATCACCCAGATCATCAGACCATCTTACTTTGTGTTTTATTTTACTTCTCAACCAGAAGCATCGTCTTTAAAGCATTATTTGCTCACCTTGCCAGCCACAAATGGGTATCTCCTCTCTTGATTGTCTGCCCCTTAAACGTTTCCACCACCTAAAATGCAAAACAATAAAACAATTGAGAAAAAGTGGATCAATTCCACAAGTAAAATGCAAAATAAATCTTGGGATATCAAATGAACTGTGCCAACTCGTCTCATGTCTTCTATCTATAAAATATATGAAACAAATAAAAAAAAATCCTTATTCATGATACATGCGCATGTGGAAAGGAGAGCCATTTTGAAGTCATCATCAGAACATGGTACCAACAAAATCTGCCTTGAATTTGATAACCTCGCAAAAATAATTCACTCCTTCATTGAATAATTTCAACCAGTATTAACTAATGTTCCCACCAATCCTTCTAATGTGATGTCCGATCCTCGTGACTCAGAAATGCTCCTGACAGCCGTACTATCAGAGGGTATTCATTGCCGTGCAGAAAGGGACACGTCCATAGACAAATGCAGGACTCAAACAGAGGAGCAAAGAACCTAGACTTACCAGGAATAGCTCCTCCTCGGGAGCGGAGGAGTGCTGCCCCGACTTCTGCAAGTGCAGCAGGCAAACAAATTCAATGCCATTTTATTTATTTGCCTGCGCACAGGCTCGTGCTGTGTGCAGCACGAGGGTGGGGCGGCAATGAATCCTGCAAATGCAGGATACCAGCACTGGCCTACAATGAGCATCACGGATTGGCCTGCCATTTTGTGATGGCCAGCCCGACATGCGCACTGTAGACCCAGCAATCCAAAGGCTGTGAAACAGCCTGGGGATTGCTGGCACAGCTCCCCAGCCTCAAAATGAGCACTGGCTGAGCCTGCTCCCACCAATCCTGGAGCTGATTTCACAGTACGATAGCAGCTCCAGGATTGGTTCACGATGCATTCCTCAAGCAGGAAGGAAGTCGTTTCCTTTCCTTCCTGCTTGTGGAAAGCTAAGAGGAGTGCAGCAGCGGTCGTGCTCACGAATTTATGGTGAGTCACGTGCCTTCATACTCCACTATTTTTTATTTACGGTAGTTGCTTCTTGAATTTACATTTGAAATCACTGCAAATGTCTGCAACTGATGGATGCAAAAGTGTACTGCTACACAAGTGGTGCAGTGGCAGCAAGGCGCTCTAGATCGTAAGTTAATATGAGCCCCAAAGTATCCATTATGTCCCCCCATAGGATGTTTCCATTTGTAGGTTACATTTTCGTGAGGCAGGACACGGAGAAACAGCGATCATCAGAATGAAGATTCACTCATTTCAGGCCTGCGCAATAAACCCTTTTCTACTTAGCACTGCTATCACTAGGTCTTGTGAAGATCAGAATAATACCCAGTTTAAATTGTAAAGTGACTTTTATGAGTGACGTAAACAACTTCCGCAAAATATTTGTCGCAAGTGTATTCCCTGCACCGGTTGGGTTACTTTATGGATGATCTGGGTGTCAGTGGAGACTTCTAATGAAACATCTGACATTCATTCTGACAAGGCATGAGCAGCAGGGCCGGACTGGCCGTAGCAGGCACCTGGCGTTTCCCCGGTGGGCCACTAGGGTGGGGGCCGATTTTGGGCCCCTGGAGCTGTTTTTATTACATAGCTGCAAAATCAGCCCCTGTAACAAAATCGGTCAAAACCGGCCCTGGCAAACAGCTCGGCCGCTCCCAGGGGAGGCGACTTAGCCCCTTGCCAGGGCCAGTTCTGTTTCCCAGTCCGGCCCTGATGAGCTGTTCCACTGGCAATAGCTATATAACATATATTACTTTAAATCTCATTAGATGTAAAATCTTCCCAACATTTTTCTTCTGATTCTGACGGGGCGAGTTCAGACATCAAAGTTGTGTGGGATTCCAACAATCCCTACACGGCCTAAGGCGTGGCACAATATTAATCTAAGTACCTGCAGTAATGACTCCCTGTGACATTAGGAATGCCTTACCACTTGCCAAGTCCACTATCTAGAAGAATTTTTTGCCCCATAAAGCTTTAGGATAGCCCTGTAACTCCACCAAGCCTATAGGACAACAACTTGTGATTACCGGGGCCCACCACTAGGGCAACCTTTTTTCACTACACTTCCGTACAGCCTACCCCACTTTTTCTTGTGCTCTAATAGCACCCGAGAAAGGACACATTTCTTCTTGGGACAGGAGACCATAATTACTTTCCTGGACCCTCTATTGTCACCCTATATGCCAAAAAACTGCTATGAAACAGTTAACGCTTTTACTTTAAGCCATGTTGAACAGCTGCACAACATGTAAAAAAACATTGACAAAGCCAATAGATTTTGCATTGGTGAAATATATTGGCTTTGCCAATGCTTGCTTTATACCACTGCCATCTTGTGAAAAATACTGATCATATGCACCTAGACATTAAAACCTGTCTGATTACAATGGATGCTAATGACATGTAAAATGTTAGCCCTATAAACAAAACATTAGTGATCCCTACCTAAACGCTGCACAGACAAGACATTACTGGCTACACATTTTAGAAGATTCAATTTCTGCCACTGTGAGATTCAAACACACAGGTAACTTGTTCTCTTTCACTGGAGTACAACTCTTGCAGAATATATGAATTATTAGGTTTTACTAGTGGGGTCAGCGGAGAGCGTAAAGTAAGTTTTCTGTCTCTTTTCTTGTATTATCCCTGTCGCTACCCCCTCCACTCATCGTCTGTCGCCAGCACCCCTCAAATCTCCCCCCTGCTCTTACCTGCATTGTGCGGCAACCTCGGAGATCACCTCAGGCGTCAAAAGCTCTAGCTACACCACTGGGTTGTACTGGACATTGCAGGTATCTGCTTGACCTATTGTTACAAGTTGTTTAAGATATACCTAGAATTTGGCCCGCCCACAGAAGTATATATCTCTCCTCTAGCTGTTGGCTGTGTGGTGTGCCTTCCCACTTCCTATGTGGTGCTTGCTTTCAATGCATGTGGGACCATTTTACATCTCCAAAGTATACTTAATAATAAAACATTAAATTTTGCTTTTTCACTGCAGAAGTAAATTTTGAATGCTTCAGTCAGGTTTAGGTTTTGCATACTGGAGTGTTCTGTATACACTAATAAACAAGCTTTGGTAAAACCAGTAGGACCAGCTTTAATATGCCAACACAAGCTTGCACAATCTGTTTGCATAATGTTGCACATGAAAGCCAGATCTCTTGAATTTGGCAATACTTGTTGGCAGTATAGACAACATATTTCGTATTTGAACAGAGGAGGAATAGTCACACACACAGTTTCACCAGGATTCTAACAACTTGAACCTTTACTTTGCCTTCACTGTGGATCATTCATAACGTAAAGTTCATGGCATGGACACCACCATGACAATTAAATACGATGAACAGACCTTATGAAAAGACTCCAAAGAAGAGAACAGATGACTGCATCAGACAGGCTTTCATCTGAAGTAAACAAGAATCTGTGATCTGCAGCCAAGCAAGCTTGGATGAAGGGACAAGGGACAAACCACTAACCTCGCTTTGTACTGCATTTGGATGGCACAATGCCAAACTAATTAACAAGGAATTGCCTAAAACCCGCTGCCAATTCTGGTGCAAATGGTAACTAGAAGCAAACACCATGTGCGACAGAAGAATACAACCAGTCAAGAATATTCAACTTCGATTGAAACCATCACAAAACCTACCCAAACACATGCACTCAATTCACAAGGCAAATGCAGCAAAATTATACATATTAAATGCTCATACAATGCCAAATACCATTTTGAATCACAGTGAGTGACATTCATGAGTGAGGAATATGTGGATAAGACCACACAAATATTGTAAACTAGAATAAATATATGCCAGGAATTGTCATTGTAAATTGCATTTTCATAGTTTTTACTACCCCTGATGAGGCGTTGAAGTGATTGCCCGGATTAGCACACTACTCTGGAACCCAATGTTACAGTTAAATAGGGAGTAGATTAGTAATATGTACCTCTTTTTTTCCTTGTATATTAGTTGAGGTGAGTTTGTGTTCTTGAGATCTGAAGTTTTTACTGTAGTGGTTTGAAAGGGGTAGATTAATGCACGTTTATACATTGGGAAATCACATTTTACAACAGGTTAATTATCTTAAAGACCGCTTTTTTAAGTTTTGAATGCAACTGTACAATCATGTGCTTTTTTAAAAGAAGATACCCATAACTCATTTAGCTTTATTTTGAGAAGGTGCGTATGACTTAATGCGGAGGAATGCAATCTCAATACAGATGTAAATGTGAACTTGCACATCCATTCTTCATTTGCAGTTATTGGATGTTTGATGTAAATATTTAAAGCGAATTGACTCTACGAATACGGTGCCCGGTCGATGAAATCATTCGGCAGTCACGAACCGTCTGTTTGATTAAATCATAGGGTTTGCAGCTGCTGAAGGGCTTTCTACTTTGTACTAAACCCAAATTGTGATTCAGTATTTAACTACTGAATCTCAAAATTGTTTTAAATATGCATACCGAATTGAAATTTGGAAGCAGATTGTTTAGGGTGTCCTTCCCAAATTGAGATTCAGAATGCAGTGTATCAATGGTTTGCAACTGCTTATTTGGTTGCAATCCATTCATAGGTTAGCAAATCCTCAAAGAAGGTGGTAATTCATTTCCAATGGGGAAGTGCCCATAAGGGACCCTTCCCTTTGTGAATGTAGTCATTATTTTCAACTTTAAGAACTCTGAATATACCTGGGGTCCATTAGTGACCTTCCTGTCCATCGGCCTCCAGCTCACAGTTTGCCCCACTCGAACACGAGTGCTTCATCTTTTTCGAATATAATATCACAAGATAACTGATGAAGGGCCTGAACCTACTTGAGGTCCCAAAGGGGGGACCCCTCGAGCCCGGTTCACTTGCACTCACTTCACAACATAGACTCAGATGGTTTCCCCCATTGTTTGGGGGGGGGGGGGTCATTGTTGGGCAATAATTAAGACTGTCCCCAAGTTAGATTACTTGTTGACATTGTTATTACTGGAGCATTTGATCACAGTAGCAGATGTCAATACACATTGGAAACTGTCTGTCTCAGTAGCGGTCATATGTATACTGCTGATGGTCCTGTTGTTGATTATTGACACTGTATAATGCTGTGTTCTGTTAAAACTCAAAAAAAAGAAAAAGTGACAAGAATGTTTTAAAAAATAAAAAAAATATTTAAATTTCAATTTTAATTTTTTTTTTTAAATATTAAATCAAAATACAAAAAAACAGATGCAGAAAAGGTGGAGCAAACGGGTAGGGGTAGCTGCAGGCACAGAGGAGTAACAGGAGCTGAAGGTGGAGCAACAGAGAATTGGGAATGCTGTATAAACTCTGATACATAATACGATTGCTGTCATGGTTCAAGCTTTGCCTCGACCTAGACATCTAAACATGGATCTGTGCGTAGAGGGGATGGGCTGTATGTAGTCTGGTTATGGGAATGAGAGGATTCCCTACAAAGATACTGCCAAGCATTTTAATCTGTTGTTATACCTGAGATTCTCTCACCTTGCAATGGATGTGTTTAATAACCATTAAGTGATTGTATGATGCACTGCACTGAAAAAGTAAAATACAGTTATAAAAAAAAGAGAGGAGCTTGATGGAGGGCGTAAATATTTAAAAAGAAAAAAGAAAACCGGATGAGATAAGGAAGTAATGGACCATCTGGGTGGTTTCAGGGGAGAATAGCAGGGAGAGGAATGGGGAACGGGGATTTCAGTACTGAAGTTGAACATCAAGGAGAGAGCAAGAAAACAAAAGCGATCACATGAACTGCTGAAGGACAAGAAAAATGTAGCTCCCAGAATGTAATCAGTGTAAAAGATCAAAGTCATGTAATCACAATGAGAGTAAAGTAGCTAGGCTGCAATTGAGCTACAAACATAAGGAGAAGAAGCGTTATTTATTTTAAGGTTTTATAGAGCGCGAACCAGACCCATGAGGGTATCAGAGCGCTTTACAGGATTGACGGGTGGTATACAAAGGACACTTAGGAGGGGATGATACCAATGGGATACAAAGGGGTAGGTACGTTGATCTATGTGGTTGGGGATCTATCAATGCTCTCCGCCTACCAGAGGATGGCAGGCTCTACTATGCTTCAATCTCCCGAGCACATTCCTTAAGCCAACAATGACACACTCAAACATTTAACCAGGGCAGACTATGGAGCAAGGTCCTCAAATGTTCACTTCTTTTCTCTCAAGAAGAATGGAAATTGGCCCATCCATGTCCTCCGCTCTGTACCTCTAGTATGGTGTGCAGCAGAATTTCATACATGATGGTAAATTTCTTCACTAAACTACTACACTACTTATTTCTAAACTAGGAGGCCAAATTCATGATTAGGTAGATGACACCCAACTCTGCCTAAGTGTTTCACCCTGTGAGGACAGGGGTACCCTCACACTTGCACTTTCCACAAGAAAATAACAATACCAAGCAAGCCAATGAGAGCGATAAGAACCAACTGAACTTCCCAGTGTTTCTGGATGGTTGCGAGAACTTCCCAGTGTTTCTGATGCACATGTTCAGAGTGGATGTGCAGAGGTTCAGAACCCTGACTAGTTTCACTGGGGATGACCAACTATCAATTTAAGCAAAACCAAAGGGGATGATGGACAGAGTGTTGAACATTGCAAGCACTCACCCCCAGTCAACTGATCTGGGTTTAATCCATCATCATTCTTCAGCTCACTCCGCCACCCCAGTTCAGACATGGCCATATGCAAATCAGTCTGACCCTGTGCCTCATGGGAACAGTCCAGCCCGAACGGCCAAGCCATGCCTTCCCTGGACTGGAAACAAGCATCCTGGAACCAGTTTTAGGCTAATCAGCCGCATCAGCCAGGCTAGCTTGAATCCAGTGGCAAAGTGAGTAAGGGATCCACGTCTGGGCATACCCTCCCAACTTAGGGTGAACAAGGCAAAACCAAATGGAATGATGGACTTTGCCACTGAATTCAAGCTAGCCTGGCTGATGATGGCTGATTAGCCAGAAACCAGTCCCAAGATGCTTGTTTTCGGTCCAGGGAAGACATGGCTTGGCAGTTCAGGCTGGACTGTTCCCATGAGGCACAGGTTCAGACTGATTTGCATATGGCCATGTCTTAACTGGGGTGGTGTGGTGAGCTAAAGAATGATGATGGATTAAACCCAGATCAGTTGACTGGGGGTGAGTGCTTGCAATGTTCAACACTCTGTCCATCATCCCCTTTGGTTTTGCTTAAATTGATAGTTGGTCATCATCCCCAGTGAAACTAGTCAGGGTTCTGAACCTCTGCATATCCACTCTGAACAAGTGCATCAAAAACACTGGGAAGTTCTCACAACCATCCAGAACTCTCAAACAGTGGGGTAACAATAGCCCCCACTGTGTGGGGGGGATCCCAGAGCTCTAGGGCTCCTGACCCAAGATCTGTTTTGTTACGCCACTGGTCTCAAACATTCACAGTCAACCTGTCACTGCCATTCCAATCACAGAAGATTAAACAACCCTCACATGATCTAAGGGTATACTTCATAATGATTTTTGTTTCTGAAAAGCACGCTTATGCTTCCTTGAGAATGAAGATGATTTGCTCAATGATGGTGGTGGTTCTCCACAGCCTGAGGCTCTTTGTGACCTCTGATGCAGGTTGTTAGAGACTATTTGCTGCGCTTTTTCATGTGGAGTGCGAGTCCAAACTCCAAGCCCCTTATATTGCCCTTGTGCTGGAATGCTGTACCCTATCGACCTGCTCCATAAAGGAAATGAGATGTTCGTGCCACTTCTGATGAAAGGACCAGGTTTTGTCCTAACAATGTAAATTCCCAGTTATATCCTCTGGCTATGTCCCTCGGGTACTTCATCGAGACATCGCCCCCCTCCTCCATAAACTGCTGTGATCACTGCTTGTGTGTGCTGCTTTTTAGTTGTGTATATTCTGACTTTTTGGGGAATACCATATTGCTTTTGGTGCTTACTGCACCAAAATTCATGTCTTGGAAAATGCTGGACCTTTCCCCATTACTGACAGGTTTTCCTGCTGAAATGTAATGAATGTTATCTCTCCTGGTAAGTACCGGGTCCGATAAATCACACTACTTGTAACTATGATTCAAATTACAACTTACCGCGCCACTTGTAATCAGGACCTTAGTCATTTGCCAAACTCAAAATCTTATTACAGCACAAACTATAATTGCTCAGTAGTAGCAAAATATTACTTTTATCTTTTCCATCCTTTCAACCTCAGGAACAAAATTTCCATGACTTTGTTTTGATGACTGCGATGGTTGCGTTTTAAACACATATGCCTTTATTTTTTCACGGAGAGAACCAAAACCGGTAGTTGCAAACGGTGAAATGTTACATCGCTAAACAAAGGCCCCATTAATTGCTCCCAATATTCCTAAAAGTAAACTGATGATGGTGGCTGTGTAAACATATTACGTACCTTTTATTGGACTTTAACAACTAAAATGCACTGAATCTCACTCGCACCATGGCAGACGTCCATTGACCAGGAGGGTGCAAAGGTGGCCAACACACGAAGGGAGCTTTGTAGCCTTTTAATCATTAAACCACTGCCATCCGAAGTAGTCGAAGTGATTTCAGAATCTGGGATTTGGGGTGTTTCAGACTGGATTAACACAACATTTAACTACTATTCTTTATTATTTCTTACTATGCTACTGACACATTTATTTTCAAACTTCTATATAGAATTCAAGTGTTTTTACATTCATCATGTTTCTTATTCAAGAGGGCACGCTTTGCCAAATCCCTACAATTTAAATCAGACTGTAATTTTGCTTGTCATCAAAATGCTAATAAGCAGATGTTAAAACATTAAACACCAATCTTCGCTCTCTGTAAGACATGGAGCCTGGCATTGCTCTTAGAATCAGGCATCATAAATATTAATTGAGAAACAAAACTAAAAACACACAAGTTTGAAAAAAACTGTAACCACAGAAACATATACTATAAGCAACTACTATAATAAGAAAGATGTACGGATCACAAAACTTGGTTGACTGCTGTAATTTCATATTGTTGGTGGTAAGTTAAGGCAGTGCTTGCTCCGAACACCTTTTATGAATGTATTATGAGGCAGATTTCTGGAGGTAGTAATGTGTTATAAAACATTTCTGCATTCTTATTATACATATCCATAGGGATCCGTTGGTGATCCTGAGGGACAACTATTTTGGAAATGGAAGAGGTGTGGCGCCGCGGCTAGGGCGACTGACTCCGGAATCTGGGGATCACGGTTTGATCCCCGGCGGCAGATTAGCCCAGCACCATGTGACTCTGGGCAATAGCTTGCTTAATCTTTCTGACTACCCCCGGCGCCTAGAGACCCTAACGGGTGGTTGTGCGCTTTACAAATGTGGATTATTATTATTATTATTTTAAACTTATGGACAAGATAGAGATCAATATTGACAAATTGATTAAATTGTCCATAACACTGGCAGGTTGCATTTCCCATATAAAAATGGTGATATTCCCACAAATTCTTTATTTGTTTCAAAACATTCTGAAACCGCTTTGCAGTTGTCACTTATCAACCTAACTTGGGCAAGCAAACAACCACGAGTCACTTGGAAATTACTACAAAGGCCCTATAAACAGAGAGGTTTTGCTGTACTACATTTTGATGTCTACTAATATGTTGAGCAGGCACAGTTCCTCATACGCTAGTTTCATAATAATAGACAGGTACCGTACAAGGATTTAGAATTGGGATTGGCAGCACCACATTGACTTACTAGTGTTATTTTAAAGACTTAGATGCGGCCACGATCTGGTATATATGTGGTAAATTGTACAGTATGGGCTTGGACGCAACTAGCTCGGATATCAGACATAGACACTGTGTATTCTCCGCCTTTAAAACTGATACAGAACCTCAAGTTCCCTATCACCAGTGAGCCACTAATGATACATAGGAGATTTGCAACTACTCACACTGGGAGATCTATATGTGGGAGACAGTAAAATGCTCTGAATGAGTATTTACATAGGGGGCACTCCACGCCCCCAGCAGTGGTCCTGGTGCTCTATCTTAGGATTCAGGAGTCTGTGAGGGCGCCTTTCCCCTCATATCCCCAGACCTAGTGGATTGGCGACTAGACTTGCCAGGACTGGCTTATCAGTCAGCAAAACAATTACTGTAACGTAAGCCATGGTCCTGAGGGATATGATGAAGGTGGGGAGCCATGCCAAAGATAACTGATTGAGAGATTTAGGGGTGCAACTAATTGATGCACAGTGGGAATATTGCTGTAGACACACTGGAGAAATACATTTTAACTTCCTGCATCAAATTTACTATGCCCCACTTAAATATAGTGGGAGGTACAATGATGCTAGTGAGAGATTCATCTTTCATGGGAATGTTCCTCAGTTGCAGACTATTGGAGCAGACCGTTTCATATACTAACAGATGTTGTGGGCTTGACGTGCAGACAGAGGCCCTGTTGGCTTTGATAAAATGGTACCAAAGCAGAGTAAGACATTTGTTGGCTTAGCTCTGTTGTTGGGTAAACAGCATGTGGCCATGTCATGGAGAAGGAGTGCCCCTCCTGGAGTGGATAAATGGCTCAGTGTCATGGCATCCTATAATGCTGCCCAAGATCTCAAGACCCAGGGACACAAGGGGACCGCTGAGGAGCTATCTTGCTGAAAGGACCCGTGAGATGACAGATGCAGGGGATACATAGCAACACTGTGCAGATTGTCTCAGGAGTACTCAGAGGAGAGGTTAACAACTGTCATGCAACAAACTGTCCAGCAAGGGTAGAAAAACAGGGTTTTGAGATAATGGCACCATCAATGAATGGATATTTGTGCTTCTCATTATTTTATGTATCAAAGTCATATATTCTTGATACTGGAGCAGGAAATAGTGAATTGTACTATGTTTAAACAAATGTGCATATTTTTTGTGTGGCATTTTGTTGTGGTGGTGATGTGATGTGTTTGTTTTTGTGCTGTTGTTGCTTTGTGCTGCATTATTGCAATGTGATGTTGTGTTGTACTGTGGTCGTTAACCACACCCTGTGCCCCTGCCACTAAAGGCTGCGGTGAATGACCTTTAACCACACCCTGTGCCCCTGCCACTAAACGCTGCAGTGCATAACCTTCAGTCACACCCTGGATCCAGTCCGTTGCACTCAAAGGACACAGAGTATAGGCTTCGGCCTCATCTATGAAGCTTTGGATTCAAAGCCTATAATTTCTTAATTGCAAAATTTGCAAGCATCTGAACGGGATATTGTTCGGGTTGTGTGATATACAAAAGCACAACACAATGGCTTTACTGGCCATCAAAGGCCCGCTCCAGCATTAAAGGCCAGAGCCATTAGAAGCCTGAAGCACTAAATTGTTTACAATGAAGCTCCCAACAGTCCAATGTTCTAATAAGGTTTTATTTTGCTGTGAATATAATAATATTGTTTATGGAGTGCACACCAAAAACATAATAGTCTCTTTGCTGACTCATGCTATTGTCATCAAGATGTTCCTTGTTAAATGTTTCAAAGATTATGTTCAGAATGTTCAGCAGTACCACAGGCTGATTCAACATGTGCCCAGGGAGTCAGCACAACACTATTGGCTCTATATGGGTGGTCTGTAATTTCCTGTGGTTGTGCACTCATTTGGAGCTGAATCTATGGGCACAACCAGTATTGTGCAATAAGTCATTACTTTTTGTCCATAAGGAGTCAGTCAACACAAGATAACAGTACCACGGGTGGCTATGAGATGCTCTTTTGGAGTCAGCAGTCTTGAGGTATCTTCTCAGGCACATGGCTTATAGAGTAATGTTTTTGTATTGATTTTATCCTATTAGAGCATATTATTTAGCCTCTCACTCTATTGGAGAAAAAGTGCTCATGCAGAACTCTACTTCACTTCCTGAGGGGACCTCCACACAGAATGGAGAAGGCATGCCCCTCCAGAGCCTTTTTAATTTTGTATTTTTTGTTCCACCTCCAGGCATGGCAGAGCAGATGACACTAGCAATCCAGTCACAAAGATTAGCAGGGTTGTTAAAAATATGAGCCTGTACACATTTAGCTTAACCGTCCTTGGCCACATTTGGAGACATGGACAGAATATGACCCGGGGAGGCACCCACAATGTTTTTTTCTTACCGGCCACTGGGGAAGGTTGGAGAAATTGCAAGATGATATTTCCACTCCCTAACTCTCAGACGAGAAGGCGAAGGGATGAGTTTTTCTTGGGAAATCAGGGTTTCAAAGCCTAGTGTTTTTGAAACACCGCCCTTAAGCAAAGCCAACGATTGAGTTATGGCCGTGTAGGGCTCCAGTGCGCAACAGTCTTGTACCCTGTCCCTTGGGCAATGCTGGTGAGCATAACAATAAATGTCCCGGATCCCATGAAGAACAGGGTCTGCCAGGGGGCAGCACTTTTTTTTTCTTCTGAGTTTTGTATTGCGTGAACTTGACCCGAAGGTATTGGGTATCAGAGCACTTTACAAGAGGACCGGTTATGAAACAGAAGGGCACATTTGTTAGTCACAGAGAGATTAAGTGATTTGCCCAGAATCACAGGCGGTTGAGCGTCATTGCTGAAACTCGAACCCGGTTCCACTAGTTTGAGATCGACCGCCCTAGCCTGTTCGGCCACATCCTCTCTCTTGGTTTACTAAAAAATCTACTTTTTCAGTATGACTTTACAGCAAAGCTGACGGCAGACCTTATGTAATCAACCTAAAAAAGATCTTTCATGAGTACTACAGAGCAGTCCTTGGGCTCTGCCCACATGTTGGTGGGCAGGAGTACATGTTTTGATTGAGCAGAAGTTGGGTACTTCCACAGGAAAAAAGTCCTTCCCCTCAATGCAGTTATGATTACTTTGTTTGTTTATCCAGTCGCCCGAGCAAGCAGCACGGTGCTTATTTTGTAAATAAATAAGTGACAGGGCCCTTGTTAGGAAACAACTGCAGCTTGAACCACCCATTGCTCCTGACAGGACCACCAGTGACAGAACCAACACAATTACTAACGATCACACCCTACAAGTGTGACAATTCAGACTATTCCAGGCCCCTATAGATGGTGGAATGGCTTGAGTGGTAGGTAGTAGTCATTTTTAATGTATATTGATTTACTAAACAAGTGTTGTTGTGTTTATTTCTCATTCAGACTAACAGCGCCACCATGTGGCAGACTGTCAAAAGTGCCAGTGTTGAATATTAAGTTCCGGTGCCAAGCACAGAAAACCACCAGCTCAAATTAATTACTGAAGCAGCACAATGGGGCCTAGAGAAGTCTCACTTAACGTGTCATTTAAAGAGTCAAGCTGACAATGGGATTGATCTCGAAGTTGCAGTAGCACACATAGGCGTTGTAATGCTGTTAAAGTACCTAAAATAAGCAGACCATTTATGATTATTGTTTTTCCTTGGCAGCAGCACATATAGGAGGAAGGCAGGAATGAGGAATGTTTTGCTGTTTTCCAGTCCCAGCACAATATCCAACTATCATTAACTTTGGACTTCAGAGTGCAGTTGTGTGTTTGAGAACAGAATGGGATGCCCAGGGCTAAATTAATCTACATGGATGTTTAGGTCTGCTTGACAGAGCAGCTGTCAGATAACCTTATATGATCAACAAAAAAAGAGCTTTTCAAGTACTTCGGAGCGAGGGGCTTATGCTTCACCATCATGTGGGTTCCCCTAACTACAGTATTGTACTTGGTCAAATGTGTTTGCTTTTACTAAAAAGATGTCTTGCATTATACTTTTTGGCTGGTGGCAAAGATCATATGCTATATAGCAGGACTGACGTGGCTATGGTGGCAAGTCAATGATCATGTCCATAAGTCGGATCTGTTTGCTATTAGATGTTACGATAAAGGCACTAGGCCTGACGTAGCTATAGTGAAATGCATGTGTTAAAGTCAATAGGCATTTAATGATGCATTGTTATTACTCTATTTTAAAAATAGGTGTTTAGTTACAAGTAGTCCCACAGATTAACAGAGTAGACAAGGGTTTTGATGTTGGCAACCCACTCTGAAAAACAATGGGGGTATTAATTGTGATTATTCTTCTTAGAACCTTTTGTGAGGCGTTGTGCATAGTTTTCCAAACTACACATTTGTAACTGTATAAATGTTGGCATGAAGCCAGTTATATTCACCTATGTTGGTTAAGGTGTGAAGCTATTGGTAGAGCTTATAGGCCTTATTGCTTCATTGCAAAGTCAAGCCAGATTCCATAGGTTTGATCTGTTTATCATAAAACGTTATATCAAAGTCACTAGTCCTGTCCTACTTATTATGAAATGCATGTGTTACAGCCAATACACTTTTAAGGATTGATTTTTATTACACTGTGCTAGGCAGGCATTTTGTTCAATGAAATCTCAGATAACTGTAGTAAAAACCAGAGCGTTGATGTTGGAGACTTACCCAAGCAAACCACAGGGACAGAAGATATGCAGTACACTAACACAAGATAGTAATTTGCTTTGCCAATGTAACTTTTTTATACATTTGTAATTGAATGATGTTATTTTATTTTATATTGATCTGTAGAGTGCGTTGTCACCTGGGAGGGTACTCTGGCGCTGAGCGGGTTAGAGTCTAGTCTGCCTGATTAGACTGGAATAGTCAAAGAGCTAGGTCTTCAGCTTCTTACGGGATTAAAAAAGTGAGGCGGAGGCTCTGATGTTTAGTGGCAGGTCGATCCAAGCTTTAGGAAAGATGAAGGATAAGGCTTGACTGCCAGATCTGGTTTTCCATATGCGAGGGATGTGTGAGAATAGGAGTCCAGCTGAAAGGAGGTGTCTGGAAGGTTTGTAAAAGGAGATGCATTTGTTGAAGTATGCAGGGCCTGAGGTGGGTTGAAAGTGTGCATCAGGAGTTTGAAATGTGCGCACATGTTTATGGGTAGCAAGTTTAGTTCCATGAGATAGAGGTGAAATGTGAGCATGTCATAGTAAGTGGAGAGTGAGTCTGGCCATAGAGTTATAAATGGTCTGCAGCCTTCTGACGATTGCATTGTTGATCCCAGTATAGAAGGTGTTCTAGTAGTCCATCTTGTTTGTGATGAGACTATGGGTGATGGATTTCTAGGTGTTGACTAGGAGTTATTTGAAGATATTACTTAACATCTTCACAGTGTGGAAGCATGATACATTGATGGCATTGACTAGGGTGGTCATACTAAGTTTGGAGTTGATGAGGATCCTGAGGTTCTTGCCGTGGGTGTTGGGGGTGGGAATAGGTCCGAGTTCTGTCCGTTACTAGGTGGAGTGCCACAATGAGGAGCTTTTTCCGAAGATCGTGACTTTAGTCTTGTTTGTAATCAGCTTCAGACAGTTGAACTTCATACAGTATGATCATGAAAGCATTGAAAAGGACCGGGCTCAGAGTGGAGCCTTTGGGGCTTAACAGACAGGGGTCACAGCTGAAAGCTGCTAGGCTGACTAATTGTCTCCTGCCAATCCGGAAGAAGCAGATGCATTGGAACGTGGGCCCTTGAATTGCAATGCTGTGCAGGAATTGGATAAGGGTGTGGTAGGCGACTGTGTCAAACACTGCGGAGAGGTCCAGAAGGATGAGGCCATCGTGTCTGACCGGTCCAGGATCACGCAGATGTCATCTGTGGCAGACATTAGCGCATTCTTGGTGCCGTGGTTAAGTCTGAATCCCCATAAAAGAGTTGGGGGTGGTTGAGATAATCAGTGAGGTGTGTCTTGATAATTTTCTTTAATACCTTTTCTGGATAAGAAAGCAGGGAGATCGGCCTGTAGGTAGCAAGCGTGGAAGGGTCTTCTGCTGATTTCTTTAGCAAGGGGAGCACTATAGCGTGTTTCCAGGCCTCTGTGAAGGCTGCTGAGGAGATGGAGGTATTCAGGATGGGTGTGAGCAAAGCTGATGTGTAGAAGTCTTCTGGTTTAAGCGTGGTGGGGGCACAGGCCAGACGGGGCACCAGAGTGGATGTACTTCATGGTTGTAGCCATTTTGTCGGCTTGATGATGGTCTATTAGGTTAGTGTTGACTCTTTGGATGAGGTCAGTAGTTCTTTGGCAATGTCTGGCAGGTATGGTTGTGAGTTGAAGTTGCTAGAGATGGCGGTGATTTAGTTGCTGAGGTAATTACAGAGGTCCTGAGAGAGTGTGATAGAGTCACCCACTTTGAAAAACCCGGGACTAGATTTTCACTGTGATGATTCATATTAGGTCCCATTGAGAGAGGTTGCATATTGTTTTGCCAACAGTAATTTTGTACATATTTGCAATCTTATAACTGTATGCCTGATGGTTTCTAGCTTATGATTTCTTTTATAGGCCCTTGTTAGATATAGTGTCAACCCAATGGTTAACTGAGAAAAGTTATGACAGGTTTCCTAGGTGTGATCAGTTTACAAAAATAAAGTTATAGCAAAATAATTTTATAGCCAATAAAGCAGCCTTACTCAAGTATTGTGAAAAGCACATTTTAAAAGCAATAGGTTTTTATGTGTTGATTGTTAGTACATTGTGTTAGCCTGTAGGTAGGTATCTTGTTACACGGAATCTCGCAGATAGATAACGGTTTTGGTGTTGGTAACTCACCTGAGCAAACCATGGGGATACAGTTTATGTTGTGGTAATCCTTATTCTCTTCTATTTGTAAAGATTTTATATTGTTTTGATAACTGCAATTTTGAATATATTTGTAATTTGATTATGGTATACCTGATAGTTGCCTTGTGGAAGTTTTATGACCAAGATAGTAGGTCTCAAATGGTTATCGTGATAAGTCAATGATAAAGGTTAAAGGCCTGATTGTTTACATTGAAATCTTACAATAAAGGCTGTGAAAAGCATATATTGAAGTCAATAGAAATCTAAGGATGGATTGCTATTACTCTGCTTTAAAGCCTACAATAGGTATTTTGTTACATGGAATCTTACAGATTATCCTGTAAAAGGCCAGATATAGTAACAGTGATAAGCATATGTTAAAGTAAATATGCATTTAGGGTGGATTGGTATTTCTCAGTATTAAAGCCTACATTTTTGTATTTTGTTACATTAAATGTTGCAGATTACCTCTGTAAGGAAGGCTTTTGGTGTTAGTTACCACCTCTATAAAACTCGGGGAACATCCTTTTCAACGAAACCCTAACAACGCGGTACCATTACAACTCCGGTTTTAGAACAAAAGTCGTTACAACGACTTTCGCTGGAGGGCGCTCTAGGATAGGGAATCGTTTAATTTACTATCCAACACCTTCCTTGCTATCCACGGGGAGTGGAGTTGGAATAGTAAATTAAACTATTCACTATCCAGCGCCCCCCAACGCAAGTCGTTGTAACGACTTGCGTTGAAAAACCTGCGTTGTAACGGTACGCGTGGTAATACCACGCGTTGTACAGTCATACATCCACAATACTCTAGTATTATTCTTGCTAGAATCGCTTTAGAGCTATCTGCCAGGATTTTACGAAAAAGAAATACATATATATTCACTGAAAAAATCATAGGTTTCACATCAATTATAGTTAGGAATTAGCATTTAAAAAACCTATAAAATTCACAGAAAAAAACATAGGTTTGACACCAGTTATAGTTAGCTGGAAATTTTACTCGCATAAAACCAATGAAATTCCCACGTTATAGTTAGTTGGACTCACTATAACTTGCGCGTGCAATGCACTGCTGATGACGTCACATATTACATCACTCATGACATGGTCAGTGACATCACTCATGACATCACTGATGACACCATCCAGTGAATGTGTGTCTTTCTGAAAAATAAATATGTGTTATATATGTATATGTAAAGGTTGATGGAAGAATAAATGTTTAAATAAGTGTTTACATGGATGTTTTAAAAAAAAAATTTGATTGGTTAACTGGTTTATTAAGTGTATCTTAGTGAATACATATATTAGTGAGTAATGTTTAAATATTTAAATATATGGATTAGTGTTTCACTTTGTGTATAAGTGGCTGCATGGGTTGGTGAGTAGCTACATGTGTAGGTATATGGGTTATTAGATGTTTTTCTTAGTATCAGTATGAGTGTTTGTATGGTTTGCTGGGGGTATTACTTAGCACATAGATGCATGAGTGACTGACTCTCTGTTTGTATGTGTTTTGAAGACAGCATATGTGCAGGACTGTATGGGTGGATGAGTGTATATATGTGTGTGTTAGTGACTGAATGACTGTCTCACTAGTGTCTTTATCAGTAACTACGTATGTTTTAATCTAATATATGTGAATATTGATGTATATAAGTGAGTATATGTGAGAGAAAGAGATTGTAAGAGTTCCTGTTTTGATAAGTATGTGTTTCTATAAGTGATTGTTTAAGAGAGTAAATATGTGTACGTTTCCTTAGAAGTAAGGTGGTTGTGTGTGTATAGCTGTATATGCAAATGAATGGATGTTCAATAGTTTATTTACATGTGTGAATATGTGTGAGAGTATCTTTTGGATGACTGTCGGTGTGTAACAGGATGTATAGGTGTATCACTACATATCATGAGTGAGTATATGTATGAGTGACTATATAGAACTGTTGGTCAATGAGTGGATGTGTATATAGATGGTGGAATTATTGAATTGGTTGTTGTAACTGGTATGGGTATCTCCATTTTTGTGAAAATTTTAGTTTCTATTTTTGAATATGTATTTCAAGGGTTACATTACAGTGAAAAGAGGTCTGTCACTCTGTCACAAGGATGGTGTCATCAGTGATGTCATGAGTGATGTCACTGACCATGTCATGAGTGATGTAATATGTGATGTCATCAGCAGTGCATTGCTCGCGCAAGTTATAGTGAGTCCAACTAACTATAACGTGGGAATTTCATTGGTTTTATGCAAGTAAAATTTCCAGCTAACTATAACTGGTGTCAAACCTATGGTTTTTTCAGTGAATTTTATAGGTTTTTTAAATGCTAACTCCTACCTATAACTGATGTGAAACCTATGTTTTTTTCAGGGAATTTCATAGGTTTTTTAATAGCAAATCTCTATAGGTATGAAATGTAATATTTTTTACAATGAATTTTATATTTTATAATTATGTATTACTATTTTTTTTTATGTTTATTTTTTTGTATTTTTATTTTTTTGCCCCGGAGCGCTCCCAGGGCGCATACCGATGCGCTCACCGGTGAGCGCTATGTAATGGCGCGCCCCGGGGCGCGTACCTGTGAGCGTCCCGTTAGCGCTATTGCCGCGAACGAAAACAACATCGTGACGTATCGCGTAGCCGCGTGATGCGTCATATGACGCACAGCGTAAGCGCACCCGGAAGCACCCGAGCGCATACAATCGCGCAAAGTAAGCGCCGCCGGGCGCGCACCGAGGCGCGTAGAGTAAGCGCGTCGGGTCATGTGACCTGAAAATAACACTTTTCATTGGTTCAGAACAGTTTTGGTTTCCAAATGATGAAAGCCCGGATCATGTGACTTGAAAATAACACTTTTCATTGGTTCAGAACAGTTTTGTTTTCCAAATGATGAAATCCCCCACCTCTTTTCTTCATTCTCACTTTGTTCTGTGAGTGAGGAAGACCTGCTTTTTGATTACTGATATGGCTACAGTAGTATCAGCAGCTGGAGCATCTGCCCCACCACCACCACCACCACAAAGACCACCAGAAGATCACATTGGTGGTCAAGAAGAAGAGGAGGAGGAGGAGGAAGAGGAGGAAGAGGAGGAAGAGAGAAGGCAGTTCCTGCCTGAAAACAATCCCCCATACAAACCAAAAGAGCACTTCATATGGGAGTCTTACAAAATCCCAAGGGGTTCAAAAAAAGTCAACGCTGCGAAGGTGACTTGTCTCATCTGTGGTGCTGTGCTATCGAGGGGGAACCCTGCAAAAAAATATTCCTTTGGAAATCATACTATGATTCGGCATATGCAGCGTTTACACCCTAACAACTATTCTGCAGCAGAGGTGAGGGAACTCTGGAGAAACTTACCCCAATCATCAGCCAGAACCTCAACATCAAAAGAACCCACTCCATCGGGTCCAGAGGCAAGTGAAGTGATCCCTAATATACAAACGAAGTTTGGGAGATACAAAATTGTTTGTATTTATTGTAATAAAACAATAAGTTATGGTCAGCAAAGCATAACACTAATCAATGTTGCTATGGATAACCACAAATGCCCGAGGAAACCATAATTTTTCCTGATTTTTTTTGTGCTCCAGTTGAGCCATTCTCAATTCCCTGTTTTTTGTTTCTCCCCATAAAAAATACAAAAAAAATATAAAACTTCAGAAAAGCCAAAAAAAGTAAAAAATGTTCAAAAAAACAATAAAAAAATATAAAACAACAAAAAGAATTAAAAAAACAGTTCTTTTTAGAACTACCTCTAATTTATAAAAAAAAATCATTTTTAAAAAACTCTGTCATTC
Source organism: Lissotriton helveticus (assembly GCF_964261635.1). NCBI lineage: Eukaryota > Metazoa > Chordata > Amphibia > Caudata > Salamandridae > Lissotriton > Lissotriton helveticus. The sequence continues at coordinate 188,760,212 of NC_136070.1, read as the reverse complement.
TTTTTTCTTAACGGTACGCGTAACGGTACGCTCCCCGGTACGCATACCGGGGAGCGTACCAAAAAAAAAAGAAAAAACAAAGAATGAAAGAGTGAGCATGAGGGAAAGGGACAGAGAGAGTGATGTTAAGAGAAAGAGAGCTAGAGGGAGCAACACAAAGGGACTGTGTATTAGATAGTAAAACAGTGAGGGAGGATTAGAGAAGAGCAGTGACTCTAAGTAAAGAGGGGTGAAAGAGGGTGGATAAAAGTGAATAAGGGTAAGACATGGGGAGTGACATAGAGAAAGGAGAGAGAGAGTAAAGGAAGGAGTGACTGAAAGGGAGTGAGTGAAGCAGCAAACAAAGGTAAGTAAGGGAGTGTGGGTGAGTTGTAGGGAGTGAGCATGACGAAAGAGTATTGACAGATAATTTCAAGATGACAATGACAAGATAACTTCACTGTTAAAAACTCAGAAGTACCTGTCTGAACTTAAACCCAACAGTGCCCTAACTCTACTGATATAGTTATTTTTTATGCAATTTACAGCAAAAAAATGGAAGGTAAAGACGATACCAATACAATTTCTTTTGAAATTATGGATAAGGACATTCTTAACGAAGACTTGGATTTCATGGATGAATCTGAGGATCAAGAACTAATTGACTGTCTTGAAGCAATTGAGTCATGTAATGAAAATTTGGAGGACATTCCGGATGATGTAATGTTACAAGTGTTATTAAATTATGAACAATCTCAACAATAAATGTATATTTAATAATTAAAAATTGTTCGAGACATTATTTATTTTTATATGTAATTCATGAAATAGTACCAAAATGATTATAATATAAACTGAGACTTACAGTATACTGTGCAACTTTTTTATGTTACATAGTAAGTTTGCTCATAGTTACTTCCTTTCTCCCTCTATATTATCTCCAATGGGTTTTTCACATCTCTTTTTCATCTCCTGCCTCCTTTCTCTCACTGTCTGTCTCTAATGCACCATATCACCGCCAATTTTGTGTAGATTCAGAAGAGAGTAAAATGTAATACTTGAAAACATCATAAGGGAGCAGAGTAGACTACCCATGATCCCCTAGGGCTTCTCAGGGAGTCCTTAAAGGATCTGTTTCTGCTTTCCTGACAGACTATAGTATGGATTCCATATACCACAATAACTTCTCTCCCAACATGCAAGATATCTACAGAGGAGACGGTGTAGATTCAGAAGAGAGTAAAATGTAATACTTGAAAACATCATAAGGGAGCAGGGTAGACTACCCATGATCCCCTAGGCCTTCTCAGGGAGTCTTTAAAGGATCTGTTTCTGCTTTCCTGACAGACTATGGTATGGATTCCATATACCACAATAACTTCTCTAACAACATGCAAGATATCTACAGAGGAGATGGTGTACATTGAATTTAAGACTCTGCATTGGGAACTACATGTTGGTATTTACATCACCCACACAACACAACAACTCTATTCAGAGCTACCCTACCTCTAAGCACTTTAAATTATTATTTTACTGTGTCACTTGGTTGTCCCCATGGTACGCTCCCCGATACGCTCCCCGGTGCGCGTACCGGGCGCTCCCCCCGTGAAAATCGAATTTTTTTTGCCCCGCGGCACCCTTTTATGGCCCCCACATCAAACCTAGGGGGTCAGGGGGGGTCTACCCTGCCCCCTTTTGGTCATTTCCCCCTTTGTTTTTGCCACCTCTTGTGTCTCGATCCTACCGAGACACAAGATGGCGGCCGCTCCGGACTGTTTGGAATGTTGACAGACACCCGAGAGCCAATCAGCTTTCCGCTCGCGAACTCACGTTACGCGCTGGTACACGCCCCGGTGCGCGTACCGGGGCGCGCTTATAGATGTATATATTTTTTGGAACCTAAAATACTCAAAATCCACTGGAGCACATATCTTGAGACATAGCAAAGGCACATCGGGCTACCAGTCCCTACTATTTTGCCAAGTTTGGTGGAAATCCATTCAGCCGTTCGGGCTAAAAGTGAGTCCAACCGCCCTATGGAAATTAACATGGGGCAAACAAGTTTTGGGACCCCCCTTTTATCTCGGCCCCCGCTTGACGAATCCCCCCCCAAACTTTCAGGGAAGGAGCAGAGCGGTGCGGGCCATCTTCTTTGAGAAATTCGCGAAGATTCGTCCACCGGCGCCAAAGTTATTCCCAATAGAATGTTGCGGATTTCCTATGGAAAACAATCCTAACTATAACTACCTACTGGCGACCGCCAGTAGGTTATATATATATATATATATATATATATATATATATATATATATATATATATATATATATATATATATATATATATATATATATATATTTATATATATAGTCATACAGATCCTTAAATGGCCTTTGGGTCAGCTCTGTTCTACCTGTGGTCTGTCTTGGTGACGTTTACACTCTGCTTCCATCAATAACAGTGAACTGTATGTGGTAACGGTAATGTGAATGGTTCAGTCCAAATCAGTCATTAGCTCTCTTGTCCTGTGAAATATGCCATTTTCTGATCACATGTGCACATTCACCTGAACATGACTGTGCTTCAGTGACAGGACTGATTGTCTAGTCCTTTCGTTTTCAGTTTTCTCCTTGCCCAGTTAACCATTTATCTTTTTGCTTTCTTCTTCTCTTTTAAATTTTTATTTTTCGTAAGAGGATTTTACAGCCATCCAGGCAGTGCTAGTGACACCCCATGTTGTCACCTCCTCTCAACAAGGAGACCATTATAGAATTCTGTTGTTCTTAGTGTATCAGTGTCTTACCATTCCAAGATGACCACATGTCGGTTCTAAATGTCGCCGTCATGCTGGAACTTTAAAACAATGACATACTGCAAAACAGACACCCACTGCTATGTTTAGTTTCATATGGCAAGCATATGCCCACAGTGTTTAAACATTAGTTATAATGGGGTAACCCAGTAACCCTCAGAACCTGAGTATTGAAGCTAAACAAAAACAGTGGTTCTGTCAGGAAAAGAACAATTCCTTTGCTTCACTGTACTTAATACATATTACGAAAAAACATCAAATGAAGGGTACACAGAGACACACAACACTGAATTTAGTTCCAAAGGTAATTCTTTAGTATATACCTTATCCATATTAATCAATAGATAACTGGCTGTCCGAAACAAAGAAACACATAAATTGTGAAATGCTTAGTGACTGGTCGTGAGTGGTGACAAAAGTGCTGAACAAAGGTAAAATATGTGACATATATTCATACATGTAGACAAAACATATGTTCTTGAGTGCCCACTTTTGAGAACAAGAGCCACAACAAAATGGTGATGAAGATTCTTAATAATAAGATAAGATTTGCCTACTTCAAGAATACCATACGAGGTTGTCGGCTGACATCCCTGTGAATAGGACCCACGGATGCAATTGATCTAGATTCCATTGTGTTTTCAGGCTGTCCAACACCCCCCAGTCCTGATGAAGACCCGACACAGATGCATTTAAGTCTGCACTACTACATAGGGTCGAAACGTCGGCGTTGTTTATGTCAATCGATTCCTGCAAAGTCGTAACCCAAATAGGGAAATAATTCATTTTGTTGTGGCTGTTGTGGCTGTTTTTGCATAATATGTATTAAGTACAGTGAAGCGAAGGAATTGTTATTTTCCCAACAGAACCACTGTTTTTGTTTAGCATAGTGTTTAAACAACAGCATATCTTCTTTTTGTCTACTTGTATTCTTTTAACTTATCTTGCATGTGCTGTTGAGTTTGTGTGTGTCTTTGTCTTACTGCAGTTGTGTCAGAGGGTGAACGAAGAGACAGAAAAGTGCAAAGGTGAGTGTCAGTGTGTATGCATGATGAATTAATAAGTGCCTTTAACAATCAATGACATAAAAGTGACTTTCAGTCATAGCCAAACCTATTGGCATTGCCAAAACATGATTCCTTCTTGCAGGATATAAACTGGGTATTTCAATTCATAAAGAGTTGATGCTTTGTTGTTCTTGCCTCAATGAGAGAAACAACATTAAGCAATGGCATTTTTGCACGTAAGAAATCCTTTTGTGTTTGCGGATCATGCAAATAGGAATGCTATATATATATATATATATATATTTTAATTGTCTTTAGTACCATGCTCAAGAGTACACAGGTCAGCCCTCACCTTCACATGGCCAGAGCTATTTTCCACAGTGATGTTTGCAAACATATTGCACGTCTACAGACCTCAGAAAATGGTAAATTTAACAAAGTGAACTGCTCTGGGCAATCAACCACATATTTTCATAATGGTTATGAGCACTGTGCAAACAACCTCAAATTGTGGGGTGTTTCCCATCCAGATTTGCTGATATTTTCAAATTAAAACTACAGAAAAGATTTACAGCACACCAAAGAAATTTGGCTCTGAGCATTTGCAAAATATGGTGTCATTCCACCCTAATGTTTTATCTATAACTAAGATCAAATATCTCTATGAGTCAAAATGAAGGAATTGTTTTGTCGTCTCCCCTTTGACCAATCTATACTAAACCTAGACAGACAGCTAGATATATGTCAGTAATTGGGGAGAGGCACCAGGACCCATTTAAGAATGTGTCTCTTCCAAGCATGGCCTGTTCTGACACTCAACAATGGTAATCAATAGTATATTACACTCTAAATATCTACAGATAAACAAAATGTATAGTATATATGCAGATGTGCAGGGTGTAATATATTGTAGAGTCACGAGAGTAGAAGCCTTGAGCAAGTCATGAAGCCTCTCCTCTCCCTCAACAATGTTAATAAATAACGTTATAGTCTGTATATCTCCATACCAGGTTTATGCCATCATATTTATCCATGTGAATATGTTTTAACAAAATGTATTCAACTAAAACTAGGATGCAAGGGCTTACATGTGTGCTGAATGGTAAAAACTCATTAAAGAGATCTCATTAGTATTAGGAGAGTTGCTACCCTGAATAAATCAATTATTATCTACAATCCGCAAAGTAGTAAACATGACTTGTCTTATGTCAATTTTGTTGTACTGTGGTAATAAACTAGGATTTGCCTTTTGCACTGCAGAAATAAATGAATGTGTGTTCATTAGATTGTGTTTTGGGCCACATTTATTTTCACTGCCATATATTTATTTATATACCTGTGTTACTCCCCTTCACCCACCCCTCCATTGTGCCCCTACCCCTCACCGTTTAGCGAATACTTTAATTTAATGGGGGGGGGGGTTGTTCACTAGCTGCCATTTACTGCTGGGCTGCTCCACAGTTGAAGATGTGTTTCTGTTTGCATCTGTTGCTCCCTCATCCCCTGCCCACTCCCCTTTGTTTCCCCGCACTTGTTTCTTCATTGCTTCCCCTCTCCCACTCCTCAATTGATTCACCAACCTTGCAGTACAGTACATTTATATATTCATTTATTTATTGGTGGACCTGAAAACTACTATTTGCTGTTGTGTCAATCCACAAGTCTTTCGTGGTACTGGTCCAAGTGGATTTTGCCAATTTAAATCAATCAATAAAAAAACTAAAGGAATTGGTGCAAGTCATTCCACTGGTGTGCACATGCATAATGACAGGTGTAGGCACACATCATCAGGATTGTGTGTTAACAGAAAGACGTGGCCGCCTGTAGCTGCCACATATCAGTGTGCTTTTTTTTGTTGCTGATGCGGCACAATATCGGCAAAAAGTATTATTATGGAAAGTGTATTTTACTTTTCGACAAAACTGAAAAATACTACCAAAGAGCAGCTAACAATCAGCACTGATCAAACTTAGATTTATCTTTCATGAATCAATTGTTGATAAAACAATAGACAATGGTGAGGGCCAGAGAATGTATGTAATTCCGTAGCTTTAAAGTTTACCACATAATTATAAATTTACCAAATCTGTCCCTTAATTTGCACATTTTGCAGAATTTCATAGAAAATGCTGTTTCTTGCTAAAGTGTTCCAAAGTGCTACTGGTAGACAATGTGCTGCATAGTTAGGTTTTTCATGCGGCATAATCCTAGTAGCCCCAAGAATAAGGCTCTATTTTACCATTGAGGTTTCTTAAATGATGATGAACACTGTATTTCACAGAACTGTGAAATATTTCCAATATTTCATTGTTCACTGTATAATATGGCTTTTTATATTCTTGTGTACAATAAAAGCATATGTGTAGCTGTATATTTATCAGACTTATATGTTAAGACATTAAGTATTTAAGTGACACCAAGCGGGGAAAAAGCATAACAAAACCTTAACACGAAATAAGGACATACATTCATACTTTTCTCAAATGGGAACACAAGATATTTCTTTATGAAAATCTAAATGCACTATGCTTCATTTAAGAGATGTTTGGTTTATAACAAATTAGTGCTTTTAGGCTGGAGGGTTGCCCATCATAACATGAGTTAGAAGCATGCATGCCTGGCAGGAAAAAAGGAAACAGTGAGTTATAATGGTGATCTTTGTGCAATCAAGTACAGGTCCATGAGGTAAAACCATGCCCCAAAAGGAAACTTGCCTGAATTGTACAATAAAAGCAAATTTAAATGGCAGTGGGGCAGGTTGTGGGATGCTAGGGTTTTCTGGTGTAAGTTATTTTCCCACTAGCATCGCCCCTTGTACTCATTAGAAGTCTTTTAGTTAAGACTACATTTGTGTTTAAACATACACATTGGAACAAGTTTCGGGGTTATATTTGTGAGCCTTTGAGGAGGAGGAGGTTGACTCAGAATAGATAGAAGAATCTGGTTGTCATGAAATGTTGAAATGTTGCTGTGTCGATGCGCCCGTTTTTATTTGTATCTCAAAACTGAACAAAGTTGAGTTGTGCCCGTAATAACCGCACTATATGATTCACCAACTGTATGTATCGCTGCCCCGATTGTTATGTTCATATACAATTTAAAAAAACATTTTTTTAAAACATATACATACATACATACATCTAAGCATTAATATTAACTTCACCTCTAACATTGCTTTACCAATAGTTTCATTTAATTCATTTAGTTACGTTTACGTCTGGTAATTTACCTAAGCACCATAAAGATTTTGAACATCATTAGTTACCAATAGATTCTCTAACTATAGGGGCAGGAGGAGCTGAACCACCTTGTTGTTATTAAATACAGTAAACCTATGTCCACACTGTCTGACTTAAGGGCTTGAGTGTCAGATATGGAAGCATGTTATTTTAAGCTACTGTTTTCAGGCAGTGCAGAAGCACTAAAACACCCTGATCCTCAGTAGTCAATGACAACTTCTTCCTCAATGACAGAACGACCCCTGCTTCCAGGACCTACTTGGCCTCTCTGCTGCCTTCAACACAGTCGACAGTCCATTCCCTGAAACATACTTGGGATGTGTAGGCACTGTCCTGGAATAGTTCACATCCTGTCTCACCAACCAGCACCAGCTCATCTACATAGGGTCCAAAAGTTCTTGGAAACTCCCTGTTTCCTGCGGAGTACCCCAGTGGGCCACCCTCTTACGCAACATCTGTAACCTCTGCATGGAACCCACTGGATACAATTGTGCAGAAAGCAGCAACAAGAATTATCAATACTCAGCTGATACCCAACTCTACTTAAAAGTATCCTCATCCCACAGCATACACAGACTCAAACCCTGCCTTGAACTCATCCAATCTTGGATGTCAACTAACTTCCTGAAGCTAGGCCCTACAAGGACTGACATCGTCCTGTATATGCTAACAGAACCAAACAGCCTCTGTTTCAAGCCTGGCACTCAACGTATAGCTTCCAGGTTTCACCACACCCGCTGATAGACAATGCAAGCAAAACATTTCCAGGAAGACCAAGACTGCTTGGGTCTAACTGTTTCTCTTCAAAGTGAAAACGTTTCGCTTGGAAGACAAATTCAGAGAAAACATATAAGCCTTAGCCCTCTCGGATCTGAATGGATACAAGGCCCTGCTCAGCGATCTTTCTAATAATCACGAAGCACCTCTAAAAGCTATTCTGCATGCAGCAGCATAGCTTGTATGTGGCATGTAGAAATTCAAACACATCGCCACCATGTTAAGAGCCCTACATTGGCTTCCCCTTGCAGCCTGGATCACCTTCAAGACCAGCCAAAGCACTTATAGTGCCCTAAAAACCAAGACCACAGTGTATCAGGCAAAGAAACTAGCTTCATCTGGTGGAAACCACGAGAGCAGGTGCTTGGGTCTAGCCAGACCATACACAAAATATTGCAAGAAGTAAAATAACATTTGACAAGGCTGTGAAAAGGCAACAGTAAAGTACATCCAAGGCAGTGTCACCAGCCCTAGAAGTTTATAAGTGCAGGGCACAAACAGCAACCCTTTATGGTGCAGAACTCTGGATCATCAACATCCAAAAGAAGCTTACTGTGGAAAAAAACAAATGTATCAGGATGTTATTGCAGCTTCCCATACGTACACCTCTGATTCCCATAATTCAAAATATAAAACTCAGGCGAATTGACTCTCAAGCCGTACTAAACCGTTATTACTCTGGGTACGTTTGTAGACCATACAAGAGCTTAAACATTATAAAGAAGGGCTAATCTAGATATTGGGACTTGACCATAACGTAACCCTTCCATGGCTTTGCCATGTGGTTGCTGATTTTATAAGTTAAGTTTAAATAGCTATAGGGATGACCCCAATCTTTGACATCTGACTCAAAGAGGTCTTTGAAAAATTCTTATTGGATGTATGCCCAGGATAGCACACATCTCAGCTCGAAAGTATGAAGGCTGACCTCGCAGTTCTTAACTATAAAACCGGTTCCCCTGTTTAAGGGTTACATGGACAAAATACAACCTCAACTAACGAAGTCCTTATATATGAAGTTTTGCTTCGATGTGTTGCAGACCAAATGTAATACATCCAAGTGGTCATGTAAAAACTCTAATGATAAGGAGGCCATCTGCACTTTATGAACACACAATTCTGTAGAAAATGACCTGCACATACGTTTTGTTTTGCCCTGCATATTAAATCCCTCAGAAAAATGGATTAAACCTACTTGTATGAACCTGGGACTTAGATTACATTGCATTTTAAAAACAGACATATCGCAGCAAATAGTTTTTAGCCTTAGTAGATATTTATTTGCTATCAATTTAAAAGGAAAAAGAAATGAACTGAAATGTTAACTTATTAGTGATTATTTTATCTATTGATTTTATTTGTTGATTTTGGTATTGTACACTACGTATATAAACCTTTGCTTATGTATAGCATGTGTTCATAACCGAGCTTATGATCGATACACTTGCACTTTATTATCTACATGACTATTTTAACCATCGCTTTTAGCATTATATATTTAGTATATAACCTCTCGTTAATGTATATGATATCTTTGAAACTAATACTGTAATTGATGCACCAGCACTTTATTATGTAGGTATACGACATATAATGCCTACAAATAATGCTATCCAGGAATAGAGAAAGCGTTTAATGCACTTGCACTTTGCAAATTTTATGGTTATTCCCCTACTCAAGTCCCTAGGTTTTCACAAATTAATTGTGTTTTATAATGCCATACATTGTCATTCCTAAGAAGATAACCATGTTTGGATTGATTTAAATAATTTAAAAATAGTTGCTGGGTGAAAATCCTGTAACCTTTAGCCTAAGGGTCTTGATTATCATACTATACTATCTATTTGATATGGTATGAAAATGTTTAAAATTGTTTCTTTTAAGTTTTGTTTTTAATCGAATTAAGATTTGAATATATATAGAAGAATGCAGAGTGAGGGTGGCCAAAAGACAAATGTTCATTTTAAGCCTTGTTTTCCATGTGGGAAGTTGACCATGGTGATTTTACTAATCTGTCTTCCATCTACGAGAGGTTTGTTACAACGGAAATTATCAAGGATGGGGTGAACAGAAATGTCCAAGTCCATTTGGGGAAGGTATTTTCAATGGATGTGCCGGACAACTTGTTGCACTTTGGTTTGTGTTGAAAGACATTTCAAGATGCAGCTACTAAGGTACATACACCTCATGTAACTGCTTTAATGATGCTGATGTATCAGCTTAAACTTGTTTACATGGTTTCTAAAAAAACAATTTTTTTAGTAGGTGTGTTCGCATTATTTTCTGCAGTGTACGTAGACCCGTGTTGCAGCCCATGCTTTTCTTATTAATTCCTAGCAGCGTTTATTATTTAGGGCTTTGTAGCAGTTTTTTATTGGTTTCAAATTCCTACGCATTATTAAAAGAGAGAGCAACACTTTAGATGCCTCTTTCAAAAGAAGCGTTTAGTCTATTTGAACTGAGATTTTGAAAAAATAAACACCGTTCTGAATACCTAAAGGTGCAGCAATATATCCAGAAAGGGTTCAAACCCCAATCAAACTTCTATAAAGTCACAAAATAAAAAGGGATTATTATGAATGATCCTCTCTGGTGATTTTGTACCTATAGCTCAATTAGTGAGTTGCCCTTTTATCAGGTGCTTACAAGAGCAGAAGTGGGAAATATTCATCTTCTCTTACGGACACAATGTCTCATCTGCACAGGGAAGCAAATGGCAACAAATTACAACTGCCATATGATATAATACACTTGTAATATGGCGGACGGGATATACCCTGTCACATTTGTGACGGAGTATACTCTCCAGCGAAAAACGAAATCAGACCCTTAGTTTTTACTACAATATATCTTGTTTTTGCGAACACAACATAGTTTCAATATTGACAACCATAGTGTGTGATTTGGGGGGCGATTACATAATGAAGGATTAAATTGAATTTTCTGTAGTAAAAAAGGCAGAATTAACTTCACCTTAATTTTATGTGCATAACAGTTCAAAAAATCGGAACCACGTTGAAGAGAAATCCATTCTAAGGGTTATAAAAGATATTATTACGTTTCTTCTAAGGTCCTAGAGCGTCCCTGTGGGGGTCTTGATCTCACATTATAAAAAACCTGGTATCATTCTCCTAACCCACTCGTAACATCGACGTGCTTGATGTGAAAAGATGATTACTCCATGTTTCTGTGGCCTCTGAGAATGGGTGCTCCAGTATATATGCGGTGGTAATAACAGAAATTCGAGGAAGTTTCACGTTAAACTATCAAGATAATCCAGGGACTGAGTAAAAGTGCTTCACATCTGGAGATCGGAATTGACAACTCCAAAAAAAGTATGAGAGGGAAAGAGAGGCTGTGAGTGGTAAAGAAGCAGGACTGATGTCAATTGGAGAGAAAAGTAAACAGAAAAAGGGAAGAAGAGTTAAAAAATGAGTAAAAGAAAGATCAAGAGAGAAAAAGCTGAAGTTACAGAACAGAAAGAGACAGAGAAAAACCAAGGTTTATCCTCCTCCAGAGATTGGGATGATGTGGTTGCATGCTGCATGCCTTCATTGCTGTTTTTCTCTAGTTGAGGGCAACCATACAGTGCTCCACTTGGGGTGGTTGTGTGGCAGGATCTAACACATTTCTGAGCACTTTCTAGAGACCATTGTTTTCTGGTCTGGTGGCCAGTGAACTAAAGCGCCTACTGTAGGGGTATGTGTTTGACCTCTTGGTCACAGGTTCAAATCCTGGCAGGTTCACTCAGCCTTTCATCCTTCTGAGGTTGATAAAATGAGTACCATTAAGTTGGGTAACAATAAACATCTGTTATTCAGAGCCAAGATACCCATGGGTGAACGTGCGCTTTACACTTCCACACGTTATGAGGAAAATGGGGTCCTGACAAACCTTTTCCGTACCAGCTTCATTATCAAACTAAAGCCCATGTCACGGGCTTGTTTACAAGCAGGAAGCCTTAACCCCTTCGCTGCGGCGGGGAGGGGGGCCGCGCGGCGCTCCCATGCTTGTGACGGAACCGCTCCGTCACGAGCCTCGGGTGCGCTGTGCTTGTGACGGAGCGGTTCCGTCACCAGCACAGCACGACCGAGGCTGGTGACAGAGCGGTTCTGTCACCAGCATGGGAGGGTTTAAATACTAGTTTAAGCTTGACCTTAAGTCCAGCTCCTCACTATGACTTTAAGCTTGACCAAAGCAGAGCTCTGCATAGCAAAACCCTATCCAAATTCTGAGGAAGCCCCCCTGCTGCACAAACTAAGAAACACTTCTCTTGTATATTTACAATTAAATCCCATGTTTCCGGATTGAGTCTTTATGAAGGCTCGGCATTTTCGCATTGCCTGGTTCTGTTTTTCATATTAAATGTAGTCTGTATTCTTCACTCCACACAAAGAAACCTCTGGCGGTCAGTAACAGCTGTCTGAGTAAAGAGGTGGTAATTGCCATGGCCGCCAAACAAAATAACATTTAGTTCCCACAGTGCCTACTAAAATCATCTTAGCTACCCAAATTAAAGACTGTGAGGTAACCCAGCCATAACTGTGCGTCTACCGCCTTGGTTACCGAATTATCGTCACTATGTAACTGTGGTCTGCGGTGCACCCCGTGCCACCTGCATCTGCTCCAAAATGCTGCTTGCCGAAATGTTCCACTAAAATGCCGCCTACCTCCACGGTACAGGCAGTATTCAGACAATTTACAGAAGGAGGCCGCAGACCCCTGCCTTCCTTGCAGCATGGTTTGATCCGGAGCAGCCGCTCCTCAAACCTCGAGGGGCTGTGCGAGTCAGGGCATGCTCAAGCGCAAGAAAAGGGTATCCAATAACACCGCCGTTTTCTTAACATCTGCTCCTTCGGCTTTACGCGCAGTCACGCGCACCCTGTAATTAATGAGTGCAGGCGGCAGTGGTAATTTCATGTTAATTACTACAGTTCATCATTACTTGTTTGTCTTTTTGTCATTATTTTTTGTCTATTGCTGGCCCTGGAACAAATGATGGAACGTGCGGTTGGCGCAGAGTATATAGGTTGTGTGCACAGCGTGTCAGTATTTTGCGCCTTTTGTTACGAAAAGAAAGGGGGCGTGGTTTTCACGCTTAGCGCCTGGCCCGGATGAACAAAGAACATGCGATATAACAATGGCTGAAATTATGGTTTTAGAACTCGGAAACCTCAATATTAATTTTTACTGTTGCACTCAACCGAAAATAACCGTGCTACTCTTAGCAGATCACTTTATTTCCCCATATCCTAAATGGTACATATATGTGTAACCCAAATTTGTAAAAAAAAACAAAAAACTCTAGAATCAGGTATCCAGCACTGATCACTTGTATGTTTTTCTCTAATCTAACAATAAAGCTGTAGAGGGCCTGTTTTAGATTTTAGAGGGCAGAATTATCTGTAATAAACGTGGTGGCTGTCCTGTATGACATATTACACATGCATTTTTTTTTGCAGATTTATATATCGAGAACTCGACCCGAAGGTATAGGAGCGCTTTACATGAGCACCAGTTACGTTACACAAGACGCATTACATTTTTTGGTAGGCACGGGGAGATTAAGGGATTTGCCCAGAATCACAGGATGTGGAGTCGACCCCGAAGCTCGAACCTTGGCTTCCCAGCCCCAAAGTCGACAGTCTAGCCTGAGAGACCACTTCCACTTCCCATTATATCCAATTGCACTGGTAATATGGTGGAAACGATATTCGCTGCATTTTGCTATAGTATGCTGCCCCCCAAACTCTAAATAAGCCCCAAAGTGACGTAAATGGTAGCAGAGGTTTTATTAGGCACAAGTAGTTGGGGCTTCGTCTGTCACAGCCTTTTGTCATGCAGATTTAGTGTATTCTTATTGCATCTTTGAAATACAAATGATGGGCGTGCGCAGAATGACAAAGACCAGATAGCAAAGTAAGATTTTCAAAATGTCTTTATTGTTCAATCGATTTCAAAGCTTTAGATTCCAGCCAACACGTTTCATTCTCCCTGGGAGAACTTCATCAGGGTTCCTAAGGGCATTCACCCTTATGAGGGGGAAACCGAGATGTTTATGGAAAATCTTTGTGTCTAAATTATGTCCCGAGCTGTACCGAAGTTTGGCCACGGCAAAGATGTCTAGATCAGTCACGAGTTCAAGCAAAGAATAAGAAAGGAATCTGTATGTTGGCTCCCACTGGTTGATGTCAAAGGGCTGCTGTGTGCTCGGTGACAGGTCCGTGTAGATCCTAAGTTCTGGACCAATTAAATATCCATGGAAGTTAAAGATTCAGGTTTCATATAAAAACAATCCCAAATCGGGATGTTGAGGCGAGTCGTGTGATCCCACACTTGTAAGTGAAGGTCCTAAATTCTGTCAGGTGTGAGACAGAACATGAATAAAGTATATTCTCCAGGTAGTAACTCTGGAGTCTTTAAAGAGAAAATTCCCACGGCCTTGTTGGGCCCGTCCGTGACAGATCAAACATTCGGAGTGCCTCTTTATCTCGCTCCGGCACTTTCTTTTTTGTCAACCCTACATTTTTCCTTTGTCACTGATGCGCCATCTTTCTAATTTTCCTTTGTTCTCCCTTTTGTGCCTTTTTCTTCCTCTGGGTCAAAGTGTGATGATGAAAAATAAGTCTGGGTCCCCAAAAATAAGTACCGGTGCCCACCTCCTACAACTGCCAGAATAAATTAAGCACAGTAAATAGAATACATTCTTGAAAACCACAAAACACCCAATTCACAAAGATTTTTCTGTGAGCAGGTGTAAACTACTCCTTAGCTGGAACTCACCAGATCCAAGAAAGCCTGTCAGTCACAACTGAGCATTCATAGCTTACATCCAACACTTTTTGTGCAATCACCCACCCACATATCACCACTAAATTACTCCCTGTAAGAAGGGGCACCATGTTGCAAGCCTGGACTTTCGTAAAACAATCAAGTGGTTTCTTGGAGTTGGGGGGTTGTTTCAACGCAAATGAACCCATTGAATGAAGTTTTGGTTCCGTTGGTGTATAGAAGGAAAAACTGAACTAGAATATACTGTTCTAAATGACTTTGAGTTACCTTGTAACCTTACTTTTACTGCACTATTCACTTATTTGAAAAGAAAAGTTCAATTGTCTATTTATTGACATTTGTTACCATGTGAGAAATGTACTGTTTCATCTTTTTCTGTTTTTCAGGAATAAGAAGTTTCTGGCTGAAACCATACCTTATATACTTTAACAGCTGCATTCACACTTGGGCTTTGTGACTGTGGGGTTGGTGATGCCTGGCAATCACCTGGACTAGCTCGCTTGGGCCCATAACCGTCTTGCCTGTTCCTCTATAAAGCCCCTTGTGCCAATGCACAGTCTCAAAACGTTGCTGGCTGGTACCATACCGTTGATACTTTTACAGTTGCATTTGCACTTCGGCGTGGTGACTGGGGGGATTGGTCTGCCTGGTGATTGCCTAGATTAGATTGTTTGGGCCCCTCCGGCTTCTGCCTAGCCTTCTTTAGAGCCTGTGTATCGAAACACAGTATTAGTGTGTTGATCGTGCAAACCAGGTCACTGATGGACCGACTGGCTGTGTGGTCAGGGGGGCTGGATCATGGTCTGTTTTTTTCTCCACGATTGGTATGGTTTGGGGCCATGCAAGCATAGACGTCATTTAGGGGTCACCAGGGGTCGCATCGGCGACCCCTGGCTTGCCCCTCGCGACCCCCGGGGGGCTGAATGTGCGACCCCTGGCCTAAGAGGTGACAAAATCAGTTTCAAGAACACAGGGGTGACTCTCATTAGCATTGTAAGGTGCCAACCTTCATTTTCGCTCATTTTGTATTACGTGACTAGTGAATAATAATCTATTATTCACTAACAATGTAATAAAAAGTTGTGCTGCAGGATCTGGAAAGGGACATTAACTGGCATCTTAAGTAAGTAAAATAAAATGCTTTTCAATTTATATTATGTGTGTGCAGGTGGGTGGAAGAAAGTTTAGGTGTGAAAGTATGTGTATCTGTAAGCATGTATGCTAGTATGTGGAATAATTTGTGTGTGAAAGGGAGTGAGTGAGAAAGTATATGTGAGTAAGTGAGAAAGAGAGTGCAAATGAGTGAGTCCGGGTAAGAATGAATGCACATATTGTGATGTCACGAGGGTTAAGGTCATGTGACATCACTTCCTGTGACATCATTAAGGTTAACGGATGTATGATGTCACTTCCGCTACCACTGGCCTATTAGTGAATCGACACTTATGCTTGCAGGTAACATTTTATTGAAACTGGCAGCAATTTGATCCTTAGGTTCCATAAGGCATCTTTGAACACAGAAGGAATCACTGGTTCAGATTCTACCTTAGGGATTGATTCAGAGGTTGCTGGACAGTGCAGTCTGCCACAAACGTGATGGTCACCCTCTCCATTAAACACTCGGTCCACCCACTCTATTATGAGTTGGGCAGACCGTCAGGTTTCTGACAACAGTGCCCTCACTGGCTCTGCTGTCAGAAGTATACATCGGTGGCATGATTGAGTAGGGGCCATCAGTCTAAGAACATGAGATCAACCGCCCTATTTGGAGCTGGGCGGCCTGATAATCTTTCTTCAGGAAACGTATCGGAAAACTCCCAGCATGTCATGGCCATCAGTAATTTGTTTTTCAAAAACAAACTCTTTAGGACATGGTCCCAGAATCCTGAAAATGAATGAAAAAACATAAGTGAGGAGGGTGAGCGCACCCTGACTCCAGGTGGGAGTATGTAGGGGTCCCAAAGGGACCCCCCGCCCCCTTTTGATTAACTGGCCATAACATTAACAACATGTTTTTGGCATCCATTACAGGACTTGAGAATGGTTCTTATTGAAGTGAATGCCAGGGTTTGAGAGTTACAAAAAGGAGCTCCTATAGAGAGTAATAACATATTTTAGTCACAGCATAAGCCAATTGTTGGTGGAGTGATACTCCTTTTAGGAATTCTTTTGAGTTCTGTATAAATTATATGCAGTTATATTTTAAACTATTTTAATAATGTAATTTAATGTTACTTTATTCCTTCGGGGGATTGAATTCAACTCCATACATCCTTTATTTTGTATGGAACGGTTTTCAATACCAGCGGTTGGCAACATGTGGTGCTCGACTTACTTCTGCTCTGAACTGGAGTCATTTTCCCCTGTTTGGGTCTTATTTTGGCTGTTGTAACTTTAGCAGGGCAGTTTGTGAATAGCAACGGGCTTACTCTCTTTTTTGGGTGGGTGCATCTCCCTAAACCCCTCTTAACCCTTCCTTAGACCCTCCTCACACCTTCCTTAACCCTTCCCCTTTAGTCATGACTGTTTCCCATTTTCCAGTCACTCCAATCAGTCCCTCACATTTATTACTAAAACGTAGATCCCGCGGAGAAAAAAGATAGGACAAGCGGAGGTGTAACCCCCGCACGTAAGTATGTGAATCGTATTTTGTAGTATGTTTGTAGTACTATCATAGTACGGCAAAATATATATCAAAATGCAATTTCTGAATAACTCACCCAAACATATTCAGCCCTATAGAGCTCTCAGGGTTCCTGATTACATGCTTGAGTAACTCATCCAATCCAGTTAGGTTTCTTTGTACCATGGAATATATGGTCTTAGTGCCCCCCCTTAAGCGCAGTACTAAAAGTAGTAAAATAAAAGGATAATAAATGGAATAGGGAAACTTGAGAGCTGTAGTCCAAAGTGTCTGCATTTATAAATCATTGGAACCAGGTGTGTTAGTCAAACTAGTTCAACTAAAGTAAATGAAGACTGCAACTCCCAGAATGCACTGATTTGTCAAATGAGATCCCAGTCAGGAAAGATGGATTTCGGCAGTAAGGTAGACAGCTGTGAAAAAGTATTTTTCCACAACAGGTACATAAGTTATTAAGTTAGGAATAAGCTTTTTCCAATACCATTCCGAGATAAATATTACAATACGTTTAACATGTACAATTGCCCTTAACGAACCAACATTTTTTTTTAAACAAACATCATGTCAAATAATTAAAATATCACATTTTACCGCAACAACAATTTACAGAAAAAGTGATATACTTAGACAATACAGCCAGTATTATTGTATTCTAAAGCGAGTTTAGCAGTCTGTTTGGACGCTGTTTCAAGCAAGGCCTGATAAACACTCTGAGACGATGTGAGTGGTTTAAAGTTACATCAGCAAAGAAATATCCCTTCTGGCGAGCGAGTTCATTTGTGGTCTCCGAGGAGCGCTTTCTGCTGCTCTTAGGAGACATCTATCATACGAATTAATCAATCAATTAGCTATAAGGACCTGAAACACTTTACTCGGAGGAAACTATTTAGAGCGTCGGGTGCTGAAAGGGGTTCCGCCCAGCTGCATGTAAAAGCTACGGCTCCCTTTGTCTCTCAGATCGCCGTAATGATGGTAATAAGAGCGCCTTTTAACGTGTGTTCTCCGCCCTGTTATTACACATCTGCCGCACGCTCCTAAAGAGGCCACAAGGCAGCTGCAGTACTTCTGTGTGCGGCACTATTCACTCTTTGCGTTCTTTCAGTGGCTTGCCAGCACCCCTGCCTGCTATCTGTCACTTGTTGTGAATTTAGTGCCTGAAACCCCTAAATAAAATGCCGTTTTACACTAAAATTAAGGTTCAGCAAAATTGTAAATCAACTCGAATAATTAGAAGGTATTTACAAGTTAGCAATTTCATGAAATTGCGCAGATTGTTTTCAGTTACACTTTTGTTGAATTCTTCCCATTTTCGCCAGACACTCTTACGCAAAATCCCCTTTTGGGTCTTTTCCAGAAACTCTTAAAGATGGCCGTTTACTTACCTAAAACGTAAGAAAACACATTTTTTTTCATTGGAAGACCTATTCTGCAAACTTTTTAGGGCAGATGTTCAAAAATAAAATAATAAACCTTCTCCAACGTGCAACTCTGTTCCAATAATTTCGCACACATTTTGGCAGGAAATCAGACCATTACACGCACCCATATTTCTAATGAGAGTGGAAAAACTAGAAGTCACAGAGTTCTTAATGATGTTTACTGAAACACTAAACCTAGTCGAAAATCACCCTCCTAATTTGGAACTTGTGACTGGTATGATCAAGATCATGCAAGGGCCTGAAGCAAAACTTCCAAAATAGACCATTTTAGAAACCCCTCTTCTACATCACAAGACTCCATTTTCCTATGCTTCATTTATTTTTGAGTGCTTTTGAAAACTGAACAAACTTGTTTTACAAAATAGAGGTCCCCTGTGTAGAAGGTTGGGGATGGACAACTGCCAGTTGGGCTGTTAAGAATGCTCCCCAGTGGAAACATTACCTCCTCACAGAAAAGAAGTGGAGGAAAAAGGCATCAACGTGCTGTAGGTGTAGAAAAGTATCCCCCCGAGGAAAGGGGGTGCTAGGCTAGATGGTAGTGTGGGAGAACAATCTGAGGAAGGCCCTGGAGTACAGATGCCATGTGAATCTGAAGGCCTTACACTCAGTGCTTAATTTGAGCCAGTGGCTTCTAGTCAGGGCCGGACTGGGAACCACAATCGGCAAAGTGCTCGGCCGCCCCCTCCCCACGCCAAAACGGCCCTGTAACAAAAACAGCCCCCAGGGGCACAAAACCGGCCCCCACCCGTGCCGGGCACCGGGGGATCGCCCGGTGCCCGCTATGGCCAGTCCGGCCCTGCTTCTAGTGCTCGGCACCAGCACTTTATTGTCAACACCAGCACTTAAGACAGTCTGTCACATGGTGGTGCTGTCTGTTTAATTTGAAAATGGGCGGTGCAAGCTGCCGTGGTCTTCAAGAGGGCTCTGGCGCTTAATTTTATTACAAATTAAGCACAACACTCAACTGGTTTACAAACAGCCTTTCGTTTACCTTTCATTTCTCTAAAATCAATAAATACAAATTGATTTTTGAAAAGTGTTGCACTTCAAGGCAAAAATATTTGTACAATTGCTGAAACTGTTAATAGAACCACTTTGAAGGTCAGGGTACACCCTACATATCCCTTCTAGAAGCCCCTGCAGGTCCGCGTAGTTTTTTGTCTTCACGACACCAG
The DNA here is from genome assembly GCF_964261635.1 of Lissotriton helveticus. Taxonomy (NCBI): domain Eukaryota; kingdom Metazoa; phylum Chordata; class Amphibia; order Caudata; family Salamandridae; genus Lissotriton; species Lissotriton helveticus. Next base: position 188,740,347 of record NC_136070.1, on the reverse strand, counting down.
TAAAATGAACATGAAGAAGTTGCGCTATTGTGATATGTTTGTTGTGGTGTTATGAAGCAGAAAAACAGACAAAGGGCTGTATCACATATTGTGATTTCTGCAAGTTCTAAGTAAACAGCAAAATAAAAGTCAATAATATACACAAAGCAACATAACAACACAGTTAGAACATAAAAGGGCAGAAAACAGCCAAAACAGAATGTAATACAGCAACCGCAGTACAAAGCAACGTCATATGGCAACAATCAGTGGCTTAACGAAACTTGAGGGGGCACCCTTGTAAGGTACAAGAAAGGCCCCCGCTCTGTACTTAATCAGCTCTCGAGCCAGAGTACTAGCTCAGGGGCCCCCGCACTGCGGTGGATATGGGCGCCTGTGTTATGCCACTGGCAACACTGCAGCACAAAAGCACAGAAGTAAGAAAAAAAACAACAGAAAACATTACCACCAAAACAATGTCACAAAACATAAATCCATAAACATTCCCTTCACACATTGCCACCTCCAGAAACCTGCTTCCATAATATTTTCATGAAAGGGGTTTGCACAAAGCAGTGCTCTAAAGTACCACCAAGGACATGTAGCACAGCGGCTGTGCTGCTGAGCAACACGGCTAAAAAACATTGACAAAGCTAGTATATCTCGCATAGGCGAGACCTATTAGCTTTGCCAATGCTTGTTCATCTTGCCATACCTTTCAATTCCCTCGTCTTTCCCTTTTGATCTTTTTTACTTTCCCCCTTCTCCATCTTCTTTGCAGCTGTCTTCACATTTGCACCTCTAAGAGTGTGACTCAATTAGTAAAACACCTCAAAGCGCTAGACTTTCCATCACAAATTGCCATACAAAACAGCTTGTTTCATGGCTAGAATTACCCCAAATCTCCCAGAAACAGAATAAACAATTCACACACTCTACAATGTGAAAATCCTATAGACTTCCCTAGTATCATGAATAAGTCACTCACCCTGTAAAATGTTGACTGCTCTAGTGCTTAGAAGCTGGGCTCACGCTGTATCTTTCATACGAGACAAGATAGATATTTTCTGGTTCGAATATGTATATGACTCAGGTTGTCTCTGTGCTCTACAACACACTCTTCATATTTTGACCACAGTGTTCAGGACCTTGCTTGGGGAGTAAGGATGAGAGTGAAAGGGTGATGGGAGTCTGTAGGCAGCGCCATCTCCAGACTTCTATCTAGTGCAGGAGTATACAGAGGACTGCTGATTGAGACACGCAGCCATATAAGGAGAGGAATCAGTAGTGGGAATGTATGGGATGCTGCTCCTGGAGAGCAGACCATACCCCAGGAATGGATGAACACCAGGCAGGGGCTGAGCCAGGCTCAGGAGAGGATGCCTGGAAATATTCTCTTTCAGACGCACTACTCACACCTTAGGTAATCGTGTGCCAAAATATCATCATTTACTAGTGAACGTTCTATTTGTCATTCACAAGATGTGGATTTGTGCTAATGGATTTACTCACATGCAATGATGCCGCTATGGTGTAAGTGTGAATGATCTCAGACAAATGGGTATATGAATTTCAGGGGAGGGCTCTGGCAAAAGGTAATAAACAGCCACAAACTCTCATGCCTTTTGCAGGTTTGAAAATGGTTGAAAATGTACTCTTGTTAAAGGCACAAACAGTGCTCATTTTATAAACAAAAAAATAAGTGGCTAAGACCATAGTTTTTCTTGGGAGCCCAGTGCTGCCATTCCTGTATGCTGGTGTTTACCAAAAGCTACGGGCCAGGTTCACAAAGGTAAACTGAGACAAAAGACTAACCTTATGACTTTCGGTATTCACAAAGTGCATTTACGAGTAGTAAAGTTAGAGTTTTGTCTCAGTTAAACTTGAGTTTTGGTCTTAAGATTAACTGAGAGAAAAAGTTCTTTGGCTTTTTTTCACAGTTAAAATTAAGACCAAAACCTTTTGATATTAAGTTTAACTGAGACCAAATGTCCCTAGACTTTTGGTCTCAGTTAAACTTGAGACCAAAACTTACGTTTAACTGAGACAAAACTCTAAAGTTACTACTCATAAATGCACTTTGTGATACCGAAAGTCATAAAGTTAGACTTTCGTCTCAGTTTACCTTTGTGAATCGGGGCCTAAGTCTTTATTCCACCTCGAGTCTCCATCGTCCTACTCACCACACTTTCTGTTTCTTCATCTCCCTCTTCCAGATTATTTTTATACCTGCGTGATTTCTCTGTCCCTGTATTGCTCACTTTCTATTTCTGCTTCCTTCTACCGTTTCAGCCAAGGTCTGATGCTGCTAGTGGCGGCTCCTCCGCTAAGGCGGTGGAGCATCGCTGCACTGTTTTTCAGCAGTGTAAATAAAGGGGAAAAAATGAAATGATAATAACTTGATGTTATTATCATGTCTTTTCTTCCTGCTGTGGCTGGTTTGCGGGGCGGACTCTTCTGCTCACAGAGCAGGGGGAGGAGTGATGTGCACTCTGTAAGTGCATATGAACGTTTGGCTGGCCGTCAGGGCCGGCCAAACAGTCACGCACACTTTGCATGTTCTCCACCCAGGCTATATTCCAGCCTGGGTGGAGAACATGCCCAGGTTCCCAGTCTCCCTCTGAGTGCCAAGCCATAGCACTCAGACCAAGTAGTGTGATTGGCTTAGGGGAGCCTGGGTGCTTCCTGTTCCGGCCGGACGAAGCGAGAGGATGAAGGAGAGATGCGGAATGGAGGTATGTTTATTATTCTTTTTCTTTACCCCCTCCGCACACCACCAGTGATCTGTGCCAGCCGCCACTGGATGCTGCAAAATAAGGTCCAGTCCACAAAAATGAATGCTGTCGGCCACCGCTGCACCCACTGAAACAGTTGTATGGCATTACAATGCGGGCTTTTACCACACGTGCCATTACAACGCTGTTTTTACAACGCAAGTCGTTACAACGACTTGCGCTGTAAGCGCTGGATAGTGGAATAGTTACATTTTCTATTCCAACTCCAGCCCACGTTACAGTAGGGAAGGTGTTGGAATAGAAAATGTAACTATTCCCTATCCAACAGCGCCCTCCAGCGCAAGTCGTTTTAAAAACTTGCGATTTAATAGCAGCGTTGTAATGGTAGCGCGTGGTAATACCCGCGTTGTAAAGGCTGTTCCCCACTGAAACTGATTGAGCACTGAGCATGAGTAAATCCTCATTTAGGGCAGGTTAGGGGAGAGAGCACCCCCAGATTTTGTGAGGGCGTTGGAGAAGTATTTTCCCACAGGGAAAATATCTTCCTCATGGAGTAACAATAAATATAAAATGCACATGTTTGGAAAATGTACACATTCTCCATTTCTACAAAAGTACACTTGCTAGATTTACGTCTATGTAAATGAAGGGGAGATCTGGTAATCTGCAAATGTTGCATCTCCTTGGACGGTAACTTCTATCACAGAAATTGACTCAGTTAATCTGAGTTACCATACATCCATACACTGTTGATTATATTTTGCAAATTGCTGCATTTGCAGTTTAATTTTTGGAGTTAAATATCTGAGAGAAAAATCTTTTTCTAAGATATGTATAGTGTAATGACTGATATCTTGATTTGCAGAAGAAGTTGATGAAAGTTACAAGAAACACTTCTGGGATTATACTCTTAATGAGAAATAAGAAGTGGAGGACCTCGAATTTATGCCAGTGAGATGGCTCAGTGACTTAAACATTCATCACTGATGCCTGCTGTGTCACATTTACAAAAAGTACAGAATGAAGTACTATATGCTAACCATTATTATTATAGGGAGGAGGTGTGACCTTGCACCCAACTTGAGAAGTGTGGAACCAGGTTTGAATCGTGGACTCAACTCAACATTCTGTGGTCCCTGAGTCTAAAAAGGTGTAACATATTCTGGTGCTCATGTAAAGCACTCCAAAAACCTACTGCTAGTTTTGTACTGTACAAAATCACAAAAAATGAAATAAAGAACGTTTCTGTTGAACCTGCCAGACTCTTTTACAGGTCTTGTGTATACATTCTCTGAGTCCCAGGTAAAATGATGTTTCTGCCTTGTAGGTGCTCCCATTCCGATAGCAACAGAGCAATGTAATTAGGATCTGGTGCCATTTTATGGAAATTTGTTGTGGTGCCCTAAGGCAGCTTCCTACCATGGCCTTAATGTAGCACTGGCCCTGCTTGTTTATATGCTAAGCATGGATCTCACCCCCAGGACTATTCTTAATTTGATACAGGGGCCCAATGCAAGCATAATTAAATGCTTATTCGTAGCAACCTTTGCTGGGCTACCTCCTTTTCTTTGAGAGGACATTCAATGTAAGCTACTGCAATAAAAGTACATGTTCTTTGCCTCCTCAACTGAATTAGGAGCTTTGTGCATCATGGGCAGTGGGTGTTTGCGCCAAAACCTGAGGTCACCCTTGGGTACTGCTCTATTGAATTGACTGGGATTCTGGCTCTGCTACCACTTAGGCATTTTCCCCATCAAATCCTATGTCCTGTAATCTAGTCTCAATGAGGTCACAAATATGGTTTTCAAGAATCTCCTCTTCCAATGAAAATGTGCCCCTTAGGGTGATTTATTTAATTTATTTATTTGAAAAGGTTTATATAGCGCGAACATGCCCGTAAGGGTATCAGAGGGCTGTACAAAGAAGCAGATACGATTGGCAGCTAAAAGGCATAAATACTAAACTTAAGGTAGGTCAACAAGTACAAAAAAAGAGAATGAGAGACCAATGTTAAGGATAAGAGAATGAGAGACCAATGTTGAGGACGAGAAATAAAAGTTAGTTATGGTGACTGCAGGTCAATTGTAAAAATTGTTATTTGGGAGTAACCATTTGACTAGTTTTTTAAATGAGGAGGTCAAAGGGTTAAATTTGATTTCGGGAGGAAGCGCGTTCCATATTTTCAGAGCAAGACGGAGAAGGAGCGGTTGTACATTTTTTTTCTTTTTGAATTCGTGAGGTTTCAGTAAGTAGGAGAGTTTTAGAGCCTTTTTAGGTCCTGATTCAAACCAGAAAGTTCGAGTTTTTTTGCCAGGTAAACAGGGGTGCTAGGTACTTTCTTATAAATGTAATGGAGTTATAAAGTGAACAGCCAAGTTTTCATCAAAGCATCCCCACCTGTTCCCTGCTCCATTCTTCCTTTTCCTCTTCAAACCAATAAGTCTTGCAATAACTTTGAAGACTGGCATCAACCCCAAGCTAGAAAACACACAGAATGCAGAAATATGGATAAAAAACAATGCGTTTTTATTCCCTGTCCTAATAAACATTACTGCTGAGTGCTTTCGACAACAGGGATCAACCTTTATCTGATGGAAACGTCCTAAAACTATTTGTGTACTAAAAACCCACTCCTGACCACTGAGACTGCACCAGCTCTTGTTGAAACTCATGAATGCAAAACCCGTTTAAAATCCATGAAAGGTCAACAAAACAATGGAAGGAGTACGGGTAAACTAGCAAAGTATTCAGAACATTATTCCCACATACTGAGACAAAATCTGCTAGCATATAATAGCATTAGCCACCGTGACATTATTTAGAACACAGCAGCATACATAAGCCCCTTTTCTGATAGGCCTGCAAATTGAAAGGCCTACTGGGTGCAAATTGATAAATAAAACATGCGAAGAGGAAGCCTGACTTGTATATTTGCTAGCTATTCATTGCATCGCTACTTCGGTGTCGTGTACTGGAGAAGACGACTTTGTAGTTAGACACCATCAATGTTCTCTGTTTAAGTGCATCTTTATCTGGACATGTACTAGATTCGACTGCTCGTGGGAACCTCCGTTTCATAGTTTTGCCTGGTTTTATATTTATTTCAAGTGGGTGAGTGCCATAAGGTGTGAAAGCAAATGAAGTACAAAATATAAAGCAAATCTGGCTACACTCTGCTGGGATAACAGGACAATAAAATATTAAATAAAGAAGAGAGTAAACTTTATAGAACAAATGGAAAGGAAAACGCTTCATAAACATTGAGCACGCCCACGTCTACCCACCATTAAGGACATCCCAGGGATACTCTGAATTTGTGGCTGATGTGCTTAAAAGTACAGAATTTTCTGCTCGTACGTGGGATTCAATAATTAACCAATACTGCTCGTGTTTATTATGCACTCTGGAACAGTTTGTAATAGCTACTCGCTATGGGACAATGACCTAATTACAGTATGTTATTGTAATTAAAAATAATATGCCTCAGTGTAGACAAAGCGCCAGCATGTAAAGAAACACGGCCCATCCCTTTAATACATTTTGTTTCAGCAAAACAGTGCTTCGAATAATTGCAATAAACCCTTCGTCCTATTAAGACCCAATGCCTGGAAGGCTGATGTGGAAACTTTTTGCACAAAATAAATAACAAACTTATAGACCTTTTGGGGAAGCTCGGTACAGCTCTAAAATGTGGTGGGAGAAGTTTTCTTTCTCCACAAATTGTATGGGGATTTTTGAAAATCTGGGAAGGTTTTGATGGTTTATGCTTTGCCAAATCGTGATTTTAGTGACAATTCATGCTGTAGAAGATACACCTAGGAGAAAACCTCTGTCTACATTGTCATTATCCGCAAAAATGTCAACAGATGGTAAACTTGTAGAGTAAATTACGCATAGAAGTTACCATTTTGGAAGGGTTCAATTGGAATGAAAATTATCTTGCAATCTGGTGAAAAGGTACTCACAATACATGAAAGGAAAGTAAACCCAGGAAAGTTTGCAAACTTCACACAAAAAGTGTACATTTGGAAGGTAGCAAAATTTCATGAATGTCAAGTCAAGTCAAGTCAAATAATTTATATAGCGCACTACATACCCAGAGGGTCTCAAGGCGCTTGAGGAAGGGTGGGGAATTATTTGTCGAAAATCCAGGTTTTGAGCTGCTTTCTGAAGGCTGGGTGGTTTTGAGTGAGGCGGAGGTGAGTGGGAAGGGAGTTCCATGTTTTAGCCGCTAGGTAGGAGAATGATCTTCCCCCCATGGTGGATTTGTTGATGCGTGGAACCGCAGAGAGGGCTTGGTTGGAGGAACGTAGCTGGCGGGGGGGGGGAGTAGAAGGATAATCGCGTGTTGAGGCATTCTGGTCCAAGTTCGTAGAGTGCTTTGTGTGCATGAGTGAGGAGGCGGAACGTTATCCTCTTATTGATAGGGAGCCAGTGGAGGTCTTTTAGGTGACCGGAAATGTGGTCTTTACGCGGGATGTCTAGTATGAGTCTGGCTGATGCGTTTTGGATGCGTTGGAGTTTTCTCTGAAGTTTAGCGGTGGTACCGGCGTATAGGATGTTTCCGTAGTCCAGGCGGCTTGTAACTAGTGCGTGGGTGACCGTTTTTCTAGTTTTGGTGGGGATCCAGCGAATTGTTTTTTTGAGCATGCGGAGGATGTTGAAGCAAGATGAAGAAACTGCGTTGACTTGTCTGGTCATCGAGAGAGAGGAGTCCAGGATGACGCCCAGGTTCCGTGCGTGGTCGAATAAAGAAATTGCATACCCCTCCTTTCAAATTGCCCATATACTAAGGGTTTGCTCGTATCAGCAGGAACGTTATGCCACCTTCTACTCAAGTGTTGAAATACTATTTCAAAACTTTCCTCCCCCAGGAAGATTAAGGTTTTTTTATCAAATGTTTTTAACTTATTGTGGCAAAAATTGTAATGGGTCTTATTCTCAAAAACAAGAAATCGTTTCTGGTTCCGTAACGTATCACATGTTCCAATAAACATGTGTGCCAAATCACTAAGCAGTGCCTGATATAATGTGCCATTATCCCACTGGAAAATATAAATCACATTTCCATTTCTTGATGAAATTGCACCCATTTTAAATTTAGTGCATGGATATGTACTACCCTTATTTGATCCTATGATAATAGACATCATAAATCTTGTGTCACAAAATAAAATAGAATTAGAAATTCTGCAACATGCCAAGATATTTCAAAACACATCTGACAGTTGCTAAATATTCCAGAATTCTACCAGGAGGGGCAGCGTTCCACAGTGAGTCATCCTTCCATGAAATACTGCATTGTCAGCCTGCCAAGGAGCTGCTCAAACACAAAAGGATTCAGCTCAAATATGCAGACACTTTGCTACTGTTTCCAGTTTTCACACAGCCTACACTCTTTCCACACTGTCATCCCCCTTCCAAATTGCCAGCGTTGAGGACACATTACCGGGTCAGTTTTTATGCTGCTCCCCAGAAATGTACCATATCATTTTTCACATTAGCTAGGGGGGCAGCTCCACTGCTAAGGCGGAGGAGCGTCGTCGCTCCACTGCTTTTCAGCGGTGAAAAATTAAACAAAAGTTATCATTTTATTTTTCCTCGCTCACTTCCTACCGCTGAGTCGAGGGTGGGGCGGGGCCATCCATTCTAACACAGCACAACTACAGGATGGAGGAGGAGTGGTCTCACTGCTTCAAGTGCACATGACAGTTTGGCTGGCCGTCCAAACCATCATGGGCACTACGATCTCTCCACCCGAACCAGGGCCGGACTGGCTACCGGGCAGTTGTGTGTGCTGCCGAGCAGGGGGATGATTTCTCCGTGCTATGGGTGTATTTTGTTGATGGGGACCTGCGTGCGCTTTAAAAAAAAAAAAAAGCAAAACGAATTTCGTTTTGCACACACAGGTCTCCATCAACGAAAGCATCCCCCTGCTTGGCAGCACACACAACTGACCGGTAGCCAGTCCGGCCCTGACCCAAACGGTGCTGTGCAGCCAAGTGGAGAGCAAGCACAGGGTCGTCCCCTAGTGAGCACCGAACTAGGGCGCTCACACCAATCATGGCGCTGGTCTCATGCTGGGTAATACCAGCATGAGACCAGCGTCTGGATTTGCGGCGGGGAGCCTGTGGGTTGCAGGTAGTCGAGGAGCAGAGGCCAAAAGAGCACTGATGCAACAGACGGCAGGTAACCATTTTTAAAATTATTTTGCCTCCGCTGCCTCCCCTGTGCTTCCGCACCACTTTAATGCACCAGCAGCCGCCACTGTTACTTAGTAACTTTACACATTGAAATAACTGTTACTAAATATCACTCAAGGTTCCACACTTCCCCGTTTAAGTGCACAATGGCATGCCAGCTTCTACATGGCATCAGCAAATGTACTGCCCTTTTCTGTGTTGATTTTAAGTTTTCGTACACTTGACAAACTGACATGCCAATTATCAAAGTGCCATGCAAGATACTACTTTATCATTTAAGTACATCTTGATGGCTCCTTCTGCCTTGCTCCAGGAACAATACCATGCTACTTTCCACATTGCCTGCCTGTTTCCACATCACAAATTTAGTTTCACAGTGCTTCAGTTAAGTACACAATGCTCTTTCCCACTTTTTGTCCCCAAAAACTGCCATGTTAGGTACGACTTATTTCTTTCTCAGGCATCGCCGTGGCTGCAACACATCTAAAACAGAGACAGAAGTTCAGGCTAAAAACCTGCAGATTAGGCTACTTTGGTTTAGGAAAGTGGTTAACTTCAAAAAACACCCAGTGCATGCCTACAAAAAAAGTAAAGCCAGTCTACTAGATGTTAACATCAAAGTACCCGTTGGAATACAGCTGTCCTTATTGGACAACCAAAGTTTGTGTGACAACGAGAAAATAAGGAAATACGACTTTTTCAGGGGGACTGAGGTGGAATTGACATAATTAGTGCGTTATTATGTCTTTTTTAATGAGGCTAATTTTTGTAGCTGTACCCATTTTATCATAAAAAAAATTCTGAGAAGCCTGCAGGTAAAATAAATGTTTCAACGGTTGCAGGATCCTTTGAACACATTGACCTCCAAGGATGGGACTCTGGCCAAATATGTATCCGCCTCCTCCATGGCACAGAAAATTATCTTCAAGAAATTATGTCAGAATTATCTTTGTTTTGACAGTTTCACATGGTAAATTGCATCAAACCTTTAATATATCTAATCACCCACTCCTTAGAGATTGTTAGATAGAGTTGTTTTGATAGCCCTGTCATGATTTTTTAAAAACTGAATGATGCTAAATCATGTTGTCTCAGAAAACCCCAATTCATGTGCTTCTTTCTTACATGACATTCCATTTGAGTGTGACAAGACTGGCCTTTCATGTTCCTTGGGCAGCTTCCCACATGTCCTGTGCATGGTATCTTCAAATGATCGCATGAAAAGTAAATAAACTATGCAGCTATAAACACAGACTAATCCTTTATTAGGTCTCGGCTAGCGTTGCTGCGCACATGCTCAGCACGCTCGGCGAGATTTAATGCTTTTGAGGAGTTTTGGTAAAGGGCTTTAAGCCCCGCCCCTCTTTTCCATTGGCTGGCGTCACCGTTTACACTAAACGGTGGCCAGCCACTGGAAAAGAGCTTTTTATGATGTGTACTTTTGACTTTTTCAGACGGCCCACTTGGACAGGCTCGCCTGCTTTCCTTCTGCCATGAAAAGTTTCTTATCTTTATGGGGCCATGTGTTTAAACACATGGCCCCATAAAGACAAGAGGTCAAGGCTTGTTTTGTTTTCCCTCTCATAGCTCCTCAACCCCACTCTCTGTGCTGTCCCTCCCCCCTCCCTTCCAATCAATTATGGGGCTCCTTAATCTGCAGACTGCGAGAAGGCCTCCGACCCTGAGCTTGTTAGGACTTGAGCCCTGACTTGCTTTTGGTGTTTTTGGACAAGGACAAAGTGCCGTCTATGGCACCTCAGGCAGCTGCCCCCTGTTCCCCGTAGATTCCAATGTGTAGCATGATGTTCTGCCACAGCATGAATTTTGTTTGAAATCTGTTTTATTTTCTAAAACAAAAATATAAGGAGGAAAGGGCCATGCACACACAGCGTTAAGCCTACAACCCATTCTGGGCCGGCCACGTTAGGTTGTGATTATTGCCTATCGGAGAGAAGAAACTGCAAAAGATCACCTTTAACACAGCATGTTGCCTACAACCCTCACAGGGCCGGCCGCGTGGGCTAATATATGCAGCAATAACAACTTGTTGTAGAGTTTCTTAAAGCCTGTCTAGAGACAACAGCATGAAGGAAGGTGTCACTCAGGTCCCTGTGTGCACAGCAGTAGGCCCACAGCCCGTGTAGGGACAGTCGCATCAACAATGAATGTTTCGCAGGGAGAGGTATTGCAGCAAGGGACCTCCGATGAGAAGACGTGACGCCTACTACTCATGGCAAGCCAACTACCTACATTATTAGATGTATCAACAACTACAGGGTGTATGGCATTGCAGGTCCCAGTACAAGAAGAACAGTAACATTATGAACATGGGCAGTGAGCCCCCATACAGTGGATAGTGAGATACAGACAGAAATAGAACAGGGATAGCTTGGGGAAGGTGTAATGTGGGTCAGAGACAGCTGTCCGGGGGGACGAGTGAGCAGGTCATGGGTGACATATTGCGATGACTAGCCAGAGGCGCTATGGGATCCACAGGGAGCTCGCCGGACGCTGGATGACTATGAGGAGCCTGGACATGAAAGAAGCTTGTGAGGATGAGGCGGGAGAAGGGCATCCTCGAAAAGGCGCAGCGCTCTGAGCTTGACAGGTAAGTATTGTGCGTGTTCTATTTTGCAAAGGTGGTGAACCAGGGGACGCCATACAGCATTAATACGAGTTTCTCTCAGCTGCAATCGTGCAGTAAAAAGCTCCATAGGTAAAACGTGCCACAGTCGCACAAACCAAGCAGCAATCGGGGGTGCCTCCGGCCTTTTCCTGTAAAGCGCGATGAGCTGTTTAGCCGCCCCTAGCATATGCAAAGCTATAGTCCAGTCGCTGTTCTTAAGCGCTTTCAATGCGGCTGGTCACAGCACGAATTTTAAGCCCCCCACACCCCTTCCAAGGTTTTAGTGTCCTCTTTGTTGAACAGCTCGAAACAAAGGTGCCCACTGCGGCCCCTTGCCGGGAAGTGCAGTGCCTTGAGGAGCAACTGCAGGCTTCTTCCCACTTCCCTCTGTGTTGTGCTCACCCTGTGTGCTTCCTCCCACTTCCCTGTGTGATGTGCTCACCCTTGTTTGTTTCCTCCCCACTTCCCTCCGTGATGTGCTCACCCTGTGTGCTTCCTCCCCACTTCCCTCCGTGACGTGCTCACCCATGTGCACTCCTCCCACTTCCCTCCGTGATGTGCTCACCCATGTGTGCTTCCTCCCCACATCCCTTCCGTGATGTGCTCACCCATGTGTACTTCCTCCCCACTTCCCTCCGTGATGTGCTCACCCTTGGGTGCTTCCTCCCCACTTCCCTCTGTGATGTGCTCACCCTGTGTGCTTCCTCCCACTTTCCTCCGTGATGTGCTCACGCATGTGTGCTTCCTCCCCCTTTGATTAAGTTAAAGCCATTTGCTTTGCTAATGGTATTGTATAGCAAAGCAAATGGCTTTAACTTAATCAAAGGCGAGACCTATTGCATTTTTAATGCTTGAGTAACATGGTGCCTTACAAAACTGGTCTCTGAAATTAGCAACTTTCTTCCACTCCAGCACCTGCTTCTGCTTCGAGGAGATTCCACTCACTTCAGTCAACTCACTTAGTATGCATGTAAGAACTGGTTATCTGTCCCACTGCAGAACTCACCAGAACTTTTGATCAATGACATCCTGTCCTTGTTAGCTGAACAACAGCCCTCTCATAAACTGACCATGGCCTGCTGCAGGATGTCTACTCGATGATTAATGCCATCATATTTATACATTAATTCCTTGAAAGGTGGTTTGGGTTGCTTTTATGTCAAAAGAGTAACATTATTGAGTTAGTAAATCATGAAGGAGACAATGGAATTTCAGTGAAAAAAGTCAGCCACTCAAAGGGTAGGTAGTCTGAGAATTTATTGATGAAGCAGACAATTATGTATTTGTATATTGCCTCCACGCAGACTGTTGTTTGGGCAAGTATATATGTTCATCACATGTTGAAGTTATGATATAGGTAGGTATATTAATAAGATCTTACTTTACATTAAAAAACCTTAGCAATTTGCTGAAAAAATCAAAGGTTAAAGTGATGTTACAGTTAGGTCTGGTAATAAAATGTAACCTTAAATTAACAAACCCTAAAACGTCACTGAACCATCCAAAGGTTAATGTGATTTTATAGTTAAGCCTTCTAATAATATAAAATTGTTTTGAAACAAAAAACACTGACATTCACCAGATATAATTTACTGAGCTAAGTATAGCTTGCACCCCTGCCATGCACTGCTTTTGGTCTCACATATTACATCACATATGACATGTTAAATGACATCATTGATGAGATGACTGCATTTAATGCTGGAGCATCAGCTTGGCTCCATTAGGGTACAATCGTGGACCTGTACCATGTGAGATTCTTGTTAGATTTGTTCCTCTTTCGTCTGACGTGTTGTCAGACCTCTTATTTCTGGGCCCAGTCCACTCCATCCCATTCTCTTACCCGCTAACCTCTCCACACAGATGCCCCCTTTATCCTCATTTCATTAAGCTGTTAGATGCACTCCTGTCATTTCTTGGGTATGTGCTCATGGTCCTACAACTCAGGCTATTCCCATAGCTACCCAGGAGTATCCAGGGTTTCCACACCTGCTCTGTAACAACCTGTGAATGCATTTAAGACCACAATCCCACTCGACCATCAAAAGCCATGAGCCATACATAAGTCAGATTGCATTACAGCACAGCTACATACATGAATCTATATGCTTGTTCTTCATGTGAAAGGCCTGGAAATTAATCTTCAATTTCCCTTGGGACTAATGGCCTTATTCAGAGTTATGTAGACGAGACTCTGAAATCAAAATGTGATGGATATCTCACCGACTTATTACAAGTGCCGTAGGCTTTAATGCAATTGGAATATGGTGGATGGGACATCTGCCACGCTTGTGAAGGAGCATCCTGTCCACCAACCTGTAAGTAAGGCCCTAAATGCCTTAACTTCTCTCCCATCTAAATGTTGTAATGTATACATTGTTCTTACACAAACCAGAATATGTGTACAGGTGTATGCACTGATAACATATTAACTGGTTTTCTTTCAGTCACGTTCAAAACTTTAAAGTAGTAATTTGAAGTATTACTCAGTACACCATACTGACAAATGGCATGTCATCTGTGTGTCTCAAATAGGTGTATATCACATTGTGTCAGATGAGGAGTTAGCACTTCGTTGGTATATCCTCCTAGAGTATGATAATCCTGGTGTATAGGGGTGATATTAAAGGTGTCCCACAGGCGTGATTTACCCAATCCCTCTCTCCTGTATGACTGTCTTATTGGCTCATGTATTACTAGTTACGAGACTAATATATAGTCATTTCTGGTTTTTGAGTGCAAAAAGTTCACTATGGTCAAGTTGAAGTTTTTTTGATGAGGACAATCTAGTTACCTTTTTCCCAGACATGCATTTGCCCTGATAAGGAATATCCCTAATCACTTGGCTTTCAGAAAGCTTCTAAAAACCTGGCTGTTTACCTCAGCCTTTTAATCCTCTACTATGTCAGTTTCAGTCGTCTTCAATTCAGGCAGCGCCTAGACACCTTTCGGCAAGTGTTGCACTTTCCAAATTTAAATCAAATCAAATATGGCAACCACTGTTGTAGAGTAGCATTCACTCCAATAGAGATCACCATCACAAGTTAGTAATCAACTCATGGCACTCAAATAAATGCATATTCATGCTGCCACAGAAACCTAGACAAGTATAATTTGATGACAGGTGCACACTGTCAAGCCAAGTCAAGCCAGCCTGCCTTTTTCACTGCATGATCACACCACACAGCTTTCAAATGGGCTCACGGAGGCCTTTTTTTTAAAAAATGGATAGTTTTTTTTCTCTCTCTTTCACTTCAGCTGTGAAGTTGTTCCATGTGTTCACCGTACTTGTCATTAGTCCTGAAGCTCTATCCTTGTTATGTCACGAGCGCTAGTATTTCTGCGGAAAGTGTTACAATAATTGTTGTTTGTTTTCTTTTATACTTTAAATGATTCTTCTCTATCTGTTGTGCTCCGTTGGAGATATTTTATCATTGCTTAGCCTCTACTCACGGGTTAAGTGTTGTAATAAAACAATCATGTTAGTAACTCACCTGCACACTAACTCCAATATTTTGAAGTCTGCATAAGGTCTTCATCCAAAAATGGACTCCTTGCTGTGTCTTGCAGATAATTAATAAAATAGCACAGCTGCCTTTTAGAGGGTCTGCAAAGGTGTGAATGTTTCCCTCTGTAAACTTGTATTCTTTTGACTTTGCTAGCTTCACTAACTTTGTAAGGGTGAATATGCAAAAAATATGTGAGAAGATGTCTCGCAAAAGTAGGTTTGTAGAACAAATTCTTGTACTGTGTCACCTTTAGGGAGTGAATCACCGACCTCAGAAATGCTTTTTTTGTCAGAGAATTCTCCTGCAAAAATACTTTTTTCAAGATTTTTCACCTTGTGGGCGAAGTTCAAATTTTACCCATCTTTATCCCAATGTTTTTCTTTACCTTTACCGTAGCCTTGTCACTATATTAGTTATTTTCATCTAATTATTTTGTTTGATAAGCAGGCTAAATAAAATGTTTTGAATTCAACAAACAAAGGTGATTTATAGTAGTAGTAGTAGTAGTAGTAGTAGTAGTATAAACTATATTGGGTTAATAAACCATAAAAGTCAGTGCAAATACAATACCTTAAATACATCTCATTCATAAACATACAAAAAAACGACTCAAGGCATATTTAGCAGCAAAATATGTCCCCAAAGATCAGTACATTTTCAAACCAATACATTATATACTAAAACCTGATAAACATTGTATTAAAACCAGCGCCCCGGAATACAAAAAATACACTAAAACCCACTAAAATGGCCACTCGATATGCATAATAAATCAACTCTTTCCCGTCTACCTCTAAATGGAGACAAACTTACAATGTTCCTACAAAAAAACCATTGTTATATATATTATTTCCCGACAATTCTGCAAAGTTTAATACAGGCAGAAATATATCTATAAACTGTACAACATCAACCGTACTGGCCTACATTGCCTAAGGTTTCAAATACTAAACTGTGGCCTAAGTATACATTTTCTAGGTGCAGTGCACAGGCTGCAAAAAAAGAAAAGGTGTCATTGTGACTCTGCCGTGTGTAAATCACATGGACAAGGTTCCAAATCACTTTCGCAATGGCCGGATGCTGGATATGATACCAGAAAATGCTCCGTGTTGAGACAAAATCATATCAAGTACAAATGCTGTAAAGTAGGGATGGACAGAAGGTAAGGTTCTATATCACTAGTCGTCACCAACATGGCATGCATTCCTACTGCTCATTTTCCACATTCCCTCTCCTCTCTCACCCTTCGCATGTGATTCAGGAGTGCTTTTCAAATATGTAGTTTCATCCCACTTGTAATATTCTGTGGCCTATCAAAAAGTTCTTGATGGCTGATTATAGTTAGTTGATCTTTAACATACTGCAGCCACTGGATATTACAGGTCTTATCAAGGTCCAAACAAGCCTTAATCACTGCTCTATTCAGTGCAGCTTTAGAGCATTACCAAGTGGACAACCATAACATGATTGGGGCTAACTTAACGGAGTCACACAGATAGCTAAACCTTAATTCTTCATAATAAATAAATGTTGGTGCACAACCCAGTAAGCGTAATAACATATAAAGAAAACTATTTACAGCCGCTTGTAACAATACTGGGTCTTGCCATGCCGATATGCCTGCCCTGTAAGTGACGGCCGTAATCCGGTATTATACATTTTTAAAATCACACCAAAAGGAGATGACCCCAGCTTCTTAGTAGACTTAAAAATAGACATGATATTTTGTTCAAGTTGAGTGCGTTTGACTCTAAAAAGGTGTTTCTAGCTACATTTATTGTTAAATGGAAACCCAAGATACGTAAACGTATTTACTATTTGTAATTTGGTGTTTTGTATCTGAAAAGATCATTCCATAACTTTGGGGCTACCCCATACCATAGCAAACATATTTAAAAAATATTAGTTGGCAGCCCTAGTGAGTCCAGTCCTTCAACGCCACAAACCATCAAGCAACCTTTGCATGCCTATGCCCGTTCTGGCCATTTACACACAGTCGTCTGCAAACATAAGTAAGGGTAAAACTATTGATCCCACCCTTGGAGGGTCAGCCACTAACATCAATAGGTACTGGTCCATGTAATTGATATATAAACTAAACACAAGCTATGCATTCACCATTTGGTCCATACCTAATTCACCCAACAACTTCCTCATGCAGTTGGCAAAGGGTGTGCACTAACCTTGACTCAACTTCCAAAGTCCGCAGCTTTAACCAGAGTTTCCCCGTCAACATGTTGAATGCTGCGCTAGGGTCCATGAAGACGGATGTATGTCGTTACTACGCATGCTTTTACAACGCATGCCTTTACCACGCAACTTTTACAATGAAAGTCATTACAACGACTTGCGTTGGGGGGCGCTGGATAGTGAATAGTTTAATTTACTATTCCAACTCCTGTCCCCGTGGATAGTAGGGAAGGTTTTGGATAGTAAATTAAACTATTCCCTATCCTACAGCGCCCCCAGCGCAAGTCGTTGTAACGACTTGCGTTGTAAAAGTTGCGTGGAAAAGGTAGTGCGTGGTAAAAGTTGCGTTGTAAACGCTGTTCCCCATGAAGACAAGGTATAGGCAACCACCCTTAGCCCATACATATTTATTATACAGCACATAGAAATTCAGGATCTGATCAACAGTGCCTAAGCCATGTCTAAATTCGTATTGAACAAGCGATAGAATATTCTCCTCTACGGACCAATTGTCAAGATCTCATGATAAAACTTATATTGGTACCATTATGGCAATTGGCCATGACCTTGACGGACCACAAGATTTAGCACTATTTAGAATGTTTACCAAAATTGGGCCCCACAGATCCATATTGCTCTTAAACAGGTCTATTGGTTCTCCATCTAGACCTAGGGCTTTGTTGTTAGGACATCTCATCACCGCCCGTTCTACCTCATCCACGGTAACTGACAATGGCTCACTTGCCTCTAAGGCAGACCTAAACTCATTGCCATGCTTATCCTGTTATTCCAAGGGCGGTACTCCAAATACCTTTGAAGAATAGGCTATCCATGTAAAGGACTGAATAGGAATATCAGGAAGCTCCAAGCCTGATTCACTCAATCGCTGCAATTTTTTGTTTCTTTAATAACCGAATGTTGCTAGAGGGTGTGTGCTTTTAAGAGGCTATACACGCAAAGGGAGGAGGACTTACAGGGTAACCATTAGTAGTAAACTCAGTTGGGAGCCTCAGATTGATTTACTTACTGTCAAGCATGCCCAACTCTCAAGTGCCCTGCTGAAGCAGCAGTGTCTTTTCTACACCAAACCAATCGCTCCAGCACTAAAAATATACATCTAAAAAATCAGCGCCTCAATCTTGTATGGGGCCGAATTGTGGGGCTTTGCCAATTTAGGTCCCCTAGTAACAGCCCAAAACAAATTCCTGAGGTCATTAATTGGCCTTCCACAGTCTACACCGTTATTGCCCTTATTTTTAGATCTGGGTTGTTATTCAATTGAGGATGTGGCACATTTCAGGCCAGTGGCTTACTGAAGAAGGCTCTGGGTCACTCCGGAGCTTTCCCACTATGCACAGGCTCTTCTGGAAGTTAGGGAGACTGACTGTATGAGTAAAATCCCGTGGCTGAGGCGAGTAAAAACCACTCTTTGCGAGATGGGGATGAATAGATTGTGGGCAAATCCCGCTGAAAATCCCTTCCCAGCAAAGAGCGAAGAGTGCCTTAACTAGACCCTCATTATCCAGAGACTTTCCAGAGCACAAGCATGAAGCGGAGTACGAAGATTACTGGGATCTCATTACCTCTACAAAAGATAGGAAACTTTATCACCAATTTAGGGTGGGTTCTCTCACCACCAATTTATTTGTTAGTAGATGGCATACCTCGATTAGCAGTAAATGCCCATTTTGTCCCAGCCAAAACGAATCGCTGGCACACATTTTGATCGCATGCCCAGCATATAAAATCCCTAGGACCAGATGGCTGAAACCCCTATGCTCAATTATGGGCACTAGGCTGAGTAGTGAAGCACTTAGGATCCTAAAAACATCTGCTAATGAATCCACAGTGATCGCTGTTGCCAAGTTCCTAGGCTGGTTGTGGGTGATACGTGCTAATGAAATGAGGCATTGTTAACTGTCCCCTCGTTCCCCAGTCTAGGGTAAATGCATTTTGTATTTTGTACATTGTTGTATTAGATTAGAATGAACCTAACCTGGTTTTTCGTATGCAGGACTGAGAATATTTGTATATACCTCGTGGCAGTTAAGCCTGAGTTCATTTTAGCAGTTTTTAGTTATTTATTATACATTTATGTATTCCAACATTGAGGAACTATTATACTTCTTGAATATTATTGTTTTAATGCTCAAATATGTCTATATTCTGCCCATGTACTTCACTTTGGTTTAAATGAAATTGTCTTTTGTGATTTTAAATTGAAATGAAGACTAAATGACTGACTGACTGACTGACTGACTTACAGTGTGTAAGAAAAGGGTAAACCTGGCATCATATCAAAGAAAGGCAGACAAGAGAAGTGATTAAGAAGAGAGCCCTTGATTTTACGGTGTCCAAAAATGGGCTAGACATATGGGGAGGGCCCAGAAGCCTTAAATGTTCAAATTAGTTTAATTTCTAAATTTCATGAATGTTGCAAATAAGTAAATTAAGAAAGTGTTGCTCAATGCAGGTTTGAAATGTTGTTCTTGCCGTTGTGTAGAGTTGCATCAATATAAATGGGCACCATCATTTCCACATATTAGGTTTGACCTACAGAATTCTAATGTCTTACTGAAGATTTGAACTGGCTATAATTTTATAGTTTGCAATTTAATACATGATTATAAAAGGAAATTAGTTCATTTTTCCGTAAACATACGTTGTTTGTTGAATAGCATACAGTTTTGGGAAAGGGTCCATCTAACCCAACCATTTAGCTTGGTACTGCAATTTCTATTTAATGGGCTTCGATGTGCAAAAAAAGTGATGTACCCCTCAATACAAACCAGATCAGCTCTGGTGGAATGGAGTGATGTAGAGTAGAGTGGCATAGAGAGGAGTAGCATGGAGTGGTGTAGAGTAGAGTGGTGTAGAGTGGAGTGGCGTGGAGTGGCATAGAGTGGGGCAAATGCTTATGTGGTGAAACAACTTACAGGTTCAGAAGTGTTCTCAGTACTGCTTCTTGCCGATTTGACACATGCATGAAGCGTGAAAATGTGGCCTAGTAAGCCACATTTGCAGGTTTCTTTTTCAACAACCACTTTCAAAAGCTGCTGCATTCTGACCAAAGCTGGCTTAGGCAACTGATGGGGCTCATTTTAAGCAGAACTACAGGGCAGTCTGTAGCTAAGTATCTTGCATTTATATTTGTTTTCAGAATTTAAATCCTTGTGCATTTATGAAATATATGAATCACTTGTAATTTTATTTTGATATAATCGTAGCTTTTATTCCACCCCCACCACTGTTTGATTATAACAGAGTGATAAGCCTTGTTAACATAGTGTACTCAGAGTGGACTTTGGGACCAACCATTGCTCAAGACTGGATGCCTTTGTTTTCCTTCTGAAATGTCTGCTTATGATTTGATGGTTTTTTTCTGTATTCTGTGTTTTTCTCTGCCAATAGTATTACAGTCTCACAGATTTCAGACTGGATGAGTTGTATCCTTCCATGGAGTATTTTAAGGGACTATTTCATTATTTATGTCCTTGCTTTCTCCCTCTTTATATTGTGTACCAGAGTGCTAGCACACTCTCTTTCCCCTTCTTTCGCTCCTCGATGCTCCCGACCCGGCTCCCTCTCTTCCTTGGTGTTTTACTTTTTTCTAATTTAATTAAATAATTAATTCATTTATTTAGCATGCTCAGCAGCTACAAATTGCTGTCACCCTGCTCACATTCTTTTTCTTACTCGTCACACACTTTTTGAAAAACGATTTCAATTTACCATTCAATTAAACGTGGCGCTCATCTTGGAATAGGTCTCCTTTGTTCAAAAACTTCATTCAGGATTGGTGGGTATGTGGGAGCGTGTGCCTTGATGCATGTGTGTGTGTGCGTGCCATCTCTGAGCCTTTTAAAGTCGAGACCCATTGGCTTTGCCAGTGCTTGCGTAATCAATAGTTTAGTGGTGTAATTTGATGTCTCCTACTATGCTATAATAGTTACCGGAATCTTTGAGCAATGGAGTAAGATATTCTAAATAAGGGTATCTTTTAATATCACTATTTTCACTAATATTATTATAAGTAGTAGTAATTGTAATAATCATCAGCATCTTTATGCAGTGCTTCATACCTCAGTTTTTAAGCGTCTCTTGTTGCATTGCTTGTCTTATTTGACAAGGACATAATGCTTTCCCAGTAGAGTATATGGGTCATCTTATTTAACTGCATAGTGTTATCCACCACAGGCACAGATGCAGACAATGACTCTTACTGTGGGTGCAGAGATGGACTGGCCCTAGCGGGCAGTGGTTGTTTCCCCGGGAGGTTGGAAGGGTGGGGCCTGGCTTTGCAGCCTGTTTTTTTTTTTTACTATGTGGTATTTTTGCAGAGGTGTTGCAATATCAGCCCCCAGTAACAAAAGCAGCCGTACTTCACACTTGCATGCGGGGAAGGGGAGATTGAAGGGGGGGGGGGGGGGGGGGTTGAGGGACGGGAGGGGTTGCAGAGCAGGTCTGGCAAAATTACCAGATTACCAGGTCTGCTTTGGGTTCCCAGTCCGGCCCTGAGTGGTTGTGTTCTAATCAGCAAGCCCCGAAAGGCATATAGTCAGGATGTAAGGAGCCAGGGCACAAGTCCTAAAAAAAGAAGTGGGGGGACGCTGTCACCGGAAGTGACGTCACGAAAGGAAGTGACGTCATGAAAGGTGGCT
This sequence comes from Lissotriton helveticus, assembly GCF_964261635.1. NCBI lineage: Eukaryota > Metazoa > Chordata > Amphibia > Caudata > Salamandridae > Lissotriton > Lissotriton helveticus. The sequence continues at coordinate 188,718,444 of NC_136070.1, read as the reverse complement.
TGCACCATCGGGCTCTATGCCTCCCCTCGCTCACCCCTTAGATGCAATTGCATCTGAGAAGTCAGCGCGTGAGCAGCGTGCTGTGAGCTCCGATCTCGTCCCAGAGAGGCCAAAGAGTGAAGTCCAGCTGTTTGGAAGGGGGGACGGCGTCTACCCGGTAAAATAAGTGGGGGGACGCCGTCCACCCGCGTGGTGCCCTGACTCGAGCCCTGAATGGAGCTATATGCAGTTAGGGAACACTTCATTAGCTGCACTTAGAGGAGCTCGGCAGGAAGATTCTTGGTTAAAATGCGTGAAGCAGCAGCCGTTCCATGATAAAATTCTGGCCACCTTGATGTTTTGACTGACACGATGCTGGTTGTGGTCACGGTTGCTCCTGCACAGTTTGTACTGCAATCCTTTCAAAAGGCTTTGTGGACATGTCCCCTGTTGCCTGTAAACATGATGCTGCTGTGCTGGTGGCGTGTCTGGTGCTAGCTAATCCCCCTGTCTCCTACCAGCAGCTCCTGCAGGGCCAGCTCGTCAGCTGCTTCCAGGGACCAGACCCACCAGAGAGCAGGAAACCACCTTCAAAGTCTTCCGGCGACAGAATTAGAAAGCCAGGATTTACCAGATTAACAGCCAACACACCGTAAAGAGATTTTGATGTACTGAAGTCAAGAAAATGTTCAACGATGGTTGATTTATAGAATGTATACACATTCACAGCCGCCACGTGCCAGACAGGATTATCTGCATTAGTGAATGAGATGCACACTGGAAACTTGCCCTCAGGTGGACTGGGTGGAGTGTTCAGTTGTGCCTGTTTGATAGGGACATTGACAAAATAAATGACATAGGAAAGCCTCATATGTAATGCTATAAATATTGACTAAAGAGCTGTAATGATAAACTGAACTGTCTGTATTCAGCAAACAGCAGGCTAGCTTTAGATACAAAGGGGGAGCCACAAACGTATCTACTTGTAAGGCCCGCTTAAAAATGAAAACATTTCAGTGTCCCAAATCGATTTTTCAACACCGAGATTTCTTATACTCACAGCTGTTATGCAGATGTCACGCAGAGAGAGCCGAAGTTCCACAAGTGTATATGTCACCTAGATGTGTTCAAATGTCACAGGAGTGGCCAAGGAAAAACAACCACCTTATTTTTCATGCTGTATTTTTTTTATCTCTGATTTGCTTCCTTACTGCCTGCCTACTATGTAATGCAATTTCCGTCTTTTTTTACAGTGTGTATGTAAAGCGCTCTGATACCTACGAGTCAAGCTAGCGCCATATAAAACTTTTAAAATAAATTAAATAAATAAATAAATAAATCCCAAGTTTCATTTCTGTAAGACTAAGGTATACACCGTCATAGCACTAGTCATGCATTCCTTGAACTCACATGGACTTACCCTAAATTATGTAGGCGTAAAAGGTGTATTAAGTGTGTAAATGACCTTCTGTACATCTTGTTACACAGAGGGTGTGGATAAAGTACAGACATTATAGGCGAAATTATTTTCCCATAACGAGGATAAAGGAGATCTGAAGACATTTTAAAAAATACTTCTGTTTTTTGAGTGCAAGCATGCAGAGTTTCAGTACTTGTGAGACTCGGGACAAGTGTAGCTGAAGAACGCATCGCAGGACTAGAAAACAACTTACAGCTAGGCCACAATCGCAAACGCATATGGCATGCATCCATAAATTCACGAGAAAAAAAATTTGTGAATTGGGCCACAAATGCTGGGTTGTTTATAGCATAGAACAACAGTATGTTCTGCGCACATATTGGGGGATGGGGGATAGAGTATTCCATACTGCGAATTATAAGGGTACTGCAAGTCGCCAATGGGTTCCATGACCATATAGAGGCAGGAGAATGAAGGCCTTTCTAATGGCATTGAGCTCTGAAATGACTTGCAATATACTTATTAATGTCAACATAGAGGGCAATTTATTTTGTATAATATGTGGATGTTTTCACTTCTCAATGTGCATTTCGTAATTTTAAGCATATTTTTCTTTTGTGAGGAGGGAGCTTTTCTCAGGTTCATGGCTGTCCAGTTTCCAAGATCCAAACATGAACAGATCATCCAGCTCGGATTTTTCATTGCATTCTGGGAGTTTCCTGCAATAAACAGCAAATACAATCCCAGAATGCGAAGAAAAAAACATGGACTGGATGCGCTAACCAAGCATTGACCTAGAAAACCTGCGAGCATTAGTCAGTCCATCCTCATACCTCCCATTCCCTAGCTATCCGTTCCTACTTTTATTGGGTGTGGTGCAGAACTGGTTCTGTGCTCTGTGCTACAACTTCAGGCGAGGGGGCAGCAATTGAGAGGTTGATTTTTTGTTCCCCACCTGCTTGCTTCTCCTCCCACTACCACGATTAACCCTCATCAGATACTCTTACTGTTTCTTAAATGACAGATGCATGTCAGAGCATGCTTGGCTTAGGGATTATTAGGGAAGTAGTGTGTGGGTGCCCAACTCTGTCTTCTTACCTCTGAATTAGTGTGTTCAAAGGTTTTTGCCGGTTTAGAGACAGTTTCAGACTGACACACATCACCTTGCTCCACAGGGAATGCAGATGTTAAATGCTATTGCCTAAGGCCAGAGCATGATGGCTTCACTAGTACATTGCAATAAATTATTTCAGTCATTTATTTAGAAAGTGCATGTAGACGTCCGAAAGTACCTGCAGTAATAACATAAACCACTCTATGTTGTAGGGAGATTTCAATATCCCACGTACAATGATATTAAGATCAACAAGGTTATCAAGCACTACCAAATAATTTTTATAACCAATACAGAGAATAATTTAGTCCAGTCATCCTAAGAGTTACATTTAGCTCTTGTAATTTTGTACTTTGCGACTTCCGCAAGAGGTTAATAGAATGCTCTGTGTGGATGTCATATTTCATATTTTCTTTTTTGTGGAACTTGTATGCTACCTCTTTTAGATGCATAAACCATCTCAGGGGAATACCAGTTGACCAGCTATAAATGGTTTCTATTTGATACAACTGGAAGCAGGCTGGTGTTCAAATAAAATACAGTTCTATCGAGCAATTTCAATTAATTTGCTTTGCTTTTTGAGAGTTTACTAATATCTGTTGGTGTCACTTGGTTTTAGTCGAGATTTTCTAACCTACAAAACATTCTTTGTATTTTTGCTGGTGGTCACACAGGTTAAATCTAAAAACCTTTCTGCAGCAAGTGCATCTTGTTGACACCATTTGTAATTAGTCAACGTCAATCAGGAAAGTTATCAATTTTTCCAGGCACATCAAACTCGTTCAGTATAGGATTGACATATAGGCCAATAGGGCAGTGCCAGAACGGCTAGTCTGCCAGGCCACTGTGTGGGCCATTTTTAGCTCTCACTGACACAGCAAATGTGCTGTCACTTTCAAGACGTTTTGTTTACTTACACGAGGCTTAGAGACTGCCCACTGCGTACCATTGGTTGACTTCACTGTTACTCATTTGCTTTCTTTTCATAAGTTAGCATCCACACTACCCACTTCTGCTTCTTGTGTGTGTCCTTCCCCTGGATCATGGACCAAGTACTTGTGTTCTTCCACTGCTCCCTATTCAGAATCTACTTTTTTCTTTTTGACTAATTAGTTTACTAGATTGCGTGTCTTTTCCAACAGTCTTTTTTGTGTACTTGTCCACCAAGTTGCTTCAGGCTCCCATTTCGCTCACACTCCATGTTGTTTCGCCCTCCGTTTTACTTGTCCCTCTTCTACTGTCCTTGTTGTTTCTTGTCTACTCCCACTGCGCACGTTGTTGCTTGCGCCACCTGCTGTCCATGTTGTTGCTTGCCCCTACCCACTGTCCATGTTGTTGCTTATTCCCTCCCGCTGTCCATGTTGTTGCATGCTCCACTTGTTGTCTGTGTTGTTGCCTGCCCCCACGCACTGCCCATGTGGTTGCTCTCCCGCCCACCTCCCCCACCCCACCAGCTGTCTGTATTGTTATTTTTCCTCCCACCTCGCTCATTGTCCCTATTGTTGCTCTCCTTCCCCTCTCTACCTCCTACCCTGCATGTTGCGTCCTGCTCACACCCACATTAAGCCAATTAAGTGCTGTGATGTGGCTTGTGCTGGCTGTGTCATAGCGCATTTCCCTCATACTCTCTGTCCCTGAGGCCGCCATACAGTCCTCCTCATTAATTCACTATCCCTTGGACAATAAAAAAAGCACTATGACACTGCCAGAGCTGGCCACATCACTTCTTGGCTTTGCCAATGCTTTTTTGACTGTTTTGGGGCCTGTTTTATGGTCTGGTGGGATGCCTTTTACTGTTGATTTCCAGATATTACCACAAACATTGCCTACAGCACGCACATGAGCATGCAGTCTCTCATATCTTGCAAAATGTGTAGGCATCTTTACAAGTTCAAAACTGCACTGATTTGCAAATGTGAGGGCCATTTGTATGAAGCACATTCGCAAACGCCGAATTTGCAAAATGTATAAAGGAAAATATGGTGCAAAATAAGGAATCGCAAAATTTGCGATTCCTTATTTTGCAATTGCATTTAAGGAAGCGCAAATTTTGCGATTCCCTAAATGCAATGTATGAAGCAAAAAAAATTGCAAATTGTCCCTAAGGAATCGCAAATTACCACCAACTTCAAGTTGGTGGTAATTTGCGAATTCCTTGAAAAATTCCCATTTTTGCATTTTTCAAAGTGCCATGTGACGCACATACTGCCCTTAGGGCATGTATGTGCACCACATGTGCACCCATGCTTATTTCAGGTGTGCAACAGGGTGTCCTTTGGACACCCCTGCACCCTTGAAATTATTCTCAATTTGCGATTTTCAAATTGCGAATCGCAAAATTGAGAATACCTTCCCATTCATTCCTATGGGCCTCCTGGCCCATAGAAATGAATGGGAAAGTATTCCTTAATTGTGATTCGTAATTTGCTAATCGCAAATTGAGAATAATTTCAAGGGTGCAGAATTCGGTTAAGATTTCGCAAAAAAAATGCGAATTTGTACATACATACCAATTTGCGATTCTGAAATAGCGATTTCTTAAAAATCGCTATTTCAGAATCGCAAATGGGTACCTGGATACATATGGCCCGTGGTTCCTATTTTTATCTATCAAATTCGCTAATAGGGGCCCCTTTTATTTTGCTGTTTGGACCTGTTTTCTGTCCTCAGTCCAACCCTTTATTCATCTGTATTAATTACTGCTAGACAATCTGAGCCCTGCCTTTTGTCTGCTGCTTGTCCTTAATGCCGGGCCGTGAAATTTCAGGGAACAATACTGAGATTCACAGCGGGGAATGTGCAAGTCAGTGCCTGTGCTGTCGGAAGCAGAAAGGCCTATTGTCGCCCTCATCCCTAGTTAGAGGAAAAACTGTCACAGCCTGACACTTGTCTTGTGTTCTTGCTGAGAAGGCAACAGCATTGATGCTTAAGACAGTGGCAGCATTAGAAACAAGAATATGTAGAATGTTAATGCCTACACAATTTTGTTACTAAAATGGATAAAAACGGCTAAAAAAATTATATTTGTTGTCCATTTCTTGTCCTGATAATGAAGAGGAAAATCGTCAGAATCTCAATAAAGTGTGTATTAATGCTACTGTTCCTGTTTATCTCTTAGGTTGTGTTAATATTTATTTGATCGGAATTTTTATTATTTAATTTGCGGGACAACTACTCTGAGCTGCTAAATGCAAATGAATTAACCCTGTTCACTTTATGATCAAATCTATTACAGTAATTGCAACGGTGTGGAGAGCCATCATACAACTGGTAGCATTTCTCTGTGTTACCCAAGTATAAAGTCTCTCAGTCAGGCGTGTGTGCCAATTTTCTGCACTCCTGGGGTTCTTTGATATTACAGAAGGGGCTGCAGATGCTTGTGTCGTCCATTCTGCATTACAGATCATGTTGGGGCTACATGTGTGCTGGAGTGATCTCACAGGTGTATTCCCTTATTTCCTCTGTGCCCGCTGTGTATTTTAGACATGGGTGCAGAGGCAAAGGAGCTGTCAGGGGGTGCATTGACTGTATGCTATAAACAGTTGGCACACAGTTGATGCACACCTGAGAGTGACCCTTGAAATTGGGGAAAGGGGAGATTACGCAGTCCCCTAGTTATCCCCCTGGAGACAGGCGCAGTCACTCACTGCCGTCTACAGGGGTACATCTGCCCCCCTTTGAAGTGCAGGCTGGTTGCTTTATAGTGAAAGATGGACCTTTTTGCTTCATACAGCAGGTTTGCCTTTCATGGGCTGCCCAAGGGCAGGCATGAGTCTGTGGCTGCCCTGTGTGTAGTGCATTAACAGTAATACTGACAGGTCTGCCCCTGGTGCAGTCAGTTAAACATGCACCATGGTGCAGAACAGGCCTGTAAGTCCTTTACTGGGTTTCTGCACCAGAAACCCAAAACTTAATATAAGAAGTGGGGTAGCAAATCCTTCTGAGTTTAGGGAGCTCTACTCTGGACATCTTATCCTTTAGAAGACCATTCTAAACCTAATCATCTGAGATTCAAGAACAACTTAAAAACCTTGATATTTGCTCATTAATAGGGCTGTCACCCACATTGCAACTCTTCAGCTCGAACTTTGTGTAGCACCAAGAAAATCTATTAGATAATCTTACGAGTTATGAAACTCCATCTCTAATCAGCACAGGCTACATGCCCACATTTGCAAAGGCCCGAGAGTGTTCTGACTCTTCCCTCGGTAGATTGAGACATGGTATGGCACAAGGCATGCCATTTTGTGCAATCAAGTTTGGACTCTGTAAAGATGCTGTGATCATCTTTGCTTTCTCTTACAAGACTTGAAAATCTTTCTGTTTACTACCTCATTTCTTGGTTTTACTCTATGTGTCAATATCTTAATGTGCCATAAGGAAGAAGGCACCTCCACAAACAGCATATCATTGGAATGGACTTCTATAATAACAGACTAGTTTTAAAACTTTACACCCTTTGCTAACATCGTTACACAACTATCCTCGTGTTCAATGCCCACTATTGTGTGAAGAAAATGGGTGCTATTTACATCTCCTGTCGTATGCATTTTTAGTATTATCTCTTTCACTGAGCTTCATAGGATCCATTTTCCCACTTTTGAATTGGGATTTCTTTTGAATTATAAGATGTTTTGCTTCTTATTGCCTGCACTTGCCCACAGCTGAGGGGTCTGACTGCTGTAATACTTCCAGAAACCTTAGTGTCTGCCTACCAAAAAGGCAGTTGGTATGTGTTTGATAACCCATAATGCAAGTGTGTCCTCCCTTTTATACCTTATCAGGGTACAGTGTTAGATAAAAAGCATTACAAGTGACCTATGTTCAGAAAGCGAGGTACCACATTAAATTATGCAGCTGTGAATCTTTGTCAAAGTTGCTACATAGTTGGCACTTTGTATTCTGTGGAATATTTCCACAAACGGTAATTACATATGTATTATTAATATTTGTCGAGACTTCTTACAAACCTGGAGATGGCTTTAATAAGGAATATGTCACAACAAAAGGAAATGGCCAATACTGATAATTAGTTGAAACAGAATAAATTCCACATGTAAAAACACCAGTTCAATACATATGTGTGCTATTCAATAGCTGTTTATTTTGAAAAGGTTTCGTTCGACCATACTTTTGGGTTAGTTATGGAGTTCAAAGGGACAACACAATGTAAACAAGGGAATAATCAAAGGAAGGACACTAAGGTGAGATAGAAAAACCTCATACAAACATCATTCATAATATTAAAACATCTCACAGTCATACCACTTTCATTCAGACACTCAAACAACGTACCCAACGTCCACTGGGGGGAATTGTATAAACCAGTGGGGTGAGTAACAGGTCTGTTGTGTTTCTAAATCACTATTCATATAGTATACAGCAGTACACTTCAATACAATGTATTTACTATTACACTTTTCTTTCAGTCAATACAGTTCAAGTGTACGCAAAATCAAGATGCACTAATTCCATTTGTCACCAAGACCTAAATAGCAGACCACGGGAGGCCTACGCGTTTCGAATCCTCGCAGTTAACAGGATCCTCATCAGGGCCAGTAAGCTCGTAAAAAGTCCTTCAGCCAAAGGCAGACAGATTGCAGTGAATGAAGTGTTAATCTCCTATAAGACCAATTGATAGGCGGTTGGTAAAAGTTGTGGTCAATTTCAGAGGTGGAACATTGGGACGCGACCTGAAACCGGTGTTAGTCTCGGTTTCTCAGGAGCTGCCAGTACTTGCAGTGTGTGGTTATCTAGACAGGCGTCTTCGGAGTGGGCTCTCGGTTAAGCCGGTACAAACGATACATCCATCGGCCGTTGTAAGTCCTGACCTGTCCTTGGCCAATGCGTGCGTCACATCAGTAACGCGGATTGATTCCTGTTTACAGACGCCTCTACGGTCAGGACCCATCACCACCGCAAAACCTGAAGGATACAAGATCACCAACGCGACCACATCAACAGGCCTGGTGGAGGGATCGCCATCATTCACAAGGAATCCATCCAGTGCATCACCACAAATAACAACATCATCCCTGCCATGGGAAAATCCCAAATTCTGACTACAGACAGCAAAACCACCATCAGGGGCACCCTCCCCTACTGCCCTCAAGGACCTTTTGCAACTTCATCGCAACTTCATCAATGCCCTCGCCATAGACTCCAACAACTACATTTTCCTGGGAGACTCCAACTTCCATCTCAATGACCACAATGACATCAACACTACAAAACTCCAAAGCGAGCTTTACTTTAAAGAGAATGAAAACTCGGTCCAGAAATTGTGGGAGGCATTCAAGGTCATAATAAGAGGGGCTGATAACTCTCTGAGTGCAGGAACCGATAAGGAAAAACAGGCAATACTAGTACGATTGGAAACTGATATACTAGAACTGGAAGGGAAGCTCTGAGACACGAACACAGATGAGGTGAGGCACTCCTTAAAGTTAAAAGTAAAAGAATATGTGGCCCTGGCCACAGACGCGGCCAAAGCACAACATAGTTCAGTGCTCAGTAAAATTTATGAAGTTGGGGACAAGGCCGGGAAATTGCTGGCCTGGCTGGACTGCAGAGAGCAAGCCAATAGAGTAGTGGTGGAACTCATGGCAGAATCCGGCAAGAGACTCGCCGAGCCGCTAGAGATTGGGAATGCGTTTGAGGACTACTGTAGCAGGATTTACACATCCCAGACTTCTTACACGGAAGCAGACGCGGACTCTTTATTGAGAGATATCTCCTTACCCATGCTCTCGGATGAAGACCAGGCGGACTTGGAGCACAAACTAGAAAGTACAGAGGTAGAAAGTGCCATACAAGAATTGCAAGCAGGCAAGGCAATGGGCCCAAATGGCTTGCCCATTGAACTGTACAAACTGGCCCGAGCAAGATAGCACCATATCTGACCAAAATGTTTCAAGAGAGTCGCAAGATAGGCTCACTCCCAATAGATCAGCGGTTGGCAACTATAGTGGTCATCCACAAAAGTGGGAAACCCAATAATGTATGTTCCTCATATAGGCCAATATCACTGCTGAATGCAGGAGCCAAGATCCTAGCAAAAATACTGGCTTCCCGTTTACTACGAGTCATAACCAAGCTAGTGCACCCAGACCAATCTGGCTTCATGACAGCCAGGAATATTTCTCTTAACTTGCAGCGATTACATGAAATGCTGGACCGAGCTGACACAATACAGGAGGACGTGGCGGTGGTATCTCTTAAGGGCGGACCTAGCGTTCAACACGATTGAATGGTCCTATATGCTCTCAGTATTAAAGAAGTTGGGATTTGGCCGGGAATTTTTCAGATGGGTTCAGCTCCTATATAAAGATCCACGGGCCCAAATAGTAGTTAATAACCGAAAGTCCCCAATATTTACTCTTGGGAGGGACACCAGACAAGGTGCCCCCTTTCCCCACTGCTGTTCGCCCTCATGTTAGAGCCATTGGCAATGTGGATACGGAAAGACCCTATCATAAGAGGACTCAAATGGGCCGAGAACTGGGAGGACCGTATTTCACTATATGCCGACAACATATTGTAGTATATGCATCGCCCAGTGCCTCCCTGATTCGAGCAATGCATATTTTTATATGTTTATGGAAATGCCCTGCTCACGGCACTTAATGAAGATCTGCTTTCCAAGCTCCAGATTCTTCAAAACACTGCAGCCAGACTTGTCCTTAATCTTCCCCCCAGATCCCCCTCTGCCCCAAATCTCAAAACCGTTCACTGGCTGCCAGTGCAATAAAGAGGCCATTTTAAAATCTTACGTTTCACACACAAGATAATGTATGACACTGGCCCTAATTACCTTGCAAAAAAACTTCAATGGCACATTCTGGGAAGATCTTTAAGGTCTGGCACTAAATCATTCCATGTTCAGCCTTGCATTTGCACTTCTCGCAATGGTGGCCGTTCATTCTCCTATCTTGCCCCCATGCTATGGAATAAATTACCATCACACCTCTCGTCCATAGTTGACCACAAATGATTTCGTAGAAAGCTGAAAACCTGGCTTTTCCCTCAGTAAGTTTGCTTTAATCTTCAGGTTGCTGTCTGTATTACTGTTTCCTGTTGCAGCGCCTTGAGACCTCCCGGTGATATGTGTGCTCTACAAGAATATCTGACATTGACATTTATAGTATTTGGGAAATTTTCTGGATATAGTTTTAACTGGTCCAAATGAAAAAAACTTTTTTTTTTAAAAACACTACAAACTTCCTCGACAGCATGAACAACATTGGATTCACCCAAATTGTCCATGACTCCACGAACACTGTAGTCCACATGCTAGACCCCATCTTCACCTTTATCAACCGCATCAGGTACAGCTACACCATGGAACTCACCTGGACCAACCACTCTAATGTCCACTTCAACATCACCAGCTCATTCACTTGCCCCCCAGTCTACCCAACACCCCCACCACTGCTGGAACAACGTCTCAAAGGACACCTGGATCAATGTCCTCAATACCACCCACCCCATCTCCTCCAACAACTTACACAAAAACGTCAGAAACTTCACCAAGTGGATCACCAAGTGCGCCAATAGTGTTGCACCCTCAGGCACCAGCACGCATAGAAGTTCCACCAAGCAGATTATCTGGTACACTGAAGACATCAGGACTGATAAACGACACTGTAAACAACTTGAAATCAGATGGCGCACCAGCAAGTATAACTAACATGATCACCTTCAAGACAGCACTCAACCTCTAACTTAGACAGTTGAGAGAATCAAAGAAAAGGGCCTTAGCCTCACGCATTGTAACAAGCTCCAATGACAGAAAAGAATGCTTCAACAACGTCGAAGAATTCTCCAAACCCTCAGCTACATCAAACAAGATTACCCCCTCACAGGAACTCTGTGACAACCTTGCAAACATCTTTCACAACAAGATTGCCAACATCTACAGAAACTTCAAACTCCAGCACAAGGCCACTGACTTCTTCAAGCAACATAAGGAACCCGCTACCACCACAGTCATCTGACTAACCGAATGGAACCAGCTTGCCCAACAGGACTGCATACATCATGAAATCGGCCGAATCAGGGGCCACAACCGACCCATTCCCTCTCCACATCTTCAACCTAGGTGAATCCAGAATCAGCCAAATACTCACCACCGTCTTCAACACATCTATTGCCAAGCCCATCTTCCCTGAGGACTGGAAACATGCAGAAGTCAATGGCCTACTAAAGAAACCATTGGCAGACCCCGGCAAACTCAACAACTACCGCAGATCTCTCTGATACTCCTACGAGCCAAAGTATTAGAAAAAGTCATCAACCAACAACTCTCTTCACATCTGGAATGGAACCTCCTACTCGACTTCTCCCAATCTGTATTCTGCAGCAACCACAGTACCGAGACAGCCCTCATCGCAGCTACCAACGACATCCAAGTCCTACTCAAGCAAGGAGAGACTGTGGCTCTGATCTCCTATACCTCTCGGTAGCCTTCTATTTGGTCTCCCACCAAACACTCAAGGCTGCACAAAATAAGCATCCAAAGAGCCACTCTCAGATGTATCGCCTTTTTCCTCACTGCTAGAATGCAAAACGTTTGCCTTCCCCCTTCACTTCCGAACCCAAGGAAATCATGTGTGGAGTACACAAAGGACCCTTGCTCAGTCCCACCCTCTTCAACACTTATATGGCATCATTATAAGGACATCATTATCTGGACATCAAGCTAACCAGGACGACACTGGTCGACTCTGTATCCTCCTTCTCCTCCTCCTGCTTCTTCATCCTCTGCTTGCTTTGTAAGATATTCAAATGGCTAACCCAAAGCTCAAGATGCACCATCACTCAGGCCCTCATCCCTAGCCGACTGGACTATGGCATTGCTCTCTATGCAGGGATTGCAGCTCACCTCCAAACCATACAGAACGCTGCAGCCATACTCATCCTGGATCTCCTTAGATGAACCCACATCACCCCCACCTCAGGGAACCCCACTGGCTTTCTGTATAGATGAGATGCCAGTTCAAGCTCCTGACCCATGCACACAAGGCCCTACACAACTGCGGACGACATACTTGAACCACCGCCTGAACTTCTATCAGCCCACCAGGTTCCCCCTCTCCATGTCCCTTTCTCTAACCCTGACCCCCCTCTTCCGATGTAGCAGATGCAGAGGCCACTCCTGCTACCTAGCACCAAAGACATGGAACAAACTACCCTTTCAGCCATTGACATCCCCTTCTCTTTCAGTGTTCCAAAAGTCCCTGAACACCTGGCTACTTGGCTAATCAACTGCACCCTGCCAGCGCCTGGATACCCTAACGGGTGACAAGAAGCGCTCTACAAATCTACTGATGGATTGATTGATGTCTAGAAGTTGTACCTTAAACACTGTTTGAAAATATTTTGGGTGGACTTTGTCAACTAGTTACGTTTATTTATTTATTTAAACACAGCCAGGCTGTGAAGAATTGAAGCATTTTTCACAGTAATTACATATTTTCAGAACAGTCCGAGGGCCGCACAATGACAGGATTTATGAATAAACATTGAAGGAGCGGATAACAGCAGGGGACTTAGGATAGGGAGTTAGTCTGAATTACCACCCACTCTTCTTTCCTGTTATTGAATTACATTTTCTAAAGGAGCGCCTGTACTGTTAAATTGTCGCTCCAATCCTTAAACCTCTCCTTGTCACTACAGTTTGAAAGTGAATTATTTATGATGCCATTTGGACCTTTGTAATTGTGCGTTTGTCAGTTTATCATAACTCTTCAGCCAACCCAGGTCACTGAAAACTAAAATAGATGTGGTCTGCTGGATTGGTTGATCATGACCAACCTACTCTACACGGAATTACTTCCCTCTACTATAGGAAGTTGAGAATCTTTTCTAAAATGTGTTATTGTCCTTTCCCCACCTACCCCTTTCTATTCCTTAGTATAAAGAAATCTTGGTGGTACGGAAAATGGTAATTTGTTTATAATTTCACAAATCAATAAAATTAACTACACACACTTGTCAGTGTTACTATTGTGAGATTAATAAAAATTGACATAAAGTTGGGAGAATTTCTACTGAAGTAGGGTGTATCAATAGTTCATCTAGTTCTTCTGCTTATCATGCAGCAGATCAAAGGGACTGAGAGAGGGATATTGACAAGTAAAAAAATGTCTGTTTAAATTTTGCCATGGAGGATTGGACCAGGAAATGTACACTGTATTGTTGGCCCAGAATCTTAATCTTGAAGCTGTTAAATTGATAATGTTTACCAAATCTCCCAACGTATTTATGAAATCTGTCAAAAAAAGAATTGGATGTTCCTTGCATTTTCTTTCAACTACGCATTCAATGACGCAGCATATGAAAGTTACTAGTGTCTTCACCAAAACAACATCTCGTCAGAGCAAATTAAGCTCCACTTCACATCTGGAAACACTATGTGCCTGCTGGAGAAACATTCAATGCTCATTCTTGGTCTTCAATATTATTGAGCCCTGGAATTTTACAAGAGGTGACTCACACGTTCTCTCTCCGGGCCTCTGATCTCAAAGCCGTAAGGTTTCTAGGGGGTGGGGCGATCGCGTGGCACCTCTGGGATCTGTGCCAGCGCTAGAGATTTCTTTCCAGCGCGCGGCGGCGGCACAGCACTTTGTCATCTAGCCTTTCACCCTAACATACGCTGGGGATGTCCTTGTTCTGAGCCGAGACTGCACCTTTGCAGGTACATTTAAAAAAATGCTCCAATATTCCCTCGCATTGACAGAAACGAAGGGGGAAATTCACGTGATAAGTGGAGAGGTTGCCCGTATCAAAACATGTAAATCCGGAACACCTCCTACCCGCCCACAGCGCCGTCAAGCAGTACCCGAGAAGCACGGTTGTGTCATCAAGATGGTGGTCGGTCAGGGGTGCCTGCGTCATTGTGTATGTGAATGAATGTACACTGTGAAATAATGGTGGTAGGCACTCTGACTCAATGGAAAGTACATGTGATATGTCAGGGAAACGCCTACGTCTTCCTCATCTGAATATATGATTCAGAAAAGGACTACCAGGTGGTTCTACCAATACAGACATAAGAGGTACAAATGCACAGCCTCTTTATTTTTTTGGCATAGTTATTTCCTTCTGCATTGGAAATAGTTACAGGTCCACTTCATTCAGCATCAGAACATTCATTCGTTATGTAAATGAAAAAATTCCTCTCTCGCCTCATATACCCTTACTATTAAGTGATGTTATGTTAAAGGGTTGGTAAAGTTGGTAACACAATAGCAGACCGCGGGCCACTCCACTGCACCAAACCTTATAAAAAATGAATACTGCATGTTTTGTTTTGTTCTGTTATGCTAGGTTAATGTGTAGCTATGCCATTAGTTCAAAAAAGCTAATCCCTCCTTGTAGGATAGCAGGGAGTAATTTATATCCATGCAGAAACCTAGTAATCATTTGTCCTTCAGATGGGCCTTTACAGTGATGTGAATAAGCAATGGTACTTCCTGCTGCAGAGTTCATGATCAGTTCTGGCCTTGGCAGGGCAAGCTTTAGGGCAGTGAGACCGATGCGGCCGCACTCGGCGCTGGCCTGAGGAGGGGGCGCTAATCTCAGGGGTGGAGGGGGCTGAATTTAGCAATAACTTATGATTGGAGAGATATGGGGAGCTTGTGCCCTGTGGAAGTGAGAGAATCATAGGAGGCGGTCATGGGGTGAGGGAGCGCCAAAAATGATTGCACCGGGAGCCACCAGCGCTACAGCCGGCCCTTGGCCTTGCTGAGGTTGCTGAACAGCTGACGAGGTGTGCTTGGTCCACCTGAGATCAGAATCTATCTGAAGACTGAGGTCCATGTCTTGAGGCGTGTGCCTCCATGCTTGGCTTTCACCTCACTGGTCCTGGGTGCTAGGCACACTATTGAGGTGCTTACTCTGCACCACGGATATTGATGTTTTTGTGCACTATTATTGCTCATCTCTCTGATCCCTAAATCAACACAAGGATGTGTATGTAATAATTTTCTTGGGAATTCAGGCAATTGTGATGGATGGAATGTATTAAGGTAGAACAGGACAATGACCTTTGAGTGGAATAATATGTCACTGGAATGTGTAGAGTTAGATGTGTGCCTTGCAGAACTGCATACATGCACATGCCCCGACAGCCATCTTAGAGTGTTTCTGGTATACTTCAGCATTGGTTTCGAATTCCAAGATGTCTGCCATTCACTTTATAATCTCACAATATATTAATAAAATGTGTGCAGGATGCCACGCACATCAATACAAGCAAACAGCCCTGTAGCAGTGTGCGAGGAACTGCTGAGTTCACGCGGGGAAGCCAGTGTTTGAAATGTGTTGACCCATATGCTGTGGTGGTGGAAGAAAAATGTGATTCACAACTTAGTAGACCAATGGATGATGACTGGTGGCCAGAAGCCCCTACGTATGTGTTCTGTATGGGGTATTTTTGAGGTGAAACCATAGCTTGGAACAACAATAAAGTTTTCTC
The DNA here is from genome assembly GCF_964261635.1 of Lissotriton helveticus. NCBI lineage: Eukaryota > Metazoa > Chordata > Amphibia > Caudata > Salamandridae > Lissotriton > Lissotriton helveticus. Next base: position 188,702,451 of record NC_136070.1, on the reverse strand, counting down.
ATAGTCAATCAATCAATCAATTAATCATGCCATTTGTATAGCGCACTACTCACCCGGGAGGGTCTCAAGGCGCTTGGGGGAGGGGTATGCTACTGCTCGAACTGCCAGGTCTTGAGTTGTTTCCTGAAGGCGAGATGGTCCTGGGTCAGCCAAAGGTGGATGGGGAGGGAGTTCCAAGTCTTGACAGCCAGGTAAGAGAAGGATCTTCCTCCGGCGGTGGCTCTTCGGATGCGTGGTACGGCTGCGAGGGTGAGGCTGGTGGACCATAGCTGGCGGGTGGGCGTGTAGAAGGTCAGGCGGTCGTTGAGGTACTTGGGGCCCAGGTCGTGGAGAAACTTGTGTGCGTGGGTGAGGAGCCGGAACGTGATCCTCTTGTCGACGGGGAGCCAGTGCAGGTTCCTCAGGTGGCTGGAGATGTGGCTGCGTCGGGGGACATCCGAGATGAGTCGGGCGGAGGCGTTCTGGATGCGCTGGAGTCTTTTCTGTAGCTTGGCTGTGGTTCCGGCGTAGAGAGCGTTTCCGTAGTCCAGTCGGCTGGTGACGAGTGCCTGGGTGACAGTCTTCCTGGTCTCGGTCGGGATCCAGCGGAAGATCTTGCGAAGCATACGCAGGGTGTTGAAGCACGATGAGGAGACGGCGTTGACTTGTCTGGTCATCGAGAGGGAGGGGTCCAGGATGAAGCCCAGGTTGCGTGCGTGGTCGGTTGGCTTGGGTGCGGTGCCCAGGGCTGGGGGCCACCAGGAGTCGTCCCAGGCGGAGGGCGAAGATCCCAGGATGAGGACTTCCGTCTTGTCCGAGTTCAGTTTCAGGCGGCTGTCCTTCATCCACTCGGCGACGTCTTTCATCCCTTCGTGTAGGCAGGTTCCGGCGGTGTCGGGGTCTCTGGTGAGGAAGAGGATCAGCTGGGTGTCGTCGGCGTAAGAGATGATGTTGAGGTTGTGCTGGCGTGCGATGGCTGCGAGAGGTTTCATGTAGATGTTGAAGAGGGTAGGGCTGAGTGAAGATCCTTGCGGGACGCCGCAGATGACTTCGGTGGCCTCGGAGCGAAACGGGGGGAGGCGGACTCTTTGTGTTCTTCCGGCGAGGAACGAGATGATCCACTCCAGTGCCTTCTCTTGGATACCGATGTTGCTGAGGCGCTGGACTAGGGTGCAGTGGCAGACCGTGTCGAACGCAGCGGAGAGGTCCAGGAGGATGAGGGCCACTGTTTCCCCCCTGTCGAGCAGGGTCCGGATGTCGTCAGTGGCTGCGATGAGGGCGGTCTCGGTGCTGTGGTTGACTCTGAAGCCGGACTGCGAGGGGTCGAGGGATCCGTTCGTCTCGAGGAAGGCGGTCAGCTGTCTGTTGACGATCTTCTCGATGACTTTAGCAGGAAAAGGGAGGAGCGAGATGGGGCGGAAGTTTTTGAGATCGGTGGGGTCCGCTGTAGGTTTCTTCAGGAGGGCGCTGATCTCGGCATGCTTCCAGCTCTCCGGGAAGGTGGCGGTGTTGAAGGAGGCGTTGATGATGTTCCGGAGTTGGGGTGCGATGGTGGAGTCGGCCTTGTTGAGGACGTGGTGTGGGCAGGGGTCGGTCGGTGATCCGGAGTGGATGGTGTTCATCGTGCAGGCTGTGTCTTCGGTGGTCACCGTGGTCCAGGTGCGAAGGGTGGCGGTGAGGGGCGTTGGTTCGACGGTTGGGTGCGTGGGTGGGGCGCCGAAACTGTTGTGGATATCGGCGATCTTGCGGTGGAAGAACGAGGCGAGGGAGTCGCAGAGGTCTTGTGACGGAGTGATGTCGTTGGTGCCGGTGCTGGGGTTGGAGAACTCCTTGACGATAGTGAAGAGCTCTTTGCTGTCGTGGGCGTTGTTGTCCAGTCGTTCCTTCAGGGATTTCTTCTTGGTGGTGCAGATGAGCTGGTGGTGCTTGCGGGTAGCGTGTTTGAGGGCGGTCATGTTGTCAGTGGTCCGGTCGAGGAGCCAGGCTTTCTCGAGGGTGCGGCAGGTCTTCTTGGAGTCCTTGAGGTCATCTGTGAACCAGGTTGCCTTCTTGCTTCTGGGTCTTCTGGGAGGGTTCTTTAGTGGCGCGAGGTCGTCGGCGCAGGCGGTCAGCCACTGTGTGAAGTTGCAGGCTGCTTCGTTGGGGTCCGTTGTGTTGGCGGGTGGGCTCTGGCTGAGGGAGGTGGTGAGCTGGTCTGCGGTGATCTTGCTCCAATTCCTGTGAGGTACCTGTTGCGGGTGGTGGTGGGTCGTGGATCATTGAAGCTGAAGTGGACGCAGCTGTGGTCGGTCCAGTGGAGTCCGGTGGCGTGGCTGAAGGTGATGTAGTTGCTGGAAGAGAAGACGGGATCAAGCGTGTGGCCGGCGTAGTGGGTGGGGGTTTTGACCAGTTGCTTGAGTCCGAGGTTGGCGAGGTTTTCCAGCAGGGCGGTGGTGTTGCGGTCCTTGTTGTTGTCCAGGTGGAAGTTGAGGTCCCCGAGGAGGATGTAGTCAGTGGAGGGGAGGGCATGCGGGCTGATGAAGTCTGTGATGTCTTCGTTGAATTGTGTGCGTGGTCCCGGGGGTCTGTAGACGAGGGTGCCTCTGAGGGTCGTCTTAGGGTCGGTGTGAATCTGGAAGTGGAGATGTTCGGCTGCGGCGAAGGAGTCGTTGGCGTCGGCCGTGATGCGGATGGTGTTCCTGTGGACGATGGCGATGCCACCTCCGGTCTGGTTGATGCGGTCCCTCCTGATGATCTTGTACCCGTCCGGGATGGCGATGGCGATGTCGGGTGCAGAGGAGGCGTTCATTCAGGTTTCCGTGAGGAACGCGACGTCTGGTGATGTAGCGTCGAGGAGGTTCCAGAGTTCCACGGCGTGTCTGTGGACGGAGCGGGTGTTGATCAGGATGCACTTGAGGTGGTTGCTGCTGGTGTTTGTCTTGGCGGGTGCGGGGCAGGTTCGGAGGCAGGTGAACTTGCAGGTGCAGCAGGTGAAGGGTCCGTGGGTGCGTCTCGGGGTGGCTCGGCAGCAGGCGTGGGTCCGGCCGGCATTGAGTGCGTTGAGAGTGGCGTCGTCGTAGGTCAGTCGGGTCGTCTTGCCTCGGCGGGGAGGGCCATGGGTCCTGGAGCTGGGCGCGGGCCAGGCGCGGATGGGCGCAGACGGGCTTACCTTTGGCGCACCTTCGGCGCTCAATCGGCGCTCCCGCTGCGCTCTGGGGGCATCATAAGTAAGGAGCCGGGAGGGAGGAGCAGCTGGGTGGCGGGAGCGGGGCGGCGAATGGAATCACAGGGGGGCGGGGCCGCAGGGAGGCAGCGGCGGGAAATTCCAAGAAGCAGCGGGCAGCGGGAAAATCCCAGGAGCAGCGGGAAATTCCCAGGAGCAGCGGGCAGCGAGCGAAGGAATCTGCAGGCAGGAGGCGGCAAAGGCAGGCAGGAGCGGCAGCAGTGAGTGGGGCGACCAAGCCCTGTGGAGGGCACACCTAAACAGACAATGGCAGAATACTGAACAAGCAAATAAAGACTGAGTCCCCTGCAATAATATCACAGACCTTCCAGACATTGCCATGACAATGGGGACATTTTGGGAGAGTTGATCTCGTAGTTGTTTCAGTAATCTCAAGTGCTGCAGACAGAGGTCGAAAGTGCACTAGACCTATGGGAACAAAGTGCCAATACTGTTTTAATTGAACAAATGCAGTTGCCTTAAATTTGGCAAAAAATCAACTGTCTTACATTGGCTAATGCCCACAGTTGAGATGCCTCGGCTAAAAGGAAAGAGAAAGGACTTCCACCTCTGTGGAGCCATGGGAGGGACAGACAGCTAAAGAAGAACCAAAAGAACCAAGCCTGCACACCAGGATGCATGCTGCCTCAAGGAAATGTAAATCTGGACAATTGGTTGACCAGAAAATGTAAAGGCCGTTTGGGGACAATTTGCTTTGCACAGTTTGCGGCAGCCTATCTTATATTGTGTGTAATGCAACTGAGAAATAATGACTTACATATTGACTGTGCATTCTGTCACTGCTCCCCACTGTACTAACCAGGATTCAGTCTTGTGTCTGTCTTTCTACACACACACTGGCATCTGCAGTGATCACATTAACCACTAGAGGTTTCATAATGTAAAATAGTGCATCTCCCACTGATTTGTTTAACTTGCATTTATTTTGTATTTAAGGTGTGTACATTATTTTTTTATATACAGTTACCTAAAAAAGCAAGACCAAGACAATAGTTACAGAATATTTTTTCTTATTAGCCATGTCTTTGACCTCACCCCTTATTCACTGACCCCGCTATTGCACCCAGAATCACAATTCACACACCTTTTTTTTTTACTGCACTTCAGCCACTGGCTGCAGTAAGTAGTGGTTGAGGAGGCCCATCTTATTGTCTCACAAAGGATGATAGGCACCTCCCATGCCATTATTAATATGGTCAAAAGTCTCAGGATAAAGGTAACATGTTAATAACAATTTAAGAACGACATTAGACCATGTACAGTATAGCAAACCTGTCAGTAGAAACTTAGAAATCTAATATGGCTTCTAGCTAAGAGATAACATTGTCTACATTACCAGGTTTAAAGAAAGCAGTGACAAGTGGTGGTACGATGGAATTGAATGCAAGGGGGCTTTTGATATCAAGGAAACAATGTGGGCGGAAGCCTGGCGTTTTGCTTGTTCACTATTTGGCCATTAAAATCTTTAGAATTATTTGGTTTCCTTTCTACTTTCCGCATTTTATTTTGAAGCACAATATTAACCTAAGAAATCCAACATTCTTTCAAAACTCTCATAGGGGATCATCTCATCTCACACAAACGGACATAATACTCTTGCTACTTTTACGACTGTACATATTTATAAATTATACATGTTCTATAACGTTTTGTACAATACCGTGCCCACTAACCATCATCCCTTTCCCTACACAATTTCTATATGTATCCACCAAAGCTGCTAATGACCATTGTAGTGTTGGATAGTGTTCTTTTTGAGAGCTCTTCTTATGGAACTGCTCATGCTATAATTAAATGCATTCAAATAATGAGGAAAATAACACAAACCTTATTGCAAAAGCTACAATGGGTCTATTTACTTAGATAACTACTAAAGAGGTCTACCACAACTCATAATTGTGTCTTCTAATAAAAGAAAAATAGAGTCAAGTTACAAAACATGTTCTTTCAAATAATGTGTATTTAAACACATCAAAATGAAAGCAGTATTTGCTAAAGGCTGTTTGAGTAGATCAAAGACTACTGTAACGAAAAGCCAACTGCAATGTCACACTAGCAAGTAAGATAGAAACAATGGCAAACGACGCTTAGAAGGTGAGGCGTCTTTGGTTAAATGTCATAAAGCTGAGTCATCTCTGAGATCAATTCTGCCACCAACTGTTCAGCAAGAATTAGAAGATATGATTATTTAGATAATACTTGTGTGCTTAATGAATCATGAAAGAGGCACCATATGAGAAATGGTTTTGCTTGCCAGACAAAAACAAGAGGGATTTCAACAATTTGGGATCTACCTAGGTTTAGGGAGAGTCGTAACCAAGTTGCGTGTTTGCACCGAAAAGCGTTGTCGTTTGTGCGTCTGCCTTAGCGCAAAAATAAATATATGACAACTGCACCGGAGTGCTGAGAGCTCCTTTATTGCTCAGAAGGGACCGTTTTAACCGTATATATATATATATATATATATATATGATCAAGGGAGCTTGACTCCCGAAACACGTTGATGGATGTAATCTGAACAATAAAAGCCTGAATTAACGATACCCGCGTACGAGTGCCGGATGATTTCCTTACAAATGAAATGGATATTTTATCTTGAATATATATATATATCTCCATGGGATTATCACATTCACTCAATAATCGTCCAGCACTCCAAAAGGTATTAATCACTCGGTTTCTTTTTATTCATGACAATCACATCTACTTGTTTCGGCAGCCCCGTGCTGCCTTGTTCATAATGCGAAAACGCCATTTCATTAGCATTAAATTACTAATTACAACAAAAAACATTAACGAAGGACTGCATTTTACGTCAGCACTGCACAGTTCTCTTTCAATGTTAAACTGGCAGCCATCTTGAAACATGTCAATTCGGACACAAAAATGGATAAAGAAGCATATTCAAGTGATTTTTAAAAAAAACAAGTTATTATTAAATGCTCACTATAAGGGTACTTCTTGCGTTTTTGATCAACAAAATCGGAATTTATACAATTCGCTGAAAAATTAATTACTTGCGGTTTTTTTCTGCTTCCAATGTTTAGTTGATCAATTTCTAATCGCGTAGTTACCCGTTCATTTATACTAATATCCATTTTAAAATATTTGTCATAGACAATCAGTTTCTTTTTACATTAAAGTGCAAATGCAGGATTTTTGACGGTTTCTTTTACATACAGTACTATTTATCACAAAGTGCTAGTGCTTTGGTCTACATCAATCAGTTCCTCATCTGACCAATGTCCACTCTTCTACAGTACTAGACTTTTATAGATATATATTTGGTATGTCATGGCACTTAGGCAAACAAAAGCACCTTCAGCCCTTCATGGCAAAATGTGAGCACAATATTATAACAATGACTAAATTGTATTTAGAAATTTCAGCTTTTCAACATTGTTTAGAACTGAAGGAGACCAGAATGTGCTTCTTAATATCACAATATTAAACACCTTTTGTTTTGAATAATGATGCTTACAAGCCATTAAGATTTTCTTGAACAGAGAGTGGTCCAAATTTCTATCAGCGATTGAGGAGAAGAGTTCTAAAGGGCTGCTCTGCAAACCACAAATAACCGCTACAGATGAAGGCTTGACTGGTTGAAGGAAGATGTGTAATTAATTGGAAGGGTAATGCGTGGAGTAAATTATCAGGTGATAGAAGCATACCAAGGAACAATTTCGTGGATGATTTTTTGTACTGTGATCAGAAGTTTAACCTGGTAACGTTCCTTAAAAGGGGGTCAGTGCAAGCACTTATAGACCAAACGTGGTTTCTGTGCTTGCAACTGGAGTCTGTAGCCAACTTTTAGAGTACTTGGACGTTTTTCAGTAGAGAGTTAGCATTTCTGAAAAGAACTTTACAAAAGTCCACATTTGGCTTGTCGTTTAGAGATTGGATTCAGAGAGACAATTGTGCTTGATTTAAAAAAAATGCCATGATAAAGCTAGCATTGGGTCAGTTCCTCAGTTCTGCAGAACTAACCCTGCCCCATCTTAGCCATCTGTTGCTATTGAGCCCTTTACTTGGTCTCTGAACATGATCTATGTGGTTGGGGATCCATCATGCTCTCCGCCTACCAGATGAAGTCAGCTATTTCCAACTACTATGCTTCAATCTCCTGAGCACATTCCTTAAGACAACAATGACCCACTCAAACATTTAACCAGGGCAGGCTGTGGAGCAAGGTCCTCGAATGTTCACTTCTTTTCTCTCAAGAAGAACGGAAATTGGCCCATCCATGTCTCATGCTCTGTACCTCTAGTATGGTGTGCAGCAGAATTTGATACATGATGGTAACTTTCTACACTAAACTGCTACACTACTTATTTCTAAACTAGGAGGCCAAATTCATGATTAGTTGAAGACACCCAACTCTGCCTAAGTGTTTCACCCTGTGAGGACAGGGGTACCCTCACACTTGCACTTTCCACAAGAAAATAATGGCTTTAAGCACTTAATCTTCACAAGTCATGATTCCTCTTCTTCTGTCACAGATTGTTCACTCTATCTTAAAAGCAAATATTTGGTCGAAACTATATAGAAGGATGGGGAGCCAGCCAAAATGCATCAGGCTTTTCAGTGCTGTGCATCTTGCACTTTGGACCATTTTAAAATGATGAATTCACAATGAACTTCGTTACTTTTTTGGGCTGGCCTATAGATAGCTTAAGTGGTTTAGAGAGACTCGGTAACAAAATTATAATACAAAAATAAATACATTGAGGGGCTTTGGATTAGCCCTCTTCTTCTATTGGTCATTCATATTTTGCTTCCATTCACCTGAGCACAGAGCATGGCGCAATTGGTCAGCCCACTTCGGCGGTTGCCTCTTTCGCTGTGAGAGGTGGCATTTTGCCTTATCAAATTTGCATTCCTGTCTAAAAAGGAGCACAATTCTGTGCTAGAACTGATGGACTAAACTTTACCTTGCCAGTGTGTTTTTCCTTTCAATTGTTAATCGTTGTTTAGGTCTCGCCTACGCAGCGCGCATGCGCTGCTTAGGAGGGCCTTTAGCTGTTGCTCTGCTCATTTTCAAGCACCGCACTCCTGCCTATGGTGGCATACACCTTGCGGGAGCGAGGAGGAGTGCGCCACAAGCATGAGTGAAGTGCTTGAAAATGAGCAGACTGCTCTCCCAAGCACACGCGCGTCTCTCTCCTCGCACACATCATCCCGTCCACTCACTCGCTCCGCCCTCTCCGTCTCCTTTATGCTCGCGCTTCTTATTTCTTTCTACTTTGTCTGTTTCTTCTTTATCTCTAATTGAGTTTCTCACCCCCTCCCTCATCCGCATGTCTTTATGCTAAGAGTATCACGAATGCGGACCGTGAATTACCGGTCTGAGCCAGGGTTGGGTATTTAGATTAAGAACCAAACTTGTTTCGCCCAGGGGCATTACTTGTTTGCAAAAAAATACAGTCTTGGATGTAGATTGTCACGTTTGATATCCTTCACTTTCATGGATCATTAAAACAGTGATGACCAATACTATTTCGTTTCAGGGATATGAATCATTTAGTTTGGGCTCCACCAGTCTAAAAATATTATCGCTGGGGCGCGATCACGGCTGCTGCTGCTGGAAATGCAGTGCTGCTATCTCTGAAACTGGGAACATTGGTTTTTGGTGCTTGACATCCTGGTTATAGCTTTACTTTGCACTGCAGTGCCTACCTGGCACAGTGCCCCTGTGGATACACTAACAACGATTTCAAATCTGCTCCTTGGATTGTGGGTACCAACGTACACTTGGATAATAGGCCTGCTGGGTGTTGGATTACCAGTCAGTGCACTGGTAGAGCTGAGGTGTCAGCCAGGCCCCAACCCATAATTTTAGCAAAACATTGGTACAACAAAGACAATCTCCCCTCTCCTCAGCCCCGGTTTATGCCTGAACACCTGGCTTCTGCAGTCCGGGTGCCTCAGGCAATGCAACAGGAGCTACCATGACACGACGGTGCATTTCAGATCGGTGAACCGAACAGGTACTGAAGGGCGCCTAGTACTTGGCTAGACCGGGGTATAAGGTACATTGTTTTTTTGCTGTTTTATATAGCGCGAACTCGACCCGAAAGTATCAGAGAGCTTTTAATGAGTGCCAGTTGCATTACAGACAGACTCATTCATTTTATTTTTAGGCACCGGGAGTGATTTGCCCAAAATCACAGAATGTTTGAGCCTCTGCCAGACTCGAACCTTGTTCCCCATCTTAAAGTCAGCCGCTCTTGCCGTTAAGCCACATTGATGTGCTGGCCTGATCGTAGCTTTCAAGTTAAATGAGCAAATGGAAACGTACCAGTTTGTGCTTTGTCCTTTTTATGTTTGTGGTATGGGAAACATTAATGGTGAGCGGTGAAACCGGCCATGTGCTCAAAGAGGGGCAGGCAGTCTGTTGACAGAAGTGAGACGTATTAAAAAGGGTGAAAACAAGCATGGCCTTGCGGCCTTGCTGATGTGACCTTTGCCCTTCTGGAAGGCATGTCCTTGGATGTATTTAGTGAATGGCTTCACCTAAGACATAGGAACAGCAGGAGTGTTGGGTGAGTGGACAATTGTCCTGGTGCAGGAGTTGCATCGTAAGGCTGATATCCTGGTAGCAACTAATTTTCCTGAGGTGCCCAATGGGACAGGCCTCTCTGTTCTCCATTTTGGAAAGAGTGAGTAAGTACGTTTATTATGCATTATTAATAAAAACCTTTGCATATGCATGTCATCATACGCATTCTTTACCATAATTCAGACAAAATATTTTTTTTAAAGAAAAAACCGCAATATGGTGCAGGCCACTGGAGGTGAAACTTTGAGCTTTGAAGCTGTGAGTAAAGAGAGAAAATGGTTGCAATTTTTGTGCAGTGACCTATTTTAAGATTCAACCAATAATTACGATATAAAGCCAAGATAAAACATTTAAAAACATAGATAACAAGTATTGGCATAGCCAATAGGTCTCGCCTTTGGGACCTTTTTAAGTGTTTAGCCATGCAACAGTTGATGTTGTTGCACCAAGGATAGTGTGCTGGATAACTAAACACTTATAAGGTCCCAAATGCGAGACCTATTCCCTATGCCAATGCTTGTATTTGTTGGTCATCACTGTGAAGTTAAGCTATGTCTGCATTTTCAGTAACTCAAAGCAATTAATACTCTTTCTTTGCACCAATGAGAAACATATTTTCCTGTGATGTGCAGAAAAACTAAAAAGGGTTTCTGTACCTCTTCTATGTGTACCCACATGCTGGAAAGCATTGGTACTGCTCTGTTACAATTTTAATTGCAAACAAGTATATGGGTGCCATGTAGAAATAGCAGTAGTAGTAGCATACTTTCTTTTATTTCATCTTTTTGTTTTGCCGGCATATGCTAACAATAAGCAAAAGTTTAACCATTGTACTATTTTGCTAAGGCAAGACCTAGTAACTTTGCCAATGTTTATTTATTTGTTGATCCACAATGATTTCTATAATGACTTGAATTTGTCTGTAGCTTCATTCAAAATGCCCTCCTTCTCTCGTTTTACCACTGACTTGTTGTTTCGTATATAAAAAAGAATAAAACTCAAGAGCATCAACTGAAGTTAGGTCCCACAGACATTCTCCGCACTACAACTAAGTTATCTGTACTTCGAGAAGAGTAAAACCGCCATATAAAGGAAGGGTCAGAGAATCAACAGGCGCTAAACACCAACATGCCACACCTTGATACTTGCGTATTCACTTCCAAAAACCATTACTCTCCAGATTACTAAATATTTCATTTAGGTTTCTGTACCCAATACATCTTTTTTTTTTTTTTACCAAACATGTTCCCCGCGAGGTTGTACTGTTGTGACAGAAGAAAAATCACTATTTTTCGCATGGTCCTTATCCCCAGCACCACAGGTATCGACAAACAATGTTTCACTTGTCAGGCTGTCAGATACACCAACTAAACAACAATGTTGTTCTGGCAAAAGTCCATGGACGTACAGAAAACACAGGGTTATTGCCTTCTCTCCAATTTTAAACTATTCGTTTTTAGGTTGGATCTGTATGTTGTTGGTGCCAGTCATTGCAAATATATTGTTTTCGAGTGTTTACTTTAAAGTTCTTTCAATCCGCTGCCTTCATCCATTGCCTTATTTTGCCTTGGAACCTTCCCATTAGTTTACGACATAGTCAATCACATCCTGGATCAGTCAACAGGAATAGTTTGGTGTCACTGTTTTTCTTTTGGTTATTTTGGTTGTAGCATCGTGCTACAAAGAAATACAGACTCCGATCACTGTCTTACTGGAGCTTTATTATACACATCTGTTACTTTCCCTGTCCCTACTCTAACTGCCTCTTCCCTTGTCCGTCCCCTCCTCTTCCTGTCCACCCCCTAGACTCCACCCACAACCACTAGCCTGCTAACTTCACAACATCTCCCCCCTTTGTAACAAACAAAACAAACATACTGACTTCTCAGTCCATTTCTTCAATAAGTCTTTTGGGTGGACGTGTGTCGCGATGAGGTCGTGGTGACCGGGCTCTCGGACTAGTATTGTTCATTGTCTCATTTACTGGACCAGTGTTATCGCGACCCTCTGAACGTGGTTCTTCTGAACTGGGAGTGTCCATTTCACTCACCACGGTTCCAGTGGTGTCTCGTGATAGCTTCTTGAAATGTGAAATGTTTCTCGTGATTCGCCGATGCTCCGATTCCGCAGTCAGCATCGTTCCTTTCTTTTTCGTGATTAGCAAAGGTTCATCCTTGAATAGGCAGTCCGTCTTCCTTTGCTGTTCTTGCTTGACGAGAACATGGTCCCCTTCATGTAGGGACAGTGACCTCGCTCTTCTCCGGCGGTCTGCATATGACTTCATTCTGTCCTTATTGCGTTTGTCCACTATCATCATCTCTTGATGGTCTCGGGCGGGCGATGATGTTCGCAAGGCCCCTTCCCACGTTGGAATGCGATTCCTCATGAGTGTCGCCGGGGACTGCCCAGTCGTTGCGTGAGGGGTTGTTCTGTAAGCTCGGAGGACCTCGTTGAGAGCCACTTGCAGATCTTTACCCTCCGTGGTAGCATGTTGAAAAGTCTTCTTGAGTGTGGCCATGAATCTCTCGATTGTTCCATTTGCTTGTGGCCAGAGAGGTGTGATCCTGCGATGATGAAAATCCAGGCGTTGATCTGAGTCATTGTTATACTGGGCCAGGATGGCCCCGAGCCCGACGGGGCTGGCATCCACAGTTATCTCAGTCTTTCTTTGCGGGTTGAAATATGACAAGTGATCCGCAGACTCCACCGCCTTCTTGATTTCCTTGAAGGATTGTTCACATTGAGGAGTCCACTCAAAAGGTTGACCTTGTTTGGTCAAGATGCGGAGGGGATGACTGATCGTCGCATAGTCCCTGATGTAGCGAGCACAGTAACTAGCCATGCCTAAGAACGATCTGAGTTCACTGACGTCCTGGGGACTCTTGGTGTTGTTCAGGGTCATGATCTTGTCAGGATCAGGTTTCATGCCAGCGCCTGAGGAAATATGGCCAAAGAATTTCAGTGTGTTCTGGTGAAACTCACATTTCTCTTTGTTTAGAGTCAGGTTGGCCTCCAATAGCGCATGACAAACACGATTGAGCGCAATATCGTGTTCTTGTAGATCAGAACCATATACCAGGATGTCATCGCTATAGTTAAGCGTGTTGGGAATGTTTTGGATAACTTGCCGAATCGCTTCCTGAAATATTTCGGCTGCGGAGGAAACTCCAAAGCTCAGTCTCTTATATCTGAACAACCCCAGATGGGTTGCGAATGTGGTGATGTATCTTGACTTTACATCTAGTTCTAGCTGATGGTAACCTTTATTTAAATCCAACTTGGAAAACACTGTTGCACCATTGAGGGCGGAGATCATGTCGTTCAAATGGGGTCCCGGATGTCGTTCTCTTTCGATTGCAGTATTGGGCAAGCGCATGTCCACACAGAGTCTAACTTTGTTGGCCGTGCCCTTCTTGGGTACTATAACTACTGGAGACACCCACGGTGTTGGACCATCCGTGCGCTAGATGATGTCAGCAGCTAACAGATCCTGGAGTTCTTCCTCGACAGCAGACTGAAGATGGAACGGTACCCTTCTCGGATGTTGAGCGATGGGTCTGACTTATTCATTGATATGTAATCGCACTTGGCAGTCTTTCAGTTTGCCTAGTACTTGAAATAGTCTGGGGAATTGACGGGTCACATCTTGGTTGCCGCTAACTTTGAAAAGGATTTCCACTAGATGAAGACGTTCAGCGGTCGGAAGGCTCAGCAGGCAGTCTGCTTCTGGGCCCTTGATGACATGGATGACCGCTGATATGGTTGTGTCCTCGTATTTGAGGGTCGTCGAAAACTTCCCAAGGCAGGGAAGTGGCTTCTTTGCCATCCACGTGAAGACTCTCACAGGTGCAAATGTCAGAGGAGGACGTGGGCTCATTCTTTCATATTCGGTGACTGGAATATAGTTCAAGGATGCACCGGAGTCCAGTACGAACTTTGTGTCATGATTGCCAACTGTGATGTCCAAACGAGGATAGGTTTTCAGTTGGTCCGGATCTGCAGCTAGGTTCAGGTATTCAATGGTGTATGCTGAGTCTCTGGATGAGGGTCTCGACTCTTTGGATGGTGACCTCCGTTCCCACCTGGACCGCCGTGACTCTCTACTGGAGTGTGACGACCCAGAGGACTGCTCAGTCAGTTCTTGGACAGCTCGCGCATGGTGTCTTCGAGTGTCAGACCGGGATAATCTCGAAGTGCTGTTTTGCGTGTCAGACTGAGATGTCCTGGTTGCACTACTTCGTCTCTCCTTGTTGTATTCCCCACACATTGCTTCGAAATGATTGGTTCGACCGCACTTTCGACACCTCTGGCCCATGGCAGGGCAGCTGTCCACATGGGGGTAATCATACCCACATCTGTAACATTTCCTCACTCTCTCTGATTTTCTCTCTTTCTTCCATGGCTCTCGCCGCTGGTATCTTGACTGGTCTTGACGGGAGGGCGGGCGTGACCTCCATTGTCTGTCTCTCGAACTCCTTCGACTGTCACTTTTGGCGTGGACTCGTCGCACTTGTTCGTGACTCCCTTTGTGTCCCATTTCGATGTCAGCGGCATACTCCTCCGCTTGGTTATAGACTCGTGTCATCTCCTCTATGTCGTCTAGGCTATGTTCTTTTCTCAATAGTCGCCTCCTCAGTTGATCGGAGTGACATCCATCTATTATTTGTGACTTAATTGCAGCATCTGTTGAGAAGTTATCAAATTCACAATGCTTGGCTAGTCTCCGCAGGCGCATCATGAAGGCACTCATGGGTTCTTCTTTCCCTTGACGAGCCGAGTGGAATGTATGGCGTTCGTAGTCCACATTTTTCTTGTGAAGAAATCTTTTGTTCAATGCGTCACGCACTTTGTCATAGGTGTCTGCCTCAGCAGCAGGAAGGTCTTTGATTATTTTGACTATTTCTCGCCCCGCCAGGTTGCGCAGGGCAATCAACTTCTTCTTGTCCACAGTCACTTCCGATCCTTCGATGTAGTCTTCAAATTCTTCCAGCCATTCTTGCCATCTGGGACCCATGCTTCCCCCAGTGGTCACTTTGAGGGGCTTGGGCGCCCGTAGGTGTGACCCACCTGCAACCTTGGGCTTGACATCGCCTTGTTGCGGTGGATTGGCTTCATCGTCAGACACCATGTTGTCCGATGGGTGTCCCGCTTCCTATTTGCCTCAATGATATGTTTATTTGCCAATGCTTATTTAGTCGTCGATGCTTGTCTATTCGGCAATGCTTGTTTTTCAGTTTCTGGTATCAATGCTTGTTTCTTGTCCAATACTTTATTTATTTGCCAATGCTTGTTTGTTTAACTTCAGGTGCCAATGCTTGTTTCTTTGCCAGGTGCCTGACTCCAAGATGGCCGCCTTCACATTACAGAGGGGTATCCTTCCCCAATGCCTGACTTCAAGATGGCCGCCGTCACTGCAGGCACACACGAGGCTTTCTCTCCCTCTCTGCTCATTAGTTTTCCACTTGCTCTGGACTCACCGGCAGTCAACTTCAGGCCACAGTGCCGGCCAGGATGCCTTCTCTTGGTCACTGCTGGCACCAGGTGAGGTTGGGGTGGGCTCCCAGCCCGCTTTCTCAGTTCCCGCTCTTTTGCGCCGACAGCGCGCCAAACCTCACGCATCGGGCGTGAGGTTTTCAACCTACGACGAGCGCCCGGGCTCTGATTGTAGCGCGTTCAGCGGCGCTTGCTGGCAGTCCGTCACGGACGATGTCCGCTGCTCTGGGGCACTTCTTCTTTACTTTAGGGCACAACACAGGGTCGGAGTGGGCTCCCGATCTCTGTACACGGACCACTCACCCCAGGCACACGCTTCCCGTGTGAGACGCGTTTTACCGCGATTAGCTTCTTGGCTGTCGAGCGATTCAGCGCTCGTTTCTGCAGCCTCTCTCGGCTCCCTCGCAGCCTCTGGAGGGGTACATTCAACAGCTGCTGGCCTCGTCCTTCTGGCGGCAGCGTGGCTCTACTCGGCAGCGTTTTCTGTTCGCTGCTTGGGACAGGGTGTTTCTTTAGGGTGTCGCAGGTAGTGGGTTTAGCATCCCACCCTCGTCGCCAGTTGTAGCATCGTGCTACAAAGAAATACAGACTCCGATCACTGTCTTACTGGAGCTTTATTATACACGTCTGTTACTTTCCCTGTCCCTACTCTAACTGCCTCTTCCCTTGTCCGTCCCCTCCTCTTCCTGTCCACCCCCTAGACTCCACCCACAACCACTAGCCTGCTAACTTCACAACATCGGTGTGTTCGAATGAGTGCTCACAAAATCATCTGCAAATTGACGCTGCAAAAAACGAGTTGTTTTATTTTTCTGTAGCATCCATTTTTCATCTGCTTTTATCAGCCTTTGCTCCTTAATTGGTTCTGTACCACGTGCCACCTAAATACAAACTGTGGCCATCTTTCGAACAGAATTCTGCATACTATGTTATTGTTTTACCAGTCCACGATAGCTAGCATGTTTACAGTCACTTGACGAGTGGCACAGTGGCACTGGGGAACAAGCACTGACAAAAGCATTTGAAAACTGGATGCCACGTGAAAGGAGGCACCCATTTTTTCTGTACCATCATGTTTTTTTCACATGCTTTTGTCTGCATTTGCTCTCCAGTATGCAAACAAGAATTGACAAGTGCAGATAGATGTCAAACCCATATTGTCTTAGACAGTTTTATTAAATAGTTTTTTTCAAATAGTTTACATATTTTAGAAAACTAACTGAGCACGTTTCCTTTTACACCATTCAGATTAATACCTTAATGTCAGTAAACGGAAATAGTTTAAAAGTTGAAACAAATTCGTTTAGGGGATGTATTTCATGCACAGGGACCCGACAATGCCAGTGACATAGTGCACTGTTCAGGGAACTCTGAGGGAGCAGTTAGAAATCTTTACTCATAGGCTAAAACCTATGATTTGCACACATTCTGATATCCCTAACTTCTCAAAATAATTCAGAAGTACTCTTATACTGTAAACATTTTCGCATATGGGTCTGCAGGAAGGCTACATTTTACTGTGCATAAATGAAACGCAAAAGAACATTTTTATCTGCAAAAAAAATGTCTTCATTGTAAAATATTTTCCCAATTAAGAAACCCCTTAGCCTACTTACCCACTAAGTTTGGGACTGCCCCTCCTCATTCTTAATCTGGATTCAAAAAATACAGGATGCCTCACCTGGAGTAAATCTCGTATCGTTTTAAGGCTGATAATGAGCATGCCAAAGGATTGTGAATGCCTACATGTTCACAGTCTTGTGTATGTAGGATTTTTATCCTACTTTTTCAGGTTACTCCGCTCTTGAACACCCACAACCCACCCCCGTGAGCAGATCACACATTACAATTCAGCTACTATTGCAGAATTGTAAGTGTGCAATTACTATTTCTTAGTGCAAATTCTCATTTTGTGAATTACTGTTGTGAGTTTGCCCACATAATAGTTGATTTTTTCACTGAAATGTGTCATAAATGGCATTCTGAATCGGGCACTTAACACATGCACTTTAGACAGAAATACATAGATGCTATATCTCTTGTTAAAACTTTACATATCCACAGTTACTACTTCAGACTTTGGTTCCTTTCAGTAATGAGTTGAGGGGGCCTTTGAGTGTGCTTGGGGTCGTATGCAGAATGAATACTGTCAGTTCCAGTACTGTTTGTTCAAGTGAGCCTCTAGACCATATGAGAGTTTACATTCCTAGCACGGCCATCATACTCCTATTTTAGAGCAATGGGGAGAGGATGTGGCCTAAGGGCTAGGGCGGTCAATCTCAAATCTGAGGATATGGGATCGTGTCTCGGCAATGACGCTCAACAGCCTGTGATTATAGGTAAATCACTTAATCTCCCCGTGCCTAACAAAAATGAATGATTCCAGTGTAACGCAACTGGTGCTCATGTACAGTGCCCTGAAACCTTTGGGCCAAGTTTGCGCTATATAAATCTCCATTAAAAAAAAGAGCAACGTTTTAAGAGCACTCATTTTGAAAAGGTTCCATGTGTTAATTATACTAAAACATACATTTTGTGCAGATCCATGTTTTTTAAATCAAATTTCAAACTCAAATCGAGGGTGAATTGGGGCTGGAGGGAGGTTGCACGGGGTTCCTGTTGTGTATTGCCCCACTAGCCACCTTCACGTGCAGCTACAGCAGCTGCAGTTAATTGAAGATGGCAAGGTATCCAATACAAAGCAAGAATATAGTTGTCAGAAACCACTACATCATATTTAGAATTGGAGGAGAAGAGGATTCCTAAAGGCTCACTCAATTTCACCAGCTTGTTTGGGTGCATTGAAGGCAGTCCAAGAGTAACTCGCTGTTCTTTTTCAAAACACACAATAGTATGTGTGAGAAATCCAGGCCCTACCTCCAAACCGACGTTCTGTATATATGTATTAATCTGTGTTTAGTATTTTGTAGTGTGTGTAACAAAGTACCTTTTCTTTTCAAAAGTAAAACCAATGAATGGACAGTGATTTATTATGTGTTGTTTGTTGTGTTGCCTATTTCAGGCTCGCTATTCCTGAGCACCTCCCTTGAGCTAGCCTTGGACTTCTCTGCAGCACAATCCTGACAGTGAAGTTCTAAACGTGGTTCTCAATTTGGGGCTCTGGAGTTGGGGGGCCCCAGGATACAAGAAACAAAAGACCTCATGTCTTACACATGTTACGCCTTACTGCCCTTGAATGTTCCAACCTGGGTTACTACCTCCCTTACGTACTACTCCACTGTACCTTATATAAACATATCTATGTGTGTGTGTATATATATATATATATATATATATATATATATATATATATATATATATATATATATATATAACCGTAAATGATTACCACCCAAAAGATTGCCGCTCTCCGTACGGCGGATGTCGCAGCTCACGGGGCGGTCCCATGCAGCAAATCACACCAGAAGTCCAAGAACAACACTGCGCACTCAGGCTTTGTAAATTCTTCAGAAATGTATTGTTCCATGCCACTCGAAATAAAGAAGTACTGACAAACGCGTTTCAGCCACCTGGCCTTTGTCTGTGTCAGTGACGGCCTGCAACCTCAGGCTTTTTCACAATCATTGCATTCATTGACTCACAAAAGTTAATGAAAATAATAAAAGGACCAAATACAACTTATGTGTGTGTCATTTACATGTCGGCCATCTTAGACTGCCTTAAAGATAGCATAGTTTGTGTTACCCAATATAACAATGCAAAATTTGCGTAGAGACCTATATGTCCAGAATATCATCACACCAAAATATAATAGCGTTGATCAAGAACAATAGATACATTTTCTCGTAAATACCTCCATTTTTTCATCAATACCTCAATTTTTTGATATGTCCATAAAAACAAGAGAAAAGACTATGATAATTCATGGTAATAGAATGCAGTATAATACTATTACAGATCATCCTACAATCATATATATAATTGTTTTTACTGACAAAACAGAAGTTAAAGGGACGTTATAGCTAGGTGAAAATGTGACTTAAAACATACTGTTTTAACTGAACAAAACAACTGTAATTCACCAGTTATCTCAAGTAACTATAACTCGCCCCCACCATACACAGTTTTCATCGTTAATGTAATTTCAAATGTTACAGTGATGTCATAGAACATGTAAGGGCTCGAACTATAGTTACTTTAGAGCACAGGAGAAGTCATAGCAAGATATTTTTTTTTACATTTTTTCCCCAGGAGGGGTCCCCTGGGACCAGCCCACCAGGGTTAGGAAACCAGGATATCCCTACCCTGCCCCCTTATATCTATTTTTAGGTCTCGCCTAGGCAGCGCGCATGCGCTGCTCTAGGAGAGCCTTTAGGCATCGGTCTTCCCTTTTCAAGCACTGCACTCGTGCTTGTGGCAGCATCCAACTTGCGGGAGCGAGCAGAGGAGCGCCACAAGCACTAGTGCAGTGCTTGAAAAGTGAAGCCTGCACGCGCACGCACGCACCACTCCCGGGCTTGTTGATCTTATCTAGGCTGCTTGTTTTTCTTTCCACTGGTTGTCTTAATCTTTCTTTGTGTCTATGTGCACTTCATTCTCTCCTAATTATATTTCCATTACTTTGTTTTTTGATCATCATGGTGAATTGTGCATTACATTTAATTTCTCAATTTGGATTGGTTACTGCATCGTATTAATTCACTAAATGTCGTGTCAGAATCTTTCCATCATATTTAACGGTCTCCAGCTAGGATTGACATTGTTTTTCCCTACTTCAAGATGGCAACTGTTTTAGTTTGGTACCGGCACTCGTTCACTTCTTTTCACTCCAGTTGTACCCTTTTTACTATCACGGCACACACGGCGTCAGTTACCAGCAGCCTTTATTTTGAGTTAAGTTGCACTCTCTCCGGCCTTTCACCATTATGGGCACATATGGCGTCAGTTACCAGGCGCCTCAGTCCAGGACAAGATATTGATTGAGCGCGTCAAATGAAACACATTCAGGTAACTTTTATTAATTTTTTCGCATTCCAGCATACAGACCAGTGCATCTATTTAATCTTTTGAACCAATATGCATGTGTAACGTATCACAATCACCGGCATGATGACTTGTTCACCATGATTTGAACACTTCTTGTACCATATGTTTTTGTTATCACTAGGAGATCGGCGTAATTGATAAGTCACTTGATTGTACTAACGCGCCTTTGTAACATGTTGAAATCCCTGGCACGATGTCACGTTGCAGTTAATCTCAACACCACCTGTTCCACCACCATCCGAGTACGCCAGACATCAACGATCATTAAGTGAGTGTCTCTGCCAGACTGGCCTTGAATGGCCTCATTGCAAAAAACACTGTTGATGGACAGAATGTAGAACAATGTCATACATTCACCCCAGTACAAGGATCTGGGCCTAAATCCATCGTTTTTTTGCACTCCACACCACCCTGGGTTAGACACTGGCTATATGCAAATCAGCTCTGACCCTGTGCCTCATGGGAACAGTCCAGCCCGAACTACCAAGCCATGTCTTTCCCAGACCGGAATCAAGCATCCAAGGACCGGTTTCTGGCTATCAGCCTTCATCAGCCTGGATCGCTTGACTCCAGTGGTGTGGAGAGCCTGGGACTCACGTCTGAGCATACCCAGCCCACTCGGGGTGAAAATTGCAAAAAACACAGTTGATGGACAGAATGTAGAACAATGTCATACATTCACCCCAGTACAAGGATCTGGGCCTAAATCCATCGTTTTTTTGCACTCCACACCACCCTGGGTTAGACACTGGCTATATGCAAATCAGCTCTGACCCTGTGCCTCCTGGGAACAGTCCAGTCCGAGCTACCAAGCCATGTCTTTCCCAGACCGGAATCAAGCATCCAAGGACCGGTTTCTGGCTATCAGCCTTCATCAGCCTGGATAGCTTGACTACAGTGGTGTGGAGAGTCTGGGACTCACGTCTGAGCATACCCAGCCCACTCGGGGTGAAAATTGCAAAAAACACAGTTGATGGACAGAATGTAGAACAATGTCATACATTCACCCCAGTACAAGGATCTGGGCCTAAATCCATCGTTTTTTTGCACTCCACACCACCCTGAGTTAGACACTGGCTATATGCAAATCAGCTCTGACCCTGTGCCTCATGGGAACAGTCCAGTCCGAACTACCAAGCCATGTCTTTCCCAGACCGGAATCAAGCATCCAAGGACCAGTTTCTGGCTATCAGCCTTCATCAGCCTGGATAGCTTGACTCCAGTGGTGTGGAGAGCCTGGGACTCACGTCTGAGCATACCCAGCCCACCCGTCCATCACCACCCCCTTTTGTACCGCTTGAATGGCCTCAGTCATGGCAAGTGACTGACTCTGCCACATCCGTACTGGCCTCTCACAGGCGGAAGCATAACACGTTCCCCTTAATATTAGCCTTTCACAAGCACCAAAGTGACTTGACGTGTGACCAACTCTGCCCAGCTCTGCCGGCCTTTCACAGGCTCAGGCATAACATGGGGTGTGATCCACCCATCCCCTAAAAATCAGCCTTTCACAAGCAGCAACGTGACGTGTGACCAACTCTGCCCAGCCCTGCTGACTTTTCACATGTAACATGGGGTGTGATCCACCTGTCCCCCACAAAACTAGCCTTTCACAAGAACCATTGTGACTTGTGACCAGCTCTCCCAGCCCTACCAGCCTTACACGGATAGCAGCTTGACTTGACACTCTATTATACACCCTCTAACTATTTTGGAGCTTTTTTGCACTAATTTTTCTGATTCTAATTACTTTCAAATAAAGCCTTTGCATAGCCATACAGAAAACTAACACACAACTAACAAAAAATGTATTTGTTTTTAAAAACCTTACAAAAGCCACGTAATGCATCACAGTACGCACATAATTAATCTCATTACAATTGTTCTTTTGTGTGAAGTTACATATACCACCAACATACACACCGACAAAACACACTACACACGTACATCCCACCAACACACATCATATCACACCTCACCACTACATTCACACCATGCCACTACCCTTACGTAACTACTCTAATCTCAACTTGCACAAAACCTTTACAGTATTGAACACATGAGCCATGTTGCCCTACAACATACCTTAAAAACATTGCCAATAGCTCTCACTAAACACTTATAACGTCCCAAAGGCGAGACCTATTGGCTATGCCAATGCTTGTTTACCTTTTTCTCAGGATTCAGGACTGATTCCAGTGTCCTAAGATAAAGCAATAACAAAGGTGGCTGGGAAATAATGGCGCACTCTTACAATATCAGACAAATATATCTAAACATATATATCTCATTTGCGGTGCTCTAAATGAAGGGTGATAACCTATCACCCTTAAGAAACCAGAGGTCCTTTAAAATGAGAACATTATTGGGCACACACCAAAACAATCTGCTGTAAATATAGCAGAAGTCCAGTTTCCAGGTGTCACACTCATAAATCTGTATTACTGCACTGCCAACACGTGTTTCGTCGTGAAACCGTATCGCCCACGACTTTGTCAGGGCTCGATATTAGCCGGAGGGTGCTTCGTATGTGAATCAGCATGAATAGACGCTGATTCACACAAACAGCACTCTCCGGCTGACTCCCCCTTTGTTAATTGGGAATATTTGAACAGGATCTGGGATGTTTTGATACTACCTCTGTGCATAGAATTATGTGCCATTAGCTTACAGCTTGTAAAAGTGATTTTGAGCCCTGATGAAGTAGTAGGTGATACGCCATCATGACAAAACATGTGTTGGCAGTGCAGTAAGAAATACTTACTTGTGGGACAAATAGACACTGGACTTTTGTTATATGGATAGTGGATTGCTTTGGCTTATGCCCAAGGATTTTTTCAGAGTCCTAAAATGGCTCTCGCCACATCTTTGTAGAAGTGGTGGCATCCAATCAGAATTCATCTTGAGATCTGTTGAATCTGCGGATCCTCTGCATCGTGGAATATACGGGTTTTTAGCCTTAATTACCCCAAAACGACTTAACAGATTTACACTAAATCACAAAAAGCACACTTTCAGTGCCAAGTTCTAGCTTTCTGACAAAGTTGGTGAAAGCAGTTTTTGTGGTATGACTGTGCAAAATTCCTATAGGAAAACTGAATGGGTAAAAGGTGTTTTGGGACCGTCCCTTCTTCATGGGCCCATTTGATGGATCTCTCCAAAACTTTCCAGGAAGGAGCTGAGATGGATGATACTTTTTTTGGAACGTTTTGTGAAGATTCATCAAACTGCACCAACATTTCCTGAGCCATGTGAAGGCACCAGGACTCCATCTCCCTGGCCGAAGGATTTTTTTAAGGGAGAAGGGAATGTGGGGCTCCCTCCATGAGCCATGTAAGGGCTCTAGGGATCCCATCCCCCGGGGCTGAAACTTCTTTTTGGGAAAGGAGTGTGCGCATCTGAGACATCAAAAGGCCCTGGAGACCCCATTTTCCAGGGCCGATTACAGTAGTGTCCCAGGGACTCCATTCCAGGGGACAGTACAATGTCCCTGCTGGCAAGAGAGTAGACAGTAAGCACTTCAAATCCCTGCCTTGGAACATTGATTTAGAAAGGAAAGCTGCTTCCAGAGGGCGGGAAGAAAACCAGCTCCTGCTGGCACCCGGGATTACACCACTCACAACATGTCCTATGACATCATTGATAACATCACTCATGACATCTAAAATGACGTTTATGACAACACTGTGCATGGCAGGGGCGCAAGTTATAGTTACTTCAGTGAACTATAACTGGTGAATTTCAGTGGTTTTAGAGCTTAAAACATTACACTGCATCTAACTATAACGTCACTTTAAACTGCTTTTTCAGCGACGAGATATATATATATCCATAAATATATAAATATATATATATATATATATATATATATATATATATATATATATATATATATATATATATATATATATATATATATATATGCAGGCTCCAAATTCCTTAAACATACCCAGCCGGGCTACAGGAAAAACCAGCACTCTCGAAGGCAGCAGCAGTAATTCAGCAGAAAAGTTTATTCACGAACAGACGCGTTTCGGGAATAAAATCCCTTCGTCAGTGTTAACATCGGAAAGCGATGTGCGGCACCATTATCTATGTTTGCAAATTGCAATGACACAAACAACGGACTTAAACGTCCATACACATAATGCACGCCATCTTTAAACATGTTCTTTCTCACATATAGCAGTAACAAAATATCTTGTTGCTCTTTCATGTTAAAATCATTTCAAAAGAACCGCCGAATCTTAACCCCCAAACGCATTACCAATGCGCACTATTTATGGAGCGGTTTCAAAATAAACAAACAATATCGCCGTGTATCGGCAAAAGTTTAAATGGACACATTTATCCAAAACACACAAACCTGAAAAAAGGGTTTTGGCACTGTAAAACACTGTGCCTATTTGATGTGATGATCGCAATATTACAAAGCTCAAATGAGCAGAAATCTAGCCGTGGATCGGCGATTGCAACCAGATGACTGGTTGCTATAATTTCAGGTAAGTGATACAGGAAATGACAGACCTTGCAAAATATCGCCATGCTACACAAATTTTTCAACCATATACATCTTCAAAACATTAGACTCAGTTAATACATCAAAATTCAATCTTCCAGTTTTTGAAACAGTTTTTCTCTAAAGGCACAAAAAACCCAACAAATGTCTTTTTAGCCCAAATGAGATGAAAGCTCCTCCCCCATGTTCAGTCCCTTAGGTGCCCTGGTCTCTAGATCTATAATAAATCTGGATTCTAATCTCCTTAACCGCATCGATGCTCGCAGATTTACAACCATGCGCTGGGATTTTCAAAAACCCATTATTCATGACGAGCTGGGCTCGTCATGAGCGTGTGAGCAGGCTACTGCATGACGAGCCCAGCTCGTCATGAGCGTGGAAGGGGTTAATGACTGCAATCTATTACCTCCTCTGGGATTTTCAACGACTTGATCTAGGCAGAAATATCTAAGAAGATTTCTGTCACTATTATGCTTGATTGCAAAATGCCGGGCTACCGGGTATGTAAAGTCTTTGTTTGCAATAGCCCGCATATGCTCCAGCACCCGCAATTTGACAGGATTAACGGTGCTTCCAACATATCTAGAAGGGCAGGGACAAACTAAGCAATAGACTGCGTGGTCTGTGTGGCAGGACATAAACTTAGTTATTTTCTTGCCACCTTTGTAGCCTGTGACATCATATGTCAGAGTTCTTCTACTAGCTGAACAGGCTTTACATTTTCCACAGGGGAAAAAACCTTTAGCGTCCTTCAGAGTTCCTAATTGTTTCTCCTGTGATGGTAAATAGCTATGGACCATATCATCCCGCAGTGATCTTGCCTTCCTAAAGGTTATTAGTGGCACCTCAGGAATATCAGACCCTACAATTGGGTCAGATTTAAGAATGTGCCAATGTTTAAATAAGATGGATCTTAATTTAGATGAATCCGCAGAGAAGGGTGTGATCATATGGAATTGGACATCTTCAGTGGAGACAATCTTTTTCTCTTCAAAGAGGGTACTGCGAGGTATCTTTCTGACTTTATTCAAAGCCTCTTGGAGCAGATTCCAATTATAACCTCTATTGCGGAATCTCTCTATGCTGTCAGTGGCTGCTTGTTCAAAATCATCATTTTGTGTACAATTACGTTTCAATCGTAAAAATTCACCGTAAGGAATATTGCTGATAAGTTTACGGGAATGACTGCTTGAGGCGTGTAAAACGCTATTACCGGCAGTCGGTTTACGATAAAGTTGGGTGCAAATATGACCATTTCTCACGTTCACTTGAAGGTCCAGGTAATTCACCTTGTCCTTGTTAACTTCCCCTGTGAACTTAAGGTTACAATCGTTGTCATTTAGCACCTTTATATACTGGTTAGCCTCTTCTATAGACCCATCCCACACTAGGAACAGGTCGTCAATATACCTGCTCCATACCACCACCTTGTTGTTCCAAGTGGCGTTCCTGGGGGCCCAGGCTACCTGCTCCTCCCACCAGCCTACGAATAAATTTGCATAGCTGGGGGCGAAGCAGGAGCCCATCGCCGTCCCAGAGCACTGTCGGTATATTGTATCCTGAAAAAGAAAGATGTTATTGTACAGACAGAATCTTATAAGTTCCAATAGCATCTTATTATGCATAGCAAATTTCAATTCTCTTTTGTTCAGGAAGTGGCGGTTAAATTTTTCCAGCAACAACAACCAAAGGCCCACCACAAAGGAAACTCCACACAAGGTTATATAAAAATAGCCTTTGTATTACACCAAAACACATTAGATAAAACACACACTTTACAATGTGCCAGAGGCACGGGCAGAATTTACAAGGGATTATTTACAAGACAGGGCCACCTGGACCACTGTCAGGAATCAGAAGTAGCACTTTCAGAAATAGCACTTAGAATGTAACATTACTTTAGCACAAAAATGTAACACAACCAGTAATCACTGGTAACCAGGACCTCACTAGCACCACCTGTACTAGGGAGAAAACAACCACCTATGTATCACAATACCTGTAGGGGTGTAAGAGGAAAACACATGATGCAATGCATAACATTCATTCAGAGGTGTAAAGGCACATGACGCATAAACAATACATTCAGAGGTGCATAAAAAGTACAGTTGCGCAAAACTCAGAAGTCACCACCTGTGACTGTCCCTGTGTCCCAATGTCAGGGCCTAAACGTCGCAGTTGTCCACAAAGTGCTGGGCAACTGGTGCAGGGAAAGTTTAGAACAACGTTAGAGCCTCTCTGGCTCGAGAACCACCACTGTGGCACTGCGGAGCCTCTCTGGGCTCCTGGACACGAACTGGCCCTCCTGAGCCTCTCTCAGGCTCTTCCACAGAATGGGCACTCGAGCCTCTCTGGGGCTCGCAATGCAGAAGGGCTGGAGCCTCTCTGGGCTCCACCACGAGGGAATGGCACCCTCAGAGCCTCTCTGGGCTCAACACAAATAAATGCCCGGGCCCCCCACAGGGCCTAGAACAATGGTGCCCCCTTCGTTGGAGTCCCCCTTCTGGGGACTCGAAGCAACTATGGCCCTCCCAGAGCCTCTCAGGGCTGTGCAGCCAGAATGCCCCCACGACGTTGGAGCCTCTCTGGGCTCAGAACATCCAGCAATGGCCCCAGAGCCTCGTGGCCCCCACAACAAATAGACGCTGCCTCTGGAGCCTCGTGGCTCCAACCAACCAAGATGCGGGCAGGGAGCCTCTCGTGGGCTCACAGCAATTTCGGCCTCTCGGGAGAGAGCACGAGGGGGGGGGGGGGGCGGGCACCGCAATGTGCCCCGACGCCTCCCCTTCTTTGGAGCAACCACTGCCCTTCACTCACCCGGTCTCGCTGCAGCTGACTGGAGCGCTCCCGCTCCTCGGGACTCTCCTCGGTGGCAGTCTCCTCTCGCTCCCCTTGCTTCCTTCGGCGCGGACTCGGCTTGGCTTCCCCAGACCGGGGGAAGCGGGGGAAGGAGTCGGCCGGTCTTCTCCTCTCCGGTGCAGGAGCGCGGGTGGGCTCCCGTCTGCTTCCTGCCGTCCCACCAAGGCTTGCCTGACTTCCGGGTCGCGCTGCAGCCAATAGCAGCGCGGCGCTGGTAAAATGGAGGCGGGACTTCCGGGTCGCCGTCGGCAGCGCGGCGGCCCGGCAGGGTTCCTGGGCTGCGGCGGTGATTTAAACACGGGGTGAGCTCCCGATGATAAATAAATCACGCAAATATGCGGCGTGGGCAGCCGCTAGAGCAGCAAAATGCAGGGTGGGCACCCGCCTGACAAAAGCGCTCCCAAGCGCTTTGTGAGCACAAACTGCAGCGCTAGGACGAAATAAGCGCTCTCAAGCGCTAGACAGACAATCACAGCGCTCCAAGCGCTATAATCAAAAATGAAGCGCTTCCAAGCGCTAGAGGGCATAAAGCGCGCTCCTAGCGCTACAAACAGGATAAAGCGCTCCCAGGGGCAAGGACAGAGCCCCAGCAAACAAGTCCTTGGGCAGGCAGGGGGGGCAAGGCTGGGCCCAGAGCCAGCACACTGGGTCTCCAGGCAGGGAGACAGCCCAAGTGGCGGTCCTCTGGCCCAGCAGCAGCAACAGCCCCCTCAGGATCCTGGAAGAGAACAACATCTGTGGGGACACAGCCCCATTTTTATACAGTGCATTCCTTTGTTCAAGGGTGCAGAGTGGGGGCGGAACCAGTCGCAGCTGGTTCTTGAGTACTCTGTTTACCTCAACCACCCTCTCTATTCACTGGCAGGGCCTGGGTCATTAGACTCTCCACAGGGGGGCGGAGCCAGCATTGTGTGGGGAAAACCCAGCCCATCCAGGAGACAGGTACACTCCTCCCACACATTACTCATGCAGATCTCCCACTCACCACCGGGCAGACCCATCCAGACTTCCGGGAGCCTGGCATGCCAGCCAGCTCCAGCCAATCACACGCCAGCACCCTCACAGCACACGTACAGCCATGTCTAGAAATGGCGCTTCCCTACTAGACACATACATGCTGCATACACCGTTGCGCAGCATTCACTCACACGAGTTCACACATACCAGACTCAAGCCTGTACACCCCACGCATCAGGAACTACCAGGGACACATACATTCCCCATGCATTCCTATGGGCGGGCAGGCCTAGCTCAGCACATGCACTCAGAGTGCGCACGCACTTTCCACTGGGACACAGTGAAAGTGCGCAGAATCCCAAAAATCACCATGGCCAGGTCACCATTTCACGCAAAAAGTCTAGGGGTGAACCTGCCCTAAGGGCCAAAGTCCAACACCGAGTCACAAGAAAAGAGTTAGGAAAAGGTGAAAAACAAGAAAAGGGGGCAGGGTACAAACACCCTGATGACACCCTAGGCCTGCTGAGGGGGTCCCACAGAGACCCCCAGAGCCAAAAAAAGCTATTATTAAGCCCCCAGGTTGGCCAGGTCCTGGAGGCATGCCCAAATTATGTAGTGTGGGTCCACTCTACAAACGCTGCACTCTGCAAATGCGCCCTGTGTAAGTTGGGGAATTATTTCCCTTTGAAAATTGAGGGTCCCTGGGGGCCAATGAGCCCATCAGGTACCTCCAGTATGCGCCACAGAGCTGTGTTGCAGAGAGGTGGTCTGAGGCCACGCCCCTTTTTACACCACTCTTCAAAGGCCACTTCTGGTGCACGGCTTGTGGGATGATGAGGTCCTGTTATGTCCTCAGGACCTCATAACATAAGTGGACTTCATCCTCCGAGCAGCAGTGTGCCAGAAGCTGCGTTTGCAGTGTGGTGTAAAAAGGGGCCTGGCATCAGAACACCTCTTTGCAACGCAGCACTGTGGCACTTACTGGAGGTACCTGGTAGGCTAGTTGGCCCCCAGGTACCCTCAAGATTAAAGGGGACTTATTCCCCCAACTTACAACGTGCCAGGGGGCATGTTTGCACAATGGTGCAGGGAGGGGGTGGGCCTGATATAACAAGTTAGCTATCCTACTGTGTGGGACTTACTGAAGGTAATAAAAGGGGTAGTTGGCCCCCAAGGTTGACGTTGGGGGCTAACTACCCCTCCTGTTACCTCCAGTAAATCCCACACAGTGGGATTCCTAAAAGGTGTTTGCAGGCCATGCTCACCTTTCTCCACCACTCTGCAAATGCGACTGCTATGTTATAGTTAGAAATTAGCATTTAAAAAACCTTTGAAATTCACTTAAAAACCATAGGTTTCAGGGACGTTATAGTTAGAAATTAGCATTTAAAAAACTTTGAAATTCACTGAAAAAAAACAGGTTTCAGGGACGTTATAGTTAGAAATTAGCATTTACAAAAACCATAGAAATTCACTGAAAAAAACATTGGTTTCAGGGACGTTATAGTTATTTAGACATTTCACTCATACAAAACCAGAGAAATTTGGCCATTATAGTTAGTTCAGCTAACTATAACTCGCGCCCCCGCAATGCACTGCTGATGACGTCACATATTACATCACTCATGACATGGTCAGTGACATCACTGATGACATCTCAAATTACATCACTGATGATATCTCAAATGACATCACTGATGACATCATCCACATGATAATCTGATGCACCTCCTCACACCCTAATATAACCTTTGATACACCCACTCTTAAACTACAGACTACAATTTCCGATACCATAGACACACCAGTACCAGTTACTACATACCCACTAACTGATTCCTAAGTCTACACACACATCCACTTATTCACCCATACAGTCACTCATACATGCAGTCACTCATTAATACATCACTATTATATGCACACATACACCTATACAGACACTGACACACCCGCTCATCCATAGTTACTTACACACCTAGTCAGTCATGCAAAGAATCAATCACACTCCCATTTACTCACATATACAGTTATACACACACCACCTCACTTATTCATACAGATACTAACACATACTTACTCTTTTGTACAATTACTGATACTAGCACACACTCATCCATACAGCCACTCTCACAATCACTTACTCTCACATATAGTCATTTATATACTCCAATACTCACATTTACTGCCTTTTATATATGTAGTTACTCACACATGTACCACTGAGATATCCATTCACTCACCAATACACCTATACACACACTCACCCAACCATACAGCCCTTCTCAGATGCACTCTTGAACCCATACACCCAGTGAATCACCGATTCACACATCTATGCAGTGTCACACATCCCCCACCCACCCATACAGATACTCAGCCACCCATACAGATATTCAGACAACCAATCAATAACCCATATAGACACTCATTTAGCTACTCACCAACCCAGGCAGCCGCTTACACACCAACTGACAGACTGATACAGACATTTACATTTTTCTCACTAACCCATTAATTCAGTAAGACACATGTTATCACTTACTTATACAGTCAGTCACTCACCTACTAAATCATCTATTCAGACACTCATACACCCACTCATACTTCAATACCTCTTGGCATATATATATATAAAATATATTTAAAATTTACAGAAACACACATTCACTGGATGACGTCATCTGTGATGTCATTTGAGATGTCATCAGTGATGTCATCAGTGAAGTCACTGACCATGTCATGAATGTTGTAATATGTGACATCATCAGCAATACATTGCGGGGGCGCGAGTTATAGTTAGCTGAACTAACTATAACAGACGAATTTCTCTGGTTTGGTACGAGTGAAATGTCTAACTAAATATAACGCCCCTGAAACCAATGGTTTTTCCAGTGAATTTCTATGTTTTTCTAAATGCTAATTTCTAACTATAACGTCTCTGAAACCTATGGTTTTTTCAGTGAATTTCAAAGGTTTTTTAAATGCTAATTTCAAACTATAATGTCCATGAAACCTATGTTTTTTTCAGTGAATGTATATATTTATATAAAGAGGGAGAGAGACAGAGACAGACATGAAGAGGGAGAGAGACATTTTAGTGCTACACTTTAGAGTACTAGTCAAAAGAACACAAGAAAAAAGATAATTGAAGGGGCTGAGCTACAGAGGAAATCAGTCAGGATGAGGGGGATGGGTTTGGAAACCTCATTATTCATATCACCACAGATACCTTCTTGTTTTCAAATAAACTGTTACTCCCACACACCGTCACCAAATTGCTACATGTTGATATCCAAGCATATCGTCGTCTTATTGGATGTTAGTTTACAATGCACAGTGTTTCTTGTAGAAAAAAAATTGCCTTGTCAGTGAATACAAAATGAATATACCTTGGCATTTATTAATTGAAAGAACAACGACTTCTAGTGGCGTGAGGAAAGATCTCCACTCTGCACAAGATCACACTGTGCACAAAAAAGAGAGATTCCCTAATGATCGCTCAGTTTGGTTCCCTGGTGTTTACTAAGGCTATTCTTCCCCACACACAGGATGTTTTATTTGATCACACATACTTGAGCCATTTTCTTTGGTTGAGCCTGCCCAGCCCATGGGCACTCAGTGAGCAATGCTGTATTGGAATATGGAATATAAGCCCCACCCTTTGCCTGCCCATATTTGTCATTGGCTTGTGTCACTGTCCTTTGTAAATGCTGGCTTCTGATTTGTTAATAGGCTTGTTAATCCCTCCTTAGTACCACCATGTCTTCATTTGTAACCTCCATTGAGGACTGGCTCCTTTACTTTGGTTGTTACACTGTTAGTCTTTTTTAATCTGTAAGCACTATTTTATTTAAATAGTTTCCCCTACTGCAGGGCTGACATGCTTTCCTGCAACATTTTAGCTCATTGCTCACTTCTCACTAGTGGAGAAGTCATGGCATGACGTCATGCCAGTTGAGCATTTTAGGGGAAGGGAAATCCTTTAAAGAGTCATTTTCTCTCTGAATTTCCCTTCTCTTTTTTGAAACTCAGGAGCAGCAACATTGTTGTGGTGTCACCAGGGCTTTAAGTGGAAGCTTTTTCAATAATATTCACAAGCCATACTTGCTGCTTTTTTAGCTTATGCAACTAACAACCATTGACAAAGCCAATAGTCCTACATTGATTTAGATATGATGGGGCAGATTTATGAAGGCCTTGCGCCACGTTTACGCCGCTGTTGCGTCACGCAAGGCGGCGTAAACGTGGCGCATCCCTACGAACGATTTACAACGTGACGCATCTAGGCAGATGCGTCACGTTGTAAAGCCCTGCGCCGCTTGTGGGCGTTCCGGCGCAGGGTGGGCGTTCCGGGGCAGGTGCGCCTCGCAAAAGTGGCTGAGTGAAATCTATAAGATTTCACTCAGTCACTTTCACACCAATGCTGCGTCAAAAGCCTGCGCCTGCTTGAAGCAGGCGTAGGTCTTGATGCAGCATTGGTCAGATAGGGAACCCCCGAGCCTTGCTGGAGCTGCGTCGCGCTTGCGACGCAACTCCAGCAATGCGCCGCCTTTACGGCAGAGATGCGTCACGCATCTGTGCCGTTTTTTCCCCATGGTGCGCCGCATTGTAAATGCGGCGCACCATGGGTGGCGGAGCTGTGGCTCACTGTGGCGCACATTAACTGGCGCATCCCTGGGGATGCGCCAGTTAACATAAATCTGCCCCGATGTTACTTATATCATATATCTAGATGCAATGACAAAATACAAGTTGTGCGGCACACTATGCTAAGCACATATTTTTAGCTTACATGTTTTTAAGCCACGCCCTTAATTACACTGGCCATGTTCCTTTGAGAGACCCACAGTTTTCTCATCCCTCTTAAAGCCATGGGTCCATCCTCTCTGTGCCTTCTCCAGGCAACGGCACGTCTAGGGGTCTTCAGATTCCACTGCAGTTCCGTCTCCCTAAGGATATAGTCACAAAATAACTTTTTATATTTTATCCAACATCTTCTAATTAATGTTAAGTGAGCGTGAGCTTGTTTATTAAAAAGAAGACATCGTGTTTCCTGTTTGTGTGCTCCTTCACCTTCTAGTTACTCATGAATACACACACAACCAAGTTTAAACCACGGATGCTGGGCGTGAATGTGATTCTCTGACTTCCGTGTTTCTTCACAAAACATGTCAACAAAACCCTGTCCCTGGAACAGCCCCTGGCTCCGGCCCAGGCACGTCCGGTGCTGTGCGCTTGGCGGCAAAGCACAATGGATAATGCGAGGCGGATGAAGAGAGTTCCTCCTAGCTAATAACACGGAGCCTGGCCGTGTGGCCTGAAACCGCAAATACCTTCTTAAACTGGCCACTAGCAAATTGGGCATCTGCGTTATGCACTGCCATTTTGTACTTTCGTGAAGGAAAGGTCATACGCAGCGCTGCCTTGAAAAAGAGAGTAGCTTTGAAGCGACTGCTGTCGCCGTCACGACTCTGCTCTGCTGTCCTTAGGGGGGACTCAGCGGTGCCGTCCTTACTTTCCTGAGAATTAATTAATTCTCTTACATTTCAGCCCAGCGAGGGCCACATGGCAGGAAAGAGGATTACGCTTTCTCCACACGTATTTAGTGAAATCTAGTAAATGCTGCCTGCCCATACGGACCTTATTATGAGAAGAGAAAAGCATCGCGCTGGCTAGAAGGCATTATCAAGGCCGGAGGCTCCCAGGGACGCGCACGCGCTGGTCCAGGCACGCCAGCCTCCGTGATGGTTGAGGTCGGGTCACCTCCCATTCAATGTATGGCAGGCACTTTGAGAAGCGCAGCTGCTCTTCCTTTTGAATGAAGAAGTGCAGGCACTCAGAACCGGACCGTACCTGACCATTAAAAGCACTGACAAAAGATGTTAAACTTGACATTGTTTTGTTTAATTTCATTTAAAACACTGTCAAGTTTAACATCTTTTGTCTGTTCATGGCTGGAGAGCTCACTGGCACGCAGGAAAAACGTTTAAGAAACGTTTCCATTTCACACCGAGAATTCTACAGAATTGCAAACTAAAAGGTAAACTGTTTACGTACAACAGTTACACCGAAAGGTAGGACCTAACGTTTAACCCTTTGCAGTTTTCTATCCCAGGCTTTCATAAGCCTCTCCCTTCCAAGGGCATGTATGCAGGGCTTTAAGTGGGATGAAATAACTTGGGGGGTAGGGGGTGTCTCTCAAAGAGGCATGGCCAATGTAATTAGGGGCGTAGTGTAAAAATGCATAAACTAGAAATCTGTGCTTACCATAGTGTGCAGCCCGACTAGCATTTTCCTGCTTCTGTCATTGCATCAAGAAATATGACACAACAAGTAACATCATACCTACAAGAAGTCAGGACTATTGGCTTTGCCAATGGTTGTTAGTTGCATAGGATAAATAAGCAGCAACTATGACTTGTATATAATATTGAAAAAGCTTCGACTTAAAGCCCTGGTGACACTACGACAATGTTGCTGCGCCTGAGTTTAAAAAAGAGAAAGGAAATCCAGAGAGAAAATGACTCTCTTTAAAGGATTTCCCTTCCCCTACAAGGCTCACCTGGAATGAAGTCACCGTAACATCTCCACTAGTAAGAAATGAGCAGTGTGAGCATGCACAGATCATGTGCCTGCTGTCTCTGCAGTCCAGAAAATAACGGACTGTCTGTGCCAGGGCACAAAACAGAGCCTGATAGAGACCCGTTTCGAGCCTCCCTTTAAACAAGCATTGGAAATGCAATAGGTCTCGCAGCATTAGAGTTAGTGCATTTAGAATTGTTTATGGGTTTTTTGTTGTAAATCTTTTGCATTTTTATTTTTTTTTGCCAATGCTAAAGAATTACAAATCAAAAAAGCAATAAACAATTGTAAAAGCTGTAACTAAAAATCCTACGAGACCTATTGCACTGTGTGAGGGTGAGGTGTTGAGGGTGAGTGAGGGTGGGGATGAGTGAGGAGTTGAGTGTGAGTGAGGTGTTGAGGGTGAGTGAGGTGTTGAGGGTGAGTGAGAGTGAGAGTGAGTGAGGGTGAGGGTGAGGGAGGGTTATTGCGAGTTAGGATGAGGGGTTGAGGGTGGGTGATGGTGAGGGTGAGGTGTTGAGGGTGAGTGAGGATGAGTGAGGGTGAGTGAGGAGTTGAGGGTGAGTGAGGGTGAGTGAGGGTGAGTGAGGGTGAGTGAGGGTGACTGAGTGTAAGTGAGTGTGAGTGAGGGTGAGTGAGGGTGAGTGAGAGTGAGTGAGGGTGAGGTGTTGAGGGTGAGTTGTTGAGGTTGAGGTTTTGAAGGTGAGGTGTTGAGGGTGAGGTGTTGAGGGTGAGGTGTTGAGGGTGAGGTGTTGAGGGTGATTGAGTGTGAGTTAGTGAGGGTGAGGTGTTGAGTGTTAGTGATGGTGAGGTGTTGAGGGTGAGTGAGGGTGAGGGTGAGTGAGGGGGAGGGGGAGGCGTTGAGGATGAGTGACGTGTTTAGGGTGAAGTGTTGAGGGTGTGGGTGAGGAATTGAGGGTGAGGGAGGGTGAGTGTGGGTGAATTGTTGAGGGTGAGTGATTGAGGGTGAGGTGTTGAGGCTGATGTTTTGTGGGTGAGTGAGGGTGAGATGTTGATGGTGAGTGAAGGTGAGGTGTTGGGTGAGGCGTTGAGGGTCATTGAAGTTGAGGGTGGTTGAGTGAGGATGAGTGAGAATGAGGGTGAGTGAGGAGTTGAGGGTGAGTGAGGGTGAGGTGTTGAGGGTGAGTGAGGGTGAGTGAGTGTGTGATGTTGAGGGTGATTGAGGATGAGTGAGAGTGAGGGTGAGTGAGGATTTGAGGGTGAGGCGTTGAGGGTGAGGTGTTGCTGGTGAGTGAGGGTGAGAGTGATTGAGTGTGAGTGAGTGTCAGTGAGGGTGAGGTAGCGTCTTACTGATTGCCCGTGAAAAGCCCAATTATCTTCTTATATGTGAAAAAGAATGAAATGCGATAGGTACATTTTACAAAAAAAATTGTGAGCTTATGTGTTGTATTTATTGTTATAAAATAGCACTCGCTCGGTAGGGAGGCTACTTCAGAGCTGATAAAAACAGAATTATACATTTAATAAACTGTCATTTTTTGTCCTGTGTGTTTAAGCGTAGTTGAGACATTGACAGCACGAGTCTGAAATATAAATGAAAACAACGCAGCAGGACCCGGCGCCTTTTCATCCCTAAAAGTATTTACCATTTGAGGAAGGACAAGGCGCGAACCCGAAATGCATCGAGGGGTGTGATGTACAAGTTGCCTATCTAGAATGTGAACGATTGTCCGATAAAGTATTTCAATCAATCATGCAATAGAAGTATAGAAAATTATTTTCAGCAAAGAAAAGACAAATGCACCAGTTTACGTTGGGATGACTGAATGCCAGCCACGGATACAAGAAAATTTATCAGGGATTCCAGGCTGCAATCGCGTAGAGTGTTAGGGGGTGTGAGGGGGGGAGGATGAGTGAAGTTGTTTGCGTAAGAGAGTGTGTGAGTGTGTTAGTGTGAGGGTGAGTAAGTGTGTGTGAGGCTGAAGGTGTGTGATGGTGTATGAGGGAGATGTTGTTTTAGCGTTACTGAGCGTGTGTGAAAGAGTGTGATAGTTTTGTTGTGTGAGGGTGATGTTAAGAGTGTGTGTATATGTTAATAATAATTAAGTAATGTGTTGTTTGTAACTAAAGGTGTCCCCTTTGTATTACTTCAGTCTTATGTGTATATTA
Source organism: Lissotriton helveticus (assembly GCF_964261635.1). Lineage (NCBI taxonomy): Eukaryota > Metazoa > Chordata > Amphibia > Caudata > Salamandridae > Lissotriton > Lissotriton helveticus. The sequence goes on along the minus strand of NC_136070.1, from coordinate 188,665,140 downwards.
GTATGTAATTTTAAATGTGTATGTATTGTACTAACTATGTGTATGTTTTGTAACATGTTTGTGTAGTCTCGTTTTTATTTTTTTTTTTAAATGGCCGACGTATAGCGTCACGTCGACGTCTGCTATGTTTAGCGGTCTAGTTTATTTTTGAGTTGTGTGTGTTTTTTGTTTACGTATTTTTCTAGCCAATCGGAGCGCGACGTTTTTGACGTAGCGTTCCGATTTGCATACGTCAACCGTTGAATTCCCCATTGATCGAGAATGTTGGTGTGCGGAAGGCGTGTTCTTGTCCCGGTGGTGTTGCTGCGTCGTTTGACAGGTAAGAATGTATTCCTAAGTTTATTTTAATGTAATGTAATGTAGTATATATACTATGTAAAATTTAAATACTTGCTAAATTTATTTAATTCACTCGTAATATTTGTAAATGTTTGTAATGTAACATAAAGTAGTGTTTTTTATTGGCGATGTGTAATGCATATGTTTTGTTAAACTGTAATGTAATGTATTAATGTCCTTTTTTTGGTAATTTGACATACAAAAGGGGTTTGTTTCATTTCGAAGTGGTAAATGTGTTGTAATATATTGATGTAAGTTGTTTTTTTATTATTTTTTTGTGTGATGCTGAAGTAGTCGGATAATTTGTTATTGACGTACTTGAAGTATGAAATGAAACTTTGTGTCTTTGCTGACTGTAGTATTTTTAGCAATGTATGAACGACATGTACAGTGAACTAATGTATTTTTCGTTAGATTTTTGTGACTGACTCTTTCTATGTTCGTAATATGTTTTATTGTATTTGAACTAATTCCGTCTGGATAAATGCTATTGTGTTAAGCGTTTCTTTTTTTGTGTAAATCTCGACTATTGTATTCAATGCGTCCCATTTTCCGGATGAATCGTTCTTGTTTATTTCCCTCTGAAAAATTTGATTGTTTCTGAATTTTTGTTTATTTCGTCATATTTGCTTTATATTAGACGGAATTCCGTGAGAAGAAGTGCTATTGTTGTATGCGTCCGGTTTTTTGTGTAACTGTTGACTACTGTCTTTAAACCGTCCCATTCTCCGGATGAATAGTGCTTGTTTATTGCCCGGCGAAAAAGTTGCCTGTTTCACTTGTGTCTTTGTATCTCCTCGTCCTCGCTTCCTGCCACATATTTGTATTTGTTTCCTTTGTGTAATATTGTTGTAATATCGTACGAATTAAATTTACTTTTTGGCCCGAAGACTGATTAACATCCTTGCATCCTTTTAGGTCAATGATGTTAAGTTTTTTTTGTGTCTAACGTATCTGATGCTATACTCCGTCGACCCCCTTGTTTTCCGTCCTGAAATTTCTTTATGTGTAAGAAAATGGCCTAACATTCCTCAAATTGCAGAGTGGGTGAATGCTGCAGAGTGGGTGAATGCTGCAGAGTGGGTGAATGCTGCAGAGTGGGTGAATGCTGCAGAGTGGGTGTATGCTGCAGAGTGGGTGAATGCTGCAGAGTGGGTGAATGCTGCAGAGTGGGTGAATGCTGCAGAGTGGGTGAATGCTGCAGAGTGGGTGAATGCTGCAGAGTGGGTGAATGCTGCAGAGTGGGTGAATGCTGCAGAGTGGGTGAATGCTGCAGAGTGGGTGAATGCTGCAGAGTGGGTGAATGCTGCAGAGTGGGTGAATGCTGCAGAGTGGGTGAATGCTGCAGAGTGGGTGAATGCTGCAGATTGGGTGAATGCTGCAGATTGGGTGAATGCTGCAGATTGGGTGAATGCTGCAGATTGGGTGAATGCTGCAGATTGGGTGAATGCTGCAGATTGGGTGAATGCTGTCTATTGGGTGAATGCTGTCTATTGGGTGAATGCTGTAGATTGGGTGAATGCTGTAGATTGGGTGAATGATGGAGATTGGGTGAATGATGGAGATTGGGTGAATGATGGTGAGTGGGTGAATGATGCAGAGTTTCTGAAAGATGGATAGTGTGTGAATGATGGATAGAGTGTGAATGATGGAGAGGCAGAGTGCTGTTGCGTTTTTGAGTGTTAGTGTGTGTAACTGAGGGTGAGTCGTTGAGGGTGAGTGAGGGTGATGTTGAGTGAAGGTGAGGGTGAGGTGTTGAATGGTATTGAGGGTGAGGGTGAGGTGTTAAGGGTGAGTGAGTGTGACTTGTTGAGGATGAGTGAGGGTGAGTGAGGTGTTAAGAGTGAGGTGTTAAGGATGAGATGTTGAGGGTGAGTGATGGTGATGTTGAGTGTAGATGAGGGTGATGTGTTGAGTGTGAGTGAGGGTGAGTGATGGTGAGGGTGAGTGAGGGTGTGGAATTGTGGGTGAGGTGATAAGGGTGAAGTTAGTGAGGGTGAGGTGTTGAGGGTGAGGGTCTGAGGGTATGCTGTGCTGTACCTGCTCCGTGTGTGAGGGAAGCTTGCACTGTTGCCGCCTGTGCTGTACCTGATGTATGTGTGATGAAAGCTTGCACTGCTGCTGTCGGTGCTGTACCTGTTCCATGTGTAAGGGAAGCTTGCACTGCTGTTGGCTGTGCTGTACCTGCTCCGTGTTTGAGTGAAGCTTGCATTGCCGTTGCCTGTGCAGTACCTGCTCCGTGTGTGATGGAAGCTTGCACTGCAGCTGCCTGTGCTGTACCTGATGTATGTGTGAGGGAAGCTTGCACTGCTGCTGTCGGTGCTGTACCTGTTCCATGTGTAAGGGAAGCTTGCACTGCTGTTGCCTGTGCTGTACCTGCTCCGTGTTTGAGTGAAGCTTGCATTGCCGTTGCCTGTGCTATACCTGCTCCGTGTGTGATGGAAGCTTGCACTGCAGCTGCCTGTGCTGTACCTGATGTATGTGTGAGGGAAGCTTGCACTGCTGCTGTCGGTGCTGTACCTGTTCCATGTGTAAGGGAAGCTTGCACTGCTGTTGCCTGTGCTGTACCTGCTCCGTGTTTGAGTGAAGCTTGCATTGCCGTTGCCTGTGCTATACCTGCTCCGTGTGTGATGGAAGCTTGCACTGCTGCTGTCGGTGCTGTACCTGTTGCATGTGTAAGGGAAGCTTGCACTGCTGCCGCCTGTGCTGTACCTGATCTATGTGTGAGGGAAGCTTGCACTGCTGCTGCCTGTGCTGTACCTGCTCTGTGTGTGAGGGAAGCTTGTACTGCTGCCGCCTGTGCTGTACCTGATCTATGTGTGAGGGAAGCTTGCACTGCTGCTGTCGGTGCTGTACCTGTTCCATGTGTAAGGGAAGTTTGCACTGCTGTTGCCTGTGCTGTACCTGCTCCTTGTTTTCGAGTGAAGCTTGCACTGCTGCCGCCTGTGCTGTACCTGATCTATGTGTGAGGGAAGCTTGCACTGCTGCTGTCGGTGCTGTACCTGTTCCATGTGTAAGGGAAGCTTGCACTGCTGTTGGCTGTGCTGTACCTGCTCCGTGTTTGAGTGAAGCTTGCATTGCCGTTGCCTGTGCTATACCTGCTCCGTGTGTGATGGAAGCTTGCACTGCTGCTGTCAGTGCTGTACCTGTTGCATGTGTAAGAGAAGCTTGCACTGCTGCCGCCTGTGCTGTACCTGATCTATGTGTGAGGGAAGCTTGCACTGCTGCTGCCTGTGCTGTACCTGCTCTGTGTGTGAGGGAAGCTTGCACTGCTGCCGGCTGTGCTGTACCTGATGTATGTGTGAGGGAAGATTGCACTGCAGCTCTCGGTGCTGTACCTGTTCCATGTGTAAGGGAATGCTGTTGCCTGTGCTGTACCTGCTCCGTGTTTGAGTGAAGCTTGCATTGCCGTTGCCTGTGCTGGAGCAGCTCCGTGTGTGATGGAAGATTGTGAGATCTGGCATAACGGAAGGATTGGTAGTGCGTGCACAGTTTTTTTTTTTGTTTGTTTATTGTTGTAGTGAAAAGTTTTATGTATGCACTGTGTATGTTCTCTTTGTGTGTTTTCTTTTTTATATTTTCTTTATTTCAGGGAATGAGCTGCTACGATGGACAGGTAATGACAAATTAATTTGCATAATATTAAAGCGTGTCTTTGTGACTTTTATACTTTTGTTTATTGATTTGCTTATTGTAAAGCTAATGTAATTATTTTATTAGGTCTCTCTGCTCGCATGTACTTTCTGCCTGGCTTCTTGCATTTGATTTTTATTTTATCAATGGCTGCTATTTCGGTGTATTTGTTGCCATGGATTGTGTTCCGTTTTGCCGTACGTGTTTTTTGGTCGCACTTGGCTTGTGTATACGTTTCTAAAATTATGTAGTGTATGTAATTAAAAGTTTTTGTTTTTCTGTTCTAGTAAAGGGTATTACGCAATGTATTCCCTTTACGTTTGTTACGTAAGGGATGTTAGCGTTCTATTTTTTAATTGATGGTGATGTAATTATGAGCGTTACGTAATTTTTAGCCAATCGCAGCTCTACGTTGTGTGACGTAGCGTTGCATTTGACATGCGTCAACGGGGCTTTTTCCAAATTGATGTGAATGTTCGTGCGGTAAAGGTGTGTTATTCCTCCGTGTTTGTTGCTGCGTCGTCTGACTGGTAAGATGTACATTTATTAAAAGTGAGTACATGAATTTGAATGTATTAATACGTGTGTGTATATACGTATTATTAATAATGTTTTATTAGGATGTATGAGTGTTTTATTTGTATTGCGCCATGTGTATTATCGAGTTTTGAGTTACAATATTCCTTAGTACTGTTCTAAAAGATATATGTTTGAAAAATATAGTTTTTTCGAAATGTTACATAAAGCAATGTTTATGTTTGTATGTGTTATGTCTTTGAAATTGCGTCCCTTGTTATTTCTCGCTCACTTTCCTTGTGTTTTGAATTTTTCTTGATCTTTATGCGAATGTTGGCTCGTGTTTAAGTAGATTCTTTGGGATGCATTGAGTAATCTTTGCTAGTGTCTTCCTGGTATGTAGTTTCAGTAGTTCCGTTTCGCCTGAGGTGGCACTGTGATGTTTATTTTCCCTCTGACTTAGCTTTTGCTTGTGTCATTTGTACCGGTATGTGACTTGTTTCGCCGCTATTCATTTTTTTTGTTAGTTGCTTGTTGTAGTTAAAAGTATAATGTATGCACTGTGTATGTTCTCTTTGTTGTGTTTTTTTTTATATTTTCTACATTTCAGGGAATGAGCTGCTACGATCGACAGGTAATGACAATTTTATTTGCATATTATGAAAAAGTGCCTTTGTGAGTTCTTATACTTTTGTTTATGCCTTTCCTTTTATTGATGTTAATGTAATTATTGTATTTGGTTTTGCTTTGCTCGTACGTATTTTCTGTCTGGCTCCTCTCATTAGAGTGTGTTTAGTATTTTATCAATGGCTGCTATTTAGTTTTATTCTTTGGCATGGATTGAGTTTCGTTTTGGCGTACGTGTTTTTCGGTCGCACTTTCCTTGTGTGTAGTAATTTTCTCTTGCACGGCATCCCTTATGTCCATTTCTGCAGCAATAGCACATTATTAACATTCTGCAACCCCACACTACAATTGAGCGACATGAGATCATCACTCATTGCCAGTAGAGCCGTATTTAGAACTCCCCCAGTCTCATTTAGACATAGAACTGCAGTACTGTACAGCACCAAAGCATGCTTGTATAGCTGTAATTGTGTGTGCAACGGTTGAGTGGCGTTGCGCGGCTGAGTGGCGTTGCGCGGCTGAGTGGCGTTGCGCGGCTGAGTGGCGTTGCGCGGCTGAGTGGCGTTGCGCGGCTGAGTGGCGTTGCGCGGCTGAGTGGCGTTGCGCGGCTGAGTGGCGTTGCGCGGCTGAGTGGCGTTGCGCGGCTGAGTGGCGTTGCGCGGCTGAGTGGCGTTGCGTGGCTGAGTGGCGTTGCGCGGGTGAGTGGCGTTGCGTGCCAGAGTGGCGTTGCGTGCCAGAGTGGCGTTGCGTGCCAGAGTGGCGTTGCGTGCCAGAGTGGCGTTGCGTGCCAGAGTGGCGTTGCGTGCCAGAGTGGCGTTGCGTGGGTGAGTGGCGTTGCGTGCCAGAGTGGCGTTGCGTGCCAGAGTGGCGTTGCGTGGGTGAGTGGCGTTGCGTGGGTGAGTGGCGTTGCGTGGCTGAGTGGCGTTGCGTGGCTGAGTGGCGTTGCGTGGCTGAGTGGCGTTGCGTGGCTGAGTGGCGTTGCGTGCCAGAGTGGCGTTGCGTGCCAGAGTGGCGTTGCGTGCCAGAGTGGCGTTGCGTGCCAGAGTGGCGTTGCGTGCCAGAGTGGCGTTGCGTGCCAGAGTGGCGTTGCGTGGGTGAGTGGCGTTGCGTGCCAGAGTGGCGTTGCGTGCCAGAGTGGCGTTGCGTGGGTGAGTGGCGTTGCGTGGGTGAGTGGCGTTGCGTGGGTGAGTGGCGTTGCGTGGGTGAGTGGCGTTGCATGGGTGAGTGGCGTTGCGTGGCTGAGTGGCGTTGCGTGGCTGAGTGGCGTTGCGTGGGTGAGTGGCGTTGCGTGGGTGAGTGGCGTTGCGTGGGTGAGTGGCGTTGCGTGGGTGAGTGGCATTGCGTGGGTGAGTGGCGTTGCGTGGGTGAGTGGCGTTGCGTGGCTGAGTGGCGTTGCGTGGGTGAGTGGCGTTGCGTGGCTGAGTGGCGTTGCGTGGCTGAGTGGCGTTGCGTGGCTGAGTGGCGTTGCGTGGCAGAGTGGCAGTGAGTGGCTGAGTGGCGTTGCATGTGTGCGTGGCGTTGCGTGTGTGAGTGGCGTGCATGAGTGGCGTTGCGTGGGTGAGTGGCGTTGCGTGGCTGAGTGGCGTTGCGTGGGTGAGTGGCGTTGCGTGGCTGAGTGGCGTTGCGTGGCTGAGTGGCGTTGCGTGCGTGAGTGGCATTGCGTGCCTGAGTGGCGTTGCGTGGCTGAGTGAAACAGGCAGAAACGTAAATGGAGAGGGGGGTGAGAGTTAAAAGAGAGAGTGAAACAGGCAGAAACGTGGAGAGTTAAAAAAAAAAGCAAATGAATCTAAGCTGCGAGATGTGGCATAACAGAAGGATTGGTACTGCGTGCACCGCTGCTTGGGGTATCTGCGAGATTTGTGTAAGTAAATGGAGAGGGGGGTGAGAGTTGGAAGAGAGAGTGAAACAGGCAGAAACGTGGGGAGTTAAAAGAAAGAGGGAATGAATCTAAGCTGCGAGATGTGGCATAACAGAAGGATTGGTACTGCGTGCACCGCTGCTTGGGGTATCTGCGAGATATGTGTAAGTAAATGGAGAGGGGGGTGAGAGTTAAAAGAGAGAGTGAAACAGGAAGAAACGTGGAGAGTTAAAAGAAAGAGCGAATGAATCTAAGCTGCGAGATGTGGCATAACAGAAGGATTGGTACTGCGTGCACCGCTGCTTGGGGTATCTGCGAGATTTGTGTAAGTAAATGGAGAGGGGGGTGAGAGTTAAAAGAGAGAGTGAAACAGGCAGAAACGTGGAGAGTTAAAAGAAAGAGCGAAAGAATCTAAGCTGCGAGATGTGGCATAACAGAAGGATTGGTACTGCGTGCACCGCTGCTTGGGGTATCTGCGAGATTTGTGTAAGTAAATGGAGAGGGGGGTGAGAGTTGGAAGAGAGAGTGAAACAGGCAGAAACGTGAATCTAAGCTGCGAGACGGAGAGGGAGGGAGAGAGGAGGAAAAAGAGAGGGGGAGTGAGACAGAGGGAGGAACACAGTTAGAGTGAGACAGAGGAAGACAGGAGAGAGGGAGGGGGAGCTATAGATGTAGGGAGAGCGCGAGAGAAAGAGAGCGATAAAATTATGTGTATGCCGGGAGGGCTCAGTGCACGAAGCCTTCGGCTGCAGGGTCCTGTGATTAACTTCATGGTCAGTTTTATGTTGTTGCTGTCCCTCCAAGCGCAATGCCGCTGCCAGCAATACCAGCATCAAAGAAAACAAGACGGAGGGAAGAGAGGGGAGAGGGGAGAGGGGAGGGGGGAGGAGAAATGCGACACGGCGGGAAGGGGCAGGCAGGATGACTCAGGGGAGGGGGCGGAGCGGGGCAGAGCGGCATGTGGGTGTGAACAAGCCGGGCCTTTGAAGTGAAGCTAAGTTTCACTTCAAAGGTGTCGGAGGAATGCGGGCGGCTGTGCACGCGCTTTTAAGCTCAATGCACATGCGCATTGAGCTTAAAAGTCACGGGCACTGCAAGGAATCGCCACGATTCCTTGAAAGTTAGATAAAGTCTGGATGAGCCCCTATAGTCTCGCTTGCTCGATGCGCATGCGCATCGACAGGCGAGACCTAAAAACTGCTGGTGCTCAGCACCGGTGAGACCCAGCCCACTTAAAGCCCTGCATGTATGTAGAAGTGTTAAGAACGGTTCCAGGTGAGTAGAGACATTCTCAGGAGCAAACATGCACTCTAAGCAGTAAGCACCTGCACTTTCACATTGTCATTTAAAGCACTGCTTTCAGTTATGCCTCTCTTTAAGTAGCTTAACCCCTTCGATGCTGCGGACGGCCCCCGGCAGACCCATGTGACGGTGGGCGTGTGCGGAGGATGGCCAGGGACCGTCCAAACCCCACTCACTGATTAGAATCCCAGCACCGCGGCGAAATTCGCACCGCGGTCAAGGTGTTAAGACATATGCCACATAGTTTGATAATGTGACTTGTGTAAAACTTTTAACAATAACACTTTAATACTTGAAATGTGTAACCCACGGAGATCTTCCTCTTTAGGGATGGAGCTGTTACCTGTTGGATATCCTGACAATATCCTGTAGGCCCATCACTCAATAAAATGTATATTTATGTGGACGTTATCCTATTTGCAGTCTCTCCACAGATAGCTTTTTTTGCCTGCCACTGACAGCACTGCACCCAGCACCTTCAAAATACGCACACGCAGAGCGGATTTTGGGTCTGCCGCTTGCTCATGACTAAATAGGTTACTTGCCTGTTTCAGCTCATGCTGCTTATTGGATGGATTTTCTCTCTATTCTTGTGTTTGTCCCACCCAGAAGGGCATTTTGTTTTCAGCATGTTTTCAGTGGATGATTTTTATCCCAAACAGCTGACAACAAGGACATTTATTTTTTCATTTTGCAAGTTTTCATAGCATATAACTTAACTCACTGGAAGTACCTGACTGGCCTTGATCTCTTCCCCTCCCTCTTTCCACCAGTCTCTCACACAGTTCGAGGCTTTCTTCCTTTGTTCCATTTGCTCCCATTCTCTTTCACTCTCTCCCCCTCTCCCTTTCTCCCCCTCTGTCTATCTCTCGTCTGTGCTCCTATATCCACCCCCCTCCAGTTTCTCTGTCATTCCCACTTCCTACACAGGTCAATTTGTTTGTTCAGCACATTGTCAATCGAAAACTGGGATTCATGGTTTGGTTTCACCTCACTCTACTTCCCCACACACTCAGTGCTGACATAGTTGCTGCCCACTCTCTTTCTACCTGCCCCGCTCTCTCTCCCTCTCTACCTGGGTTTTCCTGCTCCATCGAGGCTCATTCCACCACTGTTGATACTGACTTAGCCAGTGCTTGTAGAATTACAAAGCCAACAGCAAAGAGAATGAAATGTTATTTTTTTAGGCTTACTTAATACTCTTTTTACTCTGGTCGCTTCAGACAATAGTTTCCCCAACATGGGATGCAACTCAATCTACATATCTTCTTTGCAGTCAAAAAGTGTATGGAACAAAGTGTATTCCCGACTTTTGCGGACAAGTCCACCTTGAAAACAAGAAAGTCAGCTCATAAGTACCTTTTGAACTAAGTTAGATCAAAATACACCACAATATATTCCACTTAACCAAATGGCTACAATTACCTCATGCATTGTTTTTTGGCAAGGACAGCAAACAGTTTACATTATGGGCCAGATTTATCAAAAACTCATGCAACCAAAGCAGCAAGCCACCTTGCTGCACTGTATGAAAGGGAGAGGGTAAGAATGCGTCATATTTAACATCATACAGCGCATTCCTCCACTGTGCCTGTGCTGGTGCACAAGCTGCTGCCTAGAATCAATGCAGGCAGGATTGTTCTTATGTAGGAAGGGGCACCTTTCTGCACAAAAACAATCCTCTGAGGCATTTTCATCTTTCTATGTTTGCTGTAGAATGCAGCACATGGAGAAAGAAGGAAAAACTAGGAAAATGAACACATTTCTCCTCATCGCGCCTCCCTGGGGTGGCGTAGCATTTTGCTGCATTGTGCCAAAACCCACTGGTGGATGAGTGGGAACACCCACACTCCACCCATGGAATACCCCGCCTGGGTCAGGGAAATGCAAGGCAGAGATTTGCGCTGCCTTGCATTACTGCAGAATTACTAAGCAATGCAGAGCCACATTGCTTGACTCTGCACAAGTATATTTAACATTCTTTTAAGTCCCTAGTGTATGGTACTAAATGTAAACAGGGCCTGGAAGTTAAATGTCACTAGTGGTCTTCAGCATCTATTGGACCATCCACTTTAGTGGCAGTGCAAACATGACTTCAGTCCTACCATTGTAGCCTGTCTGTAACAATGCAAAACATGCACTGTAACATGTCAAGTTAATTCCATTCTGATCGGTAGAAACTTTCCTTTTAAATATAAATATGACCCCCGTATGTAGGCCTCGTAGGCCACAAGGCAGGGTGGGTACATGGTGTTTAAAGTAGGACATGTTGGAATATAAAGTTAGCTTGTTCTTAAAGTGACTAGCCCTCAAAACCTATTGTCACTCTAAGAAGTCTGACTGGCCCATAGAGAAACACTGGGAAGCAAATATTAAATACTAACACTGTATCTTTGGAAAGGGACCAGCTAGAAAAATAACTAAACCACTATTTTTAATAGTTATTAAAAATAGAATCCAATAATGTAATCTAACTTTGTGTAAATAGGAAGGAAAAGAACTTTCAGAATGTTACCCTTTAACTGCCTTAACTGTCAGAAGGCTACCTGGCATAACATTCTGCCAGCTCTCAGCCTATGCTCAGCCTTGAATAGGTGTGAAATACCTCCCGGAGCAAGCAATAGGCTGACCTGAATGGGCACATGAACAGGATGTCAAGACAATTCTTCTGTATGAAGTGTCTGGTTGTGGGAGAATCCTGCTTTTGTCCTACCAGACATCTGTCTCTGGTTTTTTGTGGGTATAGCGCCTGCTGCAAACTGTTTTTTAGTGATAGATGTAGGGTAACCCTCAGCTTAACACTGAACTGTACCTGCAGAAACCCAAGGCCTCAAAGTCCAAGTTTAGTGTGGCTGAAGACTTTTGCCATCTTGAAAATGCCCTAATATATGGCATTTTGGTTCTGTTTCAGTAAGGCAAACACAAACAGTTTCAAAAGTGGGTACAGTTACTCCTGGAAACTCTTACCCCATGGGTTGTGCCCAGGAGTCATTCCCATTCATTAGTAGTGCCAGGCATAAATGTGTCATCTCCAGGCACCCACTTCAGAATACTTTCTAGACCTGTGAAATATCAGAAGAAGACTGAACCTGCTGTCTGTGACCTGAAAGAAGACCTATTGGACTGAACCTGCTTCCTCTTGTACACAATAAAAAGAAGAGGACTCCAGGGGTGAATTTGTTGACCTCCTGTGTGGCTACAGTGAGACAGCAAGCTGCAAGAGGTCATTTCCTGAAAGTACCCAGCTGACCAGTGTCAACTAGATCGGGTCTACACACTGCTGCAGGCCTCTGCTTTACACCATGTGTGTATAGAGATGCTTCCCCTGAGGTTCTGGTGGTTTTAGAAGTGTACGTCTGTGTTTGACTGGAACGTAAAAGACTAAGACAGAAGGTAAAATCTTTGACTGGAGCTAAATGGGTTGGGGTATCAGACCCATGCTCCGTCACAGTCAGCATCAAATTGTGCCTAGGCCCCAGTCTACTAAGACCATAGACTATCATTGACACGTTGTACTTTTTGGTGCTATTTTCCCTTACATCTTTAAAAACTCATATCTGTAGTTCCCATATTAGATTTTTGTATTCATTAAATTTTACTCTGATTTTTCTTATTTGGTTTTGTATTTTTATTGTCTTACATTTTGACTTCATTACTATTTTGGTACTTTTTAAAGTGTTTTTTACATTTTCTCCTAATTTAAGTCTGTCTGCTCTGTGGTACAGCTGCCAGGGGTTGATCTCAGGTTAATTTAGTCACTTTTAGGGTTCACACTGGTAAATAGAAATACAATTTCTTACACTAACTGTTCTTCATATAACAGTTTCCATCCTGAACATCTTTAAAAGGACCCTCCAAAACTACCACCTGTGAACCAGGGCTTCTTTTCTCACCTCCTCCTTCCAATAGCTGATGTGAAGACCGAGTACATGACTGCTATAAGACAAGGCCTCCTTTAACATGCCTACAGCAATGACACATAAGCATCGAGACAGCTTTAACCCCCTTATCGCTGCTCATATCACTGAAAGAACATTCACCTTTACTTAGGCACTGCTCTAAGAAGACCTAGTATAAAGCCTGATGCATTTCCTTGTACCATCACTGCCCACTCTCCCCTCACACCGTGCTTTTTTAGGTCTGGTGTTAGACAAGACCTTTTGACTTTAGCAAAATTATATATAATATACTTACTTATACATTTTTTACTTGGACTTTTAGCCAGCTCTCGTCATTCAGTGGTCTATTGTCATTCACAGTTTTCTTCCTTCCACTACATCATATAGCATGTGGCATTGTGTATGTTATGTTACATTATAACATTTCTAGAGCGCTTAGTTGCCACTTCAACAGGGCTTCCAAGCGCTAGTCCAATGAAAAAAACAAACTGCAGAGAAACGCAAAGGCCACATTAAAAGGAAAAACCCTAAGTAGAGAAGAAACAGGTCTTCTGTGTTTTTCTGAACTGCAAATGGTTCTGAAAGGACCTGATAGGGAGAGGGTGCATGTTCCAGGAAGCTGTGATCTTAGCAAAGAAGGAGCGTCCTCCTGCTCTTACTCTATTGACCCGGGGGCTAGTGGCCAGATTAAGATTGACCGAATGCAAAAGACTTGTTGGTTGATATAGAGATACCAGATTGGACAGGATAGGGGTCTCCTGGGAGTGCAAGATCTTATGTTTAATACACAGGGTCTTGAAATTGATACGCCTATCAACTGGGAGTCAATGCAAATTGTGGAGAAGACCAGAAGCCAAGCAAAATTTTGAGAGAGAGAACTGCAGCCTGGCCGAAAAATGTTTTGCCTGGAGGAGTCTTCTAATTACTGATTTATTCACTCCCGGGTACAGAATGTTGCAATAATCCAACCGGGATAGGATAACTGTATGAATGATAGTTTGACCAATGTCAGGGGAAAAGAAACCCAGGATAGTTTTAAGCCCTCTCCTGAGCCCAAAACACATGCCTGCTACCAATGTGGTCTGTGCTTCCAAGGAGAAAATGCTATCCACCCAATTACTTAGATTTTTTTGATGATAGATTTTGGAAAGGGAGAGGGCCGTATCCAGGGTCGGATTGGTAATGCGGGCACTCGTGAAATGGCCGAAGGGCCGCTAGCTGAGATCCAGCTGTGGGCTGCTTTTTGGGGCAGCCTGGGAGCGGTCTGTGCTGTTAGGATGCCGCTAGCAGCCCAGTGGGTTCCTGAGTGGCCTTTCTAGAGACAGATGGACGGAGGTATTACTCCCTTTCTCTCGCTGGGCTGGCCCATTAATGTATGCTGATAGAGCGGGGCAGGGGGCCTGAGCAGAAGTGGTCTCACTTGCATTCATGTGTGGCTCAGCAGTGTGAACTACACTGTGCATTTTTTTTTACCTAAGTGAAGGTAATAAAACATGTCCACCACCCCCTTTCTTTTTAAAAAACTTTGCTGAAGCATTGTTTTGCGGAAAGGCAATACCCAAATGCGGACCACTTATTTGTGGTGTGCCCAGGACAATTTTTGATCCTTATCCTATCCGGGGCCTATAGAGGGAGACCACCAATGGTCTCTCCAAGAGTAGGTATCTTTTCCTAAAAGGGGGATTTCTGTTTTGTTCACGTTCAGACAAAAGCAATTAGCCCACTTCAGCCACTGTGAGTGATAGCATTCTACTCTTCCAATAGAAGCACATCCATCGGGAAAGTAGTTCCTTTCAGTGCCAGGGGCCACTTTGGCAATGTGTGCTTTTTGAGACCAAAATTTTTGGGGGGTTTTAGCTCTTTTTTTACGTCGTGAGGGTCTGACATCTCCTGCAACATTATAAGACAACATGACAAAACAACACAGGCATTGACAAAGCCAAAACGCCAGACCTGCTGGCTTTGCCAATAATTGTTTATTACAAGGCACCCTAAAAAATAACAGGTATAACTTTTAATGTATCCCCTGAAAAATGGTTTTGTTAAGCAACAAACCCCAAATACAAACCACACTATTCTGAACCAACATAAGTAACCCGCCGAGGTATTAGATTGAATAAATCAGCTTTCAGAATCTCGGGGCCCTCCTTGGTGACGTCGAGCAAGCAGAAAAACAAAATGATGCATGCACACACCTAGCTGTGAGATTCAAATGGACATGTGGTTTCTCCCTACGGTTAATCCCACTCTATTTAAACGTATGGACCATAAGGGTCTTTGTGCAACACATTTAAGATTAAATGTGAGCCCCACGCGAATCTACATTAACAGTGGAGTACATACCGTCCTCCGTGCTGTACGGTACCGGGCCTCGCCCTCGAGCATGCAAATTATAACAGTGTGACCCGCCCCCGCCCCCCATATTACAATGAAAGCTACTCAACGTAATTAAAAGCTGATGCTTCCAGAAAGCTTTTTAATCTGGGCATTTGAATAAAAAACAAGGTTGGCGAGACGCGCAAACACTTCCCTGTGCAGTTGCCATGGAAATACAAGCAAGGAAGCCAGGGATCTCATAATGCGTCGTGAAATAAAAATATATATTCGGGGGAGGGGGCTTCCTCGGGAGAATTCCAGTGTCCGGCTGCTGCTTGCCTTTGTTAATCCAGTCGTTTATTGTTCTGACGGCGCCTCTGCGTTAATCACACAAAAAAACATATAAAGCCGCGAGGCCTCGCGTCCTCCCACACAAAAGCTGTCAGTATAGCGAGACTGCGAATTGAGAGGCGGGTGAAGGGACACTGACATCAAATGTATGCCCGAAAGAGATATAGGCAAGAGGCTACGCGCGCGAGGCCCATTGAAAAAAAAAGAACACACGATGGGTTGCTAGGGGTGGCTGGGGGTAGCTGGTGGGGTTCAGTGGCTAGTTGGTGGGGTTCAGGGGCCAGTGCACTTCCATCACCAAATGCCTCAGCCAGGCGTCCCAGTGACCCCCCTTCATCTATGAAATGCAAAATGCTCTTTTGACCAAGTGGCATTAACAAAGGGTTAAATAAATACAAGTTGGATTCCATACGCTGCTTATCATCAAAACAGACACATTTTCACACGACCCAAAACATGCCAGCTACATTAAAAGGGACTATCAGATATGAGGTCTTTTTTTAGGAATTTGTATAATTTTATGCAGTTTTATATAGCGCGAACTTGTCCCGATGGTGTTGGAGCGCTTTGCACGAGCGCCGGTTACAACCCACAAGGACGCAGTGAATTAAATCGCTAACTGTGGGAAAATGGTGGCCCTTAATGACAGCCTAGCACGACGCCGCAAGCCGAGCAGAGAGGCCGCTTGTGTCTACCGTCTGTCAACATTTCCTGTTATTTTCTGCGAAAGGTAACTGAAAAAAAAACATTTTGCTGCCCACACTGCTTCCTCGTTGCAGCGCCTTGTACCTCGCACCTACTACTGTACGCTGAAAATGAGAGGCCCGGGGATTAACGAAATTGCATTATGGCAAAAGCTGGGCAAATGCAATTAAACGCTGCCCCTCGACGCTGCGTCCTTTGATTTTAATCTGGGCGACACGTGTGAATGTGAAATTGCAATGCAAGCCCATTGCCCACCCGGGGAGGGGTGAGCAGGAGTGTGTGTGAGGGGGAGGTTTGAGGGGGGGGGGGGCAGGCTCTCCACAGCAACTGTAAATGTACAGTTAGGTTTAGTCCTCCAACCCCCCTGAGCTAAACCTACCAGAGAGGCATATGCAATGACGTGCACCAAGGACCCCCGTCCGAGCCACCCCTCAGCAAAATATTGTCTGTAAATATTTCTCAGACAATTTCATGCAATTTGCCGCCAGGAACACGGAAGCCACAATAATGCACAATTTCCCCAGGTTGGATGGTGAACTGCGGTTGCTATGTGCAGCAGGGACTGATTGCTTCGTTTATCTGGCATACATTTTAGCATGTCTTGCGAGCCCAGTACATACACCAGACGGCAAAAGGCAGGCACCAACCATCCTGGGGTTGTATGACCAAAGCGGGCTGCGCGGCTGTCGCGTGTGAAATGCACTATAGCGTTTTGTGCGCTTTTGCTGAGCCTGGCACCAAGAAGTGTGTATCCCACCCCGGGCAATATCTTACAATTTCAAAGTGGCCCGTTATAATCCGTTCACTGCAGGGCATATCACCCTGTGCTAAAAAGTCCGCTAACCCTCGCGCAAAACCCCGCAGGCTGAAATGTGCGCCGGCAGCAAGAGAGTAAAATAGGCTTCGCTTTACCTTCGCTTTCGCAGGGCGCTCCCAATGTGACAGAAATCCCCCCTTCTCTCCTCAGAATAGCTGTAGCAGGCAGGAGGCTCCCGAGCTAGCAGCTGTATGGCAGGCGCGCAGGCAGCCCGGAGCGGAGTCCCCACCCAGCTTTGTCTTCAGTCATCATTCTGTCTACAGGAAGCAGCGCCTTCCACTTCCTCCCTCGCCGCCTGCTAGTTCGTGCTCCCCCTCGGTTCGCTTTACGTTTTCCTCCGCCCCTTCCTTACTTCTCCACGCAGAGATCCTTCCTTTCCTTGAGTCCTTACTCCTCAAATCCTTCTTTCCCTCCTCCTACATTATTCTCCCTTTCCCTTCCTCGCGTCCACCCGCCCCATTCACCCTTTTCCCGTATCTGCTGCCTTTCTTCCCCTCCTTGTGTCTTCCGTCCTATCTTCATTCTTTCTCTGCTGTCTTTTCCTTTCCCTTCTTTTCGTCTTTCTCCCCCCCTTTATTTCTTTTCTGTCGCTTCCTTTCTCTTCCAGACGTCTTTTCTCCTCCCTTCATTTTTTTCTCTTCTGTCTCTTCCTTTTCATTCTTTGCGTTTTTCCTTCTCCCTCCATTCTCTCTTCTCCTTTCCATTTCCTCGTGCCTTTCCTCATTCCCCTATTCTTTCTCTTCTCTCCTGACTCTCCCTCTTCATTCCTTGTCTCTCTCTTCCTCCATTCCTTCTTTCTCTTCTCTGCTATCTCCCCCTTTCGTTTGCGTGTCTCCTTCTAATTGCCTTCATCTTTCTCTTTCCTTGAGTGTTTTCTCCTCCCATTTTTTACCTTCTCTGCTGTCCCCTCTTCCACCCCCTCCATTCCATCTTTCTCCTCTCTCTTGTCCCCCTTCAATTCCTTGCCTGCTAACCTTCACCCCTCTGCTCCTGCACTCCCACCGCCTCCATTCTTTGGCATGTGCATTTTGAGGCTGAATAGCTGTTACGGAGCCCCTCAAACTGCATAGCGCGCAAGGGGTTAATATTCTGAAAATGATTCATATACCCCAGAAATCCCATCACCGGTGAGTGGACTGTTCACCCCTCTGCCCTAAATGCACCCCTCCCCCCAGCCCAACATCTGGTATGCTAATAAGGCCTCCCCTCGGTGGCAGGGCTCAGTTCCAACCGGACAGAGCCTCCATTCAGCGCCCACTGCTCGGCCCGGCTGCCCCCAGAGCACTTCTACTGGGCACATCTGCAAATAAAACACAAACCATTTCCAGACGCACTCTCTCCTGGGAGCATCATTTTCAGCAATTCCATTAATTGCAGAATAACACGGGGTTTTAATAAAACGTAAAAGTAATTTCCAACATGTGCGTTAACGACGTGTACGCGATGCCCCCGGATTATGGCAGATTCATCAAACAAAAATCCGCTCGCAAAGGGGCAGATTCTCACAATCTGCCCATTTGCCAGCGAATCTGCCCATTTGCCAGCGGTATTTTTGCATTTGGGATGCATCATCCCAAATGCAAAAAATCGCAATTTTAGAAATCGCTAAATTGCGATTATTTGCATTTAAGGAATCTCAAATTGAGATTCCTTAAATGCAATGCGTGAAAGTTTTTAAAATAGCGAATTCGCTAATAGGGCATGCAAATTACCATGAAGTACAACTAAAGTGCATTTTTCAAAGTTTTATGTTGCAACATATGTGCACATATCAATGTCAGGAGTGCAAAAGGGTGTCCTTTGGACACCCCTGCACCCTTGAAATCGCAATCTCAATTTGCGAATCGCTAATTGCGATTCGCAAAGTGAGATTGTCTTCCCATTCATTCCTATGGGCCTCTAGGCCCATAGGAATGAATGGGGAGGTATTCCTTAATTGCGACTCGCAATTTGCGAATCGCAATTAAGGAATTCTAAGAAATCGCTATTTTTTAAGTGATTTCTTGATGCATTCCATTTTGCTATTCCTTAATAGCGAATCGGTATTTTTCGCTATTAAGGAATCGAAAATGGGGTTGTTGATGCATCTGGGGGTTAGTTTTTAAAGATTTAGCGTGAGAAGTCTGCTCAGGAAAGGCGAATGCGTAGACAACGAGAGTTTGTAGCACGAATTCTTTAACACAGACAATTTATTGTGGCCTTCATCAGATACCATACAAGCTACAAGGCCGTAACAGAAGGAGATGTTACTAAAGGCATTCCTTAACAAACACTGGCTAAGTCAATGGGTCTCGCCATTGTGAGCTATTGACTTTGCCAATGGATTCAAAACACGTTGCAAAGAGTCCCCGATGCTCGTCAGTGTGGCTAAGGTTAACATGCATTTGCAATGCAATAGGCCTCGCATTTGCGAGAGTTTAAGCTATTGGCATTGTTCAAATGACAATGCCTTTTATTGATCTGTTTTGATAATTAACACATAAATAAAAGGCATTGTCATTTACAGTGCCAATAGCTCAAACTCATGTAAATGCGAGACCTATTTAATTTCAAATTAATCAATCAATCAATCAATCCAGCGCACTACTCACCCGTGAGGGTCTCAAGGCGCTGGGGGGAGAGGGGGGGGCAACAGCTACTGGTCGAACAGCCAGGTCTTGAGAAGTCTCTTGGAGGTCAGCAGGTCCTGGGTCTGACGCAGATGGGTGGGGAGGGTGTTCCACTTCTTGGGGGCGAGGTAGGAGAAGGATCTACCGCCTGTGGTGGTTCTGTGTATGCGTGGCACGGTGGCGAGGGCGAGGTTGGCGGAGCGAAGCTGGCGATTTGGGATGTAGAAGGTGAGACGCTTGTTGAGGTATGCTGGTCCGGCGTTGTGGAGTGCTTTGTGAGCGTGGGTGAGGAGCTTGAAGGTGATCCTCTTGTTGACAGGGAGCCAGTGCAGGTCCTTCAGGTGGGCAGTGATGTGGGAGTGGCATGGGATGCTGAAGACGAGGCCTGCGAAGGCGTTCTGTATACTTTAAATTTTTTTCTGGAGTTTGGCCATGGTTCCAGTGTAGAGGGCGTTGCCGTAATCCAGTCTGCTGCTGACGAGGACGTGCTTGACCGTCTTTCTGGTTCTGGTGGGGATCCATCTGTAGATCTTGTGAAGCATGCAGAGGGTGTTGTAGGAGGAGCAGCCTCCATTGTACCGGGCTGCTTGGAAAGTGAAAGAGCACATGATGCGCTGAATGTTGCTGGAAAACATGTTGTGGCTGCAGTAGGAGAAACTTATTAAAGAAATTAGTGCTTATAAACTAAATAAGACATACCGTGTAACAACAGAAGTAAAAGGGCCAGTCCTAATGGGAGGTTACAAATGACGACAAGGTGGTACTAAGGAGGAACTAACAAACCAGAAGCCAGCATTTACACAGGGCAATGTCACCATCCAATGAAAAATATGGGAGGAGAGTGGGCGGAGCTTCAAGTCTATACCCGAATACAGCATGCCTCGTAGAGCAGCACATGCGCTGCCCAGGCTTGACCTAAAAAAAAACCTCTGACGTGCCCACGTGCTTCGTGTTATAGGAGCGCGAACCATGCATGCATCCTGCATGGATTACTAACTAAATGGAAAATAAAACAGACAGAAGGGAGAAGCAGTTGGGTGAGGGGGAGCAAAGCGAGGCGATGGGGATGGGGAAACACAGAAGCCACATGGAGGAGGGATGAATGTGCTGAAGCAACATAGGATGCTTGGGGACGGGGAAGCAACATGGGGATGGGGGAAAGTAACACAGAGAGTGCAGGTGGGGCAAATAACAACAATAGGGAGACAGAAGAAGGGTGCGGGTGGGAGAAAGCAACATAAAGGGTGCGGGGAAGCAATGAGGAGAAGCACACAGGTTTTAAAAGGGGGGTAGGAGAAGTATTAGGGTGTCAAAGAGCAACTCAGAGTGCAATTGGAAAGAAGTACAAGAGGGAGAATACTAATGAACACATGATCAATCACTGAGTGCTTAACACAAAAGAAAAAAAATATGCTTGAAAAGTAAGCAGTGAAAGCAGAGATGCCAATCAAACAGAGATGCTAAAGAGGTAATGCGCCATAGGAGGGACAAACACAAGAATGAATAGCTAGGACACAAATAAAAAGCAGGCGAATGAGAGTGACGAGAAAGACTACCAATGGTAAACAATGGGTGGGCTCCAAGCCCCTCTATGTTCTTGGTAAGTCACAATGTATCTTGCAACATACAGCGTATGTGTGTCTAGTAGGCTTTACCTATAAAGGAGTAACTGAGGCAATGCTCATCACTGACATTTGCTATTCTCTACAGATCACAAAGTGAGTCTTGGCAAGGCCAATTTCAGCTTCCATCCTTCCAAGCTCAGAAAATGAAGGATCCTGACTTTAGGTAATGCAACATTGATGCATCATTTGTAATGTTTTGGGTTTTTGTCGGCCACACATCATGGACAAGCCTCACTCTTTTCTGTTCAACTGCTTCATTGGTGATTTATTGGAACAGTCATGTTCAGGACACTTTTGAAGAAATTACTATTTAGACTGTCTTCAACTGAACACGACACTGAATACAACTCGAGCCCTCAGAAGTTCAGACATGTTTACTCACTCATTGTTCTAGGCTCCTAATTTTCAGCCTTAAGTTTTCACTGCTGCACACCTCTGTCCAACGTTCCTGAAGGATTTAAAGGAGATTTGTAGCACTTTATAACATTTCTGCATAAATACATTTAGTCGACGCATTTTAGCAAAATTACCCCACCCTCTTATCTCTTTAAAATGGCGGGAGTGCCATCGTTAATTTGAGCTAAGAATAATGACATTGTTGCACCAGCTCCAGTCCTACATGCACAAGAGGAAGTCTGTCAGCAAAGGACTGTGGGTTGGATAAGGAGAGTGTTGCAGGTCCCTGTGTAAGTGGATGAAAAGAATAGTCTCAGCAGAGAGGAATGTTTCGAAAGACAAAGATTTCCGAGGTTCAGTACTAGAAGAAGGGGGTGGAGTCAAGAGAGGCAGAGCTTTAAAAGCAGAGTCTGACAGTCCACCTATACATTTATTTAAAAAATCTGCTGCAAAGGAATTGGCAACAAAGACATAAATTACACTAAATCTCTTCTAGTTCATTTAATTGGCCACAAAGAGGCTGCTTTTTAAAATATCTTACAGGGTTAAGACACCTGCTGCGGAGATCTCTATGTGCTCATCAACTCTGAAGAAATTATAATAGTGGCAAGATAACTCTAGTGATTAATGCAGTTCTGGGAGAGTTTTGTGTTTTGTCCAGTCACATTTTTGACTCATAAAGTAGCCCACTGCACAATAAATTGTGTAATATGCGGATCACAAATTGGTATTTTATGTATTTATGTATGTGAGCTACTGAGCCACTGTGAGTCACATTGCAAGCCATGTTGGTGATTCACACTGGTATTTGGTGGTTCATTGTGCTGTGTTGCTCCCTGAGTTCGTCCCTTAGCCTGTCGGCATCTCTAGGGGCCCCTTGTTGATTGCCCGGTTCAGCCACCCGTTCTCCATATGGTGGTACGAGTAGGCTAAGCGAAGTGGGGGCTGTAACATAGAGTGGAGTTGCTCTTGGTCTGTTGTACCTGGCTTCGTAGGCCCACCCATTCTCCATATGGTGGTACGAGTAGGCTAAGCGAAGTGGGGGCTGTAACATAGAGTGGAGTTGCTCTTGGTCTGTTGTACCTGGCTTCGTAGGCCCACAACTGAGACCCATTTTATGTGCTTTAACCAAGGACATACAGACTATATTAAGGACGTTACTGGACTTCTCCTCACGTAGAGCACAGGCCCTAGGCTTTGGTTCCTCCTGACAGATGTGTGGAAGTGCCAGCATTAGGTAGGTGTGGCTTGCGCCACAGCGAGGGGCCCGGTGCACCCCATTGGAGTACATCCAGGTGTGAGAAACCCCTCTGGCTCCTTTTTACTCCTTTACCCTCTCAAGATTATAGACTAAAGCCTGGTAAACGTTTGGAGTAAGGCCAGTTACAGTTAGGTGAACGCACAATTGGGAGGAACCGTAGTCTGATAAAAACTTATAGCCCATCTTGACATTTTAAGCATTAACATCTGGACACCTGGGCTCACTTATAGATCTGCTTTGAAATCTAAGCTGTGCCACTTCAGTGCAATACAAGACATTGCACTTACCACCGGGACGCACACAGGAGAAAAAGTATACAATGCGGTAAATCTCCTACCAACAAGCAGGAGTGCACAGTGGGAACATAGTTCAGAGTATTTTGAGTCTTAAACCACACCCACATGCACCCACAAAATGCCCTACGAAGAAATCGCTCAAT
This sequence comes from Lissotriton helveticus, assembly GCF_964261635.1. Lineage (NCBI taxonomy): Eukaryota > Metazoa > Chordata > Amphibia > Caudata > Salamandridae > Lissotriton > Lissotriton helveticus. The sequence goes on along the minus strand of NC_136070.1, from coordinate 188,642,447 downwards.
TAACCACAAACAGAGCAGAAACTTTAATGTACTCATCTGAAGCAGCTACAGAAATGTACGATTTAATACAGGATGTCAGACAATTCAGTCCTCAAATAAGTACAACCACAGTTACTGACCAAGTTTGAATTCTTAACCAGAAAAGAAGTGAATCAAAGGCTACATGCCACAACATTAATTCAGTATCATAAGATTAAAATAATTTCAAGGGGTCTGCACTTTGCTTTAAAACCTATGCTGTGTAAGACAAATAAAACATTCATGGAAAAGTGGTATCTAATTCTCAATAAATGCTCACTGGACCTTATTTTACTCATTATAGAGGAACTCTCTAACATTTTGAGGGCACTAGAGGAAGAAATGTATAACTTGAAAGAAGAATTATCCAAACAACACACAGAGGATGAATGGAAAATTGTCTTGGAGGATCTTAATAAGAAGATTGACAACTAAGCGAAGGAAATTAATAAACATAAAATCAACATTTTTTGTTGAAATACAATTGATTACAAGTTGGATAAGGTCTTTACATGGGTCGAGGTATACACACAGAAAAGGTGGCAAAACATCCAAATGCAGAATTTTCGGAAGTAAGTGTAGTCTCGGATGTTGGCTCAAATAGACCACCAATGTCTAAACATGGAGCACCATCAACACAACCATCAACCAGTGGTGGAGGTCAGAAGACATCTAAGGCAGCTTTTTTAGCCAAAAGCCCAACAGCCCACAACCAAACAAACACACAGAAAAACAAGGAGGAGCCAAAGAAAGCGATCAAGACATGCAGAGGAGAACCTTACACAGCAAGACAAAAACCTAGTAATCAATATTTCAAAAGTTGAGTTAACCGAAGCTCAAACAGCCACTTTAAACAAAGGCTTATCTTTTGTTCCATCACACAACAGTAATGCCATAGAAAGCAACATTTTTTTTTATATTCATGAGGTCAATCCGCTTGAAGTTCATTTTTAGCTTCACGGAACCTGCGATAGCAATATCACAAGCACCAGAATACAAGGAATTTAAGGCTAAAAGTTCATTTATTTCTCCTATTTTGAATAAAGCAATTGATGCATTCGAAAGGTTAGTGCAAAAGGACATACATTTAATTAGATTTGAAGAAAAGAAACCTGCCAATTTGACATCAAAAGAATGGAGTACGTTAAGTACTCCAGCTAACAATAAACATTTGACATTTCAACCAGCGGATAAAGGTGGGGCACTAGTGGTATGGATACTGAGTTTTATGAATTCAGTGTTAATACACATGTCCAAGATTCTAAAACATACAGATATTTGAAGCAGGATCCCACTAAGGATTTTCAAACCACATTGAAACTAATCTTAACCAACGCAACTGAAATGGAATGGATAATTAGCCATACCCACAACTATTTATAGACAGAGTATCCTCACAGGACACATTTGTACATGTTACCCAAGGCACATAAAAATCTTACGAATCCACCTTTTCGACTAATTGTATCAGCCTGTGGCTCCATCTCCGAGCCCATAGTAAGATATTTATACTTTTTTCTTCAGCCTATTGTATAGGCATGGCAAACGTGCATAAAAGATACCACAGCGTTTCTCAACATTATCACTCAATTACGCACAGATAACATTGAGGAATGGTGGCTATGTACCATAGACGTAAATTATTGTAAACTTCAATTCCACACAATGAAGGTATGGATGCACACTTTTGAACCAAGGACCTATAGGGGCAAACAAGATATTCTTGCTGGAACTGCTACATTTTTCATTGTTTCATAACTATTTTCAATGGAACAATATTTTTTAAGTAGAATGCAATGGCACATCGATGGGCTTTCCTCAAGCTCCATCATACACAAACATCTTTATGTCAAATTTTAGCTTGATTTTGTACTCCACAAAGAGACATCGCAACAACAGTTAATCCTGTACAAAAGATACATATATGATATCTTTTTAAATTGGAAAGGTGAATGAAGCTCTCTGGAGGATAATATATGCAGGCTCAATCAACATCATGATCACATAAAATTCACTCATCAAATTGACAAACACGGTATTGCATTCTTGGATGTTTTTATACAAATCACTCAAACAGGAATCAAAACCAATGTATATACCAAGAGAACAGACAAGAATAACAGTTTACATTTCAAAAGCTTTCATCAACCTGTACTGAAACGCCATTTACCCTACTCACTGTTCATCAGGCTTAAAAGAACTGTTTCAGATCCATCTGATTTAACTAACACTAATGATAAATTTGCAACAAGATTCAAACAACGTGAATATCCACCAAAACTCATTGAAGAATCAATACATCGGGCATCTAAACTAGACAGACAACAATTGTTGACAAAAACTCAAACATTAAAAAACAATGCAATGGTGTGTGTGTTAAAATACTCCACCAAAGCACACAAAATCAAATCAATCATCTACAAACATTGGGAATTCCTCCGAACTGAACCAGACTTAATGGATTTATTCCAACAAAAACCCATGTGTGCTTACAAACGGTCAAGAAATCTGAAAGAATTGCTACTAAGTACAACAAAGAAAAACCAAAGGTGATGATGGATGGAGCGTTGACAATACAAACACTCACCCCCAGTCAACTGATCTGGGTTTAATCCATCACCGTTCTTTAGCTCACTCCGCCACCCCAGTTCAGACATGGCCATATGCAAATCAGTCTGACCCTGTGCCTCATGGGAACAGTCCAGCCCGAACTGCCAAGCCATGTCTTCCCTGGACCGGAATCAAGCTTCCCAGGACCGGTTTCTGGCATTACAGCCGTCTTCAGCCGGACTTGCTTGACTCCAGTGGCAAAGTGAGCAAGGGACTCACGTCTGAGCATACCCTGCCAACTTATGGCGAACAAAGCGGTACAAAAGGAAGCTTGTTTCCGGTCCAGGGAAGGCATGGCTTGGCAGTTCGGGCTGGACTGTTCCCATGAGGCACAGGGTCAGACTGATTTGCATATGGCCATGTCTGAACTGGGGTGGCAGAGTGGGCTAGAGAACGGTGATGGATTAAACCCAGATCTGTTGACTGGGTGTGAGTGTTTGATTGATTCAGATGCTCCATCCATCACCACCCCCTTTTGTACCACTAAGTACAACAAGCATTTGCAATGCAATCAGTCTCACCTTTGGGAGCTTATATGTATTTAACTATGCAGCACATTAGCCTGGGCGCTTGAACATCTACTGTTCTTTAACATGGAGGGAAGTAAGTACCAAACTGCATGACACGCCAGGTATGGGAACAAATGGGGAGAAATATTGCCTTTCAGCGGGAAATGTTATAATCCAAAGCTCTGTTTTTAATCTAAAATAGGGCCTTTGGTGGTCATATCACTGACAATACAAGATATGAAAAAATATTATTGTCTACGGGTGCTCGTGGCAGACAATTTCTATGGACGGGAATCTAGAGAATGCTAAAGTGATTCTGGTATTTTACTGACCTCTGCTGGTCGTTTTCTATAAAGAAAGTAAAATAGAGGCAGTTGCCAGAAAAATAAAACAAGCATTGGCATAGCCAATAGGTCTCGCCTTTGGGACCATTTAAGTGTTCAGCCATGCAACACTTAATGTTGTTGCACCTAGGATATTGTGCTGGATAATGAAACACTTATAATCCCAAAGGCGAGACCTATTGGCTATGCCAATGCTTGTTAACAAATGGCTCCTCTATACGTTCTGCGTTCCATTCTACCAGATTTTGACAGTAACCTAAGGTGAAATAAAGTATTTCAAATCAGTGAGTTGGCCATAGCTTTTGGTAGATTGTGTGCAATTATGGTGTGTTTTACGGCACCAGGAACTGATCCTGGTTGGAAAGAGGCACTAATGATTCAGGTCACCTCTCAGTCTTACCGCCGACAGGGAGACGCAGCTGACCCTATTGGGAGAGAAGCTACCCCCCTGCAGGCGTCAGACAAAGAGCTTGGCAGCAGCAGGGTGCAACAGCTCGCCAAGGAAAAGGGCAGCAAGTGACCAGGGAGTTTGGATTCACAGAGTCCAATCAGGTAGGAGGGGCATAGTCGTAAGCATGGCCTAAAAGGAGACTATGTCAAGCAGTTCCCAGCTTTGTCACAGGAGAAAATTGATTTTGCCACCATAGGAAGTGCTGCTGAGCAGGGAGCTGGTGACGTGCAGTCAGGCGTTTGTGGAGGCGCGTCCCTGTGAGGAGGGGGTGCCCAGGAGAGGACCGACGTTGGCAGGGTGGTGATGAGCGACGTGTGGCCCACCCGCTATACCGGCACCTGCAGCCAGGATGGTGGAGGCGTTTTGGCCTTGGACTGCAAGAGACACCTAGGTCAACAGCACCTGAAGTGCGGATGTCTTAAAGGTCGAAATCGTGGTGAAATAGGTTGGTGTTGCGCTAACTTCAACGCAAGAAGAGCGCCGCTATAGGCCACTTCGAGAGCACAAAGAGGTGGGGCTTGGGGGAGGGGTGATAGGCATAGTTGTCCTGGGGGCCGGGACTTATAAGTTAGCCTTGCTGGAACCCTCCCCCACACTAACACCACACCCGGTATGAGCGGGTGAAGGAAGCTTCACACCACAACCTGCAAATCGTGCAGGAAATTCGGTGACAGAGGTTCGGGCAATATGTCGGATCGCTACGGAGAGCGCGAATATGAGAGGGCCTTGGGGTATGGTGTCCTAAGTGTTAGGAGTTGAATTCAGCACTGAAGTTACCTTTATTTCTGACAAGGCCGGAAGCTGTTAAGCCTCTGTCTGCAAATACTCTGTCCCCCTACCACCACCCCCTCCTTTTTGTTAAGGTGCCGGGCAGCTCGACTGCTTAGCGCATAGAAATGAAAGCTGGTGCAGGAACCAAGAATACTGAAACAGTTATGGCTCAATCATGAACCGCATGTTCCCTGTGCAAAGGGCCCAGGCTCCAAAGCTATCAGCGTGCACATGCACATGCCTAAGCATGAGCTGCGAGGAGAGGAGGCGGCAGCTGGGGGAGGGGAGAGAGGAGGGGGCCTGCGCCTGTTTCCCTTGAGGGAGCAAGCAGGTGCCATCAGTTTGCAAGTTAATTACAAACAGATGGGTTGAAAGCTTGCTCCCGCAAGGGAATCGCCAAATGTGCACGCGTTGCCATTCAAAGCAATGCAACGCGTGCACGTTTTTAGCAGCAAAACTGAATCGATAGCTAAAGGTCTTTTCCTATGTAGCGCATGCGCGCTGCGTAGGCAAGACCTAAAAAGAAAGCCCCTCAGCAGAAAGCAATTCTGGTATTTTACTGACCTCTACTGGTCATTTTCTATCAAGACAGTTAAATAGAGGCAGTTGAACAGAAAAAAAAGTCACTAAGCGGAAGCAGACACGTCCTAGGGCTGATCTCCAGAGCCCACAAATTACATACACATATAAGTATATACTAAAGTATATACACGAGGTCTTGAATGCTTGACCTAAAAAGCCAAGAAAAAGTTGAGCATAGAGGTATGCAAACATGTTTAAAACTGTACTCACTGTAACAATGTAATTACATGCAATAGTTTAACTCATCCCACTAAAGGCAACACAACAAAACTACAACATTCAAGTACTTGTGACACCAAAAACGTCATTTATGATTTAAAATGTCCTTGCAGCAATTTTTATGTTGGCAAAACTGAGCGTAAAATTAAAATATGCATCACTGAGCATAAAAGCAACATCAGATATCACACCAAAAATTCAACAGTAGCCATGCATTTGCTTCAAGCAGGACCTAATATAGCTAACATCGATTCACCATCCTAGAAGCAATAAAAACCAGTTAAGATATGGATCCTCACAAACAACTGGCAAGAACTGAATTTCTATGGATCAAAAAACTGGAATCAATGCTGCCTCTTGGGATGAAAGATAGACTGGAATGCTTGTGCTTCCTATGAGATTTAGAACTCCCCCTCCTGACTGAAGAGGCTTTTCTCTCTCTTCTCCCCTTGGTCAAATCAGGGTCCCCTTTAGACCCTTGTCCTGCTCATATCCTCAGGCACATCTACGAGACTTGTGTGCAACCTCCTCTTACCTTTCTCAACAGCTCTCTGTCTCAGGGCGTCGTTACTCTATCCCTAAAGACAGCCACCATCGTTCCCATCCTCAAAAAACCAGGCGCCGACCCCTCCGCTCCTGTCAACTATCACCCCATTTCCCTTCTTCCCTATTTAGGGAAAGTACTGGAGCGACATGTGACCAGAGCGCTCACCACCCACGTGGAAGAAAATGGAGTATTAGCCCCCCGTCAAGCAGGTTTTCGCCCCGCTCACTCCACAGAGTCTGTGGTGTTATCGGTCCTCGATAACCTTAGAGAAGGTATGGACACCAACCTTCCCCAGGCCTTGGTCCTCCTCGACCTCTCTGCCGCCTTTGACACGGTGGATCACTCCATCTTACTCTCCCGTGTCAGGGCGGCCGGGGTCGGAGGTTCGGCCCTGGTCTGGTTGTCCTCCTTCCTCAGGGACCGTACCCAAGCAGTGCGCCTAGGCGACTTCTCGGCAGCCCCATGGAAGGTACAATGCGGGGTTCCTCAGGGCTCCTCCCTATCCCCACTTCTGTTCAATCTGTACATAGCCCCCCTCATCTTTGCTCTACAGCAACTGGAAGTCTCTGTATATAACTATACAGATGACCTCCAGCTCATCTTCCCCCTGTCACAATCCCCTGACTCCATATCAAATTTCCAATCTACTATGATCTTCATCCGGGACTGGATGAACCACAACCACCTGAAATTAAACCCAGACAAAACCGAACTGGTTCTAACAGGTGGTTGCTCCAGTCCCTGGACCCCCCTTTTTGGCCCCCCTCCCTAGGCCCCTCTCCCTCCCCCTCCTCTTCCGTCAAAACGCTTGGGATCAAGCTTAATGATCAACTTACCATGCACTCCCAGGTGAGCTCTGCTGTGTCCTCTTCTTTCCTTTCACTCCGCACTATTCGTAAGGTCTCCCGCTTCTTCTCTTTCTCTGCCCTAAAACTTATTGTCCTAGCGATGGTCATCTCCTGCTTAGACTACGGCAATGCTCTATACTGCGGCATGCCCTCATACAGCATACGGCGACTACAGCTGGTCCAGAACCAGGCCGCCCGCCTAGTCTACAATTTGGCCAAATCCCATCACGTCACCCCTCTCCTGAAGTCCCTGCACTGGCTCCCCATCCGGGAGCGTTCCCAGTTTAAGATGGGTTGTATCATTTTCCAGGCTCAGGCCGGTTCCGCCCCTGCCTTTATTTCCTCGGAAATTATAGCCTATGCCCCCAATCGGGAGCTGCATTCATCTTCCCAACATCTACTGACAGTTCCCCGCTTTAGGCGCAAAAAGTGGGGAGGCTCGAAATTCTCCACACTCGCTCCTTCTTTCTGGAACTCTCTCCCGACTCACCTCAGATCCTCCACCCAATACTCTCACTTCCGGAAGGCGTTAAAAACCTTCCTCTTTATACAAGCTTTCCCACTATAATTCCCCCCTTCTCCCCCCTGTCCCCCCCGACCCTCCGGTTCTCTGAGGTTCAGTAAATCACAGCGCCATGAAACCGCCAGGTGTACGCGCGCTTTACAAATTATTTAAACTCAAACTCAACTCAAACCGAGTTTCCTCATGTTAAGCTTGGGCACTGTTGATTCGCAAGTAGGCAAAACACACATTTCTTGAATATTTTTGTACAAGCATTCTTTTTATTAATACATATTTGCTTTTGTATCATTATAACCCCTTGTTTATTTTGTATCCGTATACATCTTATTGCTGTAAATAATACGACTCATGAATAGTTCTTTTTAATTCATATGATGAAAGGCACATTTTTAACACCGTTGCATGACATTAATGTTGTTGAAAAAAGATTAGCACTGGTGACGTACTCCATTAAATTGATCTAATATACCTCTATGAGGGAGGAACTCACTAGACGAGTAAGAACGCTGCTCATGCTTGACGTGTGTTCGAACACGGTTAGCCAGTCAGATATGCCATTCTCGGTTCACTCTCTCACGAGATGCGCAGTGAAACACTGCATGAAAAGTAAATGATAACGATTGTGCACACAATGATATGGGTGTAGAGCGGCGGGTCCTATATGTGTGTAGGCCGCAGGAACGCTAAATAAATGGACACCCACAGCTACTTTCATTTGCTAGCCGGAAGACCCCAAGCGGTCTCCGGCCCTTTTATTTATACCCTCGGGACGAGCCCGCCCGAGGGGTGTGTGAACGTGTGTGTGCTGCAACAAAGTAATAGAGGGCCCGGGTGGCTCTCTACATCCCTCCTTTCTTTTGGTTCTTGACCATCAAGTTCTATCAGTTCAGGGGGACGTGTACATGAAGTACTTCAGCCGCTGACTCGGCACTGGATTCCGCCGGAGCCCATAATTCTGGCTCCGGGTACAGGGAGGTGTTGCAACCCCAGCCGGGGCTCCCTCAGCCGGTTCGTCAGCAGTTTTCTTGCTGGTAGACCTGGCACTCTCTGCACTTTCTTGGCTGATACCCCTTGGTGATTCCGGCAAAACATTCCTCGCATCCGGCGACACAGGAGGGGAAAAGTTCTGCAACGAATCCTGAGATCCAGAGACATCGGGGTCCACATCGACCTCCGTTGTCTTCTTGAAGTTAGACACATTCCTCATGAAGGATTGTTGTCCCTTTTGTGCGGTGACCATGGTCCCTTGGACATTTACAACAACCCACACTTCTGGCTCGTAGGGCGTCCGGAACTTCCACCCGGGGTGTTGGTCTTTGATCACCACCCGGTCTCCTATTCTGATCTGCAGCTCTTGGGCTCTTCGGGCTTCACACGCCTTCCGGCTTGTGGTCTCCCTCCTCGCCTGGATGGCCGCATCATCCCGCTCCACGGGCACCCACTTGGGGTCTGATGGAATCCTGTCACATGGGGCACGCTTGAACAGGGGATGAGCCGGAGCACACTTAGTGGTGCTTTGAGGAGTCTAACGGTATGCCCCGAGGAACTGGTCAAGGGCTGCTTCCTGATCTTCTCAATTATCTACAGCTATACGCAGGGCCCGATTGATTGTCTTCATTAGTTTTTTCACTTCCCCGTTCGCTTGGGGCCACAGCGGGGGGATCTTCCTATGGCGCACTGCTAGGTTCTCAAGATATTCCTAAAACTCCCGCCCCTGGAAAGGGGGTCCATTGCCAGACTTGACTTCTTCTGGCAGTCCCATCATTGCGAAGGTCCTGTCCTGGACTTTCTTTACGTGGGGAAAAGCTGTGGAGGCCACCACCTCAATAACGGGAAACTTCGAGAATGAATCGACCACGACCAGCATGTGCCGTTCATCTGGAAAACACCCGAAGTCCATGCTGAGGTGTGTCCATGGACTCTTGCTCGGTTCTTCTGTGATCACTGGTGCAGGAGCTGGGTCTCCTCCCGTGATCGTACAGGCATGGCACTGCCTCACCATCTCCTCCACTAGGGAGTCCATCGCCGTAAACCAAACCTTATCTCGTAGCCTGGCTTTGGTCTTGGCCATTCCTTGGTGGCCAACATGAGCCAGTGCGAGAATTCCCTTCTGAAGTGTCTCTGGGATCACTATTAGATGTCCTCACAAGAGCACTCCTTCCGCCCCCACACTCAATTCGCTACGAACTTGCCACAGCTGTTGACGGGTATGGCTGACCTCCAACCGGAGGGAACGAACCCCATCCATGAAGTGGGCCCAACCGTTGGTCTCCAAGGCTCCTCGAACTCGTGAAGGAATGTGGTCTTTTTGCGATACCATGTGTACAAATGCCTCTGTCCTGCAGGCATCTGCTGGCGGGTTGGGGGATGCCAGGGATTCCGGGTGGCGAGAAAGGTAGTTGGCAGGGTTGTGCGCACCTGGGCGGAAAACCACTTTGAAGTTGTGGCCTTGCAACTGCACAGCCCATCATTCGATCCTCGGGGGCGCCAATCGGGATGAGCCAGCGAACAGCGGGAGTAGCGGCTTGTGGTCGGTCACAACGCTGAATTCCTGGCCGCACAGATACAGGTGGAGGTGTTGGCACGCCCATTTGATCACCAACGCCTCCCTCTCTATTTGGGCGTACCTGGTCTCTGTGTCGGTGAGGGCTTTGCTGGCATAGGCTACCAGCTTCCACACGTCCGAGCCATGCTCCTGGAGAAGGACAGCCCCTAGGCCCACAGGGCTGGCATCGATGACCAGTTCTGTTCGGCGTCGGTGGTGGAAGTATGCCATCACAGTCTTGTCCAGCAGGCCTGCCTTGATGTCCTGGAATGCTTTGTTGGCCGCCAGCGTCCACTCCCATTTGTGGTCGTGACCTGTGAGGACACGCAGTGGCTCTGACATGGCTGCAAGATTCAGGATGAAGCGTCCACAATATGTGGCCATGCCGAGGAAGCTCCTCACCTCTGTGGGGTTTCTTCATGTGCTAGCCATCCGATAGCTTCGGCCTGCTTCGGGACTACCAGGAGTCCCTCATGGGTGAACGTGTACCCGAAGAAGTCCACGCTCTCCTGATAGAATGAGCATTTGGCTTTGTGCAGAGTTAGGCCACAGCCCACCAATCTTCTTAGAGTGGCTCCGAGATGGGAATGGTGCTCTCCAAGCATGTTGGAGTATACTAGGATATCATCGCTGAGGTTTATCATGGCTTGTAGCCCTGACATTGCTTCCCGAATGGCATTCTGGTAGACCTCCGCGGCGGATGATACTCCGAAGCTGAGCCTCTTGTTCCTGCGTAGGCCAACATGTGTTGAAAATGTGATAATGTACCGACTCTCCGGTTCCAGTTCCAGCTGTTGATACCCAGCGTTCAGGTCTAGTTTTGAAAACCACTTCGCTCTATTCAAGTCGGCCACAATGTCATCCATCTTGGGGGTGATGTGTCGCTCCCTCTTCACTGCGGTATTTGGTAATCTCATATCGACGCAGAGTTGAATGGCTCCTGGTTGCTTGGGTTTGGGTGCCAAGACCAGTGGGGACACCCACGGGATGGGGCCAGAGACCTTCTCGATCACCCCTAGTTCTTCGAGCTTCCTCAGCTCCTCCTCCACCTGCGGATGTAGGTTGAAGGGCAACCGCCGGTGCCTGAGGGCCACAGGCCGTACTGAGGGATTGATGTGCAGCTTGAACTTTTTGCCTTTTAGCTTCCCCAGTCCTTTGAAAAGCTCCGGAAACTCCTTTAGCATTGCTTCTGCATGGGATTCGTGGACCTGGTTAGCAAAGAAGACAAGTTCTAGGTCCTCAGCTGTGTGACAACTCAGTAGAGTCCCTTTCTTGCCTTCGGTATCGTGGAACCTCGCCTCGGTGGAGTAGCTGCCGCTGCCGACAGTGATCTGGATGATGCCACGGAGAGGAAGCGGTTTGTCCCTCCGTAGGTGTAGATCCTAGCGGTGGATGGTGTAAGAGGAGGTTGCAGTGAAAGGCGGTCGTACTGGTCGGAGTCCATCACATTGACAGACGCTCCAGTGTCGATGAGAGCCTGCACCTCAGTGCCGTTGATGGACACAGAACACATGGAAGGGGGCCTTCGACGAGTCCCTGTCTGGCTAACGTACTGGCTAACGTATGCCACCACGAATACCTCTTCAGCGTCCTCATCCTCGTACATGGGGCGTCGTTCCTGTGGTTGGTCATCCGATACTGGCGGCGGGTCATCCAAGGATAATTGTCGAACCCTCTGTGACAGGTTTCTTGTCCTTGGCGTTGTCGGTCGGAACTGGCCACAGCTGCACACTTTGGCATAGTGGTTTAGTCTTCCGCAACGAGAGCATGTTTTCCCTTTCGCCCCGCAGATAGCCGTTGCAGGGTGATCTTCACCACAGTATCCACACAGCCCACCTGGTGGTGGTCTTGGCGCTTGGTGAGGCGTCGTGGGGCGTCTCTGGATTGCATCTACCTTTTCCTCCTTGATTGGCTGGAACTTGGGCGCACGCAAAGTGGCAACTGGCGTGTGCAAGGCAGCCTCCATTTTTTCAGCCCAGGCATCAGACAGTTCGTGGGAGCAGGCTAGAACCAGGATCTTGTCCAGAGAGATCCCAGGTTGCCTGAGGATCAGTTTCTGCAGGAGCTTGGAGCAACAGCCTAGGATGATCTGATCACGGATCTCGTCCCGTTGGTCTGTGAATGGGCACGTGCTAGCCAGCCAGCGTAGCCGCGCGTAGAACATGTTGACGGACCCCGTCTCTGTTTGCCACGCCCTTTTCAACTTGAACTTTTCAAAGTCGTGGTTGAGCTGTGGGTCGAAATGCCTGTTGAGCGCGGCGACTGCTGCCTCGTAGTCATCATCCATTCCAGTGTTGGGGAGGGTCTCAAACAGGTCATAGATCTCCGCTCCGCTGTAGTAGATGAGGAGTGACCGCTTTACAGTGCCGTCTATCTCCCTCGTTCCTCTGAAGTAGTGGTTGAGCCATCCGACCCAGGCCTTCCATCTTGGCGCAGCGTGGCGGGGTCCGAGGCTTCGCTGACCAGGGGAAATGGCACGACTGCCATGTGGATATGCACCAGTGGTGGATGGTTGGCAGCAACGGCGGGGTTGTGTCCTCCATCTCGCTGAGTGTCAGCCCCGTACGCCGGCGGGTTGCTCATCGTGACTGGGCGGTGATGCGTAGGCGTGAAGGTGCGGCTTGCGTGCTGACATGCTTCTCAGGGGTGTGCTATTTGGCCTGTGTGAGCACGTTGTCGGCTGTGCAGTGGGTCTGGGCGTATACAGGCGGGGGCGCTGTTGCTCCTGACGCTGTTCCACGTGGTCTGATGAGCGTGAGCACGCTGAGCAGGGACCTCCCTGATTCAGCTACCTGGTGGCCCTTTTCTTTTTTTTGTCTCTCTGCTGGCGGCTTGACGCTGCAGGTAGTGCAGGCTGCATGCACCACTTCCTCCTTTTTTACACCACACGTGGTGCAGGCTGCTGTGACATACACAACCACTTCAGGGGGGCGGGGGAGACAGGCAGCGGTGTGAGCAGCCAGGCGCAGGGCCTCCGTGACATGCAGTGAGGCAGGCAGGTAGGCGGGGGCCGCCTGCGGGCACAATCAGCAGCGGGCGCTCGACGGGGGAGGAATCTTGCCCCAGACACGCAGCGAGAACAGCCAAGCACTAGCGAGACGCCACTCACCGCAGCCGCTGCAGGCTGACCTCAGCTCCGCCAGCTGAACGCGCGCCTGTTGGGCAGGGAGACGCATGGACGTGCGCAGGTCAGGAGTGACTCGCGGCAGGCAAATCCGCCCAATGCAGAGGTCGTGCTGTGGCGCGGACGTCGATGGCAAGTGTCGGGCCTCCAGGGGCGATGCGGGTGGGCTCCTCAGACTCCGCGGGACACGATGAGGAGCAGGGCAGACTCCGGTGGGCACCGCACGCTCCCGACACAGGTCTTCAGGTGAGCTGGCACACGTGGGAAGCGACTGGCCTCGTCGCCAATGTAGCACGGCAAGGCCTATATGTGTGTAGGACGTCGGAGTGCTAAATAAATGGACACACACAGCTACTTTCACTTGCTAGCCGGAAGACCCCGAGCGGTCTCCGGCCCTTTTTTTTATACCCTCGGGACAAGCCCGCCTGAGGGGTGTGTGAACGCGTGTGTGCTGCAACAAATTAATAGAGGGCCCGGGTGGATCTCTACATCGGGGTGCACATAGGACTTTAACACAGCTATAATAAAAAGCGGTTGGAGTATTCCATTACGAAGCACTTCAAGCATGTTTTTCACCATAGAGCATGTTTTCACAGTTTTAGTTTAACAGGTGCATGCCACATAGGAATTTGAGGGAATTTTCAAACGTCGGCATGCATGCAGTTTACCTTGATGCACTGCATGATTAAAATTCAACCTGGGTCCCAAATAAAAGATGTCAGAATGCACTTACCTGAATTTATAAATTACAGGGCACAGTTTTTCTTACCTAACGGGTATTATACATTATGCACAACTGCATGGTATCGTGTTCAGGCATATTGCTTGTTTTAAATCAGCGAGGACTGCATTGAGCCTTATAGGGAATCATTTTTATGTTGTAGATTTCCAATTTGGATTCCCCTGAAGAAGGGTCTATGAATTGGGCAAGGTTTAGGGGCTAGCCTTGAAGAGAAGAATCTTTATTAATAGATTTTGAAAATTGCAAATTTCCAATATTTCAAAAATCTCCCATGTGTACATTGAAGGAGCAACATTAGTAGATGATCAATTGTGTGAATTAACACTGATGTTTAAAACCACGGAATACAGGTAACTTATCTAAAATATTCGGGTGAAAAAAGCCATTGAGTTTTAAATGGTAAGAGGGCCCGGAGTCAGCTGGTGGGGATCCGCCTGTGAAACATTTTTTCCAGTTTTTACTTCAGTTTATAAAAGACATTGCACTCCATACTGGGACGCACACAGGAGAAAAGGTATAAAATGCGGCAAACCTACTACCAAAAAACAGGAGTACACAGTGGGACCATAGTTCAGAGTATTTTGAGCCTCATGTAAGCCCCCAAACATGAAGGGGGTGGTGTTACCGCAAAAGTGTCTTAAGTGAATAAATCTCAGCCTTGGAAGTAGCCCAAATAGGGAAAGTTGGGCTGGGTTTTCCTGGGCCAGAACTGTGACCTAGGCCATAAGATATAAAAGGTCCAAAAGAGCCACCCCTTTCCGAATGTAATAGGCAGGCTGGAACTATAGGGTTCTGATGTGAATGAGGAGCAAGATGACAGTGAAAAAGCTGAGATCTGGCCATCTGCTCTTTGGCTGGTTATAAGGGGCTAAAAGTTCAGCTAGGGAAATATGGCAGACTTGTCTTGATCAAGGGTCTATACCTTTCCCCGCCCAAGTGACACATGATGAGCTATTTGGAATTGGTTACCCTGTGCCCTAAATAGAGCTTCCCTGAGTAGTCTTTGCTGCAGCCTTATAATTAGCAATGAGCTAAATTTCCTGGAATGCAGCAGGAATAAAGAACTGCAGGGAGAAATTGCACTATTTGTGTTCTATAAAGGCAGATGTGATTTGCCTCCAGGAGACATGGTGTGATGGGGAGCTTGTGTGCGAAGATTATGTCACTTCAGATTGTAAAGCTGTATCTTCTAGGAGGGGTCAATTAAAGGGGGGAGTGTCATGCCTATTGTCCAATAGGCTTAATTGGAAGTATGAATGTTATAATGATCCCAGTAACCTGTTTTTGCCAGTAACTCTGCCTAATTCAGGAAAGGAGTTAGGAGCATCACCCCTCTTATTGGTAAATGCTTATCCTCCAGCGGCCATCTATGAAATACATTTGAACAAGGTCTTTTCTTTTATTAAAAGGCCCTCTGATAAGCAACAGGCTTCACACAAAATTTTGGTAGGGTACCTAAAATATCGAACTCTGCCTTAGAACAATTACGTGATGTAGAAAAAGAGTTGGCTTTGCGAATCCCCCAGGGTAGCTTTCCCCCAAAGATAAGAACCAATAAGAGAGGGAAACTCCTATCCATTCAACTGAAAATTAATTATTTTACTAAAGCTAATGGGAGACTACCCTCGGACTTTCCAGCATCACACTCTCATAAATACCCATGGGGAGAGGCAATTCTGGATTACATGGTGGTAGGTTGTACCTCGCTTTCCCTGTTGGGCAACTTGAAGGTCATAGATACCTTCCTAAGTGATCACAGCTTGTTCACCTTCTCCCTGGGTCTAAATATGACGCATATTAGATCATGACAGTTCGAATGGTCTCAATCCAAGTGTGATAAAAAAACAGGGAGGACACAATGGGATCATAGAATAATCATAGGTTTGAAAAGCAAACTAGAAACTATCCTTGACAATCTTGATGTTTGGATGGGAGACAAATTAGAAGGTTTTAATATGAAGCAGCTAGTAGAAGGTGTTAGTCGAAAAAAATCTAAAGTTCAAGTTTAAAGCGATTCCCCAGTCTCTTCTTTTGTTAAATAGGAAAATAAATGCCCTGGTGAGAAACAATATATGGTTTACATCCCAGGGAGGAATACTAGGGTGTTATTATCAAAAAGGAGAAGGAGTCACCTGATAGCCTGTTTAAAAAGAGAGGCATTAAATAGGCTTTGGATTAATCAAAGGGAAGGGTCAGACTAGGTCCTTTTGGATGCTTGTCAAGGAGGTTTGTGGATCAAGAGTCAGATCATTCCCCATGGCCATTGAGGAATCTAGCTGGATCAACTTCATCATGGATCTATATTCCACAAATGGGGAAGAGGTAGATAGACCTATGGTAAAGGGGGGGTAATGCATCTTTATGGCCCCCCTTCTGAAAAAGAGATTTAGTTAGCAATTCGAGGAATGCGTACCTCTGCTGCGATGGGGCCAGATGAAATTCCAATCTCTCTAATAAAACAAGATATATCCCTTTAGAGTTAAATTTTATTCCCAGACTTTAAAAACTGCTATAAAAACAAGAAAATCCCTCCCTCATGTATGGGAAGCATTATAGTAACATTATTCAAGTGGGAGATCAAAATGTACCAGAAAAGTATTGTCAGATCTCCCCGTTAGATGCGTTGGAAAAAGTTTTCACAAAATGTTTATTGACCCAGATTAAGGAGTGAGAAGAAGAAAATAAAATTATACCCATGGAGCAAACTGGGTTTAGTAGTAAACATGGAACTATTGATAATATAACTGCCCTTCAGGTGATTGATGAGAACTACGTTTTAGTGAGAGAGGTGTGATTAATGCAGTTTTTATAGACTTCTCCACAGCATTTGTTAAAATACATCTCCCTATGCTGTGGAGAAAGCTCTCAAGATTGGGTATGTCGAGGAGGCTTTTAGATTTAGTCATTTCCCTTTACTCTTCCTACTGGTGCAGAGTTCTGTGTGCCTCTCTCAGGCCATTCCCACTTTAAATGGGATAAAATAAGGGTGCCTTTTAGCATCACTTCTTTTTTCCCTATATATTTCTGATCTTCCCAGCCGCTTGACTTTGAGTGAGGGTATTGTGTTTTCATGGCAGGAAGAATCAGAAATATGGAAACTGTACATAGTCCCTGGGAGCACAAAAATGAAAAATTGTGAAATCTTATACTTTCTTGAGGAAGATAGTGTGGTGTGGGAACCTTAGTGAAAAAGCATTAGTAAAGTCCAATCTCAAGCTAAAGGCTTGGGTGCTTTTTCATAGGGCAGCCAGGAGAAGAAATTTTTCTCATCTGTTAGAGGTCTATTGAGCCAGAATCCCTGCCTCTTTGCTCTATGGATTGGAACAGATTGAAGTAAATAAATGGGGATTCTTGGATATGATGGAACGACAACTTCTTAGATATCTATCTTCTGTTAATTCAGCAATCCCTGTGGTGGCCCTAAAGTTAGAAATGGACTTGTGAAACACTTTTGTTCAGGACCTGGTGGGGGTGGTACGTTGGGTTCCCTGTATAGTGAAGAGCGATGATTACTCACTAAGTGATGAGTGAGTGAGGAGGAAAGGAGGCAGGATATAGGGCGCCGGTCGCCAGAGCTAGGAGCCAGAGCTAGGAGCACGGAGCCGATGTACAGGGGCCACAGCTGCTGCAATACCTTTGGTTCCCGGGGTTCCATTAGAGCTGAGGTCAGGGGACTGGGGCTGTATAACACAGTGGCAGAACTCGGAGAGAAACGCCAAAGGCCAAGTAACGCCACACATGTCACGACGCTGGGCCCCTGGCCCCATTGCATTTTGGCGTCCTGGCCTGTCCTGGCTTGCCCCGGCCTGCCCATTGAATTAGTGACTAGGGAGGTGTACTGGCAAACCGGAGAGGTAAGCGGGGATACCGCGTGCTGCATGTGAGTGTCAAGGCACGTGGGTGCTGTATTGATAGCGCACAGAGCGCCTCTGTGACTAGGGCTGCCCACTGCTTGTACCCCTGGTCCCATGGGCAGACATCTTCCTGCACTCCTGCACTCCTAGCCATAGAACCATTGGACCTTTTTTCTTTTAACCCAATTCCAGTATCTGGAGCCAGTCAACGTGACCAGAACTTGACGTAACAATTGGAGGAGTGGTAGGGGTCTGGGGGACAGAATGAGTGCAATGGGAAAAACAACCTTGTGGGCCAAGTAAAGAGAGGAGTCATGAGGAGTCATTGGGAGTCGGCCAGTGTGTGATACATTGGAAATAGGCCACAGACTGCCAGCACAGCACAGCACAAAAGTGGTTGGCGTTAGGCTGGTGTGATTATGCGTGAGGGGAGTTCTGCTTTCCAACTTGCATCCCCGCAACCGTACCCTGGCCTCTGACAAAACCTGCAACCAGTAGGATTCTCAGGACACTTCAAGACTTATCAAGCCGTATCAAGTCTTCTCCGCCTGGGAGCTGTGGGGAAGCATCCAGAGACGACTCCTAGAATAGAGCCCTGTGTTCACTCCAGGACAACGGGTTACAAGTATCAGAGGCCAAGAAGAAGCAGGGCATCAACTAGAGTGGAGGACAACATCGCCTTCAGCCACGCCACCGGACTCCACTGGACGGACCACAGCTGCGTCCACTTCACCTTCAAAAGAACGACGATCCACCACCACCATCAACAGGTTGCTCGAAGAAGCTGGAACAAGATCACAGCCGACCAGCTCGCCACTTCCCTGAGCCAGCACCCTCCCGCCAGCTCAGCGAACCCCAGCCAGGCCGCCGACAACCTCACGAAGTGGATCAGCAACTGCGCAGACGAACTCGCCCCACTGAGGACCCCGCCCAGCCGACCCGGCAGCAAGAAGGCCCCATGGTTCACCGACGAACTCAAGAGCTCCAAGAAGAACTGCCGAGCCCTCGAGAAAGCCTGGAGAAGGGAACCAACACCGGATAACATGACCACCCTCAAGCTTGCCACCCGGAAGCACCACCAACTGATCCGCGCCACCAAGAAAACCGCATTCAAGGACCGGCTGGACAACAACGCACACAACTACAAGGAACTCTTCAACATCGTGAAAGAGCTCTCCAACCCCAACGCCGGAAACAACGACATCACCCCATCGCAAGACCTCTGCAACTCCCTCGCCTCCTACTTCCACAACAAGATCGTGGACATACACAACAGCTTCAGCACCCAACCGACGCACGCCACGACCAAACCACCGCCCCCCACCACCACCCTCCGAACCTGGACCCCGATCAGCACCGAAGACACCATCCGCACGATGAACTCCATCCACTCCGGATCTCCGACAGACCCCTGCCCTCACCACGTCTTCAACAAGGCCGACGCTGTCATCGCACCCCACCTGCGGGACATAATCAACACCTCCTTCGACACTGCCACTTTCCCGGAGAGCTGGAAGCACGCCGAACTCAGCGCCCTACTCAAGAAACCTACAGCGGACCCCACCGAACTCAAGAATTACCGCCCCATCTCGCTCCTTCCGTTTCCAGCCAAAGTCATCGAGAAGACCATCAACAAACAGCTGGCCGCCTTCCTCGAGACAAATGGATCCCTCGACCGCTCACAGTCGGGCTTCCGAGCCAACCACAGCACCGAGACCGCCCTCATCGCTGCCACCGATGACATCCGAGCCCTGATGGACAACGGAGAAACAGCGGCCCTCATCCTCCTAGACCTCTCCGCGGCTTTCGACACGGTCTGCCACCGCACCCTAGTGCAGCGCCTCAGCAACGTCGGAATCCAGGAGAAGGCATTGAAATGGATCGTCTCCTTCCTCGACGGAAGAACACAGAGAGTCCGTCTACCACCGTACAAGTCAGAGGCCACCGAAGTCATCTGCGGCGTCCCTCAAGGGTCCTCGCTGAGCCCCACCCTCTTCAACGTCTACATGAGCCCCCTCGCGGCCATTGCACGCCAACACAACCTCAACATCATCTCCTACGCTGACGACACCCAGCTGATCCTCTCCCTGACCAACGACCCCGCCGCCGCCAGAGCCGACCTTCACGAAGGGATGAAAAACGTAGCCGAGTGGATGACGACCAGCCGCCTGAAACTGAACTCGGACAAGATGGAAGTCCTCATCCTGGGCTCCTCGCCCTCCGCCTGGGACGACTCCTGGTGGCCCCCCGCCCTGGGCACCGCACCCAAACCGACAGACCACGCACGCAACCTGGGCTTCATCCTGGACTCCTCCCTCTCCATGACCAGACAAGTCAACGCCGTCTCCTCGTCGTGCTTCAACATCCTGCGCATGCTACGGAAGATCTTCCGGTGGATCCCAACCGAGACCCGGAAGACGGTCACCCAGGCCCTCGTCACCAGCAGACTGGACTACGGCAACTCCCTCTACGCCGGAACCACCGCCAAGCTACAGAAAAGACTCCAGCGGATCCAGAACACCTCGGCCAGACTCATCCTCGACATCCCACGACACAGCCACATCTCCGGACATCTAAGAAACCTGCATTGGCTCCCCGTCAACAAAAGAATCACCTTCCGTCTCCTCACCCACGCACACAAAGCCCTACACGATCAAGGCCCGAGCTACCTCAACAACCGCATCAACTTCTACGCTCCCAAACGCCATCTCCGATCAGCCAATCACGCCCTCGCCGCCGTCCCCCGCATCCGAAGAACGACAACAGGAGGAAGGTCCTTCTCCTACCTGGCCGCCAAGACCTGGAACTCCCTCCCGACCGACCTGCGACTGACCCAAGACCACCTCTCCTTCAGGAAGAAGCTCAAGACCTGGCTGTTCGAGCAGTAGCAGCACCCCCCCCCCCCAAGCGCCTTGAGACCCTCCGGGTGAGTAGTGCGCTATACAAATGTCTTGATTGATTGATTGATTGATCGAGCTGACTTGGTCACACTGTCATTTAGTTGAAATGAGCGAAAAGGTGACCTTCAGGATGAAGGCGTCACCGAAGCAGGTCTAATGATATCCGTAGTTTCTTGTGTAAGCAGCAGCAACTGTGTCGGTAAGACAAAGCAACGACCCAGAAATGAAAAGAGGGCTATGTGAAAAGTCCTTTAGCCTGTGAGGGAAACGTCCTTTATGGGGCAGTTTACAGGCAGTAGACACTTTGAAACCACAAAGCTAAAGTAAGCATCAGTGCGGTCTGGGAAAGCAAGAGGGGTCCCGGTACAGGGGAGGACCAAGTCATCTAAGAGATCCAGGCTAAGAACTCCAGATCAGGACTCAGTAATTTGTCTGGATGAAGTTATAGATCTGAATACCCCCACCACATCTGCACCTGCCAAAAAAGTAAAAACATTGATCGTAACAAAGAAAGAAGACTATAAAATCACTGACTTTTTAATCTTAAAAAAAATAGGAATTTCCAGGCCAGAAGCCAGTAGCCCCCAATCAAACCAAATCTTAGTAAGTAAATCAGCAAATGCGAGGGTTGAGCCCCCGAGTGGGAATGGAGGGTGTCAAGAAAAACAGCATGGCGTTCCACCAGCTAAGCCAGTAACATCATGTACAATACAAGTAGATGAGCACAAAATTAACTCAACAGAGTCCTTCTCAACACTAAATCTCAGTGACTTGGATAATATCAGTCCAAGGTCTATTGTTCCTATTGTGAAGCGCTCTGACGCCTTCGGGTAAAGTCCGCGCTATATAAAAATGCATAAATAAAATTAAAAAAAATAAAAAATATAACGGTCAATAAACAGGGGCAAACAGAAGGCCTTGAGTCACAGGATCAACCTCCAATCGAACTTTCAGAAATCGTTTCCTTCACACATGAAGCCAGCGTATTGCAGATCAAACACCCAATGGTGCCTCTCCTTGTCCCTTTGCAAGGTAATGAAAGACACTTGGATACTGCAACAGTCAGTCTAAGACCGTTCTCGGCTTGAAGTAGCAGTTCTCCGACCCAGCTCGAATTTACCTTTGAAAATGATAACCCTAAATCAGCAGGTTTAGAAGTACCAAAACAAACAGCTTTTGGCTTTCCAATGGCACATGGATTGCCCTTCTGTTTACTATTGCCGCCATGCCAACAGCAATTCACCATCAAGCGGATAAACAGGAACTTCAGATGGACCTTCTAAACATCTTGGCAGTCCACATAGTAGGTATAGATAAGAAACTGCAAACCCTCAACGATCTGATACTGAGGGCGCAAAATCATAATTATGCACAACAAATGATATGTCAGTGTGCAATCTTAGGAGATAAGCCCCAAGTTCTATAATCACTTCTCACTGACATTTTAACAGAAGTAAGGTCTCAAGCAGCTAGACCATTTGAGAGGCAATGTGTTCTTGAATATACAATCAAAGAAACTGCAGAAAGAAAATCATACTCTAACACTGACGCATAACATGGTCCAGGTAAAGGGCCTGGTAAAGGAACAGTGTTTGAACAATAGTAAGATCAGCTCCTTAAAACAAGTTGTACAGGTATCAGAAGAAGAGAATACTGCAGTTGTGACCCAAAAAACTGCAGAGATGGAGCAGGTCATTACAAAAGGGGAAAAGAAAAGACAAAGGAAAAGTCGCTCAACAAAAGGGCATATGGCAGTTGGTCTCGCAATTTAGAACCGTGGATGCTGAGGGAACAAAAAAGATGGAAATGAAACAATTGAAACACCACAGGAGAACATAAATGGGAGAATGCAGGAGAAAACAGAGGCCGACAGTCCCCAGAGAAAGCATGCTGATAAAATACAGGAAGGTCCAGTGAATTAGGAGAAATTACCATTTACAAAAGAGGAGCAAGTAATACAGGGACAACAGGTAAATACATTACTGTTAATTCCCAACTATAACTTGATGGGGGGGCCTTCAACACCCAAAGTAGAGGAACCATTATAAAACTCACAAATGAAATAAAAGTCTTGGTACATATTATGTCTTCAGACTTGATTTCAGTGGAATTTAGACCACACCCATACAGATGCGACAGAGAGACAACATTAACACCTGGGTCATGATGGGTACATTAGAGTGAATAATGGACAATCAGGCCACCTTCAACTCATGGGAGATAGAGCTACAAAAAATGGAACCTGAGATACCCAGACCTACTGCTAGATTGTAAATCAAGAGGAAACTCAGTCTTAAGGGGAGCGGCAGGAGCAGGCATGAACACGAGGTTTAAAAACCTAAATTATGAAGCCTTTAAGTATGTCGCACCTGGGTCAGGTCCACCAAGTGCATATAGGTCCCGGCCACATAAGGATGCAGCCACTAATCGGTCCTGACAAGAAGATCCAAAACCCTACAACAGAGACAGTCTGTGTAAACATCTGCTATTTGAACACTCACGGGTTGTGTAACCTATTCCAAGAAGAGGACGAAAGGTAATTTCTGCAAAATTCTGACATCATTTTGATGCAGGAGACATGGTGTTTTGAAACAACGCATATAATAGGCTATGTAGGGTATTACAGCCCAGCGGTAAAATTCTTGAAATATGGATAGCCCAAAGGGGGACTTGCCACGTTCTGTTTCGCCAAATTCAACTGGGCCATAGAACAACTAGACCTTGGGGTAAACTGGATGCAAGCTATCAAGCTGGAACTCAAGACGCAAGCTCGACTCGAATGGCAGTGCTTCTTATAAACGTATATATACACATCCAAACGACACTCAACATCCTGTGATTCTGGGCAAATCACTTAGGGGCACATGTATCAAAAAAAAATTTGTCGCAAACGCTGCGATCCAATAAAAAGCAGCGTTTGCGACAAAAAAATCGGAAAATGGAATGTATCATCTGAAACAAATTTTGCGATTCCTTAATATTGCGTAAGCATTTAAGGAATCGCAAATTGCGATTCCTTAAATGCTATGTGAGAAGCAATTCAGTTTTGCGAATTTACACTAAGAAATCGCAAATTACCACCAACTTGTAGTTGGTGGTAATTTGCGAATTCTTTTACAAATGCACTTTTTGGCATTTGTCATCAGTGATGTCATGAGTGATGTCACTGACCATGTCATGAGTGATATAATATGTGACGTCATCAGCAGTGCATTGCGGGCGCGCGAGTTATAGTTAGCTGAATTAACTATAACGGGGGAATTTCAATGGTTTTGTATGAGTGAAATGTCCAGCTAACTATAACATGTGTGAAACCTATGGTTTTTTCAGTGAATTTCTAAGGGTTTTTAAATTCGAATTCCAAACTATAACGTGTGCGCAAACCTATGGTTTTTTCAGTGAATTTCTAAGGTTTTTTAAATGCTAATTTTTAACTATAACATGGCTGAAACCTATGGTTTTTTCAGTGAATATATATATATATTATATATAGATATCAAGAAGATCTGTGGAACAAGCTCCTTGTATCCAGTAAACAACAGAGCAGCAAAAAATCCTGGCAGCAGATGAATGGGCTGACAGCTGAGAGAGAAAGGCAATATAATGTAGGGATCGAAGCAGTTACATGGGAAGCTCACGTTCTTGCTATGTACTCAGCACCTAAAACAGAGGGCCTGGGGAGATGCTGGGGTCTCAAGCCAAATGCAAGTCAAGCCCAGTCTCAGCAACCCATGGTATCCAAGTAAGCCCTGATACACATGGATTCCTACAAAGAAGGATCAGACCACTTTGTTGGGGGACATAGAACAAATAACTCATGGGCATTTTAAAGAGATTAAGATCTGCAGGCGCAGCAGGACCAAACGGAATCCTGAATGCATCACTCAAAGGAGATGTAGTTTATTGGCCATACTATCTGACCCCATTTTCATCCCATTTTCAAAAATGGAAATCCTGCGTCACCTCTCAATGATAGGCTCATAGCAGAGGTGAAGCTCTACTCATCCTGTCTACTTCTATACTTAAAAACTTGAGCAGAAGATAAACAACTAATACCACAAATTCAGACATGAGTCAGAGCAGGTACGGGGACTTTAACAAACTTAACAGCACCAACCCTCCCAGTAGAGAAGACCAAGTACAAAAAAATCAGGGTTATTTGTGTGTTTAATAGGACTCAAGACTGCTTTCGATCGAGTGTCCCGGGGTCAAATATGGAAAAAATTGGAAGAATGGGGTCTGCCAGAAGATCGTTTTAGGGCAATTACTGAACTATGTACAGAAACCTGGGTGCAAGTGAAGATCGGAGATGGTGGTCAAGTAACAAGCAAAATTGCCCCAAAGAAGTCTGTTCAATTTATATCTTGCAGACTTAACTGATGCTCTGTACTTGGATAGCAGCCACCTACCAATCCTTGCCTCAGAGAAGCTGGGTTATCTCCAATACTCGGACGACATTGTCCTATTGCACCAAACTCTGATAGATCTGTAACGGAGCATGAATGCTCTAAAAAACTATATGGACGATCAAGTGCTAGAGTTAAATCTGTACAAAACCAAGGTGGTTCGGATGGTTGACTTTAAATTTAAAACTCACTCCTAGTTTAGAAAGGGCGAAAAAGGTGGAGGTAGCTCTCTCATACAAATATCTGGGATCCACTGTTGGTCATCAAATGACTTGCAAATATAATCTAGCTGCGATCCAGGCAAAAGCACAACAGCTAATTTATGGGTTTCAAATATTTAAACAGAAACTGAGTTCTTCGTCATTTACCTTTCTGCTCAAGGTTATGTCAGCTCGGCAACTGCCAACTTTGGTATAGAAATTATGCAGGGTAGGGAAATAGCCACTCTTAACAAGATCCAAACAGAAGTCTATAAATTGGAATGTAATATCCCAAAGTCAGCTTCATCAGCCCAGAGTTTGGTCTAAACAATCAAGAATGTGACTTCAAAAGTGTGGTTATCAAACTGTGCTGGAGATTGCAAGCTTCTGAAAGGGGATCGATCCATCAATAATCTATGCTGTCTGGAAATTGATAAACAGCAACGTGGCAGCTTGAAAGGCTCTTGGGGAAATCATTTAAACGAGGCAATTAAGGATTTAGGTATGCAAAAAGCCTGGGCAGCACATTTTGAAAAAATCCCTATTTAATCAAGCTCTAAATGCCTCAATGCGGATCTTTTTTAATCTAATAGACAAGAATGTACTTGCATGAAGGAGATACGCCTGGACAGTGATAAACTCCAACAGCTACTTACGCCCCCAGGAGTATTCGGCAGCGCATTGTTAAACGGTATTAAAGCACCAATGTATGTTATTTTGTTTGGCAACATGGAGACAAAAGATTCTATTCCCTACTGGAAACACCAGTCGCAGAACCTAACTTGCAGACTTTGAGGACACAAACAAGAGGCACTAGCCCACATCTTCTGCATTTTCCAGTACCCTTGGCAAAAAGAAAAATTACCTGGCTGAGTGACACAGCTGTACCCCTACCTTGCAAAGAGGGGAAGTTTTTAATGCCGCTATTTAAAGAAATGAGCACGGACCGAGTTGGAACTACACCTTTTAGTTGCACAATGCACTGCGCAATGATTATCTGACACATGCATCAACATAAGGAATTGCAATTCCTAAATAGCGATTTTCAAGGAATTGCTATTTAGGATTCGCAATTCCTATGCATGTAGGAATCGCATTGAATTTTGCGATTCCCAAACATTACCTAATAGCAATTTGCAAATTGAGAATCGATATTAGGTAATGTCACTTCATTCATTCCTATGGCCTATAGGCCCATAGGAATGAATGGGAATGCATTCCTAAATGGCGATTACCAAATAGGTATTCGCAAATTGAGAATGCAATTGTAAGGGTGCCAGGGGGCCTAAGGTCCCCCTGATGCACCCCCTTCCCGCAAATTGGGATTTCCTGAATGCGTTCGCAATTTAGCTAATCGCAAAAAATTGCGACAACCTAACTTGCGAATGTAAAGCTTTTGATGCAACAGAAAAGGCCTTTTTGCCCTTGCAAATAGGCTGATTCTGCAAATAGGCCCATTTGCGAGGACAAAAATGCTTGATGCTTGTGGCCATATGTAACATGAACACCTCGTCCCCTCAGTCAAGCCAAAATAAATATTACCTCTGAAATTATTTTCTTAATTGTAAGATATTTTTCAGAAACCTAGAATGCACTGTTTAATGTTAAAAGTGTAAACGGTTCTTAAAAACTGTTCGTAAGCAGCTTTTACATTTTTTGAATGTTCTTGATTGAGCTTTAATAATATGCAGTGGTTTTAATTAACTATGCAAATAAACTTGATTTGATGCGACTCACTAAGAGTCGGTAAAAAGAAAGAAATTGTGGAGGACTTTAAGGATAAGTCTTTAATCTGGAGAAGTTTTGCTCATGCTGTTGGTATGCTTCTGCTTGATCCCAGTCTAACCAGGGGCGGCTCTAGGCTCATGGCGGCCCAGGGCAGGGAGCGTAGATAAGGGGCCCCGGAAGAGGGGGTCCGGGCGGGGCGGAGCGCGGAGGCCAGTGAAGAGTGGGGGGCTCAGGGTGTTTGGAAGTGTAACAGAGTCGGTGGCCGCCAAATCCCTGCCAGGGGTCGCCACGCAAATATGTATCCATCCTCAAAGGATTATTATATTGAGCATATATATTGGCGTGGTGGCCCCTGTGGTTTGGTGGCCCTGTGCAGGTGCACAGCTTGCATATGCCTTAGGCCGCCCCTGGTCTAACTCTTGCTTTAACTACGCAGCAATTAAAAGCAAGTTTAAAACAAGCTGCATGGTCCTTAAGCTTTCATCTGGATAGGGAAGTATGGCTCAAAAAAAGGGGGTTTCAAAATAAAATAGACTCCCTTTTAGTAAATAAAGCACAGCCTTATGTTATTTAGAATTTGTCCCATATGCTGAGACGATTTTGTTTATTTTAAGGCAGGGAGGGCCATATGTAGGTAAATGACATTTACCGATTTGTAAATACCGAATTTTACCGATTCGGTATTTACAAATCGGTAAATGCCATGTAGGTATTTTTACCGAAATACTTACAGAATCGGTAACATTCGATAATTACCGAATCGGTATTTACCGATTCGGTAAAATTACCGATTTTACAAGGGGGACAGGGTGTCACTTTGACTCCCTGTTGCACCCCGGATTCAGGCTTGTGTGCCCTTAGGGCATGTATGTGTGTCACATGGCACAGGTGTACATGCACAGATGTGCATGTACACAGGAATTCGTTATTTACCACCAAATAGAATTTGATGGTAAATAACAAATTATTGAGGGCCTGTGGCACTGTTTTCAGTGCCACCTACATCCCATATTACCGAATCTGTAACTTTACCGATTCGGTAATTTACAGAATCGGTAAATTTACCCAATCGGTAAATTTACAGATTCGGTAATATTTTGGCCACCTACATCTGAAACTCAAAATACCGGTCGGTATTGGCCGAAATCGGCCGTTACCGACCGGTATTTGGCCACCTACATATGGCCCGGAATGCTCTCGCTTAATTCTCTCTTGGTTAAATGGTATGATACTCCGACTGAATGTAACATGTCAAAATGGTCTCCAAGATCTAAACCATGCTATTTTTATTTGTCGTGCACTTTTATTATGTTGCCTTAAATGGCTGAGAACTATCTGTTTATACTGTCTTTTCTTTCTGCCTCAGACCCACTACAGTCACTTTACGCACCTCCTAATGAAATATTGTTTTGTGGAGCTTTTAACTTTTTGAGTGCTTTTTAAAGTTGTATCAAAGGTACCTTGGCAGAATGACTCCTATGTTGAAATGGTTTCCAAATTTTGAACTCTGTTCTTGTCTGCTGCATTTGACTGTTGTTGTCTATATTCTCTGCCCAGATGCACTACAGTCACTTAAGTACCTTCTAATGAAACACTTTGTGATAGAGTTTTTAACTTTTCAAAACACTTTTTAAATCTGTAATAATTTTATCTTTAGTGTTTGGGTCTCATGCTGTATTGGCTTTTATGTAATTAAAGGTTCCAATTGTATATGTGTTCCTCTGTTTATGCTTGTTATGTATTTTGGCTAAAGTTTTATGTGGACCACTTCGGAGTTCCGTATCATTAATAAAAATAAACTTGAAAATGTGATGTGGGCTACTGCCTTTGACACTGATATGATTTTCTTGCCTCCAATTTATAAATTGCAAGCCTTCTAATTTCGAGCAGTATCTATTTACCAGCATCGAGGAGCTGCATGCAAACTGTAAGTCATAGGCTTAGATCTTTATTTTTTTTTTCTCTATCTGTGTTATTCTAAGATTGCAAAAAAGAATTGCATCGTAGTCTTGTTAGTACATGTTGGAACCGGCTATTTCTGGTAGGCTAAGGCTGATGCCAAAGCAAGGCAGAAACCACCATTCTAGTCAGGGCAAGGAAGTCACACGCCAAGATAACCCCTGCTCACCCTCTAGGTAGCTTGGCACGAGCAGTCTAGGCTAAACTCGGAGGCGTTGTGTAAAGCATTTGCGTCAGCGCACAACAGCAACAACATACTAGGTACACCACAAAAGAGACTCCACACAAGGTTATATTAAAATAACTTTTGTATTGTCAAAACATATCAGATAGAAACCACACATGTACATTGTGCCAATTGGCACGGCAATATTCACAAGGGATTATTTACAAGACAGGGCCACATGGGCCACTGTCTGAATCAACACTTTTAGAAATAGAAATAGTTGTCAGAAATTAGAATAAAAGTATATAAACTTCACTGTAACACAAAGTAACAGTTATAGATCACCTCCAGTAACTACTGGGAACAGGTAAGTACCACCTACGCAACCCTAAACCCCTTAGGAGACTGTCACGCAGGGGACCAGGACCTCACTAGGACCACCTTTACTAAAAAGAACAACCACCTAAGTATCACACAGCATTTAGTGGTCTAAGCAAGAACACCTTACCCATGATGCATAAATATACATTCAGAGGAGTAATAAAGAAAAACACATAATGCATAAACCTACACATTCAGCGGTGTTAAGAATAAAGCACATGATGAAATAAAAAATACATTCAGAGGTACCAGAATAATACAGTGGCGCAAAAGTCACATGATGTCTACAAACATTCAGAGGTGCAGGAATAACACATGATGCAAGGAAATACATTCAGAGGTGCAATAATCATACAATTGCACAAAAACTCACAGAAGCCACCACCTGTGGCAGTCCCTAGGCCAACTGGCCTTGTTGGGGCTAGCACGCCCTGAGTCTCAATGTCAGGGGCCTAAACGTTGCAGGTGCCCACTACTTGCTGGGCACCTGGGAACACTCACAAGGGCCTAAACGCTGCAGCTGGCACTAAGTGCTGCGCAGCTGGGAAGGCCGGGAACCACTGTGCCCTCGCTGTCCCACACAGGGACTCTCTCCTGAAATTGCGCCTAAACGGTGCAGCTGCCCACTAATTGCTGGGCAGCTGGAGATTCAAAACTGCGCCGGGGCCCTCACTGGCCCTAGAACGAACTGCGCAAAAGGTTGGAGCCACTAAGGCTCTGAAACAGCTGGGGGGCGTTGGAGCCATCTGGCTCTTAAACAAAATATGGCCCCTCTGAGCTTCTCTGGGCTCACACACGTTGGGGCGACCCACTGCCAACTGGGGCCGCCCTAGATGCACCAAAGTCAATTATGCCCCTACGAGCCTCGGGGCTCGCCCAACAAGATGAGGCCCTTGAGCCTCTCTGGGCTCTAGACTACGTTGGGGCGACCCGCTGCCAACCGGGGCCGCCCTGACTCTGTGCCCTGAAGCGGCACCAACATCCAGCAATGTGGGCCCTCAAGAGCCCCTCGCGGGCTCTGTGACCCCGGTGGGGCGACCCACTGCCATTCGGGGCCGCCCTTACTCGGTGCCTCGACCGGCACCGCACGGAGCTTCCTCCCCCGCAGCCCTTCACTCACCGGCTCTGCTGCGGGGAAGGCTCCATCGTCGCGCCGCTTTCTGCGGCGTCCTCCCGGCTGCCGGCACCTCCCTCTCGGCTCCTAGCGAGTCCGGTCTCCCTCTCCACACGGGAGACCGGCGACGAGGCAGCCAGGCTTTTCCCCTTCTCTCGGGGCTCCCTCTTGGTCACGGGAGCCCCGCAACCGCCGCCATCTTCTCCTCGGGGCTCCCTCCGCCGAGAGGAGCCCCGCGCACCGTCGTCATCTCCCCCGCCTTCCTTCTTCTTCCCGCCGACTGCGGGGGGCGGGACTTCCGGCCGGCCGCGCTGAGATTGGCCGGCCGGCCTACCACTTCCGGGTCGCTGCGGGCAGCGCAGCGGCCCTCCTCTTTAGGCAGGCAGGCGGGGAACCACGATCCGAGGGGTGGCACCCTCGATACAAACAGCACCCAATAAAAGTTGAAGCGCTATTAAGCGCTTGGGGCCAAGTAGCGCTGTAAATACAAATAAAGCGCTCTCCAGCGCTTGGGGGCCATAAAGCGCTCCAAAGCGCTAGAAAAATAGGCGAAGCGCTCCCAAGCGCTAGGAAAGGCAAATAAAGCGCTCCTAAGCGCTATTGACCAGCAAAGTCTTCCAAGAAATGCAGCAGGCAGGGGGACAGTCAGGAAGAGTCCCCCAGCAGTCCATCAGGGCATCCAGGGGCTGGGCAGAGTCCCCCATCAGCCCTTTGCAGGGCAGAGGGGTCCACCCAGAAGTCCTCCAGCCTCCAGGGGCTGGGCAGCGCCCGCCCCGGGTAGATTCCAGTCAGCAACAGAACAAGACAAGAACAACTTGGAAGGGAACACAGCCCCTTCTTATACACAGAAAAGGTTTTGAAGTCTTTTGAAGTCTTTGTGTAAGCGACCCCCTAAGCCCTGGGTGTATCTGGTTTCCTTCTCCTGTCAGCCTCAGGTCAGAGGTGACAGTGGGCCATCAGGAGGGAGAGCCATCAGGGGTGGGCCGACAGGCACAGCCTGGTTCCACCAGACGCTCTTTCCTCCCCTCCCTGACAGCAGATGGGGGCCTTTCATCTACGGCTGACTCAGACCCCCTCCTCCAGGGCCCTGCAGACCCCGTCCTACTCACCAGACAGTCCATCTACCAGCAGGCCCAGGCGCTCCTGGGCCAGGCCCATCAGCCAATCACGTGCCAGCAGACTCACTACACAATTATGCCAACTTCTAAAAGTGGCGCTTCTAGACTAGACACAGCCATGCCGCATATACCATTCTGCAGCATTCATTCTCACGAGTTCACACATATCAAACTCGACCCTGCACTCCCCATGCATCAGGAATCTACCATGGGCATACATATTCCCCATTCATTCCTATGGGATGGCAGGTCACTCACCATCCATACCCAGAGAGCACACGCACTTTACACTGTACCACAGTGAAAAAGTGCGCAGAGGCCTAAAATCACCAATCCAGGTTCCAAAAACAGGCTAGGAAAAAGCAAAAAGTCACGGGGTGAACCTGCCCAAAGGACCGGGTCCAACAGTACAGATAACCACACCTACTGCATTATGTTTTATACCTTCACTGTGTTTCTCCTGCCATTGACTCTTAACCCCTTGGCTGCTACGGTAATTCCGCCGCGGCGCTGGGGGTGGTGGGTGAGCGTGGTGCCGCCATGCTCGTGACGGAACCACGCTGTCATGAGCCACAGGCGAGCTGTGCTCATGACGGCGTGTTTAGCTCACGACTCCGACCACTCACTAATTCGCCCGCACAGGCGGGGAATCAGTGCCACGTGGGTGGAGCAGGCGAAGCATGACGGAACCATGCCCTCATGAGCACACGCAGTCCGTGTCTCATGACGGCGTGGTTCCATCATGAGCAGGGAAGGGGTTAATATATAATGTCTACAGGTATGGGTAATATGTGATTCCTACAACTTACAATACAAGCCTTCTATTTAAAAAGGCTCCCTTGAGCCACTGTAAGTAAGGTTTTAAACTGAACGGCATTTACCAAGATGCTAAGGGGCGAACTGTGCTGGGAGGTCAAGCAGTGTGCTCCCATCCACCTTCTGTTTAAAAAGGCTCACTTGAGCCACTGGGCTGATGATGCCCCTGTGCTCCAGGGAGAGGTACAGAGACCTGAGAGGATTGTGGCAGCTTTCTCAGCAACCCTAGATGAATGTCGTTTTTATCTCTACTGATGAAGGATAATATCCAGAAACACATAAGTCTAGAGATTAACAGCACTAACCTGCACCAACTTTGGTGAAACACTTCCACAAAAATTCAAGTAAGCATTTACACGGAACTGCCTTTACCAGGATGCTAAGGGGCGAATTGTACTGGGAGGTGAAGCAGCGTGCTCCGATCCCCCTTTTGTTTAAAAAGGCTCCTTTGAGCCACTGAGCTAAGGAGCTCTTGGAGATGCACCTGTGAGCCAGGGAGTGAGGTTCCGTGAATTCTGAACCTGGGTCATAAAGGTTGTGGTTCTGTTACGATTTTGGTAACAGCGAACCGTAAACAGTGAGCTCAGCAAGTATGAGTGTTTTCGTCATGTTACACCGATGGATTCACTGTGTATTTGAAGATTTCATTCTGAACCATTGGGTTCCATTTTGTGCATGGCAGCCATTTTGTGGTTGCCCTCACATAGGGCGATGACTTTAGCTGACTTTTAGATGACCTGAGTGAACTGACCCTGTTGCCTGAAGCTGACCTTGTTAGGCCAGTTCCTGCCCTTTAGCTGATCAAGATTAAGGATCAAAGCACAGGACATTGTAGAGTTTGGTATGCACACACACACCCCTTATCTGTTTTCTGTTCCTTCTTTTATGGTCTGTTTATGATATGGGTTGTGGTCCTTTTATTATGGGTTTGTCCAGCTTGTGTAAGCAGGAATGTTAGGTATTTTGCATGCTTGCAAAAGCTAGGACTGCCCCTTACTTGTATGCTGAAGTTTGTAACCCTGAGAGCATATAAAAGGCCTCTGTTCTCTGTATTCCTCAGACTACCTCATTCAGTTGCTACGGCTTCTGTGTGACGTGGCCTCACTTAATTAAGTTTAATAAAGATGTCTTTTCATATTTCAGCTTCTGTGCCAAGTTCTTTGTTATATTAGTAAGTAGTCCCTGAGAATGAAGATTTCATGTTCTTCAGGAGAGGTACAGAGACCTGAGAGGATTGTGGCAGCTTTCTCAGCAACCATAGATGAACGTCATTTTTATCTCAACTGATGAAGGATAATATCCAGAAACACGTGTCTAGAGATTAACAGCACTAACCTGCACCAACTTTGGTGAAACACTTCCACAAAAATTCAAGTAAGCATTTACACGGAACTGCCTTTACCAGGATGCTAAGGGGCGAATTGTACTGGGAGGTGAAGCAGCGTGCTCCGATCCCCCTTTTGTTTAAAAAGGCTCCTTTGAGCCACTGAGCTAAGGAGCTCTTGGAGATGCACCTGTGAGCCAGGGAGTGAGGTTCCGTGAATTCTGAACCTGGGTCATAAAGGTTGTGGTTCTGTTACGATTTTGGTAACAGCGAACCGTAAACAGTGAGCTCAGCAAGTATGAGTGTTTTCGTCATGTTACACCGATGGATTCACTGTGTATTTGAAGATTTCATTCTGAACCCTTGGGTTCCATTTTGTGCATGGCAGCCATTTTGTGGTTGCCCTCACATAGGGCGATGACTTTAGCTGACTTTTAGATGACCTGAGTGAACTGACCCTGTTGCCTGAAGCTGACCTTGTTAGGCCAGTTCCTGCCCTTTAGCTGATCAAGATTAAGGATCAAAGCACAGGACATTGTAGAGTTTGGTATGCACACACACACCCCTTATCTGTTTTCTGTTCCTTCTTTTATGGTCTGTTTATGATATGGGTTGTGGTCCTTTTATTATGGGTTTGTCCGGCTTGTTTAAGAAGGAATGTTAGGTATTTTGCATGCTTGCAAAAGCTAGGACTGCCCCTTACTTGTATGCTGAAGTTTGTAACCCTGAGAGCATATAAAAGGCCTCTGTTCTCTGTATTCTTCAGACTACCTCATTCAGTTGCTACGGCTTCTGTGTGACGTGGCCTCACTTAATTAAGTTTAATAAAGATGTCTTTTCATATTTCAGCTACTGTGCCAAGTTCTTTGTTATATTAGTAAGTATTCCCTGAGAATGAAGATTACAGTTCTTCAAATGGCGCGGCCAACGTGGGCTTCATCAGAGAAGTGACTTTCTGTGGGAGTGATCTTGTCAGAGGACTGAAATCAACTGAGGAGGACAGAACCGGATTCTACTAAGGAGGTACTCTGTGCACAGGGATTCTGGAGATTCTTTGATTCTGCAGCCCAGTATATTTCTGATCTTCCTGATTTTGATCCTCCACATGATGTCACTCCTGACTGAGAACCTTTTTGGCTTGAGTATTCTAAAAAAGACCGTTAGGTCATGTAGAACTTGACAGTTAGAATTTGGATAACCCTTTGATTAGTAAAAGTAAGAGTTAAGTATAAGTGGGTCACTCCCAGTCCTTTGTTCTTTGGTTCTTTGGTTCTTTGAGTCCTTAGTTTTTGGTTCTTTGGTCCTTAGTTTGATTGGTTCTTGGTCCTTAGTTTGGTTCTTAGTTTGTTTGGTCCTTAGTTTTTATTTGAAGATTGCAATTTTCAAAAACCGAGGGTCTTGTATATTTACAAGTGTATCGATAGCGATAGCCCCTTGAAGTTTGAAGCTAGATTAGTGAGCTATAAGATGCCTGATCTTAGCAAATTTGGAGCTTTGTGTTGGCAACTTTGTATACGTTTGGATTAGCCGGCTTCCCCTAAAGGGAAAATCTAAATAGGTTTAGATTTACAAACATATTTCTTCCTTGGTGATTTTGTATCCCCAGGGAATTAAAATATGACATAATACAAAACAAGGATCCTTTGTTCTGCGCAGTTTTATGAATGAAGATATGCAGAACGATTTTGTTTGGTGTTCTGCTAACCAAAGCTAGTGAATT
This sequence comes from Lissotriton helveticus, assembly GCF_964261635.1. NCBI lineage: Eukaryota > Metazoa > Chordata > Amphibia > Caudata > Salamandridae > Lissotriton > Lissotriton helveticus. The sequence goes on along the minus strand of NC_136070.1, from coordinate 188,606,928 downwards.
GAGTGTATTTTCGCTTCTTGGACATATATCAGTCTGTTGAGCTGTTTTTGCAGTTTTTGCAGTTTTTTTAAAACACAATTGAGAAGCGTTTCTTGTAAATATGACTTACAACTAATATTTACAAATGGTTTGGTTTAAGTACAGTCTGTGGGCTGTCCTTTATTTTTGTTCTGAATATTGGTTTGTGGGTTAAATGTGTGTTTAAATGTCTATGTGGGTTTCCCATTAGTGCAATTTCTGTAAGTGAATAGCGTTGGCGCTATCCATGAAATGCATGGCTAAAAGCGCGCCGTATTGTGTGTCCTGAGTGTTTCACCCCTTTCTGTTTATATCTGAAATGAGCTCAATGTCTGTTCGAGGTTTTTTCTTGATGTTTTCAGTCTATTAAGCAACATTTTGTAAGCATATTCTTGGGTCTGTTGCTAAATAAAATTGTCCTTTTTCGAAAGAAACAAATGGCGCAAACATTTTTTCATGTTTCAAGTTAGGCGTCTGTGCTTGGGCTTATAAATGAATGCGTCTAAAAATGATAGGCAAGGGATGCAGCTTGCTCTTCTATGTGGAATTATCAAAAATAATTGGGTTTATTATTTTTTTTTATTAATTATGAAAAATAATTATTAAAAATAAGTGCTACAAAGTTCATTTTTTACTATTCATGAAGCTTAATGCTCATACTATGACAGCCTAGCATTACAATTTAATTTAAGTTGTGCTATACCGCATGATGAGAACATTAGCATATAGAATTTCACGTAAAAACTCATTTTTCTAAAGATTTACATGGGATATGTCTGATTAAAAATCTCTGTAATTTGTAAAGAACATTCTGAGGATGATTAATATGTATCACAAGTTTAGGATATTTATTTTTAAGTGACCCAAACATCAAAGTCAAATTTGTTTATTTTAGCCATTTAAAATAGCTTTAAAGTGCTTTAGGCTTCAGTAAATGCATACATTTAGGTATAAAACACAAATTTGCAGGTTGTTCCCATTTGGGGTTGCGTTTAATGGCTCAGTGAGCTAATGTGCCTGGTGCAGAGGTTGGAGTTTAATATCAGGGTTGAAGGTTTTTAACTTTGGCTGGACCTAACTGAGACCTTCATCTATTTAAGGTTAATGAAATGAGTACCATTGCAAACAAGCATTTGTTCTAAAAACTGGTATGTGTGTTTATGTTCTGCGAATTATTCACAGTAAATGTTTTAATAATATAAGTATAGAAATAAATTATAGCCCCTAACAGGAGTAATATATATATAACATGTGTTTTAAATAGAGTGAATTATTGCAGGTTAGGAGGAATCCGGAACAGGCTACTCAAGTTGCGCTAAGATGCTATCTTTAGTTTTCCTGTAAACAATGGAAGGAGGCTGTCATGTTGACATTTGTGACCTTTTAAATTAGGACTTGTCTCTGTGAAATGCAGAATGACCTTGCTAAACAGGCCTCTAAAAGAACTTAATTCCAAAGGGAAAAATATGAAAAAGGTTTCTTTGAAAGTCCCAACACATGCTAAATGCTCTGCAGAAATGATACATTTGTATTTCTGCTCTAAAAAATGATGTCCACTAGTTGCTTTTATTTTTGACAGAAAATGAGGCATTGCATTAAGTTTTAGACAGAAAATAAGGGGAAGCTCTTTATTCAAATGTTGAAGGCTACATGCCCAAGTGAGAACGAATTGTGGGGCAAGGCTAACATGGAGTGTCAGTGAAAGAATTGTACTTTTGGAACGTTAAAAGGGCTTCATGTTGCAAGGTGACTGACTAGATGGTAACAGTTAAGTAATGGAAATTAATTTTTGTGTCTGTTAATGTGTATTATGTTTTGTCTTCTGATTAAAAGTTATAATTAATATTTGTTTGCTATGAAAAATGTCTCTCTTTTGTGTGTTGTGTTTTTTTTTTCCTGCTTCTGCCCGCAGATCATTCATGGATTGTTCTGGGTGATTTTAAGGCTGACAAGACACGTGTGATGTGTTTTTGCGTAACTCCTTTGGAAAGAAATGTCCATGCGTTTTTCATGTTTGTGTATTTGGTTCTATCATGAATTGTTCTTGCTGGTTCTGTGTGTCTGAAAGTTGTATTTGACAGCAGATATCCACTAATTGGTGATCTACTGTCAAAAAGGAGGGTAAGGATTTTAAACTTGACACGGTATTATGCATCACCGCTCATTTATATATGCTATTGTTTTGTCTATGCTTTTTTTGTGCTCGATATACAGCGAGTATATCTGATGGCTTGACATGTCCGTTTTGTGTGTTTTTTTGTTGCATGTTTTATGTTTTATGTTGCTGCTTATGACACTATTACAAGTTTACCTGTGTTGTGAAGGGATATACATGATGATGTCTATCCTGCAAACAGTTGGGTAGATTTGCTTTGACACTAAATTTCACAGAAAGACAGACAACACTTCATCAGTGTATGTTAAATTTGGCTTTAATGGTATTTGAAGGAAAATAAAAAAGATATACAGGAAACAAGGTTTCACCTACAGTCACATTACTGCCCCCTTTCCTGTAAGGAACAGGCAGCCCTAAAATTATGTATCCTGAATTGGACGTAAGGATAAATTATAGATCTGTGACTTTTGTGCATGGTGACCTAATTTTTTTATTAGTCAGTTTTGTTCTGCTTCCTAAGTAGTGTATGGCTTTGTACCATAAAGGAAACAAGGCTTCATTTTTACCTAGTCCCATTTCCCTTTTCCAAATTCCTTTCACCAGTTGGTGTATTGCTCAGGTTCACGCTTCCAGACTGCAGTAATGTACCAGAGACCCCATATTATGTATAATTCCCTTTTGTATGACCAGTCTGGTTTTCAAAAATTTTCTTTAGGCCTACTCTGATGTTTTCCAGTCTGACTGTTAGGGTAGTGATGGACTGATTAACTGACTCAATACTATAGTAAGATAAGTTTTCCACCTCAATAGGAGACACCTTACATTTTTTGAATATGACAAATGTAATGCCTATTCTAATTTGGTTTTTAGTTCCTTTGTTTCTGCTGCTTTAATTGTTGATGGACCAGATGCATTTTAAATAATGGAAATACCAGGACTCTCTAGTTCTTGTCTTTTTGTTTCCACATCTTGATCATTAGCGTTTGTATTGCATAGTCCACCTGATGCACAATTATTAAAGGGAGGTATCTACATGTCCCTGAAAATATGTATTATGTGATCTCTCTTTTGACGTGTTCTAGATAAGGAATTTAGGAACACCTATATGTAATCATTGAGAAAAAAATGTGTTTACCCCATTAGACGATGCCACTATGTGTGAAGACATCCATTTAGATAGAATTCTCATGTCGCTATCTACCCTTAGATGATGGAGGATATGCTCTCACACGGAAACCCAATTGAAAAGCCTAGAGGCACTGTTTTGCCTACTGCCTTTATATTTGTATTGCTTTTTGAAAATGACAGTGCATTCTAGACCAAAATTGTCCCATGGCGTGTGGCCACTCTTTTGAAGATCGCAGGCCACCTGTTTGCAGTCCCCTTGTTATACAATGAACTGTTTAAAGCATCGCACTTGCTTCATCAGAAGGCGTTCAACATCAGAAAAAAAGGAGGAGCTGGTTTTGCCACAGAACCAGAATTTCAGTGCAAAAGAGCGCCTGTCATGTACTGGTAACCTCTGACAGTGTGCAGTCCCTTGAGCCCCATGGCCTGAGTTTTGGCCACGCACCCCCCTTTTTTCCTTTGCTCCAACGGAAGTGCAGTACACCGGAGGATCCAAGATTGGCAAAAGGCACTACATTCTGGTGCCCATGAAAGAGCAGCCTGAGCATCCTCTGACACTGAATGATGAGTGTTGGAGCCTGAGAATGGTCCCGGGTCTGCACGAGATGATCTGTGCCCATGACCAATGAAGAGCACAATATCTGTAGTGTCTGCCACAGAGCAGAGATACTGGTGCACTGCATTGAGACATTGAGACTTTTAAGTGAGCATTGAGTGTTTGCCAGGAGGGCACTCCAACAGATACTGAGAAGGATGCAACAACGGGAGCAGACTTGATGGACAATAGAAGCCTGCCAGAGAGGCTTTTTGAACGGACTCTGGGCATAGTTGGTTTCACAAGAGGTTTCCGTGTGATTGTATAGACTAAGTGTTAGGAGACTGATTCTTATTGTTCTGCTGGCATTATTTTAAAGTAGTATTCTGTTTAGTAAAAGCAGAATAAAGTCCATTTTCTGTAGAAGAATATCCCCTTTTCACCTCAGAGCATTGATGAGGATCACCACTGTTTCACCTGAACATATAATAAATTACTGAAATGCATAGGAGCCCTAAAAATGTTTCTAGATGATTTTAGGATTTACTTTTTGCTTAGGGTTGTGAAAAATTATGATTTCATTTGTATTAGTAGTCACTACTTTCTCCTATTGTCTACATGTTCTTAACAACGTGTTTTCTAGTGTTTTTAAACATGACATTGTCTTTTATGGGTGGGATTGTTTTTTTTTTTGCTACCCAATTCACATCTGTACCCACCTCCCAACCTTTGTCTCTTCCTACTACTACTTCTTTGCATTCTTTCCAACTTTACCTGAACATGAACTGGTTAGGAGGTCAGAGTTTATTAATAATTCCTTTGTACAGCTTCTGCATCAACACCAGTTAGTAGTGAACATCACTAATTGTTGGGTGTGTGGTCTTATGCCACATACTACAGATAGAGGTATTCCCTATTTTGGTCCTGCCATATGTGGCCTTTGTGCTACTACGTGTGTAAGGAGACCTGTTCCGAGAGAGTTGCTAAGTAATAGGATTATGCTCCAGCAACATCTTGATGATCTGATGAATATAGACCTGGATTCAGATTGACGTGAGTTTAGGTTATTGCCTATGTAAGGGCAAAAGGAGGGTCTGAGGTTCAGTGAATTCTGGACCTGGGTCATAAAGTTCGTGGTTCTGTTACGATTTTGGTAACAGCGAACCGTAAACAGTGAGCTCAGCAAGTATGAGTGTTTTCGTCATGTTACACCGATGCATTCACTGTGTATTTGAAGATTTCATTCTGAACCCTTGGGTTTCATTTTGTGCATGGCAGCCATTTTGTGGTTGCCCTCACATAGGCCGATGACTTTAGCTGACTTTTAGATGACCTGAGTGAACTGACCCTGTTGCCTGAAGCTGACCTTGTTAGGCCAGTTCCTGCCCTTAAGCTGATCAAGATTAAGGATCAAAGCACAGGACATTGTAGAGTTTGGTATGCACACACACACACCCCTTATCTGTTTTCTGTTCCTTCTTTTATGGTCTGTTTATGATATGGGTTGTGGTCCTTTTATTATGGGTTTGTCCAGCTTGTGTAAGCAGGAATGTTAGGTATTTTGCATGCTTGCAAAAGCTAGGACTGTCCCTTATTTGTATGCTGAAGTTTGTAACCCTGAGAGCATATAAAAGGCCTCTGTTCTCTGTATTCCTCAGACTACCTCATTCAGTTGCTACAGCTTCTGTGTGACGTGGCCTCACTTAATTAAGTTTAATAAAGATGTCTTTTCATATTTCAGCTTCTGTGCCAAGTTCTTTGTTATATTAGTAAGTAGTCCCTGAGAATGAAGATTTCATGTTCTTCAGGAGAGGTACAGAGACCTGAGAGGATTGTGGCAGCTTTCTCAGTAACCATAGATGAACGTCATTTTTATCTCAACTGATGAAGGATAATATCCAGAAACACGTGTCTAGAGATTAACAGCACTAACCTGCACCAACTTTGGTGAAACAGTTCTACAAAAATTCAAGTAAGCATTTAAACTGAACTGCATTTACCAGGATGCTAAGGAACGAACTGTGCTGAGAGGTGAGGCAGTGTGCTCTCATCCCCCTTCTATAACGGCAGAAATCAGGGAGTTTGGCAGCAGCCAGACTTTGGAGAACGTTACTATTGCCACAGAATGGGCCACATGGCTGACCAATGCTGGCTAAAAGCATATCACAAACTGAGGTTCAATAAATCTGGGACAGTCCCTGAAAAACCCCATCCACAAAACCAAACCCAGGGGAACCTACACACAGCCTCAGGAAAGTCAGTCAGCTGACGCGCCACCGCAACAGGGATCAGGTAGTAGGAGCTATGAATGGCAGCAGCAACATGAAATGAAATGAAATGAAATGAATGAAATGAAAGCAGGATTTATATAGCGCATGGCTGCCCGAGAGCGTCCCAGCGCTGAGATTGCATAAACAGCTGAGGGGAGGAGAGGGGGGGGGTCAAAGGGTAAAAGAAGGAAAGAGAAGTTTTATTGTGGGAAGAGGTGCGTTTTGAGTAGTTTTCGGAACTTTATGTAGTTGGGTTCGGCCCGAAGCTGAATTGGTAGGGCGTTCCATAGAGTAGCGGCTGTGACCGAGAAACGGCGTCCTCCAGTGCGAGCTTTCTTTGCTCTGTGGACCGTAGCCAGGTTCCTTTGAGAGGAGCGGAGGGGCCTATTGGGTTTGTATGGGTAGATCATGGTCTTTAGCATCGGTGGCCCTAGGTTTTGCAGGGCCCTATGGGTGGTGCATAGGGCCTTGAATATGACTCTTTCTCGAATCGGCAGCCAATGGAGTGCCTTTAGTGCTGGTTTAGCAGAAGATCTCCGGGGTGTTCCTGTCAGCATCCGAGCAGCGGCATTCTGTGTTCTTTGGAGAACATTAAGGGTAGCTTCTGGGGCTGCCAGGAAGAGGGCGTTACTATAGTCTAACCTCGATAGTATTAGTCCCTGTATAAGCAGTTTTTGAGATTGTGCAGGGAGTAGAGGGAGAATCTTCCTGGCTGAGCGGAGTAGGCCGACACAAGTGCCGGCAGTTTTTTTGGCCTGTGTTTTCATAGATAGATCCTGTTCTAGCCAGAAGCCTAAACTCTTGAGTTCCGTCTTGGGCTGAGGAAGGGGGCCTAGGCATGAGGGCCACATGGCGGACGGGAGAGGCGACGATTGGTGACCCAGCAGCATGAGCTCGGTCTTGGAGCCATTGAGTTTCAACCTTGATTTGGACATCCACTCGTAGATTCCCTCAAGGCAATCATGAAGGTTTTTTATCTTTTCACCTTCAAGGGAAAAGGACACAACCATTTGGGTGTCGTCAGCATATGTTACGGCTTTTATCCCAAAGGGAATTACCACATCCTCCAGGGGGGCCATGTAAGTGTTAAATAGTGTGGGGCTCAATGAAGAGCCCTGTGGAACCCCACACTGGAGGTGGAATGGGTCTGATCGTATATTCCCTTCACAGACCTGGAAGGTTCTGTCCTTCAGGAAAGATGAAAGCCAGCTGAGTGCCTTGTCTCTCACTCCCAGGTTGAGTAGTCGCTGGATCAAGATCTTGTGGTCCACCGTGTCAAATGCAGCGCTTAGATCCAGGAGGATCAGTAAAACCGATCCCCCTGAATCCAAGATGCATCTGGCTTCCTCGACTACCTTTACTAGGGCGGTCTCTGTCCCCTGTCCGGGACGAAAACCTGTTTGTGATGGGCGTAGGAGATTGTTACTTTCAAGAAAGTTAGACAGTTGCTGGTTGACCAGTTTCTCTGCAATCTTACTCATACCTGGTAAGAGAGAGATTGGGCGCAGGTTAGAGAAGTCTGAGGGATCCTGGCCTGGCTTTTTTTGAAGGGCTTTGACAATCGCATGTTTCCAGTTCGGGGGGACTACTCCTTGAGTAAGAGAGGCATTGATAAGATTTGTTGCTAGGTGTGAAATGATAGGACCAATTTGTTTGAGGATACGGGTGGGGGCAGGATCGGTGGGTGAGCCACTTTTCATACCTGAAAGAGTTTTCAGGAAGTCTTCGTTGGACAGTTGGTGAAAGCTATCTAAAGTCGGGCCAGTTGTGGAGGGTACCCGTTCCTCAAGGGGTTCATTGTTCGTTATGGGTGGGAGGGTTTGTAAAATATTGGTGATTTTGTTCTGAAAAAAGGATGCTATTTGGTTGCATCTGGAAATTGTGGGTTGCTCAGTGGAGGGTGGGTTAGGGATTTTGAGTAACTCTTTAAAGATTTTATAAGTCTCTCTGGATGAATTGGATGCATTTTTTATTTTTTCATTGAAGAAGGATGCTTGTGCTGATTTTCGTGCTAATTTGAAGGTTCTCATTGCTTTTTTATATTCATCTTTGATGATGGGGTCCCAGTTTTTCCTCCAGTTCCGCTCTTTGATCTTACAGATTTTTCTATGGTTCTTCAATTCTTGGGAGTACCATGGGGATTTGAAGGTAGTGCTTTTTTTCGTTATGTTTTTTTTGGGAGCAACTATATCAAGAGTAGATGTGAGCCATTTAGTGAAATTTTCGTCTGCTTTTATGGGGTCAGGAAGAGCAGAGGGGGCAGAGCTTATCAATTCTTGGGTCCAACGCTCAAATGAGAGTTTGGACCAGATTCTGTCATGTTCTCTTGATGATGACGTTTGGGGGGTGTTAGGGTCAATTTGCCATGTGAAAGGGATGAGGAAGTGATCCGACCATGGTAATGGGAGAGTTGGTCGTGTTTCTATTTTCGACAGGTTGGAGAAGATAGGGTCTAGAAGATGACCCTTGGTGTGGGTTACCTCCAAATTTAAGAGGTGTAAGTCCAGTGCTTTTAGTTCAGAGATGAGGTCCCTTACAGTGCTGTCTGATCTGTCCTCAAAGTGGAGGTTCAAGTCTCCCAGCAGGATAAAATTAGAGGTTGAGGTGCAGGAGGAGATCGTGGAGTCAAGAAGTGAGCCGGCAAAATTTCCTAGGTTGCCAGGTGGTCGGTATACGAGGGTACCCGAGAGGGATTTGTTGGGAGTGATTTGGAGGGAAAAGAAGGCGCTTTCGCAGTCATCGATTCCTCCTTCTTGTATCCTGCATGTGAAGGAGTTACGGTAAACAATCGCTATACCGCCTCCTTTTCCCTTTGGTCTGTTAAGATGTTGTATCAGGTAACCATTTGGTAGCATATTAACCATGTCAGCCTCTGAATGAGGTGTAAACCAGGTTTCCGTAAGGAAAAGTATGTCCAGATTGATATCTTGGATTAAGATTTTAATTTCTAGAGAGTGTTTACAAGCAGATCTACAGTTGAGAAGAGCAAGGCTAACAAGGTAGGGTGAGTGGCAAGTGGATTTCTGTGGGGATTGGCCCGGCGGCGGGGGTGATGGGGTAGAGGTAGGTGTGGCTGTGTCGAATTGTAGGAGGTAGTCCCGGGAATGGACAATTCGATGATTATGGAAATTGGGCATAGTGGATGGCCCTGTGCCCGGACGGGCCCGGACGGGCCCAGACGGGCTTGCCTCTGGCGCGCCTCCGGCGTGCCAGCGGCGCGCCCGCTGCGCCCGCCCGCTGCGCGGACGAGATGAGGGCTTCATTTTGTAGTGGTTGGGGCCAAGTCGCCCAGCCACTAGAGCGCTGTCCAATCCCCCTTCAAAGATGGCGCCCGTGGAGTCTGCGCCTCGAGGGGTGTTGCTATGGGAGACCGGGAGCCCTGAGAAGCTTCAGGTCATGCAATTATTCTGCATGAGGAAGCGGCTCGCTACGGTCAGAAGGTGAAATTGACTTCTACAACAATTTTACACAGTATTAGCAGTGACACGATAAAACAAGTGAAAGTATTTTAAAAGGCGCGAAGCGCTATTAAAAGCGGCGCTTGTCAAATTCGAGTTGCAATTTTTTGTAATCGTGGGTTTAGCCTCCCGGCTTCCGCCTCAGGAGAGATGCAATCAGGGAATGGAGAGATGCCGATTGGGAGCTCTTTTGTAGTGGTTGGGGCCAAGTCGCCCAGCCACTAGAGCGCTGTCCAATCCCCCTTCAAAGATGGCGCCCGTGGAGTCTGCGCCTCGAGGGGTGTTGCTATGGGAGACCGGGAGCCCTGAGAAGCTTCAGGTCATGCAATTATTCTGCATGAGGAAGCGGCTCGCTACGGTCAGAAGGTGAAATTGACTTCTACAACAATTTTACACAGTATTAGCAGTGACACGATAAAACAAGTGAAAGTATTTTAAAAGGCGCGAAGCGCTATTAAAAGCGGCGCTTGTCAAATTCGAGTTGCAATTTTTTGTAATCGTGGGTTTAGCCTCCCGGCTTCCGCCTCAGGAGAGATGCAATCAGGGAATGGAGAGATGCCGATTGGGAGCTCTTTTGTAGTGGTTGGGGCCAAGTCGCCCAGCCACTAGAGCGCTGTCCAATCCCCCTTCAAAGATGGCGCCCGTGAGGTCTGCGCCTCGAGGGGTGTTGCTTTGGGAGACCGGGAGCCCTGAGAAGCTTCAGGTCATGCAATTATTCTGCATGAGGAAGCGGCTCGCTACGGTCAGAAGGTGAAATTGACTTCTACAACAATTTTACACAGTATTAGCAGTGACACGATAAAACAAGTGAAAGTATTTTAAAAGGCGCGAAGCGCTATTAAAAGCGGCGCTTGTCAAATTCGAGTTGCAATTTTTTGTAATCGTGGGTTTAGCCTCCCGGCTTCCGCCTCAGGAGAGATGCAATCAGACAGGAAACCCAGAACAACAGGGACCGGGGCCACAACCATCACAGGGCAAGGTAACTGTCTGTGGAGAACCCAAATGTGCAGTAAGTCAAAACACCCGATGTGAAGCCTCCATTTCGTTCGCACCTCACACTTCTCTGCACCAAAACTCAGAGAAGGACCAATGAGCCAACATTAGGAATTCAAGCCTTTACTTGCATTTGGGAATTCAGGGTTGCTGGATGTGTTTTGTGGATCGGGTATTCTCACTGGAGTCCACCATTCAGGGTAACTGAGAGGGCCTAGGTTCTGATCAACAAATCGAAAGGACCCCAATCTAGAGCCAGCAGCCCAGGACCAACATTCCTTCATGATGTTAAGTTCCAACAGCTCCCTCTACAAACAGCCTCCAGCCAGTGGAGGTCTCCTTTATGTTACCAAACAACGCTGTCCCCCAGTGTCCGGACCCAGGTTTTGTGTACACTTGGGATAATGAACACCTCATAATATCTACCACACAAGCACTGACAGGTTGCAAAAAGCTGCACAGCACCGAGTCAATCCGGAGGGGAAGTCCGCCCGCGTAACCAACTGTCCCAGTCGAGCACCTTCACTAGACGAATTTTAACTAGTTCTTCAGCAACGTTTCTCTCCCTTCTCCCTAAAGGTTTTACAAGTATTCAAATCCTGTTCACCGGGTTGTGTCCCACTAGAGTAACAACAGAAGGGCGCAGCCTGTTAAAAGCTCCTAGTCACAGCTAAGAAACACAGGTCCAAACACCCAGGAAAAGACATGGTTCAAGGGAGAGGGGGTTGCCAGGGAAAAGGGAGTCCGTAAGTCCATCACAGCTCTTGTGCGAGATCCGTACACAAGAATATGCTCAACCTTGTATCAGGCTTAGCAATCAGCCAAACACAGCAGGCCTTACACACACCATCTGAAGAAATCAGTAAGCCCAGTCTCAGACACTGCAGTATTAGAAGCACACAGAGGCAGATGGTCAGCCTTCCAACCACCTTGATTGCTTTACCTGATAAAATAGAATAGCACATCATGTGAGACATAGGGAAAGTGCCCAAAAGACCGGTAGAAAGAAGCCCAAAACTAGCCCCCCCCAAAAAAGAACTTCCAGAAAAAGGGTCTAGTCAAGATACCTGGCACCACTAGGGAGGGTTACGTTGCACACCGCATGCCGGGACTTGAAGGGTTTACACATGACATCAGAGCATGTTGCGAGCGCCAACCACATGCAATTGCAACATGCCCATTTTTTTACATCACCCCGCACATGTGTAGGTCAAAAGACACCACAAGCACAAATAACACCCCCCATGTACACCTTGGAGAGAGGGGCTGGAAATGGCCATAGAACCCTAGGTAAAAATTAATACCATCCCATGTTCACAACACTACCTCATAAAAATCTTGCACCAGTCTAATCATCCAGCTAGGTATGGGGAGGGAGGAGGGCCAACAACCGATAAAAATTAATGCGTCCCATGAACCATAACGCAAAATACATATCCTGACTGGGGCCACCTTCCAGTAGCTCACTAAAATTGTGTGAATAGAGTGTGAAGACCATACCCTTAAAAGGAAAGCGCAGGAACCCCGAAGGAAAATGATCGGAAATGCAATAATGCACTGTTTTTTTAACTAACCAAGTGAACATAGCTCTTATTTTACAAGTTGGCAGCCGAACATCCAAGTGCATCACCTTTTTCAGTGGCCACATCAGCACTCCGACAGGATCTCCAGGGTGCAAACCAAGAACTACAAACTGTACAGTGAACTTTTTGGCTCGAACTGTGTTGACTAAAGACATTCCCAATTACAAAAGGATTACAGATGTCTTCCCTGGATCCAATCCCAAGACCTTTAATGTTCCATAAGTCAAGTATTGCTGCACTTCTATGTACCCTCTCTTTACTATGGGTGTTTCTGCATCCATTCATCACCAAAGAATTGCCCAGTCTGATGGGGTCCACCCCATAGCTATCAACGCTCTTACATAGGGACCTCTCATACATCACTTATAATTACACTGAACCCAACACAGGCATTCTACACACACCAAGAAAACAGCCAGGTCATGTTACGTCTGTTCACTGATACCACACGCAGTAGGCGCAGAAAGGCTTTACTTGTCCCAAAAGGTAGCCCCCAAAAAAGCAAAATGCCTTTTCCACCTATATCTATGTAGCAATAGGGCCAAAATACAACCTAACCGAGTAGAACCCCATAGAGTAGTAGTGAATCTCACCTACTTCGAGACCAATCCCACAGCATTTTACCTTTTTACCAAGCCTAGCAATATTCAGACCAATCTAAATAGAAGGTGCAGAGGGGCACCATAGTGGAGGATACTATTTGGCCCTGAGACATTCCATAAAAAAAGATCTTGGAGATAGCAAAACCAACACACCAATGCACAAACACGTTTGCTCCCGCTTCCATCTTTGGTCCCAGGGGTGACCTTTGCCCCTGCCTGCAGGGCTGGTCGCTCCACACACCGCGCAGCTCCCTCGCTGAGTGCCGTGACCCCCGACCCCTCCGCTGCTGCCTCGCACAGGCGTGTGCCTGGACCGTCACTCGACCGGCTCACCTCCTGCTTGTGCCCCTGATCGCCTTAGCGTTTCCTTTTTCGCCTGGGTTTCAGCGTTGTTTGTGATTTTTTGCTGTATTGTGTTGACCTGTTTGTCCCCATATTGTGCCCCCTGTGCCGTCCTCGTGTCCTTCCCGCTGCTTGTCACCCTCCCCGCTCCCCGCCGCTGCTCCCCTGCGGCCCCGCCCAGCTTTGTGCGTCATTCCCGCCCATTGGTACACCCCGCCTCCCAGCTGCCCCGCCCTCGCTCCGCCCCCCACTACGCCATTTATGGCGGAGTCCATGCGTACGCGCAGCGTGCACGCCCAGCGGGCGCGCCGATTGTGCGCCGAAGGTGCGCCAAAGGTAAGCCCGTCTGCGCCCGTCCGCGCCTGGACCGCGCCCAGCGCCAGGACCCCGGCCCCCACCAACAGAAGCCGACCCGACGGGCCTACGACGCCACCGAACTCATCGCACTCAACACCGGCAGAACCCCGGCCTGCTACCGAGCCACACCGAGACGCACCCACGGACCCTTCAGCTGCCACTCCTGAAAGTTCACCTGCAACCGGACCCACGCCACACCAGTACCCACCAAACCGAACACCAACAGCACCCACCTGAAGTGCATCCTGCTTAACACCCGCTCCGTCCACAGACACGCCGTCGAACTCTGGAACCTGCTCGACACCACAGCCCCAGACGTCGCCTTCCTCACGGAAACCTGGATGAACGCCTCCTCAGCGCCCGACATAGCCATCGCCATCCCGGACAGTTACAAGATCACCCGGAGGGACCACCCCCTTTTCTGAATCGTTTTTGGCCACTATAGGTGTGGCAGGGTATACTCAGACATGAGTCCCTTGCTCACTGCTCCATCAGGATTCAAGCAAGCCGGGCCGACGAGGCTGAAATGCCAGAAACCGGTCCCCGGTAGCTTGTATCCTTTCTGGTGAAGAATTGGCTTGGTAGTTTGGTCTGCCCTGTTCCCATGATGCACTGGGCCAGGGACAGACTAATTTGCATATAGCCAGGTTCTGAGCTGGGATGGGGCAGTGAGCTAAATAACGGTGATGGATCAAGCCCTGTTCTTTGGACTGGGTAAGAGTGGTCTGCTTAATTCAGACACTCTGTTCATCACCACCCCCTTTTCTGAATCGTTTTTGGCCACTATAGGTGTGGCAGGGTATACTCAGACATGAGTCCCTTGCTCACTGCTCCATCAGGATTCAAGCAAGCCGGGCCGACGAGGCTGAAATGCCAGAAACCGGTCCCCGGTAGCTTGTATCCTTTCTGGTGAAGAATTGGCTTGGTAGTTTGGTCTGCCCTGTTCCCATGATGCACTGGGCCAGGGACAGACTAATTTGCATATAGCCAGGTTCTGAGCTGGGATGGGGCAGTGAGCTAAATAACGGTGATGGATCAAGCCCTGATCTTTGGACTGGGTAAGAGTGGTCTGCTTAATTCAGACACTCTGTTCATCACCACCCCCTTTTCTGAACCAGACAGGAGGAGGCATCGCCATCATCCACAGGAACACCATCCGCGTCACGACCAACACCGACGACACCCTCGCGCCCGCCGAACACCTACATTTCCAGATCCACGTCAACCCCAAGACCACCCTCAGAGGCACCCTCATCTACAGACCCCCGGGACCACGCACACAATTCAGCGAAGACATCGCCGACTTCATCAGCCCACACGCCCTCCCCTCCGCCGACTACATCCTCCTCGGGGACCTCAACTTCCACCTGGAGAACAACAACGACCGCAACACCACCACCCTGCTGGACAACCTCGCCAACCTCGGACTCAAACAACTGGTGGACACCCCCACCCACTACGCCGGACACACACTCGACCCAGTCTTCTCTTCCAGCAAGGACATCGCTTTCAGCCACGCCACGGGACTCCACTGGACGGACCACAGCTGCGTCCACTTCAGCTTCAGAAGGACCACGCTCCACCATCACCAGCAACAGGTTCCCCGCAGAAGCTGGAACAAGATCACTGCTGACCAGCTCGCTACTTCCCTGAGCAAGAACCCTCCCACCAGCAAAACGAACCCCAGCCAAGCGGCCACCAACCTCACGAAATGGATCAACGACTGCGCAGATGACCTCGCCCCTCTGAAGACCCAGCCGAACAGACCCAGCAGCAAGAAAGCCCCATGGTTTAACGACGAACTCAAGAGCTCCAAGAAGAACTGCAGAGCACTCGAGAAAACCTGGCGCAAAGACCCAACACCGGACAACATGACTGCCCTCAAGCTCGCCACCCGAAAACACCACCAACTGATCCACGCCACCAAGAAAACAGCATTCAAGGAACGACTGGACAACAACGCACACAACAGCAAGGAACTCTTCAACATCGTTAAAGAGCTCTCCAACCCCAACGCCGGAAACAATGACATCACCCCTTCGCAAGACCTCTGCAACTCCCTCGCCTCCTACTTCCACAACAAGATCGAGGACATACACAACAGCTTCAGCACTCAACCGACGCACGCCGTGACCGAACCACCGCCCTCCACCAACACCCTCCTCGCCTGGACCCCGATCAGCACTGAAGACACCATCCGCACGATGAACTCCATCCACTCCGGATCTCCGACAGACCCCTGCCCTCACCACGTCTTCAACAAGGCCGACGCTGTCATCGCACCCCACCTGCGGGACATCATCAACACCTCCTTCGACACCGCCACCTTCCCGGAGAGCTGGAAACACGCCGAACTCAGCGCTCTACTCAAGAAACCATCATCCGACCCCACCGACCTCAAGAACTACCGCCCCATCTCGCTACTCCCGTTTCCGGCAAAAGTCATCGAGAAGACCGTCAACAAGCAACTGGCCGCCTTCCTCGAGACTAACGGTTCCCTCGACCTCTTGCAGTCTGGCTTCCGGGCCAACCACAGCACCGAGACCGCCCTGATCGCAGCCACCGATGACATCCGAGCCCTGCTCGACAATGGAGAAACAGCGGCCCTCATCCTCCTGGACCTCTCCGCGGCCTTCGACACTGTCTACCACCGTACCCTAGTACAGCGCCTCAGCAACGCCGGAATCCAGGAGAAGGCACTGGAGTGGATCATCTCCTTCCTCGCCGGAAGGACACAGAGAGTCCGCCTCCCCCCGTTCAGATCGGAGGCCACCGAAGTCATCTGCGGCGTTCCTCAAGACTCCTCGCTCAGCCCAACACTCTTCAACATTTACATGAGCCCCCTCGCAGCCATCGCACGCCAGCACAACCTCAACATCATCTCCTACGCCGACGACACCCAGCTGATCCTGTCCCTCACCAACGACCCCACCACCGCCAGAGCCAACCTGCACGAAGAGATGACAGATGTAGCCAAATGGATGTCGAACAGCCGCCTGAAACTGAACTCGGACAAGACGGAAGTCCTCATCCTGGGATCCTCACCCTCCGCCTGGGACGACTCCTGGTGGCCACCCGCCCTGGGCAGCACACCCAAACCAACAGACCACGCACGCAACCTGGGCTTCATCCTGGACTCCTCCCTCTCCATGACCACACAAGTCAACGCCGTCTCCTCGTCGTGCTTCAACATCCTGCGCATGCTACGGAAGATCTTCCGATGGATCCCCACCGAGACCAGGAAGACGGTCACCCAGGCCCTCGTCACCAGCCGTCTGGACTACGGCAACTCCCTCTACGCCGGAACCACCGCCAAACTCCAGAAGAGACTCCAGCGGATCCAGAACACCTCAGCACGACTCATCCTGGACATCCCCCGCCGAAGCCACATCTCCGGACACCTGAGAGACCTGCACTGGCTCCCGGTCAACAAGAGAATCACCTTCCGGCTCCTCACCCATGCACACAAAGCCCTACACAACCAAGGCCCTGGATACCTCAACAGCCGGCTCAACTTCTACGCTCCCAAACGCCAGCTTCGATCGACCAACCATGCCCTCGCCGCCGTCCCCCGCATCCGAAGAGCCACCACAGGAGGAAGGTCCTTCTCCTACCTGGCCGCCAAGACCTGGAACTCCCTTCCGATCCACCTCCGCCTGACCCAAGACCACCTCGCCTTCAGGAAGCAACTCAAGACCTGGCTGTTCGAGCAGTAGCGGCCCCCCCTCCCCCAGCGCCTTGAGACCCCCCGGGTGAGTAGTGCGCTATATAAATGCTTTGATTGATTGATTGATTTATCATCTCTGCGGCTGTCTCCTTGAATAACAAATGGACCCCAGACATTGAATTCCAGTGTAGGGATATCCACCTCGATGATCCAAAGGGGTAACAAGTCTTGGAGGAGAGGGTTGAACCACAGCATAGATACCCCATGGCCAGAAATCTGGGATACTGAGGTGACTAGGTATATGTTGTTAGAAAGGAAGGGGTAACCCCTAATTGTATGGAAACTTACACTGCATTCCTTGTGTTTCAGAAGTAAAGGAACCATTCCACTGGGAACAAATGAAAACTTTGGCACAGTTCTGCACATTGCGGACACCTACTTGCAGTATGGCGAGTTTGCCTACTCTTAGCTAATCCCTGGATGGTGTGGTCTCTGCTTCCTCATCACCATACACTCCCTGACCCTGGTCTGTCCCGGAGAAGATCGCAGGTCCATACCCTTCTTCACAGTGCAGATGAAAGCAAACACCCAATGGTTACAAATAACCAGTGGGGAATTGCTCAAAATGATGAATAGCACTGAGCTTGGCCTTAATGCAGTCAAGGAAGAACTAAGAGCCATTCGCCTCATTGTGATGAACCAAAACAATGCAAGGTGACAAACTTAATGGGTAGCACCACATCCGGCCTGTGCATCGGAAGGGGGGATCCGTCACCGTTCCGTTCATCCGTGAGGAGTTCTTTCCATATCAAGACCGCTAACAGCGTCATGCTGCATCAGCTTTCTAATTAAACTTCCGTCATTTTTCATGTGAATGTTGCAGCCGCCCCACTGGCCCTCAGGTTTTTCTATTACCTGAGCCTCATCTATCTTTCCTGCTTGAAGCTGCTATTTTAAATACACCAACACCTATATGTGTTCTAGACCCCATTGAACCGTGTCATCTTAATATTAGCTGAGCGTGTTACATCTTATCTGGTCTCTAACCGGGTGCTGTCTTCATGCCTGGGACCTTCGGAGGGCCTAGCCTACCCCCCTTTACCCCTTCTAGGATATCGCTGAAGGCTTTCTCTAGACCCGCTATATGATATGTTCTGCCAGCCACAACTGTTACTAGGACACCCACCCGTCACTGGGGTTTTCCTATTTTGAGAGACCGTGCTAAACTTCATTATCTGTGTTCTGCGCCCTGATGAAGGAAGCTTATATTGGCACTTTTCAAAACGCGCGTCGGCGCTTTCCGTGGATGTCTATGTTTGAATGTGATTGTGTGTAGTGGAATGGGAATGATTTCGGTTTGATTGAATGAGTGAGTGAATTGTGTGCCAATCTTTTATTGTTTCTTGTGTCCCTTGGCTGATGTTATATTTTTTATGTATGTTTTCCTGAGAAAAATGTATATAAAAATATTAGAAAGAAATATATTGTGCACTAACTATTTTTGATAATTTATATTAAACAAAATGTTTTTATGTGAATAAAAATAATTATTTGATATTTAGTTGTTCTGTGGGCGTTTCTTTGATTGTTGGAGAATTTTCCCTCTTTCTATCACTGGGAACTCCCCTTTCATGTTGTTTGACAACTTTCTCGCCCTGGCGGGTTGTTCCCTTTTCATTGTGTTTAGGATTCAGGGTCCCTCTTTTGTTTTTTGCATTAGCACTATCACTGTATCTCTGCAGCCGTGTAAGAGTGGTCGTGCACTATACTCCGGCACCTTTTGGTGCCACTGGTTACAGATTTCCACAGTACATTAAACAAAAGGAGGTGCACCGAACACAACACATGTAGTCCGTTGTGATTTCATTAATCTCTTCTTTTATTTGAAAATAGTTCATAAAAACAGCCAACCCGTTTCGTTCCCCAAAGACAGAACTTTTTGGAACTTCATCAGGGCTTATGTGGCATAATGCAAATTCGCCATAGGGTAGGAGAGTATGGTATTTCTTGTAATGGAGAGATGCTCCAAAAATATAACAATAATTGACACCTTTTATATCGAAATATGTTCAGACCATCAAGGAATAGAACACAGTAGTCCTTGTGGAGAACATGTCCTCCAACTGATAACGGTTTTTAGTCACCTTTTGTATCAGGATGCAAATATGCTTTCAAGTAATGGCTTAGACAAAGTAGTCCTTTCGGAGGAGTTGTTCACCAAAGAGTAAGATTTAGCCACCGTGATAAGCGGCGTGCCTCCTTCCAGAAATGCCATCCCCCTCATTGTGATGCAACATCAATATCTGTTGGACTTAATGACCGCAATGAAGGGAGGGGTGTGTTCCAAGATCCAAGTGTCCTGCTGCTTGTTTATCCCGGGCAACAGGACTTTAACTCTTGCCATTAAAGCCCGATTTTGTTTACAAAGTTACATGCTTGAGGAGGGAGGTGCCCCTGAGCAGGAATGGTACATGGACTGGCTTTCTTGGCTCCCCAGATGGCTGACTGGACTATAAATGTCTTTGTTGGCAGTTTTCATATTTATTTTATTCTTGGGTGGTTTCCTGCAATTGGGGGTATGCCTGCTGTAAAAACATAGTCCCCATACTAGGCAAAATGCAACTAGGAAAGTAGTAATAATCAAAACTGAAGAACAACACGTCCCCAATAATGTGACTGTCATGAAGTATGGGTTAGATAATGTAGTTGAAAATTCACTTAGAGGGGGGAATGTTAATATTGATAACATCGATGCCAATTTTTATAATGATACACTCGCATGTACTAGGGAAAATCGCATCACTATTAACAAATTAGCCCGTCATCAACTCTCCGTCAACCTTGACTCAGAAATACATGGTCAGGCACGCTCTGTGACATTGGCCTGAGGTAACTGACTGACACATCACAGGTGAGGTGGCACATAGCCGGCAGGCGGGAAACTCAGGTCCATCCCCCAGATAAGCGCAGCAACAACACAATGATCCAGGGAGATTGGCCCCAATAAAGCACATATGGCCGGAGGGGTGCACGCATTTCCAAAACATCATAAAGTAATGCCACACGAAGTTAGGAACACATAGCCAATCAGGACACAACACACACAGTACATGCAGTGACCATGCACGGCTCATGCCGGACATCTGGACACGTTACTCACTGGCCTCCATTGTGTCCACCAAAGGTCATAGCCTACCTGGATTTTTCATCAAGGACCTTATTAATGACTACACAAACAAGGCCCACATTCTTTTACCAAACCAGGATCACCTGAAGTATTTTTATGAGACCCAAAAACTGTATAAAAACTCACTCAGATTGATTGTACTTTGAGACAGTCCTCAGACCTGTTTCTGTAACTGTGCTCCAGGCTAAAGTGTTTAATTAAACCAACTGTTCCTGTTTTGCCAAACGCCTCTTGTCTTTTGTTTTTTCAAGGTAAATTCATATTCGAGCAGCAACACCCTGCACAGGAATGAGTAGCGCTTTAAAATAATTAAAAAAAACATTTGCAAAGTCAAATGGTCACGCCTATACAAGAGCTATTGACTTTGCCAATGTATTTTAGCCATGTTGTTCATCACCATGGCTAAAAGTTAGTGGACGAGAGTGACTTAGAATGGAGTGCTGTGGAGTGGCGTAGAGTGGAGTGGAGTAGAGTGCCATAAAGTGAAGTGGCGTAGAGTGGCGTAGAGTGGTGTAGAGTGGAATGGAGTGTCATAGAGAGGAGTGGCATACAGTGAAGGAGAGTGTCATGGAGTGGTGTAGAGTGGAGTAGGGTAGAGTGGAGTGGCATAGAGTGGCATAGCGTGGAGTGGCATAGAGTAGAGTGGCATTGAGTGGAGGAGATTGTTGTAGACTGGAATGGAGCAGAGTGTCATAGAGTGGAGCAGAATAGAGTGGCATGGAGTGGTGTGAGGTGGCGTAGAGCAGGGCGTTGTAGAGTGGAGTGGCATAGAGTGCCATAGAATGGAATGTCATAGAGTGGAGTGGTATAAAGTGGAGTAGAGTGACAGAGGGAGTGGAGTGGCATAGAGTGGAGTGCTATAGAGTGGTGAAGAACCGGGGTTTAACCCAGCGGCATCAGGGACACGCCTAAGATCTTTGAGTTCACCTGTCTTGGTATTCAAAGACACGGAATACTTCTGGATGGCGTCAGAGACCAAGTTTATAAGCTGCAGCTACTAACAGTGATCCTAGAAATACATCACGGTATAAATTCTCAGGAGACTGCTCATTTTACTAAGGCGAGACGTCTCCTTTTATATCCAATATTCACATTATAAATGTACACCCACTGCACAAAATTCTAACCAATAAGATACATTTTCAAACAAAGTATCACATAGCAAAAACTCAATTTACAGTATCCCAACCCAAAAGTTAATTATTAGGAATGTCCCAAATTCAATCTCTACTAGCCGGACAAACCTATAATTGAAAGCATAACCCATGTAATGAAGAAACATAAAAAAGAAACAGTAACAGATGCTGAACAAGATAAAGCATGTGCAAGGAAACTAAAAAGTTACGATGTCCTGAACATTGATTGGCAATCTCAGATAAAGATCGATCAGGGAAATTGGCTTTACGAGGTCAGTTTCAGGTGAAGAGGTCAGTTTCTTACAGTTCATTTCAGAGTAAAAAAGAAACCTAGTTAATGTATACATGAACTAAGAAGGCCAGGCCACTTCATTCACCAGGTTACCTTTACAGGCCTACGTGAGGGCAACACAAAATGGTGGCACAGAACAAAATGGAGTCAGACTCGAGAATTACTGAACCTCAGATCCTCCTTTTGCCATTACGTTGGCAATAACCTAAGACTCATGTTAATCTGAATCTAGGTCTATATCAATATTCATTAGGTCATCAAAGTGTTGCTGTAGCATCATTTTATTATTCTCTACTTCTCTCGGGACAGGTCTCCGAACACACATAGTAGCACAAAGACTACAAATGGCGGGACCACACTGGATGCAAAGACAACAAGAGAAAAAGATGGCTAAAACCATACCAAGGAATGTCAGAATCTTCCATCCCCATTTGGACAGCAGTCCCCAAAACCATCCCGTCAATGACCAGTCTCCTTCGTCTACATGGATAGACTCAGAGATCTTATGCAACCTAGAGATGGCTTGGTACACTGTAGGGGCATTATCTGGTATGTAAACACAGCAACTAGATCCAATCAATTTACATACTCCTCCTCGATCTGCAAGTATGATATCTAATACCATACGGTTCTGCAAAGTAATAAGGCGGTCCGCTTGAAGCTCAGCTGTAACATTACTAAGAGCACCTGCTGTCTCATTAATAGTAGTTTCAACAACGCGGACGAGCTGTCGAATATGCCTACTATTGATCATAGGACCCCAAAAGGGCAGGAAGCCCTTGAAGAAATCTCCTACTTCATGTGCTGCAGTATCTTCCTGATTGAAGACACCTCTACCATATCTCGTTCTATGATAGTCTGAAGCAGTAGTGTATGTAGGGGGAAGCAAAAACGCCACATAACATGTTCCTGAAAAATCAGGTGGCAACCATGTGTAGGCTCTGTCATGACAAACGAAATATGTGCCTTTAGCTGGCACAAACGGTGGAGAAGTCCGGGATGAATAGACATAGGTTTGAGCACACACACTCTTACCTAGCTGAGCTTTTGGATTCCGACCAGTACCTTGCAGACAAAAATGGCCTCGGTGGGGTACAATCCAAATAGGGGGAGACCTTTTTCGTCTCTCCTTCTCTGTCAAGCTGGGACTATATCCAGTCACGTTCCAACCAACATAAGCCTGCACCTCATCCTTAGGGATAGTATTATATGCAACAATATCTCGGATCATAGCTACTATTCCCCTTATTAAGGCACTATTGCTGGAGTTATCTTTAAGGGAACGTAAGGGGCGTACCTCATTTGCATAGATAAACATGGTCTGAAAAGCCCACACAGGCCCATTAAAAGAAAAAGGCAAAACCAAATATGGCATACCTTTATCTGTCGTATGAGGCATAAGACCACAAACCCAACAATTAGTGGTATTTACTACTAACTGATGCTGATGCAACAACTGTATGAACGAGTTGTTAACAAATTCTGATCTCCTTGTTTGTTCATGTTCAGGTAATGTATAAAACTGGTGCAAAGAAACAGTAGTGAAAGAAAGCATGGGTTGAGAGGTGGGTGCAGATGTCTGTTGTGTAACATACAATCCAACCCACACAAGCTAATGTGATACTTAAAAACATCAAAAAGCACGATGCACATCTGGAATGGACTCAGTCAGAACGTGCGGATAATGAAGTCTTGGCACAAAAAAGCACAATATTATAAAACATTTGCTATATATCAATGTACAAAATCTTGTCTTAAGATCTATTCTCTCAACATCTCTTTCAGTTACAACAGACTCCATCCTCTAACGTGCTGCTCGTGGCAATTTTCCTTCGTCACTCAAGTGTGCGTCCAGGCGTCCTAGATGTCACTAGAACCGCAGACCTTTCGTCTATACGCAGGCCACCCCTTAAGTCTTGTACCGCGACCCTGCAGCTGAACCCAGATGGTGGTTCAAAAAAGAAAAAGATAAATAGTCTTTTGTCTGAAAGAGTGTAATTCACAAAAAAATTCAGATTTTATTTGTCCTTTTTAGACCTTAAGTTGTAGCGTTCTTTACCAGGCACAATTTGATCCTGAAAGAGTGTCTCTGGATACGTAGTATCAAGTCTCAAACACGGCAGCACAGCTTCTAGCAAGACTTCATTATCCGCACGTTCTGACTGAGTCCATTCCAGATGTGCATCGCTAAAAGGTACAAATCTTGGAACCTTTTCACTCTCGGAATCGGCAACACCTTCCCGGACCCACTTATCGTACGGTAAGGGTAAAGGTATCTTCTTGCAATGGGTACCATGTACCCAGTTTTTCTTGCCGAACACCTTAATAGCAGTCCGAGTTGATAACAGGACTTGGTATGGACCGGTCCATCTTGGTTCCAAGTTCTTTGACCTCTGGAAATTCCTGGTTAGAATCCAGTCGCCAGGTTGAATCGTGTGGCCTGCGTCTACAGAAACTGAAGGCAAAGTGTCATGGACCTGTTGGTGAAGAACACGCAATTTAGCAGTCAAATCATGTAAGTAGTTAACCAACATAGGGTACTCGATATCACTGTACTTCTTAGGCCTCGGCACACCCCAGACATTCGCCGGGCATCCAAAAACAATCTTGTATGGGCTAAGTCCCACGCGAGAATGTACTGTCGTTCTCGTGGACAAAAGTGCCAATGGTAAGGCATCGGGCCATGTAAGACCAGAGCTCGCTTGCACCATGGCCATCTTCAGCTTCAGAGTGCCATTATAGCACTCGACCAGGCCTGCTGACTGGGGGTGATTCGCAGCGTGAAATTTCTGTTTGATACCCAGACCCGCACATACTTTCTTCATAATCTGAACCACAAATTCACTTCCGTTATCACTCCATACCATCCTCGGCAAACCATATCTGGGAAAGAATTCTTTGAGCAAAACCTTGGCTGTAGACAAGGCAGTATTATCCTTTAGGGGGTAGACCTCTATCTATCTAGAAAAGGCACAAACAACCACAAGAACAGACTTCAAGTTATTGCATCTTTCCATATGAATGTAGTCTATCTGCAACACCTCAAACGGATACGTTGGAGGAGCAAAATGACCCGCTGGAGTTGGTGTTCCCTTTCCAGGATTATGCATCAAGCAAATCATGCAATGTTTAACCAAATTCTCAGCACATTTAGGAATTCCACCATTCTGCCATACCGGAGCCAACAACTTACATATCCCTTTTGAACTAATGTGAGCCAGCCCATGAGCCATAGTAACCACCGGAAGCACATATGCATCCGGCAACAACCATCGCCGGTGCTCTGACAACTCAACCCAACAGCCTGTTGAATCCAACATTCCCGTACTCTCTCTCCACATACTCAATTCTTTCTCAGTAGCTTCTGCCTGAATCATCTTCACACTTTCTGTTGTATCTTCACACATTCCTCCTTCCACAACCCATCTGGCAGGACCTGCAACATACATCCGACTCATCACATCTTTCGCTGTTTCTCTCGCTACTTCATCTGCGAATGCATTCCCTCGACCCACATCATCCGTAACCTTCTTATGCGCACTACACTTTACTATCGCAATTTGAGTCGGTAAAGTAAGTGATTCAAGAAGTTCACTCACTAATTGTCCATGCTGAATTTTCGTACCATGGGAAGTAAGAAATCCTCTCTCTTTCCACAAACGACCAAAGCTGTGAGCCACGCCAAATGCGTATTGGCTATCCGTAAAAACATTCACTCTCTTTCCTTTTGACAACACACACGCTCTAGTCAATGCTATCAACTCCGCTGCCTGTGCTGAATTCTGTGCAATACGTGCTGTTTCAACAATCGTGTGCAAAGTTGTGACAGCATATGCTGCAGTCGTCTTTCCATTCGGAAGCTTAAAGCACGAACCATCTACCCATAGGGTACCATCAGGATTCGCAAGAGGAGTATCTTTCAGATCAACTCTACCCTTTGTTTCCTCCTCTGTCCTGAGAAAACATTCATGCTGTTCCTGAGCATCTGTCTCTTCAAAAATTGGCAACAATGTAGCTGGATTCAATGTGTTGCACCTTTTGATGTGCACATGGCTAGCCAAAAGCGTCAACTCATAACCTGACAAACGTGCACTGGTAAGATGTTGAGTCTTTGTTCTATTCAATAGGGTATCCACTGCATGTGGGACCATCACAATCAATGTATTATCCAATACCAAACCAGCAGACTGTCGGATAGAAACAGCCACTGCCGCTGTAGCTCTTAGACAACTAGGCAATGCCCTAGCTACCGGATCTAAAGTGGCTGAAAAATACGCACATGGGCGCTGCTTGTCTCCAAATTGTTGCGTCAATACTGATAACTCACAACCTTCTCTCTCGTGTACATAAAGTGTAAAAGGTTTACTATAGTCGGGGGTACCCAACACCGGAGCAGAACACAATGCATCACGCAATTCAGAAAAACTCTTCTGACATTCGTCAGACCAAGGAAGAGGGTGTGCTGTGTCTTGAAGAGTAAGTGCCAACAAAGGTTTCTCTAGCAAAGAAAAATTCGGAATCCACTGTCTACAATACGAGGTGATACCTAAGAAGGCACGCACCACTCTCTGTGTGCATGGCACAGACAATTGGGCAATCGCTTGAATACGCTCTGGGGTCAATCGTCTTCCCTCCTTCCACAAGAGATGACCTAAGTAGGTCACTTCTTGCCGGCAATATTGCAACTTCGAAGGTGACACTTTATGATGAAGGTCAGACAGGTTTCGCAACAACGAAAGAGTAACTTCTTTACAATTCTCTTCATCATCAGCAGCAACCAACAGATCATCAACATACTGGATAAGAGTAGCACCAGAAGGCAATGCAAAAGTATCAAGCTGAGTTTTCAAAGCCTGAATATAAATGGAGGGACTCTTACAATAACCTTGAGGAGCGCGTTTAAACCGGAAACTGAGGCCTCCTAAAGAGAAGCCAAAAATATCCCTACTTTCCTCAGCAATCGGAATACTGAAGAAACCGTTCTTCAGATCAATAACAGAAAACTAAGCAGCTGAGGCAGGGATCATAGTCAATAAAGCAGTAATGTCTGGGACAACAGGAAACTGTGGCACAACAATCTTATTGACCTCTCGAAGGTCAATCACAAACCGATACACAGGTGGCTGAGAAGAGTCAGTACGCTTAAGGACAGGCAGAACAGGACTATTACACACATTGCCTCTCGTTTCTTCAACCACACCTTTCTCAACCAAATCATAGATAATCGCTAAAAGAGCTCTTTCGCCATCACTGGAAATTTTGTACTGAGGAATGCGAGGTAATTTAGCATTCGACTTAAGGGTAACAACGTAGGGTGGAATCTGCAAAAGACCAACATCATTAGGACCTGTAGCCCAAAGTGTATCAGGGAGAGAACGCAGTTCCAGTGGAAGGCGATCCTTAGACAGATACATCAGGGAAATCACTTTCTTACCCACCGTAAGATGTACTCCCAAAGGAGAACAATGTAATGTCGCATGAAATCTTTTCAACAAGTCCAAACCCAACAAATTCTCGCCACAGCCAGTCGTTAGAATAAGGGGAGCCTCCAATTCACAAAGACCAATAGAAAGGGGCAAAGGACAAGAAACCGGATTACGAACTGGGGCGCCAGAAAATCCTACCGAAAAATTAGTCAAGCCAGACAAGGGTGCGCCAGGGAGTTTAGAGTGCATGATAGAACTCTTTGCTGCACCAGTATCCAAAAGAAAAGGTTCTGCCACACCTGATGTAATCACTTCAACATAAGGTCCACTCTGGTCTACTGGAACTGACACTACTCCCTCCCTTTGTCCATGGCTGTCCTAACTATCATTAAAACCAGCACTCTCACTTCCAACATAATAATCATCAGTGTAGTACTGAGTGGACTGGACGGTCGGAACATTCTGTTGGTCAAAATGATTTATAGAATTCTGAGGGGAAAAGGAACGTTCATTCTGAGGAAACGTACCACATCCCCTACCCCTAGGTACTTGTTGGAAATCACCACGACCTCTCAGACCAGACATACCATTTGCACGCTGTAGCAAGATCAGGCAACTATTCTTGAAGTGACCTTCCTCTTTACAATAAGCACACTGATTAGGGCCTAGCGGGAGTCGCGGAGCAAAAGACTCAGGCTTCTGCAACAGTTTCTGAAACTGTGGGGGTTGCTGAAAATGAAACTGATTAGGGCGAGGCGGATAAGCCTGCTGCAGAAGAACTTTCGTTTTTAATTCTCTAGTCTTCTTCCCTACTTTATCCTTCTCATCTTTATCTCTATTCTCATAGTATTGTGCAGTAGCCAATATCTGGGCCGAAGAAGAAACAGCCCATGAACTCTCAGAGTCCTTTAACTTATTAGAAAGTCCAGGAAGTAAATTAAAAACAAACTTATCTACAAACAACCTCTGACCACCTTCCGTACTCATGTCCTGACCACTATGATCAATGAATGTTTCCTCAAACCTAGTGAAGAAATCAGACACACTCTCATCTTTCTTTTGTTTGCATGCTGCTAACTTGTCCCAATTCACCCGCAAAGGAGGCATCATAGTTTTCATTAAATTAATAATTCTACCAGGTAGTTCTGCAACTAAGGGTTCAGGTTTGGCACCTCCTACCTGCCGACCATCTGCAGCAGTAATATTAACCCATGTATCTCCTAATTCTGGTGCGTGATCCTCGTGACGGATCTTCGCCCACAAGGGTTGAGGAACTACATTACCCATCAACATGTCTATGTCAGCTAAATTCATAACACATGCATCAACTGTCTGAGACAATTCCTTGTAATAACCGGCAGGATTTTTACGGGGGTCAGGCAAGGTCTGCTTAAGAGCCAGGACCTCAGCTCTCTTCCAAGGGACATGCACCCACACTTGCTGAAAATGAGCCGGTGCAGCCGCAATACCATGAGCGGCATCAGCCACAACTTCTTCTCTCCATACAGGGGGAACGTCTCTCATAGGATACTGCTTCACTTTTCTCCTAACAGAAGGGTCAGGTTCAAACAATGACTGAGGTGGAAGTCTAGACGTAAAAGTGAGTAGTGTCTCTACCGCTTCCTCAACATCGGAACCCACTATTGTTCCTTTAGCAAATTCAGACTGAACATTAATCAATTCCAGTGGAATTGAACCCAACTCATTATCTTCCCACTCCTGACGAAGGAAGGTACACATGACATCAAAAACATACCTTTGTTTTGGTGCCTCCCACTGTAGGAAGATATCCATAACCACTTGTGGACCGTACTTGGAGGCATTCGAAACCCATCTACGAGCAAGGAGATCTAACACTGCCCGCTCTTCGGGACCAGGAAGCTGACTACGTCTCTGCTTACGTTCAGAAACAGGAGTCATAATTAGTGACCCAAAGAAAGGAGACAAAAGACTAGTGACAGTCTCAGTCATTCGTTGCCGAGCAGAAGGAGAAGAAGTTGACATGAGGACAGGAGACAAAGTGGTTTGAGGCAAGAGAGACGTAGGGACAGAAATAAGAGAAGTCGAAGATAAAGGAGTGTAAGGCAAAGGAGTTTGAGCAAGGTTGGTGGCAAAGCTGGTGGCCCTGGAGGGGGCTGCACCGCGGAAGGAAGAACCGCCTGTGAAGCAACAGGTGGCGGAACAACAACAGGAGGTTGAACGACAACAAGGGGTGCAACAACTGGAGGTAACGGAGGTGCAGTAGTGACATCAAAGGATCCTTTTCAGGGTCTTCAGTCACATCTGAAAGGGGAGGTGGCAAAGCCGGGTAACATTTGTCAATAGCCATACAATGTTGTCTATCTAACACTTCAATCGCACAATCTTCTTCATTTTCCTTAAACTGCCTAGCAGCTTGCATTACCGATATATTCCTTTCCTTTCTTTCTCTCTTAGCTTGCTTAATTTCTCGCTGTTTGGCTTCCTTACGCCAAAGGCAAAAAGAGTCAAACATCGCCGGCCGGGCTTTCTTCTTAAATAGCGCAACTTCTAGGTTATCTAGAGTGAGGGGGGTTGTTGGATGGGGGAATTGTATTGTTGTATTATTATGTTTTTCACATCGGTATTTGGATTTAACTGTATCACAGAGCACTTGGACATTAACAAGCTGTATTGAGAGTGCAATGGGGGACAAGAATGTTAAAATTTTTAGTTGGAATGGCAACGGTCTCGGTTTTTAGAAATGAGCTTGATAATGCCAAGAACAAGCCGAGAAAACTCTTGGATCTACTAAAAGAACAATCAAACAAATTATCCAAATCTTCCCTACTAGCTTCTGAATCGGAATTGAACTGTGAAGATTTTTCAACATTCTTTACTGATAAAGCCAGCTTACTGAAGAGAGAACTCAAGAATACCGCTGACAAAGCATTGAATCTAGGGAGTAAACAAGTGGAGAATACAGCCCTACCTGCACAAGCAATGCCTCAAAATAATGCTCATTGGTCAAACCTCAAACTATATGATCAGCATGGCATTGCCAAAGTCTTACTAACGAAACAGAATGACCATTACAATCCCTCTTCCTGCTAAATGCTGGCCCATATTCATCTACATGGTCATCCCCTATTGGACTAAGATAATTAATGAATAAATAGCCCAAGGATCTTTTCCTGACTGTCTAAAAACTGGACAGGTCATCCCTCTTTTAAAAAAACCTAAAGAGAACCCCTTCAGACCCAAACAACTTTCGTCCGGTAACAACCATTTCCTTACTAGCCAAGATTTGGCAGCCGCCTTTGATCACGTAAATAGGGACAAGCTGTGGGACATGATGACCAGAATGGGGATAGAGGTTGGCCTTATCAATATCTTACGAGAGCTGCATAGTAGTACCTCAGCATAAGTTAGGTACAACATGGAGGGCGGACGCACAGACTCCTTCCCTTGTAGAAGTGGGGTACGCCAAGGATGTATCCTGGCGCCTTTTTTATTCTCACTTTACATTAATAACTTGGAGCAGTACCTCCTACAGTTGGGATCTGATTGCCCACGAGTAGGGTCGCGTCATGTTCCTGTGTTACTTTACGCAGATGATGCGGTCCTCCTCGCACGTACACCAAAGAGTCTACAGATCTTAATTGATGGTTTTGTATCTTTTATGGGCTCACTAGACCTGTCAGTTAATTTGGGTAAATCCTACGTGTTGTCAGCTGGCAACAAACCCTGCACTAAATGTACCTTCATTATAGGGAGCCATAAAATAGAGAAAGTTAAATCATTCTCGTATTTAGGCTTACTATTTGACGGGTAATTACAATTTAACTGTTTGGTGGAGGAACGTTGCCGTAAGATGAATGTTACGAACGGCGCAATTGCAGGTTACGGGCGAAGGTTGGGGAGATGGTGCCCTGAACAGGTGTTGAACCTGTATAACTCTATGTGTTGTTCTAAAGTCATTTATGGGGCAGAGGTATGGGGCTTTGTGAATATTTGCCAACTGCAACGGGAGGAGAACAAATATTTACGATCTCTCCTGAAAGCTCCACAAAGTTTAGCTGCAGTAATTGCGCATAGGGAGTTAGGGGTACACTACCTTGAGGATTTGGTGAAGGTCAGGCCAATTTTAGCTTGGCTAAAAATCTGGGTTAACCCAGAGGCGACCTTAAGCAGGGAAATGCTGAATGACTGCCTGGGCAGAGACAAATCAATGCGAATCCCGTGGCTCAGTTATGTTAAGACTGCACTATAAACCCTGGGCTTCGGGAATCTCTTTGTTGACCCGGCAGTGATTATCCCCCAGCATAAAATGATTGCAAAAAAGCGTTCTTGGCACACAAAGTTACACGGAGAACAGAGTTAGAAAGGGCTAAAACCACGGTGTGTGCTTATAACCTTGTTAAGATCACAGAGGAAATGGAGCCATATCTATATCTGATACACAATGTCCAGGATAGGTTTTTAATGTGCCGTTTTAGGCTCAATTCATTACCGTATTTATTGGCGTCACCATTAGGGTTTTCAACTAGAATTGAGCAGAAGGGAACCTGCGGCTGCGACAATAGGTCTCCGCAGGATTCCCTTCATTTTGTATTGTTATGTTCATTTTATTCAAAGCCTAGACGTAGATTCTTGGTTGAAATTTTAAAACAAGCTAATATGAAATGTGCCCAAGAGGCCTTGGTTTATCTACAACAAGCGACTGACCCTCTCACACTGTGCTGTATCATTAATTTCATCAAAGTGGCGGTTCAATTAAGGGCAACCGGGGGGGGGGAGGACTGTAAGATTTTAGCGATAGGTTTTAATGTCTACAAATGTCAATTTTATATTCACTGACTTTGATTGTATTAATATTGGAAATCATATGCTAATTTAATAGAATTTTTAAAAGAAAATATATACTGTATGTTTGTGCTTTTATGGTGATTTTTAATCATCGAATAAAGAATCCTGAATAAAACAAAAGAATACTAGCCAAAATACTAGAAAATGTGCTCAACAACAACTGAATCAAAACATTAAAGAATTAAAGCTACTAAACGACTGCCAATCGGGGTTCAGATCAGATCACAGTACGGAAACAGCAATTCTGCACATAGTAGATGACGCCCAGCTTGCTCTCGACCACAATGAAACCTGTCTCCTGGTCCTTCTTGAGCTATCGTCCGTATTTGACACCGTAAACCATCCTAAATTATTAGACCGCCTGGAGAATAGGATGGGCTTATCGGCAACAGTCATGAAATGGTTTTATTCCTTCCCAAAGCACAGATCGCAAAGATTCCTGGTGAACAATAAGCTATCCTCTCCATCTCCGATTAAAATTGGGGTTCCACAAGGATCAACTTTATCCCCTTCTCTATTCAACCTGTACATCAAACCATTAACAGAAGTATTACAACAGGAAAACATTTCCTTCCACATGTATGCAGATGACACCCAGCTGTGTATGAAGATTTCATCACCAGAAGAGATCAACATATGAACCTAGCACTAGAGAGAACCGTTGACAGGCTAGGTGACAATCATCTTAAGCTTAACTCACAAAAAAACGAATTTCTTCTGATCTCCCGTCCTAAAAGTTCAGTCAGGATTAAGGAATGGACCAAGATGATCACTGTGCTAAACGGTACCTTGATTCTAGTAGACTCAACTAGGTCTCTTGGAATAACACTGGATAAAGAATATGCAAACCCACATCAACACAATGGCAAAAAACTCCAGTTTCCATCTGAGTTACCTCAGAAAATTGAAGCCGTGAATCGATTCAGGTGATCCCAAATTGGCAGTCCAGGCACTGGTCATATCAGGAATTGAGTATGGATGTGCAACTCTATCAGGGCTTCCTAAGATTTCTACAGCTTCCCAAAAAGCTTGTCTCAATGCAGCAGCTAGACTTATAACGGGATCAAAAAAATGTGACCACATCACTCCACATCCGCAAGCACTCAATTGGCTACCGTACGAGGCAAGAATACAGCTAAGGATGGCATGTATTAAACACAAGGCAATACACCACAAAACTCCACGTTACCTGGCCCAGAAAATTACGTTGTTGGAGGTAGTGGACCCTACAGGGGTTCCGAAGATTTTTTACTGAAAGCAGCATTCTTCCGTAAGAAGAGAACATACAATAGAGCGTTCAATGGAGCTGCACCAAGGATTTGGAATTTGCTCCCACCGAATATTAGAAGAACCACCTATGCTTCACAATTCAAAAAGGAGACTAAGTCCTTTCTGATTGGTAAATTCCTCCCATAACAATCATCAGGCAACACTAGGAGATCTGCAGACAACACGTCGATCTGCTACATTCAGCTGTTCAAATAGGCTACTGTAAGCAGTATTAAATCCACTGATTTTGAAGGTAGTTGTAATGTAAAGCGCTCTGACACCCAAATGTTGAGTCTTGTTTGCGCTTTAGAAAACACTGAATAAAATAAAATAAAAAAATAAAGCAGTGTGCTCCCATTCCCCTCCATTTTGAAAAGGCTCCCTTAAGTCATTGAGCTGACAAGCTTTTGGAGATGCACCTGTTCGCCAGAGAGAGGTACTGAGACCTGAGAGAATTGTGGCAGCGTTCTCGGCAACCCCTGATGAAATTCGTTTTTTATCTCTAATGATGACGGATAATATCCAGAAACACATGTGTCTAGAGATTCGCAGCATTAACCTGTAGCAACTTTGGTGAAACACTTCAGCAAAATTCAAGTAAGCATTTAAAGTGAACTGCATTTACCATAAAGCTAAGGGGGAAACTGTGCTTGGAGGTGAAACAGAGTGCTCCCATCCGACTTCATTTTGAAAAGGCTCCCTTCAGTCTTTGGGCTGATGAGCTTTTGGAGATGCGCCTGTGTGCCAGACAGAGGTACTAAGACCTGAGAGGATTGTGGTAGCTTTCTCTGCAATCCCTGATGAAATTCGTTTTTTTCTCTACTGATGGCGGATAAAATCAAGAAACACATGTCTAGAGAGTCACAACACTAACCTGCACCAACTTTGGTGAAACACTTCAGCAAAAATGCAAGTAAGCATTTAAAGTGAACTGCATTTACCATGATGCTAAGGGGTGAACCGTGCTGGGAGGTGAAGCAGGGTGCTCCCATCCCCCTTCACTACTCAGACAGTTATCGAATCATTCATGTACTATGTACACACTTATTCCATCACCCAGGCACTACACATGCACACTTCCAATCGTGGAGGCCCTAATTATGTACACTTTGAACTACGCAGGCAACACCCATGCATTAATCCAATCACATAGGCACTAATCATTCACATATACAGTCTCCAAAGCTGTACCTATGCAGTTATTCAAACACCCATGCACTCATCCAAACACTCACTTATAACCCATGCACTCATCCAATACTGAGGCACAACACATGCACTCATTCAAACACTCAGGTACTAGTCATGTACTCATCCAATAATGCAGGAATTACCCTTGCAGTGAACCTATCACCCATCCAGTATCTATTCTCTCATCCAATTAGTAAGGCAATACTCTTGCAATAATATAGTAGTAGCACACTTGCTTTTATTCAAACACTCAAGCTTTAACAATTGACTTATACAACTACTCAGACATTAGTCATGCACTCATGTAATCAGCTAGGCACTACTGATGTAGTCATTCAATTATCCAGAAAATACGCACATAGTTTTGTAATCACCTAGGTACTACCTGTTTAATGAACCAAAAACACATGGGCAGCAGTCATGTACTCATTCAATCACTGAAACACTACTCATGCAATCTGCCAGGTGCTATGTATTCACTTAAACAATGACGTATGCAGTGTGCATGCTCTGAGTAAATCATGTATATACTATGCATGTAGACCTGTTATAACCCAGGGACTAGAGTAGCACTCATTTAATCATCCAACCACTATTTATGCATGTATTGAATCATTGAGGCATTAGTTATGCACTTATCTAATCATCAGGCAGTACTCAGGTAACTAATAAATTAAGTTTTATGTTTTGGTTTGGGGTTGGTACATTGAAGTAATTGCTTGTAGTGATGTAGCTAGGTTAATCTGTAGATTTAAAACTGCAACATACCATAAGCAAGTATTTGATACATTGGCTAGAATAAAAATTAAAATATACTTCTTTTGTTTTTCAGAACAATATCTGCATAACTACAGGCAGAATGCCTACATAAGCTAGCAGGACAAAAGGAACAGAAGCAACTACAGTATCTATTCAGAACTAAGATACAAAAGGAGCAAAAAGAAGAAAAAGAGGTGAAAGAAAAATGAGCTACTGGTAAGAGGACAAAGTCGTTTCTTAAAACTATATGTTGACATTTCCAAAGATTACAGAATAATTCAAATAAAATTCAAACAATGAGAAAGAATAACAGTGGACAAAATCTATACAACAAGAACAGGAATGCATATTACAAAGATGACAGACAGACCTTAACCAGGAAACAGAAGCAGTTTAAGGGAATCAGAGCTAGGATGTTTCATAGTAGAGTAGTTATAAATCTACTGAGAACTATAAAAAAGTGTAGAAGAAGGAGAGAGGCACGAAATAGAAAGAACGGGTTGAGAGAGTAGTTGATAAGGCCTTTACTACGAAGAGGAAGCCTTTCATTTTGCTTATAAATAGACAGGGGAGGCTCCTCCACTAGAGCGGTGGAGCGTCGCCCCACTGCTTTCTCGCAGTGAGAGAAGTAGAAACATAAAATGGTAATAACTACCATTTTATGTTTCTGCTTCTTGTACTGTGAGAAAGCAGTAGGGTTTGGTTGCGGGCAGGTGGGCGGGGCTGCTCTGCGAGCAGGGGAGGAGTGGAGTGCCCACTCCTGAGGGCACAATGACTGTTTGGTCGGCCCTCTGGGGCCGCCCAAATCAGTCAAGCAGACTCTGCAAAGCAGCCTACATGGAGAAAATGGCCTCCCCGTAAGCCCCTGGCTGGGCCCCGTCCCCACCAATCACAACGCTGCCATTGCAGCGTTGTGGTTGGCTTAGTGGAGGGAAGGGAGCAGCCTGCTTCCTGTTCCTGCCAGAGGCAGGAGAGCAGGAGTCAAGAAAACACAGGACCAGGCCGGCGGACAGGTATGTTTTTGATTTATTATTAAATGTACCCCCCTCTCGCGCGACCCTCCCCGCGCAACTCCCTACCCCCTCACCCGTGATTAATGCTGCCACAACTGTAAATAGAATGAAGATTCTTGACAAAATTTTGTTGTGCATGAGGAGACAAAGCCAGAAAAAAGATTAGTAAATAGAAGTATCTTTTGTACAATTTTTAGTGGCGAATGGATATACTTCTGGTTCGGAGCCTTTCTTTAATGAAGAAAGGTATCTCCAGGTTAATAGATTAGTTCATGCTATTGATTACAGAGGACAACATTATGAAATGAAGAATGGCACTCCTATAGCGAAAGAGGATGGTACCTAGAAATGTAGACCAAGTTATTGGAGAAGAGGTGTTAGGTTTGAAAATCCCATTCCTGCAATGCACTCATTTCATGCTATATTAGGTTAGCAGTGTGTGGCTAAATAGACACCGTTTGTATTCACGTTATGCAACCCTCTGTGTTATCCCCATAATGTGCAGGCTTCAGTTAGCGAGTGTGACTCCATTTTGTATTTCGTAATTCTTATTAGGCTGCTTAGACTGTGCCTGAACTAGGCCTCATTACTAAATAAATATTTATGATTCTAGGGGTCGTGGCCAAGATGGCGATGGAGCTTGACATGTTGTCCAGACCTCCGCAGTGGGCCCGACAAATATCCGTCCATAACTACCCATCCAGACCACCACAGAAGCTGGGTTTACTGTGTTGCTTCATTGTATAGCTGTTCTACCCCTGGGGCCTCAGCGACGATGGAGTTGCAGATAGTGTAGCAAACTATACCTGATTGTTGAGGCCTGAGCACCTGCTGCTAACCTGAGGTGGCAGCTGTTTGTGGGAGCCGGAGGATCGGCTGCTACTGTCCTTCCCCCTTTTGCAGACAGAGTGTTGCCACAGCTGTGTACCTGGCTCCTGGCTGAGTGTGGTCGGCC
Source organism: Lissotriton helveticus (assembly GCF_964261635.1). Classification (NCBI taxonomy): domain Eukaryota; kingdom Metazoa; phylum Chordata; class Amphibia; order Caudata; family Salamandridae; genus Lissotriton; species Lissotriton helveticus. Next base: position 188,569,804 of record NC_136070.1, on the reverse strand, counting down.
AAGACACAGAGAGGACATAGGACTACGTGAGACAATTGAAATCACGAGTGAAGGGAGGAGCTCTGCCGGCTGTTGGTCCCTGGGGCTACCTGTGACCCCCGGCTAACATACACCAAGCCAGGATGTACTCGCGGCATTTTGCACCCTTTCTGAGGCCTACATCTTCTAACTCATCCATGCACAAAAAATTAAGCTGCACTTGTGACACCTGATTCCTGCAGGGACCAGTGACTGGCCTTTGATTATTATTGATTCCCTGTGAGGGGAAATGGCCACGGCGTGGCTATGTGCACACCACCCCCTCAACTCCTGCTGGTTGATGGACCCTATCATCAATCAGGTGCTACCAAGAGGCATATGTGGAACACCCTCACTTGTTTTCTGTGTTCCCCTGGTGCCTCGGGACCCACACATGACCTCACTTAATGAACAAGCTACTGAGGTTATGGAGTGATCCATATGGCATCCTTGCACCCCCACTGAAACTTAAACATGGCAGTGCCCCTACACTGCATTTGATTTTTTATACAACTTCGCCATACCTGTACCACCCAGCATAGTGGCCAATGCTGCCCTTGGTCCCTATTACCGTGTGTACCCTGTGACCCTGCCTGGATTGGGATGCCTACATAGACCACCAGAGGATCCTGGGATAGGTTGCACTCCTGTGGCCGTATTACACATTTTCATTGTTTGCACCTAACGCACCTTTCAAAAGGTGCGCCGGGCACAAATAATGCACCCTATTATGGTGAATGCGCTGCACCCAGGGAAGCTGCTAACTTGACCTGCCCTCAGGGCAGCGCATTCATGTGAAAACACGGAGCAGCTGCCCTGTGTTTTTACTGTGCAGGCGGTACCACACCTGCACTTTCAAAGGGGATTAGAGATCCCCTTCCAGGCAGGTACAGTCAGTGACTGTACCCGCCTGCAAGGTGATGTCTGGGGGGGTCCATGGGACCCCCTTTACCCCTGCAGAGGGCTGCTCTCAGGGGCGCACTGACAGTGCACCACCATTTAAATGGCGCACTGTCAGTGCCCCTCCTGTGGGCTTCTTTGACTCTGCACCTCTGTCTGTGATATGGCGAAGGTGCAGAGTCAAAGGAATTCTGTCATTTGCATAGGGCATGCCCCTATACAAAGGAGGGAACCCTGCTCTGCTACATTAAGTGCGCTAGTGCTATCGGTATTACAGAAGGGGGCGCACAAGCATCTGCGCCCCCTTCTATAATACCATAGTGCCCCAGGGCCATGCAAGGAGGGCTCACATGCCATTTGCGTCCTCAGGGCGCCTTCTGTAATACTGCCCCTGTTAAGCTTAATTCTACCACCTACTACACAGTGTTGCACACCTTTTATCTCAAATCATGCTGAGGGGTTGTTTGGGGACCTCAGACCCCGCGTAATTGGTGGAACCCTGCACCCGAAGCTAAGTTGTGGATGCCTCACCGCACCCAGCCTGTGACCTCACTTTGTCTGTTCGTGGTCACTGGGGCTGGCATAATTCCTGACTGACACATTAACATTACTGGTTGCCTCATACCAAATTGTGTTCTCTCCCACGATCCTTCCTCACCTTTAATAACTGGACTCTACCCCATTCTGGGGTAGTGGGAGCTACTCGCGATGACCCACTTCAAAATATAAACTACCTTCTGATAATGGGTAAATCCAAACCTGCCAAACCCTAACACATACCGTCCGAAACTGACGTAATGAACCGATGTGCGATGACAGGACCCCGTGCCAGTCTTCAGCACTTGAAGCAGACCCTGCAAGCCCACTCAGTGCAAATTGACAAGGTGCTCCAAGCTATCCGGGATACAAAGACCTCCCTGGAAGTCCACATTGATACAGTTTTTGATCGAGGTAACCGTATTGCGTTATGACCACTGCAAGCTCACGAATTGAGTGGATGAAATGGAATCTGCGCTGGCAATCCTAAACCCTTCAAACAAGGACCTACAGGAGCGATTGAAGAAGTTGGAAGTGGAGTTCACCCTCTTACATAAAAGAGCGGAAGATGCTGAAGGCAGGTCTAGATGCAATAACATCCGCTTGCTGGGCTTTCAGGAACACTTGGAGGGCCCCTGCGTGGAACTGTTCCTCGAGGAATGGCTGGTGAAAACTGTACTGGACGGGAAAGCACCAAATATCTTCTAAATTAAATGGGTGCACTGAACTCCAGGCGGCCCTCCTCTTCCGAGAGGCCCCTGTCCCATCATAGCACGCCGTCTCAATTATTGTGTTTGTGACCTGCTCCTACAACGTTTTCGCACCAAAGGTCCATGGACATTCAAAAATGCTCAGATATCGGCCTATCCTGATTTTACACTGGAAGTCCAACATCGCGGTGTCTCATTTCTACGGGTCAAACAACAATTGAGGGAGTTGAGCATGAAATATGCACTTTTATTTCCTGCGAAATTGCGAGGTATTGACGATGACAAAACACACTTCTTTCACTCCCCAGAGGACTCCTGGACATGGCTCAATGCAAAAGACTTGCTGAAAGCTCCCCCCATAGAGTGACCCGAAGATACTTGGACATACCCCAAACCACAGGTGCTGTCCGCCTGGACCGCACCACTCCAGGGTCCAAACAGCAGAAGAACAGGCCCGCACAGTGGCCGAGGCTGCCCTCCACAGCGCAAACCCTTCAAGCCCTTTGTGAGATAGTCACCCTCCAGAGTTGGGTTCGGACTCGGGTGACTCTTGCTCTCCCTGGATGAAGGTCTCAGAGGACTGAAGGTAACTCCCAGATCGGCAGACGATTTGTAAGTACCGCAGCAGAGCTGCGCTGAGGCCCTGAGTTTAATTGGCTGCCCTCCCCATCACTGCTCATTGATGTCCCGTGAGCAATACATAATGTGCAGGGGATTGTGAGCTGTTTTTCATATCAGGCCCACACCTCTGATCCAATAGACATTGCTGAAGCAGCAATACTGTCAAACAGGCTTCTTTACTTGAACCCATGCCTCATGCCAGTTTCTACATAGACCCCACGCTCTTATGTGATGCTATTATTGTTTCTGTTCTTCATTTTGTTTAAGTTGTTTGGTTTGGGAATATTCAGCTGAACGAGGCCTTTATAGCAATTGACCCAGGGAGTGGGTTTTTGTTGTTATGTTATTATTTTCTGCTTGAGAGAAGCACTGTCTAGAACTGACTTATTCTCTGACACTCACCACTGAATATCGGGAGTGCTTAACAACATGCACACATTGGGAGAGGGACCGGTGGGTAGGAGCCCACATACATTTCAGTCCCCATGATATCTGCCTCCTTATATATCCATGATCTCCAGACTAGAGCACAGGGCCCCCTCTATGACCACGCCATTGAAACGGCACCGAATATATGCTTAAAGGAGGCTATGTCCACATATCTATGCTCCAGGGAACACACCTCATTGCTACTGAATTACAAATCCTCCGGACACACTGGCGCCGACAGGTATATGGCACTACGTCCTCTTCCTTTTCCCGCAAGGTCTTTATCTGGATAGCACTGAGCATCCCATATGAAGTAACCAAGCAGTAAGTGGAAACAGAGGGCAGATGTGTTGTACTTGAGGGCCGCCTGGATGGCTCCCCCCTGGTTTTAGCTATGCTCTACAATTATTCAATGCAAGTCAATGTTAATTCTTTGATACCTTAACTCCAGCATTATTTTATGACCTGGCCTCTCCTGGTTGTTCTGGATGTGCCTGTGGACCACTCTGTACCACCGCTCCATGCGACTCCGTCTGAACGTGCCACACGTTTTCTCAACAGATGGGCCTATTTGATGCTTGGCATCTCACACAACCAGCAGATCGTGAATACTCTTTTTACTCTCCTGTGCACAACTTTCACACCAGGATTGATCTCCTATTTTGCACATCTCACCTCGGTGCCCAACTGATTGGCCAGGAATATCTAGCACGTACTCTATCTGATCATTCCGCCCTAGTAAATGCTGTCCGATTGGGACTTCAACCAGAGGCGTTATCTGAGCCAGTATTCCGAGCTGACCATGCCCAATGTATAGATCAATATTTTTTACTTAATACTAATACTGCATCATCCCGTGCCATTGAATGGGATGTCCAGATAGCCTCTCCACTATGTGGGGCATACGCAAGAGACTCACTGAGGATCTCTTAACCGTTGAACGTGACCTTCGCCTTTAAGAGGAGCAATTAGCCAACAAGGAATCGACTACTGCACAACGCACACAATTGCGTAAGCGCCAATCCAAAAAGGAACACATTTTGGGCAAGCATGATTAAAAGAAACACTTAGCCTTGCCCATGCCAAGGGAGATCGTGCTGGGCGGTTACTGTTGTAGTTGATGCAAGAGGACCAAGAGAGGGCTCCTATAGCTGCAATAAAAGCGACAGATGGCACGTTGCTGTCTACACAAGTGGATATCAATGATGCCACTACAGTGAGCTTTATTCCACTCCGACTGGGGCACAGACTTGCACCCTGGGTGACTTTCTTAACACACCACACGTACCGCACTTAAATGCACTTCAATGTACTGAAACGGAGGTCCCATTGACCTTGGATGAGGTGTGTGCTACTGTGTCCCAGATTTCCTGTGGCAAAACCCTGGGTTCTGATGGACTACCCATTGAGTGTTACAACACATGCAATAGATCCTGAGCTGAAAGAGATAAAGTCAGTTCAAAGTATCAAGTCCCAATATTTCAGGTGCTCTTCATTTTATTCTTGATAAAAAAAATTCTCGTTCAATTGATAGAATCCAATCTTCACACATTAGGAAGGGAAACAACCGCTGCCAACACGTGTTTCGTCTAGGTCGTAAAGACCACTAGACTTCATCAGGGCTGTAAATATTATAATAAACATAATCACAATCACATTCCACTAAAATAACACTGTTATAAGATAAAAAACTTGTCCTATTTACAGTTTATATAAACAAAGTGGCAACCGTTCAAAAAACAGGTGATTTAAGTTGTTGTAACGATTGCAAACGAAGTTTTAAGTAGTTTTCACTAAGAAATCATCCAAAATAAAGATGATGCATTGTAATGTACGAACAATGAAAATCATTAGTCCACCAAGGCACGGATATAGTGATAGTCCAGTTGTTACGTTCTTAAGGTACTAACAAGGATGTGGAAAGAAGGATAGATCCAAAAGGAATGGTAACCACAGAAAAAACCCAAAGTCAAGATTGTGTCTAGAAGAATAGACCCAATTCACACCCAAATCAGTGAAATGCCTATCTATGAACCAATAGAAGCATACCAACCAACATGCGGTAAAAATAATCAGATAAATGCTCACCAAAAAAATGTCTACTGAGACAATCCAATGGATAAGCGTAGGCGTATTGTTCAAGCTACAGATCTGCAACAAACATTGAACATCGTGAGCACACACAAGCTCTATTCCCAGCCTGCATACGTCTCCTAATACAAACTTCCTACATAGCAATCCAAAGCAGTAACATGCTAATGGTGCACTCACTTAATTCAAAATAAGCGTCTTGCTCCAAGTACATATCCAAAAGGAAAAGGGCGTCCAATCCTTCCAGTCGTTAGTCCGTATCCACCCAATCCATAAAAATATTCGAAATATCTCCTGCGAGTCAAAGGAAGTAATATCAATTGTACATAATCTATCTAGCATTTAGGTTGGTATGACACTATAAAACGAGTTAATCCTCTTAAAAGTTATTTATCTACGCTAATCTCAACTCATAGCGAAGACACACTCCTTAATAATTCATTAGCCGGTCAGGACACAATAGCGTAAGACCAATATTATACCCGGACCACAAAACGATAACTGCCTCATTATTTACATGATATTTACCAAATCTGCTAAACCCCTATCTATTCAAAACCCATATTCAAAAACCATCCGAAACAACCATCAGAAAAACGTACCTCCGAGTACAGGGTCCTGGTAGGAAAAAGTGTGTTCCTAGCGTATACCGGCGTTCAGCACATGCGCCATTTGGTCTGTTTCCTTATCTCTGCTTCGCGTGTAGGGTTCCAAGAGAGGGAAATAAAAGTAGGACTCTCGTACATATTGTTCCCTGGTCGCCATCTTTTAGTGGCCAACGAAAGGTATTAGAGACATTATTGGGATTACCCAAATCAATCCAAGACAGCTAGGTATATCATAAGTGATCCGTACTAATTCCAGTATTTAAAAATTGTGTTAGTAGAACATAGGAAAAAAGTACTATTAATGCATACTAATCCTAAAATGTCCCAAACGGTACAGTAACCACAAAGAATGGAAGAGTGCCAACAGGAAAGTTAGATGTAAATTAGTAATAAGTAAAACGAAAACCCTATTGGAAACATCCGTTATTAAAAAGCGGAAAGTTGTGGAAATAAGACAAATTATAAATCACAAAACAGTAAGGTTAATGTTCCAAAAATAGAGTACAGTCCAAAAGTTGTACACAGCCAAATGGATCATACAATATTAACACATGATACAACCTGTACATATTACAGAAAAAATCAATTACAATACATTCAAATAAAAAGTCCATCATATCTTAGAAGCATGAGATACTGTTCTGACTAGCGATGACATTATATCAGAAAAAATTGTAGTTCGTCTTCAAAGTTCAAACCCCTCTCCACTGCATGAACCCATTGAGTGTTATGCCACATTCCCTGCTCAGACCACACAACACTTTTTGGATGTTTTTAACAAGGCCAGAGGCTGTGGCCCCCTACCTGATACACGCCGCAAAGTGGTAATTGTGGTATAACCCAAACCAGGCAGAGATCGCCTTGATGCCTGCTCCTACTGCCATTATCCCTGCTTAATGTCGACTGCAAAATACTGGGTAAGATCCTGGCCAACCGCCTTCTTCCTAGTATACATTCATTAATACACCCAGACCAGTCTGGGTTCATCCCGGGCCGAAGCACTTTCCTAAATATCCATTGTCTCTTACGTCTTCTGCATCATACTGCGCCAGATGCTCACAACCAAGTAGCTGTCTTCCTGGACATTTAGAAAACATTTGACAAGTTATCATGGGATTATCTATTCGCAGTTCTCACTAGCATGGGATTCAACCCAGGATTACTGGACTAGGTGAGAACCCTTTACGTTGACCCGATAGCGCGTTTTAAAACAGGACAGGTGATCCCTGAAAAGTTCCTAATTTAGAGGGGCACAAGGCAAGACTGCCCTCTGTCTCCCCTCATTTTTGCTCTCGCCATGGAACCCTTGACCTGCTCCCTCTGCTGCCATACAGAGGACTGGGGCATACACAAATGCCTCTCACACATAATCTCGTTATACACTGATGACTCCCTGATTTTTCTATACGATGTGGAAGTTTCCCTTCCTGGCACAATGTAGATCTTAGAAGATTTCGGCTCTTTATCAGGTCTGAGGGCCAACTGGTATATTCCCATTAATACACACACCGATTATTGACCGTCGGCCCCAACTGGATTCACGCCTACAATGGTGCTATGATTCCTTCATGTATCTACGCATACAACTTTATCACACTGACTGTGATCTCCGTGAGCGTAACCTGGATAAGGCCATTAGTTCCAGATGCTGCTCGCTTACCTTTCGGCGATCGCTTCCGCTGTCCCCGCTGGGCTGGGCCTCGATTTCAAAAATGTTAATATTACCCCATTTGTTATATTATTTTTCAGCTCTACCGGTTGCGCTCCCTTGATCCTTCTTCCTCAACCTCGACAGATTGTTACTGGAACTAATTTGGAGCTTAGGCCGCCTAAAGGTAACTCTGTCAACTCTACATCGTCCACTCACAGATGGAGGGCTAGGAGCTGGCAATTGTGAACTGTACTACACTGCGGCACAGCTCCAGTGGACTATGTTGTGGTTGAGTACCCCGATGTGTCTGAATCCTAACATCGTCCACACAATTTTCCAGGGTACTGCACCTTATACTTGGTTATCTGACCCTACTATTCATCCCATGCACATAAACTGATCAATGGCAGTGGCTCACACTTGCTGGCATCACTATTTACATCCTTAGGGCAATACACTACCATATTCACCCTCTATTCCTATTTGGGATTTGCCTTTACTACAACAGATACCGAGGCGAGTTGACTCACGCCCATATATTGATGCTGTTGGTACCCAAGCAGGAGACCTTTAGAACAAAGTTACGTTCATATTATTCTGGGAATTGAGTGAGATGTATGGCCTGCAGGTGGGACTCTTTTAATCCTACCATATACTAGACCGGGTTGTACGTGAGATGTGGGGCACAGGAGAATCTGAACCGCCCTCCTCCAGGCTCTGTCCTTCCTATTAACATCTGACGCCACACGCCATGCTGTCACACTCTTATATTCAGCCCTTAAAGCTACTCCTCCCACACCATGAAGGCACGTGCCAGATGGGACACAGTGCCTCTGACTGATACAGAATGGAAACATGCCTTACTAACTAAGGACGTCTCCTGTAATCCTAGGTTTCGTTTTACCCAGTTCAATTACATACACCACACTTATCTCTCCCCACTACACATCGAATGCATGTTGCCAGCCAGTTCTCTGGAATGTCCACGTTGTAGGTCACAGAACGCTGATTTCATACACATGGGGTGGACTTGTGCCCCACTGACACGAACGTGGACAGTGGTGACTTCACTAGTGGCAGAAATGTCCATACACCCCCTCACCCCTTCTCCTGAATCCTGCTTATTAGGGCTGCAGCCACACATGACAGGAGACAAACATTTGCATTGCTTAATTGATCTAGCTTTTTTTTCGATACAAACGAAACATAGCTATGGTGTGGAAGTCCCCCGCCTCTCGGTCCGTTCCTGGCTTCCTGCACTACTGACATGGACTAGAGCGGTGGCACATAGTCTCAGGCTGGTCCGCATGAAGGACGATACACATGCGGGAGGTGAGATATGGGAGACGTTCTTAGTAGCAGTTGAATCTAAAAATGATGAACGCCAACCATAAACCCCAACATGCTGAACACTCATACATACTCATCATTACTGAGCGTGCTCAGCTAAACCCAATGTGGTTACCCTCTACATTAGTCCACAATTCCCCCCATGCCATACTGGAGTATAACCAGACATAATCCTACCACGTTTAACAATCCATGGTTTCCCTCTCTGCCGTCCTTCATACACTCATCCTGTTCATCACTCTTCCCCCTACACTGAGATCGGTTACCGTCACACCTTTCTGCTTGCCCCAGCTTGTGGGTGTCACCTTTTCCTGATTCCATACCGTGAAGCACTCCTCTTTTTAAGGTCAGGACACTTTGCTATGAGGCTCATCAGTTTTTCATTTATAAGTAATACGTGCTACAGAGCTCTCACACTGTTCTATTCTTGTTCCTATGTCCCTTTTACCCTCTCTTCTTCTCCCAAACCTTTCCCCTACCCCAAACATCCATGACTAAATCAGTTACACGCGGGATTGTCTACCATATAACATATACCTGCTAAATTGAAGTATGTATATCATGATACTATATTATGCATGTAACTGCCATATACTTACAACTTGTCACCTTTGGATTCTCTCACTACCCTATATTGCCAATAAAAACATATTTTAAAAAAATGATGATTCTTTGCAGCATTGTAAAGGGCTGTTATGGACTGCTCTCCAACACTCACTACAACGCCACAATCCATGCAGTATGATCCCACCTGGGAAAACTCTGGAGACAAATCTTGAAGTTAAGATTGGACCTCTGAAGGAACTCTGCCTCGTGTTGTAGCCGCAGCTATTGAAGTTGGGGTCCTTCAGCCTCATGTTGCCTTCTTGCTGCTTTTTTTGATTATTACCATGGTATGTTTTTAGATGGTAGAGCATGGATGTAGTCCCACAAGAATATTTTTTTGTTTTAATCCTTGACAATATCTTGTCACATGTTGTGCATTGCGCAAAGTTGGCGACTGTTTTTGATTCTCCCTAAGGAATCCTGAAGAATTCCCAGGAAATGCTTAATTTCTTCTGGGAAGCCCCCTCATCTCCATAGTCACCAGAATCCACCTCTTGTACTTCCTGGTCCCGCTGCTGCTCCAGTGTATCATCCAATCATATTCCTTTATTTCCCGGTCACATGATCTTGACAATGATCGCAAAGACCAGAAATTGAACAGAATTATATTTTATTTAAAAAAATAAGTAATCAAACATAAGTGTTAATCGACTGATATTAAACCCCAAATGTGGATTGTACGATGTAATATGTATAAATATGTTTTATACACTTCACCAAAAATGTATCAATAGAGAAGTATCACTTGGAAGAATCAACAATCAAACCAGTCACACTCATTAATCGAAAGTTACTCACTGTCAGTCTTAAAAGGACCCAAAAGGCAATTAAGTAAAATCTGTTTAATAACGCATAGAGGTTAAAAAACAATTGTACAGTTAATAAAATTCATATAGTTAAAAACACTCCAAGTCATATCATAAAAAATAATTAGCATACATATTTTTCGAATATCACAAATGAGAGAGACACAACTTTCAAGACATACATATTTGTCATTAAAAACTTATTAATTTAAAGGAATCAATAAGAGAAAGTGAGAAAATATCACATATTATATTAAATAATACTCAAATTTAACAAACCCAAGGGGGCATCAACGCGTTTCTGTAGGAAAACAATATAAGACCACCGTCTTCAGGACAACAATATAAATTATCTCTGTAACTGACTATTTAGTGTTCCCCTGCATAAAGAACAAAACATATATCAGACATGGATGTTTTAACAAACATAATCATGCAAAATAGAGTATGCTTTCTTGCATAGTACATTTCTATGGAAGGACAAAGAAAAGTATTAGGTCAGATTCATAATTTTCAGATGGGCTCACGTCAAGACTGAAACCAACTATTCGTCCACTTATTCCTCACACAGACATACCACCAAGTTCATACGCAAACTAAGAACAAATTGATCATAACACTCACCTAGATTCTATGGATGTTACTATAGGGGTGAATGGACTTGTAGCCCGCAACAAAGCTGGTCAAGAGCATATGAGACTAAAAATCAAAAGTAAATTATTAAAATAATACATTTTGCTCCAATTTGTGAGAATCCTTCCGGTTATCAGATAGGACATTAAAAAATATGTGTACCTCATATTTAATTGATGGTTCCCATGGGTTCAGGAGGCTACACCTTCTGGAAGTCGGTGGGAAACCCATAGTATATTCCGGATTATTTTTTCATAGGCAAGACCCATATGTTTCTGTACAGCAAGAAAAAAATGTTTTAGCTATAACCGTCCTCGAAGGCAAAATAAATATTATGGCCTCAGCCCAGTAGTTACACCCGTAAGGGGACCTACCTCCAGGAAGTTATTCCTGAGGTCTATCACGCTCCTAACAAGTAAGGGTCAAACTATTGCATAAAAACCTAACAGAAGGAAAAATGGAAAACTTCACACTTCACTAAAAACATATTTGTTGTATCACATCAATTTTTTTGGGTGTACCCCGAGATAATGTCTTGTCACATATGCTACACTTTACCAATTTAGCTGTAAAACTTTGTAATCCAATGAAACTTCTTTGTTTAGTAGTCATCTTCTATTTGTGAGTTCCGATGTTGAAAGTTATTTTTTGAAACTGTTGTTTTTTACAAATGTGTTGTTAAAATAAAGTTAAACCATTATGTAACTAAACAACTATATTCAAACCTTCTGTAAAATATGTCTATATATCTGTTTTACACTATGTCATTTGTATTTGTGACTTCTGACGTCATTGCGACCTCCGGTGTTGCTGTGATGAAGGAAAATCTATTTTTGATGTCGTTATTTTGACAATTCAATACAAAGGTGAAAGTTACATTAGTATCGTACTAAATACCTACACTGAAACTTTATGTAAAATATGTCTATATATGTGTTTCACACTTTTTTAAGAACACCCGGTATTCACAGTGTGTCGTTGGCAATTGCACTCATAGAATCACATAGGCATTACCTATGCTATCATACAATCACCCAGGCACTGCTCATGCACTTTCATAATTACCCAGACATTACACACTCACTCACAGACCTATACAGCCACTCACACACCCAGTCACCAACCTATATACCCACTCACACACCCACTCTCAAAGTTTACAGGTTACAATTAGGAAATAAAATTTTAAATACCTTCAAAATTCCCTGAAAAAAACCAAAGGTTGCAGGGATGTTATAGTTAGGAATTAGCATTTAAAAAACCTTAGAAATTCACTGAAAATTGCCAAAGGTTACAGGGACGTTATAGTAAGGAAATATATTTTTTTTAAATTGTAGAAATTCACTGAAAAAGACAAAGTTTACAAAGACAATATAGTTAGGCTTATGTTTCACTCGTACAAAACCAGTGAAATTCATCAGTTATATTTAGCTGAGCTATCTATAACTCCTGCCCCCGCAATGCACTGCTTATGACCTCTCATTTTGCATCACTCATGACATGGTCAGTGACATCACTCATGACATCACTGAGGACATCTCAAATGACATCACTGATGGCATCATCCACTGAATCTCTGATGCACCCAGTCACACCCCAATATAACCTTTCATACACCCACTCTAACTTGCACACTATCATTCTCAAAACCATTGACACACCCATACCAGTACTCACACACCCACTCAGTGATTCAAAGTTCTACACACACATCCACTCATCCACCCATACAGCCACTCATAATCCAACACACTCACTAATACAGCCACTGATATACCCACTCATACACCCATGCAGCCGCCCACACTGTCAGTCACCCATAGAGCTTCTCACACACCTACTCAGTCACACAGCCACTTACTCACCTATACAGTTATACACACACCCACTCACTTATTCATACAGATACTAACACATACTCAACCATACTGTCAGTGACACAAGCACACACTCACCCATACAGCCACTCTCACAATCACTCACTCACTCACACATACAGTCACTCATATACTCCAACACTCATCTATACTGCCTTTCACGTAAAGAGGTGGATGATGAGCTCATGCCTAAAGCTAAATGACGATAAAACTGAGCTAATGCTCCTGGGCCCAGCCTCTCCAGCCTCCATAGAGCTGATCTGGCCATCAAGCATGGGAGTGGCCCCACCCCCCAGAGACAACATCAAAAGCTTAGGCGTCTGGCTCGATAAGTCCCTGAGCCTTAACATACAGGCCACTAAGATCTCAGCCACCTGTTTTGGCCTCCTCAGGGTGATCAAAAAAGTCCTTCCCCTCCTCTGTTTCGAGGCCAAACAGATAATCATACAGGGCCTCATCCAATCACGTCTGGATTTTAACAACGCCCTCTATTTGGGAGCACCAGACTACACCTTACAGAAGCTCCAACGCACTCAGAACTGTGCTGCCAGAGCGCTGCTGGGAATTCCTCGGAGGACTTCAATAAAAACCGGCCTAAAGACCCTACATTGGCTACCTGTCAGGGACAGAGTAAAATTCAAATCGCTCTGCATTGCCCACCAGACATTCTGGGAAACGGGCCCAGACATCAACCGCTCCCTGATTTCTCCCTACAGGCCCAATAAATCCCTCCGCTCTTCAACAGCATTCCTGGCCAAGATTCCCAGAATCCGCAGAGCCAGAGCAGGAGGACGCTCCTTCTCGTATAATGTCTCCAAACTCTGGAACACCCTCCCTCTGCAGCTGAGAAACAACCCCAACCTGATTAGCTTTCGCAAACAGCTAAAAAACCTACTGTTTAACGCCTAATAAGTAACCTCATGAGGGCTTTTTCTGTTTCAGCGCCTGGACGCCTCAGGGCAGCTGCAGCGCTCTATAAATCACATTTTCATTTCATTTCATTTCATTTCATTTCACATATGAAGTTACTCACCCATATTCCACTGACACATCCATTCACTCAGCAATACAGCCATACACAGACCCAGTCACCCATACAGCTTCTCACAGTCTGACTCACCAACCCATACTACAACTGACTCACCAGCTCACTCATCCATGCATGCAGTCACACACCTCTTCACCCACCCACTGAATCATCCATACAGGCACTCATACACCCACTGATTCATCAATGCATCTTTGTATATATATTTGACACTCATAACAATTTTAAAAACACTCACTGTCACTGGTTGATGTCATGAGTGACGTAATTTGAGATGTCATGAGTGACATCATCAGTGATGTCACTGACCATGTCATGAGTGATGCGGTCAGCAGCCCCGCCGCAATGCGTAAGAAAAAGCACTTGCATATCCCTGAACTATGTGGCAAGCACCATGCGGTGCCTGCTACATAGTGCAGAGATATGTAGGGGGGCACCATAGGTGCCCCCAGTGCCCTTGCCTTTTGGCCCAGGGATGAAGGGGGGCCCAATATAGGCCCCCAAATCCGTTTCTGCCTGCCTTTTCATTGCGGCTTGACTGCCGCGAATCGACTGGCAGAAAGGGAAATCATGATCCCAACGGCGGTGCCTGGCAGGCACAGCCGCAATGTTGGGAAGTGTGGGTGCTCCAACAGGCAGTCGGTAAAGGAACACCTGTCGGAACCATGGCGGTTGGTCTTTTCTACCTTCACGCTTCACCAACGCTTCCCCCACGCTTCCCCCTGCCATCATAATATGGCAAGCTGAAAAGCGCAGTGCGATGACGGAGGGCCCGCCATCAACAGGCTGTCGGTGGTGGGTCTTCTGCCATCGTAATCAGCCCCTTAGTTCGTAGGCTTTACGAACAATATCATAAACAACCCATATATATTAACGGCAACAAGGCTTAACTACTGTTTTTTGGGTTTCCCATTGAGGACGCATTGCTCTTCATTTACTGAGAAGCCAAGAGTGCCTCCTTCTCCTAGCATTTTGTTACATTGTAAGCTCCCATGCTTTGCCTTCTACCTTTGGTACATTCTAATTTAAGTTTGTTGGTGTAGTAGCTCATTGTTCAATGCAACACTTCTGATCTCCAGTTGCTACCTCTATAAAGGCCCATGTTCCTTTAATTGATGATTTTAATAATTTTAGGCATTTGAAGATCCACTGGTGAGGAATACTATCACATTTAAAAAAAACATGCTATAATTACAAACTTTATTGCTGCAATGTATGTATTCATGTTTAGTGGTACTGGTTCCATACGAATCTTAATTTTTGGCCTTTGTTCTTTTCACTTAACAGAGTTAAATGCATAGGTATGCAGTCTCTTGGTGGCTTCCTCCAATGGCTTGGTCTTCTATGCTCCTCCGTCACTCCTTTGTAGACTCCATATAATAACGTTTGGTGGTTTATCCTGCACCTGTGGAGAAAGGGAAGATGGAGAAAAATGTGCATATTTTGTTTTGGGATTTTTTTTGTGAAAAACGAAAAATTATTTTATTTATTGCAATGGCATGAATGACAACAGAAAAATCAAACAATCACAAAACTGTTTTGAAAGGAGAGTGTGTTTTCAGATCTAAATTACTATGATTGAATTGTACCCTGTGATGGAGCTAATATAGATACCATCCATAAATAAATAAAGTACTTCACTCTTTCTCTCATGGTCTGGGATTAATTTAGCCTACCCACAAATGCCCCCCTAGCTGTTCATATGGCTGACCACTTTTACCTAGTTGAAAAGTAGTAATCACTGACTACGTAATTAACTCAAGGGTCAGTACTTCAATGACTCCTGCTCTAACATTTGCGTACACCTTATTACACTAGTACTTTTGGAACAAATACATCAACTATGACTCTCAAATCAGAAAACCTGGACTTGTTTCAAAAAAATTTTTTTTTAATTAAACACCGCAACACTTTCAATGCAACATTAGCTACTTGATCAATAGCACATCTAAAACAATACAAAACACAAAGGCTTTCTCTTAAAGTGTACTACTTCATTCTATTTTATGTGTGGATTAGTTACATCTGAAATAGCAAAAAATTCAGTGCTTGCTAAAATATACACAATACTGTATACAAGTATATGGCATTGAACTTTAAATCATCTACACATATTTCTGCCTTTAAAAGATTCAGCAAGATAAATCTTTCCAACTCTATAGTTATAACAGGGTGAAATACATTTCTCTCTCGTGCTGAAACTCTGATGGTTTTGTCCTAGATCAAAACATTCAGTGAGGCGCAAGCAAGCCTGGGAACGACGAGCAGAGCCCTACCTTGTAGCGCAGTGTGAGGATAGCGCTTGGGGAGCTCTAAGGAAGCGGAGCAGCGGAGCAGCGGTCCAGCCAGCCAGCCAGCGTCACCGGAATCCTGCCACCAGTCGCGCCGCCGCCTAGGGACTACACTTCCCATTGGGCATAGCGGCGGCGCGTTCCCCGACGCTGCAAAAGCGACGGGAGGGGCGCTACGTAGTTGGAAGCCCTCGGTGGAGCGGGGGTGAGGCGCAAGCAAGCCTGGGAACGACGAGCAGAGCCCTACCTTGTAGCGCAGTGTGAGGATAGCGCTTGGGGAGCTCTAAGGAAGCGGAGCAGCGGAGCAGCGGTCCAGCCAGCCAGCCAGCGTCACCGGAATCCTGCCACCAGTCGCGCCGCCGCCTAGGGACTACACTTCCCATTGGGCATAGCGGCGGCGCGTTCCCCGACGCTGCAAAAGCGACGGGAGGGGCGCTACTTAGTTGGAAGCCCTCGGTGGAGCGGGGGTGAGGCGCAAGCAAGCCTGGGAACGACGAGCAGAGCCCTACCTTGTAGCGCAGTGTGAGGATAGCGCTTGGGGAGCTCTAAGGAAGCGGAGCAGCGGAGCAGCGGTCCAGCCAGCCAGCCAGCGTCACCGGAATCCTGCCACCAGTCGCGCCGCCGCCTAGGGACTACACTTCCCATTGGGCATAGCGGCGGCGCGTTCCCCGACGCTGCAAAAGCGACGGGAGGGGCGCTACTTAGTTGGAAGCCCTCGGTGGAGCGGGGGTGAGGCGCAAGCAAGCCTGGGAACGACGAGCAGAGCCCTACCTTGTAGCGCAGTGTGAGGATAGCGCTTGGGGAGCTCTAAGGAAGCGGAGCAGCGGAGCAGCGGTCCAGCCAGCCAGCCAGCGTCACCGGAATCCTGCCACCAGTCGCGCCGCCGCCTAGGGACTACACTTCCCATTGGGCATAGCGGCGGCGCGTTCCCCGACGCTGCAAAAGCGACGGGAGGGGCGCTACTTAGTTGGAAGCCCTCGGTGGAGCGGGGGTGAGGCGCAAGCAAGCCTGGGAACGACGAGCAGAGCCCTACCTTGTAGCGCAGTGTGAGGATAGCGCTTGGGGAGCTCTAAGGAAGCGGAGCAGCGGAGCAGCGGTCCAGCCAGCCAGCCAGCGTCACCGGAATCCTGCCACCAGTCGCGCCGCCGCCTAGGGACTACACTTCCCATTGGGCATAGCGGCGGCGCGTTCCCCGACGCTGCAAAAGCGACGGGAGGGGCGCTACTTAGTTGGAAGCCCTCGGTGGAGCGGGGGTGAGGCGCAAGCAAGCCTGGGAACGACGAGCAGAGCCCTACCTTGTAGCGCAGTGTGAGGATAGCGCTTGGGGAGCTCTAAGGAAGCGGAGCAGCGGAGCAGCGGTCCAGCCAGCCAGCCAGCGTCACCGGAATCCTGCCACCAGTCGCGCCGCCGCCTAGGGACTACACTTCCCATTGGGCATAGCGGCGGCGCGTTCCCCGACGCTGCAAAAGCGACGGGAGGGGCGCTACTTAGTTGGAAGCCCTCGGTGGAGCGGGGGTGAGGCGCAAGCAAGCCTGGGAACGACGAGCAGAGCCCTACCTTGTAGCGCAGTGTGAGGATAGCGCTTGGGGAGCTCTAAGGAAGCGGAGCAGCGGAGCAGCGGTCCAGCCAGCCAGCCAGCGTCACCGGAATCCTGCCACCAGTCGCGCCGCCGCCTAGGGACTACACTTCCCATTGGGCATAGCGGCGGCGCGTTCCCCGACGCTGCAAAAGCGACGGGAGGGGCGCTACTTAGTTGGAAGCCCCCAGCGTCGCGGGACGCGAGCGGGACGCCCGGGGCTAAGCCCGGGCAAAGGGCGGGCCCTCTGTGGCCCTCAGAGGCACGAAAAGGCCAGGCTAGGCCATTCCCTCGACATCTTCACCGCAAAGTAAGGTACTGTTTTCTCTGTGACTTTCTGGGTTGTTTCGTTTTGTACGCACAACTGCTACGTGTATTGTAATCATACCATCATTTTCCGCAGTACATCTATTCTATCATCTATTTGGCTTGTTCTGACGACAGGGTTTCCGTTTTACACTCGGCTATTATCCCAAGCATGGGGAAAAAATTGGCCCCCGTCCCAGCGGAGTCTGTGAACACTATAGATTCATACCTTGTGCAAGTAGTTAACGACATCAACAACAAGCGCAGGCAATCTTTGGGGCTGAGTCAATCACCTATTCTTCCGTCAGCAAGTCCATCGACAAGTGCCCTTAGTTTTGAGACATTTGAACCATTGCCAGATAATCTCCCAGGGACCCCGGTAACCCTGATGTCCCAAGATCCGGATCCCGAGGATAAAGCTGAATCTGACCTCCAATCAGACAGACAGGATCTGATTGACTTATCAGATAATACCATCAATGATCCAAATCAACAGATAGACGCCACGGTAGTAGTCCTTCACTCTCCGCAAATTCCCACAAGGGCTGTCAGAGCTTGTCGGAAACCTACAGTGAAACGGGGGGGCAAACATCTTAGCAGGAAGAAGACCGCCACACCACCATCGACCCGAGCAAGAAAACAGCTCGATCCTGTCATTGATACTGAGCCAAGAAATACTATCGATGAGGACCTCTTTAATAGAATCCAAGATATGATTGACATTAAAATCAGGACAATAATCAAACCCATGATAGGGAAATTGGATAAGTTAACATCTGAGGTAAAAAAGTTAGGTGTGGTACATAGTAAGTTGGTAGACGAGGTTGAAAATTTATCTTCCCTCGTCACAAACTTAGTACCCACAAATGCAGAAGTCATCCCCATTGAGAGTAGCTCGCAACCCATTCAGCAAGGGCTGTCACTCCTGCCTTCATCACCCTTACCCTCACTACCACCATTACCCTCACTACCACCATTACCTGCAGTGGGTCAGGTTGTAGATACCGCAGTCCCTAGTATTAGTACATCTGATGCTATAGTGGATGCACACCAAGTGGATATTTCTGCCCATTTTATCTTGGAAGCCTCGCCGGTTGTCTTGGTGTTGGCCAATGTCCCAGTCTTAACTCAAGGCAAAGTAGAGTCCAATCAGGACTTAAAAGACAAAGCGCTACATTGGCTTACCAACAATATGTTTATGACAGAACAGGGTTTCGATAAGTTGGCAGGGGACATTGTTATGTCAAGGAGGGTCCCATGGATCGGTAATAAGGCCAAAAAGTTCCAAGGGGATTGCGTGATCTTAAATTTTGCCAATGCCGAGGTCCTTCCAGACATTTTAAATAACATCTTCCCGCCCCAAAAACGTAGTGGCTCCATAATTCCCCTCACCCTCAAGTTCTTCTTTGACAAAAGTAGGTTTACTACCTTACCTAAACTTCCTACCTATAAAAGATCTACCAATGCCGATGGTTGGGGAGGGGGTCCTAGATTTCGACAGCATAACAACTGGTCCCAATTAACAGCCTATAGGGAGCCAGGCAGACCCTATCGCCCAAACGACCTAAACTTCAGGCCACTTCCGGCACAAGAGCCAAGAGGGAATGTTTGGGGTCCTAGCTTGAGGGGCTTTGACTATAACAACAGGGGTTTTAGGCCTACTCAATGGGTGGGTAACGATCAGTTCTCGGTACATCCAATAACCCCTCAACCCCTGTGGAACCCAGGACCATTCGGTCAGGCCCAGGCTGCTACTCCTTTTGAGTGGGGCGTGGGTATTGGCAATAGATTTGCTCCCTTGTCAGACTTAAATTCCTGCGATTGACTCGAACCTGAAGTAGTCAATGAACTGGAGGAGGTGTTCGACTCACTAGTTATGGGCAGTGGCCAGGTATTGCAACAACCAATAGCTGAATGTGCAGAGGAGTCCGCGTTAGCTTATATAGAACCACCTACTGACCACTGTAAGATAATGAGTTGGAATGTGGCGGGTCTAAATGCCAAACGCCAGGATCAAGCATGGCTAAATTTTATTTCTATGCATCATATTATTGCTCTGCAAGAAACCTGGGATACGGCGCACAACCTTTGGTGGGACGGATATATCAGTTTTACTAAACCTGCAGTCCCCAGTAGAGCGGGTAGAGCCAAGGGGGGTTTGGTGTTTTTTTTCTCACTGGCTCTAAAAGGTAGTTATAGGCAGATCAGCTCGGATTCCGATAATATCTTAATCGTCGAGAGGGTGACCAGTAAAGCTTGCAAATCACTTTATGTAAACTTTTATAATTCTAGGAACAGCGAATATAATGGTCGTAATATCGCAAGCCTAGATTCTATTTTAAACACAGTAATTCAGGATAAAAATTTTGTTTATGAGTTAATTTTATTAGGCGATTTTAATATTCATTTATGCGAATTAGCTTGCAAGGGTAGCGACGTAAAGGAAGCCGAGGATGTAGTCATACAGGGCCCTCATTTCGAACATTCTGTAGAGGGGCAGGAGCTTGAGGAATTACTGGCCAACTTTGATTTAAGCGAACCTGACTGCTCTCTGAGAATCCCAACCTTTACTGGCACCCTACATGGTACAGTAATCGATTATATTTTCGTAACTCGGGGAATTTTAAGCCGGACTATGGTTTATCGCACCGTACCCACTCATTTTAGCGATCACAACCCAGTTCTTCTTGAAGTGGCTTGGGGCGCCTATATGGGGGTACTCCCAGCAACGGAAAAAGTGGCGCATCCTTTGAGGCCTACTGACCAAAATAGAAGAGTGAAGTGGGCCAAAGTGATACCTGATGACTTCTATAAAAAATGCTTCCCCAAAATCGAAGCCCAAGTTGAGCTTTGTAGAAACCCGGGTTTACACGGGCATACCATAGTT
Source organism: Lissotriton helveticus (assembly GCF_964261635.1). Lineage (NCBI taxonomy): Eukaryota > Metazoa > Chordata > Amphibia > Caudata > Salamandridae > Lissotriton > Lissotriton helveticus. The sequence continues at coordinate 188,548,859 of NC_136070.1, read as the reverse complement.
GCAGCATATGAGGCAATTTGCACCCAAGTCTCGAAGGATCTCCTGGTTAAATCCACCCCGGGAGCTCAAGGTCACAAGCGCTGGTTTGACCACGAATGTTCGAAAGCACACAGAGAATTGCTAGCGGCATTAAAAGTTGTACCAAGGGACAGTGCTGAAATTTCTAAAAAAAGGAAGACCTACAAGTCGGCCATAAAAAAACGCAAAATCGCAATCAAACGCGAAACCTGGGACAATCTCGTTTGCGCGGCTGTTCTAAAGGATAGCAGGAGATTTTGGGAGATCTTAAGGCAACCGCTATTTGCGGAAGATAACAACGCACCGATGGACTGTGTGATCGCTGATGAAACATGGTTTTCCTTTTTTAAGAATGTATATGGGGGAGATGATGACGGAAGCATAAATAGGGGCCAGCTGTATAGGAAAAGCGTACACCCCATTATCTTCAACCGGGAAGAAGTCGAAAAAGCGCTTTTGGCAACCACTAAACAAAAGGCACCTGGCCCGGATGGTGTCCCGGCTGACTTCTTCATGTTCTCTCCTAAATTATGGGCCGAAGTCATGGCAAATTTGTTTAATGCAGTGAACAGCAGCCCGGCGCCTGCCTCATGGGCCATATCTACGATTGTCCCTATTTTTAAAAACAAAGGGCGTAGGGACGACCCTGCTTTCTATAGGCCCATATCCCTATTGGACTCGACTATAAAAATATTGGGCAGAGTTCTGTTAGCTAGATTGAGGGAGAACCTTGAGGAGCGTGGAGGCCTATCAGACTTGCAGTACGGCTTTAGAGAGAGAAAGGGAACCATCGAACAGTGTACCAATTTACATCTCCTTATTTCCAAGTATACTGTAGCCAAGGAGGGGTCCGTGTTTCTCGCCTTCATGGACCTTTCATCGGCGTTTGATCTAGTCAACAGATCAAAATTGTGGGTGATCCTGTTGGAGCTGGGCATCGATGAGGCCTTGGTCTCGTTTATGGCCACTATGCATCAGGAACTCTTCGCTTCAGTCCGAGTGTCAAATAATGGCAGATGTACCCCACTATTTAAATCCCTAAAGGGGGTACGTCAAGGCTGCATTTTAGCCCCCACGCTTTTTACTATCTACATCAACGGCTTGGGGGCACATCTGCGAGGCATGAAGGCGGACGTCCCACGTGCAGGGGATGTGCAAATCCCGGCACTCCTGTACGCCGATGACGCCGTACTAATTGCTCGAACTGGTGTTGGCCTTCAGACTCTTTTAGATGTATTTGGCACTTTTATGAATAATCTGGACTTGAAGGTGAATGTATTAAAATCACACACTATGGTAATGGGGCGTGAGTGCACCAAAAAAAAGCACAAATCTTTCTTTTGCAGTGGGGTTCTCGTCTCAAAGGTAACGACATTCCCCTATTTGGGTGTTTTATTTGATCATAAGGGTACATGGGGACCACAGATAAGAGCCAAAAAGTTGGCGGTAATTAGATCCTCTTCAGCGATCCTTGGTTTTGCAGGTAAATTGGGAGCCCGGCCCATGGAAGCCCTTCTAAAGATCTATAAGAGCAAGCCAGTGGCCATAGCACTTTACGGTTCCCCACTGTGGGGCTATGTTAATCTAGACCCTATCCAGAGAGCTGAAAATAGATTTATTAGATCTCTCTTATCTGTTCCCCAGTCTACCCCTACTTACTCAATTCATCAAGAGGTGGGCCTACCATATTTGTCAGATCTACTGAGCTTAGCACCCCTGATTCTATGGTTGAAATTATGGCTAAATGAAGATCTCCCGCTAAACCATACAATCTTGAAGGATGTTTTATCATTAGATAAATATAGCAGCATCCCATGGATGGCTTATCTAAGTAAATCTTTCACTGACCTGGGTCGCCCTGAGCTCTTTTTATGCCCAGACAAAATCAGGGTTGAAGATATAGGTTATGTAAAAAAGGCTTATATGTACAGAAAGGAAGCCTACCGTGAGGATGCTGAATTATTGAAGCCATCAGTTAGGTCTCATAATCTTTTGGTTAGCGCCCCCTCAATTGCACCCTATCTTATTTTTGTAACTGTTCCCTACCACAGGTTCCTGCTAACCAAATTCAGGTTTAACCTGATTCATTACCATCTTGGCTCATATAAGGGATGGCAGAAGCCAGAGGAAGCCCCACCATGTAGATGCGACGACTTTTCGGTGCAGGATACACTGCACTTTGTCATGTTCTGCAGCTTTTTCCAGGAGCAGAGGAAAAAATATCTGTTCCCTGTCCTGAAAGAAGCAGGCTTTACTCAGGTCCGCCCAGCCTTGCTTTACTTACAGCTTTTGTCAAATCCCCGCACTACCTTTTGCATTGCGAATTTTTTAGTTTCCGCAGCAAGGGTAAAAGCTGCTGGTCAAAACTCGCCTTAGTAACTTTTAAGGGTTTTTCTTTTATTAGATTTACTTTTGCCTTTATGAATGAATTTTTAATAGTTTTAACATTTGTATAGTATTTAACTCTATCTGTAGCTTTAAATGATTTTTATGAAAATGCTGGGCTATGTATGTTTGGGCATATGTATCCTATGTTATGTTTTACTGTTTATTGTGTGTGTTTCTTTGTATGACTTGTTAAAAGTCGAATAAAGATATCCTGACTGACTGACAGTGCATTTTTCTTTTGTTGTTTTTATCCAGTAAATGTTGATGATTGTGTGAAAGAGTGTGCATTTAATTTACTTATACAATTGTAGAATGACACCACAGAACAACATCGACTACATATTAAAGAACAATCTTTATCTAAGGTGGTATTTTTTAAAGTTATTATTCAAAAAATGAATTTAAAATTAAATTGTTATATTCAAAATATTTAGTGCACATGTCATTTGATCAGTTAATGTGCTATAACATGTTATTAGTTCGAGTTCAATAATATATATTTTAAACTAATTTACATCATATTGGGGAGAGGAGCTGGCCTAACGGCTAGGGCAGTTGACCTCAAATCTGGTGAACTGGGTTCGAGTCTCGGCAATGACGCTGAACATCCTGTGATTCTGGGCAAATCACTTAATCTCCCTGTGCCTAACAAAAATGAATGTGTCTTCATGTAATGCAACCGGTGTTATGTAAAGCCCTCTGATACCCAAGTTCGCGCTATATAAAACTGTAAAAATATATATATATATAATAAAAAATGTGTATTCATGTTTTTTTTTAAATAATACATTTTATTACTTTCCCTCATATTTTTCTATAGGATGATCTCCGTCACTGTATTGAAGATATCCACATGTGTGTGGAAAGTTACCAGTAGTAAGCTTGCACTCATACATCCTGTTATAGGAGGCAACAACCCCTGATTTTGTGGCGGGGGAAGGGGAGACATTCAAGTCTATATTTAAGTATGAAACTATACTTGGAAATGGTGAATATCAATAAAGGTTAGAATTGCATCTATGTGTAGAAGTAAATATATACTTGTGTATTTACCTTTGGTATGTTAGGAAATGTAAGAAGAGGGTGAGCTGAGCCCCTATTAAAGCATTGCTTTTGTAACTGTTATTGTAGAAGAACGTAGGCGCAAATGCAAAAAGAAACAGTGAAAGAAGTGAATTAAGTGAATGAGAATAAAGGAGAATAAAGGAGGCCATAAATAAGAAATGGAAAAGCAGCTGAAATTAAATGAAAGTTTTTAAGAGAGCATTGAGATACAAAAGCAAAACTCCAGAAGATGAGAAAAGTGATCATTACAGCATGCACGACATAAAGTTAAAATCAAATTCTGAACAAAACAATGTACAGTATCAGAGTAATGTTAAGACATAAATGCCAAGGAGAAGTGGTGCGGGTTCATTAGGTCCATTTATCTCGAAGGCTGAGGAACATTGCAGGAATGCTTTATGTAACCGGTGGGAAGATGCTCCCAGGAAGAGGACACTCCCTCCCCCCCTCCCTGCCTAGAGTGAAGCAGAGAGCTGGGTGAACAGAACACGTAGGAAGGGGACCACACATGAAGAGAGTCTGGCATTAAGACACTCTGTAATGTAAACCATAGCTCTAAACATTTTGCGACAGTGGAGTAAACAGTTTCATGTGGGATTAAACACGCTTGTCCTGCCTTGGCGCCCTCCTTCTGGTGAAGGTTTCTACCCGTTTTCATGCGCTATAACACACCAACCTGCCTGTGCAAACGTGCGGCCTGTGTTTACATTTCTTTCAGCTAATATTTGGAAACAATATTCATGGGTAAGTTCGAGCTTTCAGTTTTCATTCCTAAAGCACACACATTTAAACCAGGTAAATTCCAAAAGAACCCTTGATAAATTCGGTCGTCATAAGACAGTTATAAAAACATTAAAACCATTATGACTAATTTAAATAATAGTGTTGTGTCCCTCTATCAAACAATCAATCAATTGCTCCTTGTCACCTGTGAGGGTATCCAGGCACCGAATATATGATATTACGACGATTACAAGTGCCACGCATGGCATTACCACGCGAATTTTAGTTCGCAAGTGGCTTTACCACGCTGGAATTTGCAACGAAGGATTATACCACGCATTTTAACGTCCTTTAAGCACAAACGATAAAGATTAATTTCTTACCTGACACCTTCCTGTCTTTCACCAGCAGCCCGTACTTCAATTCACCATCGAAACAAGCGTCAAAACACGTCTACCAAAACTAAAAAAAGACTGATATTTTCACGTACACGGCACGTCTTTGGGGGAGGCACTTTCCTTTTTCTTCGGTGGTACTGAAGTTCGTTTTTTTAATTTAAGTAATCCGCTCCTTTGTTTGTTTTTTGGGGGGGAGACCCCCCCAGCCCCCCTCCGAGCCCCCCCCGCCCCCCAAGCCCACGCCCCCCCCTGCCCCCCCAAGCCCACGCAGAACGACTTGAAGGAATACCACGTCTCCCCCCCAGCCCGTGGTAAAGACGTCGTGGAAGGCACCCTCGTTGTAAAGACGTTTGCGTGGTAAGTGTCACGTGGTAAACGTTATTCGTGGTAATGCCTTCGTGGTAAATGATGTTTCCCCAGGCACCGAGGATCCTGCTGCGAGGGAGAATCAGTTGAACAGCCAAGTCTTAAGTCCTTTCCTGCCTTTAAGCAGAGAGGATGATGCCCGGAGGTGAAGGGCGAGATTGTTCCAGGATTTTGCGGTGATGTAGGAGAAGGAGCTTCCCCTACAGTTGCTATGGAGGATGCAGGGGGTGTGAGCGAGGGAGAGGGAGGTAGAGTGCAGGTGTCTGGATGATGGGTGAAAGTTCAAGCAGTGGTTGATGTATGTGAAGGGTCTTGTTTGTGTGGTTCAACATCTTGAATTGACATCTCTTCGGAAAGGGGAGACAGTAGAGTTTGTTGAGGTGAGGGGGTATGTGGGTCCACGTGGGGTGGTCAAGAATGAGTCTATGGTCCTGCTAATAACCAGCGAAGCTAAAGAAGGTTAGATATTTTATCATGCCTGACCTGAATTGCACAGAGTAATCCAGCAAGCTAAATGTTTTAAGAGGGAGTGATAGGAGGATATCCCCAGAACACCTTTTCTGAACATTACCCCATATAATGTATTTTAGGTATTCATTTTTTATATAAATACGAAGGGCCTTGTTGGAGAAACAGAACTGGGGGAGAACTAGACTAAATTTTAATGTGTGTTAATTCTGTACAGTAAAATAGAATAAAGCCACTTTTTTGACAAGGGGGAGCTAACGGTGCATTCTTTTGCCAGAAATTACCTTCTCCTTCCTCCCAATTCTTCCAGCCAGCCTCTCTCACCTCCACCCTACTAAGAAGTCAACTCATAACTTTACCACCATGATGTAGCCTCTTCTGCTGAGTCCACCAGCTGCAGTGCTTTCAATTACAAGGGAGGACAGTACCAGAGCAAGTGAATGAGTCAATGGGCATGTCAGGGCCTCTGAACCGCTCTAGAGCAGCTCTAGGTCGAAGTACCTATGAGTAAAATAATCTTGACCGACAACAAGGTATACACCAGAAGTTTTCTCCCTGTGCATTTATTGATTTCCATGACTCGCTTTGTAGTCTTGGGCACGGAAATTAAACGTTGGCCACCCACTTCGCCAAAGTCTAACTGGCCCACTTTGCGTCTTATCTATAGGTTTAGCTACCGGAAAGGCCTGACAGGCGTGCCTGAAATGTTTAGTCTTGCTGTGGGGTAAGGTCAGTCAAATTACCCTTTCTTCCTATATAGCCTAAGTATTAAAAATGACTGACCCTATGTATTAATAAAAAGAAGTGAGGGAAGTGCTATTGTTTTTTTGGAACCGAAACCTTGGAAAGATTTTCCACTGGAACTCCGTCAGAAACAAAATCATAAAACCTTCTGGAAAACAGTGAAAACCTTCTTATTTTATTGACCATTCCTCATTTAACTCTCTTATTCGACTAAATAGCTGTGATGTGTGTTTTGTAACTCCAGGTGTGTTTTCTACATCGCCAAGAACTCAAATCTTTCTCTCCTGACCTGCTGGGAGTACAGTTCCGGTTTTGCTCTCCTGTTTCCGGCCGCTGCGCCACACCACGCCTCGCGGCCCCCGCTACGCGGGAGCCGCTCGTAGGCGAAAGACACTGGTTGCGACTTGGTCACCGGGTCCCTGAATGTGCATTGGAGCACCAACGCGGCCACATTGACAGCGGATCTTCGCACCGAGGTTAGAGGCGGGACTGCGAGGACCAGCGTGCTGAGCGGCGCTCATCGGCCGCAGCTGGTCCTCTTCCCGCCCCCTCCACCTGATAAAACCATTGTGGAGTGCAAGTTCCCTGGGTTTCTCTCCTGACCTGCTGGGAGTACAGTTCCGGTTTTGCTCTCCTGTTTCCGGCCGCTGCGCCACACCACGCCTCGCGGCCCCCGCTACGCGGGTGCCGCTCGTAGGCGAAAGACACTGGTTGCGACTTGGTCACCGGGTCCCTGAATGTGCATTGGAGCACCAACGCGGCCACATTGACAGCGGATCTTCGCACCGAGGTTAGAGGCGGGACTGCGAGGACCAGCGTGCTGAGCGGCGCTCATCGGCCGCAGCTGGTCCTCTTCCCGCCCACTCCACCCGCCCTTCTCTCTGATAATCAGTGACAGTAACGCGCACGCGGGTCGCGTGCGGGGCAAAGGCCGGGGCGAAGACCGGGCTAAGAGCGGGCCCTCTGTGGCCCTCCGTGGCCTGCAGTGCCTGGCCTGGCCATATTTCTAATCTCTCTTGCATCCTAGCTTTGTACTTTAATTGACTATTGACTATATCCTTAAGCCAAGTGGACAATTTATCTTTGCTGGGTATCCTACTTCCTGTGTAGTTTTATTTACTCGTTCTGTGCCTATTGTCAATTTGGGGTTAGTTGTTTGTATTATCTTATTACCCCCAGTTGCTTTCTGTCCTGTTAGAGATGTCCACCCGTAAAACCAGGAGCCAGAGAGCTGGCAACGATAAAACAAAAAAAGTTATTGGCACCCTAGATAATTTTATCTCTCGGACGAACTCCTTGATAGATCAGGGTATTTCTCTAATGGAAAGGAGGGTCTCGCTTGATCTTGCACAAGCGAAAAGGTCATCACTGGGCAACATAGCATTGATACATTCCCCGCCCCAAGGCCGAATTGACCTTGCTCCTCCTGCTGGGATGTCCATTGATGATTCCATTCCTGCTATTTGTTCCTCATCATTACCCATCAATGCCCCCGCTATAAGTACATTACCTTTCAACATCCCCCATCTCCCTGTGATAGTTAATCACGGTGATACTGACTCTTTTCAGGCGGGTGGGTCAGTCACTAATATGTTAGTTTCAAACGTCCCAAACATAACAAAACCTCCATCTGATAATCCCGTCATAATTCTACAAGGGACCATGGGCTTTAACTCTGAGGGGGATAATCTAGGTGTGGCGATGGTTGTTGATGGGACCCTCCTGCCTCCCATCAATCATCCTGAGTCCGACCCATTAGATTCCACTCCTCATTTATTATCTTTAGGGGTTCCGGATGATATAACACATGATAGCAGCCTGGCCAGTATTTTGGATATCAGCGGAAGTAATGACTCATCAATCAATTCAGGAGATGGCCCCGACTCTCTAATGGATTCTATGTCTACCTTGTTAAAATCATTGCTCTCGCCTCTGGAGACTAGGCTCTCCAACATAGAACATCAACTTGCCACCATTCTTGCGTTGCAAGACCCAAGGTTGACTATCCCTGGCCCCTGTTCTTCGGTGGTTTTACCTCCTGTCACTAATATTGGGCCCGGCAACCCAATTCCATCCATGGGGAGTAATCCGGTTCCCACATCCAGCTCATCCAACACTTCCCAGCCGGCAATTAACACACTGAATAACATCAAACCCTCCACCTCCACACGCCCGAGTGCAGCGAATAGAAATGTCCCTAGCGCAGCGATTAGAAAGGCCCCTAACATCCCAGCTCCTACTATTCCCCAGACACAGCCCAGAAAAACCGCCACGCGACGTAACATCAATCTACCACCTGATGCATGTCCGCATGTGGTCGTTTTGACGGGGATTCCCGAGCTGTCCACGTCCACCTCTGAGCCCTTCTGGGCGCTTAAAAATAAAATATGCCACTGGCTTGACAAAAATTACCCTCCACCACCTGGCCTAAATAAGAACATACTTATGGTAGAACGGGCCCTTTGGGTAGGTGGGAAAAAGAAAAGTATAAAGGGTGATTGTGTCGTTATCACGTTTGAGGACCCTCGACTGGTAGAATTTATTTGCTCCTTTCCTCCATGTGATAACAAGTCGGTGGTATCAGCCAAACCCCTGTCTTTTTTCTATGCGCAAGAGGGCCATGAGGATGTTAGATGGAGTTGGTTGAGGCCGGTTAAGAAAGGTCTGGGGGGAGGTAATAATGGGAACGCTTCATCCATCTATCAGAACCCCCAACAATGGGGATTGGCTGCAGAGGAAGGATGGAATCTAGTTCATAGGAGGAAGGGGCATCAGTGGAAGGGTGATTCCCAGTTTAATGGAGAAGGGTGGGGCCCACAGCTCAACTATCCCCTATTCCCTTGTTACAATCGTTTCAGTGGGCTGGAAGAGGTGGATTGACCATCACCTCAGTGCATTGAAGACGTCAATGGTAGTGGGGTACTTACTCCCATAGATAGTGGTTCTGTCGTCATTACTAGGGAGGAAATACCTGATCAGGATATCATTATCCCAGACCCACTGACAGGGGATATTGGTACTCAGGCTCCCCCGGTAACATCCACACTGTCCCCTTCCCTTGTTAAAATCCTGTCTTGGAACATTGCGGGCTTAAAGAAAAATCTGCCTGATCCGGCATGGAACAAATTCCTAGAAGATTACCATATCTGCATGTTCCAGGAAACTTGGTGTGTAGAGCCAGAACACAAGCATGGTTATTCTACATTCTTTGTCCCTGCAACACAGCATGGGAGGGGGCGCCCATCGGGTGGACTACTGATTTGGATCAGGATAGATTTGAACTGTGAGGTTACTGTTAGACATATCCCTTCCAATGATTTACTTCACATAACTGTCAAAAGGCAGTCTGTCAGAAATGTTTTGGAACTTTTCTGCATTTATGCCAGGGGGCTCCCAGGGGGCCAATCTTCACCAATATTAGAGCTGTTAGACAATAGGCTTTCAGCCCTCCCCTCTAAATCCTCAGTACTAGTGGGAGGTGATTTTAATTGTACATTTGAGCCTCTTCATGAGGACGACGTCCTGGGTTCTCACAATAAACTAGGGAATAATCAGCTCATTCCATCTTTATCACTGGCCCCAATCAAGAAGTGGTCGGCGCGAGCCATCCAGTTAAATGCCCTGGTGTCTGCCCACGACCTATGGGCCCTAAACGGCCGTACCACATCTGACCGCATGGGCGCTATGACTTTTAATCGAATAGGCTCCCCGTCACGGATTGATTACATCCTTTTAGATGTATGGTCATGGGCCAAACTTGTTGATATGGAGGTCAGTCAGAGGATCGATAGTGATCATAATCCTCTCTGCATGGGCATGTTCTGGGGCGATAATATTGGCAAAGATGTCCCAAATGAGCTGATTACTAAAGATCTAGTCCCTTCTAACTGTAACCGCAGGATTAAATGGAACGTGGTTAGGTGTAATGAAGGGACACTTGAGAACATCAGGGTTCTAGTTTTGGCTGCCTCATGTGCCCTGGCATCAGTGAACCAAACTTCTCCCCAGCTGCAGGGGTCTGTGTTGGCAGTTAAGTATAAAGACCTAATTGGGGAGATCAGTACGTTTTTCTCTAAAAAAAACAAGGGTCGCCCATTGATTAAACTCTCCCAAAAGAAGGGGAACCCTTGGTATACTGTCTCCTGTAGAGAAAAAAGAAAAGCTATCTCCCTGGCCATAAAAAACAAGGATGCACCAGCAGCCAGATCAGCTAGAAAGGATTATCGCACTAGTATTGCGAAAGCCAAAAAAGATTGGGAAGAGGAACATTGGCAGGCACTAAAGGAAGCGGCCCATGGGAAAAACGCCACTGTATTTTGGAAATTGATAAATGTCCTTGATAGACGAGGCGCTGAGCCCATTCCAAACCATATAACTGAGTGCCAATGGCACTCCCACTTTTCTAAATTATATGGCGTAGGCTCCATGGAAGTTGCGACAGCACCTCCAACAATAGATACTGGCTGTTTGGCCCAACTAAACGGTGGCTTTATAGATGCTTTGTTCACGCCCCGTGAGGTCCAGGAAGCCATCCTCAAAATATCACCAGCTAAGGCACCTGGCCCGGACGGAATACCGGGGGATTTATTGTTGTATAATCCAATGGTTTGGGCTGATTTTATTGTAAACATTATGAACCTTATCCAGTTGGGTCACCAAGTACCTGACTCATGGAAAGGTGCCGAAGTTGTCACCATTTTTAAAAAGGGCGAGAGAGAGGACCCTGCCAACTACAGACCAATTAGTCTAATTGATGTTATTCAAAAAGTAGTTGGTAGGGTCATTGTAAATAGGATTGAGGGCTGGCTTATGGAAGAAAATATCTTGTCCCACTTTCAGGCAGGATTCAGAAGTAATGTAGGAGCAATTGACCAAGTTTTTAGATTTTGTGCAGTTTTTTGGAAAACAGTTTCAATAGCCAGAGGGAGTCTTTACCTGGCTTTTATAGACTTAAAAACTGCATTTGATGTAATACCCCGTGCTAAACTATGGAATGTCCTATTGGATATGGGCTTCCCATCCTATTTGTTAAATTTTATCATCAAACTCCATGAGGGTACCTATGCTAGGATACGTTGGGGGACGCAGGGGCAACTTACCAAGAGTATCCCTGTCAACAGAGGGGTGCGGCAAGGGTGCGTGATGGCTCCCACTTTGTTCTCCCTCTTTATAAATGGGGTGGTGAAACATCTGCAAGAGACACCGGCAGACGCCCCCATTATAGTTGGAGAGAAAACGCCATCGCTCCTCTTTGCTGACGACACCCTTCTGTTATCAAAAACTCCCACAGGTCTCCAAACCCTTCTTGACCAGTTTAGTGTTTTTTGTCAGGAACGGGGACTTACAATAAACACAACCAAAACTAAATTGATGGTCATGACCGCCAAGAGAAAATATAGGAATATCCACTTGACTTTGAATGGATCCCCCCTCGAGGTGGTCGAAGAGTTTGATTACCTTGGTGTTAGGATTAACAATAACTTGAAGTGGGAACCCCATATATGTAAAATGATTTTAAATCTTAAAAGAGTCTCCAGCACTTTTTGAAAAAACCAACGTCTCTCTGTGAGCAGGCCAGTTGCTCCTGCCCTGTCAGTTCATGAGGGTAAAGCAATTGCCTCAGCTGTTTATGGCTCGGAATTATGGGGCACTGAGAATACCAATGATCATGTCCTAACGGAGAACAAGTTTATGAGGGACTTGGTATTACTTCCAACCTCCACCCCACTTAAACCTTTATTTTTAGATCTGGGTAGGAGGTCCATTCGGGACATCCTCCAGCTCCGTCCCCTCTTATACTGGGTTCGCCTGAGGAGGACTCCCGAATTAGCTAACTATGCCTTAGTGTTAGATGAAATGTTAAAACTAAACACTTCAGGCAAAATCAAGTGGCTAAACGTCTTAAAACATCTTGTAGACAGTGTGGGTTTAAGTGACGCTTGGGTCTCCCAATCCCCTCCACCAAAACAAGTGGTGAAAAAATTATACTGGGACTGGATTGAGGCCAAGGCGCTACAGAACCCAAATTGGGGACTTCTGACTGAGATCTTTTTGACCCATAAGTGCACTTTAAAACTGGAATTGTTTTTGGATTTTATCCAGATTCCTCGGGAAAGGACTCTATATCTGAAATTTAGACACGGAACACTGCCCCTCAAAAATTTCACGTCTAGATGGAATAGAAGGAGGGAAGAGGATATAAAGTGTCCAGGTTGTACAAATCCCGAAGAATCATTAGGCCTCTTCTTTTTTGCCTGTAAGGCATACATCCTACCCAGGAACAAATGGTTAAAACCGGCACTAAAGAACCTTGGTGTTAGGGATTACAAATCAGCTTTGCGTATCCTTACCTCCAACACCTCTTCTATGGTCACTATTTGTGGGGTTGCAAAGTTTTTATCATGTGCCTGGATTATTAGGACAAAGCTTTTGAAAAATGTCTCTCAAGTCACCTTTTCCACATAACTTTTATATGTATTCTTGTAAATGATGAACTGGTTTTATAATTTTGTGTGTATTATATGTTTGTACTTTTTATGATACATGTGTCGAATAAAAGTATAATGACTACAAATCTTTGGTGTATATTGTGCTTCACAACTCTCGTATTCATTAATTTTTATTCCCTTCTGGCATATCTACTAGAGAAATGTTGATTTAAGAAGAGGCCATGTATAGATTTCAAACTGGGCACATAATCCCTCTCAACGACCAGACAATGATGCCCTATTGGCTACCTCATTAGAAGCATGAAATGCCCATTTCGTCACTGTCAGGTTTGATACAATTTAGACATAGATCTCATACTAAGCCAACAAGTCAATTAATTTCTTGACCAAGGGAGCCAAAAAAATATGCTACTATGGTTGTCCTTAGTTCCATTGGAGACTTAACCCCAATTCAGTTTTTCCGCTTCTCATAGATTGATGTCATGGGCTGGATAGCTGACTCATGCATCACCTCGATTTTGTCACCCAGAGAAGTCATGACCTGGAGATTTGACCTCTGTCTAATCTTTACAAACACCATCTAGGAAAAAAATCTTGATTGAAGGCTTATGTGATGTCCCTTCCTTGAGATGTCACTAGGAGAGACCATTGTTTTGAGTTTTGACTCTAGTCGCATCCTAGAGACTTCACCCAGAGAGAATATCGCTGGGGATTAAGCTCTAGATCCATTATAGCTTCATAGAACATCATCCAGTGAGGCCTGTGACTGATGTCTTGTTCCACCGGTATAGACACATCCTCCAGAGAGTCCCCAATAGGAGACTGAACTTCCTTCTTGCTCAGAAAGTGTGATTGTGGTCAGTAACACAATGGTCATAGCTAATGACCTCCTCTTTTTTCTGCAATAAAGTCCCTTGTGCTTCACGCTTGCTCTGACTGCAAGAAAGAAAAGGACCATTGAATAATCAGCTATCGAGAGGGTCCAGAATAATTATAGGCTTGGCAGACAAGACATAGAGATCAATAATTGGCTATAATGGCCAAATATATAGTGATGGTGGTAGAGAATCAACTGCGGAACGTGGTGAATCTTCAGAAAAATGTCAAACCTTCCCAAAAAAAAGATTGACTGAGCAAAGCGAAAGTGGAATAACTGTAGAATGGTGAGAAAATTTGGATCATTGGCAGACAAATGATAGGGACTATGAAAATCAATAAATTCTAAGAACAGACACAATTTTAAAAGGTCAAAATTCACAATTACATGCACATAGAAACTAAGATTACTAAGTTGCATTGAGAATCTTTCAAAGGAGGCTGGTATGGATTGTGATAATCACCACTGGCCCACCACCTGCAAAATGAAGAGTACCGTTAGCTGAACCCTCTAGTTCACGCCATCTCTAGCAAACTGAAAAAACAGCAAATAACAATTGGGTTTACAAATGTTTATTGACCTGCCCTGTAATTCACATCACAATGTTGAGATTTATTAAGTATGCTACTTATGGCACCATCTAATTTGTAATTTAGACATATAAGGTGTTCCCTCTCTTTGTCCAAATATAGTAGCCGTGCTTTCTGTGTCCAGTCGGTGATCCCCTGGAAATCACTGCCTATGACTTTTGTCTCTAAAGTAATAGTTTGAAATTTGGAAACAATTAACACTTGTCTTTTCAATCACCTATCACATCTGTCTTGAAAGAAGCAGCTTTGAGTTTTAGCAAGCAGACAACACTTTCATTCAGTGAAGATTTAGTCAGTGTCTCGTGTGTGTCAATGATGGGTGTATGAGATATCTAAAAACCCCATTCAACAAGAAAGCGCGATATAGCTTTCCTTTATGGTTTATTTCGCTATACTATTGATTCAAGGCTAATTGAGATTCCGTTTTACTAGAGCATAATATTGTTTGGCATGGTACGTACATGAGTGGGGCTATATAGGAAATGTGGTACGACACAGTTACAGTGTGAACGGTGGAATACAGTAGGGAATAAAAAGAGGCTTATAGACAGTACATACACTACTTAACCTTACAGCATGACACCAATGATTGGTCGTTTCACATTAGCTATTAATATTCTATATTGTTACCTGTCAGTGGTGTACTATTATACATATCAGGACTTTTAATCTACCGTCCGCCTGGCTCAATTGGACAATTTCTGGAAGGAACTATCGAAACTACTATAGAGTTAGCCAGCAGGGTCTCAAACTTCATAGTACTGGGAGACTTGAATCTTCATTTTAATAATCCCTCAGATACTATTGCCACAGAACTAGCTGAGGATTTAGCGGCATGTGAACTGAATCTGATAGTCTCACACCCCACTCATTCTAAAGGGAACCTTTTAGACCCTATATTCTCAAACATTATGGATTTAATATCAGCCGAGCCATACTCCATTCCTTGGACAGATCACATGGTTATTCCTTTCATATGGAATATGCCCACACCCGGCCTAGCAAAACTGCCTAGTACAACGTTGGGCAGGCGGTGGACGAAATTAGAAGCTAATGACTGGGTAGAGGCTATGAAAACAAGTGAACCCCAGGCTAATCAGGACATTGATAGGGCAAATATGGACTTCAACCAATGGATCGAACTATCATTGGATAACGTGCTCCCAAAAAAATATATTTCCAAAAAGAAAGGCCCCACTAAACAACCCTGGTTTACTTTAGAATTAAGGTCCCTGAAACAAGAATGCAAACGGTTGGAGAGGCAATGGCGAAAACACTTTGAGGAAGAGAAAAAAATCAAATATAGATTCGCCTTAAAGAAATATAAATCTGCTCTTAACGCGGCCAAATCCATCTTCTATGCAGAAAAAATTGAGGTCTCTGCAAACGCCCCAAGAGAGATGTTTAAGATAGCTAAATCTCTGTTAAAAGTCCCCGATTCATCATCATCGCCACTCTGTATGGAGGAAGCTGACGCTCACTGCAATAATCTGGCGAATTATTTTGCTGAAAAAATTCAAAAGATCCTCCTTTCCCTTCCTCCCCTACCTCTGGAAGAACTAATCCCTTCTTTGGCAGACGGCACTGATAGTATCTCGCCCTGCCTCCCCTTCTTTTCTCCCCTTAGTAAAGAGCTCTTACCCTCGCTCTTTAACTCTATAAAAAGTGGCTCTCCGCTAGACCCTGCCCCTATGAACATCTTAAACCTAGCCCTGCCCAATATCAGTACATATATCACTCATTTAGTTAACACTTCACTTGAATCTGGGAAGGTACCTCAAGACTGGAAACTGGCCATGGTTAGGGCCTTGTTAAAAAAGCCACATCTCGACCCCCAAGACTTTTCCAACTACCGTCCCATTTCCCTGCTCCCTGGCATTAGTAAACTTGCCGAGAAATGGGTAAATAAACAACTAGCATCCTTTCTGGAGACCCACAATTTGCTTCATCCAACCCAAACCGGGTTCCGGAGAGGACAGGGAACGGAGACGGCATTGTTGAGGGTGGTAGAGGATTCCAGGAGGATTCTGGACGCAGGTGGCAGCGCGGCCATTATCCTCCTGGACCTCAGCGCCGCCTTCGACACGGTGAATCACCGTGTCCTCCTGTCTCGTCTTAGGGGGATCGGTGTTAAAGGCAGGGCACTTATGTGGCTGGAGTCCTTTCTTGGCGACAGATTCTTCAAGGTCTTTTCAGGAGACAGCTGCTCTCCACCAATACCATTACAGTGTGGGGTGCCACAGGGCTCCTCCCTTAGCCCCACACTGTTTAATGTGTATATGGCGCCCCTGGCAGAAGTAGTAGCTCCCTTTGGAATCCAACTAGTAAGCTACGCTGACGACACCCAGCTAGTTGTTTCTCTTAATCAGGTGGAGTCCCCCCCTCCAATCTTTGTTGTTGCCTAGAGGCGGTAGCAAAATGGATGGACTTGTCCCACCTTAAATTGAATGGAGGAAAAACGGAGCTGATGCTTCTAGGGAAAAAGGCCATATTTAACAACTCGATACACTGGCCCTCCTGTATGGGTCCCGGACCCACCCCAAAGACCGAGATAAAGAGCCTCGGGTTTTGGTTGGACGCAGAGCTGTCATTTAAGATCCAAGCAAGGAAGACAGTAGCCACTTGCTTCGGATTGCTCAGCTACCCGAAACAGCTAAGAAAACCATAGTCCAATCCCTTGTTTTATCTAGGCTGGACTATGGAAACGCGCTCTATCTTGGAGCCCCTGTTTCGGTTATTCGGCAACTTCAGGTTGCCCAGAATTCCGCAGCACGACTACTCACGGGTACTAGCCATCGTACATCAGCCAGACCCGCGCTCTGCACCTTGCACTGGCTCCCCATAAAGGAGCGAATCCATTTCAAGACACTCTGCACGGTCCATTAAACACTCTACGGAAGAGGCCCTCCCATTCTAGATGATATGATCAGGCCATACAAACCCACTAGGAACCTTCGTTCAAACCAACAAAACCTTCTGACAACTCCCAGGATTAGCAGGGCCCGCACAGGGGGTCGTCTGTTCTCGCATAACGCGGCTGGGTTGAGGAATGCTCTTCCTCCACCTCTTCGTCAAGAGCCTAACCTACTCGCCTTTCGGAAAAAGTGAAAAACCTTCCTGTTCCCATAAGCTAGATAATACAGACCTGCATCTTTTAATCCATCTCCTTCTGGTTAGTCTTAAGCGCTGGGATGCTCCCGAGTGGCCATGCGCTATAGAAGAGCCTTTTAATAATAATAATAATCAGGGTATTGTATCTGTATTATGATGAGCTGGGCGAAAAAGTCATTAATTGGTTTAGTGATTTAAAAACAGGCACTGCATTTCATTTTATATGGGAAACAGCCAGACACCTAAGCCTCAGCCACGTGTGTCTGACCAATGCAAACATAACCACTCTTGCCTTAACCACGCATTTGCTTTAACACATACGCATGGTTATGGCAACGCGCGGTCTAGTTACCAAGCGGATGGGCAGAAGAGGAAGAAAGGAAGAGGAAGGACAATCAGGAATCAGGAAAGGACAGGGTGAGGTAAGTGGGGCTGGAGCCGGTTCTGGGGAGGGAGGTAGTTTTTCGGGGTGGGGGATAGGTTTTAGGACTCAAGAGGGGGTCGGGATTGGTTGTAAGGCAGGGAGCAGTTTTAGGGCTCATGGTAAAGGGGCTAAGGGCGGGGGGCTTGGGTCGGGGTAGTTTTTAGGGTGGGGCTGTTTTTAGGGCTGAGGGCGGGGCAAGGGAAAAGGGACAGTTTACAGGGTAGGGGGCAGTTTTAGGCCTCAGGGTCAGAGGGCTGGCAGGGGCAGTTCAAGGATGTGAGGGCCAGAATTTAGGGCTCAGGGCGGGAGAATTGGAGTCAGTGGTGAGGGTTATTTTGCGTCAGCGGGGTTAATTTTTTAGGGTTCAGGGCAGGGGGAAAAGGGACAGTTTACAGGGCAGGGGGCAGTTTTAGACCTCATGGGGGGGCAGGGTTGGGGTAGTTTAGGGATGTAGGGGACAGTTTTTAGGGCTCAGGGTGAGGGGGCTTAGGGTCGGGGTAGTTTTTAGGGCGTGGGTTTCATTTTTAGGACTCAGGGCAGGGGTATGATCTTTAGCACACATGTACGTTTACCCATCATGTCTTTACCACAAAATTGCATGATAAAGGCATGCGTGGTAAAGATGCGGTTGTGGTACAGACATGGGGGTTTAGGCATGCGGTGTACCACCATACAACCATTTTATATACATTAACTCTATTCTGTGAAGCGTAGCCTTCCAAGGCGTAAGATCCCATTGACAATTTAACAATTTCTCCCCTTGATACCCTTGTATTGGAAAGGGTATCAATGAAACTGTGCTCTGTGCCAATTTTTCAAATTAAATCTTCTCCTTACCCGTAAATGTGGTTCACACATGTTATGTTATGTTATTTACTATGTTTTTGTATAGCGCAAATCACCACTGGTCTCTAAGCGCTTTCACAGAAAAAAGTACACACCACACTGCCAACCTGAATGCCCTCCGCCATCAAACAGACAATTAGCGTGTTGATGTTATCTTTTCAAACAGGTAGGTCTTTAACTTCTTTCTGAAAGAGAGTAGCGCTGAGTCCCCTTGCAGAGTTGCAGGTAACTCGTTCCAGATTTGCGGAAGGAGTACCGACAAAGCTCTGCCACCCTTAGATTTAAGATTAAATCTGATTAAGATTAAATTACACATGTACACCCCACACACTACCTTCTACATCAACGTGCATCCCGCTCCCAGAAGGTATACCTCATCCCACTATTTTTTCTTCTGATCTTTTTTGAGAGGTTGCAACATGATCCCTGTCTACAGCAAGCCACATGAGTCCTCATTATGAGTGACCAGGGACACAGGATGGAATTTCCCCACCTCTGGAGTTACCAATTACATGGGTACTGCTAATACTGAGGTGGACAATGCCCGTCCCATTAAGGGCACGACACTGAGGGTCCATGAAGAAATGAGGAATTACTGGATGAATCGGCACTTCTGGGTTAGATTCCCCTGGTAATTCTTCATTCTATCCGGGCTTTTACCCGGAGATTTTGGCTGATTTTAGCAGCTAATGACTCCAGTTGAAAGTAATCTTATCCGTGGTGTTCCAACCGATCTCCTAATTCAAATAGGGGGGTCAATGCCATTATTGGTCCAATCAAAATTAAGATGCTGCTCGCAATGAGTGCTATAGACACAGGTAGCCATGCAACTTATCTCAACTCCTCTCTACACCACAGAATAAATTCCTTTAAGGTTTTATGCCTCATCTGTCCCTGTGTGATCCTGCTGTACCCCACTTGCGTTTCATGGTTCACTCATCCACTGTCTCTTTACACTGTCCACTGTCTCTTTACAATGTACCACTTTTACTACAGATCCTCTTGACATTTTTGCAAGATAGGAAAGTGCTTATGCAACCAGTACTTCAGCTGACCAGAATGTGATGATTTAAAACGAAGAGAAAGACAAATGCTGGAAACAGGTAAATCAGAACTTTTTATACTCTTTCAAAAACTGATGAAATAGCAATACTGTAAAATAATAATACACTAAACATGGTCACCACCTTGATTCTAAATATGGTGGCTATCCTTGCACACTTAAACAATGACACAACATGTACCATACCGTTCCAAGATGGGAACACGTTTAAAATCAGTCAATGGAAGGGCTGGATGTATTGATGCAAAATGAGTGGCGAGGAACACTGGTCGCAAACTTCTGTGCACTCTAAATTTGAACCGTGCAGCATCAGCAGAGTAAAGCGCTACCAGATGCTCTGAAACATAATATAATAGCCTGGCTGCCCTGGAAGTAAAGTGTGAGGCAAAAAAGGGGCATATTTGTTAGAATATGAAGCAGTGTGCTGCTGCAAGCCATCTTGCTGCACCAACCTGCATCATTAGGAAGTTCAGGAATGTGTTGTATTTACAACAATACGACGCATCCCCAGGGGCGGTGGGTGACATTTTAAAGTGGTGGGGCACAAAGTGATTTGCATACAGCACTTTAGCGAGCGAGCGCAGCGAGCGAGCCCGAACCCCAAAAGGGGGGTTTGGGGGGGATTACCCCCCCCAGGAAAATTTTGAAAAAAAGAAGAAAAATAGTGCATTTTCAAGCACATTCGAGAAAGCAGGAAGGTTAATAAAGCAATTGTGAAAGTGCAGTTATTACATTAATAGATGGCATAACATAGGTAGCTGCTTATTCAGTATAACCACAGAGCTTCATACATTCCGTCCTATTACAGACTCCGATATTGGCATTAAAAGTACCCTCCAGCTTATCAGCTTCAGCAAAGTTTCCAACAGCATAGCACCCCTTTGCTACACACAGATTACAGGTTCAGCCACATGATGAAAATAGCAACTCATTCAGTGTGATAATTAAGGGAGCAGAGCGCATGGAAAACATATTTAGTGATGGGCTGAGCAAAACACAACAAACAAATTGACTTCTTTCATCTCCTTTATTTCAAACCATTTACAGGGCTCAGGTGTTTTAAACCTTGTGAAAACAACAAGCTAATTTGGTGAAAGCATACTTAGAAATCTGTATTTATGTTTTGTAATTGTAGACTGGACCAAAAAACGAGTGAAGGGGCTCCACCAAAGCACCTCTCCCTTAATTATTTACACATAAATCACATGCGGTCTGACAAGTCTGCCAAAAATGCAGCAGATGAGCTGGGGTGTTTACTCCTGGCTTGGTTGCTGGGGCGTTTACTCCTGGTCTGGGTAATGCTGCAGAGCTGCAAACTAAGGCGCTACCAGGTAACCAAGACTCAAGTACCACCACAGCATCAATCTGTGCAACCATTCAACAACAACTGGTTCAAATATGTTCTCTCAATGTTTCAAGCTATATTACAAATGTCACCAAAAGATGTTAATATTTCACTTCTGTTCTTGGATTTTGGTCACAATAAAATACACTGAACATAATCTTCACAAAAGTTATTTACAAAAGTTTAAGCTATTGCCATTATAAATTACAATAACTTTTATTAACGTATTAATTATAAAAAAAATAAAAGCCATTGCTCTTACCTGCACAGGCCGCAGCTGTCTAGACCTCGGAAGAAAAGTGCTGATGAGGATTGAAAATGAGAGCAAGTTGGGCAAATGCATTTTGACGCTGTCACGACTGAACAATCAGGTACTAGGTAGGACAAGACAAAAAAACTGTTGCAAAAATCTAAACAATGGGCTAGTAACAATACCATCAAAATACAACGCTCCGAATAAGTTAGCAATGGGAGCATTTTCTTGAGAGAAATTGATACACAAAAGACTTTTGAAATGACCTGGACTTGTGCTGACATCAAAAACCTATTAATCAGTTGAATACCCAGAGGACGTCAACCTAATATATTGGACCAGGTGGTTGTCCAAACTTGTGATTGAGCCTTACAGCTTCGGATTACCGCTTAACAGTCATTGATCTAGAGATAGTTTGCCTGCATCCAGGAATGGATGGCTGGCAGGGAACTTTACTGGGGCAGGGGACTGTCAAACCACCCCATCAATACGAAAGAAAATCTGGGTGTCAACCACAGATATAATGAAGCAGAGACAAAAGTGATCAGTTAATAGTAAATCAGGAAAAACAGCTGACACTAGCATTGAATATAGCAGTGCTTAAGGAGGCGATATGAGGACCTCAGAAAGAAAAGGTAAATTGAGTGTGAAAAGAAAGGGAGAAGCACTACCTCATTGGTCCGGTGGCAGAAGATTTTCTGTCAACGTGGCAGTGCTGTGGAATTCTCTTCCACTTGCCCTGCGTTTTGAAACCAGCACTTTACGTTTTCGTAAACTTTTAAAGACCCACCTGTTCCCTGCCTAATGAGTCGTTTCTGTTAGGGCTGCTCTTTTCTGGAGAAGCGCTGGGATGCCCAAGGGTAACCACGCGCGATACAAAACTCATTAATAATAATAATAATAATAATAATTGCGTAATTAGTCAAAAAACAACTAAACCAATGGAAAAATGTTCTCCCTACCACCAAAGTTGCCAAAAAGTTGACCAAGACGGCATGTTCAATTTTGTCCAATGCTGCCAAGAGATCCAATGACGTGAGAGCCCTGACACTACTGCCATCAAAACACTGATATAACTCATCCACGAGAGCAAGGAAAATCCACTTGATAGATTGAGTGAGTATCAAAGAATGAATGACAGTAGAAGAAAGAAATAAAGGGAACAGGGTAGGCATGGTGAGACATTATAGGCGGCCATGTCAGACTGCTCACCACAAATATGTGAATTGCCTGTACACTCTACAACTTTTTTCCCGTTTGCCTCCAATATTTACAGAATGTAATTCCTTCCAGGTAAGAGGTGCTAGGTCACTCAGCAAGTCTTAAATAACTGTTCCAGCCACCTAAGGAGACGAGGGGCAGATGCCCTGAACACAGCTTGCACCATTGTTGGTAAAGACAGTTTACCCCTCTTTTAGGATTGTATTTCCATCCCACATTCTCATACCTGCCAACTGGTTCAATGCTATCTAGTGCACACCGAACATAACTTTGTATTCTGCTAATTGCAGGTATTATTTCTCCAGACATTAATGTCCTAGCAGAGAAATTGTATTGACCCCAAAAAATCAAAAGTGACATAAAATGTTGTGTGTGACTTTGGACCACTTTCCAGCTATGACTAAACTCAGCAAGGAGGCATGCCTTAGTCACAATCAAATACCAGCCCCTAATCTGAAAAAAAACAACAAATAAAACCCAGAATGCAGGGCAAGTGCTGCCCCGATAACGGGGGAGGGGGGTAGAGAAGGGTCTGGTCATTGCAGCCATATTAATGCAGGTGTCAGTACACATGCCATTCCTGCAGGAGGCCGCCATGGATAGTGGGATGACCTTTACAACCGCTGCAGTACAGCTTGCTGCATTGAAGGGCTGACGAAGTGTAGTGTGGCCCGTCAGCCGCTGCAGTACATGTGCCAGCATCTGAGGGGGTGTCAGGGTGTAGTGTGGCCCTTCAGCCGCTGCAGTACATGTGACAGTAGCAGTCGGGGTGTAGTGTGGCCCTCCAGCCGCCACGTGCCAGCAGCAGACGGGGTGTCATTCCGCATATATATTGCAGCAGTGCAACACAAGAAGCTCTTGTGATAAATCACCTTCCCAAATGTAATGCCACTTACGCAGTTATACTAAAATAGCTTGAACGGCAAAGCTTTTAAGGTCACAATTACAAAGGGGTCAGGATGGGACAGGGGCCTCTGTGCAGCAAATCAGGAGGGTTGTAAAAAGTACTACATCCCCACTCAGAGTATTTAACTCCTTCACACACCTTGCTATGCTGAATCAAGGGTAAAAAAGCAAATGCTGAAGCATGTTTTAGCACAGGAGCACCTGGGCCTGCAAACCCTACAGTGCAGAGAGTTCATTTTTAACCGAGCAAAAAAGTCTTATTTAAAAGTCCATATGATAAACCCACCGACTTAAAATGTCGTGGAGCATGGAAATAAGGCAGAGATTAACATCACCTCAACACTGGTATAAACTCCTCTGCACATCAATACAGACAACTAATGATAAACATGATCGCCAACGTCTTATTCCACATATTCCTGAGAAAAGTCCTGAATCAGGCAAAACTGCATTTTCTGATCGTGGAAACATAGCTACTGTATTAGGAATATTGCCTCCGATTTAGGATAAAAATGTAAAGGCGTGTCTAAGGAGCAACTCTGGCTTGTCCTAATTTTGCCCCAAAACAAACAGTTGCTACATCGGAGTGGTGTAATCTTCACTTAAGAAATAGAAGCAACAACTGGAAGCAGGTGCCCAGATGTCAATTCAATCAAACCCTCATATGCCCTCACATGGCACAGGATCAGTGCCTGCGCAAAGCCCACCAGATATTTTCGATAGCTCCGCAAAACATACTAGACAACACTGGATATACATCTCGATCCGGACATTGATCATTGAAGTAAAAATTGTCCTTCACATGAGCAGGCACAACACAGGACCATAAGTAAGAAGGAGGGGGAACTGGTGGCCAATGGCCAGTCGTTAAAGAATGCCTGGGTGTATGAAATTTCAGGTTATCCCACTTAACACATGCGAAGTTCATTTAGTCCCAGATTTAACAGTGGTTTCTAAAGTTCAGTGCATCGTGAACGTTAGCACTGCACCACTGAAAAATATCTCGTCTTAATAACACACGAGGTAATTTGTTTTTGTTAATGAACCTACGGAGAAGAAACACTTTGATTAATTCCTTCACAATGTTTCACTGTTGTTTATTGTAATTATAATTGCATTTATATAGCGCTTCCTAACCCTGACGAGGCGTCAACGCGCTTTTTGGCGAATAGCACCCTACTCCAGAACCCAAAAAGGATTATTGGGTTATTAAGATAGGGAAATATGAAATTTATTTGAGCAGTGGACCTGTGAGTCTGAGGGAAGGGTTTGCATTTACATAGCTATCGGTATATATCATTAATGTATTTAAAGTTAGTGGATTTCATGTTTGCCCTCCGGAGAATTATGATTAGCAGTGTGCAAAGCTTGTGGAATTACCGATTCTGACTCCCAAGACAGAGCCTTTGGAATGGGGCATAATAACGCAGACCCAAGAATGCCAGGCCCTTTACTGATTGGTTATCCCGTGTTCCGGGGACTTTTCAGCTTTCCTTTTACAGCAGCTGAGAGCCTTCTATTTGTCTTTGTTGTTGAAGGAGGGCCGGTGGGTGCCTGGGTTGTGCCTAAACTCCGAGGCCCTTACTAAGAGTATGGGAATATGTGTATGGTGCATAAACCCATTCAGAAATATCAGGCCTGTGTTTCTGCATCTGGAAATTTCGCCTGCAAAACATCTGGCACATGGACCTGATCCCTATACCCAAAGAAAGGGTTAGAAATAAGAGGAGCTCAGCCTTTTGTGAAGCTACACAAGGAAAAAGAAATACAGGTGCAATCAAAGAAGCCAGGACTACGTTTACCAGAGGGCTACAGGGCCTTCCTATGAAAAGCTCTGTGCTGCTTAGCCCGAGTGCTACTACATTCAGTGTTTATAAGTAAATGTTACTCCGACATGTACTCAAACCATGGGTCATTCAAGCGTAACATTCATACGTCAATATTAAACATTCTCTGGTTCTCCATCTATGCATAGCCTTAAATCTAAGGCTGGAGAAAATTGTGGGTTACAATGTATGGCAAGTGCGGCGAAGGAGAAGGTAGTCAGTCCTGCCTTTACAACTAGTCTGTCCCATATCTCCAAAACATTTTGGTAATCTGGGAGATATATAGGTCGCACACTGTATTGTCAAAGTAGCCAGAGTGGACCTCCACAAGAGTTGCCCAGAGAGAGCTCTTTCCATATATATCCAGTGATTTTCTGATGTTTCACTGACCATTCAACCACTATACATAAATGCATAGCCCAATAGTAGAAAAAACATTAAGACAAGCAAGGCTTCTACTCTTTCTAGGTGCCATTAGCATGTTTTTATACTTATCCTGGCTTTGCCATTTGCACAAATGAATTAAAGAATGTATCCCTGCAGGAACAGTAACTCCGGCACTGTGACTACCGTAGACAGAGCTTGGAACAGTTAGATGGGGCAGGAAGGATATTAATTTTAAAAACATTAATTCTGGCCTGCCATGGCATGAACAGTCTTTTCCGTTGCGTGAGACCAGCAAGGATCTGAAATATCACACAGGGACTGTTAAGTCTCATACAGCCTGAAATAAAGCTAGAAATAGAAAATGGTATCTAATTGGCACCTTGGCCAATGAGAACGTTGAAAGTACTCTGAATCCGTATAGGCGATTTGATGCTATATTTTGGATTTACCCAAACTGATTCGGAAACTGGAGGCTTATTAAATTCAGCAAGTATTGACATTAGGGCTGGAAGACTAGCCTCGCGTTCATAAAAAGAGCTGCTAATAAGATCATTCAGATGGTGAAATGACCACAAAGCATAGTCGGTAAACTGTGCCAAAAAGCCAGACTTGCAGCCACCCAGAGACAGAGCCATATCATTACTCTCATGTCATTGCGCTTCCTTCCCACCATTTCGTCAAATAATCATTAGTTTGGAAGCCACAAGCATATGCCACCAACCGCCTGCACAGTGTGTAACCTGGTAGCTGGAAACGGAGAGGCTTGCTTACATGTTGGCCTACTCAAAACTTTCCAACCCAGTGGACCTCAGCAACGTGTGCATTGACAAACTTTTATTCGCTTCCTTGGTTTCAGTATGCAGAGCAGCAGTGCACACAGGGATCTTCGGTGCATGGCATA
Organism: Lissotriton helveticus; assembly: GCF_964261635.1. Classification (NCBI taxonomy): domain Eukaryota; kingdom Metazoa; phylum Chordata; class Amphibia; order Caudata; family Salamandridae; genus Lissotriton; species Lissotriton helveticus. The sequence goes on along the minus strand of NC_136070.1, from coordinate 188,522,490 downwards.
GCAACTGCCGCAAGTAAAGCACAAAAACCAGTGTTGGGTGGTTCTTGCATAGAAATGGAGTCGGGTACATATTATGTTGCCTCATCGCTGTAGATGTTTTATGAGGCAACTGGCGTCGAGTAGGTGGATTAGTTCCAGGTATTTGGTGAGCTGCTGGTTGATGGCTTTCTCAAGTACTTTGGTTGGGTAGCGTAGCAGGGGGATCAGTCTGTAATTTTTTAGGTCCCTGGGGTCTTCAGAGGTTTTTTTAGGAGGGGTCTGACCTCTGCATGTTTTCATCTGTCTGGGAAGGTTGCTGTGGGGATGGAGGTGTTTAGGATGCTGGTGAGTTCCGTGCTGATTCTATTGGTTCAGAGGTTGAAGAGATGGGGGCATGGGTCAGTGGAGATCAAAGTGAATGGACAACATGATGGCTGTGGTGGTTTGAGTGGTGAGCAGAGACCAGCTGCTGATCATTCGGCTGGTGTTCGCTGATTGGATGAGGTTGTTGAGGCTGAGAGTGGTGGGTCAGGGGTCAAAGTTGTTGTAGTTGGTGGCAATCTTGCTGTGGAAGTGGTCTGAGAGATTGTCGCAGAGGCCTTAGAAGGGTTGGATGGTGTTCTCTGTGGCTATCTAGTTGGAGAGTTCCTTTACTAACTTGAAGATTTTCTTCAAGTGGTTAGCCGTGGTGTAGGTGCGGGCAGTGATGGCTGCTCGCTCTTGGCTTTCTAGATGCGCAGGTGGTAGTTGCTGAGGGCTGCTTTGTAAACGGGTCTGTTGGCGGGGTCCTTAGTGACACACCATTGTTTCTTTGAGTTGGTAGCAACTGCTTCTAAGCTCTGGGGTGTACCAGCCGACTTGTTTTGAGGTTTTGTTGGCTTTTTCTGGTTTCAGCGGTGTGACTGCTGGCGCATTCAGTGATCCAGTTGGAAAGTTCTGGATGGCGTGGTCAAGATATGCTGAAGTTTAGGGTGGTGTGGTGATGAGGGCCTGTGTCCATTGAGTATTGGTTACCTTGCCCCATCTGTGATGGGTGGTGCTGTGGTGCTTGGCAGTGGCGTGCTGGGCGTTTGAGATGGTTAAGTGAATGATGGCATGGTCGATCCAGGTGAGGTCAGTGACACGGGTGAATCTGATTCTTTCGGTGGTGGAGAAAATGGCATTGAGTGGGTGTCCGGCTTTGTGCGTGGGTTCGCTGACTAGTTGTGTGAGGCCAATGTTGTTCAGGTTCTTCAGAAGGATGGTGGAGTTGGCGTTGTTTGGGTCGTCGCCGTAGAAATTAAGATTGCTGAGTAAACATAGTGATGGAAGTCGACGGATAGGGGGTAATGAGGTTGGAGATGGCATCGCAAAAGGCTGGTCGGGGTCCCATGGTCTGTAAGCCTTTATTCAGGGTCTTTGTGTCGGTCTGTAGTAAGAAGTTGAGGTGTCCATGGGATGTGTTCAGTTGTCGTTGGTGACAGTGTAAACCCCCCCCAGGGCCAAAGGAATTTAATGGTCGGGAATGGAAATGCAGTGGCTTCATTGTAAAGCTTGAATGAACTTTGAATCTTGTAGATACATTAGACATTTCAGTGAATTCATTGTTGGTGGATTTCTTTTCAGGGATATTCTATGAATGAGAGTTGTGGGTCCTTCAGGAAAATATTTCGAAAGCTCGATTTATGGCAGTGGATTTTATGAAGAGAGCAGATACATCAAAAGGTGTATAGTGTTGGGACTATATCAAAATGACAGTTTTTATTTGAAGTGGATTAGGGCTGTCCTAGGATAGAAAATAGAATTGGTCCTTTACAGACAAGGTGGCCTCTTGGGTGAGATTACTTTGGGGTCACATCAACTGAAGTCTCTAAGATGTCTGACGTGGTTTAAAAAAAAAAGGAGGGGGAAGTACAGGAGGGTTTTGAGTTCATGTGTTGATGCAATAATTTGCTTTTTAACATTTACGATAACTGCATCCGTACAGAGGCTGAATAGGAACTGAAACCAGAAATGAAAAATATTGCATACATCAAATGACTCCTTTTAACACCATTACCATGAGCACTACAACTTCCTTCTCATTCCTTCTATGTTCTCTTTGTGATTCATTTGTAGGCGAATAGTATATATAGTGTTTAATATTTATATACAGTTCTAAATACTGCTTTGTGTATTCATTGTATACATGGCTTCTTTTTTTAAACAAAAGAAATGAAAAATACATTTAATCAATAAAAAAATTTACTTGGCATAGAGTTGAGATATGATCCTGTGTCACTGGATGCCCAGTTCTTCAGTCCTTGGATTTCAATTCCCAATTGAGTCTAGTGAGCGTTTAGTCACATTCACACAAAGATCTAGAGTACAGAGGTTTTCGCTTTAAAGCCCAAGAGTTGTTCTTTGGGCTCTCTTAGAAACAAGTTGCTTGGAAATTTTTAAATAAACCGATATAGTAAATCCTACCGAAAAGCATAATATTTTTGTAAATAAGCCTTGCTGTTACAGCAAAACAAGTATTTAAAAAGTTGTGAATGTTTGCCGTTAACCTATTTTTAAGTGCTCTAATTTGCGGCAGGTATAGAACCACAGCAGGACGATTTAAAGCAATTTTCAAACGTTTTGTTCAAGTGAGTAAGAGGGTAGTCGGCCCTAGTCTCTTCTCTTGTGGCAGTATATGACTGCACCATGTGGTATTGAATGTCTTTTCAACCTTTTATTTTTATTTATTTTGAAAGTTTTATAGAGCACGAACAAGATCCTTACGGATATCAGAGCGCTTTACAAACAGAGTTTGAGATATGCAAGGCGGTCAATATACATACAAAGTTTGTTAAATTTGTTGTTAAATTTTGATCGTTCATTAAATTTGTGTGATTATAACCTTTTTGCTTATGCAAAACCGCATGATGAGCGTTGCGAGGCCATGGCATACTCATCTATATTTGTCAATATCAAACTGAACAAGTTGGTGAAATCCAGACTACACTAAACGCTCTGTACACTTGAACCAAGACTGCAAATACCAATTTCTCATGATAATCTAGCTTTCCTTTTTTCTGGATCTTTTTTAAAAACTATAAACCTGTATCTTAAATAAGCTTTTTATAAATACAAATAACTGCCCCCATCCTAGCAAATGCCAATAGCGGTACCAATGGAAATGAAACGCACATCAGATGAAAAGTGGGAGATCGCTTCTTTATCCAGCAAGTATTCTGTGTTCTGAAGCATGCATATTTATGCACAAAAACTTGTAGGGTAGACGAGTGACTCCTCGAAAATATAATCTTCATTGTTATCAGAAAGCACTTCGTTGAAAAGCTTTGGGCCATCACAGGAGCAGCACAGTGAGTGAGTCAAGAGTCTCAATTATCTCAGCACCCATACCATTAATGGCAGCAAAACGTGGAAATCAGAAATCGTAGAGTAAAGGCAGTTTCCTAAAGCAGCTTTAGATAGATGAGCCATTTTACGAGATAACTGGTAACCCCAATTTGGTCAGTAAGCGTAAAACCACCAGCTAAATCCATATTAAAAGATCTGCAATCAATCTGCCAATCTGCCGTATTTCACATACAGATTCCACCTTTCTTTGACTGAAATGAAGGAAAAACCCCTGTGTTCCGTTTGTAATTTGTTAATTTCACCCTTCCGGGGTTTATCGCTCCATATTTCTTAGTACCTCTAGGGCTTAGTCTGAGGACTTCATAATGAGGCTCCCCCGTCAAGCCTTAAAGGAGTTCAGGTAGGTAAAAGCAGCTTCCACCTGCAAAAACTCACCAGTTTTAATTTAAATACAGTCTCAGTAGAAGACTAGTTGTGGTTTAAGTGCTCACATAGAATGTCTCCTTTAAAAAATCATTCTGGCATTTTCTGCACGAGCTAGGCACCCACAACAGGCATAGCGCTTTTTTGGTACTTTTTTTGTTGCTTTTGCCCTGTAGTTGTTGCTTGCCTTGTCATTTTTGCTTGCCCCTTCGTTGTGGGTTCGTTTGTTGTTTCGTGCCCTTTACCCTGCCCCCTTTCATGTTGTATATCGTGCCCCGTCGTCCACTCACGTTGTGTTGCTTGCTCCTCCCGCCAGAATGAAAGTGATATTCCATATCTAAAAGGATAAATGTACCATGTGACTACAAGCGTCATAGTATTGACGGATTTGTACAATAGTTCAAATGAAGGTGAAATGTACAGTGGTGAATTAGTATAGGTTTTCATTTAGCTGCACAGTAGTAGTTTCACTTCAATTTAAGTCATGTGTTATGTAAAGTTTAAAAAGCTAACATGCAGCACTTGTGCGCATATATCAAGCAGCAGGTTTCTTCATTTTTTTTAACGTGTAAATTTGAGCATACTTTCATAATGTAAGCATGGCACATCAACAGGCTGGCAGCTAAACGTGGTGGCACGCAGCTCTGGTGCGCAGGCTCATTAGCACCGCATAACACACTCTACAATCCCCAGATAGTAATAAACACACTCGCAACCAGCAGAACACTACATATCAGACACCACAAACACCCGCCAGCTATAACAACCCTGTTTAAACTGCAGAACACACCATACCAAATAACATAAACCCCCAACAGCTAAAAACACACCCTTCAACTAAACAAACACCAGACGCAAGACAATCTCAGCACACGCCAATGAGTCGGATTGCTAAGAACTTCTTTCTATATCTTGTGACTGAACGGAATGCTTTTGTGGCGTGTTATGTGCACGTATCGATATTTCGAGATTATACTTTTAGTACTGGAAGTCTATATGTGGTTTTACGTAACCTGAAATAAAGTCTATTTGGCAATGAATGTATAACGCCCTACCAACCTTCACACTACCCTGTCCATGTGCTGGGGATCTGGGCGATCACCTGCCAGGGCTCGGTAGAAAGCCTGCCGTCAGTGCACTCTACCCATGACCGGGCAGTTATACGTAATTAATTACCACTTGTCCCTGGGCATTATTTACCAGTCAGTGGTAGCAGTGGGGCTCATGCACGCTATTCTGAGACTACAAAGAAAGAGGGCTTCAAATCTTAATAACGCTATTACATAATAACATACAGTCGTGCACCTGCTGCACAGTGTAATAGAGTGCACCTTAAATTGGGCAAATTAATCTCTTGTCTGCCTTACCGGAGGAGAGTGTCCCCAAGCTCGCTGAATTCAGTGTGATGTCCTTACACGCACGGTCATGTGTATTCAGTCACGGCTCTCCTTGTTCACTGGGAGAAAGTTCCTAAACAGGCCCAATCAGCTAGTGAGGCAGCTGGTGATTGCCAACCAGGCTGGATCAGGATCTGACGTCACGCGCGGCATCCAATAATGGATTGCCCTGCGGTGACCGGCCAATCCTGGCGCCTAGGGGGGCTCATGTATGCTCGCCCTGTGTCGCCTTTGAGAACCCGGGGGCTGCGACCAGCTAAAATAAACACCCTCTTATGGGAGAACACAGATGCGCATGCGCAGGCAAGTTTCTGCCCTGCAAGTCACTTGCGCGGTATATACCTTGGCTGGCTGTCTGCTGCTGCAGCTGAGTGCGTCACGTGGTCGTGGACTGTCACTCAAGCTGCGCAGCAGTCCAGACCAGCCCCCCTGCACTCCCCACTCCTGATTAACTCGGGTGATTCCCGGCGGCGCTCGGTCAAACTTTTCAAAGAAACAGTGACAGACTGTGACACCAGTTTATTTTATTGCAGCAGCGCGTCCATGGGGCTTGTGGGGCTACGCCCCTACGCCCCAATGGACGCACCGCTGCTGCGCATCCCTGTGCTTTCCTCTGCGCTGGTGTACAGTAGGCTGCCTGGCGCCAATGCAGGGTGCAAGGGTGTCTGTGTAGCAGGGAGGATTCTTTTTGTGCAGTAAGGGACACTTTCCTGCACAAAAACAATCACTGATGCCGTTTTCCTCCTTCTATGTGTGCTGAATGCGGCACACGTAGAAAGTGGAAAAGTTAGGAAAAATGCAGGTATTTCTCCTCGTTGTGCCACTTTCACACCATCGCTGGGGAAGCGTTAGAATCTGACGCATTCCCAGGTTCACGAATCCTTGCAAATCTTGGAATGCATCACAATCCATGGTTGATAAGTAGGAAGACCCACAGCAACACCCATGGAACGCCCCTTTCACGCAGAGTAATGCCTGAAAGGGGGCCATATTTACAAGGCCATGAAAAGTCACGCAGGTAAATATGGGCCAGCACTCTGTGCCATCGGAGTGTTAATAAAAGTAATGTTCTGGTGGGAGAAGGGGCTTGTAAATTTTCTCCAGAGTCTCCTGATGGGGGACAAATATTGCCTGAAATTGAGGCAATGCAGATGTGATTAGGCAAAAATGCCGTCACTCACAGGATCTGACCCTCCACATAATGACTCCACAGTGGGTTAGTCCATTTTTGAGTGGCAGTGCCTACAGATCCAGTGGATGAAAGGGGATAGTCTCTTGTTCCATTCGATGTATGCTGTATGGTGGTCTGAAACAACGTATCAAGACTCTTTAAACAACTCATGTGAGCCTTGTTGTAATTTTTAATGTACGGGAGGTACATTTCTTGTCTTGGGGTGCTTTGCATCCCACTTCGATTCCAAAACTCCCTTTCAGATTTTTTTTATTTTAGCAGGCAAAGGAATTTTGACTTTCTTGTTCCATGTTACAATGGTCAGAGCACATGTCACTAAATGGAATTTAAACTATATTTAACAAAGCCAATAGCTTCCCCTTTTGTTTAGTGAAAGGATTTGTGTGCGCATACACTGCCCCATCTGAAGTTTCAGGAATGATAGCTACAAGTAGGTGACACACTCTTATACAGGTACAGATCAGAATAAACAGGGGTAGTAATCTTCAATGGCTTAATGACCTCTCAGTAACCTGTAGGTCCAGTACTATCAAGTTTCAGTCCTAGTAAGATAGCTCACTCTCAGGTGTGCACTCACAGTGCAAGTTCGGTGTCCATATTAAATCACATAGATACGTTAGAAAACACCGAAACATATGTTCCCCTACAATGCATAATTGTTTAATCTTGGCTGACCCCAAGCTGGGCTCCGGTTCCATACCATGTCCCACTACCTGCGCCATCAAATTCCATTTCCTCATTCTGGATTACCGGCCCGTTTGCCTTTTCGTTGTGTTCAGCTATTTAAGTCCATGCCAGACAGCGCAGGGATACACAGGTGTTGCTACAGAAGTGCAGCAGGTGCAGTGGCACCAGGGCTCTGGGTGTGAGTGGCTGCTCCTCAAGTATTGCTGCATACAACTGAGCTAGCAGTCTGTTTATAATTGTCTTTAGCACAGAAGAGACCCAAACCGCAAAGCCACTCACACTGCTAAACATGAGAGGAAACCTCCCGGGTCCAGGATCTGGCCCAAGTTCTCTCTGTAGACCGACGCTGTCTCCTCTGCCACGTAATCAGGTGCATCTGGAAGCAGTTTTGGTTTCTGTCGGGAGCGCTTTTCAGTCAGCCTCACCGTATCACAGGCCCGAGCCTGTGTTTTTCTAGCTCTAGTAGTAATAAAGTACATATGGCAACAATTTCTTGGAGTCGGTTTCAGGCAGCTTCCCTCCCATTTGCAGAACAGTAAGTTCTGACTTTTGAGCACACTTTATGTCAGTATAACTCTCAAAAGACCATTTATTCAACAATATTTATTAGCCAGACCCATGAAACCCAACTGCAGCCCAATGCTCCTACATTTAAAGTTCAAGTTGCATAAGGGTTTCCACGTCATAGGACCCGCATTAGGCATGGCGGTGGATATGTCTGCTCCTGCCTCCTAAACCACCTGCAGCTGCAAACAGTTTGCATTTCTGGAATTTCCAGGCAGCCAATGCGATCCCTCCTTTCTCGCTTTCAGCTCTTCTACCACACTGTGTTGAGGCAACTGGAAACTCTTTATGCAAAGGGAAATGGGTATTTCTGTAAAGCAACTCTCTAGCTCATGTAGGCCCCAATGACAAGTTAGGCGGATATATCTGTAGAAAACCCAGGTAGTCAGCAGTACCACTTTCAACTAGCACTAGAAACTAACTCTAGAGTCCATCTGTCTATTAGGGATTAAATTCCACAGAATGGGGAATAACTGTGTGGACCTGGATTTACTACTCAGAGTTGTGCATGGAATTCCTAACTTAATGGTGTTTAATACTGATATATACCACCTGCTGTAATGCAGGTGATAAATGCCTATGAATAATATTGAATATGTTGCTTGGCAATATATGTTTCCCCGTTCTTCAGTAGAGTGTCAAGGGGGAGGGGAAGCGGAGGGGGCGGGGGCGGGTGGAGAAGGGGGAGTCAGGGACCGGTCTGGTCTGCAGCCCGTTGCCAGTGTGACCAGTAACCAGCCAGATTTTCAGGATAGTAAACTCGGGTCTGGTATTATAACACTGGGCTGCTTACAATTTAGTGGAGTTGTGGAATTCCACAGAGAAATCCTACTCCTCTAAAGTCATCACCAGGGCCTTGGAGAGCTACTCACAACTCCTGGGTAAAATCCTTATGTGGAAATTATGGTTCCTCAATCAAGATGCAGACTGTTACATATGAATTTACACTTTCCATAGCATAGCTGGGGATTAACCTAGTGTGAAACAGTCTGCAGAGTTTGCACATTTATGGCTGCAGAGTTCCCATCAGTATTTTGCGGTGGTAATGGGAATATGTTTTTCTGTGATGGGGTTTTACAGCGCTACAAAGTGAGGATTTCACATTTACTCAACATTAATTTAATTTGCACGATTAGAGTCCCAGGTAAAGTACGTCAGCCTCATTACCCCCAGGTCCCGTTGTCCACGTCCCGTTCATTACTTATGGAGATAACCATCTCCCTTACAGAAAAAAGAACAGAGGAATGCCGGGACCCTTACCTCACCCCTCCCACTGGGAGTACATAACCAGTATTTACCCAGCATTCCACCTGTTTTTTTTCTGTCTGTCGACAGGAATGAGACAAGGTGCTGGGTGCTGCTCCTGCTGGAGGGAATGGCGATCCGACACTGGCCCTTGGAGACTCGGTGCCTTGGGGGTCTCCTTTTGGGTGTCTGCCTGTGGGCATTTCTAGCTTCCCTTCCTCTTCTTGGCACCTTGCTTGGGTGTGGGACCCCAAGGGACCCTGGTGGTCCAGCGGTTCTGTGACTGGGGCACGGGCTGGCCTATCTGCCCTTTTACTTTGGCGTATACACTGTGCTTGTGCATTGGCATCGCAATGCCCTTGCGGGCTACTTGCCTTTGACCCTGGCTTCCCGGACACTTTTTGTTGCCTCTGTGGTCTGGTTGCAGCCGGATTCAGCGGCTTTTCTCTCTACCCGCGGAGGTTGGAGTGTTTTTGGGGTGTGGCTGTTGGCCCTGTGCTGCTCTTTTGAGGCCTGTGGGAGTGCTACGTTGGTGACCTCCTTTCTCTGCTGGTGGGTGTGTGTTTCCATCGGCTGGCTTCTATGGTGTCTGTGAGGATGTCAGCGGGGTTGGGCTGTGGGCCCCCCAGCTTGTCTCTCTGTCCTTGTGGTCCTGGCATGGTACTTGTTTTCCTGTCGTGTTTTGGCCTGGGGCCGGTGGCTTTCTTCATGTCTGGTTGCTGTGGAGCTGTTGTGGGGATTTGTCTTGCCCCTTCTGTGACTGGTGCTCGGCCGTGCTTGGGGTAGTTCCTTGGTGTTGTCCTTGGACCTCTGGGTTGGTCCGTCAGCTGGTTGTTCGGTTGGGGGTTTCCACCCTTCCGGTTTCCTGGGTGCCTCATTGTCCAGTGGCCCTTGCCCCAGGGTATTGGTTCTGGGATATTTGGTGGCTGCTCACTGTTGGTGTTGTTCTGTGTGTGGCTCAATTTCGTTGTTGGTGCTTTGGTCTTCTCCGGAGCAGTTTTTTTCACCTTCGGTCAACCCCCAGAATTGTGGTTGGAGTCTTGTCCTTGGTTCACTCTGGTTGCTGTGTCCTGGTCCAGTTCGGTCTGGTTAGGCATCTGGTGGGTCCGTCACTTGGCCTTCCTTTGGTGGGGACCTGTTGTTGGGCTCTTTCCAGGTGTGGTGTTGTGATTCGCTGGGTTCTGGCCTCTGGCACTTCCCTTGTCTTTTCCTGTCCGGGTGGGGTGTTTGTTTCTGGCTGCTTGGTCCTTCTGGTTGGTCTTCAGGTGGCTGGAGTTCTGGTGCTCATCGGACCTGCCTCCTGGCCACAGCGGTGCCTTCGTTGGGCAGGGTTCTGGGGGTCGTGTCCCGGTGTCTTCTGCGTTCTTTGGGAGTGCCTCGGCCTTGCCCTGTTGGCCTGTCCTTGTGCCCCGAATCCTTCTCCCAGTATGGGTGCTTGGCGGTCATCCTGTGTCAGCACTGGTGATTGGTGCCGCACGTTCCTGCACTAGGGCCTGGTCATTCGCTGGGGGTTTTAGTGGTGGTGTCTTCTGAGCTCTCTGGTGGCCGGGTCAGTCAGATTGGTGGGGGCTTGCTCTTGGTCTGTGATTTCTCACTTCCTGGTTTGGTCTGTGGGGCCCTGCCCTTGGTTGGTCCTCTGGGTATGTGCCTTAGCCCTCTCCCTTTTTTTAAAAGCTGGGCTGCTGTGGGACTCCGTATGGTGTTGGTCCAGTTGTTGACTCTGTCGCTCTTGTTTCCTGGTTGGGGCGGGACTTTTGGGTTGTCCATTGCTTCTCCTCAGTTTTCTTCTGGGGTTGGTTGTGTGGCCTTTCAGTGTTGTTGGGCGTTCCTTCTGCCTGTTTTTTTTTTCTCTTGGGTCGTCTCCTGCTTGTCCTGGGTGGGGCGGACCTTTTGTTTGGTTGAGAGCGTTGCAGGCTGTGTGTGCCTGCCTGTTTTTTCCTGTGGTTCTCCCGTTAGCTTCATTTGGGATGCTGCTTTTGATTGTGGTGTCCTGGGTGTTTTTGGGGGTTCAGAAGGCTCGATTCCTGGCTTTAATATGCTCCATAAGTAGTGAATGGGATGAGGACTGGAGGGACCTGGGGGTAATGCACTATTACTTACAGGTAATCTTTATTACTCATGATCCCTTTGTCCTCGTACCGTTCATTATGCCTCTCCCTCCCTCCCGGCGGCTGGCCTTTCTTTTGGTGGCTTGATAGTTCAGGCGGAATGCTGGGTAAGTAATGGTTATGCACTCCCAGTGGGAGGGGGTGAGGTAAGGGTCCCAGCATTTCCTTGTTATTTTTACTGTCAGGGAGATGGTTATTGTGAGAAGTTGGCCTGGCATATGCTGTCCACTATTCTAGTGGGCACCTTGCACCAGTCCAAACAACCCTTATTGATGATAGGTTTAAAGACAACCTTTATTGAAAGATATCCTAGTGGTAGCTATGGAGAGCAGCCTTCAGGCTAAGTCTTGAAGGAGTGTAAAGCAGCTTGGTTTACCAGATTATAACCTCTTGAATGTCTAAATGAAAGGAAAACCACACAATGTATATATATAAAATATATGTATTTATTTCTAAACACTCTCTAGTAATCTCTTTATGAGTTTACAGAGCATAGTACACACTTTAAATGCAATAGAACTTCAGTAAATAGCACAATATACACTGGACCCCAGGGGGACACCAAACCATATATTAAGAAAGTGGTATAATAACCATGACTTGACTAGACACAAGGCCTAGAGCCTGTAGAATCGCTGGGACCACAAGGAACCACCCAAGGTAGTGATACAGGGGACCTACGGGGGACGAGTGCAGTGTGAGAATACAGCCGCGAGACGCCATTAGTGTCTATGGGGAAAGTCGCGGTTGGAATTTTAAATATTAAGGACACTTAGGAGAGGACTTTGAGCAAACCCCTTTAGACTTAATTGGTTCTAGGGCCAACACCCATGGGAGCACCGTAGTACTCGAGTTACCTCACCCAGGGAAGCCGGGTGCATAGGTGTTTTTTGGTGTCGGGAATCGTTGTTGATTACAATGGCGATCTGCTGCAAAGTGCTGCTGCCGTGGAGAAGAAAAGTGTCCGGTTTGATCCAAGCCTGGATTGCAGATGTGAGGAACCTGAAAGCAGAGGGGACAGAGTCTGGGTCACTTGCCAGTGATCAGGGGCACGATAGACAAATGCCCACCGATGTGGGGTGTTTCAGGTGCAAAGAGGTGAAGCTTGACTTTGTAGCCATGAGGACCAGAAGGCATTGACGATGACCAGGAGCTGGATTCGAGCTGTCCCACAAAGGATGTCGAGTACTGCAGTGTCGGGATTGGACCTAACAAGCCTTGGCAACAGCAACCCATGCAGGAAGAGAAAAGATGCTTCGGTGTGGACCAGCAAGGTCCAGGGGACTCACCAAGTGGTGGAGAGTCAGGGCACGGCTGGAGCAACCAGGGAAGCCCAAGGAAAGTCAAAGTTGCCTTCTCAGGGACCCACTAGTCAATGGACCAGGGATCGCAAAGGTACCTGGAGCGAAAACACAAAGGGCCGGCTCACAGAACACTCTTGGAGTGTAGGTCAACAATCTTCGGTGGAAAAGGTGCTCGGGGTCTAGGCTACAAGTAACCCAATGAAGAACTTCAAGGATTGTCGAGAAGCTAATGCACTTGCAAATGTACATGGTGTCCAGTAGTTCTGGTTCCACGGTACCCACGAGGGCTGCGGGTCTCAGCTTTGCTTGGGACTCGGGTCGGCCTCAGGGAAGTCTGGAAATCCACCTCATGTGTTGCAAATACTTCAGAGTCCGGCGGGAGATTCGGAGATGCAAACCGGTCAGATGCATCTTTGGTGCCTGCAACGCAGGGGAGTAACTCCTTTACTCCAAGGGAGATTCTTCAGTCATCCAGATCGTCAAAGTTCCAGGATTCAGTATCAGAGTTTCGTCCAGGTGTAATCTAAAGTCCTGTTGCCAGGGGTTCCTATCTTTAACCCAAGGAAGGGGTAGGACAAACCCTGGGGACCCACCTATGGGAGGGTTTGGAAAGAGGTTTGGCTACACCCATTTCCATTGTCCAGTTTCACACCAGAGCAGAGGCTGGTACCCCTGCTACCGGTTTGAACTGGGCTATGCACAGGGGCACCAAATGTGCCCCCAGTGCTGACTTCAAAGCACTCTTGGAGTGCACCCACCCAGCCCCAATACGCTAAAGCCTGTCTGGGAGGTGGTGACACCTCTCTGTGACAGGAAACCTATTGTCCAGGCCTCCCCTGCCGGAGTTTCATCCAGCAGCAGGAGGCCAGACTCGCGTCTGTGGCTGTGGCATCGATTTTGTGATGCCAGGGTTCTTTTAAACTGGTACCAGGTGTACCAGTGTGTATATGTCTCTCCCTCTAGAAGGGTGGAATCATACCCCCGCCGCCAGGACTGGTGGGGGTATGATTCCAAAGCGATTGACACCAAACACAACATGTTTCCTTGCAGCCATTCCAAAGTTAGCATTCACTGCGAGGTTATAATGCACTTAAGAGTATATGGTCTGGCTGCATCACAGAACAGCCCCAGAGAATAGATTCCCCAGGCTGCAGAGGGGCCCTGCTCATGCATGGGCACCCTCTCTCACAAAACCCAGCACCCTGCCTTCAGGATTGATAAGGCCTGCTATAGGGGTGACTGATTGGTTTTTTGATTGTGTATTGATATAAGGTAGATATAGGGAACCTATATCTATGTAAGGGGTGCATACACCACCTTACAGAGGCTGCAGTAGCAGGCCTGTGGTGTCATTTTGGAAGGCTGCCCAGGGGTGGCATAATACATGCTTCAGCCCCGGGTAGGCCTCTGCGGTACCTATGCCCTGGCTACATGATGTACCATATACTAGGGACATATAAGGGTACCCCAGGAAGCAGATCCTACTCTCTTACACATATCTCCATAAGTAAACAATGGCATAAAGACAACGGGACCACGAACGAGTAATGAAGATTACCGGTAAGTAATAGGGCATTCTGAGTGACGTGATGAAAAATGTTTGTCCATGATGTTCGGGCAGGATTTGTACTCAATTGACAAGTATTCCTCCGTACATTTGGGTGTAATATGCAGAAATTATTTTAAGACTGATTTTACCACATGGCACTCCCCTTACTACACTGATTTGGGTTTGGTGGTTAAAGAAAAGTTGCCAACCTCTCCGTTTAGAACCTTGAAGCCTATTTACAATTTACAATCCCTACCCTCGTTTACCTATTTCTTTCTTAAAGTGGGTTGTCGATTTTCAGGTATTGGATAGTTTTTTATCGTAGCCACTTAATACAATTGAGTAGATCGCTAAACCCAAAATGTAAGAATCATGTTTTGTTTAATTTATCGGGGAATAGACAACAGGAGTATAACACATAGACCAGATTGAGATCAGGGTGTACATGTGTAAAAAAGCAACAATATCTCAATCGGATTCACTTTGTTAACAGAGGCGTTCGTATGTACAAGACATTACAAAAGATCTGAACATAGAAGAGAGACTCAGAGTTTCAATTGATTTAGAAGTGCATATAGCATCATATATTTAAAGACATATTTACATAAGGAAAATTAGGAAACAGTTAGAAATAACAGCACTGGAGGCATATAATGCTTGTGGGAACCCAAGGGGGCTTAGTGTGCTACGTGATAGTGAGACAAACGGTGACGGCGCAAGTGACATATGTGTGAAAAAACAGCAAAGGACGCAATTATAACAAAGATGAGAGACAATATATACAATCGCAGGTTTCTCTTTGGTGAATGGGTATTTACAATTGGTTTGGGAACCTGAGGAAGTGTTGCGCCATGAGTTGCGCTGTATTGTGGGTCGACGGCGTTTCGATCCTATTGATTTAGGATCTACATCAGAACCGGGTTGCCGAATGACGCTGGTGATCTTGGTAAAGGTGCAATAACGGAGCCCCGTTAGACCAGACCAGAGGAGAACCAAGAGGAGGAGACGGTCGAGGAGGGGTCATGTCTCAGGATGAATTCAGTGGAAGCGTTGGAAGATCCCGGATCAGTCTAGTGATCTGGTCAGTAGACCGAAATCCGCCGAGAAGCTGTCTGTCTCCCGGATATTACGGGGAGACAGCCAGTGGATCTCTTGACCCTGCTTCGCTCAATCCAACTCATTAATCGTACACGGCCAGGACGGGGCTCCGTACCTGCGCTCAATCACGGCCCATACCTTGACACAGACAGCGGATCACCAGACCCTGCTTCTGATCTATCGATACCTCCTTCACCCCATCTGCTCCAGAACGGGGCTCCGTTTTTGGATCTTCCAACGCTTCCACTGAATTCATCCTGAGACAGGACCCCTCCTCGACCGTCTCCTCCTCTTGGTTCTCCTCTGGCCTAACGGGGCTCCGTTACTGCGCCTTTACCAAGATCACCAGCGTCATTCGGCAACCCGGTCCTGATGAAGATCATAAATCAATAGGATCGAAACGCCGTCGACCCACAATACAGCGCAACTCATGGCGCAACACTTTCTGGTTCCCAAACCGATTGTAAATACCCATTCACCAAAGAGGAACCTGCGATTGTATATATTGTCTCTCATCTTTGTTATAATTGCGTCCTTCGCTGTTTTTTCACACATATGTCACTTGCGCCGTCACCGTTTGTCTCACTATCACGTAGCACACTAAGCCCCCTTGGGTTGCCACAAACATTATATGCCTCCAGTGCTGTTATTTCTAACTGTTTCCTAATTTTCCTTATGTAAATATGTTTTTAACCCCTTCGACGCTCATGACGAGCTGGGCTCGTCATGAGGTAGCCTCCTCGCACGCTCATGACGAGCCCAGCTCGTCATGAATAAAGGGATTTACAAATTCTCAGCGTGCGGGCGGAAATCATGCCGCACGCATGCGGTTAAATATATGATGCTATATGCATGTTTACATCAATTCAAACTCCGAGTCTCTCTTCTATGTTCAGATCTTTTGTAATGTCTTGTACATACGCACACCGTGATTAATTTATCAACATCACGTGGAACTGTGTTTATTTGAACTAGGCTTTAGCTTAACTCTAACTTGCTTTCGTATTGTTTTCTTGCTCATGGTAACAGTGCCTACAGGAAATGCGTATTTCTGACATGGAGTCATCTCTGCATCTTGGTTCTCAAGACGTGAAAACCGATAACAGCTTGCTCAGCTAAAAGGTTATATAAATACATTTTCAACTATTTGGAGGTCATACATTCTCATTCCCAATATCTCAGACTAGGCTCGTTCTGGCCTTCATAGTAAGAAATAGACATGACCAAAATCGAAATGTGTGTACCCTAAGGGTATACATCTGTTTTTTGCCTTCTATTTAAGAGTCTGCTCCATTCAGCACTAGGGGAAACTCTGGCTGATTAAACTGCGATTCACAGATTCTTAAAGTTTCTTTTTATCAAGGAAAGCTTTCAGACTCCTGATTAACAGATATGCAGATTTTGTTTGACAATTTTAAACTGGTTGATCGAAAACAATGAAGCTCTGAAGCAGTGGTACGTCACCTTTGATTTGAATTCACTTGTATTATTTGTGTCACATTTATTTCATTCTTTAATACTTTGGGGCAGATTTGTCATAAAGTCATGAAATACAGCAAGACAACTTTCTGTGCTGAGTTGTGTGAGAGGGTGAGAGCAGAAATGGATCATTTTACTAAATATGGCGCATACCTACTCTCTTTGAGCAGATGTGCCCCATATCTCCAAAGATATGGCGCATTCCTGCTCTCTCCCGGCGCTGGCACACCAGTGCAGGCACCTCTGCACCATGGTGCAAGGGCACCTACGTTACAGACAGGATTGTTTTTGTGCAGAAAGGGACACCTTCCTGGATAAACACAGGGGCATATTATCAAGGGAATTATGTCCGCTTTTTTGGCTTTAAAAGCCAAGAAAGCGGAGATAAAATTATCTCCCTATTATCTAGCTGTCGCTAACACGAGTTAGCGACAGCTAGTAGGAGATAGCGACCATGTTGGGCCCCGTTTTGCATGTCAGAGATATTTATCACTAATGACATGCAAAGTGGGCGTGCCAAGATGTTAGCGACTGGAAACAGTCGCTAACATCGCTATCTCCTATTACCAACTTTTGGAGATATTCGCGGTAAGCGCGAATATCTCCAAAAGCTAACACTTGAGCAGTTCTTATCCATGTTATCCAATGGGAGGTGGATAACATGGCTAAGAGCATTAGCTCGGTAATGCATGAATATCGCTGACTTTACAGCGATATTCATGCATTTCGGCCGATTTTTATCGCTTAGGAGATAAACCTTGATAATAGCAAGGCTCCAAAGCGATAAAAATCGCCGCCACACAGCGATAAAATTATTGCCGCTAAGCGAACATAGCGATAATTATCGCTAGTTGTTGGTAATATGCCCCACAATCCTTTGAGGCATTTTTCTCTTTCTTCGTGTGCTGCATAGTGCAGCACACGTAGAAAGAGGAAATTACAAGGAGAAATAAAGATATTTCTTCTCCTTACGCCTCTGTTTGGAAGGTGTGCCATTTTGACACAATCCCAGTTTTACTAACCTTAGTCAATCTGGGATTGCGTCAAAATCCATGGGTGGATGCATTGGGAATGCCCATGCTCCATCCATGGAATGCCTTCCCAATCTAAAGTAACAAAATGCAGCGATTTTCGCTGCCATGGGTTACTCTGGATTTAGTAAGTCACGCAGAGCCATGCAAGGTGGCTTCGTGAGGATTAGTAAATCCCACCAAAGGGCTTGCATTGCCTTGCGTCATTTTGCATGATAAAAGGGCAATGCAAGCCCTTTGTAAATCTGGACCTTTTTGCTTAACCAGTTGTAGTATTTTTGGCACTGACTTTTCAAAGAAAATACTCTTGCCACTTGGGTGACTGCGAGACGAGTTTTCTAATAACCTTAGCTTAGCAAGAAATGTAGATGATTTAAAAGTCAACTCAAATGAAGCATGAAATATATCTCTAAAGTACCTTTGGTTGAAGTCCATCAAGCCACATTGTTCAGAGGCCGTGTGGAATATCAGGCAGGCATTTTTGTGGCCTAGAGAAATGATCAGGAGCAGGATTAGAGTAGACTATTCGAGGAAAATGCAAATCCGGAATAACAACAGTAGTGGCCCTTGATTACTTTTACTCATCGTAGGAAATAGTGATCACTGTATGTTCATCAGGTTTTACTATTGGTGAATGTGACAGGAAGCTCAATATCAGAGACCTTTAAGGCTGAGATCTTACCAATTCTTCATCGGTAGCTGGGCTAAAAAGTTGGCATTCAGCTATGGACAAAAGCCAAAGTTCTAACTGTTTGGTCATGAACGATAGAGGTAAATTATTATTATTAATTTTTTTTGCAGAGTTTTATATAGCGCCAACTAGAACCGAACCGAATCAGTTATCAGAGCGCTTTACATAGCACCAGTTACGTTACATGAGGACACACTTTCATTTTAGGCACGGGGAGATTAAGTGATTTGCCCAGAATCACAGGGTTTTTTTTGGCGTCGTTACCGAGACTCGAACCCAGATCCCCAGGTCCGAGGTTGAGCGGCTTAGCCGTTAGGCCAACCCCTCTCCCTCTGATTCAAAACTGTGGGTGGGGAAACAATGTTGTCATTAACATTCAGATGGGACCTAGGAAATATTTAAAACACTATGGACCTGTTGCTCTCCTAGATTCTGAGGCTAAGAGTTTTGCCAAACATTTGTCACAATAGTGGCAAAATTAAGTTGGTCTGAAATATATCTTATTCTGTGTCTAACCTAGCTTTAGAACTGGACACAGATCCAGTGTTATTATTATGGTACTGACCATGCTTCCTTCTAATACTTTCAGAAAAAGGAATATGAAAATCTACTATTGCTTTCTCGACTGTACCTCTGCATTTGATAAGCATGATTAAAGGTGGCTGTGGCAGAAGATACCCTATATGCCAGTGAACATAACAATATTTGGCTGCCCAAAGGATGCAAATACACAAGGGGACGAGAATTCAGTTGGCTAACAACAGTCTCTTAAATTAAAAGGTTGATACTTCCAGTGGTCTTAAACAGGAATGCCTCTTAACTTCGTCTGGTATTTTGGATACATTGAATTAGGCAAATTATATCAAAATCAGTGGCGGCTGAGGTGGAGGAGCTTTGCCCCACTGCTTTTAGCAGTGGAAATGAAGGCAAAATATAATGATAATAACTGGACGTTATTATCATTTCATTTGTTCCTGCATCTTTGAGGGACGTGGTGGCTCAGCTCTCAGACCAGGGTAAGGAGTGGTGACACTCTTGAAAGTGCTCATGACTGTTTGACTGGCCCTCTTCGGTTGGTCAAACAGTCATGCCCACTTTGCATTCTCTCTATGCTGCATGGAGAACATGCCCAGACCCCCATTTCCCACCTGAGCGCCGAACCACAGCCCTCAGACTAATCACAACGCTGCATTGCAGCATTGTGGTTAGTGAGGGGATCCTGGCAGCTTCCTCTTCCGGCTGGAGGAGAGGGATGACGACGAGGGGTGACGTGGAGAGATGAGAGGAGGTAAGTTCTCTTTTTTTTTATCTTCCATCATGATGGAAATAATGTGGTCATATTTCTTCAGGCCTTTGAAGGGGTGATCTGCAACAATTTGAATGCCCTTTACAGGGAATTAACTGATGTTGCTAATTGTTGGTGAGAAGATTAACATTTTGTATAATTAATTGCTTGAAGTTGAACTCAGCACTGAGTTGATCCTTTGAAATGGTAGCTATGAACTCTAAAGTGGACAAGTCCAGAACAGTTAAGCAGAGGCTTTGTGTCTCTTATAGGGCACTTTATCTTCCCTCCATTCTTCTGGTAGTGTAAGCTAATATTGACTCCATCTTATGATACAATGTTGCCTTTGGGAGACAGGTTACAAATTATTTGACCCTGGTAAAGTTAATTCCTTATGATAGTGATCTGGGTTACAAAGGGCATACATCAAACTATCATACATTTAGAGCTGGGATTGCCTGCAAATGGTAAATTGTCTGACACTCCAATTCTTAAATTGACTATCCTTACTTTATTTCTTTAGCCTTCGTTTTGCTAACATATCTGGAGATATTCCTATTAACTCTGTACTACTGAATGAAAAAAATAATCCTACATACCAAAGGAAGCTGTGCACGTTGTCTCAGTTGTTTGATGAATTATTATAATTTGCAGTCCTCTTGGATAGATTTTGCCTGTTAAGAACAGTGTACCGAAAGAACAGATTCATAATTGATTAACATCAAGAGCTTTAAAAGTACACCTGGAGCCAGTGCTTAATTTGTAAAAAAAAAAAAAGAAAGTTCATTCTAGGGCCCTTCTCAGGAAGCCACTGTTGCCTTCACCACACATTGCCCTTCCAGCTATGTTAATAACAGTACCAACACAATGATTAACCATAGGACTCCTATAATTGTGACTTATTCCAGGCCACACAAAGCTATAAGAATGGCATGGGTTGGTGATATTATTAATTTTTTATGTTTACTTGAATTATTAAGCACCGTTGTTGAGCTCATCTGAAAATTAGACAAGCAGTGCCACCATGTGGTGGACTGTCATTAGTGCTGGTGTTGAGAACCGGAAACCACCAGCTCAAATGAAGCACTGCCTAAAGCTAACCGTAGAAAGTTTGTTTGTCAGTATTTACTTCTGCTAGTTCATCACTTCAACAACAGCTCAAACTCTTCATGTAGCCAATAATACATCAAAAATAATTTTATATACAATATACATATGTCAATGCCTTAAATGGTAAATGGTGTTATATGTGTGGGTATTCTATTTGTAGATGATGGATCTGTTCATGAGATTATCTGTTCTTGCCCAGCATTTGAAGGCTTGTTGTATATATGAAAAAAATATTCACATAATTCAGTGTTCGAACTGTGAAAGATGCATGTGAGATACTTTTAGCAAGGAGGAAGGATAGCTGCCTCAAGCTCAACTCAGACAAGACCAAAGTCCTCATTGTGGGCTCTACCCCCTCTGCCGGGGATGACTCCTGGTGGCCCGCATCGCTCGGAACTCCCCCGACAGCTACGGACCACCCACAAAACCTCGGCATCATCCTGGACTCCTCGGTCTCAATGAACCGCCAAATCAACGCTGTCTCGTCCTGCTGCTTCCACACGTTCTGCCTGCTTCATAGGATCGTCAAGTGGATCCCCATCGAGTCCAGGAAAACAGTCATCCATATGATCCTCAGCAGCAAACTTGACTAGGGCAATGCACCTTACGCTGGTACCACACGGGAGGTCCTAAAGACACTGCAGAACATCCAGAATGCCTCCGCCAGACTCATCCTGAACATCCCATGCCACAGCCACATCACCGGCTACCTGAGAGACCTTCACTGGCTTCCTATTAATAAAATAATTACTTTCAAGCTCTTCACACACAAACCTAACAAGCCTCCACAGCACCGGACCTGTATACCTCAACCACCGTCTCTACCACCAAACATCTCTGCACCGCCCAACTGGCCATGAGATGGGACTCCTTGCCTCAGCAACCCAGGCAATCACCATTGCTGCCACAATTCAGGAAGGACCTCAAGACCTGGCTCTTTGACTGACACACAGACCCCCATCCCACTGAGCGCCTAGAGACCCTAACGGATAAGTAGACGTGCTGTACAAGAAACTTGATTGATTGATTGATTGATTGACAAATTACATTTATATTACAATAGTAAAAATGTTATGGATCTGTTTTGCCTTGTCCTTGCAAAGTTCTGAAACTTACTGATGATTTACAGGTGTTTATGTTTTATATTCTTTGGGCCTCATTTTCTCTTCTGGTTATTTTCATCATATTTTATGCATAAAGGTCTTGTACTGACTTTAAAAATGTTTTAAAGTACAATAACTCTCAGGTTGGATTGGAATAAAATTGTGAGTGCAAAAGTCCCAGAATTCATGATTGAGATTTAATGTTTGGGCCCAATTTTACAATTTCCACAGCACAACTAAGGTTGAAAGGCATTCAACCTGCATCTGTCATCCTCTCTCAGGACCTGATATAGATCTTGGCGGATGGGTTACACTATCATAGCAGTAATAGATATCCTGTCCACCGAAATATAAATCCCATTATATCCGATGGGATTTATATACAGGATATCCACCACCTTTGTGATGGAGTAACCCGTCCGCCAAGATCTAAATCATGCCCTATGTCTTCTAGAAGTCTGCAATAGTAATGAAATGCAGATGGGACAATTGATCTGAAAAGCGACTTGTAAATTTCAGAAAGTTGCAACTCCCAAATGACCCTCATTTGGTGGACCTGACTTTGACCAGCTCTATGTACTTATAGTAAGAAAAGATTAATGTTTGTTGGTGGGCCTTAAACTAATTCCTTCAGACCAGATCATTACAATGGAAAGTTCCATTTTAATCAGCATATTAATATCCATGGACCTCAATTAATGTTCTGTAAGGCAGATAGCTATGGCAGATAGCTTTGGTGCACCACCGGCAGAGCTATCTACAAGGCTGCCCTCAGAGGCGATCACCAGCAAAAAAGAGGCACCCAGAAAAAAGCACGAGTGGACCGCATTGAAGAAAGCTCCAGCAGCTGCAAGGAGATTTCGATCATCAAGGATTTCACCTTGTCCTCAGCAACTTTCAACAACATCGGTGCCTCCCATAAAATCTGCAACAACCTATCCAACTTCTTTCATAGCAACTTTCCACACCAACCCAAACCCAGAGAACTAATTGCTAACATAGCAACCACACACCAAGATGTCCACCTGACAAAGTGGCAGTCATGCATACAATCCACTCAGGGGCCCCAACAGCCCATGCCCTCACCACATCTACAACCTGGGAACATCACCAACCAGCACTACCCTAACCCACATCATCAAAGGCTCCATCATGTCCATTACTTTCCTGGATTAATGGAATCTTTCAGAAACCAACACCCTCCTCAAGAAGCCCACAGCTGACCCAAAGCAACTGAGCAACTTCAAAACCATCACCCAGCCCCATATCCAGATTGAGTGAGGGAGAAGGCCATCAACAAGCAACTCACAACCCACCTTAAGCTTCACCATCTCCTAGACAAGACTTAAGCAGTATTCAGAAAGAACCACAGCACTGAAACAAAAACAGCACTCATCGTGGCCACGGATGACATTCAAATCATCCTTGACAGAGGAGAAACTGGCCCTCATACTACTTGACCTCTCCACAGCCTTCAACACTGTTGTCCCTCAACACCCTCATCAGAAGACTCCACGAGATTGGCATACAAGGATCCGCTTTGAAATGGAACTGGTCCTTCCTCACTAGAAAGACCCAAAGAGTTAGGCTGCCACCCTTCACGTGAGCGGTCAAAAAACTGATATGCAGAGTCCCACAGGGATCATCCTTCAGCCCCACCCTTTTCATCATATTCATGACACCACTCGCCAACATCATCAGATTACAAGACATCACCGTCATCTCCTATGCCGATAATACCCAACTCATCCTCTCCCTAACAGAAAAGACAACTCCCACCAGAACCAGTTTCACCAACTGCATGACCATGGTATCAGACTCATGACCATTGTATCAGACTGGATGCAAGCCAACTGCATGAAGCTCAACTTTGACAAGATGGAAGTACTGGTCTTTGGCAACAGGACCTCCCCATGGGGCTCCACCTGGTGGCTGTCGGAGCTAGAACCAACACCCACAGACCACGTAAGAAATCCAGGGTTCATCCTAGATGACAAGCTCAACATGGCAAATCAGCTCAACACAGTGTGCACCTCCTGCTTCCACATCCTACGCATGATGTGAAAGATCTTCAAATGGTTGCCTCAGAACACCAGGCAGACCATCATGCAAGCACTCCTCACCAGCTGGCTGGAATATGGCAACAATTTGAATGCCAGATTCTTCATGTAACTCCTAGACAGTCTTCAAACCATCCAGTACTGCTCTGCAAGACTCATACTCGACTTCCACACCACTCCCACCCGCACCTCTGGGTGCTTCAATGTCTCTCTATTCACAACCACAGCCAATTCAGACTTCTCCCACACACCTACAAAGCCCTACACAATACAGGACTAGAATACCGGAACAGCCGCATACACTTTCACCAACCCACTTGACACCTATGCTCTGCTACACTCTCACTCCCCCATCACATTATCTGCATCTACAAAAACAAAACTGGTGCTCACTTATTCTACTACATCGCACTAAAGACATGGAACAAGCTCCATCAAGACATGAGAGCCTGCTCCTCACTTCTTTAGTTCTGCAAGAAGCTGAAGACCTAGCTCTTCATATAGGCACCTTGAGGACCACAATTCTACACACCTGCCGAAGCGCCTCAATACCCTCTGGGATGAATAGTGTACTATACAAATCAACATACCATAACATAACACGTTGAGTTCCTTTCCAGATTCAATCCTGTTTATTCTATGAATTTTGCAGATTGAGTGCCGTTTAGAAACGGGAAAACCTAAGTGTCTAGTACGCTGAGCAAAATATTTGTGCTAGATATGGGGCATCCTGAGACCCCCTCCTGTTGACAGTGTCTGGCAACACACCCATGATAGCCTATTTCTTGTTTTTCATTAAGTAGAATAGCTAATGCCTTACATATTTTCTAAATATTCTGTTAGTTTTCTTTTAAATATTCTTCATTTCAAGAACAGCAACAGCCTAAGGGCTCAAACATATTATTATTGCATTAGTGCATTCTCAAGTTGTACCATGTCAAGCATGGGAAGACAATTGGTTTAAAGAGATTGAAATATGATGAAAGGGTAATCTTGTCTTTAAATCTTGAATCAATAGTATAAAGTTTCAAATGATAGTTTGAGTTATCATTTTTAAAATATGTCTAAGGAGTGTACTTGTTTGTTTAGTTATGTAATATTAATGAAGCAGTGAATAATACTGCTGATGAAGGACACTTGCATTACCAGATCAAACATGGCTTTTGGAGCATCCAGGAAGCAAGGCATCATTCAACAGTTTTACAGAGTTGACTGAACAACCGCTGACAAAGCCAATAGACAGTGAAACCTGCTAACTTTGCAAATGCTGTATTTAATTAAATGGCACTGTTGATGCAAACGCATCTGTGGTGGTCATCTTTCAAAGGATTTGTTCTAAGAATAGAAATGCACTCAAAGGTGGCTGCTATGGATGTGTGTGCATCCATGGCGGCCATATAATAATGCATTTGTGGTATTTGAATAAACCCATTCCTAGATGGCTGGAGTGGATGTGAATGCACCTGCTGTGGCCATCTTTGAATGGGTTTGTTCAGATAATATAGACCCATTTCTTGGTCCCTGTTATGCATGCATGTTTATGTGCACTCAGAGGAGGATATTTGAAATTGCTAACTTGCAGTGGGTGTAGAAAGGGACTAACAAGCTGTGAGGGGCAAAGGAGCAATGAAAGAGTGGAGAACAGGACAAATATTTTTTTAAAAGACTAGAGGGATTGGGCAGGGAAAGCAATGGATGAGATGGGATGAGGTGAGGTGAGGCGGGAGAAGCAAAATGGGGAACAAGGGAGAAATGGAGAAAGTATGGAGCAAGCAACACAGAGCAAGGAGTGAGGTCATGTGAAGAAGGAAGCAGCACACACTAGGTAGAGCAATACTCCCATTAAGTGCATAAAGAAAAAGTAGATCCCTGAATGCAAGCAGTGTCATGACTAGAAGGATACATGTAAACCAATGAGAACACCATGAGACCTTAATAATCCTCTGTGGTACAAACACACTGTTAGGGATAAAGGCCACTGAATTTAAGAGGAGGCAACTGTGTTGACTACAAAGCCATTGAACCATAAGCAGAGATTGAGCCAAAGTCCACTCTGTATATTGGAAACAATCGAACTGGACAACAGACAGCAGTTGAGACCTGAATTAAATCAACAAATACCGGCAACGACACTGTAGAATAATAGTGGTCCCAATTCACGAAAGGCATTTATGAGTGCTCCAAATAAAAACACTCATAAATGTGTCAAAATAATAGTACTCCTTCACATTCTCATAAATGCCACATTCATAGGCGTGTGCATAGATCTATGCCTACACCTTTGTTATCTCTTATGTGCTGAGTTCTCCTCCAATAGTACGGGGATTGGCAAGAGGGTGTAGCTGGAAATGGGGACTTTTTAAAGGATGTGAGAGCAGAAAAGGGAAAATTCAGAAAAGGAACCGTGAGGCACATGCACATGCAAAAACACACCTACAAAAGTGTACGTCAGTTTAAATTCAGTAAAGTTACACCTCTATCTACTCCAGTAGTACTACAGCCTACACGGTCTCAAATCTACTCCTGCTGAGCCTTGAAGTAAGTAATGCACACACATGGCCACTCAAATGTTCTGCCATGGAATAGCACAGAAATCAATGGAGGCAGGAAATAACTCTGCTAGCACAACTAATTCCCCAAGAAAAAACATGAAAAATGGTCACTTTAGAAATTGAAGACAAACATATTTTGTAAAGAATAGTAAGAAAAAAACAATGATTTTTGTAAATAACATCAATTAACATATTGCCCTATAATGTTAGGCATTGCAGACACCTGCACAAATCAGTGTACAAATATATTCATTTTTAATTGAAAAAAACTGAAAAGGACAAATGTTGTCTGATATCAGAGGCACCTATATAAATCAAATTGTAAAAAATAAAATAGAAAGAAAGTAAAAAAAATACTCATGTTACTGTATACATTGCTGACAAATATGTAAATTGTTAATGAACTATTACAAAAATGCATGATTTATCTCACTTCTAACACTGCTCCCTGCACAACAAAATACCCAAAAGAATGTCACATTTAAAGGTATTTGTAGAATTGTGTGTTGGCAAGCATGTAGATGTTTTGGAGTTCCTGAAAAGATCGCATATATGTCCTCGACCATACATCACCCAACTGTGAAACACCAATAAGGTCTCATTTCCCAAAGCGACGCAGAGCCGCTGTCACACACAGCTAGGTACTGTGCCAGAGGGATGTTTGCTGCCTGAGTGTAGTGTTCCAGTGAGTGTGTCGTAGGGTAGCTCTCCATGCCAGGAGAACTGTTTTTGTCACCAGGGGAGTGCAGTGTGGGATCGGTGATCCATAGTGTGGCCAATATATAGGGAAATCCTAAGAGGGATTGTTTCAGTCTGTAGGCTGGATCCAACCAACCCCCATTGAACCAGTCATGTATGACTATGAAGTGAAAGGCTAGGAAGTAGAGATATAGACTGGCCATACTTAAGCTGCCATCAAAAGGGGCACATTGGCAGTGTGTATGGGCAATGCATGGCCTGCATCCATGCCACAGAAAAGAGGTTGCAACCCTGTCCAGGGACAGTAACCACATCCTCGGCAGGAGGAGTGGGAGATTCTGCAAAACGTAGAGAAATCTCGGTAGGACCATCATTTTGTGAAGGGCTATACACCTCATTACATTGAGAGGGAGGGACTGCCACTTAGTGAGGTCTGTTGTTTCCATGGATGATATTATTAACAAATATGTGTGTTAAAAAAAGAAATTGAAGCCACATAGAATGTGCACATTTAAAAGGAATTCTCTAGATTGAAGCTATAGTGAAGTTTAAATGTGGGCTAAAAAAAATTAGAATCAGAGTCAGAGAAAAAAGATTGTTACCTTTTTTAGGAGATGGTCGCCCATCAGAAGTAAGATCAGACATCACAAAAATATATGCCAATGAAAGATTTAAATCAAAACCAGATTGGTAATGTTTCACAGTGTTCATAACACTTGAAAGGAAATATGAGTTCTACAGATAGGCACATTTTTGGACCCAGTCACAAAAGCAAATATACATGCATAGATTTACTCAGGACTATATTTACTACTTGACTCTTTTTTGCTATTCACCTTTTCCAAGTGTAAAGTTACTCCTTAGTGTAGAGTTACATGTCTCCAAATGAAGGAGAGTCTCCCACACCAGGATTTAGAAGTCTAAAGGTGCTATTCATAACTTTGCACATGTGGGCAGAAACATTCAACATTGGGCAAAGGTCAGCTATGGGAAAGTATAGCAAAGTATAACAAAAATTAAAAAATGGATCAGAGGACTCCAACGTAGTGGGCATGTTTTTGGCTACAGCACCAGTGCGCCAGTGCGCCCCATAGTGTTTGGGGGCAAGCTTCTCCTGTCTTGGGGGCATCCGTGAGTAATTAAGGAGCCAGGGGGCTCCTGAAGCACGGCGATCTCAGAACCAGAGGGCTCCAACGCTACCCATGTTTGTCCTGCAGAGCCTAGAGGGCTCCAAACTTTTGGCGCAGTTGTTGTCCGGGCTACTGAGAGCCCCTGCCATGTTTATGACTTTCACAGCTACCCAGCAAGTAGTGGGCAGCTGCACCATTTAGGTTTTCTTTCTAGGGACATGTCTCTGGACTCAGGAGTGAGTCGCACTCCTTCGCCCCTACTTTGGCCTTCCCCAGCTGCGCAGCACTTAGTGCCAGCTGCAGTGTTTAGACCCCTTGCTATTGTCCCCAAGTGCCCAGCAAGTAGTGGGCAGCTGCTACGTTTAGGTTTTGGCGCAGTGGCGCAACCTGGACCCTTAATATTATTTATGTGCTGTTATGATTCATGTGCTATTGCTTTTTGGGTGTTAGGAAATGTACTGTGTGTAGTATGTTTTGCGCACCCTGTGTTCCGATACCTCTAGACATATGGTTATGCTTAGGAGGTTGTTTTAGCTAGTATGGGTTATACTAGTGAGTTCATGGTTCCCTGCGTGATATATGCCTAAAGTGGTTAGGATTGCGTAGGAGGAACTTACCTTTTACCAGTGGTTACTGGTTGTGTGCTACATTTGCTATTTGGTGCTACAAGTATCATATGTTCCAAAAGTGCTAGTTCTAAAAGTGCTTATTCCTGACAGTGGTCCACGTGGCCCTGTCCCGTGTACATAATCCCTTGTAAATATTGCCCAGTTCCAGTTGGCACAGTGTACATCCTGTGATTACTATTCTAATGTGTTTGGTATAATACAAAGTCTATTTTTATATATAACCTTGTGTGGAGTTCCTTTTGTGGGGGGCCTTGGATGTTGTTGCTGGTGGGTGCGTGCGCAAATGCTTTACACGTCGCCTCCGGGATAAGCCTGACTGCTCGTGCCAAGCTACCAAGGGGGTGAGCAGGGGTTATCTTGGCGGGTGACTTCCTTGCCCTGACTAGAGTGGTGGTTTCTGCCTGGCTTTGGCTTTGGCGCAAGCCTTAGCCAACCAGAAATCCCATTTCTAACCATACATTAGGCCAAGGAAGCGCTCGAAAGAATCACCATTGATACTACATTTAGAGCAGAGCTTTCCAAACTGTGTGTCCCGACACAGTACTGTGTCGCCTGCAAGTGGTGGGTGTGTCGCAGGATGACACCATCGGTATTAAGGGGATTTAGCACATAACTGCTGCTGATTAAGAGGCATTCCTTTGAAAGGGTGTCTCGGAGACACTCTGCTCTCGGAAAGCTGTGGTTTAAGGTGCCACAGGGCATGCATTCATCTCAACTTACAATAATTAATACAATACCAAAAAAATGGGCTTTAATGCAAAAACCCTTTCTGAAACCTAATCAAGCTGACTGTACCGTGCTTTCACCCCTAAACATCTGTGCAAGGGAAAATGATTATACCTCTGCACTATTGTATGGTACAATAAAGATGACATTTCTTCTAATGTTGTATCGTTAGAGCAGCTGTGTTAGTTGCAACGAAGAAAGCAAAAAATAAATGAGAAGTTTCTGCACATAACAAAATAGCACAGTCAGTATACAAAGGGGGCGGTTTAGTGGGTGGCGGGAGTTAACAGGACGTGAGAGTCCCGTCCACCCACTCCTATGTTCCACCTCCTTGTTTTAAGGATGGCGGCTGGTGGCAGAGAGGGAGACAGAGAGAGAGAGAGGGAGACAGAGGGTGACAGAGGGAGGGAGAGGGAGTGAGACAGAGAGAGAGGGAGACAGAGAGAGACAGACAGAGAGGGGGGAAACAGAGGGAGGGAGGCAGAGAGAGACAGTCAGGGGGAGACAGAGGGAAGGATAGGGAGACAAACAGAGGGAGGGAGACAAACAGAGGGAGGGAGACAGAGGGAGGGAGACAGAGGGAGGGAGACAGAGGGAGGGAGACAGGCAGAGGGAGACAGGCATTGGGAGACAGGCAGAGGGAGACAGAGGGAGGGAGACAGAGGGAGGGAGACAGAGGAAGGGAGACAGGCAGAGGGAGACAGGCAGAGGGAGACAGGCATAGGGAGAAAGGCAGAGGGAGACAGAGGGAGAGAGGGAGGGAGAGGGAGGAAGACAGACAGGGAACGAGACAGAGGGACAGAGACAGAGGGGGGGAGACAGAGGGACGGAAACAGAGGGAGACAGAGGGCGACAGACAGAGGGCGACAGACAGAGGGAGGGAGACAGAAAGAGGGAGACAGATGGAGGTAGACAGAGGGAGACAGGCAGAGACAGACAGAGGGAGACAGAGGGAAACAGAGGGAGGGAGACAGAGAGAGGGAGACAGTTAGAGAGAGAGAGAGAGAGAGAGGGAGACAGACAGAGTGAGTGAGAACCCCCCGAACTCCCCTTAGGTGTTTCGGGCTCGCTACGCTACGCTCGCTCGCTACACTGCCTTACTGTGTCCCAAATTGATGTATCTCCAAAAAGTGTGTCCCCAACATGAAAAGTTTGGAAAGCTGTGATTTAGAGGTTATCCTTGAATCTATCTAACCAAATGGCGCCATCCTAGTGGGAGGCGACTTTAATTGTTGTTACGAACCTATAGTGGGACTAGACACAGTCTCTGAGGAGGAAGATCAAGCCAAGGGGCTCCCCCCTCTTATGAGATCAAACACTGTGGGGTGTTCTACCTCCGCTTTGCAGTTATATAATTTTACTATTGGGAGAAGCCTTAGGGCATGCAATGGCCAATTCCCTTTAGGTTTTGCATGTTCAAATACCTTCTTAAGAGGGAAGTCCTCATCGTGCATAGATTACGTGATGATAAGCACAGCACACTGAGGTTCTGTAATTCTCGTGCCTGACTCCATTTTGTGTTGCCCTCACGCAGGCCTGTGAAAGAGGCCTGGCGAACAAGTGCCTGGCCTTCTGAGTTCATGTACACATTAACTAGGTTTCTTTCGACTCTGAATGAACTGCAGAGAAACTGACCTCTTCACCTGAAACTGGCCTCGCAAAGCCAATTTCCCTTGGTTTGATCCTTGTCTAAGATTGCCACTTAATGTTCAGGACCTCGTTAACCTTTAGTTTCCTTGCACATGTTTTATCTTGTTCAGCATCTATTACTGTTTCCTTTATGTTCTGACATTTCATGGGTTGTGCTTTTCAATTATAAATTTGTCCGGCTTGCAAAGATTGAATTTGGGACATTCCTAATAATTAACTTTTGGTTTGGGTTACTGTAAATTGGGTTTTTGTTAATGTGATACTCAGTTAGAAAATGTGCCCTATTGGTTAGAATTTTGCGCAGTGGGTGTACATTTATAATGAGAATATGGTGTATAAAAGGAGATGTCTTGCCTTAGTAATTTGAACAGTCTCCTAGGAATATACATTGTGATGTAATGTTGGGATTTCTTTTACTAGCTGCAGCTAATAAACTTTATCTCTGACACCACCCAGAAGTATTCCGTGTCTCTGTATACCAAGGCAGGTGGAACCCGAAGATTTCAGGTGTGTCCCTGGCACCGCTGGGTTCTGACCCGGTTCTTCAACTGGTGCGGCCAACGTGGGGCGACTTCAGATGTACCGGTCCAAGCCCGAAGATTGTGAGGAGCCCCGTGAGGAAACTCTGGAGGAGGGCCCCCACTCCATCGACCCCTGCATGTCGAAAAGTAGACCGAAGGACTTTTCTGCGAGGCTTCCCCTTTCCGACGGCTACGAAGGACTGCTGTTCAGACTGTCGCCCTGTCTTGGACCCTCGTGTGACAATTTGTAAGGCGAGACGTTAGACGGTCTTCTGGTGGCGTGACAGACATTTTGGTTAAGTATAAGTGGGTCGCTCCCACGATTTTGTTTTGTTTCTTGGGTCTTGATTCGGCCATTGCAGTGGTCGAAGTCGAGGGGTTCGTATATTTACGAGTGTATCATTTTTTTTTTTATACCCTTTGAAGTTTGAAACCAGACTAGTGAGCAAGATGCCTGGTCTTGGTAAACTTGGTAAATGGTTTGTTTGTGGTCTTAATAGGGATTCCTGATTGGAGGATTCGTGTCCGATACCTCCAGTTGGAACTCCAACTTATGAGCTTTATTCGAAACATGGCGTGGGTCTCATTACCTTTAAGAGGTTTGGGTCCGCTACACTAGGAAGGACGGTGTTTTACGATGGCCCCCACATGGTAGTTTTGAAACAGAGATTTTAGATAACTTAGAAGTTGCGCTATTTAGGAAGAAAGCCTGGCCGGCGATGTTTGACTCTTTCCGCCTTTGGCGTAAGGAAGCCAAACAGCAAGAAATTAAGCAAACGAAAAGAGATAGGAAAGAAAGGAATATGTCAGTAATGCAAGCCGCTACGCAGTTTAAGGACGATGAAGAAGATCGTGTGATTGAAGTGTCAGATAGACAGCATTGCATGGCCATTGATAAATGTTATCCGGCTTTGCCACCTCCCCTTTCAACTGTGACTGAAGACCCTGAAAAGGATCATTTGATGTCGCATCTACTGAGATTACCACCCCCTTATGCGCAGAGTGCTACAGCACCTCCGTTACCTCCAGTTGTTGCACCCCCTGTTGTTGTTCAACCCCCTGCTGTTGTTCAGCCATTTGTTGCTCCACAAGTGGGTCTTCCTCCTGCGGTGCAGCCCCCTCTAGGGCCGCCAGCTTTGTTACCAGCCTGGCCTCAAACTCCTTTGACTTACACTGCCTTATATTCGTCTTCTCTTATTTCTGTCCCTATGACTCCTATTCCTCAGACTACTTTGTCTCCTGTCCTTATGTCAGCTTCTTCTCCTTCTGCTCGACAAAGAATGACTGAAACTGTAACTAGTCTTTTGTCTCCTCTCTTTGGGTCAGTGAATAGGACCCCTGTTTCTGAATGTAAGCAGAGACGTAGTCAGCTTCCTAGTCCCGAAGAGCGGGCAGTGTAAGATCTCCTTGCTCGTAGATGGGTTTCGAATACTTCCAGGTACGGTTTACAAGCGGTTATGGATGTTTTTCTACAGTGGGACGCACCAAAGCAAAGGTATGTTTTTGATGTCATGTGTACCTTTCTTCGTCAGGAGTGGGAAGATAATGAGTTGGGTCCAACTCCGTTGGACTTGATTAATGTTCAGTCCGAATTTGCTAAGGGAACGATAGAGGGTTCAGATGTTGAGGTAGCGGTAGAGACAATACTTACTTTCAGGTCTAGACTTCCACCTCAGTCATTGTTTGAACCTGATCCTTCTGTTAGGAGAAAAGTGAAGCAGTATCCTATTCGAGAGGTTCCTCCAGTATGGAGAGAGGCAGTTGAGGCTGACGTTCCTAATGGTGTTTTGGCTGCACCAGCACATTTTCAGCGAGTGTGGGTACATGTCCCTTGGAAGAGAGCAGAGGTTTTGGCACTTAAGCAGACATTGCCTGACCCTCGTAAAAATCCTGCTGGTTATTACAAGGAGTTGTCTCAGACAGTTGATGCATGTGTTATGAATTTAGCTGACATCGATATGTTGATGGGTAATGTAGTTCCTCAATCCTCGTGGGCGAAGATCCGTCATGAGGATCATGTCCAACAGTTAGGAGAAACATGGGTTAATATTATTGCTGCAGATGGTAGACAGGTAGGAGGTGCTAAACCTGAGCCTTTAGTTGCAGAACTACCTGGTAGGATTGTTAATTTAATGAAAACTTTGATGCCTCCTTTGCGAGTGAATTGGGACAAGTTAGCAGCATGCAAACAAAAGAAAGATGAGAGTGTGTCCGATTTCTTCACTAGGTTTGAAGAAACATTTATTGATCATAGTGGTCAGGACATGAGTACAGAAGGTGGTCAGAGGTTGTTCGCAGATAAATTTGTTTTTAATTTACTCCCCGAACTTTGTAATAAGTTAAAGGACTCTCAGAGTTCATGGGCAGTTTCTTCTTCGGCCCAGATATTGGCTACTGCACAATACTATGAGAATAGAGACAAAGATGAGAAGGATAAAGTAGAGAAGAAGACTAAATAATTAAAAACGAAAGTTCTTTTGCAACAGGCTTATCCGCCTCGCCCTAATCAGCGTCAGTTTCAGCAACCCCCACAGTTTCAGAAACCATTGCAGACGCCTGAGTCTTTTGTTCCGCGATTGGAGTACATCTTACCTTGGGTAAGAAAGTGATCTCCCCGATGTATTTGTCTAAGGATTGCCTGCCGCTGGAATTGCGTTCTCTCCCTGATACACTTTGGGCTACGGGTCCTAATGATGTTGGTCTTTTGCAGATTCCACCCTACGTTGTTACGCTTAAATCAAATGCTAAATTGCCACGCATTCCTCAGTACAAAACTTCCAGTGATGGTGAAAGAGCTCTTTTAGCGATTATTTATGATTTGGTTGAGAAAGGTGTGGTTGAAGAAACGAGAGGTAATGTGTGTAACAGTCCTGTCTTGACTCTTCTCAGCCACCTGTGTATCGATTTGTGATCGACCTTCGAGAGGTCAATAAGATTGTTGTGCCACAGTTTCCTGTTGTTCCGGACATTACTGCTTTATTGACTATGGTCCCTGCCTCAGCTGCTTGGTTTTCTGTGATTGATCTGAAGAATGCCTTCTTCAGTATTCCGATCGCTGAGGAAAGTAGGGATATTTTCGGCTTCTCTTTAGGAGGCCGCAGCTTCCGGTTTAAGCGAGCTCCTCAAGATTATAGTGAGAGTCCCTCCATTTATAGTCAGGCTTTGAAAACTCAACTCGATACTCTTGTGTTGCCTTCTGGTGCTACTCTTATCCAGTATGTTGATGATCTGCAAGTGGCTGCTGATAATGAGGAGATTTGTAAAGAGGTTACTCTTTCTTTGCTACGACATTTGTCTGACCTTCATCATAAAGTTTCCCCTTCCAAGTTGCAGTATTGTCGACAAGAAGTGACCTACTTAGGTCATCTCTTATCGAAGGAGGCAAGACGATTGACCCCAGAGCGTATTCAAGCGATTGCCCAAATGACTGTACCATCCACACAGAGAGAAGTGCGTGCTTTCTTGGGTATCACCTCGTATTGTCGGCAGTGGATCCCGAACTTTTCTTTGCTAGTGAAACCTTTGTTGGCACTTACTCTCAAAGATACACCACACCCTCTTCCTTGGTCTGATGAATGTCAGAAGAGTTTTTCTGAATTGCGTGATGCATTGTGTTCTGCTCCGGTGTTGGGTACCCATGACTATAGTAAACCTTTTACACTTTATGTGCACAAGAGAGAAGGTAGTGCGTTGTCAGTGTTGACACAACAGTTTGGAGACAAGCAATGCCCATGTGCGTATTTTTCCGCTAATTTAGATCTGGTAGTTAGGGCGTTGCCTGGTTGCCTAAGAGCTACGGCAGCAGCAGCTGTTTCTATCCGACAGTCTGCTGGTTTAGTATTGGATAATACATTGATTGTGATGGTCCCACATGCAGTGGATACCTTATTAAACAGGACGAAGACTCAGCACCTTAGTAGTGCACGTCTGTCAGGTTATGAGTTGACGCTTTTGGCTAGTCATGTGCACAATAAGAGGTGCAACACATTGAATCCAGCTACATTGTTGCCGATTTGTGTAGAGACAGATGATCAAGAACAGCATGATTGTGTTCTTAGGACAGAGGAGGAAACAAATGGTAGAATTGATTTGAAAGATACTCCTCTTTCAAACTCTGATGGTACCCTATGGGTAGATGGTTCATGCTTTAAGCTTCCGAATGGAGAGAGGACTGCAGCATATGCTGTCACAACTTTGCACACGATTGTTGAAACAGCGCGAATTGCACAGAATTCAGCTCAGGCAGCTGAATTGATAGCCTTGACTAGAGCGTGTGTGTTGTCAAAAGGAAAGAGAGTGAATGTTTTTACTGATAGCCAGTATGCGTTTGGCGTTGCTCATAGCTTTGTACGATTGTGGAAAGAAAGAGGATTTCTTACTTCTCATGGTACGAAAATCCAGCATGGCCAATTAGTGAGTGAGCTTCCTGAATCGCTTACTTTGCCAACACAAATCGCCATTGTAAAGTGTAGTGCGCATAAAAAGGTTACAGATGATGTGGGTCGAGGGAATGCGTTTGCAGATGAAGTAGCGAGAGAAACAGCGAGAGATTTGACGAGTCAAATGTATGTTGCAGGTCCTGCAAGATGGGTTGTGGAAAGAGGAATGTGTGAAGATACAATAGAAAGTGTGAGGATGATTCAGGCAGAAGCTACTGAGAAAGAATTGAGTATGTGGAGAGAGAGTACGGGAATGTTGGATTCAACAGGCTGTTGGGTTGAGTTGTCAGAGCATCGGCGATGGTTGTTGCCAGATGCCTATGTGCTTCCAGTGGTTACTATGGCTCATGGGATGGCTCACATCAGCTCAAAAGGGATATGCAAGTTGTTGGCTCCGGTATGGCGGAATAGTGGAATTCCCAAATGTGCTGAGAATTTGGTTAAACACTGCATGATTTGCTTGATGCATAATCCTGGCAAGGGAACCCCAACTCCAGCTGGTCATTTTTCTCCTCCAACGTATCCGTTCGAGGTGTTGCAGATAGACTATATTCATATGGAAAAATGCAATGTCCTTGTAGTTGTTTGTGCCTTTTCCAGATGGATAGAGGCCTACCCCCTGAAGGATATACTGCCTTGTCTACAGCCAAGGTTTTGCTCAAAGAGTTTTCCCCGAGGTATGGATTGCCGAGGATGGTCTGGAGTGATAACGGAAGTGAATTCGTGGGTCAGATTATGCAGAAAGTGTGTGCGGGTTTGGGAATTAGACAGAAGTTCCACGCAGCGAATCACCCCCAGTCAGCAGGCCTGGTCGAGTGCTATAACGGCACGTTAAAGCTGAAGTTGGCCAAGGTGCAAGCAAGCTCTGGTCTCACATGGCCCGATGCTCTACCATTGGCACTTTTGTCCACAAGAACGACAATACATTCTCGCGTGGGACTTAGCCCATACGAGATAGTTTTTGGACGCCCGGCGAATGTTTGGGGTGTGCCGAGGCCAAGAGAATACAGCGATATTGAGTATCCTATGTTGGTTGACTATTTACATGATTTGACTGCTAAATTGCGTGTTCTTCACCAACAGGTTCATGATACCTTACCTTCAGCTTCTGTTGACGCGGGACATGCGACCCAACCCGGCGACTGGATTCTGATCAGGAACTTCCAGAGGTCCAAGAACCTACAGCCGAGGTGGACTGGTCCTTATCAAGTGCTGCTAGCAACGAGGACCGCCGTGAAAGTCTTCGGGAAAAAGAGTTGGGTGCATGCCACCCACACAAAAAGGATACCTCTGCCCTTACCGTATGATCAGTGGGTCTGGGAAGGTGTTGCCGACTCTGAGACTGAAAATATCCCGAGATTTGTGCCTTTTAGTGATGCTCGTTTGAAATGGACTCAGTCGGAACGTGCAGATGATGAAATTTTGCAAGAAGCTGTGCCGCCGCATTTGAGACTGGACACTACGCATCCGGAGATTCTTTTTCAGGATCAAACTGTGCCGAATAAAGAACGTTATAGTTTAAGGCCAAGGTCTAAAAAAGGACAAATAAAGTAATTTGTTTTGTGTATTTTGCTCTCTCAGGCAAGAGACTATTTTTCTTTTTTCTTTTCGAACCACCATCCGGATTCAGCTGCAGGGTCATGGTATAAGTCTTAAGGGGTGAACCGCGTATTGACGAAAGGTCTGTGGTTCTAGGTTGTCTAGGACGCCTGGACGCACACTTGAGTGAAGAAGGAAAATTGCCGCGAGCAGCACGTTAGAGGATGGAGTCTTTTGTTCCTGAGAGAGATGTTGAGAAAATAGACCTTAAAATGAAATTCTGTATATTGATGCGTAGCAAATGTTTTATAATATCATGTTTTTAATTTTTTTTTAAGTATTATGATAGCTTATGTGGGATGGATTGTCTATGCTACACAACAGACGTTTGCACCCACTTCCCAACCAATGCTTTCTTACACTACTGTTTCTTTGCATCAGTTCTATACGTTGCCTGAACATGAACAGACAAGGAGGTCAGAATTTGTCAACAATTCGTTCATACAGTTGTTGCATCAGCATCAGTTAGTAGTGAATACCACTAACTGTTGGGTTTGTGGTCTTATGCTGCATACGACCGATAAGGGTATGCCATATTTGGTTTTGCCTTTTTCTTTTAATGGGTCTGTGTGGGCTTTACAGACTATGTTTATATATGCAAATGAGATACGCCCTTCACGTTCCCTTAAGGATAACTCCAGCAATAGTGCCTTGATAAAGGGAATAGTAGATATGATCCGAGATATCGATGCATATAATGCTATCCCTAAGGATGAGATGCAGGCTTATGTTGGTTGGAATTTGACCGGATATAGTACCAGCTTGACTGAGAAGGAGAGACGAAAAAGGTCTCCCCCGATTTGGATTGTGCCCCATCAAGGTTATTTTTGTTTGCAAGGCACTGGTCGAAATGTGAAAGCTCAGTTAGGTAAGAGTGTGTGTGTTCACACCTATGTCTATTCGTCCCAGACTTCTCCACCGTTCGTACCAGCTAAAGGCACATATTTTGTTTGTCACGACAGAGCCTATACATGGTTGCCACCTGATTTTTCAGGTACATGTTATGTGGCGTTTTTGCTTCCCCCTACATATACTACAGCTCCGGACTATCATAGAACGAGATATGGTAGAGGGGTCTTCGATAAGGAAGATACTGCAGGACAAGAAGCAGGAGATTTCAGATTTCTTCAAGGGTTTCCTGCCCTTTTGGGGTCCTATGATCAATAGTGGGCATATTCGACAGCTTGTTCGCGTTGTTGAAGCTACTATTAACGAGACAGCAGGTGCTCTTAGTAATGTTACAGCTGAGCTTCAAGCGGACCGCCTTATGACGTTGCAGAATCGTATGGTTTTAGACGTCATACTTGCAGATCGAGGTGGAGTATGCAAATTGATCGGATCTAGTTGTTGCATTTACGTACCAGATAATGCCCCTACAGTGTACCAAGCCATCTCTAGGTTACATAAGATCTCTGAGTCTATCCATGTAGACAAAGGAGACTGGTCATTGACGGGCTGGTTTTGGGAATTGCTGTTTAAATGGGGATGGAAGATTTTGACATTCCTTGGTATGGTTTTGGCCATCCTTTTCTCTTGTTGTCTTTGCATCCAGTGTGGTCCCGCCATTTGTAGTCTTTGTGCTACTATGTGCGTTAGGAGACCTGTCCCGAGAGAAGTAGAGAATAATAGGATGATGCTACAGCAACACTTAGATGACCTAATGAAGATTGATATGGACCTAGATTCAGATTAACATGAGTTTAGGTTATTGCCTACGTAATTGCAAAAGGAGGGTCTGAGGTTCTGTAATTCTCAAGCCTGACTCCATTTTGTGTTGCCCTCACGTAGGCCTGTGAAAGAGGCCCGGCGAACAAGTGGCCTGGCCTTCTGAGTTCATGTACACATTAACTAGGTTTCTTTCGACTCTGAAAGAACTGCAGAGAAACTTACCTCTTCACCTAAAACTGGCCTCGCAAAGCCAATTTCCCTTGGTTTGATCCTTGTCTAAGATTGCCACTTAATATTCAGGACCTCGTTAACCTTTAGTTTCCTTGCACATGTTTTATCTTGTTCAGCATCTATTACTGTTTCCTTTATGTTCTGATATTACATGGGTTGGGCTTTTCAATTATAAATTTGTCCGGCTTGCAAAGATTGAATTTGGGACATTCCTAATAATTACATTTTGGGTTGGGTTACTGTAAATTGGGTTTTTGTTAATGTGATACTCAGTTAGAAAATGTGCCCTATTGGTTAGAATTTTGCGCAGTGGGTGTACATTTATAATGAGAATATGGTGTATAAAAGGAGATGTCTTGCCTTAGTAATTTGAACAGTCTCCTAGGAATATACATTGTGATGTATTGTTGGGATTTCTGTTACTAGCTGCAGCTAATAAACTTGGTCTCTGACGCCACCCAGAAGTATTCCGTGTCTCTGTATACCAAGACAGGTGGAACCCGAAGATTTCAGGTGTGTCCCTGGCACCGCTGGGTTCTGACCCGGTTCTTCAACACTGTACAGGATTTTAAAGTAAGTAAAAGAAGAGAGAGTGATCACTTCCCCCTATGTTTAGATCAAGACGGGAAATGGTTCTCCACCAACCTAACCTCAGATTCTGTAACCAGGGATGAGACAAGGCAGCCCTCTGTAAGCATTACCCGGCAGTCAGTTAGGTGGCCTGCCATATTAGATCAAGTTGAACCTCTCACTTATATATATAATGTATTTAGTGATCTTGTAACCTCTTATTTGGAGCTGGGCCCTGAACATGTGCAAATAACATAAATTCATCAAAATCTGGCATCTAAAATTAAATTTTATCTAACCAAACGCCAGACAGGAACAGGTGTTCAACCCCTGGTTTAATCAGGATTGTGTACTGGCTAAACGATGACTCATCAGGGCTCTTAAAACAAAAACATATCTGAGACCAGATGCGAAAGAACAGAATACAGGAAAACTCAGAAGGTAGCCCAAAGTAATTCAGAAAATGGTATCTGGGAAGAACTTATAATAGCCTCAAAAACTGAGGACCAGGCCATGTTCTGGAAGTTAATCACCCATGGAAGCAAAATAAAACGGCTTCTGATCATTTCTTAGTCCCCAATACTTGGCAGAGACACTTTACCAGTCTTTATGACACCCCTAATGAATCCGAAATATAAGCAGATCCTACAAATGTAACTAAGGGGCCCCTGATGCTAAGAGAAACAGCACCCTTACAATTTAGTACTGAAGATACGGCGTGCTCTATAGCACCTCTTAAGGCATCAAAGGTGCCCAGCTCTGACAGGATACCAGGAGATTCATTAAACATGCCCCAGAAGTGTGGCTCCCATATACAAATGAACTATGCAATGCAATAGCTAGGGGGCAGCCCATTCCAGCATCCTGGAAGGGTGCAGAGGTAGTTCCTATCAACAAAAAGGGCCGTAGAAAAGACCCTGCAAACTACAGGTCTATATTCCTGATAGATATTTTGAAGAAAGTGTACGAATAGCAAATGTTATTCTAACTAACTAACTGGATCACAGGGAATGATATACTCTGGCCTTGCCAGGCTGGTTTTAAAAGGAAAACATGTACAACCAACCAGATCTTTAGACTTCTAATTCTAGCCTGGAAGTACACGAAGCTGGAAGATAGTCACTTATATGTTACTTTCATTGATTTAAAGGCAGCATTTGATTCAATCCCAAGGGCGCAGCTATGGAAAAGCCTACAACAACTGGGAGTACCAGAAGAAATCCTAAACCAAATCATAAGGTTACACAAAGGAAAATTTGCAAAGGTACGTTGGGCCAAAGAAGGTGAGCTCACCAATGAGATCCCAGTCAGGAGGGGTATCCGCCAGGGCTGTGTCCTGGTGCCAACCTTGTTTCTTCTATATGTAAACAACCTGGCTGAATACTTGCAAAAACATTCCCATGACTCGCCCAAACTTGGAGAGAACTACATCTGTGCCCTAACATTTTGGGACAACACAATCTTGTTGTCCCAAACTGCCAGGCGTCTACACAACCTACTTGACAGCCTTGACAAATACTGCAAATTGAAAGGCTTAGAAATCAATCCAATCAAAACCAAATATGATTTTGAGACCACACAAATGCCGGAAAAATAAAATAACCTCGAATGGGGCGACACTAAAGCGAGTATCCAATTTTGTATACCTGGGGGTTACCATCGGTTCTAAACTTTCCTGGAAACCCCAAATTGAGAAATCAAAGGCCATTTTAATACAAACTTCTATCCCTATATTAATAAAAACAATTTGCAATGGTGTCAAAATCTATTACACCTGATCTGGAAGTATGTAAGTCCAGAACTCAAACCGCTGCCCTGTACGGTTCAGAGATATGGGGTGGCGAAGTTTTAAAGCCACTAATAGTTGGGGAAAATAAAATCTTGAGAATTCTTACGGCCCTTCCCCAACATATGGGCATAAAACAACTTGAGCACTTAGCTGTTTGGAGAACACTTTAGGTTTTAGGTCAGAATCTGGACAACAGAGGAGCCAGGAACCTATAGAGAAACCAGCAAGCTGATGGAACTGGATTCTCGAGTAACTTTTCCGTGGCTGGCTCATATCCGGACATGGCTCAGTGATCTAGGTTTGAGTAGATTCTGGACAAACCCGAGGCTGTTGACATCTGAATCAAAGCGCGAGATTAAGTACATCTTTTGGAATTTTATTAGGCATAAGGTTATTTCAAATAGTACGCTGGGAAGGCTCATGACTCAATTCTTAGCGTTCAAAATGACTCCTTGTTTTGAACCCTTCCTGGACGAAATTGAACTGCAATTAGCAAAATCACTGTACCTGAACTTTAGATACGAAATATTGCAAATGGGCACCACTAAAACATAAGGGAGGGGACCCCAAATGTAACCTATGCCAATCGGGAGTGGAGGAGGATGTTGCACACATTCTATTTTTTTGCTCTGGGTATGAAATGCCCAGAAAGAAATGGAGAAAATCAATGGGCAGGAGCCTCAACGTTAGGAAGTACATGGAGATGTTACGAATACTAAAAACTAACGACTCGTATTTGGTCCTAGCAGATTTTTATTGGCTATTGGTTTCATAAGGAAAAAAGAGGGCTAAAATTCATTCTAAATAAGATTACCTAAGTTTAATATTTGCACATGGTTATCATGGAGTTTTTAGAACTTACTAACTGGTTCAGCTCAAATAAAATCAAGTTGAGCACTTTTCCACCAAAATTGTAATGCATAGTTGCCCATGAACTATCTTAGTATAATGTTTGATAATGATGTGCTTCTGGAAAGGGTCAACTTAGTATGCACATTGCACTTTTATGTATATCCTTTCCCATTGAACTTTTGAGAAGGGTCAATTTAGTATGCACTTGCACTTTTATGTAAACGAACAAACTCTTAGAGGGATTGGTAAATCGGAAATGCCATCTCGCTGATTCATATTTCACTTGCACTGAAGAGGATTATTTTTAATGTATTAACAAGCGCAATTTATGATTATTTCTTTGAATCAAATAAAGATATTTGACTTGAATAAACACATGACCTTCCATCAACTGACCAGACATCTACGATCTGCCACCCTCTTCCTCACAGACAACCCCCAGATGAAGCAACATTGGAGGATACTTCTTCTTACATTAGGAGGCCTGAGCTAAGAATGATATTCCCCTACACCTCAGGACCACCTCTTCGCTCCAGAAGTTTAATAAAGGATTCAAGACCTAGCTGTTTGAATGAACAGATCACTGTGAAGCAGCTAGCAACTCCAGCACCATGAGACCCTCACAAGTGAATTGTCGCGCTTTACAAACCCCTTGATTGATCGATATTACTGTAATTCATACAAACATCTTGCAGACTGTCAATGTGGACCAATCGTTTAATTAATAGATTCATTACATAAAACAGTTGTTTTGTACATTGACAGATTCCTGCAGAAATATATAAAACAAATGGAAATATATATAAAAGACACAGAACATTCTTTTGAGAACCTGATACTATCTCATTAGAAAAGGGAAACACACCATTGTTTTGTAGACAAGACTTAAAATCACTGATACACATTTCTTCACCATAATCAGGGGAAAGTGGTTTGGAATGGGTTTTCTAAAGAATAATTTTTTTAATAGAATTCTGTATTCCCTATGTAATTGCTATAGTTTACCTTGTGTAATAAGTATTGTAGAAGGAAATCTCAATACTCTTTATAAACATCAGGAACCTCTATGGGATCCTCAACGGTTTTAGTAAATGATTACATATATATGTTTACATTTAAAATGACATATATATTGTACAATCCAAAATGGCAAAAGCACTTAACATGATAGTAGAACTATTTTTTTTATTTGGAGAAATGAACATTAGTAAATTCAATTGTAATGATTGTTTTAAATTCACTGGTTACAAATGCATGAATCAACCTTTCAGATGTAATAATCCATTGGATAACAAGCCTGGACCCATAACCAACAAATTGGGGACAAATCTTATAATAAAAAATCTTTGATGATTCATCATCAAACCAGCACAACTATTCCCAACTCTTGCATTTCAAACAAATCCTTTGGCAGAATTGAATTTCTGAAAATGAGAATACAATCATAAAATCCAAGACAGAAGTTACCATAAAACGGTTGTAGAACAAGCAATATTATGAGCTCATGACATCACATGGTGTGGCTCACTGGTTAGAGGCGGCAGACCCGGAAGTAGAGAACGGCCCGGGACCAGGGTTCAATTCCCAACGCTGCAGGGTCGTGGACCAGGGTCAGCGGACTCGACAATTCTCACCTCGGTGCCTACTCTAACCAGGGATCACACTCGGCAACTCTGGGCATTAAGCTTGCCTCATCTCTACAACGGCCCCCCACAGACGCCAGGGATGCCTGGTTTCACCTTGGAGATACCCAGAAGGGACCATCTCACAGGGAAAGCCAGGACGGGTTCCCCAGCGGTCTTCAGCGCCGGGACGCTTACGGGCAGCTGTGCGCTTTACAAGTCCAAGTCCAACCAACATCAGAAACCCTAAAAGAGATGCATAAAAAAGAATGAGCATAAATATTGCTATATGTACAAAATGCTCCGAAAAGTAGACAATTTAGTTAAATGATTTTGAAACACTGGACCTCTTTACAGTTAGATGAGAAAAGAAGTCATTATTTTAAAAAAGAGACTGACCGCTGCTTGTCAAAGAAGTATGAACTGGAAAGGTTTGTTCATATCTGCTTAACAAAGACAAAGAGATAGAAACAAATGGATCAGAGAAAAATGCACATATCGATGTCTTTAATGCTCAAATTATAACAGGTTTTTGATGTGAGTGAATTTAATATCTAATATATGGATCGATCCATGTGTATGATTACATGTTCTTGTGGATTATTTAGTATCAGAAAGACTTGAAGGAAAGCTAAAACCAGTTGGTTATAGCACAGGAAATA
This sequence comes from Lissotriton helveticus, assembly GCF_964261635.1. Lineage (NCBI taxonomy): Eukaryota > Metazoa > Chordata > Amphibia > Caudata > Salamandridae > Lissotriton > Lissotriton helveticus. Next base: position 188,477,519 of record NC_136070.1, on the reverse strand, counting down.
ATAAAATGATAAATGTAATACCTTCATTTGCTGGACATTTTAAAGAATGTAGCCATAATGTTAACTAAATCCAGTTCAAGTGAAGATTGTGGCCAGAACAAAATATTATTAAAGACAAAAATGCTTTGGATAACATGTCTAAACATTAAAATTGGCGGGCTTGAGTGTGACTACGTGGGATTCCATTCTTGCTCACATTAAGTTCCTGTCAATAAACAAATGCCTGGTGGTCATCATGGAGTGCCTGTGCTGTCTGGACGGAAGCAGTCATGCACAAAGAAAAGACTGCACAGCAACATACTGGGAGTGAACTACAGTTCCCAGCAGACCACAAGTGCTTCCATATTCTGGTGAAGAATCTGCCATCTTGTGTTACTGAGTATAGTTTCCCTCAAGCTTCACTGTGTCTAGCAATTTGGATGTAATGTTAAAGCAGCAGGGACCTTGTTACGTAGATCTCATATTTCTATGAATCACTGACATATTATCGATCCCAACAATATCGTGATACAGAAATATCATGGTAAAAATATCGATTACAAAAATATAGTTTCCCAATATATGTAATGGTAAGTACAAAAACATTGAAAAAACAATATTGTTTCAACTAATATTGTTAAAAAATATCAAAAATGTAGTTTTTAATAAATATATAGTTTAAAATAGTAAATCTTAAATATTTTAATACATAACAATTATATAATGTAAATTAAATATATTTAAGTAATATTTAACACTATATATAAATATATACTTATGTAAACATACACATGTGTATGTTTACATAGACATATATATATGATATAACAATGTAACAATCATATTTCATTTTTTGTTTCTTTTAATTTCCTACTATAAAAAGCATATATATGTAAATATATATATATATATAATAAATATGTAAACCATAACAAATCAAATGCAAAACATTAAATAAATTACCAAATTAATTAAATATAAAAAACAGACATTAATTAACAATATTATTAAAAATGATATAAAAATATATAGAGCTAGAAATGATATAAAAATATAAAAATAAACAAGTAAACAAATAATAATGAAAGATATATTTAAACAGTATTTAAAAATGTATTTAAGTACGGGAATAATAAATATACTATTCACACTGCAGTCTGTGTAACAGTGGGGAAAGAATTGGACTTTGAAGGGGTTAAATGTACTATTACCACTATTACCACTCCTGTGTGTGCAAAAGTAGGTTAAGTGCTGGACTTCGAAGGGGTAAGATTTACTATTCCCACTCCATTCTATGCAACAGTAGAGAAAGCGTTGAACTTCGGAGGGGTTATATTTACTATTCCCATTCCAGTCTGTCTAACAGTAGGGAAAGTGCTCCACTTCAAAGGCATAACATATATGAAACATAACACTATTCATTTATAACAAATATGAAAACTCAATATGAACTTTATCAAAAATAACCCAGAAATATATATATAGGACAATTCTTTGTGTCGAGGAATACTGGGAGCCCCCCACGGCTGGAAATCTACTGAGCAGACATCGCTTCCACAACGCAACCGTGAGTATCCTAATTCTGTGGGGGCCGGAGGGCTATCAAGGAAGGGAGTGTTTCTAGTGCCACAAGACAAATAGATTAAGCCGACGGGAGAGGTAGCCCTGAGCGCAAACGCACAGTTACAGGCAGTGGGTGTCAAAGGATATTAAGCTCCCAAAAAACGATGGCAGAAGAATGGGAAAAGGAGCGCGAGGAGGCAGCACTGGACATTTTTAGGGACAAGGATGAGGAAGTAACAGAATCATCCACAAGAAAAAGTGCACAACAAACAACCGAGGGAAGTGACATTAAAAGACTGCTGAACGAACTTGAGAAACTATGCAAACACGAAGTAGCCAAATGGTGGGAATGCACCTCCCTCAAAAGGTACCTGGAAGTAGTGGGAGTACCCAGAGGGCTGAGAATCCTCGTGACCCCAACCTACGAGAACCCAGACCCTGCCATGCTCAAGGATTGGGCGGATAACAGTGCTGAATCATCTTGTAATATGTTACGCATCTTAATAAAATACGCAAGCACAGACAGGGAGAAACTGCTCCTAAAGATTGACTGTATCATGGCAGAGCTGGGCAAACTACCAAATCAAGATGAAGTTAACAAAGGATTATCGGAAATCAAAACAAGGGTCCAGAAACACGAGAACACCATTAAAGAAAGGAAGGCGGAGAAATTCCAGCGGGATCGAAATTACTATTTACAAGTCAGGATCTACACGTTTGCCCGAAAATTTGAAAACATCTGCCGCCAGCAGCTCTCAGCAACCAGCAGCTCCCTAACATGCCCACAAGAATTTAGCTAGTCGGAAATCAGTTCAGGAGCAGAATCAGACCCAGAAGCAGGCACAAACCCAAACCAATGCAAGAAAGTACCCACTCTAGTAGACAAATTTGTTTTTTTACGGGTGGAACACCTCATGAGCCTCAGACCAAGAACGCCAAGGCAAGACCAAACACCAAGCAAAACCAACCTTCAAAAAGCAGAAGGAGGAAGAACAGATGCTGGGGCAGACATGGCACAAAGAACAAAACCCACCTACAGACTAAACAGGAGGAGATAAAAACACCCATGGAAACAAACAACACAGTCATAAATCTAACCAACATGGAATTAACGACTGAAGAACAAGAGACATTGGCACTAGGACTCTCTTTCTGTAAAGAGACACATTTTAACTACACGGAGACCAGAATTGACTTTTACCATTTCACTCGCAAGCTCAAATTAAACAAGTACTTTTCCACTTTGAAAGACAAACCCCTGGATAAATGAGCAGCACCAGAAACTACACCAATCACTATCTCAATGAGTGTAGCAGACTTGGAATTCCTAAAAGAAATGACAGAAATGGAATTGAACATAAACAATGAGAGTCTCAGCAACACCCAAACAGGAGCCCTTGCCAACCTCACGATTTACGCCTCTGAAAAGACCCCATTCAAACCCAAGTCAACATTCTACCCACCCATGCCAAGGGACAACATTAACACGTTTGCTGACAGAGTCACAAAGGACCTGAAGGAGTTAGCCCTCTCCAGCAGCATATCTTTCAACAAAAATTCTAATGACTACAGGACCAAGTACTGCAAGGTGATGGAAAAGATCAAACAGCGTCCTGACATAGTAGTTCGCTCTGCGGATAAAGGAGGGAACATAGTGCTATGGCCGCTGGAGATGTATGACAGGGAAGCCATGACTCAATTACAGGACAGACAATGCTACATCAGGACTAGCAACACGAACATACCGAATATCAAAGAAAGATATCATACGTGTCTGTATGATTGGAGGGGCAAAGGCATAATCACCAAACCTGAATTGGACTTCCTCAAAAAGGACTATCCCATCACCCCCCAGTTATACCTTATTCCCAAGGTCCACAAAAACATGAGTTGCCCACCCGGCAGACCTATAATCTCGGCTATAGGAAGCCTATTTGAAAACACCAGCAAGTATATAGACTATTTTCTCCAGCCGTTAGTGAGAACGCTACCTGCCTTCCTACAAGACACTGGGGACTTTTTGATCCATATTTCTGACTTTGTGTGGCATAATGATTTTATTTTTGTCACACTAGATGTACAAAGCCTGTATACAAGCATTAGGCACACAGATTGGCTAAATGCAATGAGGCACTACTTGGGCACTAGGGACATCACTCTACACCAACACACCATGATGCTTCTACGGATGACAGAGTAGTGCCTAGAAAACAATACATTCTCCTATAATAAACTTCTTTATAAACACACACAGTGCACGGTCATGGGTACTTGCTTTGCCCCCAGCTATGCGAATCTGCATATGGGCTGGTGGGAGGAGCAAGTACTCATGGTCCAACAGCACCACACAGTCATCAACAACATAGTGCTGTACAAGCGCTACATAGACGACTTCTTCATGGTATGGCGATGTTCAGAGGAAAGCGCATTGGAATTTGCGACAGCCATAAATAGCAACAGTCTCAATCTCAAGTTCACCTGCACCACCAGCACAGACAAAATAGTATTCCTAGACCTAGAGGTCTTTCAAGTGGGGGGCAAGGTAGAAACACGAACACACAGAAAGGAGACTGCTGGAAATGCCATCTTACACACCACAAGTTTCCACCCGACCAGCCGGAAAAAGAGCATACCTTACTTGCCTTAGGATAAAAAGAAACTGCGGCCTAGAAAGTGATTTGCTAGCTAGTACAGAAAGCCTTTTTGATAGACTCAGGGACAGAGGTTACCATCAAAAGACTCTAAGCAAGGCCAGAGAAAAAAGCAACGGTCTCAACATGTCTGATTTGCTGCATAAGAACACAAAAGCAAACACTGAACACACAACCACCAAACCCACAATGGCTCCTAGGCTAATAACAGGATTACACCAACAATAACAAATATCACACCAACCTTCGCAAAATACTGTGCAGACACTGGCCACTTATCAGAAATGACCCAACCCTGGGCCCTACTTGTGCGTAGGGCCACCTCCATGATGCAGGAGTTAGTCAATAACGCACCAAGTCTGCAAAAAAACAAAACAAAACCTGGCTTCAAGCACAAACAGGCTTCTTCAAATGCACGAAATGCAAGGTCTGTAAGCACGGAGTAAACATGGAGTAAACACAAAGACAGTACATTTACTATTCAGAAAATTGCCCTATGTGATCAAAGAGCATTACACATGCAAAACCGAATTTGCAGTATACGTGCTAAGCTGCACTTGCAGTAAACTTTACTTAGGCAGCACCATCCATCCAGTGCATCTCAGGATCTTACAACATCTCAGAGCCATTTCCAATGATGATCCCTCATATCCAGTGGCCAGACACATAAACTCCCACCACAACGGTAAAGCTGAAGATCTCTCATACTTTGTGATCGACAGTGTTGCACAAAACCCCAGGGGAGGTAATAGGCAACAAACACTAAGAAGACTAGAATCGAAATACATCATCAACTAGATTGTAAAATCCCCAATGGGCACAATGCAGATGAAGCCCTTAGCGCACATCTGTAAAGCTGAACTCCTTATTCTCCGCAGTCAAGCCTCCTTGCGCCGGTCAAGCAACCCATTCTTTCGAGAACATCTTGCTTCACCATCTTTTTATATTTATCCTTAGCACGAGGCACTGTAAATAGTAACCACTCACTCACCACACTTCACAACCACTTTATCCAGGTTAGGCTACATGATCACTCACATAGTCACAGAAACCAACAAACGAGTAACGCAATGTCTGACCCCCGTACCCTGTTACCATGACTACTAATGGATTAAGCTGCAGTTCACACTGGCACCACCTGTCCGCAACCAACAAAACACACAGACCAAGTGGGTCCAGATAGCGATTAGTGGTAGAAACCACACCAAACACACAAGCCCGCTCGCCCACAGGGGCTAGATCCCACATTTCTAACGCCTAGGAAATTTAAGCTGATTTAAAAGTCTTTCTCGCCGCACCCGCGCATAGTAAAACCCTCCCGATATTGGCATCAACTATAGGCATAGGACTTGGCCCGCAAACGAACACACAACACTGGCTGTGTGTAGGCCACTAGCGGCTTGTGACAACATCCACACTCAGATCCCTCCCTGCCTGACTGACCCAAGCAGTCTGTTATTCTCGCACAGACGCTGCGAAGCGCGCCCTCCTCTCCCACCAGATAAACACATCTAAAACCGGCTGTCACGAACATTCCCCAGACCGAGCGGTATACCACAATCATGCTGAGCGGGGGCCACCCTCCAAACACATCAACTACCCGATCGCCCGGGGGGCCTTCAATACACAGCAGCGCCAGAACACACAATACATACACAATGAAGAGCTCACCTGTACGACGGACGTTACAGAAACCGCGCATGCAGGATCCTCTTAAAACGGCCTAATCCAGTCTTCTATGTCAATTACAACACGTACTTACATGTTCAACCTACATTGAGCGGAGAGTCACTTCAATCATGGCAAAAGACAGTATAATTTCGTTACATGTTGTAATAATAGTGTGATCATTTGTAGCACCCAGACAGAAGTATTTAAACTTAAAATGTAAAGACTTATTTACATGTCTTTTATTGTTTATACCATGACTTGCACTCTCATCTAACATGAACTTTTCCAAGTCTATCTCTATGTCACATGTTACTTGGGCTAACCACCTGACCTCCCCTTGGTTACTTTGCACCACTATAAAAAAGCTCACTACAATGGTGATGACAGATGTAGTGAACAAGGCGGACTTGTCTGCCAAAACGCGTCTGGTCGTTTTTTGAATAAATTCCTTTGATCTTTAAACCCACAGAGTCGGTGCCTGTTTTTCAAAGTCTAAAGAACCAGGATTGGATCCATATATATATATATACACACAAATAAATAAAATGTAACAAGTAACCTGAGTATTAATTAATTTAATATCTAATTATCAAGTAAAACAAATTGTCACGTATTACTTAACTAACACACCACACTATACTTCCACAAACTTTGCAGCCCACATTTAATGGATAACTAAACTAAAAAAAATGTAATACAATTCAGAATCAACTAAATAGTAATTAATTAATAATTAATGAATAAATACATTTATTAATAATTAACTTCCCAACCGATTCCCCCACAAGCCCATTGCCCACACCTAATATATAACTTACAAAATATAATTAAATTACATATTTACACAATTTACATATTTAATAATCAATGAAATAATTAATAATGCATTAATAATTAATTATTAGTTAATTAAATTCCCGCTCTATACCCCTACAAACCCAGCAGGCCACTCATCATAGAAAACTTTAAAATATAATGATTACACAATTAATTAATAATCAATTAAATACCCAATAATACATTAATACGTAATTGTTAATTAATTATACTTAATTAACTTCCTAGCCTACAAACCTAGCAGCCCTCTAAAACAATAACTATTACTGTTAGTAATTACGTTTAAAATTGTAAATTATAAAAAAATTACAATTATAAGTAATTATACTAACTATAACAAAACAAAGAAGTAATATATGAACTAAAACCCATAAAGATAATTATTAAATGATATTTGTTTACAATGATATTATTAAAAACAGTATTTCTGAAAATTATACTTTCCCGAAAAAACGTGATATTCTGGACAATGATATTTCTGTATCACAATATTTTTTTCTGATTTTCTGCAACTCAATATTTTAAACTTAATATTTTGTCCAAATACCATTTCTATTGCTATGACCTATTGCTTCCTAAGGATTTGTCTTGATGGACATTGGAAACAAGGAGAAGTGTCATTTGATTGAAGTCTTCTAAGACCATGGTAATTAAAGTATACTAAAGGATATCCTATGATAGACGTCATGTAGCAACTATAACTCATCATCTATAAGAAAGTGCACTGTGTTGAAGATCGCTGGAAGTTTTCAAAACATAGAAGGTAGGGCTACTGTTAATGTATTTTTGAGATACTGATTCTTTGTGGTTTAGTTTAAAAGATTTACAAGCTTCAAATTAAAGTACAGAGAGGTGGTTACACAGAGATATTGTTAAGGTACATCCATTCACTATAAAACTGAGCAATAACCACTTATTTGCAAGTTAAAAAAATATCTCATATTCATAGTACATCCTGCAGTCATCCTTGACTGTGATGAGTCAGAGTGAATGAGTTCTATGCCTCTGCTTTCTCTCTTATCCCATTCCCCATTTTTCCACTTCTTGAACAGGATCAAATGTCCTGTTCTTTATATGTTCCTGTTTTGGAATGTGTCAAAAGGGTAATATACATCTTGTCTATCAGATTTAAGTTAATAGTCTGATTACTCTAATAGATTATCATGTGTAGTATACATTTAGAGAGTGAATTTTTGGGTGTGTTTTAATTAAGGAGCAATTTATTCTCATGAGGGTTGATAGGGTTTTTTACCCAAAATACATAGAGGAAGATTTAATTAGTTACAATAAAATTGATAATTTACCCAGAACATTGTTTATGAGGGAATACACATTTGAAAGCTATTTTGATGTCTCATTTAGCTATTCCTGACCATCAATGTTTTAACAGCAGCCTGATTACCCTCACATTTTACCAACATTTTGATTTTAATGATCCCTCTGGTACTAATGTATCATGTGCGAGTATTTCCCCACCTTTCTATCCTTGTTGTTGTGTGAATTTCTAAAATTGCAAAGCTAAACTTATATCATGAAAACAAATGCTAGAATTTAAAAAATTAAACGTATTTATTGATTGATTTTGATTCTGATATTTGCCAATAGCGAGGACCTGACCACAGTGGCATTGGAGTGATTTACGTACAACATAACACATGTACAGTAGAATTTAATGACATAATGAGACAACTGTTAACAACTAGTAACATTGTTACAATAAAACTGTAATGGAAGAAAGAGGGAGTCAACAGGATGTTGCACTTTGGGTCAACAAAAGGCTGCAAATCAGTTCAGAAGATGGAGTTTAAAGATGTAAGTAATAAAACATTTCCATAAGGAGAGTAGATTAGCAATACATTTAAGATTCCAGAGATCTAGTTCTATTTAAGGATTAAAGAAAAGAAAGCAAGGTGAAAAGACATGTTCTTCTTCAAATTGGGCATCTGTAGAAGAATGCAGAATTTTACTCTTGTCAGTCTTTCTCCTCCAGTGCTATGCAGTTCACAGCAAGGAAGTTAATTAAATAGCCCCAATGTAGGGCTTTTTGAAGTTGTTGCATGCTTCTAATGGTAATCTGTGGAGTTGATTTAACACAGGTTAGACATGACTAGATATTTTCTTTGTAAGGCAGATGCACTACAGGATGTGGGAGAGACCTTAAGCATTGCAAAAGTGTTTTAAGTAGGCCAGTCAGTCAATTATCTTTATTCGATTATTAAAAATCACAAAAGAACGAGCATTAATACATAGCAACATTTCATCAGACTGTGGAAAAGTAAATTTTGCCATGTTCTGTGTCCCTACGCCTCATCCATCATATGTTATGTGTGCATGATCAATATGCATATGTTATTCCCCATTTCTGATTAATGACGCAATTACAGTTGTGTCCACCTCTAGTATGTTAGTTTCCAGTCCTCGTGAATAATACGAATATCAGGCCTATGTAAAGCTACGTTGCCACGTTTCTCAGTGTGCACGTTATTCAATTATAAAGTCCCCGTTTCTAGGCCTCAAAAGGGCCCGGACCACAGATTCAGCTCCTGTCTCCTGAAAGCCTCGCTGAGGAGCGATACAGCCCCCACCTGTATCCTCGACCCTTCACTTACTTCCTGCCTCGCAGTGCCCGGTGCAGCTTGGCTCTGCCTCTGAGTCTGCCAAAAGTATGTTATAGTTCCTGCTATCAGTTCAGTCCTCCTCCTCTGCGTTCCTAAGCTACTGAACTGCATCAATAGTTTCCGTCATTGTCTAGCCTTCTCGGCTCCACGTTAGAGAAATACTGCATTTAATGGTCATTTAATATTCTTCATCACGCACTACATGTAGAATAATGCATGATCTAGTCTTAGAGTCAAGTTAGCCTCTCCCCTCATGACTTCTAGTTTATATCAACATGTTCCCTAAACATCAGATACCAGATAAGGTTTAGGTGCATGTCGCTCCGACCCTCCAGACTCTAGTCTCTGCTCCTAGCACAGAGTTCGTAGCCCCCAGCTTCTCCTAGTAACACGTCATTGCCAGTTTCCGCGCACCATTAGGTTAGAGGTCCCGGCTCCTTAGGTAGCCCCCTCCTATGTTTCCGCCCATTCATGACATATTCTGTTACGTTCGCATCACATGTCTATGTATACTCCCAGTTACACCTCTTTTTCCCCCTTATCTTTCGCGACTGCTACGCGTCACGCCTTCTACTCCACCCACTGTTGCGCCTACTGCAATGTAATGCTATGTGTTTGCGCTATGTATATATATATCAATGTTATGTTATTAAATGCTAGCGCGCTCATCCCAGACCTAGCCCCAGCAGCTGCTGGGTCATCCTATGCAGGTTGTCCTGATCCTGTCCTTATGCTGTAATAAACCTGCAGAAACTCCTACTACCTCGAATCTTGACTCTTATTTTTTTGAGCTATCTGTTATTCATTCATTCATCCAAAAATAGGGTATTATTTATTTATTTACCACATAATGGCGCCCGAATAGGGACTTGCCCTTTCCCCACGCGTCGGTGAAGCCATGCCGACCCCCTGACCCTCTGCAGTCGTGACGGAACCATACTGGCCAAGTGCAGATATTTCTGCTTCAAGTATCCCTCAGGCCCACGGAGGAGACGGAGGAGGCGGTCCAGCATCCGAACGAGACGGTGGAGGAACGCGGCGAGTCCCGAGTCCCGAGCCCAAGCCGAGAGTCCAAGGTCCGAGGTATCCGGAGGTCCACCCGTAACTGAAGTCCGAAGTCCGAAGTTCGTCGTCGTAGTCCAGTCCCGTCCGAGGCCTTCCGTTCCGTGCTGCCCGGTGAGTACCATTGCTGGGGTAGTGTCTAGACAGGGTCAGTCTAAATTGACTCCTGGTCCGTGGGTTGGTGGTACCCAAGCTCACAAACGAAGTGTCCACCTAGGTGGATACGGGTCTTGATGTGTTCCTTTATGGGACCGGTATGTTCCGTACTGTTACAGCAGTGCATCCAGTAACTCCAGTCTGTTCCGTTCTCGAGAATTCTGTTCTGTTTCTGTTTTCAGTATTTTCAGGTAGTATTCTGTTCGAACTGTTATTTATAATGTTGTTCAATGTATTTCCAATGTCGTGGTATGCCTGAATTGTTTTCCCAATTGTTATTGTTTTTCGTGTATTGTATTGTGTTCCGATTCAAGTTTAGAATGCCGCTCTTTTCAAAGTTACGTCAGTTAAAAACTAGAAAGGGTCTGCTGGAAGCAGCAGTTCCTGTTCCGCCTAGGGACAGTCCAGGTCACTTTATGTATCAGAAACATGGCATAAGCGCCATATTGTATCTAGATTTATGGGTAGAGTATACCAAACAGTTAGAAGAAAAGTATAGATGGCCCGTATCGGGTACATGGGATGCCGAATGTATCATGCGAGTAGAAGAAGCATTATGGAAAAAGAAAGCCAGACGGTCGCAGAAAGATGCCATCGAGTTATGGCGTAAGGAAGCGCATAGAAGAATGGAAAAGGAAGTCAGAAAGTCAGAGTCAAGTAGAGAATCCCAAGAACGAGCCCAAGAAAGAGAATTGATCGAGATAGGTGAACAAGTCAAAGCCGAACAGTCAGACAGACAGAGGCATGCCCTTATTAAGGGTATGTATCCTCTTCTTGCCGAAGGCTTGCCAAAGGCGACCCCAGAGGCATCCAGTAATTTCCCGCCACCATTAGTTCCGACCAAGCTACGTCACAAACCGACCGCAGCTGATATTTTTATTTCATCCTATTTGGATGACACAGTTCCAGAATATGCAAATCCAGTTCGCGCTCCACCAGTCCCTGTAAATCAGGCACTTCATGTTCCTCCAGACACCGGAGTACCTGTTACGGTACCCCCAGTCCAGCCTATAGTTCCACTTCCCACTCTGCTAGGACGTAGAGTCTCAGTAGACGATTCCAGTCTAGGGGCCGCAGGAGGAGGTCCTCCTCAAACCCCGCCGCCACACAAGCGTTTATCAGCACTCGAATTACATGCTCAAGCATCACAGCGTACTCCTAAAAGTAATAAGTCTGTTACAGAAATCAGGCAAACCCTTAACGAATGTGTTTATGATCCAGTTCCAGGCGAATATACTATGGTTTTATATTCCTTACGTGTAAGGAGAGTGACCGAGTATCTAGTCACCTTGCCGAATATGAAAGAAGATCTAGACAGAATATATCGTTTCATCCGTACAGGGGATGATCCAGAAAGTATTGGCGAGATTATGTCTCAAAGGAAAGCCGAGATTCAGCTCATGATATTAAAGTTCCTGATCAATTGTCTAATAAGAGAACAAGATTACCCGTCTAAAGATCCCGCCGAAATGAGAATCCTAACAAGGTGGAGTGATAATATAGCCGAGGGTAAGCACAAGACCGTCAGTGCCATGGAGAGTATGTACAAGAAAATTCGTAAAGAAATAGTAAGGTTACACGAACAGCGTAAAGCAGCACAAGTAAGCGAGAAAGAAAGTATCTCTGATCCTGAAGAGGAAGAGAACGAGAATCCCGCCAGAATAGCGTATGTAGGAAAATCCAGATTTCCAGATCGCCATTTACGCCTAGAACCCAAGTCTGTTTTTCATCATCCAGCACCAGAACAAGGTTCTCTAGAACAAGCATTTCAAGCTACCGATCACATTCTGAAATCACGAGTCGGTTATAGCGAATTAAGTACCATGCACGAACAAGAACTAGCCCGATCAGCAGTCCGATGGATTACTGATTCTACCACTTTTCCAGACGAAATAGTGGCACAATTGTTTCTGAAACTGCCCCCAGCCGAGCAACGACTGGTGGGTATGTATATGATCCAGCACCTCATTACTTTGTATGAGGGTCAACATTCTGATCCAGGTCCGTTGCATGATATCCTGAACGAGTTACTCCAGTACAGATGGAGAGGCCTAGGTACCGATTTAATTAGTGTCATTCTAGAACAGCGCCACAAATATAGAACGTTCTTGAACCCGCATTTTGTTCATGTCTCACCCCCAGAAAGTAAACCATTCTATATAGACAGACAGAATCCGTTACGAGAAGTCCACCCAGTCCAAGGGGCGGGTGGCGTAATGCAACGAGTGTTTGTATACACTCCGATTTCAAAGATGGAACTCTTAGAGATGAAAAAGTTAATTCCCTGTCATGACAAAGATCCAGCAGGGTTCCATAGAGAATTAAAAGACATGCTCCGTATGGGAGAATACACTTACCCAGATGTCATTAAAATGTTAAAGGTCCTGTTACCCGCAGGGGTGTATGAAAAGTTAAAAGAAAAAGAATGGGAGGTGGGAGAGAAAAAGATCGATTGGACAGCTCTAGAAGCTGAAGACAAGGCACGAGTACCAGGTACCGGTCTTGGAGATAAATGTAGAGAATTACCAGAATTATTGATTCAAGTTTTACCCAGATTATTGACAACTAGGAAAGAAGACTGGGATGCGATCTCAGCCTGTAAACAGAAACAAGATGAAGACATTAGTGATTTTTATTCTAGATTCGAGAAATGTTTCAGTATTAACAGTGGTCTCAAGACAAGTAGTGAGTCATACCCTCATCTTTTCGTTACCAAATTAGTCGAGAATTCAAGTCCACAAATTAAAAATCGAGTTTTGAAAGTCGAAAGCACCTGGCAAGCAAATACCCCGTCCCAGATGCTCCAGATGCTCCAGTATCACCAGAATAGAATTAGAGAAGAGCAAGAACACGAGAGAAAACGTATGAAAGACACGAAAATGAAAGTGCTAGTTGCACAATCTATTCCTCAAGACAGTCAGAAGAGGGGTCCGAATCAAGCCAGTCATCCTGCAGCTCCCGTTAAAGGGAACTGCAATTATTGTAAACAGCCAGGTAATTTTATAAACGAGTGTGCAGTTCTGAAACATAATATAGCTACTGGTAAGACTAAAGAAAGACCACGTCCGCCTAGACAAGAACAAGTTTCACAGATTCCTCAGCCACAGAATGCACAACAGACAGTTACAGTACCGCAGCCTATTGCTGCAACACAGCATGTCACGCAGCAGATGTACCAGTATGCACAGTCTGAGTATCCAGAGTACCAGTCATATTCATGAAACAGCCTAGAGAGGGAGGTAGGCTTGCCTCTCATCGAGATACCTGTAGACCAAGAAGGTCCCTATGTTCACAGCCAAGTATTAGGGAAAGACAGAAAGTTTTTGATCGATACAGGGGCAAGTAGGACCACAATTAGTCATGCCGAAGTTCCAGGGGCTCCGCTCTCAGGCTCAAGAAATGTTTCCCTTGGATTTTCAGGAAAACCCATAGTTAATGAGATTTCAAAGCCAGTTACTCTAGAAGTAGGTCCATTGTCCCGTACTACTGATCTGTTACTTACTAAGTCATGTCCAGAAAATCTATTAGGCATTAAGACATTGAAAGAATTAGGTGCAGTTATTTGCTGTTCCCCAGAGGGAATACGTCTGTTCCTACGTGACTTTAAGGGTCACTATGTATTACGAGATTTTGATTCAAGATTGTCTAATGTTCCGCAGCATCTATGGGCGCAAGGTCCAACTGATGTAGGTTACATGCAAATCACACCCTATCGTGTGACTCTCAAGCCAGGTGTAGTGTTACCCCGAATCAGACAGTACAGATTACCACCTGAGGCTGTAGCAGCCTTATCAAAAATTATTGACGAGCTCATGGCTCAAGGAGTAGTTGTAGAAACTGACTCCAATGTATGCAATTCTCCGATCATTCCAGTCATGAAACGTACTGATCCAAATGCACCCCCAGTATATCGATTAGTGATTGATTTACGAGAGCTTAATAAATGTATTATTCCTCAGTATCCAGTTGTCCCAGATATTTCTTCCCTGTTAACAGCCATTGATTCCGAAGCCATGTTTTTCACTGTTATTGACCTCAAGAATGCATTTTTTAGTGTTCCAATTCATCCAGACAGCCAGTTTCTTTTCGGATTTTGTTTAAATGGAAGGAGCTATATGTTTACACGCGCTCCTCAAGGTTTCACAGAAAGCCCTAGTATTTACAGTCAAGCACTCAAGAGACAACTAGACAACATTCACATGCCAACTGACACTGCCCTGCTCCAGTATGTCGATGATCTACTGATCACAGCCCGTTCTGAACGTGACTGCGAGCGAGCATCACTTACAGTTCTGTATTTTCTAGCCGAGATGGGGCACAAGGTGTCACCTTCGAAGCTTCAATTCTGTGTCCAGCAAGTGGTATACTTAGGACACTTGCTGTCCAAGAGGGGTAGGCAGTTGACACCCGACCGTATCCAGTTAATAGCGAGTCTTCCCCAGCCCAGAACCCAGAAGGAGGTACGTGCTTTTATCGGCCTTACTTCTTATTGTAGACAATGGATTCCCCAGTATGCATTCCTAGCCAAGCCATTGATACAGTTAACGACACAGGAGGCAGCCGTATCGACTGTCCTCCCTTGGACATCTGAACATACACTTAGTTTCAATGAGTTAAAGAAAGCCCTATGTCAAGCTCCAGTTCTAGCTACACCGAACTACAGTAAGCCTTTTACACTTTTTGTTACTGAACGCGAAGGTACAGCATTATCTGTTCTCACACAAGATCAAGCAGGTCAATACAAGCCCTGTGCTTATTTTTCGAGCACATTAGATCCAGTCGCCCAGGCGTTGCCTGCGTGCCTCAAGTCAGTTGCAGCCACAGCACTAGCTATCAGACAAAGTGATTCCATAGTTTTAGGACATTCCCTGACAGTACAAGTTCCACATTCAGTAGAAGTTCTTTTAAACCGAACACAAACTCAGCACTTGACAATTGCACGTTTAACAGGTTATGAATTGACACTGTTCCAGCCACACATAGAAATTAGACGCTGCAACGTCCTGAATCCTGCTACACTGTTACCATCAGTTAGTTCAAATCCAGACCCACATGATTGTGTGGAAGTAGTTAACATTACGACTAAGCCAAGACAAGACCTGACGGACATTCCGTTACCAGATCCCGACCTGACACTTTATGTGGATGGTTCATGTATGAGAACTAGTACAGGAGAACTAGTAGCCGCGTATGCAGTGACTACTGACACTGAAGTTATTGAAACACACCGTATTGATACTCTGTCCGCTCAAGCAGCAGAGCTAGTCGCTCTGACACAAGCCTGTATACATGCCAAGAACCTGAAGGTTAATGTTTACACAGATTCACGTTACGCATTCGGAGTTGTACACGACTTCGGAGTGCTCTGGCAGGAGAGAGGTTTCATGACTTCTCATGGAACCAAGATTCAGCATGGTCTCCTTATTCAAGCCCTGTTAGATGCCATACATTTACCGACATCTATTGCTATCATGAAGTGCAAAGCACATACGAAAGTCACTGACATTATTTCCCAAGGTAATGATTTAGCAGACCGCACAGCCAAGCTTACAGCACAGACTCCAGACGTTCCAGTAAACAAGACACATATTCCAGATCTGACTACATGCATGACAGTTAAGGACCCTACACAAGATGTCATAGATATCCAGTTACATGCTACCCCCGATGAAATCAAGAAATGGTCTGTACAAGGAGGGGTCCAGACAGATCAAGGATGGTTAACGAAGGGTAGAGCCACATGGTTTCTCCCCGATTCTATGGTTCAAGTCATTATCAATACCGCACATAGCCCAGCACATTTAGGAGAAAAAGCTATGTTAGACAGTATCCAGAACATTTGGTTCAACAAGCATTTACGAGCTGCAGCCAAGCAGAAAGTCCGTACCTGTATGATATGTTGTCAGTTTAATCCAGGTAAAAGTGTCCCGGTGGAACAAGGTGGTTTCCAGCCCCCTGACCACCCTTTTGAGGTCCTCCAGATGGATTATATTCAGATGGAGCGATGTCGAGGTTTCAAGTATGTCCTTGTAGTTGTATGTGCTTTGTCCAGATGGACAGAAGCATATCCAGTCCCAGATTACACAGCCGCGACCACTGCCAAGCAGTTGGTTCGTGAATTCTTCCCTAGATATGGACTCCCTAGAGTCGTATATTCTGACAACGGCCAGCCATTCTCATCCGAACTCATGAAACACGTTTCCCTGTTGTTAGGGTACCAGTGGAAGTTCCATTGTGTACGCCATCCAGAAGCAGCTGGACTAGTCGAGAGACATAATCAGACTCTGAAGATCCGTATAGCAAAAGTCTGTAAAGACAAGGGTGTGGACTGGTTAGTAGCTTTGCCAGTCGCTCTGTTTTACATGCGTATGGTCGCACATTCCAGATCAGGTCTGTCCCCGTATGAGGTCGTATTCGGCCGCCCCCCTAACATGTGGGGTACTCCTAGACCCCGAAGTATTACCGATGTTTCATGTAATATGCTGACAGATTACCTAGCTTCCTTGATGTCTGCCCTCAACTCATGTCGTTCACAGGTTGCCGCCGCATTTCCAGACAATACCGAGGTGGCACCGCACGAGATCGTTCCAGGATCCTTGGTGATGATCAGAAATTTTGACAGATCAAGTCCGCTGGAACCACGTTGGAAGGAGCCACGTCAGGTCCTCTTGACCACCCGAACTGCCGTCAAGTTGGAAGGCAGGAAGGGGTGGGTTCATCTTTCTCACGTAAAACTTTTCAAAGGACCGAAGCAAGCCTTCAAAGACATTTCCAAGAACATTTCCCAGGATTCAAAGGATTGCCAGAACATTGTTTTAAAGGACTGTCCCGCACCAGACTTTATTACAACCCCTCCCTTGTTAGAGAAAACTCCGCAACAGGAGTATAAGTTAAAGCTCAGGTCTAATAAGTCAGCCAGTTTGATTGTATAAGTCCTCCCCTAGGTGAAACGGTTAAATTGTTTCTGACATGTATAAAATAGACCCCCATAGTGAGAGAGTCAGTCGAAGTTCACTTCAATGCATTGTTTTTCTGAGTTTCATATTATTTCTCAGCATAATGATTTCCTGCACCAGCTATGCTTTCTATCTGTGTTTTCCAGTTCCTCATGTAAATATGTCTGCTCATGCTACAGTAGAGCACACGTTTAGTGATCTGCCTCCTCACGAATATTCATACCGCCTCGCCATGCGTAATAATACATTCATCCGTATGTTACATTATTCACACCAGACCAGCAATGCCACAAATTGTTGGGTGTGTGGTCGACTCCCCCCTTTCCAGACACCGAAGGGAGTTCTGCCCCTGTTTCCTTATCCATTCTCACACAATGGTTCGTGTGGAGCATGGTCCACGTTAACGTCATCCCCAACAGATATGTCTTTTCTTAACAGTACATGTTTCCCAGACAAGCAAGGTTTCCCCCATAGAATAGGTTTAGATCTAGAAAACGAAGTATATAATATAGGAAATTATTCGTCGAATTTCATGGTCCTGAATGTTCAGTCTGATACTACTCCAGACTCACCCGCTATTTCAGTACTACCAGTCAAAGGCGAATTATGTGTCCGTAGTTATGGTTCTGTACATATAGGTCATAGTGAATGTACTACTGTTATCAAGTATAGTGACAGTAGGAAATCTATTTTTATAGCTTCACGTCATTCTTATTTTGTTTGTGGTCAAACTGCATATGTCCGTCTGCCCCTCGATTGGGAGGGAACCTGTTACATTGCTTTCCTACTGCCACCTGTTTTTCTAGCCCCACCTGATTATCATAGGAATTCTTTCTTAGTACACACTAGACACAAGAGAAATCTCCCGATTGTCGATTATACTGAAACCGCCGCAGAGCAATTCATTGATATAGATAAAGGTGTTTTCCCTTATTTAGGTACAGTTGTAAATAGTAAGCTTATTCGTAGGTTAACAAGAACCCTTGAAGCCGTAGTAGATGAGACTGCCTCCGCTCTAGGTAACTTAACTGAAGAACAATCCTTTATGAGAATTGTCGTTTTACAGAATCGTCTCGTCCTTGACGTCATACTGGCCGATAGGGGCGGGGCCTGTAGAATTCTCGGATCCAGTTGTTGCATTTTCATTCCAAATAACGCGCCGTCTGTTTATTCAGCTATAACCAGACTCCATAAAATTGCCCATCTGTTACACCAAGATCCAGGCACCTGGACATGGTCCGGTTGGTTCTGGAATGTAATTTCCGCATGGGGATGGAAAGTCCTGTCCTTCCTAGGTATTGCAGTAGCGATCATATTTAGCTGCTGCCTCTGTATACAATGTGGCCCTGCGATTTGCAGCATGTGTGCTACCTCTTGTATTTCCAGTCCCAAGCCCTGTTCTAAATCCCGTTCCAAGACAATTCGAGACGAGCAAATGGTACTGTATGAAATGATAGACGGTATCATGAATATTGATGTTTCCTGATGGAAACGTAGTGACAAGGAGGGAATGTGGAAAAGTAAATTTTGCCATGTTCTGTGTCCCTACGCCTCATCCATCATATGTTATGTGTGCATGATCAATATGCATATGTTATTCCCCATTTCTGATTAATGACGCAATTACAGTTGTGTCCACCTCTAGTATGTTAGTTTCCAGTCCTCGTGAATAATACGAATATCAGGCCTATGTAAAGCTACGTTGCCACGTTTCTCAGTGTGCACGTTATTCAATTATAAAGTCCCCGTTTCTAGGCCTCAAAAGGGCCCGGACCACAGATTCAGCTCCTGTCTCCTGAAAGCCTCGCTGAGGAGCGATACAGCCCCCACCTGTATCCTCGACCCTTCACTTACTTCCTGCCTCGCAGTGCCCGGTGCAGCTTGGCTCTGCCTCTGAGTCTGCCAAAAGTATGTTATAGTTCCTGCTATCAGTTCAGTCCTCCTCCTCTGCGTTCCTAAGCTACTGAACTGCATCAATAGTTTCCGTCATTGTCTAGCCTTCTCGGCTCCACGTTAGAGAAATACTGCATTTAATGGTCATTTAATATTCTTCATCACTCACTACATGTAGAATAATGCATGATCTAGTCTTAGAGTCAAGTTAGCCTCTCCCCTCATGACTTCTAGTTTATATCAACATGTTCCCTAAACATCAGATACCAGATAAGGTTTAGGTGCATGTCGCTCCGACCCTCCAGACTCTAGTCTCTGCTCCTAGCACAGAGTTCGTAGCCCCCAGCTTCTCCTAGTAACACGTCATTGCCAGTTTCCGCGCACCATTAGGTTAGAGGTCCCGGCTCCTTAGGTAGCCCCCTCCTATGTTTCCGCCCATTCATGACATATTCTGTTACGTTCGCATCACATGTCTATGTATACTCCCAGTTACACCTCTTTTTCCCCCTTATCTTTCGCGACTGCTACGCGTCACGCCTTCTACTCCACCCACTGTTGCGCCTACTGCAATGTAATGCTATGTGTTTGCGCTATGTATATATATATCAATGTTATGTTATTAAATGCTAGCGCGCTCATCCCAGACCTAGCCCCAGCAGCTGCTGGGTCATCCTATGCAGGTTGTCCTGATCCTGTCCTTATGCTGTAATAAACCTGCAGAAACTCCTACTACCTCGAATCTTGACTCTTATTTTTTTGAGCTATCTGTTATTCATTCATTCATCCAAAAATAGGGTATTATTTATTTATTTACCACAAGACCACAGAATTAATACAGTCAATATTTAAAAACTCTAAAATCACAATGTATAAAATGAGTTATGCAAAAATGTTAAGAATATTAAAATCAGTGAGATAAAAACAAAGGGTAATCAATATTCAGGAGTAAGGTGCCTAGTTCTTGTGCGATGCTTATTTATGCGTGCTCCTGCAACTAAAAAACTAGCAACATGAGAAGCTACTCTTACATTAGGAAGGAGTTGCAGGAACATCAAAGCTGGTTTTACCTGAGTAAAACCCAAATTGCACAAAATTGGACGCAAAAATCTTTTTGTAATCTCAGTATAATGGCCGCAGAACATGGTAAAGTGAATCGTGTCCTGGGTGGAAAAGTGATCACAATCACATGGTTCAGCATTATCGGGTCTATTCCATATTTTAAAATTGCCCAGAATGAAGTGAATCAAATCAAAACGAAATCTCGTTAGAAGGAAACGGTGGTATGGTTTAGTTACCAGGAAAAGATATGGTTCCATTCCTGGGACAGATGTCAACATACAATGTTTCCTAACCATGGGTTTATTTAGCTCTGTGGCTTCCTTCTCCATAACATATAAATTTGTCAGGGTATTTTTAACTATTTTTAGATCTTCCTGCTTTATCAGATGTGGAGATGAGAAAAGCTCAGGTCGGCCGGCTAAAATTAGCTGCATATGAACATATTTTACCCACGGAATGTTTTGGGCTCTATCCAGGGCTAAACAATCTTTTAAGATGATATGATTTAATGTAAGCTCCTGGTTAAGCCACATTTTCATCCATCCAATAACTGGGGCTAGTTTTAAAATGTCGGTTATATAGCCCAATCCAAGCTCTGTATGTATTGCATAGGTGGAAGTCGATTGGGGGACAGAAAGCAGAGTTCTCAGAAATTTGTTTTCTACTTTCTGGATTTTGTCATGATTAGTGTACCCCCAAATAACAGAACCGTATTGGGCAACAGACAAGCATTTTGCTTTATTGGCCTTTATAATGCATTCCATGGGGCGGGCTCCAAGTTTTTTTAGCAAAGCCAAGCAACCCGGCTGCCGCTCTTGCCACAGCGTTGCTTTTAACGGAATGCTGGGGGCCCCACGTGCCCTTTTCATCAAAGGTCACCCCTAAATATGGAAATGATGGAACTCTCCTGACCTCTTTCCCAGCACAAAAAAATGTTTTCGACTTTCTTTTCCTGCCTGCAGCTCCTACAATCATTACATGAGATTTATCTGTGTTGGTTTTCATGTCCAACAAGGACATGAAATCCCTAAAAGATGAAAGGAGTTTATTTAGTGCCACTCCGGAGCGTGCCAAGAGGACTGCATCGTCTGCGTACAGGAGGACAGGTATCTTTGTCTCACCTGCACGCGGGATGTCGGTGTGGGATGCTGCCAAGACTGCCTCAAGATCGTTTATATAAAGAGTAAAGAGGAGGGGGGCAAGGATACACCCTTGCCTAACCCCCCTCTCTGACTTAAAGTGGCAAGTGCATCTTCCTTCCCTGGTCACTCTGACCGAGGTCATAAGGTCCCTATGTAACTCGGCCAGGTAACCGACCAAAGGGGGGTCAATGCCCATGGTCAAAAGGACCCTCCACAGCTTAGCCCTGTTGACCAGGTCAAAGGCTGAGGAGAGGTCCATAAAGGCCATGTACAGAGAACCCCCCTTGGCGATTGCGTATTTATTTATGATCAGTTCTAGGTTTAAGCACTGATCTAAAGTTCCTCTTTTGGCTCTAAAACCATATTGTGCATTTGATAGGACACCCTTCCCTTCTAAAAGCTGAGTCAGTCTTCCTAAAAGGACTCTTCCCAAGATTTTAACGCTGGAATCAATGAGAGAGATTGGCCTATAACAGGCCGGGTCTGTTCTCTGACCTTTTTAAAAAATCGGTATTATTGTGGACTTGGCCCAACTAGTAGGAAAGATGAAATCCCTTGTAGCATTAAAAATGTTTGTAAGAATTTTGGCACTTAGTTCAGGGGCGCTCTTAAAGAAATCTGCGGGAACCCCATCGGGCCCCGGTGCCTTTTTATAGAGTGTGTCATTAATTGCTTTTTTCACCTCCTCTAAACTAAAAGGAGAGATGGTAGTTACTGCTTGTGTGAATTGCATCTCACAACCTGGAGTAATATCGGAACAGCTATAGATGTTACTGAAATGTGTGACCCACTGTTCGTCAGGTATGATGCAGTCTGCTCTCTGATTCTCTAGTCCCACGAAGTATGGATGGTTTATTATTGCCCAAAATCTAGCGCTATCTCTCAGTATATCAGGCGACAGTAAGTCATTCCAGGCCTCCTTTTTAATCTCAGATTTCCTCATCCTGATAGCATAACTGTATTGTTTCCTCAGTGATGCTATCTGCTCTTTATCTCTGGATTTATTTTTTAGAGCATTTAGGAGGGTTGAGTGAGCCTTGGAACAATTTGAGTCAAACCATTTGGGGCCCCTGAGCATATTAGGCTTTTTCTTTACGGTCAGGTCTAGATTGACCTGACGGCAGATAACATTAAAAGCCTCTATCATGGTAGGACCAGAGTTTTTATTATCCAAGCAAATGGCAACCTCCCCCTCAACTTTAGCCAGAGTATCCTGTAGAAAGGTGATTGGGGTTACTTGGTCCCATTTCAGTCTACGATTCTGATCTCTCAGGACTAGTTCTGTCACACATAAAGCATCAATCTCCCTTTTTCCCAAAACTCCCTGTGATACGATCTCTAAAATTACAGGATTATGATCGCTAAAAACTTTAGTTTCTACCTTATAATTAATAACTTCAGGCAGAATACTAGAAGATAAAAAGATATAATCTACAATTGTACCTGTGTTGTTGCCCACGTATGTTGGTAACCTCGGGCCTGTGGGGCAACTATGAGATTCATAAAGATTAAAAGTTGCTAGGAGCGATTCCAGAGCCTCTCCACGTGATGAGTGTTCGAAATGCGGTGTTGAGGAATAGGGGGAAAATTCCTCGTGTTCCACATGGCAATACACATGGCATGGATGGATGTTAAAGTCGCCCATAAGGATCACCTCATACCCATGGGCACTATTCTCACTGTGGGTAGACAGGAATTCTTCTAGATTTACCAAATGCTCATTTGGGGTTTGACTGACGGGAGAATTATAAAAATTAACAAATAATCTGGGCTGAGAATTTGGTGTAGTTAGTTCAACCGCTAAGACGTTTATTGAATTAGTTTTAATCTGTCTTGGCTTTCCTTGAATATCTAGTGAGATGTATATAGCCAAGCCCCCCTTTGCCCTTCCTGCTTTACTAGGATCTGCCGGTACAGTGAAGTGGGAAAAGCCGTCCAGAGCCAGTCTGTCTGACGTTTCCCAGGTTTCTTGAAATTATCTCCAGCCAGTTCTTGTCGTTGTATTTGGCTCTGAGGCCAGCGATATTCCAGCTCATAATTCTACAGACCCTAATGCCTGCAGAGTTCCGAACTAGTGAACTGGAAGCAGGCTGAAGACCCTCACCATTATTGTCTTGTCCAGGGGAGAGTCAATCGTTTTGGTCCATGAAGGATAACGGGGCATAGCGATTAAACAGTTGAAGGGATTCTGCAAAAGGATTGTGCTGTACTAAATGGGAATGATGGGCTGCTACGTTATGCCTTGGGTCCTGCCCCCATCTGAAGTTTGAATCCCAATTTCTGTCCCACCCTGGCGCGGGAGTCCTTGGGTAGGTAACATTCTGCTGTTCACCATAAAAGAACTTTAGGGTTAAGGGAACAACAGTACCCTGTCTGCGTTGGGGAGGGAATAAGTTAGCAAGAATATTGGGAAGGACGTCTTGATTTGAAAAGCTCACTGCCACGCAGTCCCCTTTAAACTTTTTCGTCCGGTTTCCCAACCAGGGGACCCTAGTTGCTGACTTGATTACGCTTGCCAGATTATGCTTTCCCCATGGTGCTAGCCGCATGTTACTGGTTAGCCAGTGTAAGGCCTTACTTGTGAGAGAAGTGGAGCTTTCCGCTATTCCCCCTTCCAGAGGAGGGACATTTGCTAAAACTAAAACCACCGGTGTGGCTTCAACTATAAATTGTAGGGGCTCCATTGAGTGAACTTGTACTAGGGGGATGGTGACGGAAGGGGTTCTATCTGTTGGAATGTTGACTAATAGAGAACCCTCGCTGTTAACAGTCAATGTTGAGGGATGAGGTGGTGAATTCTCTTCTGGCAACTGGTTACCTGCGCCATCACTTACAACCTCTCTAACAACATTTCCCCCTGTGTTATTGCTCAAATTTGTAACTAACATAGTTATATTTTCTACCCCACCCGCAACCTTAGTTTGAAGACCACCCAACTTTTTAATCTCCGCTTGCAATTTGTCAATTTTTGATATTAGGGGTTTAATAGTAGCGTTGATTTTTAACTCAAGAAAATCAGCAATTCTTTCAAAAAAAGCATCCTCGGATGTATGATTTGATTTGTCCTCCACAGTATTCACTTGCTTTGACTTTGGGGTAATGGCCCTCTTCCTTCTTATCCCCGATCGTGGTCCGCCCTGCTTTGGTGGGTTTTTGGTGCATAATCGTCTTGGCCTGGTGGCACGTCCTTTGGGCGACTGCTCGTCAGATGAGACGCGAGTCTGTTTCTCCTGATCGGAGTCAATGTCAGTGTCGCTCTCAGCCTCTACGTTGGGTACCTCAGAGGCCGGGGCTACGTTAACAGATGTGCCACTTGTTCCTTGAGAAATAGGGCCGCTAGTTATGACCTCGTGATCAGCTTCCTGCAGTATGGTATCGTCAATCAGAATAGATGCGGAGGGGGACAGACATCGTAAGTCTGGGGTTTGGCTCAACCCCAGAGAATTCCTCCTCTGCGTATTAATTTTTTTACCAGTTTGGACAAGGTAATTGTCAAGAGTGTTTAGCGGGGCTTCCTTAGGTTTTGTAGACATGTTTACGATATACACACAGGCTCACTTTTGTACAATTATAATGTCAGGTAGCAGAATCTTAAAACGATAAGTCTTACTTGGGGTAAGGGACGAACAAATATTTCCTGCAGCGTTTCTGGCCCTGTCCCTGCCTCCTCCTGCCGATGAGGGCCGTAGAGGGCCCGCCCTTTGCCCGGGCTTAGCCCCGGGCGTCCCGCTCGCGTCCCGCGACGCTGAGGGCTTGCTGGATATATCGCCCCTCCTGGCGCGTCTAGCGCGTCAGGGAACGCGCCGCCGCAAGGGCTGCCGGGGTTTGAGGTCCCGGAGCGGCGGCGGCGAGCCTGGTGGTAGCGGTCACTGCTGGTAAGGTTTTGCTGCGTGGCGTGGGTCACCGGGACTCCTCTTGTGCCTCGATCCTCTCTTTAGTGTGTCTGGTAACAGAGTAATCCCCCCCGCTCCTCCGAGGGCTTGCTGGATATATCGCCCCTCCTGGCGCGTCTAGCGCGTCAGGGAACGCGCCGCCGCAAGGGCTGCCGGGGTTTGAGGTCCCGGAGCGGCGGCGGCGAGCCTGGTGGTAGCGGTCACTGCTGGTAAGGTTTTGCTGCGTGGCGTGGGTCACCGGGACTCCTCTTGTGCCTCGATCCTCTCTTTAGTGTGTCTGGTAACAGAGTAATCCCCCCGCTCCTCCGAGGGCTTGCTGGATATATCGCCCCTCCTGGCGCGTCTAGCGCGTCAGGGAACGCGCCGCCGCAAGGGCTGCCGGGGTTTGAGGTCCCGGAGCGGCGGCGGCGAGCCTGGTGGTAGCGGTCACTGCTGGTAAGGTTTTGCTGCGTGGCGTGGGTCACCGGGACTCCTCTTGTGCCTCGATCCTCTCTTTAGTGTGTCTGGTAACAGAGTAATCCCCCCCGCTCCTCCGAGGGCTTGCTGGATATATCGCCCCTCCTGGCGCGTCTAGCGCGCCAGGGAACGCGCCGCCGCAAGGGTTGCCGGGGTTTGAGGTCCCGGAGCGGCGGTGGCGAGCCTGGTGGTAGCGGTCACTGCTGGTAAGGTTTTGCTGCGTGGCGTGAGTCACCGGGACTCCTCTTGTGCCTCGATCCTCTCTTTAGTGTGTATGGTAACAGAGTAATCCCCAGATAGGCCAGATAGATTGTGATGGAAAAGCACTAGGCCTTGGACCGCTGACCCAAAGTCTGTTGAGGGGTGGTGGTTTCAATGTATCTCACCTGCTGTAATTAACTGAATGCAGTTTTTACCAGTCTATTGCCTTGCTCAAACGGATGGCTCATTGGTGAAGCCAAGGGATTTGGCGGATAGATCCAGGTACAGTGAAAAATCAAACATGAGAGAATGTCAAGCCATTTAATTTTTTACACTGGTTGGGTGGAATTGTTGGAATGTATATGTAAGAATTCTGCTTTGTTAGGGTTACGTTTTAGTGAAGTTGGCTAGCTAATCAATTAGGTTTTTAAGGAAATTTGTACAGGGTAGTTACATTTGACTGGTTGAAGACTTTGAGGTATAACTGAATGTAAGCAGTGTATTTGTGAATAAAATGTCCTGACCTTGGATCATCACAGATATGTAGAGATTAAAAAGAAGTGGTGCAAAAATGTAACCTTGAGGTACATCACAATATTAAAGGTAATACGAAGATTTAAATGAGTCGATCTTTACAAACTGAGATCTCACTGTCAAGAATGTCTGGAAACAATGTAGTACTTTACCCTGTATATCTATTCTAGATAATAAAATCTTCAGATGGAAAATGTGGTTGATTCTTATAATGGTGTCTAGGATTTGAAATGTGTCTGTCTTAGTGCAGTGTTTTGGTCTAAATTAACAGTGGGTTTTGTTTAGTAGGTTTCTAGAAATATGGGTTAGCAGTTGTTTTGTAAGAGCTTTTCTAATACAGTTTTGCGAAGTGTCACATTTGGTAATTGGCCTGATGTTTTTGAGGCTGCCTGGATCATGGTTTTGATATTTGAGAAGAAGTGATTTGATCAGACTAGAGAACAGAAGGAAATATACCTTCTAACAGTGAGAGGTTCATTTTTTGAGTTGAAGAGGAGAGATGTTGTTAGCATAAGTTTGGATATGATTGGCTGACACTGGGTCATCTATGTGAGTTTACGGGTTGGTGTTATTGATGATTTACCAGAGTTAATCTATGCTTTGAAGCTAGAAGGCAGAACATTTGATGATTGATCTTCTTACGAGAGGGCTGGATAGTGTTTTGGCAGCATTATAGGAAATTGTGGGGTTTTTTGCATTTTCATTGAGAAGTATTGGTGATGTATTTGGCCACAGGAATCGAGCTTGATATTCTTGGTAGACTTGTAAGATGTATGCAAATTATTATGGTTAAGAAGGGAACTCCTGGAGTGTTAGTTGTTTGTCATGTTCCCAATCAATCCTTGTCACAACCATTAAATTTGTCACGACCCACAGGCAGTACAAGTATAGCAACTTACCATTTGGAGTGGCAAAAATGTACATGAACAGACAAATATGCCAGAAATGAATATATTATATTTTTTGGCTTCCTCCGACATTTTCATGTGAATCACCACAACTATGAAAAAGAATGATAGCAAATATTATATTAATTGTTTGACCCCTATATAGGCTAAAGGATGGGGGTGTGGCTGTGCCTGCCAAAGCCTCTGAAAAGAATAGCAAATCAAATAAATCTTACACTGGTATCAGAAATTGGGTTTTTATGTACTAGAGGAAGAAAGTTGACTCTTGCATCTTCTTAAATGGGTTCCTCTTTTAGTGAAGAATGTGTAGGTCACTGGTACTAACTCAGGATGGTGAGAATATAAAGCCAGGGGCCCACCCTTCGCTTCTCCAGAGACACAGTTTTCACTTCGCTGACCACTTCTTAGAAGAATCTACAGTATAAGGAGAAAATAAACTGGCCTAATGTGAAATGCTTTTGGCAATATGCCACTGTAACAGGATTGGTAACATAATATTCTTGATCTGATCCATCAATACCTGCTGCTTCTTCTTGCCATCAGGCAGCAGAAACTGTATCCAAAGGGAGGCATGGATGTTACAAAATAATGGCTAAAGTGGTTTCTTGGGCCAAATCACATTGTCTTGGAGCCAGCCATCAGTAGCTTCAGTTTAAGAGCCTGCATCTAGAGCAGTGATACTCAAAGTACGGCCCGGGGGCCGCATGCGGCCCTCTTGACCTTCAAGTGTGGCCCCCTTGGTGAACAGCAACATCAGCTGCTGTTTATTTACTATTACTAATGTTTTAAAAAAAGATGTTAAATAAATGGGCAAGCATTTATTAACCTGAAAATAAATGCTTGCCTGTTTATTTAACATGTGTTTGAACCTCCTTTCACAATCCATGACCCACCCAGACACCCTCCCGCCACCCTGCTGGCATCAGTGTGGCCCTCGGGCACACCACAAACTGTACTTTGTGGCCCCTTGGAAAATGTTTGTGAGTACCCATGATTTAGAGTATCCCTCGTTGTAGATCGTATCACTTTTGTTTCCTGGAGGGCCGGCAACAAATCATCATACAGGCGATTTAGTGGTCTCTGCCTCTGTGCTCTATATTGGACCACAGTAATTCTGTGTCCAGCACCCCATCAGACAAGGTTTATTTATACATAGAATGTTGGCTCTATCAATTACTCTTTTCTGTTGTTGATGATAACAATACAAAAACAGCAGAGCAGACAATGCATCATCAAATGCTTTTTCAGCAAACACCCAGCATTGTCTAACTAAAGGGTCTGAACCATTTCAGTAACTACAATGCACTGCTAGTCTTTTATGATCACTAAAGCAGTAGCAATCTTTTGTGGCTAAACACACTGGAATCAAGAACATGCATGAACTGCAACTATTACATATTTATACTGATTAACAGTTGCTATGGCCCAATATGATCAAGATAAACAGTATTGAATGTTTTTTTTAATATTGCAAGAGACGTGGGAGTGGGCCTCGCAACAGTGGAAGGCTTTACCTGTCGGCAAATAGTCAAATCCTATACATTAATCCTAGTAGCTTTGGGCATATATGCCCATCAATATTGTTGCTTTAGTATAGCCTAGATATCTCAAATACACACATGAGCAGATGCCATGACCTCATTAACTACCTCAATGGGATCCTTCCTACGAGCTTCGTTAGGTATATATCTATCTCCACTTCCTAGCACAGAGGCCTTTGAAATATTGTCCTGAGTAAAGCTCTAGGAATATTTAACTCAGGAACCTGCAGGTGCACCCGCTTTCCACATTGCTGATGTGATATATGTAGCAATCGTAAAGGACTTGACCACTATCTTAGCTGCCATGTCAGCTGCATAGTTCACTTTAGCTTTAATGCTTCATTTGCTGTCCAGAGGCCCAGTAGAATGGTTACATTTTTTAAAGCTGCTTAGCTTTTATTAATGTACCTCTTTAGTCTCTGAATCTGCATAAGCACCAGTGAGGGAGGTCCACAATGTGAACCTTGCAGAATCTGAGAGTCTTAGAGTATTTAAATAGTACAGCAGTGTCACCATCTCTGCATTGTGCTGCAGGCTCACCCTTCCAAAATTCAGAAAACCCATAAGGGTTTGTAATTTTTATAATGTAATTTTCATAATGTGGAGATGCAAAGAGGCACATATCTTTGGACATTCTTAGGTCAATTCTTGCCCTCATTCAATAACATGTATCCTAAAGTGAGAACACTAAGAAAAGCAATTTTGGACTGCCTATGTGTTATATTATGCACCTTCTGATTGATTACTATTATATTTGCTTTGTTTAGATTTTCTGTAAATTCTCATCAATACAATACATTTTGTCAATGTAAATTGCCTCAGTATCCTCCTAGCAGAGTTTCATGATTCTGGGTAAGCACAATCCAGGGCTAATCTTGTACCATTGGGGGAAATGGGTGAATACATGTTGAATACTCTCAAATGTCAAGTAGACCAATGGTGTCATTCAAGTTCCATGTTTTGTTTGAAAAAGCTCATTGGCAATGTCAAAGATCATATTATTTTTTTTACAGGCCAAATTAATCATGGGTCAAGTACTGTGGTAATTTGCATCCCATGTGTGTATTGAGGAGATCGGGTTTCTATAGTATTGTACGAGATGGTAGGAGCTAACTGGTTTAACCAGTGGGTAAAGAAGGATGTTCACTGTCGAATGATACAGTACTATTACTCCCTTCTACTTTGAATTTGTTAAAATGGCTTTTATGTAAAGCTTGACTTGTGGCTTTTAAAGATATTTTTCTTTTGCTGTGCTTCACTCCAAATATTATTCGCTTATGGCCTGACGTGCTTTACCCCCAGAGTGGTAGATTTTTGTATAAAAGCAGGGACTTGTTTTGAAGCCCATCCTGAATACTTATTCCTAAGCGCTAGAGGTATTATCGCAAAATGCATCTATCACGACTCCCTCCCCTCAGGTGTATCTCTTATAAAGGATGGAGCCTAGTAATCCACAACTAGAATTATATCAAAGGCCTTTCAAAAATGTGACCACAAAACTGGTCTAATGACGCACAATATGTTGTAGTCCATTTGAACGTTTACCATATATACTCGGTCAGCGGGATTCAAGTGTCCTTCGGGGTCTCTACTTGAATATATTCAACAGTTGGTGTCGTGGCCAGAAGCTCCAGCAGAGTCTGGCAGACTATTGAAATCTTGGCTGTACTGTGAATGAGTGTTACTACCCTTGTCCAGTCCCGCTGGAGACCTTTTCAGGGACATTGCATTTCTCTTTCTTGGCTAATTCCGCCAATTTATTTTTTCTTGTAGTGGGTATATTGATCCAAACATTTCTATTCTGTTTTAGTGGTCTAATCTGAGTCCTGTTGTCTGCAATGCCCTTTGTCAGATGCTTTGTCCCTGGAGTAGTCTTCATTCCTTCAAAAGCCAGTATAGTTGCTCATTCTTTCCACTAAGAATCTCTGTGAATTTGTATAGGCTAGTTGGTTGACATTACAGAATGTAAAATGGAATGAGGTCACTAGAGAGAGGCTCATGAGAGGCAGTTATTCCTGTGACCCTTTGAAGATGGACGTATCTACAAGCTGTTGATTAAGTTGCTGTTTTAATGCTATCACTGTGTGGTGTGCTGACTACAGAAGTGGCGACGAGGATGGGATGAGAGTCCAGCATGAGAAAGGAAAGAAAATAATTCAGGAGGACAGGGAGTAATTATTTATTCGAAGAAGCACAAGGACCAACGTTACAGTTTACATTGTACAAAACTAAAGAGGATAGTGATGGTTTTACTGATCACACTTCTAATTGGCATGTGCCGCACTTTGTGAAGAATTCACGAAAAATTATCTTGAGTGTGGAGCTGTATGGTACTAGTACATCCTACTACCCTAAATGCACATGGTACAGGAGTAAAAAAACCTCTGTGTTTACATGAGAAATTTGTATGTACCACAGCACTCAAACAACAGTCAACATATGATGTCTCCACCCCACAAATAAAAAAGTCAGGAGCCAAGTGTAATGCTGCTTGTATTGAATTCGAAGAGCAGCCGACACGTGTTTCAACACACAAGTGACTTCTTCAAGGCTGCAATTACATATGTACAACAATTGTGAGTACATGATATCCACAGACAGAATATATTTATTAAGTATACATTTATTTATGCTTATTGTATTTGTCTAGACCCAGAAGCCAGGAATGAAAAGCTAAGACCTCTCCATATTTTACACCCAGAGATTGTAATATACCCAATAGGTGCAAGGAAAAATGAAGGCATTCGGAAGACGAATATATTGTCATGCACTGACCAATCTGTAGTGGCCAGAAAAGAAGCGTGATTGAACATGCATTTCATGTAATCTTTTATAGAGTGAAATGATAGTTGTCATAAAAATCATTGTGACATAGCACCTATAACCCAGAAAAAACCCTGTGAAGTTTAAAGAGACACTTTCACTGTCATAGGACTGACCTAGTTTTCTGGTCAAGTAGTTCTGGTCTCGTGGAGCAATTTGTCACGTATCATGAGCTATCAAAGACTGGTGGCAAGAAAAACATGATGCCATTATTCATTTGTTAAGTCCAGCATAGAGAAGTAAGTCTATCATCATTAGTATAACTGCATTCCCACTTATATATAGGTAATCCAACACAGTTTTCATGCGATATCTAGACAGTCCAAAACGTAGTGCTCCTTCTATCAGGTTCCAAGTAGTCAAAAAGCACTGGAAAATAGGTCCTAAAAGACACGATAATATAAGCCATCTTTTTTTCACAGAATTTTATATAGCGCAAACTTGACCTGAAGGTATCGGGTATCAGAGTGCTTTACACGAGCATCAGTTGCGTTACATGCTTACACCTTCATTTTTGTTAGGCACGGGGAGATTAAGTGATCTGCCCAGAATTTACAGGATGTTCAGTGTCCCTGCCGAGACTCGAACCTGGTTCCCCAGCACTGAGGTTGACCACCCTAGCCATTAAGCCAACTCCTCTCCCTATCTTGTAATGGTGTCATGGTTTGTTAAAATTATCGACACAACATTCTAAACCTATATAAAGTTCAACTTCTATTTCACCTTAACAAGATTCCAATGTAGCCAATGGTAAAAATCCCTTGATAGTCTGTGAAACAAATTGAAACAATCTCCTAAATAAACAAGCATTTACAATGCAACGGTCTCGCCTTTGCAAAAGTTAGAGCTATTGGCATTGTAAATGACAAACTTTTTATGTCTGTGTTGGCCGTCTGGGGTGCCGCTCGCATTGCTTGACTGACTCTCAGCTTCTTACGAAGTATCTGCGCTCTGTGTTCAGAGGCTGAAGGCTGCTCCGCCTCGAGGCGCTCTATTGGGACCTGGGAGCTCGTGTGCTCCACACCGGATTTTGACTGTCTGCGGAGGGAGAGAGGCGTTTGAATACATCTGCGGGAGCGGGACTGCGAGGCCCAGAGGTGCTAGCGCTTGCTCATTGCGCGCACCTGGTGCCTCTTCCCGCCCCCTCCCTGAAGGCTTCTTTACTTCTCGCGGCCCCCGCTCCGCGGGTGCCGCTCGCATTGCTTGACTGACTCTCAGCTTCTTACGAAGGATCTGCGGTCTGTGTTCAGAGGCTGAAGGCTGCTCCGCCTCGAGGCGCTCTATTGGGACCTGGGAGCTTGTGTGCTCCACACCGGATTTTGACTGTCTGCGGAGGGAGAGAGGCGTTTGAATACATCTGCGGGAGCGGGACTGCGAGGCCCAGAGGTGCTAGCGCTTGCTCATTGCGCGCACCTGGTGCCTCTTCCCGCCCCCTCCCTGAAGGCTTCTTTACTTCTTGCGGCCCCCGCTCCGCGGGAGCCGCTCGCATTGCTTGACTGACTCTCAGCTTCTTACGAAGGATCTGCGCTCTGTGTTCAGAGGCTGAAGGCTGCTCCGCCTCGAGGCGCTCTATTGGGACCTGGGAGCTTGTGTGCTCCACACCGGATTTTGACTGTCTGCGGAGGGAGAGAGGCGTTTGAATACATCTGCGGAAGCGGGACTGCGAGGCCCAGAGGTGCTAGCGTTTGCTCATTGCGCGCACCTGGTGCCTCTTCCCGCCCCCTCCCTGAAGGCTTCTTTACTTCTCGCGGCCCCCGCTCCACGGGTGCCGCTCGCATTGCTTGACTGACTCTCAGCTTCTTACGAAGGATCTGCGCTCTGTGTTCAGAGGCTGAAGGCTGCTCCGCCTCGAGGCGCTCTATTGGGACCTGGGAGCTCGTGTGCTCCACACCGGATTTTGACTGTCTGCGGAGGGAGAGAGGCGTTTGAATACATCTGCGGGAGCGGGACTGCGAGGCCCAGAGGTGCTAGCGCTTGCTCATTGCGCGCACCTGGTGCCTCTTCCCGCCCCCTCCTCCTCCTACTTAGCCTTGCTATCTAACGCGAACGCGGGACGCGCGCGGACAGAAGCGCGGACGAAGAGCGGGCCCTCTGTGGCCCTCAGTGGCTGAAGTAGGCTGGGCTGGCCCCACTTATTAATATCTGGTGATTTGTTACTATTCCAGTCTGTAACCCATTCATCCTGTATAGACCTTGGCTGCTGCTTCTTTTTTAGTGACACAGTATACTCGCCTCATTAGCTTAGCGATTTGTTAGTATTTGTCGCATATATTTTTAACCCTGTTCACTGACACGGTATATAGTTTTATCGTCACAATTAGATATTGCCCGCAATATGACCGCAAAAAAGCTTAGATCTGGGAGCTTGTTGGGGGGGAGATCAACAGCTAAGACCAGATCTAACCCCCTTCGAAATAAGAATGTTTCAACAATCCAGTTGAAGGGCCAAAATCAGATTTTTCAGCTTTGGGAGGAATCGGGGGATAAGGCACCACTGGAAAATACTGTCGCCCATAAGGGGGTCTCCTTAGTACCATCTCGTATTTCTTCGCCCTTTCAATCTTCAAAGGAGGAGGATTTGGGAAAGTTTAATTTAAGTCCTCACTCTACTGTGGGTGTCTTATCTACTCCTTTGATATTTGCTGTGAATGACAATTGTTCAGCCCCTAAGCCAGATAATTTCCAATATACCAAGGCTCTTTTAACATCTGTAAATGCCTTGCATAATGGCACTCCATTCCTCTCTAAGTCAAGGGAGGATACTAATGAAGACTCTCAGCCCCTGGATATCGATCCAGTGTTATGCGAACGTTATCTGGTTGATGAACCTAGGGCACTGCTAGATTTGGTAAATACCCCAATAGGTGCTACCCCTTCTGGACTCCATCTTTATAGTAGTACCCCCTCTCCTAATTCCCAAGACCTTTCCTTCCAGACAAGCATGTCAAAAAGTCCAATGCTTAATATAACGGGGATTGAGGTTAATAATGATCCTAGTCTAAGATTATCAGAGAAACCTATATCTGAATTCTTGATTTCCATGGAACATTTGCTGTCCTCAATTCTAACGCTATTGAACAAATTTGTGGGTAGCTCAGATTGCGTACTGGATTCTGTTACCCAGATTTTAAAGGCTTTATTGTCAAAAACCACTGAAAGGAGTTGTGGTTTAGACCCCCCCACCACAACACTGCCTCAAACAATTTCGGCTAATCCACCTTGTTTGTTAACTGAGAATATACGTGCTGTACCTGTACTGAAGGATCTATGTCCTACACTTAAAACGTCTGCTTATAATTGTATAAGTGATTTAGTTCCAGGTATTGCTTTAGAGGAAAATAGTGTTGTATTGGATGATGCCACTGCCGAGAAGGCACTATTCCCTATCTTTGATCCAGATTTCAAGAGGCCGGAATTGGAGGAAAAAGTGGAAAAACAAGGAAAGCATAAAGGAAAAAAAAAGAGGAAGTCTCTCCGCAGATTTAAAAAGAGGAGGCAGAGACAAATTCTATTTGAGAATTCCAAAGTTTCCTTTTATTCCTCCCCCGCTAAGGTTGAGATAGATACTGGATCTCTGAGGCATGATTCTATTAGGTTGCCATCTGAATCCTTGGGGCCTTCATCTAATACAGATGAAACTATTATTAGTTGTTCTAACCTAAATTTGAGAGAACAGGGTGCAGAAAAAGAAAGGCTCATGGCCCGCCCCCCAGTGGTGGATGCAAGAATTCCTGTCCCTGTGGCATCCCCCTCTCTTAACCCTACTGCCCCTTCTTTCCATATACGGGCAGAAAGGGTAGTCCCTGGTCAAAATTCTGCTTATAAGATGTTGGAATCCCGTACTGACTCATTGATCTTGGACTTTGTCCCATTATTTGACCTTGATTTGGTACTGAATAGATCTTTTTTGCTGAAATGTTGTAAAGACATTGAGGGCTTAAATGTAATCAAATCAAGTGATATTGATTTAGTAACAATATTAGGTACAGGGTCTATGTCATTTATCAGGGTAAGGTTCTACTCAAACTTGATAGTGAATCTTATATTAAATAAAGCAGAAATGTTCCAGAGTCGGGGGATTGATGTGGTTCCCTTTATAGCAGCATGTGCTGATAATCATAATGAGAATGACTACTATAGGGGCCCGGGTCAAGCTGGCTCTTCTCAATCTTTTGATGACTTAAAGATTTGTGTCTCAAAAACTAAAAGGATAGTTACTCATGTTATCCCCCCCCCCATTAACAATAAATAGGGGTATAACTGAAAATGATCAGCAATGGAACTGGTTACCTGGTGCTTTGTCATCCAAGGTGACAGACAACCCAAAATTGGTTTCTCACCTTTAGCAGTGTCTTTTCTGTTATCTCCTGGAATGCAGCTGGCATCAATACCAATCCTGAAAAATTATTGTATCTTTTTTCTTTGAATGCCAACATAATCTGCATCCAGGAAACTTGGTGTATTGATAAATTGCTTGTAGGGAAAGATTATTATGTATTAGAGGTGGCAGCAACCCCCTCTAAAAGAGGTCATGCTAAAGGGGGAATTGCCTGCTTGTTGTCCAATAAAATAAAATGGAATTTTTCCCACCATATAGACCCCAGTAACCTTTTCCAGGCAGTGACTCTCTGCAATCTAGATAAAACAGGAGAGAGATACCCCTTAGTGATAATAAA
The DNA here is from genome assembly GCF_964261635.1 of Lissotriton helveticus. Lineage (NCBI taxonomy): Eukaryota > Metazoa > Chordata > Amphibia > Caudata > Salamandridae > Lissotriton > Lissotriton helveticus. The sequence continues at coordinate 188,440,900 of NC_136070.1, read as the reverse complement.
TTCCTATATTCCGCCAGGTGATTCTTTTAATAACTTGCTGAAACAAGTTTTTCTCTTTATTAGGCAAATTAAGGAAATAGCCCCCCTCTCTAATTTTCTGTTAGTAGGTGACTTAAATTGTAAAGTTTCGAACTACAGTTTGGAGCTTTTTAGGAATAAAGTAAAAGAGGAGGTTATGTTGATTCCCCAAGCCCTCTTCCCAGACAATATAAAAACAAATAAACGGGGTAAAATTCTGTTGGAGGAATTAAATAGTGCGGAGGGGCTTATAGTGAATGGTAGGCTACCATCCGACATTCCCGCAAACTACACACATAGTTCCCCCAATAGTAAATCTATTTTGGATTACATAATTGTTGACTACCCTACTTTTTCTCTTTTAAGGGATTTGGTCGTCACAGAATCTACCCTTAGTGACCATAATGTTATTATGTTAACTCTCCTAGTAGATCCCCCTAACTCAGACACCTGGGTGCTTGATAGGGATGTGGTCTCCTTTCAAAAAACAGGGAGATGTTTCTGGGATTATAAAGCTATGAAGGGCCTGGAACCTATCCTTGTGAAAACCTTATCCAATTTAATCAATTAGCAGGGGGTAGAACAGTCTTCCTTTGAGGCTTTTATGAAAGAGATCATCTCGGCTGCAAAAAAGTCGAATTTAATCAAGAAAAAAAAATCCCTCCCTAAAGCAGTTGCTTCCCTTAATAAGGAGATAAATAAATTGGTGAGGGAACAATACATAAGTACAGCAGTAGAAAGATCTCAGAAAATATCTCTCCTCAAAAGAAGGATAAGCAGGATAAAGAAAAAAAGGAAAAAGAAAAAAGAGGACTTGTTATGGATTGATCTGCGGGAAGCCGCTGCTCAAGGGAACGTTAGGCAATTCTGGACTCTTATTGGGGAGGGGTGCGGCTCAAGAGTGCGCCCTCTTCCAATCCCTATTCCAGAACAAACCTGGGTCAACTTCATTTTAAGTCTGTACGCTAAGAATGATCTGCAAGTGGACCTTAGGGGAATTGGGGAAGATAGTAACATAGAATCGGCTATTAGGGAGATGCGCCCATCAGGAGCTATGGGACCTGATGAACTCCCGATTTCAGTTTTGAAACAAGATCCTGCGACCTGGAGTAAAATTTTCTTTCCTCTCTTCAGGTTTTGCTACATCAAAAAAACCATTCCACCATCTTGGAAGGGGAGTATTCTGGTCCCCATGTTTAAAAAGGGCGATAGAAATTTACCCATTAACTATCGTCAAATAGCCCTCTTGGACGCAATTGGGAAGGTTTTTTCTAAATGCCTTTTATCTCTAATCAACGATTGGGTGGTATTAAAACAAATCTTACCACTAGAACAAGTAGGCTTTCGTAAAGGCCATGGAAGTCTGGATAATCTTTCCGCTCTTCAGACTATTACAGATAAATATATAAGGGTACGCGGCGGAAGAGTCTACGTGGCGTTCATAGATTTCTCCACAGCCTTCGACAAGGTTGATCGCCCGTTGCTGTGGAGAAAGCTCTCCGCTTGGGAATGCCCCCTCAATTGTTGGACATGATCCAGGTGTTACATACAGACACGTGGTGTCAGGTCTTGCAAGGAGGAGATAGGGGCCTTTCCGAGATCATCCCTTCTTGTAATGGCCTTAAGCAGGGCTGTCTCCTTGCCCCGTTACTTTTTTCTTTATATATTGCAGACCTACCTGCTTCACTTTCTTCCTGTGATGGTATAGCACCTATAGTGGGCGGAAAGCACATTTCATGTATGTTATACGCGGATGATATCATAATAATGGATCTTATGCCTAAAGGCCTCGCCAAACGCCTCCTAGCTCTACATCAGTATGCAGATTCCCATTTTTTTTAAAATTAATGCATCTAAGAGCAAAATTATGTGCATCTCAGGCCGCAAAAAGAAAAATTTACGAACTTTACCTGGTCGGTGGGAGATGACAAACTTGAGGTAGTAAAGACTTATGTCTTTTTAGGAAAATTAATTTGTGACAATTTAAGTCCTAAACCCCACACTGATAACAATGCCCGGAAGGCTTTATCCCAGGGCGGAAGCTTAAGTGCATTGTACTCGGCAATGGGAAGAAGGCATTTCTCATATTTACTGGAGGTCTTTAGGGCAAAAGTTCCTTCTACCCTTCTATATGGATTAGAACTAATTGACATTAAGCATTGGGATTTTCTAAATAAGGTGGAGGGAAAATTGCTAAAAAGCGTAGCCTCTATTAGTTCTGCCTGCTCTGTGGCTGCTTGCAGACTTGAGTTTGGGTTGCGCAGCAGTTGGGTCCAGGGCCTGGCAGCTGTAGTACGTTGGGTCGCAAGCATAGCCAGAGGAGAAGAGGGGACTATGAGGTTCCTCTTAAAGACGGAACTATTAGGAAGTTTAAGAGAACACTCCTTAATTGTTAATAATTTTAGAAAGGCTGTATCGCTCTTGCAGCTGGAAGAGAATTCTCTCTTTTCTTTATCTTTAAAAGAGGCCACTTGGGATCTTAGCTTTAGACTAGACAGTACTTCAATTCTTGCTAAGAAGGGTATTAATCTTCTCACGGATTCATTCGCAAGAAAATTTGTGCAACCTTACGCCACTTGGAACTTACCACATGGTATTCGGAGATTTTGGTTTTTGTTGAGACAGGACTTGTTACCTCTAAACAATCTTTTATTTAAATGGTATGGAGTCTCTGCTAATTGCAATTTTTGTCATCAATCTATTCAAGATCGAGCGCATGTACTTTTTATATGCCCAGTGCTGCGCCCTTATCGCTGCAAATGGTTAAGACAAATATGTTTGCAAATGGGTATTGTAAATGTAAATTCTTTTATGTTCGCCCTATATAACACTCCTAATGAGAGATTTTGTTTCTGCATTTTTAATTTTTTAAAATGTTTTTTAGATATTTTTTGATGAATGATATGCGTATTAATGTGACACTTTGTACTGCAGTAAGTGCTATAATTTGTCTTTTTTATATTATGAATGGTATTTTGTATTTTGTTCTTTTTCTTATGTGGACCTCCACGGAGTTCCAAAACATAATAAAGATTGAACTTGAGAACTATCATCATTAGTATAACTGCATTCCCACTTATATATAGGTAATCCAACACAGTTTTCATGCGATATCTAGACAGTCCAAAACGTAGTGCTCCTTCTATCAGGTTCCAAGTAGTCAAAAAGCACTGGAAAATAGGTCTTAAAAGACACGATAATATAAGCCATCTTTTTTTCACAGAATTTTATATAGCGCAAACTTGACCTGAAGGTATCGGGTATCAGAGTGCTTTACACGAGCAGCAGTTGCGTTACATGCTTACACCTTCATTTTTGTTAGGCACGGGGAGATTAAGTGATCTGCCCAGAATTTACAGGATGTTCAGTGTCCCTGCCGAGACTCGAACCTGGTTCCCCAGCACTGAGGTTGACCACCCTAGCCATTAAGCCAACTCCTCTCCCTATCTTGTAATGGTGTCATGGTTTGTTAAAATTATCGACACAACATTCTAAACCTATATAAAGTTCAACTTCTATTTCACCTTAACAAGATTCCAATGTAGCCAATAGTAAAAATCCCTTGATAGTCTGTGAAACAAATTGAAACAATCTCCTAAATAAACAAGCATTTACAATGCAACGGTCTCGCCTTTGCAAAAGTTAGAGCTATTGGCATTGTAAATGACAAACTTTTTATGTCTGTGTTGGCTTTGCAAACAGATAAATAAATGGCATTGCCATTTACAATGCCAAAAGCTTAATCTCTCGCAAATGCGAGACCTATTGCATTTGCAATGCAAACGGTCGCGTATTTACGCGAGTTTGAGCTACTGACATTGCAAATATGAAGTCTCTCGAGGTTGCGAAATCTCCTTCCTACTGTAAATTAATAAGGCTGCAGGCATTCTTCGACACCCTCCCCCATGAATGTCTACGAACTCGGGGATGGAGGCCTGAAAGGGACAGTGTGGGATTGACTCCCGAGTTCCAAGTGAACGTCTTTTTAAAGCAGCCCACATTCCTTAAAGGAACACAGGCTGCTTTTACTGTCCTTTGATTGGGTGACATCCCTCGTGGTTGAGGACGAGGGGAGTAGAGGTAACGAGTTGCTCTCTCCTCTATCAGTCCTGGGCGGGCTCTGCGTATGCCCTGGCTGCTTCTAACCAGTCCATTCACGTGGGATGGTCCTATGTCGCGACTCTGCCTGCTACCATAGGTGTATATCACCTTGGCTGTCTGTAACCAGTGCACTGATAAAATCAATAGGTGTGGCTTAAACGCACGAAAATTGATCTGCCGATGCTATTGTTAAAAAAAGCGAACAACAGAATGTGTTCTGAAAAGCTGACAGACACCAGTGACTTAATCTTATGCTTTTGTCTCACACGAAGAGTTCATAAAAAGAGATTATAACTTGTATCTACTATGAAATATTTTTAATAAAACTTTGATGTGCTTACGTTTGAAACTAAAATACGCCACTATTCTGAGCAGTTTAGCATAGCTCCGTTTCACCTACATCCCCTAGGTTTTTATTTGGGCTCCACCCCTGACAATAAACTGTAAACATACTTTGGGTAGTTACTCATCTTCTCTGCTGGCAGCGCAAGTTACCGAACATGTTTCTCCAGTAAACCGTCCACATTGGGGATTAGTAATATTACAAAATCTATAGGGCATAGAAGGCTGACCCTGAACTATAGGGCCTTTTGTTTGACAGGAGTTAGGGTGAGCAGGTCCCGACCCTTTGAAAGTGAACACCGGTGTGCCGCATGTGAGTGTTGCTGTTACCGGGCGTGAGAGGCATTACATAGCTAACACGTCTCGTGCTAGTAACAGTGGTGTTTCTAAATCCCGGTGATCCCTACTTAATTAAAGTCTCTTATAGGATATTGCTCCCTGTAATTACGCTGGGGCGGTGCAGTTACCATGCTTTGGAGGTAGCCGGGCTTCTCCTCCCCCTCTGTCCTGCGTCTCCAGCCGGGGAGATCACCAGCAGAGATCTTGGTCAGAGAATCGGACGACACTGCTTAAGTAAGCACGGCCCCTTCTTGCAGCAGCCATGACTGTCCCTCTATCTGAAGTCCCGTGGAGGAGGAGTGTACTTCTGTACAGGCACCAAATAACAGTGACAGACGAGCAGGCGGTAGTTCTGGGTGTTACAAAATAATTTATGTATATTTCTCTTGTGCAAAACAAACCAAAGTATACTTTCATCACAGCTTCTACTTGAGTCAACTGCGGGCATCGTTAAAGCAATATGCGGCGGTGTACCGAGGGTGTTTAAATATGAAACTTCATGTGCCAAATGGACAAGCAAATATGTATATATATTTCTCTTGTGCAAAACAAACGAAAGTACAGTTTTATCACAGCTTCTACTTGAGTCAACTGCCGACATCGTTGAAGCTGAAATAAATAATAAAGGCGGGGGAATAAATTCGGGAAGAAGGAAAGAACATATATGTTAGGAACACGTCGGGTGAAAACAAACAACGCAGGCGGGGCCACGAAATTATATATATAAACAAACCACGGACAACGGTACACGGAGACGACAGGAGACGGATCCTGGCAACATAAATCGCGCAGCCCACCCCTGCAAAAGACACGTTGGAAATGACAAATATATGCCTTGAAGATAAAAAAAAAAAACGCCCACCGCTGCATGACGTAAAAAAAGGGGCGAAGCTTAAAAAAAACACAGAAACGCCCACGAATCTGCTCCCAGAATGATTGCCATATCTCTCTTCAAATGGCTAGCCTCCATTTATGGAGCTAGCCAATGGAAGAGAGAGGCGGGTTAAAGCCCCATACTGGAAATCAAAAATTCTTGCCTGCGCGACACTGCTTGTGCAGTGAACGCCAGGCTTCGACCTAAAAACATAACGCTCTAACCCATTCCTTACAGCTTGTATGCAGCTCTTTGATGATCCAGTTAATAGCTCTCTCAGCTTTGTTGGGCTTGTAACTTTTAAGATGCAAGTACAAAAAGCATCTCTCTGACAAAAGCATTAACTGACCCATTGAACTATCTACATTCTATGCACTTTTGTGATCTGCCTGGTACATGTTCTTTGCAGCAGACACATTACCGTTGCCCTGGGCAAAGACTTCCAGAATGGGGAAATGGGTGGGCTATGGGCAGATATTAGGTGAAGTGTGAAGGTCTGTTGATCACATTATAAGTTCCAAAACTCCTCTCACTTTTTACATCATAGTGAGTAATAGTACCCAGCACTTATGCCAATGCCTACTATTGATTTGCCAACACTAATCCAAAGAACCCCTTTTTACCTAAATTAAAACCACAATTGCTTTATTAACCTTCTTCCATTCTCAAAATTTGCTTAAAAAGGCACCATTTGCCCATGCTTTCCAAAGTTTTCTCTGGGGAGAACCCTCCAGAACCGCTCTTATGTAGCTCAGGCTCGCTCACTACAGTGCACTCCGCCGCAACTTTTACGCCTCACCACTTTCAAATGCAACCAGCCACCACTGGCAAGCAGGAAGGTGCAGAGAAGCACACGTCGAAGCGCTGGATCCCCTGGGAGAGGCTCTTACCTGCATTTCCCTCCTCCGTGCCCCGCTCTCTGCCCAGGATCACTCACTTCAGGACTCAACGAGTGCTGAAGAGCCGCCGCGCCCTGGTTCTTGAGCTCTCCCCTCCCGGGCTCGGCTCTCGGCTGCCCTCAGACGCGCCGCTGCTCTTGTGCAGCTCCGGGGGGCTCGGCCCTCTCCTCCGGGGCTCGGCTCACCTTCAAACCTCCACCGTAGCGCCAGATTACAAGTCCCCCACCAACGCGTCCCTGATCCGCATGCAGGAGGGCGACGGACAGCTCTTCATCGGGGAGCACATCACAGCGTGCATTTATGATTAAAGAACATTAATTAGCTTGATGGACATCTCGCATCTCCTTTCAGTGACATACACAAGGGTGAGTGTTGGGGGGTGTTATCCTCGCCCCCCCTCATCCTCTCCCCTCGGGGGGTTCGGTATCTTCTCCTCCTTCGGCCGCAGCTGGTTTCAGTCTCGAGGCTGCTCGAGGTAGCACTTTTATTTTTCAGTTTCAAGCACTTTTATACCATGTTTGTAACTGTGTAGCTCTTGTAATGTAAGCAGCTTTACCGTAAAGCGCTCTAACACCTTTGGCTAATGTCAGCGCCATGTAAAAAAATAAATGCCAACCCGCCGCGCTTCCACACCACCTTGTGCGATTTCGGCGAAATGTACAGATATTAAGAATAATAAATATCGACATTTGTAGTTGTTTATATTTCTAAATGTCAACGGTTTAAACGTGTAATACGTGTCAGGTAAACAGTGAGCAAAAAACTAAGGTAGACACCCAAAAATAAGCAAAGAGCAGTTGCAAACTGCAATATTTACAAACACCTGCTCCTCTACGTTTGAAAAAAGAGCGATCCCAGCTCACGATATAGGAAGTGCGGGTCGTTGGCCAATCAAAGTAAAGTGGAGATTACCCAACCAATCAAAGTTAAGGATAGAATTGCGTCCTCTGAGTTAGAAGGCGGGGCTACAGTCCTCAATGGGTGGGAAAGTGATCCGATCGTAACGTTGAGAAAATACGCCACCAACTTCGGGGACCGCTTGTAGAAGGAAAGCTTCTCTGACTTCAACACTTATAGAAACATCGCGGACAAGTGTGTTCTGACTCTTGCGAACCGCATACGTTTCACGTGTGAACGATCGCCGAGATACCAGATAGTGAAAGTTCATTTGCAGGTGGTTGCAACGACTCTACTGCGCACCCTCCGCAATGTTGGTAGGCAGCAGCGGGCCCCCTGGTGCAGGGCCCGTGCCCGGCCCCTGAGATCCCTGACCTGAGCCACCTGACCGAGGAGGAGCGCAGCCATGGACCGGCAGAAGTAGGAGGAGGAGAAAGAAGAGGCCATGCTCAAGTAAGCTCCCCCAGCACCGGTGTGTGCGTGTGAACAGGGGAATTCTTGTAGGGAAGGGGGAAGCTATCGGAGTGCCTTTTAGGGATGCTTTGGGGGCCCCATTCAACGGAAGGGGACTTTAGAAGTGAGGTGAGGTAAGGAGGGGGGTATGTGCGTATGTGTGTGCATGCATGAGTGTGGCTGTGTGTGTGCGCATGAGTGAGAGAGGCTGACTTGCTGTGTCAATGTGGGGCCGGGCTGGACATGCGCGTGCCCGGTCTGAATCGCTGCGTGTGCCCGGTCTGAATCGCTGCGTGTGCCCGGTCTGAATCGCTGCGTGTGCCCCGGTCTGTCTCCCTTGAGAGGCATCTCGGCAGCAATAGGTCTCGAGGACGAGACCTAAAAATGAGTATCATCGTTAATTATCAGCAATTCAAACGTAAGTGACTTCCAGGGTTAATAAAGAGTGCATCATGTATCTCGCAATTCGAGCCCACCTAGGGAAACTGTGATGCGTTCTCCCCTCACCAGTACTGCAACAGTTATTCATTCCGGGGAACCCTGATAAATTCCCTGTGAAAAATAGAAAGCCCTGTTTTAAGAAGAGTGAGTGCGCGATGACCCTTAAGAGTCCATAACTCTATTTTGTATGTGGTACAGTTGATTGTAAAAAAGATTGCAGCATGTTTCCATGTTTCGTGTGCAGGGAACTTGCATTGTCTTGCTTTTTGGCACATATAAGTGTAAACTAAATGTCATACCCATACAAATCACACATTTATCGTACCTCAAAAGAGCTCCGCAGGGCAGGTTCCAAACGAAAACAAAGCCTACCTACCCTGTACTCGTAATGCATAATATGATTATATAAGAAATGTTCTGGCTCGGACGGAACGAGAATGAATTTTGTAAAGCAAAACATGGGTTTAAAAAATACAAGAACGGGTGGGTGCCACAGACCCAGGGAAAGAGTAACACCACTGTCAATTTCTCGCAACCTAAAGAACTGATCTCACAACAAGGCAGTATTATAATATGAATCAGTCCAGTCAACAGTTTCTAGTGACAATGAATCTCTCTGTCAGATCATGAACTGTCCCAAAAAGAAACAATAATTCCTTGCACTAGAGTACAAAAGTTACCAATTGTGTTAAACAAATCATGCTCCTGTTACCAGGAGCACAAAATAATACCTTCGGATTCTACTATTCAATACATTAAATTGAAGGATTTTCTAAAGCGAAAAACAACGTAGCTCTCCACTTTCATTGCTTTTGTCTCTTGCTGGATTTCCCAGCAGAAACTGCAGGATCATGGCTTTAAACTCACTTACACTACCAAAATGAAAGAAAAACTTGAACCTCACCTCCTTTTGAGAGAAGTCAGATTTGTAAGATGCATAAACTCGGTTAGAAGGCTCTGAACTCTAATTTCTCTTGCACTCATCATTGTTGAAGCGCAGGTTTTGGGTCAGGATTACACTATCACTCTTCACTTTACCCTCGATAAAAAAAAAATTCTGACTAAAGTAGGCACTTGATTCTTTTCTGCGTTACTAATCTGGCTGAACTGAAAGCTCAAGCACCACTGGAGCTATTCAAGGAAAGAAGTCTCCTCTGTGACTCCAAACAAAAGAGAAGACAGTTTGAAAAGGTCTAACAAGAGGGTTGAATCTAGGACAGCATGGAAAAACATCAAAGAAACACTACAAGAAGAATATAGCGAGATACCACACCATCAGGTAAAGACAAAACTTGTATTTTTTTTTTTAGCCTAGCCTTGAGATCTCATGCAGAGCCCATTAATATAACAGTCTGGAAGAGCTAGCGCTAAGAAATATCTACCTGAAAAAAAAGGATGTTGCCCTGTGCAGAAAGCTACACACACACACACATGTAAACATGCACATGTGCACACACACGCACATACACACCCATACACATTATTTGAAGTGAGGTCCAGTGCTGTCACCTTGGGAACAGAGTTGCTCAGAAAAGTCATGAAACAATCCAAGGCAATGACCAATACTTCCACTCCTCATCACCAATGGTAGAAAAAAGGAGCAGGGGCCTTGGAGGTGCGCCCCTGCCATTGCGGCCACTCCAGGGAAGATTTTGATATCCTTTTTGAGTGCGGGTGAACCGGCCTTCATGGGTCACCCTCAGTAGGTCTGGCCTACCACTGGGGAGTTAAAGGTGAACAGCATTGCCTGCTCCCTGGAACCATATGGCCCTTGCTAGCTGCCATGCTGCCTGACATACTGTGTGAGATGTTAGCAGAGGAATGGGCTATTTTTCTCTTGCTTGCATTGCCCTGTGCCTCTCTAGTCCTGGCTGGGAACATGGGGAGCAAAGTGAGATGCAGCAATCCTCCTAGTGCCTTAAAATGGTCCTGATTGCACAGAGCAGTATCGCTGAGGCCCGGCAGCTCCACTGATTAATGGGATGCTCTGTCTTGGCAGTCTCCTACCTCTTAGAGGGTCAAGTTAGGAGTAATGAGGAGTTGTGCCACAAACCCAAAGAAACGGGTTCCTGGGTGAAACGGTGAAACTGCTGCTTGCATTTGGGAGTTTCTTGGCGCTGTAGCTCCTCCAGCTCCACAACACATTTGGGAGGCGACTAAATTGCCACATCCAAGTGCTGTGCTATTATGCTGCTATTTTGTGCATCGCTTGATGGATGCCAGTGGGGTTTTCTTCACCATTATGCTCCTGTTGCTTCGCCACAGCCACCAGTGACAGTATTCCTGGGACTCCTGACCCTCAGAAATTCATGTAGGTATATCCTGCTGTCTTCAACTACACTTTACACTGTTGCTTCTTCCTCCTTAGCAGCTTGGCTTTAGGAGAAAGGGACTGATCTCCTGTCCAGCTAAGGAAATCTGGTTATGTAGAAACTCCTCAGCGGCCAAGCAGGTCTTTTACAGTAGACATCCTGTGGTTGCACTACCCAACCACGTCAAGGCATTCCACCTCTAGCAGAGCACACAGTGCCCACTCAAGGTGTTGCAGTAGGAATAGTCCAAATGAAGTTCAGGTGACTCCCTTCTTAACAGTCTAGACAAAGTACACCTTCTGTTGGGTATGAAAGGTTTTCAAGAAGCAGATGTGATTGGCCCTTGAGAAAGTTCATAACGTTCAGAGTGCCAAGAGGCAGAAGAATCCTGATAAGGGTGCTTCATGCCATGCAGGTTCTTCCTCCATTCTTTCAGGCTGATTCTCACTTTCTAAGATAATACAGGAAGTTAAAAAAGGAAGACACAGCTTCCTATGATTGGTGAGGCGCCCATGCAACTTGGTGATGCCACATCATTCCCCCATCCTGTGTCACTAGCATTGGCCAGCCTACTACCTGACATGTCTTTGTGTTGGTCTCTGGAAAACTTTAAAGATGGTAGCTCTTTCCAAAACTGTGGCACATCTCCACTCTGATTCAAACACTAACCACCCATGCCTAGTCTGTCTAACCACCATAGCTTTAAAGAAACCTCCTGTGGTGATTGGAACCACCTTTCTACCTATCCTTCCTTTGTCCCATGTGCAAATATCCTCTGAGTTAATTTACAGGGAGATACTGGTAAGCAGCTATGGAGCATCAAACCTCGACACCTTCCTCCAGCAGGAGAGGCCTAATTTCCCTGCAATTGACCTATTTAATTCAGGAGTCTTTGATTTTCTAGTTGGTGCTACTAGAGTACACAGTCATCAAGCAAGGCAGCTCAAAGCATGAATTTATTAAGGCTGGCCCATAAACAGATGCCAAATTAATGTGTCTGTAAGGAATTTCGATATGTTAGAACTTCATATTTGGAGTCTGGGCACAACATTTTGTATATCGTAGCAATTTGTAGTGATTATGTCCTTTCCAATATATGCCAATTGGGATATATAGAATAACACAATTTACACAAATAGGCGCCTAGTCAAAAACAACATTTTGTGGTACGTTTAGTTATACTACAATAGTACTACTAACGTACTACAAAATACTACCAACAAATCTACTTGCGGAGGTCTCCGCCTCTCCTGTGTGGAGATCTGTGCTCCAACTCCTGAGACCTATACACATGTAGGTATACATTATTTTAGTAAATGTGGGAGGGATGGGGGAGTGGCTGGAAAATGCAAAATATTTATGACTAAAAGGAGTAGTTCTGTAAGGATTAAGAAAAATGAATATTAGTTGATCAAATTCTTTGCAAAATGAAAAGGCGACCATCTTGTTTAGACAACACTTTCTATTTATTCAATTTTTTTACGTAAAGTGTAGCTTATTGCTCTTTTTGCAATGTATAGGAAGAAATGAGGCAGTTTAGGAAAGTCTGTAGAGTTAGAGAAAAGTAGTTCTATTGATTTTGCATGTTTTAAAAAAAGTTTAGAATGTACCGTGAAATTTTGTGAACTTTTCTAGCAAGTACTGCAGTACCTATTGAAAATTAAAAAATATATATATATATATATATATGTGACCAAGGCGGTTTTATCCGTCGAAACGCGTTAAGCCATTTGCATAGGGTAATAAATCTCCCTTTTGTGAAGCCCACGGTGTCAGCGCCTTTTCTACTATCGTACTGGCAAAGGGCTGGATGTTATATATATATATATATATATATATATATATATATATATATATATATATATATATATATATGACCAAAGACACTCTTCAACATGCCACTCCACTCTACATCATGCCACTCCACTCTATGACAAGCCACTCTACTCCACTCCACTCCACTGTACAACACTCCACCAGTGGCGTAACACTGGCCGCCACAGCCCTCGCAGTGCGTGGGGCCCCCAAGCTGCAGGGGGCCCCCTCAGCACAGTACTCTTGTCCGAGAGCTTCTGATAAAATCCGGAGAGGGCCCCTCCCTGCACTTTGCTCCTAAAAGTTCGTTATGTCACTGCACTCCACGCCACCCCACTCTACAACACGTCACTCCACTCTATGACACGCCACTCCAATCTACTACGTGCCACTCCATCTACACCCAACCACTCTAAAACACTGTCTTACACTCCACTCTATGACACAACACTCCAATCTACGGCATGCCACTCCACTTGACACGCCACTCCACCCCACTGTACAACATGCCACTCCACCGTATAACATACCATTCCACTTTACACCCCTCCACTCTAAGACACACAAACCTATGGCACGCTACTCCATCCTACTCTCCGACATGCCACTCCACTCTACTCCACAACACATCACTCCACTCTACGCCACTCAATACTCCAACACTCCACTCAAGTCTATTCCTCTTCACTCTACAACACTCTACGCCACTCTATGCTACTGGATGACACTCTGTGCAACTTCCTCTACACCACTCAGTGCCACCTTACACCAGTCTACTCTAATCCACCTTACTCCATTCTACTCCGCTCAGCACCACTCTATGCCACTCCACACTACAAAGCTCTATGCCACAACACTCTACCACACTCTGTGACACACTACTCCACTCTACCCCACTCTACTCTTGCACACTACCTAACCCTTAATATAACTCATACACCTCCATACATAGTGTTGCGAACTCGCTATGCAGACTAAATTAACTATAACTCGCTCCTTTCCCGTTCACTATTTATATACCATTTTATATTATATCACTTATTGTATGTTAAATCATAGCATTCATAACAACACTGATGAGACCTCAAATGACATCATTTATGAGAACACTGTGCATGGTAGAGACCGGTCATACTTTCTCCCGGTCTAAAAAGACCAGATGAGTGCGAGTGGCGCTTTGTGCTTTTCGGCGCTATATTTACTTAAAACGTTGAAATTGCAAATCTCTGGTTCTACAGAATAGACCTGGCAAGAGTTTCATTTGCCACATTCTGAAAAACTGGAGACATGGCGATGAGGATAAACCAAGGGGTTTCAAGGGACTGAAACAAATGGTCATATCCATCTATGAAACTGCGGAAAAGGCTTAAGAGTCTACGAACAAATTGTTCAAATTAGATTCGTATAGCTGTTTATTTGTCTGTGAGGGCTTGAAATGCTTACTGGCAAAGTCCCGAATAGAGGCCCCAATTGGCAATGGTTATTGCTCATGGTTAGTGTTACATGAAACAACATCTGGCCTGGCTGATCCTGATTATTAAACGGTGCCTTTTTTTCAATGCATGTCTACAGTGCAAACATTCAGGAAGTATTGGAAGGCATTCCCTTCAGCTGCTCCTTTTTTACGGGTTCAGCGACAAATTTGAACCACCTTCAGGTTTACAAGGAGCCCCATCACTTGTTTTGTGTCACTCAAGTAAGGGATGCACTCTTTAGTCTTTTATGTAGAAATTACTTGCAATCGAGCAAAACGAGAGATTCTATTTGGTTAGGATCTATATCCGGGCTAGCAGGCTACTAGGGAGGTCAGGGCCAGCGGCTTCCCAGAGAACCCACCTACCTGCATCACTAAAAGCGACAAGGCTCCGTGACAGTGGGCCATAGTACCCCTGGGAGGGAACAAACTCCGCAACAGGACTAGTTCGCAAACAATTAGGGGTTAAATCCCATCCATTCTGCAGATGTAAACATCAGAAAAATACCCGGGCAGAAGAGCTTCTGTGCCTACAATCCTATGCTTAAAGGATATAACAGTATTTGCACTACAGGATGCTGGAAAAAAACAGACAGAGGCAGAACGAAGGGAGTGAAACCTATGGCAGACACTGTTCCACCACCAAGACTTTGCTTGAAGATCAAAAGAATCCTATGTTAGAAGGTATAGTCTGTAAACAGGTTTGCACTTCACTCTGATTATGTGTCAGAGGTCATTATCTCACCATCTGTGTGGCTCGGTCTTTGTGCATCTTGACTCTCTGAACTCTCGCCGACTCCTCAGCACAGCTGGTCTCTAGCCTCCAGAGGCTTTGGAGGCAGCACTGGAAGCACCCTCCTGCTGAAGTGAGAACAGCAGATAGGAAGACACAAGTGGATCGCCGGCAACAACCCCCCACTACTTTGGTCAGGTTGGTTTATTTTCCCTGTTTATTGACTCTCATCTCAGAGGAACAGCTTATCTCTTTTGTTAAATACTTTCATTGGATCTTTATGCTGGACCTGTCCAAAAGCCCTTTGTCCCTCCTTTGAGTACTACTACTACTACTCACTTATAGGCAAGTGGCATCTCATATTCTTGAGGTCACCCATTCCAGCTGATTTTCTCCTTCAACAGGGAGGTCCGGCAAATGCGCTCAGTGAGTGAGGCCTGCAAGCTGCTAGGTATTGAGGTCACTCCTGCAGATGAGCCACAACAAGGCAAGATGGGCAGGAACCGTCGGAGTGGCCACGGGTGGACAATGACCAAGCCTCCGGCTAGTAAGCTGCTCCCTGACCTGGCACCATGGCCAAAGAAAGACAGATGGTCCTGGCGACATTGGCCGGGGACCCCCCTGAAACATTGACACCATGATTAGCAGGGGTACTGGTGGACAACCTGATGGTCCCTCCCCTTAATCTCCTTTGACAAATGCATGGGGCTGGGCATGGGCAGGGAGATGTTTGGCCATTGGTACCTCCCTACCAATTTATCTAGGAGCCCGCCGCTCTAGACTTCAGTCAATCGTACGATGATTGCTCATTGGGTCATAGTATGACTTGTTAGGGTTTCTTTATTTTTCTTTACCCCCCTGGGCTTCCCGTAAGCTTGGCTCCAGGCTCAGGTATCTGCTAATCATTGCGTACGCACATTTGCTATGCTAGGGGCATTTGGGGTTAGGGGTCTTCTGGTTTGTAATGGCTCTTCACTTAGCTCCCAATCTAGGTCCCGACCCATATGGTAGCAGACATTAAAATTCTCACCCTGAATGTGAAGGGATTAAATCATCCAATTAAAAGAAGGGCCATCCTATCCTATTTAGAGCAGTCAGGGCCCAAATATGCTTGCTACAGGAAACCCACCTTCTTGTGAGGGATTCGCACAGACTTCGCTCAAGCGTTTTCCCTCACCAATATTTCTCCTTGCACACAACTAAAACAGCTGGGGTTGCAATACTCATCTCCAGCACCTTTGGAGAGAAAGCGGATGTGAAACAAGCTAAAATTAAAGGGCGGCACTTAGCTATGTCAGTCACTATTAACACTTGTACCTTTACGCTAGGCTCAATATAAGCGCCCAGTGAAGGGCAGGAGGCCTTCCTCGAACGAGCAGTGATGGTATTAACAAACTCTCCGGATAGGAAAATCCTAATGGGGTGAGACGTAAACATGGTCTTCAACAATCAACTGGACCGCTCACCACAATGGCAGGGACAGACTGGAACTGTCTCATGGAGTGGGCGCTCCACGATTTGGGACTGGTGGATATCTTGTGTTCCCTGTGCCCCCAGGTCACAGATTACATGTTTTATTCCCACGCACACAAAACTTACGCTAGAATTGACTACTTCATAGGGTCCCAATCCTTGCTTTCCTAAGCGCCCGCCTCGGATTTTGAACCCCGCTTGCTCTTGGATCATGACGCACAGGCCCTTACATTAGCAATCCGCCCTATCAGACAGACAACCATATTCTTGGCGGCTGTGTGACACACTGTTGCATCACCCGGCCGTGGTGCAGTACCTAACTAAGACACTAGAGGAGTTCCTAGCCTTTTATGATACCCCACACTTCAATTAGCACCTTATAGGAAACACTCAAGCTAGTCGCAAGAGGGGAATTTATCGCAATCTCCTTGGTGAATAATAGGCTTTGCAGGGGCAAGAGAGAGGGCCTCACCAAACAAGTTCAAGAATTGGAGCGCATTCATAAGCGGACGGGAGCACCCCGAGTGTGGAGGCAACTAGAGGCGGTGCGTTCACAGGTCGCAGGCCTTGACCTGAATAGAGCGTAATACACCACCCTAAGACTGCAACAGTCATATTACGTGGGGGAGACAAATGCGAACACCTTCTGGCCAATAAATTGCATGCTCAGTGCCAGGCGGCTACCGTCCACACAATACTGGATATGTCTGGTTCCGAATACTCAAACGACACAGACATAGCCCATGCATTTCATGGCTTCTATGCTGAGCTTTAAACAGCCCAACACCTCCCGGAGTAGGCAACACTGAATTATTTACAAGGGGTAAACAACTCTAAATTTACACTGGAACAGGCATCCAGGCTGGACTGCCCGATCTGCATTGAGTAAGTGATATCCGCCACAGCTAGACTTAAACGCCTTAAATTCCTGGGCCTGATAGGTTCTCCGCTATTTTATATATATATATATATATATATATATATATATATATATATATATATATCAATCGTGACAATGTGATCCAGCAGATCTTGAGAGCGCTCACCAGTGTGTGCTCAGCCCAGGGGTCGGATCCTGACCCAAAAATCACTTTATTCTTTCAAAAGGAGCGGCACAACCAGATAGTTTTTTGAAGCCTTTTAATCAGAGCTTCACCCCACCATATGTATATGTATATATATATATGTATATAATATATATATATATATATATATATATATTCACTGAAAAAACCATAGGTTATAGCCCATATATAGTTAGGAATTAGCATTTAAAAAACCTTATTTTACTCACACAAAACCATTAAAATTCCATATATAGTTAGTTGCACTAACTATATATCGCGCACCCGCAATCCACTGCTGATCATGTCACATATTACATCATTCATGACATGGTCAGTGACATCACTGATGACATCACTGATGACATCTCAAATGACATCACTGATGACATCACTGATGACAACATCCAGTGACTGTATGTTTCTGTAAAGTTAAAATATGTCTTACATATTGAAGAATGAGTGGATGTATAAGTGTCTGGATGAAGGATTTAGTAGGTGCGTGACTGACTGTATGAGTGAGTGATTAAATGTGTCTCACTGAATGCATGGGTTAGTGACTAAACTGTCTTAATTTGTGCATCATTATGTCTGTTGTGATGTAAACTGCTGCATGTGTTGATCATTAGCTATACGAGAGGCTATATGTGTTATTAATTGGTTGCCCAAGTATTTCTATGGGAGATTGAGTTTGTGTGGGGGTGGCTGGAAGGTGTGTGACTCTGTGCATAGATGTGTGAGCAGTTTATTCACTAGGTGTATGAGTTCAAGAGTGCATGTGGAAACAGCTACATGGGCAGTTGACTGTGTGCATGAGTGTATTGATGAGTGAATGGATATCTCAATGCTACATGTCATAGTAAGTACATATGTAAAACACAGTACATGTGAGAGTTGGCATATATAAATAACTGTGCATGAGAGCCACTGAATGAGTGAGTGGTTGTATCGATCATTGTGAACTTGTATCAGGGATTGTATAAGAGAGTAAATATGTGTTAGTATATGTTTCAATAAGTAAGGTGTGTATAACTGTATAGTTGAAGAAATGGAGGTGAGATTGTTTCTTTGCATGACTGACTGGGTGTGTGAGTAACTCCATGGATGAGTGGCAGTGTGTGAGTGTCTGTATACACTGAGTGTATCTAAGGTTATATTAGAGTCTGAAGAGGTTTATCGTATTAGCACAAGAATGATGTCAAATGAGACGTCATCAGTGATGTCATCAGTGATGTCATTTGAGATGTCACTGACCATGTCATGAATGATGTAATATGTGACATGATCAGCAGTGGATTGCGGGTGCGCGATATATAGTTAGTGCAACTAACTATATATGGAATTTCAATGGTTTTGTGTGAGTAAAATAAGGTTTTTTAAATGCTAATTCCTAACTATATATGGTCTATAACCTATGGTTTTTTCAGTGAATTTTCAAGGTTTTGTAAATGCTAATTCCTAACTATATATGGTCTATAACCTATGGTTTTTTCAGTGAATTTCAATGTTTTTTTAATAGCAAATATCATAAGCTGTCGAATGTCAAGTACGTGGTAAGTAATAACATTTTCGTGTTTATGCACACTGATCTGCTTTGAATGCTGCCCCCCACCCCTCATTTCTATTAGGAGTACTCTCTCTTTGCAGATAGTGAAGGGTAGTTAACGCAGGCCTTTGCCCCCGTTGTAATCCGTCGTGCCTGCTTCTCTCTCCATTTGATTGATTGTTCTCTTTGGTTCATTCTCTATTTACAAACAAGCACAGAGTCGCAATACTCTGTTTAGTCTTTGCAGATAGCGAAAAATCGTGTAAAAAAAAAAGGAATCGAGCAAAATCAGTAGGCCACTAATGGGATCTCTTTTTGACCTCCCTAAAATAGAAACATTAGGAACAACCTGTTGATAATACCAATGTATGTACATAAGCGGCGTTCATTTGTGTTCACAGTACCCCTTGTTGATTGTTTGAATCGAGCATTGAATTGTTCGAAGTTGGTTCTCTTAAGAATCTTCTCTGCCTGCAAACGAGGAAGAATAGGAATATTCTCTCTCCCTTTGCAGATAGTGAAGGGTAGGTAACGCAAACCTTTAACCTCTTTTTGGAGGTATTCCCTGTTTGCAAATATACGTAGGAAAATCTTTGCAAATAGTGAAAGGGTACGTAATGCGGACCTTTCTCCCCCGTTGTAATCTGTCATGCCTATCTACTCCCCACTGATTGATGCACCTGTTTCACCCGGACCATTTACTAGAGATACGTCATCTGGCCCGACCAGAGAGCACCCCTAGTGAAAAGGACATATGCAATAATAACGAAGTGATCACTGTATCCTGTTAACAGAAACTTTAGCATGAAACAACCTGGAAAGAAAAGAATAGGAAAACGAAAATCAGTAGGCCACTGATGAACATGAACTTTTATTAAACAACGAACAAAGAAACGATAACATAACGTAATGATAAAACCTATTAATGTCCTAGAAACAAGAAAACGTTAGAAATATGCCAGTGGTGAGAGACCAGAAAAACAGTAAGAGAAACCAAATCACCCCTCGCTGTCCCACCGCCTGCCACGCCAAAATAATCGATAGACTAGGGAAAATGCAAGTCAGTAGAACATCCGCCCCCACTCTGGAAACTTCCAAGGTGGGGCAGGGTTGCGGCTACGCCCAGCCGGGAGCAGCCCATATAAGGCGGGTCCTGCTGCCATGCCTCGGCCAGGAGATCCTAACGTAGGGTGTAGCCGGAGGAGAGGCCGAGGCCAGCGGGACCCGGCCAGGGGATTGCCTTTACAACGCTGAAGAGTTGCAGGGGGGGGGAATGTCTCCTCGACCCTCCCCTCTCTCTCCCAGTCCGGCCGCGGTGGCCCTTGAGAGTTTCAGGTAGTCCCGCCACATGCTCTTCCGGTCCGGCCACCAACGGTCGGGGGGCCGAGGCCGACGGGATCCGGCTGCAGCCGATAAACCAAGGAACCCGTTCATGAGGCCAGAGCCAGGGGCGTCCGGCCGACATCCACCGGAAGCCCGGCCCAAAGACGGACGGGACATTTTTTCTTTTCTCCTTCGTAATAGCAGCGGCAACACGCCAGGCACCACTTCTTTCTTCAAAAATGGCTTTGACAACACTGGGGGGGATGTCTTGCACATGCCTCCGACCCCCCCCCCCGTCCTCATCGCCACCGGCCATAACAAATGTCAAGCGGGGCGCCGTGGGGTGCACTGGGAGGGAGAGACGGTGCGAACAGGCCTCTCCCGCCTCCTCAGGTGAAGGCTTCCCAGCTGCACCCTCAGCGCTCCAGGCGCCCCGAAAAGGGTTCGTCCACTGTGGCGATGCTGCAACGTCTCGCCCGGCAGGGTGGAGCCCGTCCGCTCATGTGACCCCGCGATCGCCGGTAGCTGCCGAACTCTCAAAATGGCGATCGACCTGGCAAGAGCGGGCCCAGCATGAAGAAATGGCCCGGTCACTGGTTGACTCCACCACCGTAGTCCTCCACGACCTTGAAGATTCTAGAGGAGCCGCGGGAGTCTCCGACCCCCGATGGGGAATGACTGCCATGATCGCCCGTGGAATGACGAAACTGTATCCGCGGGACGTCGGCGCTCCCATGCTGGCGCCAGCCTCACTTTGAATTACTAGAATCCTGCAGACCTCAGTTCCGGTGAAAGCACAGTGTGACCCGGTAGGAAAAATTGTTGCACCCCCTCCCCTTTTTGAGTGATAGTTCAAACCACCGATCCTTTCCTTTGCCCTTTTAACGGAACTTTGGACTGCCTCCCCCTCTTTTACATTTTCTAGAGAAAACAAAACATTAACCACTACATTACCATAGCAGTTGACACCAGAACTGTTTTCAAATTGAAAACCAACAACATCTTCAACAGAATCCTTTTTGTTTCTGCTGTGACCCTGCTACAGCACAGGCATTGTCCCCAGCAGTAATTCTGCAATGCCGGTAAGAATAGCTGTGGTGCCTACTGGACTCACTCACCCCCGCGGCGCCCCACGCCGTTATTTGCTGGGCGGCAACTTACTAGACATCTCTTTCGTGCCATCTAGATTTCAGCGCGTTCTGCTGCCTTGGAACTATTCGCACAACAGACTGCTACTGACGACCCACCCCCAGGCAACATCTTCTGAATTTTCATAATTTGAAAGAACTAGTAACATGTCCTCATCAGGAATTCAAAAGAAATTGCCACGGTCTCTTCGTTGTTTAAATGTTTTTACTGTTTTTGTTTTGTTGTATATATTTATATGTTATTAAAGTTTTATATTCCTACTACGGTGTGGGGGGGTGCTATATATTTTTAATGTGACACATAATTGTAAAAACTTTGATGTACAAAGAGTCATTCCTAGAATCTTCCGCTTCAGGCTCGGTCCCCTCCCCAATCACAATACAGGATGGTTTTCAGATAGTAGGAACACGTGTGGTGTGACGGATCTCATCGGGTGTGGGCCTTGATCTACTATAACTCCTTTAAAGAGGGGTGATTCTTTACAGCTGGAGCCATAAACTACATCTGCAGGGCTAGCTGATAGCCTGGACAATCGGACACAGAGGAAGAGGAGTGTCAGAGGGTGCGGTAGTGAATAGGGCGAAAGGGAGGTGTCGGGCGGGCACAGAGTGTGATTCTCAGGGAAGAGCAGCGCAGATGGGGGGAGGTTTATTGCCCATGCATAAGACAGAGAGCGGGGGTGACCAGTGCCTGGGGAAGATGCTTGCGAGGGTGGGGAGCCATGCTACGAATCGACAGCGTGCAGAGAGTGGGTCTGGTCAAGGCATCTAAAATGGCTGCCGTGCACGACAAAAGTGTGGCATTTCAAAAAAGGCAAGATGGCGCAAACAATGTTCTTCAACACTTCCTCATTTCCTTCGAATCGAACGTTAACAGACGTTGGTGCATATTACCAAAGTTAAGCGATATTTATCGCTAACGATGCTTACCAACGAATTTTTTACCGCTAAGCATCGTCAGAAATTATCGAAGATAAACCTTGCTATTATCAAGGTTTATCGCAAATGCGATAAAAAGCGGCCGCAATGCATGAATATCGCTAAAAAGTCAGCGATATTCATGCATTACCGAGCTAATGCTCTTAGCCATGTTATCCACCTCCCATTGGATAACATGGCTAAGAACTGCTCAGGGCAGGTGTTACTTTTTGGAGATATTCGCGCTTAGCGCGAATATCTCCAAAAGTTGGTAATAGGAGATATATATCTTGCATGTTGTAATGCAAATTATTGTGGTATATGGAACTCATACCATAATCTCTCAGGAAAGCAGAAACTGATCCTTTTGGGACCGCCTGAGAAGGCCTAGGGGGTGAGGGGTACTCTACTTTGCCCCCTTTTCACGTTCCGAACTATTTTATTTTACTCTCTTCTGTAATTACACAAAATAGCAGCGATAAGATGCATCAGAGACACACAGTGAGAGAAAGTAGGCCGGAGATGAAGAAGAGATGTCAAATACACATTGGAGATAATATAGTGGGAGAAGGGAAGTAAATATGAGTAAACTTACCATGTAACATAAAAATGTTGCACTCTATACTATAAGTCTCATTTTATACTACAATCACTTCGCTACAACCTCATAAATTAAAAATAAAAATGAATAATGTCTCAAACAATTTTTGATTTCTAAATATAAATTTATTCTTCAGAATTTTCTAAATTTGAAAGAACTAGTAACATGTCCTCATCAGCAATTTCCTCTTCAATCATCTCATCTGGAATCTCCTCATTAAAAGTCTGCAATGATGATTCTTGTAACTCTATGGTCTCCAAACATTCGATAAATTCGCCATCAACAGATTGATCAAAAAAATCATTCAAGTCATCTCCTCCTTGTGACAATATTTCATTATTGGTGCTGTCAATTTCAATCAATGTAGTGGAATCATTCAAGTCATCTCCTCCTTGTGACAATATTTCATTATTGGTGCTGTCAATTTCAATCAATGTAGTGGAATCATTCAAGTCATCTCCTCCTTGTGACAATATTTCATTATTGGTGCTGTCAATTTCAATCAATGTAGTGGAATCATTCAAGTCATCTCCTCGTGACAATATTTCATTATTGGTGCTCTCAATTTCAATCAATGTAGTGGAATCATTCAAGTCATCTCCTCCTTGTGACAATATTTCATTATTGGTGCTGTCAATTTCAATCAATCTAATGAAATCATACAAGTCATCTCCTCCTTGTGACAATATTTCATTATTGGTGCTCTCAATTTCAATCAATGTAGTGGACAATGCAAAAGAAATTGCCACGGTCTCTTCATTGTGAGCCATTTTATTTTGAAATTGCTTGCTGTAAATTGCAGAAAAAAATAATCACTTTCATTTATCGTTTTTAGTAATACATAATATAAAACTAACTTTATCAAGTATTTAGTATAACAGAAGGACTGCAAATAAATAACAGAAAACATTTTTCAAATTATCTTCAAGTGTACAACATAGTTCCCCTTACAAAGAAATTGCCACGGTCTCTTCATTGTGAGCCATTTTATTTTGAAATTGCTTGCTGTAAATTGCAGAAAAAAATAATCACTTTCATTTATCGTTTTTAGTAATACATAATATAAAACTAACTTTATCAAGTATTTAGTATAACAGAAGGACTGCAAATAAATAACAGAAAACATTTTTCAAATTATCTTCAAGTGTACAACATAGTTCCCCTTACAAATTAACAACTCACCTTTTTAAAAGTAGGAGAAGTGTTAGTACTGTGTAAATCAAACACCAGAAATTCACCACCAAAAATTCCTCACAAATGTACCTTAGACAGTAGTATCACAAAATGGCTGTGGTTTCCTCTCATTTGAGATATATACATAACCAATTAACTTTCATCACACACAAATACAAAACCAAAGTAACATTTTAATTGGTTCTAAATTTCAACACTTTCAAATGTGTTTTCCCCATGCAATTTTCCATAGGACATTTACATACGTCTACAGCCTGAATGGCTGAACGGAATTACACCAAACTTGGCAAAATGGTACATCAAACCTAAGAGGTCAGGAAGGATCTACTATGCCCCCTTATGGTCATTTGCCCCTTCGCTTTGGCCTCCTCTTGTCTCTCGATCCTACCGAGAGACAAGATGGCGGCCGCTACGGACTGTTTGTAATGTTGACAGACGCCGGAGAACCAATCAGCTTCGCAAAGCTCCGTAACGCGAAAAGTACGCGAAGCGGAGCGCTGTTACAGATATATATCTTTTTTTGAACGTTAATTTCTCAAAATCCACTGGAGCACATATATTGAGACCTAGCAAAGGCACATCGGGCTACCAGTCCCTAATATTTTGCCAAGTTTCGTGCAAATCCATTCAGCCGTTCGATTATTGACATTTAGATACGTCTACAGCCTGAATGGCTGAACGGAATTACACCAAACTTGGCAAAATGGTACATCAAACCTAAGAGGTCAGGGAGGATCTACTATGCCCCCTTATGGTCATTTGCCCCTTCGCTTTGGCCTCCTCTTGTCTCTCGATCCTACCGAGAGACAAGATGGCGGCCGCTACGGACTGTTTGGAATGTTTACAGACGCCGGAGAACCAATCAGCTTCGCTTCACAAAGCTCCGTTGCGCGAAAAGTACGCGAACTGGAGCGCTGCCCGGTCCGCTGTTACAGATATATATCTTTTTTTAAACGTTAATTTCTCAAAATCCACTGGAGCACATATATTGAGACCTACAAAAGGCACATCGGGCTACCAGTCCCTACAATTTTGCCAAGTTTCGTGCAAATCCATTCAGCCGTTCGGGCTAAAAGTGAGGCCAACCGCCCTATGGAAAACTCAACGTTAAAAACACGTTTTGGGACCCCCCTTTTTTCTCGACCCCCCCTGGACGAACCCCCCCCCCAATTTTCAGGGGCTGCTCAGAAACAAAATGTGCCATTTTCCTGAAAATTTCAGCCAATTCCGTCCACAAACGCCAAAGTTATTAGACATAGAATTTTCAAAAATCCCATAGAGAAAAAATCCTAACTATATATACCTACTGGCGACCGCCAGTAGGTAATATATATATATATATATATATATATATAAATATATTTACATATATATATATATTCAATCACTCCTCACGCAGAAACGAAGGGATGACAAGCCACACCAGCCGGGTACGGTTTCCAATTTTTCTTTATTGGGCACAAAGAAGACGCGTTTCGAGCGCACAGGCTCTTGGTCACATGATATATATATATATATATATTTATATATATATATATATATTACCTACTGGCAGTCGCCAGTAGGTAGTTATAGTTAGGACCTAGTTTCCATAGGAAATCCGCAACATTCTATTGAGAATAACTTTGGCGCCGGTGGATGAATCTTTGCGAATTTCTCAAAGAAGATGGCCTGCTCCGCTCCGCTCCTTCCCTGAAAGTTTGAGGGGGAATCGTCAAGTGGGGGCTGAGATAAAAGGGGGGTCCCAAAACGTGTTTAGACATTTAGACACGGCTACAGCTCGAACGGCTGAATGGATTTATAAGAAATTTGGTAGAAAGGTAGAGTCCGGCTCGCAGATTACGCTTTTCTTTGAATGGTGTAAATCTGTTCAGTAGTTGCTGAGAAAATTAACTTTTAAAAAATATATATTGGGCTACATTGGGCTATATATATGTTAGAGCCCAAATGTAGCCCAATGTAGCCCAATGTAGCCCAAAGATGGCCACCAGAGAAAAAAAAACACAAATGTAGCCCAAATATCAGCCAGATGTAGCCCAACTATAGCCCAATGGCAGAATGTCCCAGAGTGTTCTAAAGAACAACTAGAGCGCTAACAGTCTTACTTATGACAAAAGTATGGCACACCTGAAGTCATCTTGATTGGAATAATGTGTTAACACTTAAAACATTTAATTTGCAAAGGAACAAAATGAGGGGGTTCATTTGCCATAGAAATTATGATTAGTGCTGAAGAAAGAAAAATTAGGGCACATTTTGAGTGACTTCTCAAATCCTCTTATATTTCATAAAAAAAATTCTGATATGCAGTCTCCCAAGATGGCCACCAGAGACAAAAGAGCCCAAATGTAGCCCAATTATCAGCCAGATGTAGCCCAACTATAGCCCAATGACAGAATGTCCCAGAGTGTTCTAAAGAATAACTAGAACGCTAACAGTCTTACTTATGACAAAAGTATGGCACACCTGAAGTCATCTTGATTGGAATAAAGTGGTAACACTTAATACATTTAATTTGAAAAGGAACAAAATGAGGGGTTTCATTTTGCCATAGAAATTTTATATATATATATATATATATTCACTGAAAAACCACAGGTTTTAAACACGTTATAGTTAGGAAGTAGCATTTAAAAAAACTATGAAATTCACTGAAAAAACCATAGGTTTTACACACGTTATAGTTAGGAAATAGCATTTACAAAACCTATGAAATTCACTGAAAAAACCATAGGTTTGACACCAGTTATAGTTAGCTGGAAATTTTACTCGCATAAAACCAATGAAATTCCCACGTTATAGTTAGTTGGACTCACTATAACTTGCGCGTGCAATGCACTTCTGATGACGTCACATATTACATCACTCATGACATGGTCAGTGACATCAGTCATGACATCACTGATGACACCATCCTTGTGACAGAGTGACAGACCTCTTTTCACTGTAATGTAACCCTTGAAACACATATTCAAAAATAGAAACTAAAATTTTCAAAAAAATGGACATACCCATACCAGTTACAACAAACAATTCAATAATTCCACCATCTATATACACATCCACTCATTGATCAACAGTTCTATATAGTCACTCGTACATATACTCACTCATGATATGTAGTGATACACCTATACATCCTATTACACACCGACAGTCATCCAAAAGATACTCTCACACATTCACACATGCAAATAAACTATTGAACAACCATTTATTTGCATATACAGCTATACACACACAACCACCTTACTTCTATGGAAACTTACACATACTTACTCTCTCAAACAATCACTTATAGAAACACATACTTATCTAAACAGGAACTCTTACAATCTCTTTCTCTCACATATACTCACTTAAAAACATCAATATTCACATATATTAGATTAAAACATATGTAGTTACTGATAAAGACACTAGTGAGACAGTCATTCACTCACTAAGACACACATATACACACTCTTCCACCCATACAGTCCTGCACATATGCTGTCTTCAAAACACATACAAAGAGAGAGTCAGTCATTCATGCATCTATGTGTTAAGTAATACCCCCACCAAACCATACAAACACTCATACTGATACTAACAAAAATATCTAATAACCCATATACATACACATGTAGCTACTCACCAACCCATGCAACCACTTATACACAAAGTGAAACACTAATACATATATTTAAATATTTAAACATTACTCTCTAATATATGTATTTACTAAGATACACTTAATAAACCAGTTAACCAATCAATTTTTTTTTAAAACATTCAAGTAATCACTTATTTAAACATTTATTCTTCCATCAACTTTTACATATACATATATAACGCATATTTTTTTTTTTTAAAGACACACATTCACTGGATAGTGTAATCAGTGATGTCATGACTGATGTCACTGACCATGTCATGTGTGATGTAATATGTGACGTCATCAGCAGTGCATTGCACGCGCAAGTTATAGTGAGTCCAACTAACTATAACGTGGGAATTTCATAGGTTTTATGCGTGTAAAATTTCCAGCTAACTATAACTGGTGTCAAACCTATGGTTTTTTCAGTGAATTTCATAGGTTTTGTAAATGCTATTTCCTAACTATAACGTGTGTAAAACCTATGGTTTTTTCAGTGAATATATATATATATATATATATATACATATATATATATATATATATATATTCCAGATAACTCTTCACAAAATTCTTTTTCCAAGAAAGAAAGAGCGCGGACCACTGAGGCTAGTCAGTTGCAATTTTTATTTGTTTTCCATAGGAAGTGCAGCAGCACCCATGACGCGTTTCGGCCCTCAAGGGGGACTTGATCACATGATACATATATATATATATATCGGTGGTGCTTGGCTCAAGGAAGCATTCCGCCAACATGTCCGTTACGCATTGCTCATTCCTCCTGACTTCACAGGGACGAGGCTGACACTCAAATGGCTTATTTAATATAATTTCATAACTTATTGTGACTGAAGAATCAATTTGTTTTGGCTGTGCCACACAGCCTTGCTCATGATACACATACGCCATGGTAAATATGATTAATCTATAGTATTGAGCTCAACCTAATCCTTGTGTACGACAAAAATCAACAAAGGACTGGTATATTTTTAACTCAGCTGCCATATTGAAACATCTTAGTCCATATGGATCCTCTTACTGTTTTTCTAAATTCACCATCAACTAAATCAAAGAAGCTTGAATTAACATAAATATAATCAATATTCTGATATTCAAAATTCATTACAAGTGCTTTCTACATTATAATGAACATATGAAGCTACTATAGATACTATTCTCACAAAATGAATGGCTTGAATAAGGTATCATAATAATACCAATCTGCATTTAAATTATTCCTACAGCCATTCCATTCTTATAATACACTGTAGAACAAAAATATAAATCAAATTTCAAATCAATTTAACTCTAGTTCTAAATCCCTAATGGGCTAATTGTCCAATGTATCTCTGGATCTTGACTGTAGTTTCCTTTTCCTTTCAACTTTCTAATCTTGTTCAAAAGCCATATATCAATTTCCAGTGGGCCAAATAATCATTATAGTCCAGTATTCCTTCACTTCGCTATGTGCTACCTAGACACCCCCTTTGATATATGGCGAGACAGTAGTTCTGAAGGTTGATCATTTGTAGAATAGATTACCAACAATCATTTGAATTGGTCATTCACGAGTAGTATCAGTGACAAACCATTGGAGTTCTTGGATGTTTTAGTACAGGTAGATGGTCAAACCTTGGTCACGAAATTATACAGAAAGCCTACTGCAGGCTATAGCATCCTTCATGCCCATAGTTTCCATCCAACATCTTTAATCAAAAGCATCCTCTAGGGGCAATTTAAAAGAGCCAGAAGCATTTGCAGTACTGAATCTGAGTATCAAGTTTAGTGAGAAAGACATAGAGAATAGATTCAGCGAGAGAGGTTGAGCAAGGGTATTATAAAAGCTGCAGCCATTAAGACTGAGAATTCTAAAAGAGAAGATGTTCTCTTTTACATGAGAAAAAAGACTATTGGTGCTAGTGAACTTAGATTTACAACAACATATAATACACAAAATAAACAATTGAGAGCTACGCCCACCAAACACTGGCATTTAAATGAGAACAAACAAATAATTAACCAGGAGTTTCTAGATGACCTCTGATTAGTTTCAGGCGAACCACATCTTTGAGGAACAATTTGGTTAGGAGTGATGTAGAGACCAAAGGTAATAAGAGTAAGTGGTTAACTTATAATTAATTTTTAATATCAGAATATTAATTAAATGTATGTAAATGTAAGCTTCCTTGATTTAGTTGATGGTAAATTTAGAAAGACATTATGAGGGTCCATATGAACTAAGTTAGTCAGTCAATATGTTTATTGCAGCCCAAAATGCCATAATAGAGCAAAATAAATACATAAATACAAAATATATAAAAACAACTAAAACTAGGGAGCATATAAAAGAGAGAAAGAAGATCCGACTAAATATATTACAGTAATACAAGGATAAAATATGTTAAAATTTTAAGTAGACAGCAGCATTAGGGGAACACCTTTTTTGTCTTAACCTCCACATAGACATCAGATACCTTGAGACAACAAAGACAATGGACTGACTTGTATTATTTCTGAGTATTCTAAGGGTGATGCTGCAACCTCAGTCCCAAATTATGACAGAGTGGCAAAATCCACTTTCCCCTTGGACCCTGATAGGCTGGACAAAAGAGAATTACATGTTCAACCACTTCTATCACCCCACGGCAGAAAGGACATGTTTTGTCAGACTCAGAGTTCCCAGACCTCCATGCAGTGGTAAAAGCTCAAATTGGGAGGATTCCTAAACGGAACTTTAAGTACAGGTTTCTGGCATGGGGGTTCCACCTCATTCAAAATTATTAAAAGCAGTAGTCAATTTTGAACTGCAGGAAAGAGGCAGTGAGGAAGCTCACCCTAGAGGTACTTGCAGTATTTTGGCCCACATATTGCTAATAGGCTCTTTCCAGTGCATGTTTGAAGTCTAGTGCAACATTAATTGGTGTTGAGCAGAGATTGCCAAAACCAATCTGTCTCAACCGATACCCGACCACCCTAAACCAGGAAATCTTTCTGTACCTCAGCGGCCCCATTACTTCTTCCAAGGCTCCTCGGAGAAAAATAACTTCCGGGGCTGACCATAGTCTTCGCCAATACATTAAAGCTTTCAGCCCCACTACGTCACTAACTCTCTTTAATCTATGATCTAGTCATAAAGGATAAAGGGGTGTACTTGCTGGGACTTTGTTTGAGCCCCTCAGAAAATGATTCCCACTACTTCAAGGGGCCTAGCATCACTAACTCCCCAAAATTAAGCTCCATACAGTGCGGCCTCAGTGATTGATATCTATACATCTCTAAGGCTAGGGTAATTGGTTGGTATATGGATGTACTCTGGGAATTTAAAATAACCGCACAGTATTGCTCAAGCTTAATTTGTTTTGCCCCTGAACATGAAATGACCAGTGAAGGTTATCCAATAAGGTCATCCCCAAGTAATCGAACACTCGAACACGCTCCAAACTTTCACAGTTGAGGGTGGAATTTGAGCGGGTTGTGGGGTAGGGATTAAAGACCATGTATTTAGTCCTGCTAAGGTTGATCTCCAGGCCCGCTTCTTTCAAAAGACTCCATAGCCTTCAAGGAGATTTGGATGCCTACGGGAGATTTGGATAGCAAAAGGCTGTCATCCGCAATTAGTAAGGCCAGGACCTTCACCCCAGCACAAGATGGAACGTCACCCTCACATTTCGTCAGATGTGAAACTAAACTATTAATATAAAGGAGGAAGAGGGTTGTGGCCAGCACACACCCCTGTCTCACCCCCCTATTTACAGGTATAGGATCAGTCTGTTCGCCTTTGGGTCCACAACCGATCTGTGTAAAGTTATTGGTATATAACTTAATGACAACTTTTAAAAGATAGCAAACACAAGGAGATGATGTACTTTTCAGACACTCAACCCTGGGGTGGCGAAGTGAGCTAAAGAATAATTATGGTTTAAACCCAGATCTGTGACGGGGGTGAGTGTCTGGAAAGTTTCAGCACCCCGTCCATTGTCTCCTTGTGTTAACTTTTAAAATGTAGGCAGGCTGCAATAGCTCTCTATAAAGACTCTCTTGGGACTAGATCAAAGGCAGATCAAAGATCTAAAAAAATTATGCACAATCGACCTCCCCTCAAAGATACATATTTCCAGCACGATAGCTGTAGTTGAAGGACCTGATCAATAGTGCTAATACCTTCTCTGAATCCAGTCTGCAATGAAGTCAAGACTACTGTGTCCACCATTCATTCACTCAGTTTATTCAGGATGATACAAGAAAACTAATTGTGGGCACTATCGATAAGGCTGATAGTTCTGTAGTTAGTAGGGAATGATCTGCAAACTTTTTTTTAAACTTGAACTATCTTTCCCCGGTCCACATTGAGGTCATGAGAGCACCGGACAACAAAGCATTAAAAAAGAGGACAAAATATGGGCACCATGGGGTATAGTTACTTGAATTGCTGTTTACTCAAGGTAGCATTAGTTAGCAGCAACATTCTTACCGCCGCATACCGCGGAAAACAATCGCCATGGTACCCACATATTTACAATGTGTCACTACATGGCGATAGTATTGGATCACAGCGGCAAATGTTGGCTATAAGACCAATGTCACGGCAATAAAAATCATGCCGGAAATGTGAAAAAAGTGATGCCCGGCCAGTCCGTGGCTAGGAAACGCACATTAATCAGCATGTCAGCCTTTTTCTCAAGCTTTGCGGCCAAAATACACTATGAAAAGCCAGCGAAGCACCCAAAAAAACGAAACATGTTTTTTTATCACGGAAGCAAAATGGAGCATACTGGACCCAGTTCTGCATGAGACAAAAACCCCACTCACCCCTTAACAGCCTGGAGGACCAGCCATAGACCCTGGGGAAGAAAAAGAGGAAAACCAGGTTCAGCCAGCAGGTAAATGAGATCCTGATTGTGGCAGTGACAGAGAAACAACACCAGCTCTTTGTCAGCTCTACGGTGTCATTGAGAACCAACAATTCCATATGACAGTCCATCGTAGCCAAGGTGAATGCAGTAGCAGAGGTCAAGAGGACAGTGGCCGACTGCAAGAAGCGCTGGCTTGATGCCAAGCACAAGACCAAGTGGAAACTGTCCAACAATCGGCAGGTAGCACTGCACACCCGAGGTGGTAGTCTAGTGCCACAGAAGGAGCTGGATGCCTTGGAGGAGCTGGTGTCCGTGGTCATCAGTGAGGAGTCGGTGGTTGGAGGCCAGGGATAGGATAGTCCTGAGCATGACCAGCTGCATCAGCAACAGGGTAATTAGCACCAGGGACTGGGGGGAGTGGGTGGGTTGGGACTCCTGATCAACTAAATATTTCTCAGCGCACACACACATTGTGTGCAGATCAAATTCCAGATAACTGGGTACTTGGGTGTATATCCACATGCCACCTTAGCTGTTGAATCCATATGAAGACACAATGGTGGTGTCAGTGACTTGTAATTTAGGACATATAAGTATTCAAATATATAGAAAAGTTACCATTCATGGGCTATATGAACAAGCCAAGGGGCATATTGACTAGAGAGATGGCAGTGTTGCATTAGCCTCCTTGGATCAACACCACGCTCAGCTAAATTGGGAACACAGGGCTGCATCTTATTGACAACAATACGATTCAGTCCTGTGAACCACCCTGCTTTGGGGAAAAAGTGATCATGCCCAACTCAAATGCAGGTACCCTTGCCTCATAGTGCAAGTGTGTCTGTGTTGAGTGGAAGATTGTTCATGTGCAGTAATTGGGACCTTCCTGCACATACCGAATCTACCCCACAACACAGACACCCTTGCACAATTGTGCAAGTGTGCCTGGTTTGGCAATAGGCTGCTAACATTTGTGCAAACACATGGAAAAACACAGGGCTGCACCATATTGTGGCCAATACTGTGCAGCCCTGCATTCTAAAAGTGACATAGCATGTTGTTAGCCTTCTCTGCTTAACGACACGCATCGCCAATCAATTGTAAATATGCCCCCTTGTGTCTAAAATGTGCAAATTCCAAATGAACATACTGGAGGACAAATGTGCTGTTCAAGTATGAGTAGAAGGGCTGTGCATTCAAAAGTACAGTAAGGACTCTGCATTTCAGGAATGTGTACCCTAAAATACCAACATATCTGTTCTGCTCACAGAACCACATTTTCCATGTCACGTGCATGTTGAGTGAATTATGACAATGGGCCCCATTCATAATGTAGCACTATTGCATGTCATTTTGCTACATGTCACCTTGACCCTATCCATCAAAATGCAGTCATCCTCATCAAAGTATTTACATGTGTCGTACAGTTAGCAGTATTGTATTATCACCATGGTCCTGGTGTGGGATGTCCAAGACACATTGACATGCATGAAAACTGGTCCTTAGGTAAAGTCACCAGTGGCAGTGAACAAATGAATAGCCAGTGAGTTTGTAAACATCCTTCCACTAACAAAGGCATCCAATTACCCTGAGCAGAAAAACATGTATCATCCATGTGTCCATCCGAGAGCCATATTTACAAGCCCCTATTACCATGCCAATGTTACTTTCAGTGATGTTGGGATGGCGATAGGAGCTTAACCCCACTTACAAGGCAGTGTAAAGCCACTTAACTTGCCTTAACGCTGACTTGTAATTAAGGGCCCCTTACACGCTTCACTTAGCGTGAAAGGGGAGGATCATGGGTGTTGTGGTGGGTGTTCCACCACAACACCCATCAAAATACACGCTGTCCCCCCTATTCACAAGGATAGTGTAAATAGGAGACTGTGCAAAATTTAAGACCTACCAAATCCTGATCTTAAACAGGCAAACAATTGGAAATGCTTTATTTCCCATCGTTTTTGCTGTTTCTATGTGTGCTGCGTTGTGCAGCACACATAGAAACAGCAAAATGGCCTTCGTTGTTAATGTGCAGGAAGGTGTCCCTCCCTGCACATAAACAATCTTCCCCTGAGCCCAGACACCCTTGCACTATGGTGCATAGAGGCCTGCGTTGGCACTACGCTGAAGTGTTAAGCACGGGAAGCAAGAAAAACGTCTGCAGTGCAACAATGCACACATTTCCTAAGCCTGCCTCAGAGTCCTGAGTCTTCTGGCTTGCAACATATCACCATTGCCAATACACCAAAGTGCAAGGGTGACTGGATAGAACGGATAACTGGCAGTTAACAAGAAGGTGTCCTTAACAGATCAATGTGAATGACAACTGTCGATGTGATTTGGCCACCTTCAAATACATAGACACTTGGCAGAGTATGGCAAATCAAGTACATCTATTGTCATTTCATGGTGTACATCACTGCATCCCTGATCTCAAGTGCAGGATTGCACTCCTCATGCCACACTAAAAATTGTGTGGCAGTGTCAACATCAAGGTGGGGTGCAGTATAATATACACCTCTAAACCTAGCTAATAAAAACAACATGTAAACTTGACTGAGTAGGGGTGGCTCAATCACAATGCAGTGTGAAGACACATAAACCTGATCAAATCTGCATTGTTAATAATGTGAAACAAGCCCCTCACAGTTGGCATACAGGGAAACAATCCAAATCCATGATCATGTCCCATCAATAATGGTGTACGATGATCTACAAAGCTGTGTGTAATAGGTGTAGCTTTTCAAAATAGAAAATGGACATTGTCATGCACTCTACTTGTCAACTGCTTAAATGCCTGACCAAAGTGAACAAACACGTACAACAGCATCTCCCCTTTACATTGCAGAGGGAGATACACCACCTCCTGTTCAGCAGCCTGTCCCACTCTTCAGTGATGAAGAGGAAGAAGAAATCTCAACCATTGTCCAGGACACCCTCCAAGAGCTGCTCGACTCCATTGACAGCCCATCTCCAGAAACAGGGACATCCAGTACCATTGTGGTTGCTCCACCAGCTGCACCAAACACCCAGCAGCCAGCACCTACTACCACAGCTTGGAGGACCCACTGTTAACATTTTACCTTAGTGCGTTGGAAGTCCAGCGTGAGATGGCTCGACAGGTACAAGTGGGGTTGTACAGCCTGGTGGCCAAACTGGATGGGATCCGTGGGTGTCTGAGTCCCATTAGGGGCCACCTAGAGTCCATTAGAGGCTCCCACAGTCTGCTCCATGCTCTCCATCATTCCATGGCTGAAATTGCTGGAGTCCTTACACAGAGACAATAATAACTGTACAGTCAGAGTGACTCCAGCGATGTCACCAAGGAGTTGCGTGAAATGCGAAAGATCATGGAGAGCATGGAGCGGATGCAGGCTTCCAACTTGGCTGCCATGGCTGCTTACCACAGAGATGTTGCTGGATTCTTGGAAGCCCTGCAGCTTATCAGCATTGCGGTGATGCCTCATCATTTGGCACAGATGAATGCTACTGCACCTTCAACATCTACCTCTTACCCCCCTGATGTGTCACTGCCTCACAGTGCTTCTGCCAATCCACCATCAGGCTCACTGGAGGCATATAACACATCAGAGGAGGAAGATGTAGATCAATCAACATTCAGATGAAAAAGTCAGCTGTAGCATTCCTCTGTGTCAAATGGACAGTTTCTACCTGGTCGAGTGCTTGTCATCATGCCTCGGAACATCATCTTCCACTGTCCTCTGAATGATTCTGCTACACTCACCTTTGACTTTAATATGGACTGACAATTTGGCCATTGTTACCAATTACACTGCAATCAGCCTGCTGACTAAAGTCTGCCTCTTCCTCAACATGTCTCGGGACTTGTTCCCCCCCCCAAGGACTATGTCTGGCCTGCCACTGGGCATGTACACAATGTGGGGGTTGTTGTCCAAAGAAATGGGCAAATCTGCTACCTCAGTGAATTCATATGTAAATAAAAGCACTTATGTCACTCAGATGTGTGTTGCCTGTGACCCTTTACATTTAAACATGTCAACAATGCACGGCCCTGATAGGCAGTGAGAAGACCAGACATTTGGGTATCTACCAATGCCTCACATATCAAAGACAACACTGTTGCAGCAACTTAAACTTACCCTATGCTCAGGATGTTGATTGTGACTTGGAACAATACTCACGTCAGTATCAAGCCAAATGAAGTGGCTCAAACTTTCCTTGCAAACAAGGAATACTTAGAACATGTACTTATTTTCAATGGGGTGGACAATGGTTGTTTTGATGGGTGTCATGCACATGTAAAGACAGTCACCTCAACATGTTTCTCATGATGACAAAGCAATCTTGCTGTAAGAGGAGGAATGGTGTAGGATAGATTATGTCAAAGTGTGTTTTTGGGTCAAATCCTAGCACTGTTGTTGTGTAATACCCATCACAACGCTCCCTGCCCTACACTAGTATGCAAAATATATAGTAATGTTGTCCATAATGTACAAGGCCGTGTTGATACACGTACAATGGCTCTAAGATGACTAGTAAATAATACACAGCACATATCCCCTGCACTTCCACATGGAAATTGAAGCTGTCCTAGGGACAGGGATTAGCAAAGATGCCCCTAAGTACCTAACAACATACATACATACATCATGTAACCAATGCTGTGTGGGCACAATGCCTCCATGCATCATGTGTATATCTGAACCTGCAAAATAGTACCATATGGATTCTTATTCAACAGACCACACCAATACTATCTCGAAACTGAACTTTGCAACCCTACATATCAATCACTTGGATTCACTCACAATCAAACTGCAGAATGACGGTAGCCTGTCCCTTGAAGATACTGTAATTGCATGTGTAGAAATTCAAATCAGTTGTGCAGGTGATGCATCTGTTGTAATCAACTACAAAATCACCAGTTCAGGGCAACACATCAACAATTATTGGCAGCACAAAACATTTACCACTAGGATTGTATTATAAAAAATACACACTTACTAACATAATCAAATTCTAATGACTAATCCTAACTTGTACTATTTTAAACCTAGACTAAACTAGCTTACCTAATACTCTACACATAACAAAATATATTATACATCAGCCCACCTCCCGCCTTAAGGCACATCCAGGGACAGGACAAATACAGCTTAACCTATACATGAACTAACTAAACATACAACCTATACAAATATACATTACCTACTGGCGGTCGCCAGTAGGTATATATAGTTAGGATTTTTCTCTATGGGATTTTTGAAAATTCTATGTCTAATAACTTTGGCGTTTGTGGACGGAATTGGCTGAAATTTTCAGGAAAATGGCACATTTTGTTTCTGAGCAGCCCCTGAAAATTTTGGGGGGGGTTCGTCAAGGGGGGGCCGAGAAAAAAGGGGGGTCCCAAAACGCGTTTTTCCCATGTTAATTTCCATAGGGCGGTTGGCCTCACTTTTAGCCCGAACGGCTGAATGGATTTGCACGAAACTTGGCAAAATTGTAGGGACTGGTAGTCCGATGTGCCTTTTGTAGGTCTCAATATATGTGCTCCAGTGGATTTTGAGAAATTAACGTTTAAAAAAAGATATATATCTGTAACAGCGGACCGGGCAGCGCTCCAGTTCGCGTACTTTTCGCGCAACGGAGCTTTGTGAAGCGAAGCTGATTGGTTCTCCGGCGTCTGTAAACATTCCAAACAGTCCGTAGCGGCCGCCATCTTGTCTCTCGGTAGGATCGAGAGACAAGAGGAGGCCAAAGCGAAGGGGCAAATGACCATAAGGGGGCATAGTAGATTGTCGCTGACCCCCTAGGTTTGATGTGGAGGTTTTAAAAGGGCCCCGCGGGGCAAAAAAAAAAAAATAATAATAATCGAACGGCTGAATGGATTTGCACGAAACTTGGCAAAATTGTAGGGACTGGTAGCCCGATGTGCCTTTGCTAGGTCTCAATATATGTGCTCCAGTGGATTTTGAGAAATTAACGTTCAAAAAAAGATATATATCTGTAACAGCGCTCCGCTTCGCGTACTTTTCGCGTTACGGAGGTTTGCGAAGCTGATTGGTTCTTCGGCGTCTGTAAACATTCCAAACAGTCCGTAGCGGCCGCCATCTTGTCTCTCGGTAGGATCGAGAGACAAGAGGAGGCCAAAGCGAAGGGGCAAATGACCATAAGGGGGCATAGTAGATCGTCCCTGACCCCCTAGGTTTGATGTGGAGGCTTTGAAAGGGTCTCGCAGGGCAAAAAAAAAATATACAGTTTTTTTAGTTTTTTTGCGTGGAGTGCGCCCGGTTCGCGAACCGGGAAGCGTTCTGGGGAGCGTACTTTCTTGAAAATTAGTGAAAAAAGTTAGAGTAAAATAATAATTGTGAGTGATCAGATGTAGGGTAGCTCTGAGAAGAGCTTTTGGGTTTATGGTACATTTAGGTACTTATAAGTAGGTACCAATGCACAGTCTTAAATTCAGAGTGAAAATTCTGTTGCCCTCATCTGAGAAGTGAACTCCATCTCCTCTGTAGATATCTTGCATGTAGTAACGCAGTTAGGATTTTTTCTCTATGGGATTTTTGAAAATTCTATGTCTAATAACTTTGGCGTTTGTGGACGGAATTGGCTGAAATTTTCAGGAAAATGGCACATTTTGTTTCTGAGCAGCCCCTGAAAATTTTGGGGGGGTTCGTCAAGGGTGGGCCGAGAAAAAAGGGGGGTCCCAAAACGCGTTTTTCCCATGTTAATTTCCATAGGGCGGTTGGCCTCACTTTTAGCCCGAACGGCTGAATGGATTTGCACGAAACTAGGCAAAATTGTAGGGACTGGTAGCCCGATGTGCCTTTTGTAGGTCTCAATATATGTGCTCCAGTGGATTTTGAGAAATTAACGTTTAAAAAAAGATATATATCTGTAACAGCGGACCGGGCAGCGCTCCAGTTCGCGTACTTTTGGCGCAACGGAGCTTTGTGAAGCGAAGCTGATTGGTTCTCCGGCGTCTGTAAACATTCCAAACAGTCCGTAGCGGCCGCCATCTTGTCTCTCGGTAGGATCGAGAGACAAGAGGAGGCCAAAGCGAAGGGGCAAATGACCATAAGGGGGCATAGTAGATTGTCGCTGACCCCCTAGGTTTGATGTGGAGGTTTTAAAAGGGCCCCGCCGGGCAAAAAAAAAAATAATAATAATAATCGAACGGCTGAATGGATTTGCACGAAACTTGGCAAAATTGTAGGGACTGGTAGCCCGATGTGCCTTTGCTAGGTCTCAATATATGTGCTCCAGTGGATTTTGAGAAATTAACGTTCAAAAAAAGATATATATCTGTAACAGCGCTCCGCTTCGCGTACTTTTCGCGTTACGGAGGTTTGCGAAGCTGATTGGTTCTTCGGCGTCTGTAAACATTCCAAACAGTCCGTAGCGGCCGCCATCTTGTCTCTCGGTAGGATCGAGAGACAAGAGGAGGCCAAAGCGAAGGGGCAAATGACCATAAGGGGGCATAGTAGATCGTCCCTGACCCCCTAGGTTTGATGTGGAGGCTTTGAAAGGGTCTCGCAGGGCAAAAAAAAAATATACCAATTTTTTAGTTTTTTTGCGTGGAGTGCGCCCGGTTCGCGAACCGGGAAGCGTTCTGGGGAGCGTACTTTCTTGAAAATTAGTGAAAAAAGTTAGAGTAAAATAATAATTGTGAGTGATCAGATGTAGGGTAGCTCTGAGAAGAGCTTTTGGGTTTATGGTACATTTAGGTACTTATAAGTAGGTACCAATGCACAGTCTTAAATTCAGAGTGAAAATTCTGTTGCCCTCATCTGAGAAGTGAACTCCATCTCCTCTGTAGATATCTTGCATGTAGTAACGCAGTTAGGATTTTTTCTCTATGGGATTTTTGAAAATTCTATGTCTAATAACTTTGGCGTTTGTGGACGGAATTGGCTGACATTTTCAGGAAAATGGCACATTTTGTTTCTGAGCAGCCCCTGAAAATTTTGGGGGGGTTCGTCAAGGGGGGGCCGAGAAAAAAGGGGGGTCCCAAAACGCGTTTTTCCCATGTTAATTTCCATAGGGCGGTTGGCCTCACTTTTAGCCCGAACGGCTGAATGGATTTGCACGAAACTTGGCAAAATTGTAGGGACTGGTAGTCCGATGTGCCTTTTGTAGGTCTCAATATATGTGCTCCAGTGGATTTTGAGAAATTAACGTTTAAAAAAAGATATATATCTGTAACAGCGGACCGGGCAGCGCTCCAGTTCGCGTACTTTTCGCGCAACGGAGCTTTGTGAAGCGAAGCTGATTGGTTCTCCGGCGTCTGTAAACATTCCAAACAGTCCGTAGCGGCCGCCATCTTGTCTCTCGGTAGGATCGAGAGACAAGAGGAGGCCAAAGCGAAGGGGCAAATGACCATAAGGGGGCATAGTAGATTGTCGCTGACCCCCTAGGTTTGATGTGGAGGTTTTAAAAGGGCCCCGCGGGGCAAAAAAAAAAAAATAAT
Organism: Lissotriton helveticus; assembly: GCF_964261635.1. Classification (NCBI taxonomy): domain Eukaryota; kingdom Metazoa; phylum Chordata; class Amphibia; order Caudata; family Salamandridae; genus Lissotriton; species Lissotriton helveticus. The sequence goes on along the minus strand of NC_136070.1, from coordinate 188,399,987 downwards.
AATAATCGAACGGCTGAATGGATTTGCACGAAACTTGGCAAAATTGTAGGGA